>NC_053489.1:678527127-679817156 GCF_905171775.1 Rana temporaria | reverse complement strand
AGTAGGCCCAAATTTAATAGCTGGAAAAAAAAAATAATAAATGTACATATACAAAATGCCTACTCACAAATTGGAAGTAGATGGTAGGCAAAGAGACCAAAATTGGGAGATGTGGGCGATCAGCAAGTTGATATGTGCCTGGAGTCCTGCAATGGTCTTGGCTGGCGGTCATCCGAAATGTAGGCTGTAGCAGATGGATTGGAATCGGTGTCAGGGGACAGAAACACCGGAAAGCCACAGAGGATGCGGCGTGCGCTTCAGCGTGGAGCGCAGCGTGCCGTCGTCGCGCCGGAAGTGACGTGCAGGTCCGTGCTGGCCAATATTATCCTATTGGCCAGCACGGACCTGCACGTCACTTCCGGCGCGACGACGGCACGCTGCGCTCCACGCTGAAGCGCACGCCGCATCCTCTGTGGCTTTCCGGTGTTTCTGTCCCCTGACACCGATTCCAATCCATCTGCTACAGCCTACATTTCGGATGACCGCCAGCCAAGACCATTGCAGGACTCCAGGCACATATCAACTTGCTGATCGCCCACATCTCCCAATTTTGGTCTCTTTGCCTACCATCTACTTCCAATTTGTGAGTAGGCATTTTGTATATGTACATTTATTATTATTTTTTTCCAGCTATTAAATTTGGGCCTACTGCACTCAGATTGGCGCACTCTGTTTTTTCTTTTGACCTATAGATTGCTGACTGTCCCTATAGGAACATTTCTGGAAACCTGTCCCTGAACTATGTACTGGACAAAAAAACACAGTATATCACAGGTGCACAGGTGGTGGCAGGTGCAGTGCTGTTGAAATATTCAGAGTCACCTATAGATTGCTGACTGTCCCTATAGCTGAACAAAATTCCTAAACTATATGAAGCACAGCAGATGTCACAGGAATAAAGAGTGCTTGTTGAGATTTCTGAAGCAGGATACAGCTCTCTGACACTGTCCCTAAGCAGCAGCAGCCTCTCCCTATGATAACTAAAGCACAGTGACAATGAGCCAGATACCATAAGATGATGCAGATATCAAAGAAATAAAGTGTGCTTGTTGAGATTTCTGAAGCAGGATACACCTCTCTCTAACACTGTCCCTAAGCAGCATCAGCAGCCTTTCCCTATCATAACTAAAGCAGAGTGACGATCTGTGCTGTGTGCCTCGATCTAATATAGAGGCTGGTCACATGATGGGTCACATGCTGCACCGGCCAATCACAGCCATGCCATAAGTAGGCATGGCTGTGATCAGTTCCCAGTCACAGTAGTAAAACGAATGGCGATTGGCTGCCGTGCAGCGCGCCAAAACATACCCGAACTCCGAACCCGGACTTTTTCCAATTATTCGAGTTCGGGTCCGGGTTCGGGAAAAACCCAAAGTCCGTACCGAACCCGAACTTTACAGTTCGGGTTCGCTCAACCCTACCCCAGATACATTTTGTGAAAACTGATTGCACGGTTTTGAAAAAAGAACAAGGGTGGCAATGGGGAGGGTTTGAAACAAATAGAGGAACCAATGAAACTACCATATTTATCGGCGTATACCGCACACTTTTTTCCCCTTAAAATAAGGGGAAAATCATGGGTGCACGATATACGCCGATACCCGCTTCCCGCGCTCAGTTTGAATGCCTGCGCCGACATATACCGAGTGCAGTACACTCGTCTACATTTCGGCCAGGCTCGGCTTCGCTCGTGCTCACGCATAAACGTCACAGAGCGTGAGCACGAGCGAAGCCGAGCCTGGCCGAATGTAGACGAGTGTACTCCACTCGGTATATGTCGGCGCAGGCATTCAAACTGAGCGTGGGAAGTGGCGATTCGACGGGGAGACAGCGCAGGAGAAGTCGGGAGGACACCACTGAAGTCGCAGACGGACGCTGGACCTGACTAGGCCGCCGATGGACGCCGCGCAAGACACCAAAACTGTAAGTACTACAATGTTTTTTTTACAGGAATTGCGGGTCCACATTAGGGGTGCGCGCTATACGCCGGAGTGCACAATACCCCGATAAATATGGTATATATACTTTCAATACCTGTATATTGATCTTACCAATGCCCCTGTAGATGTCCTATTGGATCGAAACGCGTTGGGCTATGCATTTTGATCTCCATGTTGCTTTTAATACTCATGAATTGTGATCACCTTTTTTAAATTTTATTATGTATATTGTTTTTTATCATTAAAACTTCTTTATGACCTACACCATTGGAGCCCCCATTTTTTTCCTTTTAGGTATCTGGAAGACCATTGATGTGTAAATTGTTCCACCTTGAGCGATTCTCGAGATCTAACTTGTCTTGGATTGCTTTATTTATTTGAGAATGTTGCTGCAATGCTAGATTTATTTGGCAGAGTTCCTCCTCCAACAGAGTAGGTCCGACGTGATTCTGCGCATGCGCACTGGGATACGTCCACAGGACGGCGCATGCATCATACGTTATTCGTATCTTTATGACGCTCAATCCATCATTTACATGGGGTCACGCCTCAATAGCATGGCTCACGCCCACTTCCACCTACGCTGGCTTACGCAGAGGAAACCCAGCGTATCTTTAAAGGGGTGGTTCACCCTAAAAACTACTTTTTTTTATTACACTGGCCCCCCACATTACAATACGATTAAGGCTATTATTATTTTTTTGATGCTGTACATACCTTTGTACAGCATATTCACCCGTTGCGAGTCCCGCGGGAGTGGGCGTTCCTCACATGTCTGTGATTGACATTTTGACCAAAAACGAGCTCCCCCCGTCGCGTAAGCCGCGTCACGATTGGCGAAAGGAGCCGAACGGCGATGCGCATGCGCAGTATAGCGCCGACTCGCCGTTCGGCTCCTTTCGCCAACCGTGACGCGGCTTACGCGACGGGGGGAGCTCGTTTTCGGTCAAAATGTCAATCACGGACATGTGAGGAACGCCCACTCCCGCAGGACTCGCAACGGGTGAATATGCTTTACAAAGGTATGTACAGCATAAAAAAAAAAAAATAATAGCCTTAATTGTATTGTAATGTGGGGGGCCAGTGTAATAAAAAAAAGTCGTTTTTAGGGTGAACCACCCCTTTAAGAGTGAATGGGAGCGAGTGCTTTGTGAATCCAGTGCTTGCATCTGTGCGCTGCATCGGCGTAGCGTATATTAGATACGCTACGCCCGCATAAATATGTGCCGATGTACGTGAATCCGGGCCAAAGTATCTTTTTGTTCTTTTATCAAAAGGAAAGAACTCCGGTGTGTAGATGAAGGAAGTTTAACCATTTAAAGACCAAATCTTTTCTGACATTTGTTGCTTACAAGTAAAAAATCATCATTATTTTCTGCTAGAAAATTACCTGGAACACCCAAACATGATATATATATTTTTTAGCAGAGATCCTAGAGAATAAAATGGTGGTTGTTGCAATATCCTATGTCACACCGTATTTGAGCAGTGGTTTTTCAAATGCAATTTAAAGAAAAATTACACTTTTATTAATAAAAAAATAAAAATAAACAGTAAAGTTAGCCCATTTTTTTTTAGTATAATGTGAAAGAAGATGTTACACGGCGAGAATCGTGATCTTTATTCCATGCAAAACAAATTGTGATTCTCATTTTATCCGGAATGATGCCGCTCTACATACAAATAACATTGAGATACAGATTTAGGAGATTACAACCTTCCATGAACATTTTTACCTTTTATTTTCTTTGTTCTTAGTTCCCATGCTTAGGATGATGACATCAAATGTTGCGAAGATTGTTTGTTTATTTTTGATACTAATGATTACCTTTGGGAAATGATTGGCCCCCCACTGGGATTGATCGCCACCAAAGTAATTGATGAGAAGAGTATATAAAAGGTGAGAAGTCATCAGACGGAACGCTGAGCTGAACCTCTCCGGAGTATGGGCATACATGGAGGACTCCAACATACTCAGGAAGATGATCATTATAATACAAATCTTTATATTCCCAGGATAAATAGTGAGGAGAACAGTGCCAAGGTACAGTAAGTACTCTGATAATGTCACTGTATGAAGGGTGCATTTTACACACAGCTTCTGAAAGATCAAAACTGCTCTATGTAATGGGAGAAATAACAATACCAGTACTGATGTGTATATATATTATGGATATTGTAATATATGATGTCGGTGATTATTATAATATCTATGTATTGTGCTCTCCACTCTGCTGTCAGTAATAGCAGCCCGGCTCTAGACTGACTCTGACTGCTAATGTAACGGCACACACAGCATTCTTCTCCATTGACCTCCATTGTACCTGTTCACTGCTCTGCCAATGTAACATCACACACAGCACATTTCTCTACTGACCACCACCAATGTAACATCACACACAGCACATTTCTCTACTGACCACCACCAATGTAACATCACACACAGCACATTTCTCTACTGACCACCACCAATGTAACATCACACACAGCACATTTCTCTACTGACCACCACCAATGTAACATCACTCACAGCACATTTCTCTACTGACCACCACCAATGTAACATCACACACAGCACATTTCTGTACTGACCACCAATGTAACATCACTCACAGCACATTTCTCTACTGACCACCACCAATGTAACATCACACACAGCACATTTCTCTACTGACCACCAATGTAACATCACTCACAGCACATTTCTCTACTGACCACCACCAATGTAACATCACACACAGCACATTTCTCTACTGACCACCACCAATGTAACATCACACACAGCACATTTCTCTACTGACCACCACCAATGTAACATCACTCACAGCACATTTCTCTACTCACCACCACCAATGTAACATCACACACAGCACATTTCTCTACTGACCACCACCAATGTAACATCACTCACAGAACATTTCTCTACTGACCACCACCAATGTAACATCACACACAGCACATTTCTCTACTGACCACCAATGTAACATCACACACAGCACATTTCTCTACTGACCACCACCAATGTAACATCACACACAGCACATTTCTCTACTGACCACCACCAATGTAACATCACACACAGCACATTTCTCTACTGACCACCACCAATGTAACATCACACACAGCACATTTCTCTACTGACCACCAATGTAACATCACACACAGCACATTTCTCTACTGACCACCACCAATGTAACATCACACACAGCACATTTCTCTACTGACCACCACCAATGTAACATCACACACAGCACATTTCTCTACTCACCACCACCAATGTAACATCACAAACAGCACATTTCTCTACTGACCACTAATGTAATGCCAATGCCAATGTAACATCACACACAGCACATTTCTCTACTGACCACCACCAATGTAACATCACACACAGCACATTTCTCTACTGACCACCACCAATGTAACATCACACACAGCACATTTCTCTACTGACCACCACCAATGTAACATCACACACAGCACATTTCTCTACTGACCACCACCAATGTAACATCACACACAGCACATTTCTCTACTCACCACCACCAATGTAACATCACACACAGCACATTTCTCTACTGACCACCACCAATGTAACATCACACACAGCACATTTCTCTACTGACCACCACCAATGTAACATCACACACAGCACATTTCTCTACTGACCTCCACCAATGTAACATCACACACAGCACATTTCTCTACTCACCACCAATGTAACATCACACACAGCATGTTTCTCTACTGACCACCACCAATGTAACATCACACACAGCCAGGGGCAGGCTGACCATTTGGGCACTCGGGCACTGCCCGAGGGCCCCATGCCACTAGGGGGCCCCATCAGGGTTGCCAGCCTCAGTAAAACCAGGGACAGTATGTAAAACTCTGTTTTTAAAAAGAACCCAAGATTATAGCTGCCCCCCCCCCCATCCAGTACCTTTTCAGTGTGTGTATTTGTATTCTGTGTGTATGAATACTGTGTGTGTATATTGTGTGTCTGTGTGTATACTGTGTGGCCCCATAGTCTATTGCCCGGGAGCCCCATAATCTCCTTTTGCCCGGGGGCCCCATGAGTTGTCAGTCCGCCCCTGCACACAGCCTTCTTCCCTTCTTCTCCTTCTTCTCCACTGACCTCCACTGTGCTGATTCCCTTCTTCAGATACTGTTAGAGAATGTAACATCACACACAGCATGTTTCTATACTGACCACTACCAATGTAACATCACACACAGCATTCTTCTCCATTCTACTACTCTTATCCTGCGTACACACGGTCGAAACTTCCGATGGGAAAAAGTCAGACGGTACTTTTTCTTTGGATATTCCGACCGCGTGTCTACGCCCCATCTGACTTTTTCCGTCAGAAATTCCAACGGACTTAAAAAGGAAAACATGTTCTCTTTTTTTCCCAACGGAAATTCCATTTGTCTGTATAGAATTCCGACGGAGAAAAAAAAAACAACACGCATGCTCGTAAACATTTCGACGCATGCTCGGAGGCATTATACTTCATTTTTTCTAGGCTCTTGGTCGTGTTGCATGTCACCGCGTTTTTGACGGTCGGAATTTGGTGTGTCCGTGTGAATGCAAGACAGCTTGAGCGTAATTCCGTCGGAAAAACCCATCAGAGTTTATTGCGAAGGAAAAACGGATCATGGGTACGGGGCATAAAACTTGATTTCCTAGACTGATTCTGACACAGGGTAGTCTTCTCTATTGATTGCCACTGTCTTTATCTATCTATCTTCCTTCCCTTCTTTCTTTCTTTCTTTCTCTTTCTTTCTTTCTTTCTTTCTTTCTTTCTTTCTTTCTTTATCTTTCTTTCTTTATCTATCTATCTATCTATCTATCTATCTATCTATCTATCTATCTCTATCTATCTATCTATCTTTTTTCTGTATCTATCTTTTTTCTTTGTATCTATCTTTTTTCTTTGTATCTGTATCTTCTATCTTTCTTTCTTTTTTTGTATCTGTATCTTCTATCTTTCTTTCTTTTTTTGTATCTGTATCTTCTATCTTTCTTTCTTTCTTTGTATCTGTATCTTCTATCTTTCTTTCTTTTTTTGTATCTGTATCTTCTATCTTTCTTTCTTTTTTTGTATCTGTATCTTCTATCTTTCTTTCTTTCTTTGTATCTGTATCTTCTATCTTTCTTTCTTTCCTTTCTTTCTTTCTTTCTTTCTTTCTTTCTTTCTTTCTTTCTTTCTTTCTTTCTTTCTTTCTTTCTTTCTTTCTTTCTTTCTTTCTTTCTTTCTTTCTTTCTTTCCTTTCTTTCTTTCCTTTCTTTTCTTTTCTTTCTTTCCTTTCTTTTCTTTTCTTTCTTTCCTTTCTTTTCTTTTCTTTTCTTTCTTTCCTTTCTTTTCTTTTATTCTCTTTTCTTTCCTTTTCTTTCCTTTTCTTTCCTTTTCTTTCCTTTTCTTTCCTTTTCTTTCCTTTTCTTTTCTTTCCTTTTCTTTTCTTTTCTTTTCATAGCACCCCTGGCAAGGACCATTTAGAAGTGAGAAGTCTATATCGGGAATGGAGATTGCTAGATAAAATCATAAAATAGGATTGTTTGCAGACAATGTGGTCCTCACGCCTCCAAACCGGCTTTTTCCTTGGCAAGGGTACATGCACTACTGCAGGAATATGGTTCTGTATCATATTCTAAGCTTAAAGCGGAGTTCCACCCAAAAATTGAACTTCCGCTTATCCGGTTCTCTCTCTCCCCCCCCCCCTCCAGTGTCACATTTGGCACCTTTCATGGGGAAGCAGATATCTGTCTAATCCAGGTATTTGCTCCCACTTCTGGCGAAAGATCTACACCACTTCCGGCCCCTCCTCAAAAACAGAATTCTTCTGGAGACAATGTGGAATTAGAAGCAGCATTTTTCATATCCTATGGGATTGTGAAAATTTACGTAGCTTCTGGAATGCAGTATTTGTTCTTATTACATCTATAACTGATTATATTATCAAACCAACCCAATATCTTGCCCTACTTAACCTTAACATCAATAACATTCCCACCCAATATAGAAACATGATAACACATATACTAATAGCTGCGCGTCTTATGCCCCGTACACACCATCACTTTATGTGATGAAAAAAAACGACATTTTCTGTGAAGTAAAAAATGACGTTTTTGAAACTTCAATTTTCAAAGACGAAGTTGCCTACACACCATCGTTTTTCTCACAATGTTCTTGCAAAGTGAGGTTACGTTCACCACGTTTTACCATTGAAGCTCGCTTCATAAGTAGCTTCTGGGCATGCGTGGATGAAAAAACGTCTTAGAAAACAATGTTTTTTGCTACACACGGTCAATTTCTGTGAAGTAAAAAGTGCACTTTTGAAAAACGACACATAAAATTTAAGCATGCTTCAATTTTTTTTGGTCGTTTTTTACAAGACATAAAACGACGTTTTCCCCCACACACAGTCAATTAAAGTGACGTTTTTAAAAACGTCATTTTTTTTCATCACATAAAGTGATGGTGTGTACGCGGCATTACTATCACTGCAAATCAGAAATCTGCTTTGACACCTAACGTAGCACTACCCCGTAGGAGCTGCTGGTTTATATTTGGGTTTTGCACGTTACCTCTAAGTTCGTGATCCAGGGAAGAAAGTCTGTAGAAATTGCAATGTCCACACAAGATGGAAAACCTTCAACTGTTAGGTTTTATTTTTGCTGCATAAAACTTGTGAAGGAAGTGGAGAATATAGAGTGAGTGAGTGAGAAACTTGTATAGCGCGACACATGTGAACTGAATCACCTCAGGGCGCTTGGTATCCATTTCCTTGGGTTTTGAGTTTTTCCCTGAAGGCCTGGTGATTTACTTCCGTTCGGATGCTGGTCGGTAGAGCGTTCCACAATCTAGGTCCTTGAACTGCAAATCTTCGTTTTCCTTTTGGACTTATATCAGGCCTTGGGTATCTGGAGTTGATTTTGGTTCAAAAGCTGTGCTTAGGTCTAACAGTACCAGAAGGCAATGTTCTCCTTCGTCTGCTGCTTCGAGAACGTCATCCCATATTTTGTGCTGTTTCTGTCCTGTGACCTGGACGGAAACCCGATTGAAATGGATCCAGTAGTTTCTGGGTGTCTAGATGCTGTTGTAGCTGTTGCACTACTACTTTCTCCATTACCTTGGAGAGGGTGTTTAGGCCTGTTATGGGTCGACGATGGTTTGGGTCTTTGGGGTCGAAGGTGTTTTTTTTTTAGAATCGGTTTAATAACGCCTTGTTTCAGCGGGGTTGGCACCATGCCTTCCTTAAATGACTGGTTTATGAGGTGCGTGATAGACGGTGCCATAATATCGGCACATTCTTTCAACAATTTAGTGGGGATGATATTGTTAGGCGCTGTGCTGTCTCGCAGGGCCCCAATGATATTTTTGGTGGCGTCGATGGAGATGGACTTTAGTGTGAATTTAGTTGATTGCGGCATATTTGTGCGAATATTGCCTTTTAAGGGGGAGTCGATGGAGGTTCTCTTTTGCTGAATAATTTCACGTATTTTATTAATGAAATAATCCGATAATTTGTTGCAAAACTCTTGCGATTCAAAGTTCGGAGCCTCTAGGCAGGATGGGCTGAGAGACTAGGTTAAAGAGTTTGCGGGGACGGTTACGGCTTTTACGAGGATGTTAGGATTTTTTTGCTTTAAAGATTTCTTTATGATATTTCTTGGTGATTAGTTTGTAGATTGTGTGGTTTTTCTCTGTCGAGCTTCTTCTCCAGGCTGCTTCCGCTCTTCTGTGTTCTTGTTTTAACAACGTGAGCTCATAGTTAAACCAGCTGGAGTTGTTTTTCCTGATGAGCGTTCTGCGTTTTGGAGCTACTATGTCTGCTGTCTGTAGTAGAGCTTTGTTGATGGAGTTGAGTGGAGTAGAGAGAAGGGGAAGGTTCAGGCACGCGGTACAGAATGCACAAAAAAAGTCTAGAGTTCCAGTATTCACCATTCACTCGATTGGGTATTGCTTACCCAGATAGACCCCTCTCACATGGCCTAGCAGCCGGGATGATGCATGAACAGTATGAGAACAATCTCTGCCACAGACCGTCCGAGAACAAAAGATGGTTACCCAGGAATCCTCTACCACAGGATTTGAGTCCCGAACTTTCAGCCTTACAGTAAAAGAGCCTTTAAGCCGACCCGGTGGACTGTAAGACCAATAGAGTAATGGATTCCCTTCTAACAAAGTCACCAGGCCTATCCTGAGACATTAGCTTGCCTTGCTTGGTCTCCTCCAGGGCAGGTCCTCCCCTGGTTTCCTTCGTTAAGCAGCTTCCCACACTTGGATGGACAGCTTGGGATCCCCTTTTTAATCGTAAGCCCCAGCCAGCATAACTGTGCCTACTCCATGCAGATGTGACCTCAGGCCAAGGAGGTCCCGAGGTCGAGATCATACACACACGTGCCTTGCGCCAGGATGGCCACGACGCAAAGGACCCCGAAAAACGGTGTCTGCCCTTAAGTATCCCTTCAGAGCATGCACAGCGGGGCACCACTCCCACTTGGCTGCTTCCGAGAAGGGTCACTTAACACACCATGGTTCGCTTGTATTCCAACATGGGCCCGAGGTGGTAACGCCACCTACAGGGCAAAATCCTCTCAAGCACAACCATAGCCAGAACAGAGGCTAATTTGAATGAGATTCAACAAAGTCTGAGCCCACTATTGGCTCAGACACCCTCTAAATTTAGAATAGCGCCCCAGTAATTGGGAGAAGGGCGCTACACTAATATTTCTGAAGTCATTCAGAGTTACATCCAGCATGAGAAATACTTTGCATTACAATCTAACAGCATAGATTTCATGCCACAATGGAAGCCCTGGGTCTTACACTATCCAACAGATGATTAAACTGTATTGGTTGATTCACTATCCTCAGGTATTGATGACTGTTTCGCAGAACTACATACCCTGGTACATATATGTTATGTTACTTTATTCTTTTTTTCCTTATGTTAATCCTTTATTAGTTTACTGTTATAACTTGAAAAATTATCTTTTGAAGTTTAAACATTACAAGTTGTACAAGACATCCATAGTGCAGAAGTAGGATGTACGTGCTTTCTCTTCGAAATATATCCATTGTGATGTAGCTTGCTGATTGTTTATTTAACCAAATGTATTTAACAACACAATTTTTTATGGTCTAAGCTTCAAAAAAAAAACATTGAGAGGAAAATAAGATGTTAGTGGAAGGTGCAGGGTAACAAAGGGACTTGCAGAATAATAATTATGAGAGGGACAGAGGTTCTTCTGCCAGCTATCATTGGGGTCTTTTAAGAGCATCTTTGCAATGAATGACAGTCCCAGTTAACCTGCATGCAGTACAGGTAGATAGATGTTCAGGTAAAGGTTTTGTATATGGTGGTATAAGATTGGTATAGGTACAGTTTAGGTTTGGAATAAGTGTGGTATAGAGTGCAGTCTGGGTGTGGTATGGATTGGGTACACTTGGTGTCCTGCTTACAGTGTTATTAATAGGTGGACAACCCACTCACCAGTTCCCAGGATGCTGCTGTGGACGCTCACTATAAAAGGGGGCCCACTCAGTCTCTCCCTGATAGTCTCCAGTGATCAGTGGTGGGAGGTCGAGGGTGAGTAGACGCTTCCGTCTCTGCAGCAGCGGTACAGGATCTTTGATGCTGTTGGTGCTGCACTCCCCTCGGTTGTCTTCACTCTCAGTCTTAGTCTCGCATCCCTGCTGGCAGGTGAATACTTGGAGAGAGGTACTCAACTATCTCTATCTCTCCTCAGTGCCAAGAGAAAGAACTTTCCCAGGCAGTTTAGCAAAAATCCTCTCTCAACTTGTTTGTGTGTGAGGGGTGGTACCGTACGGCAGCATATCCTTGCCGACTACTTCAAGTTGTATGCCCCCATGGGTTCTTTGGGTTATGTCAGGCAATGAAGAGGAGCACTAGCCCTAGTACATGGGGTAACAGCTTGCCAAAGGCATGCTCATCGATGTCTGGGACTAGGTGGAGGCTGCAGTCATGTGTAGGATCAAACATTAGGGTAGCCCCTGAGATAAGTCACTTGTGTGCAGCACTAATATACAGTTCTTATGCCGCTTACACACAATCGGATTTTCCATTGGAAAAACCTTGGATGGTTTTTCCGACGGAATTCCGCTCAAGCTTGGCGTGCATACACACGGTCACATCAAAGTTCTCTGAACTTTCGACCGCCAAGAACGCGGTGACGTATAACACTACGACAAGCTGAGAAAATGAAGTTCAATGCTCCCGAGCATGCAGAATTTTTCCCGTCGGAAAATTTGAGAATCAGCTCTCAAATTTTTGCTGGCAGAAATTCCGACAGGTAAAGTCAGATGGAGCCTACACACGGTCGGAATATCCGACCAAAAGCTCACATCTGACTTTTCTTGTCGTAATTTCTGATCGTGTGTATGCGGCATTGGGTACAGCTTTGCTTTGGCCTTAAACTTCATGCTGGGTTCTAAAACATTAACCACCACTTTTTTTACAGGTTTCACATCAATGGAATGAAACAATTATCGTAGACATCCTGGTTGTTGGGTTTGATTGGTTTACTGACTACAGAATTCCACTTTTCCTTCTCTTATTGATTATCTACACTGTTACCTGCATTGTGAACTTCCTGATCATCTATCTGGTATGTAAGAACCCTCGTCTCCACTCCCCCATGTACTTTCTGATCAGCAATTTATTCCTTTGCGACCTCGTTGGTACCACAAGCATTGGACCGTCGGCGATGCAAATCATCCTATGGGGAAGAATCGTGGTTCCTTATGTTGATTGTGTCTTCCAGATGAATGTAGTAAATGTTGTTCAGTTCACTCAAACTTTTCTGCTGACTCTGATGTCCTATGACCGATATTTGGCGATATGTCATCCATTGAGATATTCCGCTCTCATTCACAATAGACTGTGCCTATATCTCGTCATCGTCTTGTGGTTATTTTCACTTTCTCTTGTAGTAGTTTATTTTTACTACCTTATGTCTCTAAAATTTTGTGCCCCTATTATCATTAATTATTTTTTTGGTGAATACAGTGCACTCCCTTTTCCGGTGTGTGATAGGGCAGACATAGGACCCCTTGTCATATACGGCTTTGTGATAGCTTATGTGCTTAATCTACCTTTTGGGCTTATTGTCTTGTCCTACATACTGATCATAATCTCCATCCTCAGGATAAAGTCATCAGCCGGGAGACGGAAGGCCTTCTCCACCTGCAGCTCCCATCTCCTGGTGGTCTTTTTATTTTTTGGAATACCATTTGCTTTATTTACACTGGACCTGTGTGGCACAATGAGTGAGAGCATTTATAACGGATTCACCTTTATATTCTATTTGGTGCTTCCCATGTTAAACCCCATCATTTACACTTCAAGGAATCGGGACATTCATAAAGCTTTAACTGCTTCCCGCTGGGTGGACGTCCATGTACGTCCCCCGGTTTCAGTGGTTATATCAGATTGATGCCTGCACCTACAGGCATCATTCCGGTATGTATTTATTAGGTAGGATTCTCTTTTTTGCAGAAGTGATCTAATTAGTCACTCGATCCATTCTGCGGGTGGCGGAAGTGGGTCCCAGCCCCCTCCCGCCGACGCCTCTTCTCCCGGGATCTCCGGTCCCATCGCAGAGCCCGGGAGCAATGTGGCCAGGAGCGATGGATGCCATGTACAGAGAGAGGAACTGACATTGTCCCCCCTCTCTCTGTAACCCCTGAAACCGGGAGCAATGAGTTATGTCTAATAGACCTGAGATCTCTCCATAAAGAGCACCTGTCACGGCCCACGCTGTCACAAGGTATGTTGTTCATCCTATCCCTTGTGATAGCAATAAAGTTAATAAAAAAAATAAGTAAAAAAAAATTATAAAAAAATAATAATACAAATATAAAATTCAAAGCACCCTGTCCCACCGTACTTACAGTACCTGCCCGCAAGAATGTGTTTCCAGCGCGATCCCATCGTGCTGGTGCTCGGCAGTGCAGGCTGTACATCTCACGCTCGCTGTAATAGGAAAAACAAATTTTCCTATTGCAGCGAGCGCAAGAAAGAGAGTGGAGTGTTCTCTCTCTATGGAGGGGACTTGTCGCCTCAATGTCAGCAATGCCTTCTCGCTCACTGGGAAAGGAAAAAACACAATTTTCCTTTCCCAATGAGCGACAGAGCTCGGCGCTGGCTCCCGCTTCCGGTTTCGGCTGTATGTTTACCTGGCCACCAACATCCAGGGAAGCAGCAGATCAGACCGGTCTAATCGGCTGAATGGGAGGCAAGAGGAGAGATTTGGGGTCTAATAGACCCTAGATCTCTTCATAAAGAGGACCTGTCATGGTCCATGCTGTCACAAGGGATGTTGTTCATCCTATCCCTTGTGATAGCAATAAAATAAATCCCCCAAAAAAGTAAAAAAAATAAAAAATAAATTATAATAAAATAAAATTCAAAGCACCCTGTCCCACTGTACTTACAGTACCTGCCCACGAGAATGTGTTTCCAGAGCGATCCCATTGTGCTGGTGCTCGGCGGTGCAGGCTGTACATCTCACGCTCGCTGCAATAGGAAAAACACATTTTACTATTGCAGCGAGCGCGAGAAAGAGAGTGGAGTGTTCTCTCTCTATGGAGGGGACTTGTCGCCTCAATGTCAGCAATGCCTTCTCGCTCATTGGGAAAGGAAAAAACAAATTTTTCCTTTCCCAATGAGCGACAGAGCTCGGCGCTGGCTCCCGCTTCCGGTTTCGGCTCTATGTTTACCTGGCCACCAACAGCCAGGGAAGCAGCAGATCAGACCGGTCTAATCGGCTGAATGGGAGGCAAGAGGAGAGATTTGGGGTCTAATAGACCCCATATCTCTCCATAAAGAGGACCTGTCATGCTGTCACAAGGGATGTGGTTCATCCTATCCCTTGTGATAGCAATAAAGTAAATCCAAAAAAAAAAAAATTTTTTTTTTTTTAAATTACTATAAAAATAAAAATAAAATACAATTCAAAGCACCCTGTCCCACTATGTTTACCTGGCCACCAACAGCCAGGGAAGCAGCAGATCAGACCGGTCTGATCGGCTGCATGGGAGGCAAGAGGAGAAATGTAGGGGTCTAATAGACTCCAGTGCCTTCTCGCTCATTGGGAAAGGAAAAAACAAAATTTTCCTTTCCCAATGAGCGACAGAGCTCGGCGCTGGCTCCCGTTTCCGGTTTCGGCTCTATGTTTACCTGGCCACCTACAGCCAGGGAAGCAGCAGATCAGACCGGTCTGATCAGCTGCATGGGAGGACCTGTCATGCTGTCACAAGGGATGTTGTTCATCCTATCCCTTGAGATAGTAATAAAGTTCATAAAAAAAAAAAAAAGTAAAAAATAAATCAAATAAATGATAAAATAAATAATAAAAAACAAAAAATTCAAAAGCACCCCGTCCCGCCGTGCTTACGTGCTAATGTGAACGCATACATTACTCCTGCACACATATGTAAACAGTGAACGGTAAACATGCAACCTTAATGAACTCTCTGCACTCGTGGAGTTTTTATTTGCTTTACTACAAACAAATGTGATTGTTACCTTTACTGTGTTTTTATGAAATAAAATATTTTAAAACATATACTACACTATCTGGGCATTCCTCCCCCCCCCTTCTTTTTTACCCCATCTGGGGTGTATGTGGAAGTGGAGTATATCAACCAAAACCATATGCTGGATTTATCCAAGAAGTATCCCCCCCCCCCCAGGAGATAGGATCCACCAGACACCAATGAAAGGAAATCAGACCATTGCTACATTTTCATGCTGTTACCTTACAGCCGCAAGGTAAGAGGCTTCCCCTGAATCCAGAGAACACCATTATTGCACTTTACATATCTTTCCAGCACTTTGTGATTTCATAGACTAATGCCGCGTACACACGCTCGGAAATTCCGACAAGAAAAGCCCTATTTGAGCTTTTGGTCGGAAATTCGGACCGTGTTTAGGCTCCACAGTTTTCTTGGTGGAATTTCCAATCGTGTGTACGCGGCATAAGAAGTTTTCTACAGTGGTCAATGGATTTTCACTGCCATCTTGTGTTCATTTACAGTAATACACTGTTGCATTTCAGAAGCTTTATGTAGCTGATACCAGTGTTTGGCCCCATACACACAAGAGAATTTATCCGCGAATACGGTCCAGCGGACCGTTTCCGCGGATAAATCCTCTCGAGGATTTCGGCGGATTTTCATGCGATGGAGTGTACACACCATCGCATTGAAATCCGCGCCAAAATCCTCTGGCGATGACGTGTCGCGCCGTCACCGCGATTATGACGCGGCGACGTGCGCGACGCTGTCATATAAGGAATTCCACGCATGCGTCTAATCATTACGACGCATGCGGGGGATCCCTTCGGACGGATGGATCCGGTGAGTCTATACAGACCAGCGGATCCATCCGTTGGGATGGATTCCAGCAGATGGATTTGTTTGGCATGTCAGCAAATATTTAATCTGCTGGAATCCATCCCAGGGGATAAATATCCGCGGAAACAGATCCGCTGGAGTGTACACACCATAGGATCTATCCGCTGAAACCCATTTGCTGGGATTTTTCAGCGGATGGATTCTATCGTGTGTACGGGGCCTTTGTTTGCCAGCTGGTGTTCATATTGTACTTGTATTTCACATTGTTTTTTGTAGTTTATTACATATCACATATCACAACTCTGCAAAGTACCACAAAAACGTCTGAAGAACGTCCCACTTGTGTCGGGTATAAAGTCCCAGCCTCAGAAAACTGCATTGAAAATTACTGGGGCAAAAGCAGAAACATTTTAAAGAAAAATACCTCTTTAGCACTCATTTATAAGTAATAATAAGGAATTGCTTAGCTGTACAAACAAAATGAGGTCAGCAGACAGATCGCATGGTCTTCGCCTCAGAGGTCATATAATGTAAGGTGCCAACATATTGGATCCTGTAATTATTTGTTGAATTTAAAGATCTTAAAACTTAGAACAAAATTTGAAAACTTTACACAGCTGGTGTTGTCCAGAAGGATGTTTTCTGGCTTTAAAACAGAACAAAACCCAGAGATTTAACTGTCCCCCAAAACTGGTTATCACAGAGGCATGCCTTGGATGTAACAGTGTGCTTATGTTGGATTTCAGCCAAACTTTCAAACCATCATATAACTGGATTCATAGGTGATCACATCTGCAGCACAATGGTAACTACAGAGGCAATATCCTTGACTGTAAGGAATAGGAGGGCTTAGTTCCACCTTAAGAGTTCCACCATAAGTTATTTTCTTGAATCCAGAGACATTGACATGGGCAGTATTTTCCAGAGAAATGTTCTAAGGCTTTAGGTCTCTGAAGAGAAGAAACATGTCCCTACTCTCATGGTCCTTAAAAGGTAGAACGGTAGCCTTCTCTTTATTTTTTGGGTCTTCATCCAGGGACATCCATCATGGTGTGCCAAAATCCACATGATTTACATACGAAAATAGAGAACGAAAAAATGACCTGTTAGAACCCAACCAATAAACGTATCGCAGACATGAAGAAAAGATGATCCGCACTCTGGTCGTTGCTCTTAAACAATTGACGTATTTATTGACAAGCCACAGTAGACGAACGCAATAGGAAAGGTTGACGCGTTTCAGCCTATAAGGCCTTAGTCATAACCACATTACAAACATGAAACTTGTGAAATAAATAGTAGCTCTGAGGATCACTGGCTCCACCCATTAGTTGTGGCAACACCAACACCTAGGGCAGGCCCCAACTTTCAACCATCCAACTTACAAACGACTCCTACTTGCAAATGGAAGGAGACAACAGGAAGTGAGAGGAAATCTACCCCTAGGAAGGGAAATTCTATTCTGTAAGAGGTGTCTCCTGTCCACTGGTGCTTTATCACCAATCCTTATTTCACTAAAAAACACACATTTTCAAAAAAACATTTGTCATTGGGACAGAAAGTGAGGTGAAAACTTTTGAACAGATGCACACAGACAGCAAAACAAATGTTACAGGGGTGATAACCCTTCTCTATGTTTTCAGAAAAGCTTAAAAAAAGATTTTATGGCTGGAGCTACACTTTAAAAAAGTACCAGTTCAAAATTACAAACAGATTCTACTTAACAACAAACCTACAGTCCCTGTCTTGTTTGCACCGCCTATATACTGCTGTTCAAAGTATATAGGGCCAAAGGGGCTTGTAATGACCTGGGGGGAGGGGGCGGGGAAACCCATGCTGTTTTTCTCAGTGATTTTCATCCATATTGCAGGGACCAAACATTACATTAAAGCCGCAAGCAGTCTTAAATTACTTTTTTCTTATAGTAATTAGTGTTGAGCAGAATATGCCATATTCGATTTCGCGATATATCTCGAATATATATTCGAATATTCGAGATATATTCGCTAAATTCGAATATTCGTGATATTTTATCGAAATTAATTGATTGCGATTTTTCGCTATTGCGAATGCGAAAATAATTGCGATTTTTTTAATAACTGCGGTAGGAGCGCTCTGATTGGCTTAGAATATTCGTGATATTTTATCGAAATATCGCAACATGCGAATGCGATATTTATTGCGGAATTTCGAGATATGCTGGAGGAGCGCTCTGATTGGCTCAGAATATTCGTGATATTTTATCGAAATATCGCAACATGCGAATGCGATATTTATTGCGCAATTTCGAGATATGCTGGAGGAGCGCTCTGATTGGCTCAGAATATTCCTGATATTTTATCGAAATATCGCAACATGCGAATGCGAAATTGATTGCAGATATTTCGAAAACTGCTGTAGCAGCACTCTGAAATCGAATATGTATGATATTTTAACCAAAATACATATTGCGATTGCGATTTTTCGATCGCGCATGCGCAATTGCGCGAACAACACGCGACCATTTCCTGGAGCCTTGCCAGTTTCCAACTTATGATCGCAGCGCAATCACACAGCAACATGGTTGGAAGCAATTTCACTAAGTCTGAGGAAAAGTTGCTGATTTGTGTAAGTATTTTGACCACTTTTCCTTGTTATTTAGCATAATGAATTTAACATTTTATTGGACATAGGACGTATGCGAACGTCCTGACTTCAGTGTCCTCAAGGCCCAAGGACGTTCGAATACTCGAGAGAGGAGCCGGACTGCAGGAGTTGGGAGTAGGCAGGCCTCCCCCAGAGGTAATCTGCCACCTTTCTCCATGCCCCGGGTGGCAATGGCGGGTGTGAGGGGGTCCTCCCACACAGACCGTCCTACCTGCTCCGCTTCGAAGCCCCACGGGGCAGAGGGACTCCCTATAAGGGAGTGAGAGGATTTGCCCGCTCAACCAGCCCCGTTAGTCCTTCGCCTCTCTTTTTAGAGACCGCATGGTCAGAGTGCGTGCATGTTAACCCAATTGCGAGTGCGTGTGTAAGTGTGGTGGTTTTTGTGGGAGGGAGGTGGGCATACTAAGCGCAGGCTTACCTCGCATAGCACACCCACCGGGGGCCGAGCTGAGACCACCAAACTCAATTCACATGTAGCCGAGAGCGGGATCCGAACCCCTAGCTGCAGAGGTGAATGGCTTGTCAGCGCAGTGGCAATCGCGTTGAGCCAGCCCGGGTCCCTTGGGGACAGTTATGTAAGGTCATATGTAATTAATGTAAGGTCAGATGTTGTTAACCAAGACGCCATGTTGTTGTAACATATATCACCACCAGCCAAGGTATTCATAGTACTGTTGGAAAAAAACATGGGACAGCAGACAGGAACACAGAAGTTATGTGGGAACATACTTTTCCCATTGCTTTGCATGGGACTTTAAACAAAAAGCCCGACCCTCACCAATGGGGTTAGTTAAGGGATAAATTAACGATCCTATACTTTAAGTGGACGTATAGATAACATGTGACCAAGTGTTATCGAAATATCTACAGCTGTTATGAAATAACATGTATTTCCCATAGAGTTGAATGGGACTTTAAAGAAAAACCCTGACCAAGGCAAATGGGGGTGGGTATGGGTTAAACCACCAATCCTATATTTGTGGCTGACATATAAGTAACCTGTGTGCCAAGTTTCATGTAAATATCTTTAGCCGTTTGGACGTGATGGTGGAACATACATACATACATGCACACACACGTTGAGTTTTATATATATAGATTCCCACTAAATTCCTGTGTTAGGCGTGGGGTTGTTATAGTAATCCTGTGTACTCCATCAAGTACTTTTTTTTAACATGAGATCGTCTGAACAAAACAAAGGAGACAAAAACAGCTCATTTTACCATGGTGGCAGCCCAGCTCACGCTCAGTCCCCTGTAGTGCCCACAAGACCCTTTAATATAACATTGTCCCATTGGTTAACTGTCTATATAAATTAATTTGTATTCATATACAATACAGTAGAGTACACAGAATTTGCATACGTCATTAGAAAACATTTTTATAATATATGAACATTGTGTTATTATAGGAGCTCCGCTACCAACTGTGCGCCCCAAGCGCACAAGGCGACAGGCCGCAGAGGAGGAGCAGGAGGAGGATGTGGAAGAGGAGGAGAGGGATGAGGAGGAGCAGCCAGGGCCATCCACATCACCACCCCCAGTTCCTGTGGAGGAGCAAGAGGAGGAGCTGCACCCCCCCCCCGAAACTTCTGGTGGAGTAGTGGGTGACGAGGAAGAGGAGCAGGATGAGACGGTTAATTATACCGTCAATCAGGAGGGTAAATATGTGCACATATATTAATAAAATTTCAACAATAAAATGTAGCTCTAAAAATGGACAGCATTTAAAGCAGGGCTGTGGAGTCGGTAGATAAATTTTTCGACTCCGACTCCTCAGTTTTATGTACTTCAGACTCCGACTCCCCGACTCCCCGACTCCCCGACTCCGACTCCTCTGTATTAATATGCGAATGTATTTTATAGATTCCTTGAGGGAAAGAAACGCAAACTACCACAGGACTACTGGCTGGGAAGCCAACAGTCTACTGTATTGCACAGTTTAAGCAAAAGACAAACACAATGAAAACAATCAAGTGACTGGATAGTAGCAGCAGGCTTAAACATCAGGAACATGATCTTTAACAGTTCAAAAATACAGACCACATTATTTGGCTGTTTTAGAACCAAAACAAAGCTTATCTATAATGAACCCAAAAAAAAAATATGAAAAACCTAGAAATGGTTTATATTAATCTTGAAATGTAGTTCTAGGCTTAGCAAATGCAAATAAATGCAATGTAGAGTTCTAAGGAAGAGAATTGCCTCTGCCAGATCCTCTTTCATAGAGTCTCTTAAGTCAGACTTTATTATTTTTATGGCTGAAAATAATCTTTCGTAACGGTCTTTGAAATCCAAATGTTTTTTTCTTATATCCTAACAGTTCTAAAAAAGCTAGAGGTGAAACAAGCTGCCATGAAAAACCTGACGAAGAGAGTAATGGCAAATGAGCAGCAGATACTGTTTTTGATGCGCCAAAATCAACAACTGGTGCAACAACTGGCGAAAAACATGGATGAGGTGACAGAGCTTCAGAAGTTAATGTCCTAATTTTTTTTTTTTTTTTTTTTAATAAAAAATGTTATATTTTGCAAAGGTTTCATTTCTTATTGAAATTGTTAGTTTTTTAAACACATCTAACTTCACATCTAACACATCAACATCAACATCAACATCAACACATCTAGCTTAATAATAACCGAAAACATTTTATACTATTACTAGCTGAATACCCGGCGTTGCCCGGTCTTCCTATCTTAACCTTTTGGGGAGGAAAATCATAGTAATATAAATATACCCATCTTTTATATAAGGGTGTTGGTAAGGGTTAATTTAACTGTTATATATTTTTATTTGGCATATAAGTAATATGTATAGCGGGTATTATTGAAATATCTCCAGGCGTACAGAAGTTATGTGGGAACATACATTTTCCATTGATTTGCATGGGACTTTAAAGGAAAACCCCGACCCTCACAAATGGGGGTAGTTAAGGGATAAATTAACTATCAGTGGTATCAGTGAACAGCAGTGGTAATAGGAGTATATATAGAGTGGGAATTAACTTTTTACATAGGTGTCTTGACAGAGCAGCAGCAGCAGTAGTAGTAGTAGTAGTAGATACAGAGTCATATCACTTGGGCAGGAGGTGCCATGATGAACAGCAGTGGTAATAGGAGTATATAGAGTGGGAAATTACTTTTGACATAGTTGTCTTGACTGAGCAGCAGCAGCAGCAGCAGCAGCAGTAGTAGTATTAGCAGTAGTAGTTGATACAGAGTCATATCACTTGGGCAGGAGTTGCCATGATGAACAGCAGTAGGAATAAGAGTATATAGAGTGTGAAACAACTGCTGACATAGGTGTATTGACTGGGCGGCAGCAGCAACAGCAGAAGCAGCAGTAGTAGTATTAACAGTAGTAGTTGATACAGAGTCATATCACATGGGCAGGAGTTGCCATGATGTACAGCAGTCTTAATAAGAGTATATAGAGTGTGAAATAACTGCTGACATAGGTGTATTGACTGGGCGGCAGCAGCAGCAGAAGCATCAGTAGTAGTATTAACAGTAGTAGTTGATACAGAGTCATATCACATGGGCAGGAGTTGCCATGATGTACAGCAGTCTTAATAAGAGTATATAGAGTGTGAAATAACTGCTGACATAGGTGTATTGACTGGGCGGCAGCAGCAGCAGAAGCAGCAGTAGTAGTATTAACAGTAGTAGTTGATACAGAGTCATATCACATGGGCAGGAGTTGCCATGATGTACAGCAGTCTTAATAAGAGTATATAGAGTGTGAAATAACTGCTGACATAGGTGTATTGACTGGGCGGCAGCAGCAGCAGAAGCAGCAGTAGTAGTATTAACAGTAGTAGTTGATACAGAGTCATATCACATGGGCAGGAGTTGCCATGATGTACAGCAGTCTTAATAAGAGTATATAGAGTGTGAAATAACTGCTGACATAGGTGTATTGACTGGGCGGCAGCAGCAGCAGAAGCAGCAGTAGTAGTATTAACAGTAGTAGTTGATACAGAGTCATATCACATGGGCAGGAGTTGCCATGATGTACAGCAGTCTTAATAAGAGTATATAGAGTGTGAAATAACTGCTGACATAGGTGTATTGACTGGGCGGCAGCAGCAGCAGAAGCAGCAGTAGTAGTATTAACAGTAGTACTTGATACAGAGTCATATCACATGGGCAGGAGGTGCCATGATGAACAGCAGTAGGAATAAGAGTATATAGAGTGTTAAACAACTGCTGACATAGGTGTATTGACTGGGCGGCAGCAGCAGCTGAAGCAGCAGTAGTAGTATTAACAGTAGTAGTTGATACAGAGTCATATCACATGGGCAGGAGTTGCCATGATGTACAGCAGTCTTAATAAGAGTATATAGAGTGTGAAACAACTGCTGACATAGGTGTATTGACTGGGCGGCAGCAGCAGCAGAAGCAGCAGTAGTAGTATTAACAGTAGTACTTGATACAGAGTCATATCACATGGGCAGGAGGTGCCATGATGAACAGCAGTAGGAATAAGAGTATATAGAGTGTTAAACAACTGCTGACATAGGTGTATTGACTGGGCGGCAGCAGCAGCTGAAGCAGCAGTAGTAGTATTAACAGTAGTAGTTGATACAGAGTCATATCACATGGGCAGGAGTTGCCATGATGTACAGCAGTCTTAATAAGAGTATATAGAGTGTGAAACAACTGCTGACATAGGTGTATTGACTGGGCGGCAGCAGCAGCAGAAGCAGCAGTAGTAGTATTAACAGTAGTACTTGATACAGAGTCATATCACATGGGCAGGAGTTGCCATGATGTACAGCAGTCTTAATAAGAGTATATAGAGTGTGAAATAACTGCTGACATAGGTGTATTGACTGGGCGGCAGCAGCAGCAGAAGCAGCAGTAGTAGTATTAACAGTAGTAGTTGATACAGAGTCATATCACATGGGCAGGAGTTGCCATGATGTACAGCAGTCTTAATAAGAGTATATAGAGTGTGAAATAACTGCTGACATAGGTGTATTGACTGGGCGGCAGCAGCAGCAGAAGCAGCAGTAGTAGTATTAACAGTAGTAGTTGATACAGAGTCATATCACATGGGCAGGAGTTGCCATGATGTACAGCAGTCTTAATAAGAGTATATAGAGTGTGAAATAACTGCTGACATAGGTGTATTGACTGGGCGGCAGCAGCAGCAGAAGCAGCAGTAGTAGTATTAACAGTAGTAGTTGATACAGAGTCATATCACATGGGCAGGAGTTGCCATGATGTACAGCAGTCTTAATAAGAGTATATAGAGTGTGAAATAACTGCTGACATAGGTGTATTGACTGGGCGGCAGCAGCAGCAGAAGCAGCAGTAGTAGTATTAACAGTAGTACTTGATACAGAGTCATATCACATGGGCAGGAGGTGCCATGATGAACAGCAGTAGGAATAAGAGTATATAGAGTGTTAAACAACTGCTGACATAGGTGTATTGACTGGGCGGCAGCAGCAGCTGAAGCAGCAGTAGTAGTATTAACAGTAGTAGTTGATACAGAGTCATATCACATGGGCAGGAGTTGCCATGATGTACAGCAGTCTTAATAAGAGTATATAGAGTGTGAAACAACTGCTGACATAGGTGTATTGACTGGGCGGCAGCAGCAGCAGAAGCAGCAGTAGTAGTATTAACAGTAGTACTTGATACAGAGTCATATCACATGGGCAGGAGGTGCCATGATGAACAGCAGTAGGAATAAGAGTATATAGAGTGTTAAACAACTGCTGACATAGGTGTATTGACTGGGCGGCAGCAGCAGCTGAAGCAGCAGTAGTAGTATTAACAGTAGTAGTTGATACAGAGTCATATCACATGGGCAGGAGTTGCCATGATGTACAGCAGTCTTAATAAGAGTATATAGGGTGTGAAATAACTGCTGACATAATTGTCTTGACTGATCCAAAGGAGTCATGGGAGAAAATCATGTGGTCAGATGAGACTATAATATAATTTTTTGATCATAATTTCACTAACCGTGTTCGGAGGAAGAATAATGATGAGTACCATGCCAAGAACGCCATCCCTAATGTGAAGCATGGGGGTGGTAGCATCATGCTTTGGTGGTGTTTTTCTGCACATGGGACAGGGTGACTGCACTGTATTAAGGAGAGGATGACCGGGGCCATGTATTGCAAGATTTTGGGCAACAACCTCCTTCCCTGAGTTAGAGCTTTGAAGATGGGTCGAGGCTGGGTCTTCCAACATGAGAATGACCCAAAGCACACAGCCAGGATAACCAAGGATTGGCTCTGTAAGGAGCATATCAAGGTTCTGGCGTGGCCTAGCCAGTCTCCAGACCTAAACCCAATAGAGAATCTTTGGAGGGAGCTCAAACTCCGTGTTTCTCAGCGATAGCCCAGAAACATGACTGATGTAGGGAAGATCTGTGTGGAGGAGTGGGCCAAAATCCCTCCTCCAGTGTGTGCAAAGCTGGTGTAAAACTACAAGAAATGTTTGACCGCTGTAATTGCAAAGAAAGCCTACTGTACCAAATATTAACATTGATTTTCTCTGATGTTGAAATAGTTATATTCAGCACTGTAAATACATCAGGTCCGGGGCTTCATCAGGGAATGCATGGCAAGGGACCCTTCAGCGCCCTGAACCGACGACGGGTGCCAGAAAGTCACCGCCGATCCAGGACTCATTCATCTTTATGAATGTGAGTCTGTCCACGGAGTCTGTGGACAGACGGGTCCTCTTGTCCGTGACCACCCCACCTGCCGTGCTGAATGTCCGCTCAGATAGTACGCTGGAGGGGGGGCAAGACAATAACTCCAGCGCATACTGAGCGAGCTCGCGGCAGGTGTCCAATCTGGCAACCCAGTACTCCATGGGGTCGTCGGTGCTCATACTGTCAGAAGCACCGACGGACGCCATGTAGTCTGCCACCATGTGGGCCAGCCGCTGGTGGTGACTGCTGCTGCTGCTGCTGGTGGTGGTACTGGGTCGCTCGGTTTGGAAGAACATCCTCATCTCTTCCATTAGGTCCCCTGCTCGGCTGCAGCTGGGTGCAGCCACCTGCTGGGTGAGATGAGGGGGGACAACTGGAGGCCGGGGAGTTGCCTGCTCCAACCGTCTGACAATGGCTGCCTGCAGTTCCTCCATCCGGTGCTGCCTCCGGCTGGCTGGGATGAACTGCTCCAGTTTCCCCTTGCACCTGGGATCCAAAAGGGTGGCAATCCAGAAATCATCCCTCGTCTTGATGGTCTTAACCCGGGGGTCCCTCCTGAGGCATCTCAGCATGTGGGCAGCCATGGGGAAGAGCACAGCCCGCTGTGACTCCTCAATGCTGGCCAGGTGAATGAGGTGCGACTCTTCATCCCTGAGGCGCTGCTGGTCAAACTCAGACATGCCCAACCCCCGGACTATCGGTGCCCCCAACACCGGCTCTCCCTCCTGACCAGGCCCTGACTCCGGGACGACACCAGCAACCACCTCCTCCTCCTCTTCATCATCATCCTCCTCCTCCTCCTCCTCCTCGTCCTGGCCCTGGTCTCGGTGGAGCATTGCTGACTCCTCCTGCTCCACCAAGGCACTCTCCCCAGCCTCGAGCAGGCGATCTAGTGTCCTCTCCAGCATGAACAGTATTGGCAGCACGCTATTGAGGCCAATTTGCTCACTGCTGACCATCTTGGTCGCCTGCTCGAAGGAGGACAACACTTGGCAGACCTGGTTTATCTGCCCCCACTGCGCACAGGCGATGAAAGGGAGTTGTGGTGAAGCCCTCTCAGTGCCTAGTTCCATCAGGTACTCCCTCACCGCCCTTTGCTGCTCCCACAACCTCTTCAGCATGTGGAGGGTGGAGTTCCACCGCGTCACACTGTCCACAATCAGCCTGTGAAGGGGCAGATTGTACTTCCGCTGCAATTTGGACAGGGACGCGGTAGCGGTTGGGGAGCGCCTGAAGTGGCTGGCAATCCTACGCGCCTTTGCCACAATGTCACTCAACCCTGGATAAGTGCGCAGGAACTTCTGCACCACCAGGTTGAGGACATGTGCCAGACAGGGCACGTGCGTCAGACTGCCAGCATGGAGGGCGGCGAGTAGGTTGCTGCCGTTATCGCAGACAACCATACCTGGCTGGAGCCTTCGGGGTGTCAGCCACTTCTGGACCTGAGCTTGAAGTGCTTTCAGCACTTCTTCTCCAGTGTGTCTCAGGTCCCCTAAACTAACAAGCTGGAGCACGGCCTGACAGCGCACGTGCCCCACACTTGAGTAGCTACGGGGGCGCTTGCTGGGAGGCTCAGCAGCTGCGGAGACAGTGGCTTGAGGGAGACCAGCAGTTCTCCCCTGGACACCCCGGGGCGGCACCACAAGATCGGTTGCCGACGATCCCTCACCGACGCCTCGGAGGGAAACCCAATGGGCCGTGAAGCTGATGTAGCGTCCCTGCCCATGCCTGCTGGTCCAGCCATCCATTGTCAGATGAACCCTGTCGCTGACAGCGTGATCCAGCGACAGGGTTACATTCTGCACAATGTGCTGGTGTAGGGCAGGGACACCAGTCCTGGCAAAGAAATGGCGGCTGGGGACACGCCATTGGGGTTGGGCCTGCTCCAACATCTGCCTGAAGGGGTTGCTGTCAACTATGTTGAAGGGCAGCAGATGTTGGGCAATAACCCTTGCCAGGAGCCCATTGAGGGAACGCACATGTCGGTCTCCAGGGGGGAAGGGAGTGGTGCGGTCAAAGGCGTCTGAAATCGACGCCTGGCGCCGGACGGCAGTGCGGGACACAGACGTGGAGGGTGCTGTGGAAGTAGAGGTCTGGCTGCCGGTACCAGTACCTCTACTAGAGGGAGCGGGGGGGCATGACCTGCTGGAAACAGATGAAGATGTGGCAGGGGCTGCTGTACCCTGCTCACTTGTGGTGGTGGCGCTGCTACCACCACCACGCTTCATCTCGTCATACAACGCCCAGTGGTTTATCCTCAGGTGCTGGTTCAGGGCTGTGGTACCCACCCGAGCCAAACACTTCCCTCTCTTCACCCTCACTTTACAAATCCGGCAGATGGCCACGGTAGGGTTGTCTGCCACCAGGGTAAAGAAATTCCAGACAGGTGACTTCAGCACCGCCCTCCTGTCAGATGGGGTGACCCTTACTTGCACCTGCTGGGACTCGGTGCGCACAGGTGGAGCTGCCTGCTGCTGCTGCTGCTGCTGCTGCTGCTCCTCCTCCTGACACCTCCTGCTGCCATCACCAGTGGAGACCCTGACGATGGTCTCCCTGGTGGTGACCTGGCGCACCGTTTCACCAGGGTGCCTACCTTCCCCGTCGTCACTGACGTAGTGAGCCGACGCGTCAGATGGCAACCATGATGGGTCACCCTCTTCGCCCCCAGAGATGTCAGACCAAGGGCTGAGATGTGTTGGTCTGAGGGAACCACGTGACATGGAGCCTCTAGCCTGGCTCCGCTGTCCCCTCACCCACGCCTGGGTCTGACTAGGTGCTGCTGTTTCCTGCACCAAAACAGCAGCACCAGTTTGAAGGGATGTCTCTGGGATACTGCCAGCAGGTATCCCATCCTCCTCATCCATCCCTTCAAAAAGGTCCTGACCATCAGGACAGAGCTGGAGGTCTGCCTGATGCATGGCCTCCCCCAAGAGATCCCTCTCACTGTCGCTGTCGAACAGTAAGATGCTGGACTCTTGGGGGCTGGGGGGGGGTAGTACAGGCAACGGTGTAATGGTGGTACTACTGTGAGTCGGGACCGACGACTCAGTGGCACTGCTGTGCCCCATGTAGTCCACCACTACTTGAGCCTGAGATGGCAATATCGGGCGGCTGCCCGATGGGAAGAACTCCCGGATCAGGCGTACTCCCCTTGCACCCGATCCTCTACCACTAGTAGGGGCACGAGAGGTACCCCGTGCTGGCAACGATCCAGCACTGGGAGTAACTCCCCTACCCCTGCTGCCACGGCCACGGATGCCGCTCATTATTGCTGATATGTGTGTGGGGGGGGTAAACTTTATTGGGGGGGGGAAATGTGAACAAAATGTGTTTTTGTGTTTTTTTTACAAGACAGGCACGCAGACAAAGACGTACACAGACAGCTACTAAACTATAAGAAAAGTAGTACACCAGACAAGGACTACAAAATTAAAGAAAAAAAAAAAAGCACTAAACAAACACTAACTTTTTTTTTTTTTTTTTTTTTTTTAAACACAAAACACAGACACTAAACACACACTAAGCTAAGCTAGATGAAATAAATGTACACTAACAGTGTGTACACTTACTACACAAAATTTAACTAAACTGAACACAAAACTTAGCTTTTATAAAAGCTCTTTAGGGAAAACTAAACAAAATGTGAACTGAGATGCCTATCAAATATCACTGAACAGCGAACCTGCAAGATCTAACAGTAACACAAGATGAACAAAACTTAGCTTTTAGAAAAGCTCTTTTATAAAGCTCAGCAAAATGTGTTCTGAAATCTCTTGCAAATATCACTGAACAGGGAGGATTGCAGGATCAAACAGTAACACAAATGAAAAAAACAGCACAAAACAGCACAAAACGTAGCTTTGAAAAAAGCTCTTGGGTCTATTGCTTTGAAAAAAGCAGTTGATATACTGGAAAAGATCCACTGGAATCACTAAATAGCAATGCTGGTGATGATCTAAATCAATCAAGAACAAAGACACAGGAAACCAGGAACACAGAAACAGCCTCCACACTCTATAGCCAGCTTCTGAATCTGCAATGAAATGGTGCTGGGAGTGAGCTTATATAATGTCCATGCAGGCAGGTTCCTATTGGTTGCTAACCTGTGACGAGTGTGGAAGGAGAACTCTGATTGGCTCTGATGCAAAAGGGCGGAGCAAATAATCGCGCAATATTCCTATTGCCGAATATTCGCATTGCGAATATTCGGCAATATAAAATGATCGCTTCAGCTACTCGGCCCAATGGCTCTAATCATACCAGCAATGCTTTCAGACGTCTATGGAGATCACTAGGATGTGATCTGTTTTAAAAATGAAACTGTAAAAATCGCTCTGATGCGGAAGATCGGGGCGAGGAAAATAATCGCGCGATATTGCGTTTGCCGAATAATCGCATTGCGATCTTTCTGGAAAATTCAATGAACGCTTCAGCTACTCGGCCCAGGGTCTCTAATGATACCAGCAATGCTTTTAGACGTCGATGGAGATATCTAGGATGTGATCTGATTAAAAAAAAAAATTGTAAAAAATCGAATATTCGGAATTGCGAATATTCACCGCGAATTTCGAAATATAGCGCGATTTCTCGAATATGCTATATTCGAGTCGAATATTCGCAATGCGAATATTCGTGAGCAACACTAATAGTAATCTCATTTTGTGCAGGGACAGTTCTAAACACGTGCCACTTCACAGGCATACTATAGACACCCAGCAGGTACGATATTTAAAGGAGTTTTTCTATTTTTATTTTCACTTTAAGCATCATTAAAATCACTGCTCCAGAAAAAACGACAGTTTTTAAAACTTTTTTTTCCATTGATACATGTTCCCTGGGGCAAGACCCGGGTCCTCAAACTCGTTTTATGACAATAACTTGCATATTAGCCTTTAAAATTAGCACTTTTAAATTCGAACGTTCGAGTCCTATAGACATCAATGGGGTTCTAAAAGTTTGCACGAACGTTTGGTCTGTTCGAAAGTTCTGGTGCGAACCGAACGGGGGGGGGGTGTTTGGCTCATCCCTATTTCTGAGGAAGAGAAGGACGCTCCTTCTCTCAGGGTTCATATAAAGTATCCTACCTTTCCCTTTATGTTTCAAATGAAAAGAAGTCCATCAGAGGAAAACCACACCATTTATAAGATGATAACCAAGAAATATCACAAAGAAATCTTTACGGCCAAAAAAAAACATTTTTCCAACATCATCGCAAATGCCCTAAACCGCCCCCGCGAACTCTTCAAGCTGGTCACTCAGACTATGAATCCTGCTTGTTTAGAGGCCCCCAATTCTGATTCACAAGAATTTTGCAACAAATTATCGGATTATTTCATTAAAAAATTGAAATAATCTGTGATAGTATTCAGCAAAATAGAACCGTCACCAACCCCCCCCCCCCCCTCCCCAAATCACAAACCTAATACCCACATAAATCCGCCTCAATCACCAAAATTCACTCTAAAACCCATTTCCATCGATGCCACTAAAAACATCATCGGTACGCTGCGAAACAGCACAGCACCCAATGACATCATCCCCACTAAACTGCTGAAAGAAAGTGCAGATATACTGGCACCAGCTATCACGCAGCTCATAAACCAATCAAGGAGGGCATGGTGCCCACCTTGCTGAAACAAGGTACAATAAAACCAATTCTAAAAAAAACTACCCTCGACCCCAACGACCCAAACAACCGGAGACCCATAACAGGCCTACATGTCTTCTCCAAGGTAATGGAGAAAGTAGTTGTACAACAGCTGCAACTGCATTTAGACACCCATAAATTACTCGATCCGTTTTAATCAGGTTTCCGTCCGGGTCACGGAACAGAAACGGCGCTGCTCAAAATATGGGATGACGCTCTAGAGGCCGCAGACGAAGGAGAATCTTGTCTCCTGATACTGTTGGACCTAAGTGCGGCTTTTGACACTGTAGACCATGGACTACTACTGACTAGGCTAGCTGAAGTAGTCGGAGTCGCGGAAGGTGTTTAACCCTGGTTCTCCTCCTTCTTGGAAAACCGATCACAAATAGTGAAACTGGGGTCTTTCACTTCTGAGAAACGTACGGTATCATGCGGAATCCCTCAGGGATCTCCCTTGTCGCCCGTATTGTTTAATATCTATCTTCGCCCTCTCTTTGAAATCATCAGTAACCAGAAATTACTTTACCACTCCTATGCAGACGACACACAACTGTATTTCCGCATCTGCAACAAAAAGGATCATTCTCTTGGACTAGAGAAATGCCTTACTCTGATAGATAACTGGATGACAAACAGTTATCTTAAACTCAATGGTTCGAAAACAGAACTTCTCCTGTTTCCCGCTAACCGGAAAAATCACCCCGCGTCAACATGGACACCCCCGCCCATTCTGGGTAAAACTATCACCCCTAGCACCAAAGGCAAAAGTCTTGGAGTCATTTTCAACACCTACATGACAATGGATGCACAAATAGGGTCAGTAGTCAGCAGATCACACCATCTGCTGCGCCTACTACACAGACTCACCCCCTTTATCCCGAAAGAAGACATTGCAGTCGTGGTGGGAACAATCATCAATTCCAGACTTGACTACGCAAATGCCCTCTATCTAGGACTCCCCAAATACCAAATCACTCGTCTGCAAGTCGTTCAAAATACGGCCGCTCGATTAGTGATCGGCAAAAAAACATGGGAATCAATCCCACCTTCAATGAGTAAAAGACAGAATCACTTTCAAGGCACTCTGCCTAGTGCATAAGTGTATTCAAGGTAACGCCCCCCCAATATCTATGCGAAAAAATAAAAGCCTATAACCCCAAACGCATTCTGCGATCCACCAATCAAAACCTACTCCAGATACCCAAAGCCAGATACAAGTCCGAAGGAGATCGAAGATTTGCAGTCCAGGGACCTCGGCTGTGGAACGCTCTACCAACCACCATCCGACTGGAGTCAGACCACTTGGCCTTCAGGAGAAAGATTAAAACCCATCTCTTCTGAGGTCAAGGGGTTCTTTACCCAGGGAATGGATACAGCGCCCAGAGGCGATTCAGTTCGCATGTGTTGCACTTTACAAGTTTCTCACTCACTCACTCATTGCAAGGCCAAAATAAGTTAACTTATCTAGAGACAAAAATTTCTACCATTACCCTGTCCACAAATAAATTAATGAATATTGGGGTTCTATCTCCATATTTCAAGATGATGATGTGCACATATATGCTGGTAAGCAAATATAACAAGGCCAGTGGCACACTAGATACACAAGATTCTCCAGCTTTGTGTGTTCTCTCTCTTCTGATTGAATTTGGGCAATAGTCCTCTGTGGCTCTCCTGAATCTTGCTAATGCAAAACTGTCCTGTCAGTGGCAAAACTCTTTCATGTTCTCATTAAGAATTAGGATACTGAGTTTAGCAGAGCTGCCATACTCATTTCCATACTTTACCTATACCCCTGCCTTGCCAGTTTTTTTTAAAAGACTTAATGCCATCATGCGTAACTTTATTTGGATGGAGCGGAAACCACACATCAAACTTGACACTCTTAATATGCTGAAGGAATGGGGGGTATTGGTTATCCAGATTTTAAACGCTACCACTTTGGGGTACATTTAGCTAGAGTCCTGGACTAGAATTGTCATAGGGAGCAGAAAGGCCTCGTCGATTCTGCCCCTGCGGTTCCTTCCTTGGATTCCATGGAAGAAAGTGCCACACAGCATACAACAGCATCCACTAGTGGGAGCGACACTAAGTGCCTTCCATGCAGCGACGAGTCGCCATAAACTATCCTCCTCCCCAGGCCCGCTCACACCCATTACACAAAATCCAGACTCCCCCCCCCAGAGAAGATATTCATCTAGTCTCCCCTACTGACCAAACTGTGCCCCTTTTAAAGCGGAGTTCCACCCAAAAGTGGAACTTCCACTTAATCCACTCCTCGCCCCCTTACATGCCACATTTGGCATGTAATTTTTTTTAGGGGGGGGGGAGTGGGGGCTTCAGGAGGAGTGGGACTTCCTGTCCCACTTCCTCCTTCTGCCGAGGGGCTGCTAAGGCGATACGTCATATCGCCTTTTGGCAGCCCCTCCTTATAGGCGATTGCCTGGGACACATGACAGGTTCCAGGCGATCGACTGTCCAATCGGATGGCGCAGCGCCGCTCGCGCATGCGCAGCGGGTGCCCGGCCGTGAAGCCGAAAGCTGTCACAGCTGGGTGCCCACACTTAGAATGAAGACGCGGCCAGAGAGGGGGGGGGGAGAGAAGCGAACATTAAAAATGACTGGAACACCCCTTTAATGTGTCGATGCCAATAAGCTGAAACCCTTTGACTCCTTACAACTAGACTTGGGTCATCAACGCCCCTTTTCTTTCTGGACATACAGCCAACTGCACAACTACGTGTCTACCTCCCCAGCTAAACATCAGTTTTTCAGACCTACAACCCCCTTTGAACAAATCTGCCTCTCTGGAACTCTGCTAACCAAATCTACCTCACTCATGTGCTCCTGACTTCAGGGGGCTAGAAGTGAGACAGTGGGGAAAAAACACTTAAAACAAGCTTTACTGATGAACAATGGCAGCATGCCTGCGCACAAATGTTTAATCGGTACAAGATTGTACCCATTCTTCCAAAGACTTTTATGCCATCCAAGTACATCAGCACTTCAACCCTCTGCTTCATCAGTTGATGGATATTTGTGGGGGGTCCCAACAAGCAGGGGCGGACTGACAACTCATGGGGCCCCCCAGGCAATAGGAGATTATGGGGCCCCCCAGCAAGCTGCAAGCTGTGGGGGCACTCGATAGGACAGAGGGGGCCAGGAGCAGCGAAGAGGGACCGGAGAAGAGGAGGATCCTGGCTGCTCTGTGCAAAACCAACTGCACAGATGAGGTAAGTATGACAACAACCCCTTTAATTAAAACCAGCAACTGTTGAGACAACACCTTGGTCAGGTCTATGTTTCAGTGTAATGTACAGAGTATGTGGGTCAGGAGTAACAAACAAAACAACATATAGGGCCGGATTCAGAAAGAGATACAACGGCATATCTCCTGATACACCGTCGTATCTCTGAGTTCTGTCGGTCGTATCTATGCGCCTGATTCAGAGAATCAGGTTACGCATAGATATCCCTAAGATCCGCCAGGTGTAAGTGTTTTACACCATCGGATCTTAGGCTGCAATTCCAGGCTGGCCGCTAGGTGGCGCTTCCGTATTTTTACTCGAGGAATATGCAAATGAGGATTTACGCCGATTCAGAAACGAACAACCGCCCGGCGCTTTTTTTTTACGTCGTTTGCGTTCGGCTTTTTCCGGTGTATAGTTACCCCTGCTATATGAGGGTTAGCTAATGTTAAGTATAGTCGTCGTTCCCGCGCCGAGTTTTGAAATTTTACGCCGTTTGCGTAAGTCGTTCGTGAATACGGCTGGACGTAATTTACGTTCACGTAGAAACCAATGACGACCTTGCGACGTCATTAAGAGCAATGCACACTGGGATATGTACACGGACGGCGCATGCGTCAATCACGTCAGGTCAACACACATTAACATAAAACACACCCCCCCTTCCACATTTGAATTACGCAGCCTTACGCCGCAACACATACGTTACGCCGCCGTAACTAAGGGCGCAAGTACTTTCTGAGTAAAGAATTTGCGTCCAAAGTTAGAGCGGCGTAACGTATCGGAGATACGTTACGTAGGCCGGACAGATACGCCATTGTATCTGAATCTGGCCCATAGAGTATAGCAGTCAGCATGAGCGCCACGTTCACATCAGAGTCCTCCCTTACATCAAAGTCCCAACATTCTCCCTATACATCACAGGCTGCAGGGTCAGTCCCCCCTTACATCAGAATCTCCCCTTACCGCAGAGCCCCAACAGTGGCACCCTATGGCAGAGCCCCCCCCCCCCAGTGTGTCACCTTTTATCTGTGTCCCATTACACACACCTTTGCACCTTAGTGCTTGGTGTGGCAGGCAGCTGGCAGGTAAAGGCTTTAAAAATCCACTTGTTGCCGCCTCTAAACTGCACAAGTGAGTCATGGAGCCAGCTGAATAGTGAACTGCTGTGGTTGGCCACAGATTGGGCATTGAGGCATGTGATTAAAGGCCATGCTTGATGGGTGTCATGATGTCACTGCCCAGGTGTGCACCCAGACCTGTTGCCGGATCCGAGGCCAAGCTCAGCAGTTCACCAATCAGATGGCTCCAAATGGCAACAAGTACATTTTTTATGGGCATGGGATTGTTAGATCGACTTCTGTTGAGTGGTAGGGGGCACACATGGAACATACAGTATACAGACACAATATACAGACATGGACACACACACACAGTATACAGACATGGACACACACAGTATACAGACATGGACACACACAGTATACAGACATGGACACACACACAGTATACAGACATGGACACACACACACACACACACACACACACACAGTATACAGACACAATATACAGACATGGACACACACAGTATACAAACATGGACACACACAGTATACAGACATGGACACACACACACAGTATACAGACACAATATACAGACATGGACACACACACACAGTATACAGACATGGACACACACAGTATACAGACATGGACACACACAGTATACAGACATGGACACACACACAGTATACAGACATGGACACACACACACACACACACACACAGTATACAGACACAATATACAGACATGGACACACACAGTATACAAACATGGACACACACAGTATACAGACATGGACACACACACACAGTATACAGAAATGGACACACACAGTATACAGACATACACACACACACACACACACACACACACACACACACACAGTATACAGACATGGACACACACACAGTATACAGACATGGACACACACACACACAGTATACAGACATGGACACACACCCAGTATACAGACATGGGCACACACACACAGTATACAGACCATACTTGCCAACTGTCCCGTTTTTAAAGGGACAGTCCCGTGAAATAGGACTTAGTCCCAGCTAATTTAGCCTGCTGGGACTTGTCCCGGCTAGTGGGGAAAGCAGGTGCGGCTTCCAGTGCTTTATAGTGCAGTTCTTCTTAAAAAAAAAAAGAAGAAGAAAAATAGGGCTCACTGAATTACACCCCTCCTCCTACTTGCTTAGGGGGTGCATGAATATATTTCCCCTGGTCCCTATCAGGAGCTCATGAGGTGAAAGCTGAGTAGGGACTATTTTTTCATTTTCGGGCGGAGGTATACAACCCTGAGCCTAGTCACATTCTCTAGTGTTTGCCAGGCCACTGCTCTCCTTTACTGATGCTCGGCGGAGTGATCTGTACAGACCCGTGCTGCTGTCTCAGAGACTGATGTGACATGGCTTACAGGGAGGGAGCGGTAATGCTAATCCTGGCGCCGGTGGCATGTAGTGTGGCAGGCACTGGGCAGCACTGGGTGAGTGAATTGAGGTGTTACAACACCCATTATAATAGAATCATCCACATCCTCACATTGCCTTATGATTCTCAGCATAGGATAATCATTGGCACAGGGGGTGCTCTATGGCTCTGTCAAAGTGTGTCACATGTTGTGTGCTGACTTTGTTACTTTATGGCTGTACTGTGTGTTACAAATTGTACCATTGTACAGCCATAGCAAAATCGGCACCCAACAGCATGTGACACACTTTGACAGAGCCATAGAGCACCTCCTGTGCCAATGATTATCCTAATGGTATAAGGCCTCATACACACAGGATGCTTTAAAAACGATCCTCCTCTTGGCAGCAGCCTTTTGCTAGAAAAAATGCCTGACACTTGTAAAAGTGCCTAAAACTTTTACAAGCGTTTAGGCTCACTTACAGGCATCAAGCACTTGGGCGTTCATTTGATTGGCCAACATAATACGTTTTTCTGGTCACTGAAGTGAATTATCACTCAAGCAAGAAACGTGCCTAATGTTAACATGAGTTTAGGAGTATTTGCATGCGTCAAGCATTTTTTTGGTCAAAGAACTGCTGTTCCTGGATGCAATGGCCATGTTTTTTTTTTTTTTGTCCTTGCCTGTATATGCCCCTGCCACATAGACACATAGGATAACAGGAAGGGGTGCTTGGAAACAGTAAAAAATGTGTGCATGAGGCCTAAAGATCACAAGGCACTGTGAGATGCTACTGTACACTTGTGTTTTTGGAGGAGTAAAAATGCACAGCTAAACTGCATTTTTACAGCCCCCAACCACTTCCCTTTAACCATGGCATTTTATATCAGAGCTGGGGCCTTGCTGCAAGCATGTCTTTTTAAACACATACACACATTTCCAGCTGTGGTCTGCAGCCAGGAGTGTGTGTATATTTGTAAAAGCAACTGTCTGGTTTCATGTGGAAGTGATACGAGCAGTTCTGAAGTCACCTTTGACTTCCACAACTGTTGCATCATATCCCCCCCTCAACTTTCAGGGAGGGGCAAGGGGTGAGTCGGGGGCAGGATCAAAGGGGGCCCCGTCAGGTAGGCTGTACAGGGGCCCCATTATTTCTAACAGCGTCCCTGACAGACAGAGCTGGCCTGTCTGTCCGATTGGCTAATTCGGATGGCGGGCGGCGCGCTGGCGCATGCACGCGCCTGGAGTCTCCCCCCTCCTCAGCCGGGTCACGTTACGAGCTCAGCCGAGACGAGACACAGCTGTCAGCCACCCGCCGACATCTCCCCCGCACGTTATCCGGCAGTCCAGTCAGGCTACCCTTACCTACTAGGCGGCCTCAGCAGCACAGGCACTGGTGTGCACTGCCAGGTGGATCGCTTGCGTGTTTTGACTAAACTTAATTGTGTAGTTGCATGCCCTGAGGTGAGCAGCTTCACACATGGGGGGAGCACAAGTTTGGTGTCACATGGATATTTTTAGTAATTTAGTTATATTTAAATGGACTTTAAGGATATATTATGGATTATGGATTCACTTGTTAAATAATTATTGTGAACTTAGCACTTTATTCACCATTTACTTGATTTAGCAACATTTGCATATCCATTTGTTATTTTGTTAACAGCACAGATTTGGTTAATGTATCTGGGCCTGCCGTCCCTCCATCGATCTTTCTTTCTCCCTTTCTCTCTTTCTTTCTTTCTTTCTTTCTCCCTCCATCCCTTCATCATCTCAAACCATGCCTATTTTTCGCTTTGCGCACCGCATTTTTCTATTACGCTATGCCACGCCCACAAACGAATGCCCCGCCCCTAATTATAACAAGGCTCCACCTACATGCAAAAAAGTGTCCCTTTTTTTTTTTTGCAATGTTGGCAACTATGTACAGACATGGACACACACACAGTATACAGACATGGACACACACACACACACAGTATACAGACATGGACACACACACAGTATACAGACATGGACACACACACACAGTATACAGACATGGACACACACACACACAGTATACAGACATGGACACACACCCAGTATACAGACATGGGCACACACACACAGTATACAGACATGGACACACACACAGTATACAGACATGGACACACACACACAGTATACAGACATGGACACACACACAGTATACAGACATGGACACACACACACAGTATACAGACATGGACACACACACACAGTATACAGACATGGACACACACACACAGTATACAGACATGGACACACACACACACAGTATACAGACATGGACACACACACACACATGGACACACACACAGTATACAGACATGGACACACACACACAGTATACAGACATGGGCACACACACAGTATACAGACATGGACACACACACACAGTATACAGACATGGACACACACACACAGTATACAGACATGGACACACACACACACACAGTATACAGACATGGACACACACACACAGTATACAGACATGGACACACACACACACACACAGTATACAGACTTGGACACACACACACAGTATACAGACATGGACACACACACATTATACAGACATGGACACACACACACACACACACACACAGTATACAGACATGGACACACACAGTATACAGACATGGACACACTCACACACAGTATACAGACATGGACACACGCACACACAGTATACAGACATGGACACACACACACAGTATACAGACATGGACACACACACACACACACACACACACACACACACAGTATACAGACATGGACACACACACAGTATACAGACATGGACACACACAGTATACAGACATGGACACACACACACAGTATACAGACATGGACACACACACACACAGTATACAGACACAATATACAGACATGGACACACACAGTATACAGACATGGACACACACAGTATACAGACATGGACACACACACACACAGTATACAGACATGGACACACACACAGTATACAGACATGGACACACACACACACAGTATACAGACATGGACACACACACACAGTATACAGACATGGACACACACACAGTATACAGACATGGACACACACACAGTATACAGACATGGACACACACACAGTATACAGACATGGACACACACACACACAGTATACAGACATGGACACACACACACACACAGTATACAGACATGGACACACACCCACACAGTATACAGACATGGACACACACACACCCACACAGTATACAGACATGGACACACACACACAGTATACAGACATGGACACACACACACACACAGTATACAGACATGGACACACACACAGTATACAGACATGGACACACACACACAGTATACAGACATGGACACACACACAGTATGCAGACATGGACACACACACACACACACACAGTATACAGACATGGACACACACACACACACATGTGTAAATTGTTCCACCTTGAGCGATTCTCAAGATCTTCTAACTTGTCTTGGTTTGCTTTATTTATTTGAGAATGTTGCTGCAATGCTAGATTGTATTGGCAGAGTTCCCCCTTCAACAGAGATATGATGCTCAGTAGGGATGAGCGGAACATACCCGGGTTCGGTTCGCACCAGAACGTTTGAACAGACCGCGGGTTCGCCAAACATTTAGAACACCATTGAAGTCTATGGGACTCGAACGTTCGAATTCAAAAACGCTAATTTTAAAGACCACTATTCAATTTAATGTTGGAAAACGTCTTTCAGAACCCGGGTCTTGCCCCAGGGAACATGTATCAATGGAAAAAAAAACTTTTAAAAACTGCCTTTTTTTTTCCGGAGCAGCGATTTTAATGATGCTTAAAGTGAAAAAAAAAATGAAAAAATCATTTAAATATCACACCTGCTGTGTGTCTATAGTAGTGGCACGTGTTTATAAATGTCCCTGCACAACATGAAATTATTATAAGAAAAAAGTAATTTAATACTGCTTGCGCACGTGCTGTGTGGCAACAATATCTTGATTATTTTAGGGGTGGTGGGGGGGCCATTATTTTTTTGTGAAAGCAAAAAAAGCACCCCTCAAACATACTGTAATTGGAGCGCAACAAGGAGCCACGTGAAAAGTATTGCATCAAAAATTGTTATTAGGCGCCCCTGTTACACAGGGGCACAAAAATTAGGCCTTAGGCCCAACACAACACTGCAACCCCTCCCAATATCTGTAATTGGAGTGCAACGAGGAGCCACGTGCAAAGTATTGCATCAAAATTTTTTATTAGGCGCCCCAGTTAAACAGGGGCAGAAAAATTAGGCCTTAGGCACTGGTGGCGGAGCACAGGAAAACAAAATTTCTTACTAGCTAACAGCATGAAAAGTGAGGAGGAGAAGGATATTCCATCAGCAGCATAACAGGACAGTCACTCAGCATCAGCATACGCAGTCTCAAAGGGATCTGACATTTCAACAAAAAATTCTTATTCAGTAACATCAGCATCAGGTGATTGGTAGCTGGTGTTGATCCAAGCCTGATTCATTTTGATGAAGGTCAGTCGATCAACAGAGTCGGTGGAGAGGCACACCCTGTGATCGGTCACAAAGCCTCCAGCAGCACTGAATGTGCGTTCTAAAAGAACACTGGATGCAGGGCAAGCCAGTAGCTCAATTGCGTACTGTGCAAGCTCTGGCCAGTGATCCATCCTCAAGACCCAGTAAGCCAGAGGATTTTCGGTGGGGAAGGTGTCCAAGTCGGATCTTGCCCCTAGGTATTCCCGGACCATGTAAACCAGACGCTGGCGATGGTTGCTGGAACTGGTCAGACCTTGGGGCTGCGGACTAAAAAATTGCCTGAACGCATCGGTCAGACAGCCATCTTCTCCACCGCTCCTTCTCTGACTCACCGAAGCCTCAGCAAGACGTTGTCCAGGGCCAGGTTTTGGTAATCCCCCGGTTCTGGGAACGCATTGCACAGACCCTTCTGCAAGGCCTCCCGCAGAAGTTTCATCTTCTGCTCCCTCTGCGATGGCAACATAAGGTCCGCTACCTTACTCTTGGATCGTGGATCAAGGAGAGTTGCCAGCCAGTATCGATCCCTCTCCTTGATAGCACGTACACGAGGATCCTTACGCAGGCTTTGCAGGATCAGGGAGGCCATGCAGCGTAGGTTTGCAGAGGCATTCGGGGCACAGTCCTCTGGGTCACTGAGGACGACAGGATCCGCAGCCACCTCATCCCAGCCACGTAAAAGTCCATGTGTTCCTTGGGACTGTAAATGATCCCTTGAAGACTGCTGCTGTTGATGCTGAGTGCTAGGCTCCACCTCCATGCTGCTGATACAATCCTCCTCATCCTCCTCCTCCTCTTTCTGTGTGCTAGGTGGGCAAGCAGGAACAGTGTCTGAAAAAAGGGGGCCTTGAGAGGTAAGGAAGTCCTCCTCTTCATCCCTCTGTTCTGCCTCAAGTGCCCTGTCCATTATTCCACGTAGAGTGTGCTCCAACATGTGAATAAGAGGGACAGTCTCACTGATGCATGCACTGTCACTGCTCACCATCCTCGTGGCCTCCTCAAATGGTGACAGGACAGTGCATGCATCCCTGATCAAGGCCCACTGGCGTGGTGAAAAAAACCCAAGCTCCCCTGACCCAGTTCTGCTTCCATATTGGCACATGTACTCATTGATGGCCCTCTGCTGCGTGTGCAGCCCCTGCAGCATGGCCAACGTAGAGTTCCATCTGGTGGGCATGTCACAGATTAGTCGGTTCCTGGGCAGGTTGTATTCCCTCTGGAGGTCTGTGAGCCGAGCAGTGGCATTATATGACCTCCGGAATTGCACACAGACTTTCCTGGCCTGCTTCAGGACATCCTGTAAGCCGGGGTACCTGCCCAAGAACCGCTGCACCACCAAATTGAGGACATGCGCAAAACAGGGCACATGGGTGAGTTTTCCCTGTCGCAGTTTAGGTGCTATGTAACAGCAAACGTGCAGTGACACCAACTGCGTTCGGGTGCTATGTAACAGCAAACGTGCAGTGACACCAACTGTGTTCAGGTGCTATGTAACAGCACACGCGCAGTGACAACAACTGCATTCAGGTGCTATGTAACAGTAAACGTGCAGTGACACCAACTGCGTTTAGGTGCTATTAAACAGCACACGCGCAGTGACACCAACTGCGTTTAGGTGCTATTAAACTGCCCACGCGCAGTGACACCAACTGCGTTTAGGTGCTATTAAACAGCAAACTTGCAGTGACACCAACTGCATTCAGGTGATATGTAACAGCACACACGCAGTGACACCAACTGCGTTCAGGTGCTATGTAACAGCACACGCGCAGTGACACCAACTGCGTTCAGGTGCTATGTAACAGCAAACGTGCAGTGACACCAACTGCGTTCAGGTGCTATGTAACAGCAAACGTGCAGTGACACCAACTGCGTTCAGGTGCTATGTAACAGCACGCACGCAGTGACACCAACTGCATTTAGGTGCTATTAAACAGCAAACGGGCAGTGACACCAACTGCTTTTAGGTGCTATTAAACAGCACACGTGCAGTGACACCGACTGCGTTTAGGTGCTATTAAACAGCACACGCGCAGTGACACCAACTGCGTTCAGGTGCTATGTAACAGCAAACGTGCAGTGACACCAACTGCGTTTAGGTGCTATTAAACAGCAAACTTGCAGTGACACCAACTGCATTCAGGTGCTATGTAACAGCACACACGCAGTGACACCAACTGCGTTCAGGTGCTATGTAACAGCACACGCGCAGTGACACCAACTGTGTTCAGGTGCTATGTAACAGCAAACGTGCAGTGACACCAACTGCATTCAGGTGCTATGTAACAGCACACGCGCAGTGACAACAACTGCATTCAGGTGCTATGTAACAGCAAACGTGCAGTGACACCAACTGCGTTCAGGTGCTATGTAACAGCAAACATGCAGTGACACCAACTGCATTTAGGTGCTATTAAACAGCAAACGTGCAGTGACACCAACTTTGTTCAGGTGCTATGTAACAGCAAATGTGCAGTGACACCAACTGCGTTCAGGTGCTATGTAACAGCACACGCGCAGTGACACCAACTGCGTTTAGGTGCTATTAAACAGCAAACGGGCAGTGACACCAACTGCGTTTAGGTGCTATTAAACAGCACACGCGCAGTGACACCAACTGCGTTTAGGTGCTATTAAACAGCACACGCGCAGTGACACCAACTGCGTTCAGGTGCAATGTAACAGCAAACGTGCAGTAACACCAACTGCGTTTAGGTGCTATTAAACAGCAAACTTGCAGTGACACCAACTGCGTTCAGGTGCTATGTAACAGCACACGTGCAGTGACACCAACTGCGTTCAGGTGCTATGTAACAGCAAACATGCAGTGACACCAACTGCATTTAGGTGCTATTAAACAGCAAACGTGCAGTGACACCAACTGCGTTCAGGTGCTATGTAACAGCAAATGTGCAGTGACACCAACTGCGTTCAGGTGCTATGTAACAGCACACGCGCAGTGACACCAACTGCGTTTAGGTGCTATTAAACAGCAAACGGGCAGTGACACCAACTGCGTTTAGGTGCTATTAAACAGCACACGCGCAGTGACACCAACTGCGTTTAGGTGCTATTAAACAGCACACGCGCAGTGACACCAACTGCGTTCAGGTGCTATGTAACAGCAAACGTGCAGTGACACCAACTGCGTTTAGGTGCTATTAAACAGCAAACTTGCAGTGACACCAATTGCGTTCAGGTGCTATGTAACAGCACACGTGCAGTGACACCAACTGCGTTCAGGTGCTATTAAACAGCACACGCGCAGTGACACCAACTGCGTTTAGGTGCTATTAAACAGCACACGCGCAGTGACACCAACTGCGTTCAGGTGCTATGTAACAGCACACACGCAGTGACACCAACTGTGTTCAGGTGCTATGTAACAGCAAACGTGCAGTGACACCAACTGCATTCAGGTGCTATGTAACAGCACACGCGCAGTGACAACAACTGCATTCAGGTGCTATGTAACAGCAAACGTGCAGTGACACCAACTGCGTTCAGGTGCTATGTAACAGCAAACATGCAGTGACACCAACTGCATTTAGGTGCTATTAAACAGCAAACGTGCAGTGACACCAACTTTGTTCAGGTGCTATGTAACAGCAAATGTGCAGTGACACCAACTGCGTTCAGGTGCTATGTAACAGCACACGCGCAGTGACACCAACTGCGTTTAGGTGCTATTAAACAGCAAACGGGCAGTGACACCAACTGCGTTTAGGTGCTATTAAACAGCACACGCGCAGTGACACCAACTGCGTTTAGGTGCTATTAAACAGCACACGCGCAGTGACACCAACTGCGTTCAGGTGCAATGTAACAGCAAACGTGCAGTAACACCAACTGCGTTTAGGTGCTATTAAACAGCAAACTTGCAGTGACACCAACTGCGTTCAGGTGCTATGTAACAGCACACGTGCAGTGACATCAACTGCGTTCAGGTGCTATGTAACAGCAAACATGCAGTGACACCAACTGCATTTAGGTGCTATTAAACAGCAAACGTGCAGTGACACCAACTGCGTTCAGGTGCTATGTAACAGCAAACGTGCAGTGACACCAACTGCATTCAGGTGCTATGTAACAGCACACGCGCAGTGACAACAACTGCATTCAGGTGCTATGTAACAGCAAACGTGCAGTGGCACCAACTGCGTTCAGGTGCTATGTAACAGCAAACATGCAGTGACACCAACTGCATTTAGGTGCTATTAAACAGCAAACGTGCAGTGACACCAACTTTGTTCAGGTGCTATGTAACAGCAAATGTGCAGTGACACCAACTGCGTTCAGGTGCTATGTAACAGCACACGCGCAGTGACACCAACTGCGTTTAGGTGCTATTAAACAGCAAACGGGCAGTGACACCAACTGCGTTTAGGTGCTATTAAACAGCACACGCGCAGTGACACCAACTGCGTTTAGGTGCAATGTAACAGCAAACGTGCAGTAACACCAACTGCGTTTAGGTGCTATTAAACAGCAAACTTGCAGTGACACCAACTGCGTTCAGGTGCTATGTAACAGCACACGTGCAGTGACACCAACTGCGTTCAGGTGCTATTAAACAGCAAACATGCAGTGACACCAACTGCATTTAGGTGCTATTAAACAGCAAACGTGCAGTGACACCAACTGCGTTCAGGTGCTATGTAACAGCAAATGTGCAGTGACACCAACTGCGTTCAGGTGCTATGTAACAGCACACGCGCAGTGACACCAACTGCGTTTAGGTGCTATTAAACAGCAAACGGGCAGTGACACCAACTGCGTTTAGGTGCTATTAAACAGCACACGCGCAGTGACACCAACTGCGTTCAGGTGCTATGTAACAGCAAACGTGCAGTGACACCAACTGCGTTTAGGTGCTATTAAACAGCAAACTTGCAGTGACACCAATTGCGTTCAGGTGCTATGCAACAGCACACGTGCAGTGACACCAACTGCGTTCAGGTGCTATTAAACAGCACACGCGCAGTGACACCAACTGCGTTTAGGTGCTATTAAACAGCACACGCGCAGTGACACCAACTGCGTTCAGGTGCTATTGAACAGCACATGCGCAGTAAGAGAGACTGCGTTTCTGTGCAATTCAATAGCCCACTTGCATTAACAGCGACTGCGTTTCTGTGCAAATAAATAGCACACGTGCAGTAACAGGTAATGCGTGTGTGTGCAATTAAATAGCACACGTCCACTAACACAGAGTACTATGTTTACGCTAAACCCTAATGCAGGCAATACAACACGTTAGAGCACTGCATCAAGCACAATCTCCTGCCTGACAAATACTAATAGCAGATCTAGCTAAGATATACAGTTTATAAATATATTGACAACTCCTAGGGATGTGAATATATTCTCTACAAACTGTAAATTTAACTATACTGACTAGCCTTCCTGCTCTATCTATCTATCTATCTATCTGGTAGAAAAGACACTGGGCCAGATTCAGGTAGATCAGCGGATCTTTAGATCCGCGTGATCTATCTGATTTAAGATATGCTGCCGCAAGTTTGAGAGGCAAGTGGGTAATTCACAAACCACTTACCTCCAAACTTGCGGCGGCGTATCGCAAATCCCCCGGCGGAATTCAAATTCCGCGGCTAGGGGGAGTGTACTATTTAAATCAGGCGCGTCCCCGCGCCGATTTAAATGAGCATGCGCAGTCCGTGAATTTTCCCGGCGTGCATTGCTACCACTGACGTCACTAGGACGTCAGTGGTTTCGACGCTTACGTAAACGACGTCCATCCGTATTCGAGAATGACTTACGCAAACGACGTAAAAAATTTCAAAATCGACGCGGGAACGACGGCTATACTTAACATTGGCTGCGCCTCATAGAAGCAGGGGTAAGTATACGCCGGGAAAGCCGCTAGGGAAATGTCGTAACAACACTGCGTCGGGTCCGCGTACGTTCGTGAATTTGCGTATCTCGCTGATTTACATATTATTCAGAGTAAATCAGCGGGAACGCCCCCTGCGCCATTTTCGAATTGAAAATAAGATCTGACGGTGTAACACAGTTACACCTGTCGGATCTTAGCCATATCTATGCGTAACTGATTCTATGAATCAGGCGCATAGATACGACCAGTGTAAGTCAGAGATACGACGGCGTATCAGGAGATCCGCTGTCGTATCTCCGCTGTGAATCTGGCCCACTGTGTCTCTATCTCTCTCTCGCTCTCTAACTGTCTGACTGCTCCTCTCTTTCACAAAGCGGGAACACACTACACAAGGCCGTCGTGCAGGCTGCCTTTTATAGTGTGGGGCGTGTACTAATCCCCCTGAGCCATAATTGGCCAAAGCCACCCTGGCTTTGGCCAATTATGGCTCTTCGTTTTTTGCGCGCTGTAATTGGCCAAGCATGCGGGACATACAGCATGCTTGGCCAATCATCAGCGCTCAACGCAGCAGTGAATTATGGGACGTTTTGCGTCACTCGAATTTGTCGCGAATGACCCGTTTTGTTCGAGTTTCGTCGAACGATCGAACGACCGATGTTCGAGTCGAACATACGTTCGTATCGAACACGAAGCTCATCCCTAATATTAAGTAAGGATCCTACCTTTTTAGGTTTCTGGAAGGTCATTGATGTGTAAATTGTTCCACCTTGAGCGATTCTCAAGATCTTCTAACTTGTCTTGAATTGCTTTATTTATTTGAGAATGTTGCTGCAATGCTAGATTGGCAGATTTCCTCCTCCAACAGAGAGATATGATGCTCAGACTTTGTGCCTGATCGCCAAGTTCCTTACATATCTGGTCTATGTCTACTGCCACAGGTCTGTCCACAGCTGCTGTGATAATAGGGGGATAAACGAGCTGCCATTGCTTAAGTGATCCTGTCTTGAGAATCCTGGTGATTGGTCTCAATGGGTTCAGGGGATTGTTGGCTGTCTCTATTAGCTGCTGTTTACATATCCTTTAAAAATGCTACCAGAAACACTAGCGTAGAAAGGGGGATCTGGTGGCACTGACAGTCAGAAAAGATTGGATCTTTGTGGCACTGGCAGTCAAGGAAGGTGGGATCTAGTGGCACTGGCAATCAAGGAAGGTGGGATTTGGTGGCCCTGGCAGTCAGAAAAGGTGGGATCTGGTAGAACTGGCAGTCAAGAAAGGTGGGATCTGGTGGCCCTGGCAGTCAAGAAAGCTAGGATCTGGTGGCACTGGAAGTCAAGAAAGATGGGACCTGCACTTGACAGTCAAGCTAAAGGTTCTCAGGCAATAGCAGAAACAGCCTTTAAAGCAGTCTTTGTTCCTTTCTACCAAAAGCCTTTTTGAAATCTGAACCTCCAAAAATGACATTTTAATTGATATTCGGATTTGGCCATCCAATTTGGTCCACATTTAATGTCATTGGGAATTCGGGTTCAACTTGGTGTCTCAGTCCCAGAACCTGTATATAGACACAAAAAAACCTGAGGGGAAAAATATTTTTTTTTCCATTCTTCCAGATCACCACCACTCCCAAGTCCTGAAGTAAGGCTGATAGAAGCCGCAAGTAAAGTCTGCGGTCAGCACGATGACCTGGCTGACAAGACCCCTTTGGGTGGTATACTCTGCAATGGCATCATATTTTTGGTGGGACAACACAAGAAATGAGGCTACACCAGCCCTCTGGCAGGATGAACACCTACATACTTGAGAAGGAAGGAGAGACTAATCATTAAAAGATTTATGAATTTGTTACTGAAAGCATAATCTTTGTTTGGGAACATATATACAGTATATTTATTATTATAATTCTGCTTGGTATCGTGACAGCAGGCAGGTAAATTCGCCCGTTTGCATCCAGGATGGCAGATATGTGTGTCCCAAATTTAGGCTCTATGCCAACTTGTACCACTAGGGGGAGGTGCTGAGAGTCCTGCAGGGGTAGAGGTAATGAGCCCAGCTGAAGTACATTGGCTCATTAAGACCTCTACAAAAACTGCCAGCATGCTTCGGGAGGTGCTCCATCCTGGAATCAGTTCTGTGCCTGTTTAGACTGGGGAGTGTGAGACCTGTGTGTGCAGTGAGACAACGCCTGTGTGGCAAGTCTCTGTAACAGGGAGATAGGTCCTGGGGACAGCACAAGGCTTCACCTATTGGATAGACAGGGAAACCTGTGTGTAGTAAGTGGCCAAGTTGTCATGAATTTATTTTCTTGTTTCTTTTTGTTTTGCTCTTTTTTGGACCATTGTACAGAGTGTAAATAAACCGCACCTTTGTTTTTCTACCTTCAATGTTGTTTGCTGTGCCTAATTTTTGTGAAGTGATCCCATTCAGGGGGTCGCACACACTCACTGTGTATATATATTTTTTTATTTTTATTTTTTTTACATAAAAATAGAGCTGCACGATTTATCGTTAAGAATCAAAATTGCAATCTTTTTCCCATCCCGATCTTCAAAACAGCGTTTCACGATCTTTCTAACAAGTGCAGAGAGTTCTCACAGCTGCATAAACAAAATCCAGGCTGCCTGCCAAGTTTTATTACAACACGGCGAATAAGTAGAAGCAAAGTATCTTTTTGTTCTTTTTTGAAAAGGAAAGAACTCCGGTGTGTCGATGAAGGAAGTTTAACCATTTAAAGACCAAACCTTTTCTGACATTTGTTGCTTACAAGAAAAATGTATCATTTTCTGCTAGAAAATTACCTGGAACACCCAAACATGAGATATATATAAAGGGCCAGATCCACAAAGCACTTACGCCGGCGTATCTCGAGATGCGCGGCGTAAGTGTATATATACGCCGGTGTAACTATGCGCCGTATCCACAAAACTAGATACGCCTGAAAATCTGCGTTTTCCGACCGACGTAACTTTTCTGCGCCGGCGCATCGTGGGCGCATATATACGCTGGACGCACCATTGATTTGCTATTCAAATATGCAAATGAGGGAGTTACGGCGATCCACGAACGTATGTGCGCCCGACGCGGGCTACGCGCTCCGCGCGTAAGTTCTACGTCTGGCCTAAAGTTACCCCTCATAAAGCAGGGGTAAGTCAGCAGCAGACATGCACAGGTCAGCTGGAGAGCAGCTTCAGCAGCACCATTACGGACGAGCTGAGCATCCACACTTGCAGGACAACAATCTGTATGCCAACATGCCAGGGGCATCCATGGTCATAGCTATACTACTGGCTTCACAGGCGCGTAGGAGGAGGGCACGGGAGCGGATATACCGACCGTGCCTAAACGTCTTTGGCATGGGGGATTTAGAGGTGTATCGCATCTTCAGATTCAGCACTGCTGCCATCCTGGAATTGCCACAACCCTGAAAGATGACATCATCAGCCAAACACACCGCTCACATGCAGCGGAGCCACTGGTCAAGGTACTGGCAACACTGCATTTCCTTGCCAGTGGCTCATTCCAGCGTACAAGTGGAGTAGTGGCTGGGATGGCACAATCCTCCATGAGCAGATGTGTGCACCAGGTTGTCCCCGCAATCCTCAGATGCATGGCCCACCACATCGTCAGACCCACCCAGGAGCATCTGCGGCAGAAGGCAATGCGTGATTTCTACAGTATTGCAAGATTCCCATGCACCGTGGGGGCCATTGATTGCACACATGTGTCACTATGGCCCCCCCTGTGACACAGAGCACATATAAGCATTGGCATTCTATCAACGTACAGGTGATAGCCGATGCCCAATGCCTCATATGGCACGTCCGTGCCAAACACCCAGGGTCCAGCCATGACAGCTACATATACCGTCAAAGCCCCATCCCAACAGAATTCGAAACAGAACGTGTACGGGAACAGCTGGCTGGTTGGTGAGTGACATGGGAGTCAGGCATGACTGCGCGACCCCATGATGCAGCACATGCACGACTAACACATCCTCCTGTCTTTTCCCTTCCAGGTGACGCGGCATAAGGACTTGGGTCACATCTCATGACTCCATTCCAGGATCCCCAAACCACAGGAGAGAGAAGATACAATGATGCACACATACGTACCTGTGGAGTGGTGGAACGCACCTTTGGCCTCCTGAAGTCCTGTTTTCGATGCCTGGATAAGTCCGGGGGGACCCTGTTGTATTCCCCAAACTTTGTGTGCCAGATCATCAGTGCATGTTGCATGCTGCACAACTTCGCCGCGAGAAAGGGCCTGGAGATTGACATACGTAATGACCTGACCCCCGAACCAGACATTCCCCCCCTAACCGAGGCTACCCCGTCTGCTGAGGGAAGAGCAGTCAGGAGATGCCTCACAGTAGGCATCTTTGCACGTTAAACACACACATTAATCATGGCACAATGAGAATGCACGCATGCACACCACTGTGGTCCCTAGCTCACACACCCCACATCCACCTCACATTGGATTAGCCCAAGTCCACAATGCAGGACTTGGGAGCAGCAACGCCCCGCCCCGTCAAGGCTCCAATTATGTTGCTGTCCATTCATACCACATTCACACGGTCCTGGGGATCACTTCTCCCCGACAACCGAGGGTGACACCCCTTTTCTGGCAGGAATGTCACCCCCACATTCAAACACCAGTCACACTGTAGCCTGCTCTACTGACCCTGTGCTTGGGCTACAAAAAAAAAAAATCATAACCCGAGTTGAAAAAATGAAACACAAAAAAAATCATAACCTGAGTTGAAAAAAATAAACACAAAAAAAACACCCGGCTCCTCATGGGAGACTCATGGTGGGGGGGGAAACAGGAGGAGGAGGACCATCCCCTGGTCTCTCCACGGCTGGCAGCCTGCCCTCCAATGTCAGGGCGATGCGGGTGAGGACCGCATTTGTGTCGGCCTGCAGCAGCCTGGACTGCCTCCCCTCCGCCTGGATGGCAGCAGTGTTTTCCCTGACAGCCTCTGCCAGGGCGTGGACCTCATCCACAAGGCCTGCTGTGGTGGCCTGCAGATCCCCCAGGCAGGTGACCACAGCAGCAGAATTTGCGCCAACGTCCTGGACAGCTTCTGTCATGGTGGCATAGGAGGCCATGCTGTCTGCCATGCGCTCCATCTGCATGGCCACCTCACCCAGATGGCGGGTCTGGCGGGCCTGGTCCCTCCTGAGGTGTTCCGGGAGAACATCAGACACCCCCCTAGTTTTCCTGGTTGCCTTCCTGTGGCCAAAAGAGGCTTGGGGCCGTGGAGAAGGAGAGACCCTTGAGGGGGGAGACCTGTTGGGGGAGGCCCCGGAGGGGCTACCCCTGATGGAGGGCTGACTGGTCCCAGCCAAAGGGGGAGTCTCCTCCAAATTGAGCCTGACCTCATTGCCACTGGTCACCTCCTCCTCAACCACCTTCTGAGGAGAGGTGTGGCCACTCCCCTTCACTGATGACTCCTGGCTTGCCAGGGGGTCAGGCTCAGACTGATGTCCGGGGGATGGTGTGGACTGGCCACCGGCATCAGATGGCCCAGCACCCTCCTGCACATCTGTGGATGACACAAAACATTCACATGTTGGAGGACCCACACACTTGTCACATGTTCCCTTCCACCCCCACACATGCTACACACCAGATAGGAGATAAAACACACTTACCTGTCCTCAAGGCATCCTCAACGGAGTCAAAGCCCTCAACCCCCTCCACTTGATGCCTGTGGAAGCACTGGGCAATCACCTGCTCCTCAGGAGTGAGCCTCAAGGTAGTTGCTGGTCCCCCTCCAGTGCCCCTGGCATGAGCCCTCATCCTCGCCATATTACCTTTGACCAGGCGACGCAGATCATTAATCTTTTTTTGAATGTCATTGGGGGTCCTGACCTCGTAGCCCACAGCATTCACATCAGCCGCAATCTGCGACAGGATCTCCGTCCTCCTGGCCTTGGTGGTGTTGGCACTCTCTGCACCATGGAGGAAGACATCAAACTGGAACATGGCCCTGATAATCACCTCCTTCTCCTGTGGGGAATAGTTCAACTTCCTCCTCTTCTCAGCAGCTGGAGCAGACATGGCTCAAAAAAAAACACCAACTAACCAACCAGCAAAAGTACCTTGCTTCAGGGGGGGGAAACAAGCGGATGTACTTTTGCACTCGACGGGCGCATGTCTGGGCGTATTTATGCCCTGGGCGTTTCTCAGGGATTACGCCGGGCCTAGTTCTGAGCATGCGCAGAGAGGCACGGACATAGTCAGCGTCACGGCGCATGTGCCGTTCGTTCGGACGTTTATTTGCATGGGGTCAGGGTTCATTTCAATGGAACACGCCTACTTTAAATTACGCCGGCTTACGCCTCGGAATTTACGTCGCGCCGGCGCAACGTTGGACGCAAATACTCTGAGGTTACGGTACTTGCCTCTCTAAGTTGAGCCGGCGTAGCGGAAATGAGATGCGCTACGCCGGCCTATATATGCGCCGATGTACGTAGATCTGGCCCATATTTTTTAGCAGAGATCGTAGAGAATAAAATGGTGGTTGTTGCAATATCTTATGTCACACCGTATTTGAGCAGTGGGTTTTCAAATGCAATTTAAAAAATATACACTTTAATTAATAAAAAATAAAATAAATAAACAGTAAAGTTAGCCAAATTTGTTTTGTATAATGTGAAAGTAGATGTTACCAGGCGAGAATCGTGATCTTTATTCTATGCAAAACAAATTGTGATTCTCATTTTAGCCGGAATGATGCAGCTCTACATAAAAATAACATTGAGATACAGATATAGGAGATTACAATCTTCTATAAACATTTTTACCTTTTACTTTCTTTGTTCTTAGTTCCCATGCTTAGGATGATGAAATCAAATGTTTATTTCAGGATGCGAAGATTGTTTTTGATACTGAAAAATAAACTAATGATCACCTTTGGGAAATGATTGCCCCCCCCCCCCCCCACTGGGATTGATCACCACCAAAGTAATTGATGAGAAGAGTATATAAAAGGTGAGAAGTCATCAGACGGAACGCTCAGCTGAACCTCTCCGGAGTATGGGCATACATGGAGGACTCCAACATACTCAGGAAGATGATCATTATAATACAAATCTTTATATTCCCAGGATAAATAGTGAGGAGAACAGTGCCAAGGTACAGTAAGTACTCTGATAATGTCACTGTATGAAGGGTGCATTTTACACACAGCTTCTGAAAGATCAAAACTGCTCTATGTAATGGGAGAAATAACAATACCAGTACTGATGTGTATATATATTATGGATATTGTAATATATGATGTCATGTCGGTGATTGTTATAATATCTATGTATTGTGCTCTCCACTCTGCTGTCAGTAATAGCAGCCCGGCTCTAGACTGATTCTGACTGCTAATGTTACATAGTTAGTCAGGTTGAAAAAAGACACAAGTCCATCCAGTTCAACCACAAAAAAAAATAAACAAACAAAATAAAAAGCACAGTACAATCACATACACCCAACTCCATACCCACAGTTGATCCAGAGGAAGGTGAAAAACCCCAGCAGAGCATGATCCAATTTGCTACAGCAGGGGAAAAAATTCCTTCCTGATCCCCCCGAGAGGCAATCGGATTTTCCCCGGATCAACTTTACCTACAAATCTTAGTACTCAGTTATATTCTCTACATTTAGGAAAGAATCCAGGCCCTTCTTAAAGCAATCTACTGATCTGGCCAGAACCACCTCTGGAGGGAGTCTGTTCCACATTTTCACAGCTCTTACTGTGAAGAAACCTTTCCGTATTTGGAGATGAAATCTCTTTTCCTCTAGACGTAAAGAGTGCCCCCTTGTCCTCTGTGTTGACCGTAAAGTGAATAACTCAACACCAAGTTCACTGTATGGACCTCTTATATATTTGTACATGTTGATCATATCCCCCCTTATTCTCCTCTTCTCAAGGGTAAATAAATTCAGTTCCTCTAATCTTTCCTCATAGCTGAGCTCCTCCATGCCTCTTATCAGTTTGGTTGCCCTTCTCTGCACTTTCTCCAGTTCCCCGATATACTTCTTGAGAACTGGAGCCCAAAACTGAACTGCATATTCCAGATGAGGTCTTACTAATGATTTGTACAGGGCCAAAATTATATCTCTGTCTCTGGAGTCCATACCTCTCTTAATACAAGAAAGGACTTTTCTCGCTTTGGAAACCACAGCTTGGCATTGCATGTTATTATTGAGCTTAAGATCAACTAAAACCCCCAGATCCTTCTTCACTACAGATCCCCCCAGTTGTACTCCCCCTAGTATGTATGATGCATATTCTTAGCCCCCAAGTGCAGAACTTTACATTTATCAACATTAGACCTTATCTGCCACTTAGTCGCCCAATTAGACAGAGCATTGAGGTCGGCTTGTAAATTGGAGACATCCTGCAAGGACGTTATTCCACTGCATAGCTTGGTGTCATCTGCAAAGACAGAAATGTTACTTTTGATCTCAGACCCAATATCATTTATAAAGATTTTAAAAAGTAAGGGTCCCAACACTGAACCTTGGGGTACACCACTGATAACCTTAGAACATTCAGAGTAAGAATCATTAACCACGACTCTCTAAATTCTGTCTTTTGGTCAGTTTTCTATCCATCTACAAACTGATATTTCCAATCCTGTAGACCTTACCTTACACATGAGCCGTGTGTGAGGAACTGTATCAAAAACTTTTGCAAAATCCAAGTATACCACGTCCACCACCACCCCTCTGTCCAAGTATACCACGCCCACCACCACCCCTCTGTCCAAGTATACCACGTCCACAGCCACCCCTCTGTCCAAGTATACCACGTCCACAGCCACCCCTCTGTCCAAGTATACCACGTCTACCACCACCCCTCTGTCCAAGTATACCACGTCCACTGTCACCCCTCTGTCCAAGTATACCACGTCCACCGCCACCCCTCTGTCCAAGTATACCACGTCCACCGCCACCCCTCTGTCCAAGTATACCACGTCCACCGCCACCCCTCTGTCCAAGGTTATACTTACCTCTTCATAAAAAGAAATCAGGTTTGTCTGACAACTTCTGTCCTTCATGAATCCATGCTGTCTGTTGCTTAAATAGATTTTTTTCCAGCAAGAACTCATCCATGTGGTCTTTTATTAAACTTTCCAGTATCTTCCCAACTATAGAAGTTAGACTAACAGGTCTATAGTTACTTGGTAAATAATTTTTGCCCTTTTTAAATATGGGCCCTGCGCCAATCCAGTGGTACTATTCCTGTCATTAATGAGTCCCTAAATATTAGATACAGTGGCTTTGAAATTACAGAGCTCAATTCTTTTAGGATCCGTGGGTGGATGCCATCAGGCCCAGGTGCTTTATTCACCTTTATTCTGTCTAAATATTTCTGGACCAGATCACTTTTGAGCCATTGTGGATTTGGGGCTTTGTCACTACCACCCCCATTATGGACATGAGCTCCCCCATGCTCCATTGTATACACAGAGCTGAAGAAAGCATTTAATAAATTTGCCTTCTCTTTGTCCCCAGTCACCCACTCTAGATTATTTTGTAAGGGGCCTACATGCTCAGACTTCACCTTTTTACTATTAATATATTTGAAGATTTTTTGGGGGGGTTTGTCCTACTATCTTTTGAAATCTGTCGTTCATTTTGAGTTTTTGCACCCTTGATTTCCTTTTTACATATCCTGTTATATTCTTTGTAACATTTAAATGACACTAGTGTTCCTTCATTTTTATATTTTTTAAAAGCTCTTTTCTTATTGTTTATAGCTTTTTTTAACTTTGACCGTGAGCCACATAGGTTTTATTTTTAGCCTTTTAAACGTATTGCCCATGGGAATATACTTTGTTGCGAGTTCACAAACAGTCTTTTTGGAGAATTCCCATTTCTGTTCTGTGTTTATCGGTGCCAATATTCTCTCTCAGTCTAAGTCCTGGAGAGCAGCCCTCAGGCCTCGTACACACGACAGAGTTTCTCGGCAGAATTCGGCGAGAAACTCGGTCAGAGCCGGATTCTGCCGAGAAACTCTGTCGTGTGTACACTTTCGGCCCGATGGAGCCGCCGAGGAACTTGTCGAGAAAATAGAGAACACGTTCTCTATTTTCTCGTTGTTCTATGGGAGCTCTCGGCCCGCCGAGCTCCTCGGCGGTTTCAGGGCTGAACTGGCCGAGGAACTCGATGTGTTTGGCACGTCAAGTTCCTCGGCCGTGTGTACGAGGCCTCATCCTTGGAAAATGTGCTCTCTTGAAATTAAGTGTTTTAATATTTCCTGTATGTATTTCTTGCTTACAGCTAACATGAAATGAAATCATGTTATGATCACTGCTACCCAGGTGTTCCTTTATCTGAACATTAGTTATAAGCTCTGCATGGTTTGAGATTACCAGGTCCAACAGAGCATCATTCCTAGTTGGGGCTTCAATAAACTGTACCATAAAATTGTCCTGTAATAGGTTTTTAAATGTTTGCCCTTTAACTGTCCCAGCAGTGCCATTGCTTCACACACAGCATTCTTCTCCCATGACCTCAATTGTACCTGTTCATTGCTCTGCCAATGTAACATCACACACAGCACATTTCTCTACTGACCTCCACCAATCTAACATCACACACACAACAATCTTCTCCACTGACCTCCACTGTGCTGATTCACTTCTTAGATACTGATGCCAATGTAACAACACACACAGCATGTTTCTCTACTGCAGTGTTTCTCAACTCCAGTCCTCGAGGCGCCCCAACAGGTCATGTTTCAGGATTTCCCTCACATGAAACGGCTGTGGTAACTGCTAAGGCAGTGAAACTGATCAAATCACCTGTGCAAAATAATAGAAAGCCTGAAAACATGACCTGTTGGGGCGCCTTGAGGACTGGAGTTGAGAAACACTGCTCTACTGACAGCTACCAACATAACAACACACACAACATTCTTCTCCATTCTACTACTCCTATGCCGCGTACACACAGTCGGAATTTCCGATGGAAAAAGTCAGACGGAATTTTTTCTTTGGATATTCCGACCTTTGTGTATGCCCCATCGGACCTTTTCTGTCTGAAATTCTTCTCATGTTTTCTTTTTTTTCAGACGGAAATTCCGTTCGTCTGTATGGAATTCCGACTAAGAAAAAAAACAGGCATACTCGGAAGCATTGAACTTCATTTTTCTAGGCTCGTCGTGGTGTTTTACGTCGCCACGTTTTTGATGGCCGCAATTTGGTGTGTCTGTGTGTATGCAAGACAGCTTGAGCGTAATTCCGTCGGAAAAACTCATCTGAGTTTATTCCGAAGGAAAAAATTATCGTGTGTACGGGGCATAACACTTGATTTCCTAGACTGATTCTGACACAGGATAGTCTTCTCTATTGATTGCCACTAATGTAACAGCACACACAGCATAATTCTGTCAAATTCCAGGTTGGAGGCCGATGTGCTGAGAGGGCTCCCCTTGCGGCTAAGTGCAGAGCACCTCTGAAGGCGGTACAGGGAATGCAGTGCCCAAAGAAGCACAGTTTGCCAGTTACTGTAGTCTAAAGAGCTGATCACTGGAAGGTAATTGGAATAAGCATGATGCACTGTAGGGCAGGTGTGCTTGGGTGGCACCAGATGTACTTCACAGCAGACCAGAACCAGAAACCAGGCCAAGGGTCATACATGGTGGATCAGTCAGTAGCAGATTCAGGTAGCAGAACTAGAACAAGCCTGGGGTCATACACGGTTAGACAGACAGTAGCAGAGTCGGTGAGCCAAACGGGGGGTCAAACACAATGGAGCGTGCAGGAGCAGAGTCAGAAGTACAAGCCAGGGGTTAAACAATGACATCAGGATAAACAGGTCAAGGCAAGTCAGGTTGGTAACAGTGGGAATCCACAATCTGTAATGCAAGAGGGGAAGGGAAGAAAGTGCCAAACCGGCATAGTGTAGCACCATTTATTAAGATAAAATACAATATAAAACAAATGGCACTCGCAAGCGGGTGAGGGGATGAGGAAGAGAGGATGACAGGTCACAGTGGATTAGTAGTCCGGTAGTAAGGCGGGAGCTGTGTGATTGTCCGTGGTGAAAAAGAAAGATGGCCGTTATAGGGAGCAGGATGAGCCTGAAATCCATGCAGGGAGACCAGCGTCAGGCAACCCTGTGTGGCATGATGGTATATCCAGAGATCGATGTCCGCCCAAAGACGATGTGTCCAGCAGGAGTAGTAAGAGGAGCTGTCATTCCATCCGCTGTGTGAGCCAATAGGAGCGTGTTTCAGATGCTAACCACACCTCCTTCATTAGACTGCTCATCCCACTCCCTAAAACAGACAGATTTCTTCTCCACCACAGACAATCACACAGCTCCCAGCTTACTACTGGACTACTAATCAACTGTGACCTGTCATGCTCTCTTTCACCTTCACCCGCTTGTGAGTGCCATTTGTTTTATATTCCATTTTATCTTATTAAATTTGTGCTATACTATGCTGGTTTGGCCCTTTCTTCCCTTCCCCAATTATAAAATGGATTACCAATGGTAATAGCACAATTTAGCATATAAAGTGATTAACAGTAGGAACTAGGCATAAGAAGACATTTGATGTTGAGATCTGCATGAACAGTAGCAAGGCCACCTCAAGTGCAGCAGTGAGCAGTAGTACAGTTTATTCTACTGAGTGCTGGACATATAGCGGCTGACCTGCTGGTTGGCTGTGTGAGGAGAGTGCTCCGCGAAGCCCCAAGTTAAAAGAGTTAACCCTGGGTGGAGCTACAGTCTTTGACGTCACCACACACCAGCTGGCTGGCTTAAGCCGCGGCTGTGTGACTTTTTCTTTCTACAGTGGATTTGGATGTAAATGCCTATTTTTTTTTTTATAATCATTTATATTGGAATACTGCACCATGAAGCCTCTTTCTTCTATCTTATGATATACCCCACTGTTGGAGATCACCTGGAGAAGGTTACTTTTGTGTCAGTGAGGATCCTTTCACTAGATGAGATAGAGGAGGAGATATCCCTTGTTGGCCGATTACTGTCTGAGCGTGTATGATCTCTATAATTTGAGATCCAACAACTCTGGTAAGTGGCTCTAATTGACGTTTGTGTGAACAGAAGCACCGGGTCAACATACTGCGTCCCTCTACTTATTTGCACTTTGTGGAGCACCATATGGACATTTAGCAATATTTGTTAATATCTGTGTGATCTATTATTGATTTTTCATTATTTTATCACCTTTTTAAATAAAGTTTATTTTTTCGGTACGCACCTTACTTTATACACATTAAAAAAAATTGGCAGACCTTGAGGACAGATCCCGCAGAAACAATATAAAACTGCATGAAATCAATGAATTAGTGCCTCCAGCTGACATTATGTACAACAATTCATATCCACTGTACTCCCTGATGCTTCGGAAAATGGAATAATTGTGTATCCTGCCTACCTCCTGCCCAAACCTAGATGTACACTCCAGAAAAGGTCCCTAGGGACGTTATTGCACACGTGCATTTTTATCACATCATAGATGATATAATTCGATACGCCAGGCGCAACAAGTCATTTCCAGAACCATACACAAATATTGCAGTGTCTGCAGATCTGATACAGCACACCATGATGGCCCACAGACAACTCGCGACTCTCAAGAAGCTGTTCCAGAATCATAAGATTTATAAGCCCCAAACTCCTAAGGCAGCTATACCTACCGGTGCTCAGAATGGGAGATTGCCTCACTCCAGGTCAGCGGAACTGGGGGGGGGGGGGGTGAGGAGGGGGTCCTGTGTAAGTTTATCTTACAGATTTTTCAGTAAAGGTGAACTTACAGGTTAAGCATTTTCCTTGCAAGACTTCTATGACACTCAGGCTGGGTTCACACTAATGCAAATTGGATGCAGGTTTCCCTGCATTCAATTTGCATATCAGCATGTCCATCTCACATGTCAGCTCTGGGACGGCTGCAGAGCGAATTGCACAGGAACCCTGTGCGTCTTCAGGAAATCGGCCAAAAATTTCGACCAAAATCGGACCTGAAACGGTAAAGCAGGGAAACACCGGAGCCCCTGCTGCGAGCTGCGACACACAGCAGTGTGAACCCAGCCTCAAAGTTGTCTCATTTTATTGCAAAATCTATGTGGCAAGAGATCAAAAAGCTCAAAAGAGATGTACTCTGCGCTGAAGAGACTTACTTTGTAGCAGACAAACAAACTAAATGTTCTTACAAGAACTTTCCCCATATATTCACCAGTGCTTCAGTCAAAAAGTTATGATTGCCATTAGGATCATACTGAATCTCATGCAGCAGGAATTGCAGATTCATAATCTTGGTTGCAGACCTCAACAATATGACCTATACCTTAGTTAATCTGGATCAGGTCAAAGTCAAAGGACCGATGCAGCAGGAGCCTCTTTTAAAGGCCACTGGGCGCCAATGCGGCGTCACGACCTCCGCGATCTGCGCATTGGCTTACGTCTGTTCACCGATGGATACCTGTTAGCTGGCATGCACCTGAGACCAGTTGCAGGACTATGAGCAGTGTGTCCATGACATTGCCCGCTTCGTATGGGCAACCTCTGGGTGCCCAAAAGAACTCTTTTTGAGGATGGCTGCGGAAGAAGGCCTTGATCAGCTCTTGGGCATGCAAATTCTTCTTAGGTACCGAAGAGTTTTCTTCTGGTTCATACCCCCTCCATTTGATTAAATATTGCAGTAGATTACCTCTTCTCCTGCAGTCTACGACAGCCTCCACCTCATATTCCTCATCCCCATTGACCATTACAGGTTCAGGTGGCCCAATCCCCTGTCCGGGAAGGGGTCTGGTATCGTGCGTTTCAGCAGAGACACGTGGAACACTGGGTGGATCTTAAGAGAATCAGGTAAAACAAGTTTGTATGAAACTTCATTTTAGTTTTTTCTTATACTTGTTCAACCTTTTTTTATAGTTAACGTTTGTATATTAATCACTTCTAGAACTTCTCCCGACAAAGCGACGCTGGTCGCAAAACTAGTAGAGACCCCCTTTGTGACCCCTACCTCCACTGTGATCTTCCCCAAGGGGATTATTATTTTCGGTGATACGTATGGTTTGCCACGATGTCTGTATTGTTTTTTTATTGTTTATATTGTTTGATGTTTTTTACTTTGATACTATGTTAATAAACATATACATTTTTATCATACATGCTCTTTCCGAGTTTACCTACTCATCTTGTTCAGCATTAGTCCTACTGCCCTTTCTTTCTATTTCTGGGTATTTTGGGTTTTGGGGTCCCTTTAGCCCTACTTCTACTCATTAGTTTTTTCTTAATCAGAAATGGGGCCAATAAACTTAGGTGCCATCTTTTTCAAGGGTCAAGCCATTCTGAGGTTGGTAGTGGACAACCACACCTGATCACCTGGTTGGTGACACAATTCCCCTCTTCTCTTCCTGTCATATATCCTGGTTTGAGATGGCCTGGCGGTTCGCCCGGCAGTCGGTTTGCGGCAAGCTTTGCTTGTTCGCGGTCCACCGAACAGGCGGACATCTGGCGATATTCGCGCCCGTCCGCAATTTTACATTGAGAAGAACTTTGACCCATGACACATCCATCAGGTGGCTACCTTATAACTAGACCTGATCTGGTGGCCATTTTACATTCTGCTTTTTGTCAGTGTAGGGAGAGGTTGCTGTGTGGAGCAGGGACAAACGGTTAGCTAACAAGTCCACAAAAGTCCTTTTAAGGACTGGTATAGGTGTACTATTGTTTGGTGTGCAGTATATAGGGGTGTAATACACTTATAATATACTTTCTAATATAGAAAGCATATTATAGTGGATTTGTATTGTGCAGCATTGTGACTGGTGCTGTATTTGGGTACTGTAGAATTTTATTTTCTGTTTTGCTGCATTACCTCTGCTACACACAGTGACAAACGTTACTGGAAAAAAAAGTTTTATAACTGGTGCGATAAACCAGTGGCCCCCCAAAACGACAGATTGAAGCGGGGTGTTATATACCTTCTGCCACATATACTGCGCTTCTCTAGAGACTTTTATCACAGGGTCATTTAAAAAATGACAGGCAGAGGAAGAGGCAGGCCCTTCCACAGGGGTGGTAGGGGTAGGGCAGGAGCACCAGGCCGGAGCCAAAGTGGGAAGTGGCACAAAGTGTGTTCGATTACGTCAAAGGACGCACCAGACTTGGTTGAGTCGCTCACCACCAACACCACCACCATATACCCTCTGCTTGAGTCACAGGAATTATTTTCCGATCCATCAGAAGACATTTCCGATGCGCAGCCATTCTTGGCATTGGATCAGGAAGAGGAGGTAGCAACAACCGCCACTCTGCAGTCTGATGACAGTACCCAGATCAACCCAAGGAGGTTGGTCCCCGTTGTTGCTGCCTTCTCTGAGATCTCTAATGTTAGTGGCGGGGAAGGTGACATCGATGATGACGTGTCTACAGATGTCTAGTGGGTGCCCACAAGAGCGGAAGAGGAGGGGAGTTCAGAGGGAGAGATTGACCAGCAGATAGGGAGGAGAAGCAGGCCGAACTTACATTGCACAGGAGGGACAAACCAGACTGCTAATGTATCAGGAGCGAGCCATCAACCATGTACGGTCACATCTGGCGCTCCCATGACACCGGCCCATGGCTCTGCAGTGTGGGCTTTTTTTAACGTGTCCGCTGCTGACAATAGTGTTGCCATCTGCAGCCTTTGCAGTCAAAGCATAAGTCACAGTAAGTCCAACACTCACCTAGGGATGACCGCCTTAAGAAGGCACCTGGCCTCCCATCACCGAGCCCAGTGGGAGCAACGCCATCAGAACCCACAAAGCCACACTCCAGGCTCTCTCGTCCAGCCTCTTCTCCTTCTCCTTCTCCTCTATACTCACAATTGTCCTCCTCTCCACCTTCCATCATGCCGTCCTCACGTTTTTCTGCAAAAAGGCAGGCTTCCATGGCCCAAATGTTTGATCGTAAAAAAACGATGACGCCGGATAACCCTGCTGCCCACCGGTTGACCGCTGGCTTGTCGGAACTGATAGCCCGCCAACTACTGCCATATAAACTGGTGGACTCTGAGGCCTATCGAACATTTGTGGCCATTGGAACACCATAATGGAAGGTCCCAGGAAGGAAATATTTCTCACAAAAGGGCATCCCAGAGCTATTTGGCCATGTTCAGCGGCAAGTGAATGTATCTCTGGCACACAGTGTCGGTGCCAAGATACATCTGACCACAAACACGTGGTCTAGCAAACACGGGCAGGGAAGGTATATAACTTTTACTGCCCACTGGGTGAACCTTCTGACTGCCATCAAGCATGTAACCCGTAGCACCCATGTAGATTTGGTTTTACCGCCACAGATTGCATGCAGGCCTGCCTCTTCTTCTTTTCCGCCTCCTACTCCATCCTCAGCTGACTCCTCCTTTTCCGATGCTACCATCTCTTCCGCTGCTAATTTTTGGGGCCTATAATGGGCGGCACTTACTTCTGTATCCGGTGAATGCCTAATGTACCACCAGCCACAGAATACAAAGTTGTTTGCTGTCAGGTGAACGCCTGTGAGCTAATTTTTGGGGTCTGTAGTGGCCGACACTTACTTCTGTATCCGATGAATGCCTAATGTACCACCAGCCACAGAATACAAAGTTGTTTGCTGTCAGGTGAATGCCTGTGGGCTAATTTTTGGGGCCTGTAATGGCCGACACTTACTTCTGTATCGGTTTTTTCACTTAATACTTCTGGTAGGTCAGTGTCCATGTTGTGGGACTATTTGTGCACAGCTAAATATTTTTCCATAACTTCTGCTCCTAAATACTTACACTCCCAATATACATCTGTATATTTATCCAATGGTGTGGATAAAAAATGGGGGTTCGCTATTTGTTTTGCTAAACGGATTCCCTTTACACTTACTAATGTCATAAAAGATAAAGAAGGTCGCTACATTATGGTGGTAGGTAAAATTAATGACAGTGTGGTCACCTTCTTGTCTTATTATGCCCCTAATGTTGGCCAAATTGCCTTCTTTCATACAATGCTGACAATTATTATGCCTCATATATCAGGACATATAATTTTCGGTGGCGACAGTAATACATCCCTAGACCATATACTGGATAAATCTAATCCTAATAAAGCAATCCTAAAACATACCTCTAAACAAAGTAATATACTTGCAAAATTGCTGCATAGTTATGACCTTATTGATATTTGGAGAGATACTCACCCTATGACTTGAGACTTTACGTTTTATTCCCATGCCCATAAAACTTATTCAAGAATAGACCATTTATTTACTCTGTCCCCCTTACTCCCATACATCTCATGTTCTAAAATACTCCCAATAGCATGGTCAGACCACTCCTCGGTCCAAATAACCTTAACGAATCTCTGGTCCAAATCACGTCCTACTTCATGGAGATTGAACGAATCATTATTAAACGACATTATCATTGTAAAAGAAATCGAGCTGGCCATTGAGTAATATTTTCACAATAATTCCTCATCAATTTCCTCTCCGGCAATAATTTGGGCGGCTCATAAAGCAAATATTAGGGGGAAATTAATTCAATTAGCCTCTAAGGTTAAACGAGAAGGAGATGAAACTATAGCTTAACAAGAGGAAGAACTTCTTCATCTTACACAGGAACAAAAGAAAAACCCACATATTGATATAAATAATAATAATAATTTTTGATCACAGTAATTGTCACAGACTCCTGTCATCATTTCTCAGGAGCACAGGCAAGGGAGGAAGTGCCCTAGGAGCTCCGCAGTATAGGAAGTGGCAGATTAGGACGACTGCAAAGCAACAGTGCTTTCTGATAAGTAAAAAAAAAACTTTTTCAAAATGTTTTTTAATAGGTTTCAAGGAGACTACTAATGTAATTTTTTTTAGGGTGGACCTCCACTTTAAGATTCTCGTCCACATATTCTTTTAGTACCTCCAACTCTAGCTCAGATAGTGGGAAGATTCGTCCAAAGGGGCTACTCAATTGGACAATCGTATGAGCGATGGGGAGGAAGAGTCTCAGCCCCCTTTTTGCTAAAAACTTCCAAAAACTTGTGATATGGCTCAGGTACGATTGAGCGTATTTGTGAATCAGATTCCATGCACAGCAGAGCGGAAGAGACCTTGGGAGGTATGGACAGGCAGTGTTCTTGACAGTAGGAAGACTGGAATTTGATATCTCGGGATCTCCAATCAATTTGCGGATTGTGGGCCTGTAGCCATGGTAGGCCCAAGATGACCAGGAACAGAGGGGTCACAGGGCCATACTTGATAGGGGACCCATCTACTAGAAAGATGGAGAGTCCTTGGGCCCTGGGTCGGAGTTGTTGATTTGCAAAGTTCAGGTCAATAAAACAAATACAAGCCCCAGAGTCAATTATTGCAGTAACTGGCACAGTCCTTCCTGGAAGCTGAAATGAGAGGGGAAGAGCCAGGTGTGTAGGGCTGGCAGAGGGTGCTGGATAACTGGAAGAGGAGATGGATAGACATCTACGGGACTTTGCTGGACATGAGTGTACATAGTGGCCGACCTCCCCACAGTACAGGCAAAGGTTGAACTGTCGCTGGCGTAACCGTTCTTCAGCAGATAATGAGGGTCTCATTAGTCAAAATTGCATAAGCTCAGGGGAATCTGGTGTCCGTTTAACTGGTGCAGGATTGACTGAGACAGGACTGGTGAAAGCGGGGTGAGTGGCCACGGGCACTCGGGGTAACTTCCGGGTTGGACGGGTCTGCTGGGTCACTTTCTCGGTCCTGCGTTCCCGAAGGTGTCGATCTATTTGGATGGTTAGAGTAATTAAAGTCTCCAGTGAGTGTGGTTTACCGACCCGGGCCAGTTCATCTTTTAATCTTTCAGATAGGCCAAGGTGGAACTGGTGACATAGGGCTGCATTATTCCACTGGGTATCTGCACTCCAGCGTCTGAAGTTTGTTACATAGTCCTCGACCGCTCTGCGGCCTTGCTGGAGTGCATGAAGAGCAGTGGAAGTCCATTGTGGGTCATCGTATAACAGTAAAATGGCATTGAAGAAGGATGACAAAGAGTCCAGCATAACATGGCGTTCTTCGAGCAGGCGATGGGTCCAGGTCCGTGGTTCACCCTGCAGAAGAGAAACAACGAACCCCACTTTGGTAGTTTCCAGGGAAAACGTCAGAGGCTGTAATGAAAAGTATAATTCACATGCATTGTGGAATGCCCGAAATGTATTTCCGTCCCCAGAAAACCTCTCCGGAATGGGGACCCTTGGCTCTGGAGCTAGCATCATTACAGTGGGTGTGGTAGTAGCCTCTGTGGGGTCACTGTGTGCGCGCGTGCACAACCTCCACGATCTGCGCACACGCATGCGTATTGGCGCAGCATGTCTGTTCAGCCTGTTAGCTGGCATGTGCCTGAGACCAGTTGCAGGACTATGAGTAGTGTGTCCATGACAGTGAGAATCAACGCCCCCATCTCAGAAAAATAAATCGCTGAAATCATCTGCGCCTTACCAGCGCATAAATCACCAGTTACAGATGGGTTCTTGGCAGAGTATTACAAAGCGTTCACAGATATTTTGTTACCACATCTAGGTACTGTATTCAATGATGTTGCCAATGTTGCCTCTTTTCAAGAGGAAATGCTACAGGCTACTATAATAGCACTCCCTAAGCCAGGGAAGAAGCTACAAAATTTTAGGCCAAATTCTCTTCCAAATACGAATAAAAAAATATATCCAAAAATAATTGCCAATAGGTTGGCTAAACTAACCCCTTCTCTAGTCAAAACTAACCAGGTAGGCTTTGCGAAGGGAAGACAGGATGGAACACGGAGATTATTTAACCTACTTAGGATAGCAGAAACAAGAAAGCAACCCAAAAGTGAATCACACATGATGCTAAAAAAGCATTTTATAGAGTTCACTGCGAGGTATCTTAGAGCGACCCTCCATAAATTTGGATATCAAGGATTCATATACTCGGCGACATCTGCATTATATACTACTCCTTCAGCCACCGTATATACCTCCAACACTATGTTCAACAGGTTTTACATCACAAATGGGACTCGCCAGGGATGCCCTCTTTCGCCCTTAATATTCTCTCTCATGATAGAACCCCTGGCAAGGACCATTAGAAGTGAGAAGTCTATATCGGGAGTGGAGATTGCTGGATACAATCATAAAATAGGATTTTTTGAAGACAACATGGTCCTCACATTGACCAAAACGGCTTTTTTCTTGGCTAGGGTACAGGCACAACTGCAGGAATATGGTTCTGTATCATATTATTAGCTTAAAGTGGAGTGCCACCCAAAAATGTAACTTCCGCTTATCCAGTCACATTTGGCACCTTTCATGGGGGAGCAGATACCTGTCTAATCCAGGTCTTTGCTCCCACTTCCGGCGAAAGATCTGTGCCATGTCTGGCCCCTCCTTGAGAAACAGAATTCTACTGGAGACAATGTGGAATTAGAAGCAGCATTCTTCATATCCTATGGGATTGTGAACATTTACGTAGCTTCTGGAATGCAGTATTTGTTCCTATTATGTCTATAACTGGTTATATTATCAAACCAACCCCATATCTTGCCCTACTTAACCTTAACATCAATACCATTCCCACCCAATATAGAAACATGATAACACATATACTAATAACTGCGCGTCTTACTATCATCGGAAATCTGCTTTGACACCTAATATTTCTGAAGTCATTCAGAGTTACATCCCATCACCAGCATGAGAAATACTTTGCATTACAATCTAACAGCATAGGCTCTTTCATGCCACAATGGGAGCCCTGGGTCTTACACCATCCAACAGATGATTAAACTGTATTGGTTGATTCACTATCCTCAGGTATTGATGACTGTTTCACAGAACTACATACCCTGGTACATATATGATATGTTACTTTATTCCTTTTTCCCTTATGTTAATCGTTTATTAGTTTACTGTTATAACTTGAAAAATGCTCTTTTGAAGTTTAGACGTTACAAGTTGTACAAGACATCCACAGTGCAGAAGTAGGATGTACGTGCTTTCTCTTCAAAATATATCCATTGTGATATAGCTTGCTGATTGTTTATTACAACACATTTTTATTCTGGTCTAAGCTTCAATAAAAAACAATTGAAAGAAAAAGAAGAAGTTAGTGGAAGGGGCAGGGTAACAAAGGGGCTTGCAGAATAATTATTATGGGAGGGACAGATGTTCTTCTGCCAGCTATCATTGGGGTCTTTTAACAGCATCTTTGGACTGAATGACAGTCCCAGTTAACCTGCATGCAGTACAGGTAGAAAGATGTTCAGGTAAAGGTTCTGTATAATGTGGTATAGGATTGGTATAGGTGCAGTTTAGGTTTGGAATAAGTGTGGTATAGAGTGCAGAATGGATGTGGTGTGGATTGGGTAAACTTGGTGTCCTGCTCACAGTGTTATTAATAGGTGGACAACCCACTCATCAGTTCCCAGGATTCTGCTGTGGATGCTCACTATAAAAGGGGGTCTCTCCCTGACAGCCAGGGCCACTTGAAGGAATTTGGGGGCCCCAAGCATAGAAAAAAAAATCTCACATTTTCAAGTTGAGAAGGGGGGGGGCTTACTGAATTTTATTAAGTTAAGGCCTGGGGTGGGATTGCTGCCGAAAACATTACTTAATTTGTTAGGATATCTTACAATCTTCTCTAGCCTGCATACACGTGTATGGGCAGCACTCCTCTCCCACCACCTGCATACACGTGTATGGGCAGCACTCCTCTCCCCACCATCCAGGATACCGCTATACCCCCGCTCAAGACAGTCTACCTTTATCCTCCGCAGAGCCTAACAAGATGGCAGCCATTGCCGCACCACTGCTTCCTCCTGCAGTCCGGTCGGCCGCGCAGAACAGGAGATTCAGTTTGCTGTTCCCGGGCCGGACTGAAAGGAAGTGAACACTCAGTGTGTGCACTTCCTGTCAGTCCGGCCGGGAACAGGAAACTGAATCTCTTGTTCCGCGCGGCCGACCGGACTGCAGGAGGAAGCAGCGGTGCGGCAAGGGCCCACCCTGCTGGGGCCCCTGGCCAGCTCGGGGCCCCAAGCAGTTGTTTGGTTTGCCTGTCGGGTTCCGATGGGCCTGCTGATAGCCTCCAGTGATCAGTGGTGGGAGGTCGAGGGTGAGTAGAGGCTTCCGTCTCTGCGGCAGCGGTGCAGGATCTTTGATGTTGTTGGTGCTGCACTGCCCTCGGTTGTCTTCACTCTCAATCTTAGTCTCGCATCCCTGCTGGCAGGTGAATACTTGGAGAGGGGTACTCAACTATCTCTATCTCTCCTCAGTGCCAAGAGAAAGAACTTTTCCAGGCAGTTTAGCAAAAATCCTCTCTCAACTTGTTTGTGTGTGAGGGGTGGTACCGTATGTCGGCATATCCTTGCCGACTACTCCAAGTTGTATTCCCACAGGGGTTCTTTGGGTTACGTCAGGCAATGAAGAGGAGCACTAGCCCTTGTACATGGAGTAACAGCTTGCCCAAAGGCATGCTCATCGATGTCTGGGACTGGGTGGAGGCTGCAGTCATATGTAGGATCAAACATTAAGGTAGCCCCCGACTAAGAGATAAACCACTTGTGTGCAGCACTAATATACAGAGTTCCTCCTTAAGATGTTTTGTCCCAAGTAACTACATACTTATTGATGTATGTGGTGCATTTCAAGGGACATACAGAGCCAGTGCTCACACCACCAGTCCAGTGTACCTTTGTTACCTCGTTAGCACATAGCGAGCCCCATGCATGCTCATTAACTCTCTCCTTCCAGTACCTAGTGATCAGGCCTTGGATTTCTGTAACGCTAGTCTGCTCCTTGTGACCGGAGGAGACAGACAGCTGTGGAGGGAGTCAGAACACTGACTCCCTTGCTACCAGAGGACCTGTCACCAAACCCGGCTGTAGCTGTTCTTCTGTGCGGTTACCCATAGCAATTACCTCTGCTGATTGCCTTGTGAGTTAACCTTTTGTGGTGGTGTTACACATACCCCAAAGTGCTTTTAGAGACCCAGGTTTTTTAGGAATATTCCAAGACCCAACATGCACCCCTTGAATAACTTCAGACTAGGCTGAGTATAGTAGAAATAACTTTACTGAGAGTTCAGTAGAACACGTATAACATGCATAAACATTCTTGACCTAGCTACATCTAACTTAGGCTGCCCCAGGTAACCTGAACAGGTGAAGTAATATTGGAAAGTCCATTCTTGGAAATACTCATGCAGAGAAGTTCATGTCCTTGGGATGTCCTGGTCAATCGGCATCCAGTGCTGGACCACAGGTCTCCAAAAACTCTTGCCAGGTCCCCAAAAACTCTTGCAGATGTCCCATCTCCTTTAGTTCCTGGCTCCCCTGGGATCTGGACCTCATCCCCTTTCATACAACACGAGAGGGAGGCAGGACCCCAGGAAAAAGTGAGCACACACATGGAAGGATGGTAAATGTTAAGCCTTTCCCCCTACCTGGGCAGCCAAGCTAACTAAACTGGCAGTAGTCCACCTGCATACACACTTCTCTTACATTGTGTCTATTGGGATCTGTAGTCCAAAGAGTCTAGTTGTCTCATTATATGGCTGCCGTCTCAAACTACCACTCCCAGGATTTTCAGTGCTCCGCATGGAAGTCTATTAGCTTGCTTGGTTTTAGCTCTCCCCCTGCTGGCCAGAGGAGGATGGTGCAGGATAACATCAGTATCTCAGTAGAGGAAGAGAAGAATAAAAGGCAATGTCTCCTCTGTATTTCTGTAGTCCAGCACCAAGTGAACAGTGTGGCTATTTTTGTAGTCCAGCCATATCAAGCTTCTCCCACTGATGTTTGTGGTGTAGATTAATGTGTCTCCTCATGCAGTGCCCATATGGCTGGTAGTGTTACAACAGCAGAGGTTGCAGAGCGCACATGTGGTGTTAAAAGAAAAAAGTCAGAGAGTGCAGAGCTCTGTGTGAATAGCAGTGGCCTCTGCCTGTGGAGTAGGGTTGCACTATGGAATAGGATAGCTGCTTCCTTCTGTGCTTTGCAAGTCACCTCTCCTCCTGAACAACTACTGTTTCCACTTACGATCTGCCACCATCAGGCTTATGGAGAAGACAGAAGAGGTGTTCTATAGTCATACCTCTTTTCCTGTTGTTGGTTGACAATGCTGCTCCTTCATAGATCCAGCACAGTGAGTAAGGGCTGATACCCTAGGGCAGGAAGTGTTACTGGCAGGACCACCAGGTAAAAAAAAGCCTGGAAAAAGTAATTATCACCACACAATAACATTTAAGGGCTAGTAACCTGCAATATATTACATTTTAGTTCATATGCTGCGAACACACAATCGGATTTTCCATTGAAAAAACCTTTCATGGTTTTTCCGACGAATTTCGCTCAAGCTTGGCGTGCATACACATGGTCACGCAAAAGTTCTCTAAACTTTCGACCGCCAAGAACGCGGTGACGTATAACACTACAACGAGCCTAGAAAATGAAGTTCAATGCTCCCGAGCATGCAGAATTTTTTCCATCAGAAAATTTGAGAACCAGCTCTCAAATTTTTGTTGGTGGAAATTCCGACAGGAAAAGTCAGATGGAGCCTACACACGGTCAGAATATCCGACCAAAAGCTCACATCGGACTTTTCTTGTCGTAATTTCCGATCATGTGTACGTGGCATTAGGTACAGATATGCTTTAGCCTTAGGCCCCGTACACACGATAGAATCCATCCGCAGATAAATCCCAGCAAATGGGTTTCTGCGGATAGATCCTATGGTGTGTACACGCCAGCGGATCTGTTTCCGCGGAGAAATCTCCTCTGGGATGGATTCCAGCAGATCGGATATTTGCTGTGCTGCACAACAAATCCATCTGCTGGAATCCATTCCAACGGATGGATCCGCTCGTCTGTACAGACTTACCGGATCCATTCGTCCAAAGGGATTCCCCGCACGCGTCGTAATGAATTGACGCATGCGTGGAATTCCTTATATGACAGCGTCGCGCCCGTCGCCGCGTCATAATCGCGGCGACGGCGCGACACGTCATCGGCAGAGGATTTCCGCGCGGATTTCAATGCGATGGTGTGTACACTCCATCCCATCGAAATCAGCAGAAATCTTTGAGAGGATTTATCCGTGGAAACGGTCCGCTGGACCGTATCTGCGGATAAATCCTCTCGTGTGTACGGGGCCTTACACTTCATGCTGGGTTCTAAAACATTAACCACCAATTTTTTTTACAGGTTTCACATCAATGGAATGAAACAATTTTCGTAGACGTCCTTGTTGTTGGGTTTGATTGGTTTACTGACTACAGAATTCCACTTTTCCTTCTCTTATTGATTATCTACACTGTTACCTGCATTATGAACATTCTGATCATCTATCTGGTATGTAAGAACCCTCGTCTCCACTCCCCCATGTACTTTCTGATCAGCAATTTATTCATTTGCGACCTCGTTGGTACCACAAGCATTGGACCGTCGGCGATGCAAATCATCCTATGGGGAAGAATCGTGGTTCCTTATGTTGATTGCGTCTTCCAGATGAATGTAGTAAATGTTGTTCAGTTCAGTCAAACTTTTCTGCTGACTCTGATGTCCTATGACCGATATTTGGCGATATGTCATCCATTGAGATATTCCGCTCTCATGCACAATAGACTGTGTCTATATCTCGTCATCATCTTTTGGTTATTTTCATTTTCTCTTGTAGTAGTTTATTTTTACTTCCTTATGTGTCTAAAATTTTGTGCCCCTATTATCATTAATTATTTTTTTTGTGAATACAGTGCACTCCCTTTTCCAGAGTGTGGTGTGTCAGACAGGGGACCCCTTATCAGATACGGCTTGGTGATAAGTTATCTGTTTAATATACCTTTTGGGCTTATTGTCTTGTCCTACATACTGATCATAATCTCCATCCTCAGGATAAAGTCATCAGCCGGGAGACGGAAGGCCTTCTTCACCTGCAGCTCCCATCTCCTGGTGGTCTCTTTATTTTTTGGAATACCATTTGCTATATATACACTGGCACTGTCGGGCACATTGAGTATGAGCGTTTATAACGGACTCACCTTTATATACTATTTGGTGCTTCCCATGTTAAACCCCATCATTTACACTTTAAGGAATCGTGACATTCATAAAGCTTTAACTGCTTCCCACTAGGTTGGCGTCCATGTACGTCCCCCGGTTTCAGTGGTTATATCGAAATGATGCCTGCACCTAATTAGCCACTCGATCCCTTCTGTGGGTGGCAGAAGGGGTCCAACCCCCTTCCTGCTAACGCGCCTCTTCTCCCGGGCTCTCTGGTCCCATCGCAGAGGCCGGGAGGGATGCGTCCGGCAGCCATGGATGCCCTGTACAGAGAGAGGAACTGACATCGCCCCCTTCTCTCTGTAACCCCTGAAACCAGGAGCAATGAGTTATGTCATTACTTCCGGTTTCGGCTCTTTCTTTGCCTGGCCACCAACAGCCAGGGAAGCAGCAGATCAGACCGGTCTGATCAGCTGCAAGAGGAGAGATTCGGGGTCTGATAGACCCCAGATCTCTCCATTACGAGGACCTGTCATGGCCCATGCTGTCATAAGGGATGTTGTGCATCCTATCCCTTGTGATAGCAATACATTTCGTAAAAAAAACAAAAAAAATATATATATATATATATAAAATAAATAATAAAACCAAAAAATTCAAAGCACCCCATCCCACCGTGATTACGTGCTAATGCGAACGCATACGTTACCCCGGCACACATACAGTATCTCACAAAAGTGAGTACACCCCACACATTTTTGTAAATATTTTATTATAACTTTTCATGTGACAACACTGAAGAAATGACACGTTGCTACAATGTTGTGTAGTGAGCGTACAGCTTGTATAACAGTGTAAATTTGCTGACCCCTCAAAATAACTCAACACACAGCTATTAATGTCTAAACCGCTGGCAACAAATGTAAATACACCTCAAAGTGAAAATGTTCCCTCCCTGGTATCATGTGTGTTAAATTTGGTGTTATCGCTCTTACTCTCTCACACTGGTCACTGGAAGTTCAACATGGCACCTCATGGCAAAGAACTCTCTGAGGATCTGAAAAAATAATTGTTGCTCTACATAAAGATGGCCTAGTCTATAAGAGGATTGCCAAGACCCTGAAACTGAGCTGCAGCACAGTGGCCAAGACCATACAGCGGTATAACAGGACAGGTTCCCCTCAGAACAGGCCTCGCCATGGTCCACCAAAGAAGTTGAGGTGACGTGCTCAGCGTCATATTCAGAGGTTGTCTTTGGGAAATAGACGTATGAGTGCTGCCAGAGGTTGAAGGGGTGTGGGGGGGGGGGGGGGTCAGCCTGTCAGTGCTCAGACCATACGCCACACACTGGATCAAATTGGTCTGCATGGCTGTCATCTTAGAAGGAAGCCTCTTCTAAAGATGATGCACAAGAAAGCCCGCAAACAGTTTTCTGAAGACTATTAGGTAGATTCAGGTAGATAGGACTAAAGTTATGGCGGCGTAGCTTAGCGTGTTTAGGCTACGCTGCCGTAAGTTAGCTAGGCAAGTACATGATTTACGTGGACGTAAACGACGTAAATCCCGATTCGCGGACGACTTACGCAAACAACGTAAAAAATTCAAATCTTGCGGCGGGAACGGCGGCCATACTTTAACATTGTTATTCCACCTAATAGATGGAATAACTTTAGGCCTGCTAATGCCTTACGGAAACGGCGTAAATCGATTGTGGCGGCTGGGCGTACGTTTGTGAATCGGCGTATCAACTAATTTACATATTCTACGCTGGCCTCAATGGAAGCGCCACCTCCATCCAAAATATTGCAATCTAAGATAGGACGGCGCAAGCCGTCCTATCTTAGATATGTTTAAGCGTATCTCTGTTTGAGCATACGCTTAAACATAAGTCGGCGTAGATTCTGAGTTAGGTCGACTTATCTACTGATCATCCCCACCAAACTGCTGGAGGAATGTGCCGACATCCTGGCACCACCCATCACACAGCTTATAAACCAGTCATTTAAGGAAGGCACAGTGCCATCCCTGTTGAAAGAGGGCACAATCCAGCCCATCTTGAAAAAACCTAACCTGGATCCCAAGGACCCAACTCACCGCCGTCCCATAACAGGCCTAAATGTTCTCTCCAAGATAATGGAGAAAGTAGTGGTACAACAGCTGCAACAGCATCTAGATACCCACAATCTACTGGATCCATTACAATCAGGTTTCCGTCCCGGACACGGGACAGAAACGGCCTTACTCAAAATATGGGACGATGCCCTCGAGGCCGCAGACGAAGGAGAATCTTGTCTCCTGGTTCTGCTGGACCTAAGCGCAGCCTTTGACACGGTAGACCACAAACTGTTACTGATGCGACTAGCCAAGGTAGCAGGAGTCGCAGAAGGTGATTTACCATGGTTTTCTTCCTTTCTTGAAAACCGATCACAAACAGTTAAACTGGGTTCTTTCACGTCGGAAAAGCGCACGGTGTCATGTGGAGTCCCCCAAGGATCCCCCCTGTCACCGGTGCTTTTCAACATCTATCTTCGCCCTCTCTTTGATATTATCAGTAGCCAAGAACTACTCTATCACTCTTATGCAGACGATACGCAACTGTATTTTCGCATCTGCAACAAAAAGGATCATCATCCCAGTTTAGAGAAATGTCTCTCTTTGATAGAAAACTGGATGACAAAGAGTTATCTTAAACTCAACAGTTCAAAAACAGAACTCCTTATGTTTCACGCCAGCCGAAAGAGTCAACTGGCAACAACTTGGACACCCCCGCCCATTCTGGGCCAAATCATCACCCCTAGCTCCAAAGTCAAAAGTCTCGGGGTCATCTTCGACACCTTCATGACAATGGACGCACAAATAGGGTCAGTAGTCAGCGGAGCGCACCATTTGTTGCGCCTACTACGCAGACTTATTCCATTTATCCCCAAAGAAGACGTAGCAGTCGTGGTGGGAACAATCGTGAATTCCAGACTGGACTATGCTAACGCCCTTTATCTCGGACTCCTAAAGTACCAAATCTCCCGTCTGCAAGTTGTTCAGAATACGGCCGCCAGACTGGTGACTGGGAAAAAAAAATGGGAATCAATCTCACCTTCGCTGAGAACCCTTCACTGGTTGCCAGTAAAAGACAGAATTGCATTCAAAGCACTCTGCCTGACACATAAGTGCATCCATGGGAAGGCTCCGCAATATCTTTGCGACAAGATAGAACCTCACAATTCGAATCGCGTTCTGCGATCCACCGACCAAAATCTGGTCAGGGTACCAAAAACCAAATACAAGTCCAAAGGAGAAAGAAGGTTTGCTTTTCAAGGTCCGAGACTATGGAACGCTTTGCCAACCAGCATTCGGTTGGAGGAAAACCACCTGACTTTCAGAAGACAGATCAAAACTCTGCTCTTCTGATGTCATGAGACACGAACAACTAGCGCCCAGAAGCGATTCAGTTCGCATGCGCCGCGCTTTATAAGTTTTTCATTCATTCATGCATTCATTCATTCATTCATTCATTCATTCATAAGTCGGCCTAACTCTACCTGAATCTACCTAAAGCAGACTAAGGACATGGATTACTGGAACTATGTCCTCTCGTCTGATGAGATTAACTTATTTGGTTCAGATGCGTGTGTGGCGGCAACCAGGTAAGGAGTACAAAGACAAGTGTGTCTTGCCTACAGTCAGGCATGGTGGTGGGAGTGTCATGGTCTGGGGCTACATGAGTACTGCCAGCGTTGGGGAGCTACAGATCATTGAGGGAACCATGAATGTCACCATGTACTGTGACATACTGAAGCAGAGCATGATCCCCTCCCTTCAGAGACTGGGCCGCAGGGCAGTAGTCCAACAAAACGACCCCAAACACACCTCCAAGATGACCATGGCCTTGCTAAAGAAGCTGAGGGTAAAGGTGATGGACTGGCCAAGCATGTCTCCAGACCTAAACCCTATTGATCATCTGTGGGACATCCTCAAACGGAAGGTGGAGGAGCTCAAGGTCTCCAACATCCACCAGCTCTGTGACGTCGTCATGGAGGAGGGGAAGAGGACTCCAGTGGCAACCTGTGAGGCTCTGGTGAACACCAGAGGACATGGACCAGAGTCCATGGCCAAGAAGGTTAAGACAGTGCAGGAAAATAATGGTGGCCACACAAAATATTCATACTTTGGGCCCCAATTTGGACATTTTCACTTAAGCCCTGTACACTCAATCGGATATCTGATGGAATCGAATCCAATGTTTTTTTCCGTCGGATATCCGATGAAGCTGACTTTCATCAGTCTTGCCTACACACCATCGGTCAAAAATTCGACCGTGTCCAACGCGGTGGCATAAAACACAACGACGTGCTGAGAAAAATGAAGTTCAATGCTTCCGAGCATGCGTCGACTTAATTCTGAGCATGTAGAGAAAAGGGAAGGGAAACTGCCGCTCCAGGTGAGTGCACTCAGCAATCAGTGTCCTCTCAGAAGCGTGGGTGCAGGCAATGCACGGAGCGAAGACTGGAGAAAAAGACTGGACAGCCACACTTCCACGAAATTCTTAAAATGTTGCTTTTAATAGTAAAAAATTGAAACAGCACTACAAGTCACAGCAGACAGTGGGGTGGAATACTGACGCGTTTCGCACTGGGGTATCAGCGCTTAGTCATACTATTAAAAGCAACATTTTAAGAGTTTTGTGGAAGTGCGGCTGTTAATTCTGAGCATGTGTGGATTTTTGACAGATAGACTTCCACACAGACGATCATTTTTTTCTATCGGTTTTTTATCCATAGGAATATTTTAAAACATGCTCTATTTTTTTCACCAATGGAAAAAAAAATCATGGGGCCCACACACGATCGGTTTGTCCGATGAAAACGGTCCATCGGTCTGTTTTCATCAGACAAACCGATCGTGTGTACAGGGCTTTAGGGGTATACTCATTTTTGTTGCCAGCGGTTTAGACATTAATGGCTGTGTGTTGAGTTATTTTGAGGGGACAACAAATGTACACTGTTATACAAGCTGTACACTCACTACACAACATTGTAGCACAGTGTCATTTCTTCAGTGTTGTCACATGAAAAGAGAGAATAAAATAGTTACAAAAATGTGAGGGGTGTACTCACTTTTGTGAATGGTAAACATGCAACCTTAACCGGTTAACGCCCGCCGCATGTATATGTACGTCCACAGAATGGCACGTACAGGCATATGGGCTTACATGTATGTCCCCGCCTTTCCCGGGGTCGGGGTCCGATCGGGACCCCCCCCCCCCCGCTACATGCGGCGGTCGGAAACCCGCGGGGCGCGATCCGGGACGGGGGCGTGGCTATTTGTTTCTAGCCGCCCCCCCGCAAACGCTCCCCGGAGCTGAAGAACGGGGAGAGCCGTATGTAAACACGGCTTCCCCGTGCTTCACTGTGGCGGCGCATCGATCGTGTGATCCCTTTTATAGGGAGACTCGATCGATGACGTCAGACCTACAGCCACTCCCCCCTACAGGTGTAAACACACACTAGGTGAACCCTCACTCCTTCAGCGCCCCCTGTGGTTAACTCCCAAACTGCAACTGTCATTTTCACAATAAAGAATGCAATTGAAAGGTATTTTTTGCTGTGAAAATGACAATGGTCCCAAAAATGTGTCAAAATTGTCCAAAGTGTCCGCCATAATGTCGCAGTCACGAAAAAAATCGTTGATCTCCGCCATTAGTAGTAAAAAAAAATAAAAAAATAAAAAACTATCCCCTATTTTGTAAACGCTATAAATTTTGCGCAAACCAATCGATAAACGCTTATTGCGTTTGTTTTTACCAAAAATAGGTAGAAGAATACGTATCGGCCTAAACTGAGGGGAAAAAAAAATTATATATGTTTTTGGGGGATATTTATTATAGCAAAAAGTAAAAAATATTGTTTTTTTTTTCAAAATCGTCGCTCTATTTTTGTTTATAGCGCAAAAAATAAAAACCGCAGAGATGATCAAATACCACCAAAAGAAAGCTCTATTTGTGGGGAAAAAAGGACGTAAATTTTGTTTGGGAGCCACGTCGCACGACCGCGCAATTGTCTGTTAAAGCGACACAGTGCCGAATCGCAAAACCTGGCCTGGGCCTTTAGCTGCATAAAGGTCTGGGGCTTAAGTGGCTAATGAACTCTCGGTGCCCGTGGAGTATTTATTTGCTTTACTACAAACAAACGTGATTGTTACCTTTTACTGTGTTTTTATAAAATAAAACTTTTTACAAGATATACTACACTATCTGGGCATTCCCCCCCCCCCCTTCTTTTTTACCCCGACTGGGATGTATGTGGAAGTAGACTATATCAACCAAAACCATTTTCTGGATTTATACAAGGAGAATCCCCCCCCCCCCCCCCCCCCCCAGGAGATAGGATCCACCAGACACCCATGAAAGGACCCGCAGAGGAAATCAGACCACATTTTCATGCTGTTACCTTACAGCCACAAGGTACGAGGCTTCCCCCCAATCCAGAGAACACCATTATTGCACTTTACATATCTTTCCAGCACTTTGTGATTTCATAGACTGTGTCTGATAAAGTCACTTTATATTTTATGTATTTGCACTGGACGTTTTATTTCACTATTGCACTTTAAGAAGTTTTATACAGTGGTGATTGGATTTTCACTGCCATCTTGTGTTTTTAATTTTGAGTAATACACTGTTGCATTTCAGAAGCTTTATGTAGCTGATACCAGTGTTTGTTTGCCAGTTGGGGTTCATATTGTATTTGTATTTCACATTGTTTTTTTTTTTATTACTTAGTTTTCAACAGCGCAGCACCATTTATAGCATACCACAACTCTGCAAAGTACCACAAAAACGTCTGAAGAACGTCCCACTTGTGTCGGGAATAAAGTCCCAGCCTCAGAAAACTGCATTGAAAATGACTGGGGCAAAAGCAGAAACATTTCAAAGCAAAATACCTCTTTAACTACATGCCGACCAGACGCCGCAGTTCTACGGCGGCAGGTCGGCTCTCCAGCGCAAGAGCACGTAGTATAACGCTGGCTCTCTAATCGACCGCCGGGCTCGCTCCTGTCGCGCGCCCGGCGGTCGCGATCACCGCCGGGCACCCGCGATTGCTTGTTACCAGGGGCAGACTGACAACTTATAGGGCCCCCGGGCAATAGAAGATTATGGGGCCCCTGGGATTACAGATGGCCACCACGCCAGGAGGCAGTACAGAGTTGGGGCAGCTAAAATCGTGGGATTTTCACATGAAAAGCATGTCGGTTTCGGACATAGATTTTTACATACTGTCCCTGGTTTTACTGAGCCTGGCATCCCCGATGGGGCTCCCTAGTGGTATGGGGCCCTCGGGCAGTACCCGAGTGACTCAATGGTCAGTCCACCCCTGCTCATTACAGAGCGAGTATATATAGCAAATATATTGCGCTAAACTGTGATAATAAGGAAAAAATTATAAAAGTGATACTTTCAGGCGGCCAGCACACCAATGGATAAAGTGCAAAGTGATAAAGAGAAAAATGCAGCGCCAAAAATTAAAAATTAATAAAATCCACCTAGGAAGGGTGGATATTAATAAAGTGCAATCACATACTGGAGATCAATCTCCATCTATTCCCCAGTGATAACAAACTAAATATAAAGATCATATATTGCTGGAGAAAATATATGAATGGTGAATTGTCAATGTTGCATCTCTGGACAAGAAACAACAACAAATAAATATATAGTCCCAAGTGCATGTACAGGTGGTCCTTAAATTCTCATGGATGCAAAACAGATATGTAGTATCCCCTCTGTCGGAAAGCATCACATCACATCTTCAGGCATATATTCCTTGGCACAATGAATAGATTAAATACTCTTACCAGCAACTGTTGACCCACAACTCACCGTACAGTGGGTGGGTCTCAAAGGCTTGTGTGGGCAGAACGCCCTCCTTGGAAACCGACGTAGATGCGTCTCCTAGTCTTGATATTCCAGGCAAAGTCCAATGTATGGGCTGGTAGGGATGGCCACAGGAATCTCCAATAAGATGGTTTAGGGTGAATTCTCCAAAAAATTTCCAATCAGAGGAAAATAGGGAAAAAGGAAAAACACCTCCTCATAGTGTAAAAAGGTTATTTATTTTAAAACACAACGATCAAAAAAAAGGTTTCACTTTAAAATGTCCAAGCAGGAAATGCCAAAGGAGTATACATAAAAAAGTCCCAGTGCATAAAATTCCACAAGTTGATGCAAAAAAAAAACACAGCGAAAGATGAGCAGGTTTAATGCGCAGTGGAAATGTTCTGAGTCCAGTAAGCCCGACCGGTTTCGTCTCCACAGACTTCAACTGGGGCAAGGAACTTAATTACAGAGCGAGGACCGGGAGCTGTGTGTGTAAACACACAGCTCCCGGTCCTGTCAGGGAGAGAAATGCTGATCTTCTGTTCATACAATGTATGAACAGCGATCAGTCATTTCCCCTAGTGAGTCCACCCCCCCTACAGTTAGAACACACCCAGGTAACATACTTAACAACTTCCCCGCCCCCTAGTGTTAACCCCTTCCCTGCCAGTGGCATTTTTATAGTAATCAATGCATTTTTATAGCACTGATCGCTATAAAAATGCCAATGGTCCCAAAAATGTGTCAAAAGTGTCCGAAGTGTCCGCCATAATGTCGCAGTACCGAAAAAAAGAATGCTGATCGCCGCCATTACTAGTAAAAAAAATATATTAATAAAAATGCCATAAAACTACCCCCTATTTTGTAAACGCTATAACTTTTGCGCAAACCAATCAATAAACATTTATTGCGATTTTTTTAATGAAAAATATGGAGAAGAATACGTATCGGGCTAAACTGAGGAAAAAAATATTTTTTTTTATATATTTTTGGGGGATATTTATTATAGCAAAAAGTAAAAAATATTCATTTTTTTCAAAATTGTCGCTCTATTTTTGTTTATAGCGCATAAACTAAAAACCGCAGAGGTGATCAAATACCACCAAAAGAAAGCTCTATTTGTGGGGAAAAAAGGACGCCAATTTTGTTTGGGAGCCACGTTGCACGACCGCGCAATTGTCAGTTAAAATGACACATTGTCGAATCGCAAAAAGTGCTCTGGTCTTTGACCAGCAATATGGTCCGGGGGTTAAGTGGTAACACTCTTTACAAACACAATGAGGTCAGCAGACAGATCGCATGGTTTTTCGGGAGCAGTGATTTTAATAATGTTTAAAGTGAAACATTAAAAGTGAAATATTCCTTTAAATTTCGTACCTGGGGGGTGTGTATAGTATGCCTGTAAAGTGGCACATTTTTTTCGTGATTAGAACATTCCCTGCAGCAAAATAAAATTTCTAAAGGAAATAAAGTCATTTAATACTGCTTGCAGCTGTAAAATATTGTTGGGTCCCGGCAATAGAGATAAAAGTCATTGAAAAAAATGGTATGGGTCGCAAATTAAAAAAAAGTGTGGGGCCCCCAGGCCCTATATACTCTGAACAGCAGGTCCCCGTGTTACAAAGAAGATAAGGACTGTAGGTTGGTTCTTAAGTTGAATCAGTTTATAATGTGAAACAGGTACATTTTTTAAGTGTAGTTTCAGCCCAAAAAAATCTATTTTTAAGCTTTTTAGATAGCATTGGGAAGGTGCCCCTGTTCAGAAGATTTCTCCTCACTTTCTGTCCCAATGACAATTGGATTTTGAAAATTTTGGGTTAGTAGGGAAACACAAGGGGCAGATCCACACCTTACCTGGCGGATCTTCGAATCCTCAAAGAATTTGCGCCTTAAGTTACGGCGGCGAAGTGTATTACTGGCGGCGGAATTCAAATCGGCGATCAGGGGGCGGGTTTCATTTAAATGAAGCGCGTCCCCGTGCCGAATGAACTGCGCATGCGTCGTCCAGAAATTTCCCGCCGTGCTTTGCGCGAAATGATGTCGCAACAACGTAATTTTTTGAACTTAGACGTGAGTTACGTCCATCCCTATTCACGGACGACTTCCGCAAAAAAAAAAAAAAAATTTCGACGCGGGAACGACAGCCATACTTAACATGGCAAGTCTATCTATACGCTGCAAAATACCAGCTTTAACTATATGCCGGAAAAAGCCGACTACAGCCGACGTTAGAAAATGCGACGGCCACACGTACGTTCATGGATCGTTGTAAATCGCTAAGTTGCATACCCGACGCGGAAAACAACGCAAACTCCACCCAGCGGACGCCGAAGTATTGCATCTACGATCCGAAGGCGTACGAAGCTGTACGCCTGTCGGATCTTACCCAAATGCCGTCGTATCTTGGTTTGAGGATTCAAACTAAAGATACGACGCGGGAAATTTGAAAGTACGCCGGCGTATCAGTAGATACGCCGGCGTACTTGCTCTGTGAATCTAGCCCAAGGATTGGTGATAATGCATCAGTGGAGAGGAGACACCTTTTTCTCATATTAACTCTTACAGGAGAGAATTTCCCTTCCTAGGGGTAGATTTCCTCTCACTTCCTGTTGTCTCCTTCCGTTTGTTAGTAGGAGTCGTTTGTAAGTCGGATGTTTGTAAGTGGGGGACCGCCTGTATATACTATAAGGCCTGCCATATATACTCTGCAGAAAATTGGGCCTTAGGTGTTGGTGGTACCAGAACACTGTAACCCCTCACAGTTACTCTTGGTGTGCGCAGGAACAGGATCAGGGACGGCTCATCCTCCCCCTTCACTTCCCTGTCAGCTCTGGCCCTGCGATCCCTCAATCTGTCCAGCGATCTCCCCCTCCTCAACACATCTTCCCTCTGGGGCTTAGGACTCACCCTGCCTGCTGAGGGGGTTCCACGTATCTCTGCAGCGGCGGCCATTCCTCCTCCTGCTGTGTTCCGGTGCCATTTTGAAAACCCCAGGCAAATTTTGCCAGCCTTTCTCCCGGCGTTTTAGGCTAGGGGGGCGTACTTTACCATCCCCAGAGGTCCCTGCACACATGCCCAGCAGTTCTGTGCCAAAATCGGGTGCCGCCAGCCCAGAATCACTACAGGATTACTAGTAGGGTTGCCACCTTTTCTTCAAGCCAAACCCGAACACTTTAGCGGCACAAGGCACATTTTTTTTGGAGTATACACAATAGGATAATAAAAGACCTGGGGCACCTTTGGGTGCCTCAAGGATAGTGGTAATGCAGCGCGCTGCGGCAAACAGTGGGTGTGGCCAAACTGCTCTTGCTGACATCGTGGCTCCCCCTCAGTGATGCCAAACCTGCCCCAAGACAGCGGCCCGCATCTCCCCAATGACAACAGATTTTTGTGTGACTACCTCAGTTACTTGGGGAGCCACAGCCCAGTCTAAATAATGTGTCCGGGTTTTGGCAGACTGAAACCCGGACACAAGATCCCAAACCCGAACTGTCCGGGTGAATCCTGGACAGGTGGCAACCCTAATTACTAGTCTGCAGATGGAGCTCCTGTCCTGCACTCCTTACATGCTGCGCGCTGGCTCCGCTCCCATACACTGTGATTTTAGTAACCTTTAATAACAGTCCTCCTTTCAGGTATCGCTGGCTGTTGCTATCCCAGGTGGAGTATATTTGGTATCACTCTGCCTGTGACAAGAGCCAGTGCTATACAGGAAGCATTGGCTTATGTGGCTCTGCTCCACAGCCACTTATTTCCTCTACCACCACCTCCATTCACCGGCAAGTATGTAATGTGTTGGTTAGCCGATGGCAAAGGTAAAAACCACCGCCAATGTGCTGATTTATCATGGCTGAGTGGGAGAACCTTGCTTTTGCTAAAGTTGATTTTCAGGCCAGAGCACTGTCGGGGTGAAGATTGTGGTGAAGATCCGCTGTATGGTGAGAAAATCCGGCGTAGGGTTTGACATGAAGAGAAGAATGCTGTCTTGGAATTGAGTTACCCAAAATTCTGTGTGCTCTTTTAGCGTTGCGCTTAGCCATTAGCCCTGGGCCTCTGGGATATGGATTTAGCATATATTCAGTAAGGATCCTACCTTTTAGGTTTCTGGAAGACCATTGATGTGTAAATGGTTCCACCTTGATGTAACAGGCGCTTGTTTCCTTTATTATAGACTGGCGCTTTTAGCACCTTAATGCGTTGCATGCTGGAGCATATACGGCGCTCGCGCGATGACGTCATCGCCCGGCGCCGCCCAGCGTTCCAGCGTGAATTACTGTAACAAATTTCTGCAATGCTCTGCAGCTGATCTCCTGCCTATAAGAGCATTCAATGAAGATACAGCTGGGGTTCTATTATTGTCAGCCTTAGCCTGCCAGCGATAGCCTGTCAGACGTAGCTCAGCTACATAACACTTGTAGCTGCCTTAGCTCCCTTTGCCGGAACACCGCTCCAGGAAACAACTACTACTTTGCTGCTAAGACTTCCTACAACAACTGCAATGCTGGGAACTACCTTCATGCCTTGAACATCTTGTACCATGGACATTCCATCTCCTGCTTGAAGATATCTACAAATGGATAAGTAGTCATTCCTTCACTTGTAGTTCTATAGGAAGAGCTAATGCTAATGTTGAGTCTATTACAATTGCAGTATTACAAATACCGTGTGGATATTACCATATCCTCTGGGAGATACTATTGTGCTAAAGTTTGTTGCAAAGGAGTACATTAAAAGGGACAGCTACCTCTAAATTACTACAGCAATATTTAGTTCACGTATGCTACTATCAATTCCTGAGCTATATTGCCTCTCACTTGTAACCATTGATACATCTATAATAACAGCTCATGTCTGCAACTATAATTACCTGAGCTATACTGCCTCTCATAAGCAATAGTATTATATCTACAAATTTACCTCAAGTATGCTACTATAATTACCTGAGCTATATTGCCTCTCATACGCAAGTACTACTACTCAACTAAAGTACCTGTTATATGCAAACAACAGTTGTTACTACAACTTCTATTTACTACGAGCCCTACATAAGTACAAATCCTCATAGGCCTTGTCCTAATTGTTTGAACATGTTTCTATGCTAGGGGTTGATGCTATTCCATAGCATCTCCCCTAGTGGCCCTAATACATCTCTACATGCCAAGGTGATATGATGTAGAGAACCCCCAAACTCCTGTTACGAGGAGAGATGCCTGGGGTCCCTTACTGATAATCACCTGCATGTAGTGGTGTATTGGGATATTGACCTTGAACTATATTTTTTAAACGTTAAGATTTGGTCGCATGTTGTAATGCTTCCAAGCTTAGTAGCTCAACGCCTTTCTTTATGTGACACGGAGATGATGTATAGATCCCCCAAACTCATGTTGCGAGGAGTGACACCTGGGGCCTAATACTGAGTTGTCGCATAGAGAATCGCATTGAAATCCTTGCTAACCGCAGTTGTGGTTCACTCCGTTCACCAGTGCTGTTACACTTGAGCGATTCTCAAGATCTTATAACTTGTCTTGGATTGCTTTATGTATCTGAGAATGTTGCTGCAATGCTAGATTAGATTGGCAGAGTTCCTCCTCCAACAGAGAGATATGATGCTCAACCTTTAGAGAGCCTTTGTGCCTGATCGCCAAGTTCCTTACATATCTGGTCTATGTCTACTGCCGCAGGTCTGTCCACAGCTGCTGTAATGGTAGGGGATAAACGAGCTGCCATTGCTTAAGTGGTCCTGTCTTGAGAATCCTGGTGATTGATCTCAATGGGTTCATGGGATTGTTGGCTGGCTCTATTAGCTGCTCTCTCAGTTCCAGCAGCCATCTTGGGATCAGGAAAGAGGCTTTGAGTGGGAGGGGGAAAATGTAAGGTAAAGCTCCATAAGCTTAGTTTATGGCAGACTGTGCCGGAGCCGCTATGCCTTGTTACTTTCACATGCAGTGTTGGAACCGGAAGCCCATTGTGGGTTTTAAACCTGGGCCATTTTAACAACCTTCAGGTCTACATATCCTTTAAATATGCTACCAGAAACACTAGCATAGAAAGGTGGGAGCTGGTGGCACTGACAGTCAGGAAAGGTGGCATCTGGTGGCACTGCCAGTCAAGAAAGGTGAGATCTGGTGGGCCTGACAGTCAAGAAAGGTGGGATCTGGTGGCCCTGGTAGTCAGAAAAGATGGGATCTGGTGGGCCTGGCAGTCAAGAAAGGTGGGATCTGGTGTGCCTGGCAGTCAAGAAAGGTGGGATCTGGTTGCCCTGGCAGTCAGAAAAGGTGGGACCTGGTGGCACTGGTAGTCAAGAAAGGTGGGATTTGGTGGCCCTGGCAGTCAGAAAAAGTGGGATCTGGTGGCACTGGTAGTCAAGAAAGGTGGGATCTGGTGGCCCTGGTAGTCAAGAAAGGTGGGATCTGGTGGCCCTGGCAGTCAGAAAAAGTGGGATCTGGTGGCACTGGTAGTCAAGAAAGGTGGGATCTGGTGGCCCTGGCAGTCAAGAAAGGTGGGATCTGGTGGCCCTGGTAGTAAAGAAAGGTGGGACCTGCAATTGACAGTCAAGCTAAAGGTTCTCAGGCAATAGCAGAAACAGCCTTTAAAGCAGTCTTTGTTCCTTTCTACCAGAAGCATTTTTTAAATCTGAACCTCCAAAAATGACAATTGGGATTAGGATTTGGCCATCCAAATCTGTGAAATCTGGTCCAAATTGAATGTCATCTAGAATTCAGGTTCAACTTGGTGTCTCAGTCCCAGAACCTGTATATAGACACAAAAAAACCTGAGGGGAGAAATACAGTATTTTTTTTTCATTCTTACAGATCACCACCACTCCCAAGTCCTGAAGTGAGGCCGATAGAAGCGGCAAGTGAAGCATGCGGTCAGCACCATGCCCTGGCTGACAAGACCCCTTTGGGTTGTATACACTGCAATGGACAACACAAGAAATGAGGCTTCACCAGCCCTCTGGCAGGATGAACACCTAAAAACTTGAGAAGGAAGGAGAGACTAATATTTAGAAGATTTATGAATTTTTTACTGAAAGCATATTTATTGTTTGGGGACATATATACAGTGTATTTATTATTATAATTCTGTTTTGTATATATACACTGTACTGTATATCTATATGTGTTTTTTTACATAAAAATAACATTCAGATAGGAGATTACAATGTTCCATAAACATTTTTGCCTTAAGTTTCTTTGTTCTTAGTTCCCATGCTTAGGATGATGAAATTAAATGTTTATTTCGGGATGCGAAGATTGTTTATTTTTGATACTGAAAAATAAACTAATGATCACCTTTGGGAAATGATTGGCCCCCCACTGGGATTGATCGCCACCAAAGTAATTGATGAGAAGAGTATATAAAAGGTGAGAAGTCATCAGACGGAACGCTCAGCTGAACCTCTCCGGAGTATGGGCATACATGGAGGACTCCAACATACTCAGGAAGATGATCATTATAATACAAATCTTTATATTCCCAGGATAAATAGTGAGGAGAACAGTGCCAAGGTACAGTAAGTACTCTGATAATGTCACTGTATGAAGGGTGCATTTTACACACAGCTTCTGAAAGATCAAAACTGCTCTATGTAATGGGAGAAATAACAATACCAGTACTGATGTGTATATATATTATGGATATTGTAATATATGATGTCGGTGATTGTTATAATATCTATGTATTGTGCTCTCCACTCTGCTGTCAGTAATAGCAGCCCAGCTCTAGACTGACTCTGACTGCTAATGTAACGGCACACACAGCATTCTTCTCCATCGACCTCCATTGTACCTGTTCATTGCTCTGCCAATGTAACATCACACACAGCACATTTCTCTACTGACCACCACCAATGTAACATCACACACAGCACATTTCTCTACTGACCACCACCAATGTAACATCACACACAGCACATTTCTCTACTGACCACCACCAATGTAACATCACACACAGCACATTTCTCTACTCACCACCAATGTAACATCACACACAGCACATTTCTCTACTGACCACCACCAATGTAACATCACACACAGCACATTTCTCTACTGACCACCACCAATGTAACATCACACACAGCACATTTCTCTACTGACCACCACCAATGTAACAACACACACAGCATGTTTCTCTACATACCACCACCAATGTAACAACACACACAGCATGTTTCTCTACATACCACCACCAATGTAACAGAACACACACCATTCTTCTCTACTAACTGCCACTGTACCGATCCCTGACTGCAACCAATGTAACATCACTCACAGCACATTTCTCTACTGACCACCACCAATGTAACAGCACATTTCTCTACTCACCACCACCAATGTAACAGTACACACAGCATACTTCTCTAATGACCACGGCCAATGTAACAGTACACACAGCATACTTCTCTTTTTTTAAATCCAAAAACAAGTTTATTGATCACAAATTTGACACTTACAGTCCAAAGTACCGCAATCATAACCAATATATCAGACCCTTACATGGCCATGTACAAAGCATTGGCAAATGTAGATATAAAACAACATACTGAAAGGACCTATAGACCGCATCCCACCCCCACACCCCCTCCTGTTCCACTAGCCCAAGATTCTGTCCATGACTAGGTCGTTCGGGGCTAGCCCCGGCGTTCCCAACCACAAGTCCCACAACCGTTCAAATTTTCCGGAGCAGCCCCTATGCTGGTATATACTGTAACCTTTTCCATCCTTAACGTGTTACCAAGTGCAGTGATCCACTCCCTAACCGTGGGGGGCTCCTCGGATATCCAGTGCAGCATAATCAGTTTCCTGGCCATGAATAGGGCCCTGGTGATGGCCTCTCTAGTGTGGGGTTCCCACTCCAGCTCGTCCAGAAGATTCAGGAGGCATTGTTTAGGGTCTAATGGGATCGAAACCTGGAACACTGTGATCTCTCCCTGTGATCTCTTTTACATCTTGCACATGTCGGTGTGGGCCGCACTCCCATAAGATGCAATCTATGGGGCGTATAGTATACTCTTAGGAGTGTATACAGTTGTGTCAGGCGCTGTGTTACATTCAGGGAACAACTGGTAACCGACTGCAGGGCCTCCTCCCACTGCTCCTCATCCAGGGGGCCTACATCCGCTTCCCACTTCCTCCTAACTGTCAGAGGATGTTTCTTAAGGTACCTGCAAAGCAGTATATTATAGCTCTGGGATAAAAACCCCTTAGACGTCTCTGCACTCTTGAGCTGGGAGAGGATTGGAAGGGATTCCACATGCCACTCCGAGGCCCTGGATTGGGCGACAAATGCATGTCTGAGCTGCATGTAGTAGAATAACATGCTCATTGGTAGCTGGTATGTTTCCCTCAGCGTCTCAAAAGGCAATAAGCCACCATTACCCAAAATCTGTGTTAAATAGCGGATCCCATACCTCTTCCACCTTTCCCCTTGTTGCAGTTTGGCTAGTTCAGGATAGGAGTCATTTTCCCAGATAGGGCTAAACTCAGTGACCCCCGAGGCCCCTTGTATATACCTGGTCTTGTTCCATATCTTTTGTATTAGGCTATATGTGGGGAAGCTTTTATGGGATCTTTCAAAGGCCAAGGACTCAAGCGCTGTCGGGATTGACTCTCCTCCCACCGTCCTGAGCATGATATGCTCAGAGGCGCTGGGGACCCTGTCTGACTGCCCCCCCTCTGGAACCATGGTACCTATCAAGTGCTGCAGTTGCGACGCCAAGTAGTACAGCCAAGGATTCGGCAGGGCCAGCCCCCCCTCATCCTTGGGATGCTGGAGGTGCTCTAATTTTATCCTGGGTGGGCGGTTCTTCCAGATCAATTCTCTAAAGATGGTATTAACTATCCTGAAGGTCTTTAGGGGAATTACCAACGGGGAATTGTGCAGCATGTAAAGCAGTTGGGGCATGAGAATCATCTTAATCAGATTCACTTTGCCCGCAACCGACATACACAAAGCATTCCACGTCTTGGCCCGGGAGCGAAATCTAGCCAGCAGCGGGGAAATGTTCAACAAGCCATATTCCCCGATACGTGGCGTCACGTGTATTCCTAGGTACTTAAAGGTAGTAGCTACAGGGATACCACCCACATTATCTCCATGTTGCAGCTGGGCGTCGTCCGGGGGCATCAAAGCGGACTTAGACCAGTTTATTTTTAGGCCCGAAAACTCCCCAAATTTAACTACCGTTTCCATTGTCGTGCTCAGGGATTGCTCAGTATCCCCCAGCAGGATCATCGTGTGTTATGACCCTGACAGTGAGAGGACTCTATATGAGATTAGACCGCAGCTGTAGAGGCTTATCAGAAATGAACCACCAGATCACTCTCACTGAACAATAAGAGTTTGGGGTTATATCATCATATCCTCTATGGAACAAAACACAAGAGTAATAGCTTAATTCCTCTTAAGCTTAACTGATGAGAACAATCTGGATACTACAAGTATAAGTCTTTGTCTAAGTAAATTCAACAATCAGGGTAGTAGTATTACTAGTAGGATATCTCCACACTGGTACCAATAGAGTGAAATATGTCTGCTGTATCTGGTGCTAGTATATAATAACAAGTCTAAGGTAAGAGACACAGTTCTGGAATATACTAGGAATCAATGTTATTGTAATAGCTGGTTTCAAGTATACTTGCGGTTTAGGAGGTAGTCTGTACCGGAATGTCTGCACAGGTGGTGGTGGTATCTATATACAGCAGTAGTTTGGTATTTAAATATACTTGCAGTTCAGGAGGTAGTCTATACCAGGGAGTCCGCACAGGTGGTGATGGTATCCAGCAGGATAGTGAAACTCAGGAGACTTTGGAGGAGTAAGTTGTGGAGAGAGGTGCTACAGCGAGTCTGTAGCTTGTCCAGGGTTTCCCAGATGGCGGCAGGGTCCAACAGGAATATCCGAACACCCTGCCGCCATCCCCGGGAGTTTAAATAGCCCGGGCAGTGGCTGAGCTGAGCGCCGCACGTTGGAACGCACTTCCGCGTTCCAACGTGGAGCGCAGACGTCCGCGCACCGGAAGTGACGCGGACGTGAATCTGAATGGAGCGCAACTGTCATAAGTGACAAGTCTGCGCTCCATGAGGAGGAAGTAACGCTGACGGCGTTACATACCCCCCTCCTCAAGGGGGCACCTCCGGAGCGCCCAGTGAGACATGGTTTATCAGGATATTTATGATGAAACTGCTTAATGAGCCGAGGAGCATGAATATTTGAAGAACATTCCCAGGAATCATCTGTGGGAGAATAACCTTTCCAACGAATCAAATATTGAATAGAGGATCCTCTTTTCCTAGAATCAAGAATCTTCTCTACCTGATATTCAGTTTCACCAAAAACTTGAATTGGAGGAGGAGGTTGTGGATCTCTATTTGGAAAGGGGTTAGATTTATAAGGCTTGATTAGTGAAACATGAAAAGATGGATGAATCTTCCAATCTGGAGGTAGAAGTAATCTAACAGCATTTTTATTTATTACATGAGAAATTGAGAAAGGTCCTGTATATTGACGACCAAGCTTTTTTGAAGGAATATTAAGTCGTAAATTCCGAGTGGATAACCATACCAAATCTCCAATTTTGTATGGAGGTGATATTGTTCTATGAGAGTCGTAATATTTCTTTTGTCTAATTTGAGCAGTCTTTAGATTAGAACGAAGAGTGTTTAGAGTGTTTTTTATGGTTGATAAGAAATTCTCAACAGCCGGAACATTACTTGGAGAAAAAGTAGAAGGTAAACTATTAGGATGAAACCCATAATTTGCGTAAAAGGGTGAAAACTGAGAAGATGAATTGGAAGCATTGTTATATGCAAACTCTGCATGTGGAAGTAAGTCAACCCAGTCATCTTGAAGATGGGTGCAATAACAGCGCAAATATTGCTCAAGAGTTTGGTTAACACGTTCCGTTTGCCCATTTGTTTGGGGATGATAAGCAGTAGATCTACGATGATCTATTTGTAAGGTTTGGCAAAGGGCTCTCCAAAACTTGGAAATAAACTGTGACCCACGATCCGAAATGATTTGGGATGGAAGGCCATGCAATTTAAGAATATTAGATACAAAAGCCCTTGCTGTTTCTTGAGAAGTAGGTAACTTTTTCAAAGGTACAAAATGGGCCATCTTGGTTAATATGTCAACAGTGACCATGATGGTGTTAAATCCATTTGATCTAGGAAGGTCTACTATGAAATCCATGGATATAACATCCCAAGGTCTGTCAGGTATTGGGATGGAGGTTAATAACCCATAGGGTGGTTTCCTCGAATGTTTGTTGATTGCACAAGTGTGGCAAGAACTCACATAGTCATGAACAGTCTTTGTCATATGGGGCCACCAATAACTTCTCTTCAGTAAAAGAATGGTTTTACTAATACCAGGATGACCTGCAAGTGGGGCATCGTGGAGTTGTTTTAATAGTGTGAGTTGTAAACTTGGTGGAACGTAGATCTTGTCGTTGAAAGTAAATAGTCCATTAGACTGCTGTTGTAGACCTTTAGGGAGTTGAGATTTATCTTTAGAAAGAGTTTGAATGAGCAATTTATCGAATGTCAAAGTTGTTCCAATAATTCGGTTGGAAGGAATAATGGAAAGTGGTGGAATGTCCATGGATTGATCTTCATTCATACGAGATAGAGAATCTGCTTTGATATTTTGAGTACCGGGGAGGTATGAGATGACAAAATCAAAACGATCAAAAAATAAACTCCATCTGACTTGACGGGCAGAAAGAGTTTTACAAGTTTTGAGATGCTGTAAATTACGATGGTCAGTGAGGATAGTGATAGGGTGTGTAGAACCCTCCAGAAGGTGTCTCCAGTTTGCGAGAGCGTCCTTTATTGCTAACAGTTCCTTTTCTCCAATCGGATAGTTTTTTTCAGCTGGTGATAAAGTTCTGGAATAAAAGGCAACAGGATGTAGTGGATGTGATAATGTGGGTCGTTGGGAAAGTACAGCACCCAAGGCAAAATGTGAAGCATCAACTTCCAACGTAAAATGAAACATTGGATTGGGGAGTTGGAGAATGGGAGCTGAAGAGTAACTAAGCTTAAGTGTTTCAAATGAATTCTGTGCTTCCTTGGACCATATGAAAGGTATCTTAGAACTGGTTAGACTAGTAAGTGGTCTCACAATTGATGAGAAATTTTTAATGAATTTTCTATAATAATTAGAAAATCCAAGGAATCTCTGAAGGGCCTTTCTGGTCTGGGGAGAAGGCCAAGACAAAATGCAATCCACTTTAGTATGGTCCATCTGAACTCCATCTGGAGTGATCTGATAACCAAGAAAGGAGATAGTAGTCTGACTGAAGACGCACTTCTCAAGTTTTGCATATAGAGAGTGAATTCTGAGTCTCTCCAGAATCCAACGCACATGTTTGTGATGTTCCTCGAGAGTATCAGAATAAATTAATATGTCATCTAAGTAGATAACAACACAAATGTCAAGCAGATCATGAAAAATATCGTTAATAAACCACTGAAAAGTTGCTGGGGCATTACATAAACCGAAAGGCATTACACAGTACTCGAAAAGCCCGTATCGAGTTTTAAAAGCAGTTTTCCACTCATCTCCAGAGCGAATCCTTATAAGATTATAAGCACCTCTAAGGTCCAGCTTTGTGTAGATCCTAGCTGTCTGTAACCTTTCAATAAGCTCTGGAATGAGTGGTAATGGATATCTATTCTTTACTGTGATGTTATTGAGGGATCGATAATCTATTATCGGTCGAAGTGATCCATCCTTATTTTTTACAAAAAATAGAGCTGCACTGGCAGAAGAAGTGGAGGGCCTTATAAATCCTTTTTTAAGGTTCTCATCCAAGTAATCTTTTAGGTGTATAAGCTCTGGTTGAGAAAGGGGGTAGATCCGAGCAGTAGGGATAGGACTGTCAGGAATTAAGTCAATAGGACAATCGTAAATCCTATGTGGAGGGAGTTTCTCCGCGTTAGTCTTACTGAACACATCAGCAAAATCTTGTAAGTAATCTGGTAAATTAGTAGGATGAATCTCTGAGAAGGAGATGATACATGGAGGATGACAAAATTCTGTACAGTAAGTAGACTGTAAAGAAAGAGATCTTGTGGGCCAAAGAATGGTAGGCTGATGAAGATGCAACCATGGTAAACCTAAAACTATAGGAAAAACTGGAGATGAAATAATATCAAAATTGAGAGTCTCTGTGTGGCCATTGGCACAAGAAACTATTAAAGGAACTGTCTGAGATGTAACTGGACCGAAAGAAGAGTTAGATCCATCAATAAATGTGAGTGACACTGGAATCTGCTTTGACACACTGGGAATTTTATTTGCTTTTACAACATTTGAGTCAATGAAGTTGCCACATGCGCCGCTGTCGACCATTGCTTCAATGGAAATCTTTCCTTGATCCCACTGTAGGGTGAGAGGAACAAAAATATAATGATTAGATATGGTTCCGGGTGAATTTAATTTATTAATGTGGGAGAAATTACCTTCTGAATTCTTCTTGAGAAGAGGGCAGGTGGAAACGATGTGGTCAGGAGCAGAGCAATATAGGCAAAGATTGTTAGCTCTGCGACGCTGTTTCTCTGCAGAGGTTAAAGGTCCTTTAATAACACTAAGATCCATTGGAGAATCTTTGGGAGGTGATCTAGATCTCCTGAAGGGAGTGACAGAATAGGTAGTGGCACGTTCGGTCTTTCTTTCGCGAAGGCGACGATCAATAGTGACTGAGAGGTGCATAAGATCTTCCAAAGTAGTGGGTAGGTCAACACGAGCTAACTCATCCTTCATAGCTTCAGATAAACCCAAACGGAACTGGTTTCTGAGAGAAATATCAGACCATTGAGTTTCTCTGCACCAACATTTGAATTCTGAAATAAAATCTTCAACAGGACGCCTTCCCTGTCTAAGACTCCTGATTGAATTCTCAGCTGTTAACTGTTTGTTGGGATCTTCATATAACAAAGACATCTCATCAAGAAATGTGTCAAAATCTCCTAAGAGATCTCCGTGTTCTTCTACATAGGTGTCAGCCCATACTCTGGGCTCACCTTTAAGAAAAGAAATTAATGTAAGGATCTTTATCCTATCAGAATGATAAGTACGTGGCTGTAGTTCAAACATCAATCGACATGAACTAATGAATTGTCTGTAATTTTTTCTATCTCCAAAAAATGGTTCCGGTGAACAGGCCTTTGGTTCAGGTCTTTGCCTGGCTTGTGCCAGATTTGGATCTCTTAAAGCATCATTCTGCATACGTAACTCATTCATGTTGTTAGTAAGATTATCAACTCTTTGAGAGAGTGCAACTAAATGATTTGCAAGGTCAGCTGGATCCATTTAAAAGATATATGTAATTATATCCTTTATCTTTTTTTTTTTTTTTTGGGTTCGGATATTATGTTATGACCCTGACAGTGAGAGGACTCTATATGAGATTAGACCGCAGCTGTAGAGGCTTATCAGAAATGAACCACCAGATCACTCTCACTGAACAATAAGAGTTTGGGGTTATATCATCATATCCTCTATGGAACAAAACACAAGAGTAATAGCTTAATTCCTCTTAAGCTTAACTGATGAGAACAATCTGGATACTACAAGTATAAGTCTTTGTCTAAGTAAATTCAACAATCAGGGTAGTAGTATTACTAGTAGGATATCTCCACACTGGTACCAATAGAGTGAAATATGTCTGCTGTATCTGGTGCTAGTATATAATAACAAGTCTAAGGTAAGAGACACAGTTCTGGAATATACTAGGAATCAATGTTATTGTAATAGCTGGTTTCAAGTATACTTGCGGTTTAGGAGGTAGTCTGTACCGGAATGTCTGCACAGGTGGTGGTGGTATCTATATACAGCAGTAGTTTGGTATTTAAATATACTTGCAGTTCAGGAGGTAGTCTATACCAGGGAGTCCGCACAGGTGGTGATGGTATCCAGCAGGATAGTGAAACTCAGGAGACTTTGGAGGAGTAAGTTGTGGAGAGAGGTGCTACAGCGAGTCTGTAGCTTGTCCAGGGTTTCCCAGATGGCGGCAGGGTCCAACAGGAATATCCGAACACCCTGCCGCCATCCCCGGGAGTTTAAATAGCCCGGGCAGTGGCTGAGCTGAGCGCCGCACGTTGGAACGCACTTCCGCGTTCCAACGTGGAGCGCAGACGTCCGCGCACCGGAAGTGACGCGGACGTGAATCTGAATGGAGCGCAACTGTCATAAGTGACAAGTCTGCGCTCCATGAGGAGGAAGTAACGCTGACGGCGTTACATCGTGTCATCTGCGTATAGCATCACCTTCTCCTGTCTGTCTCCGTAACAGAAGCCGGTGATACCCCTATGGTCTCTAATCTGACTCGCCAGTGGCTCTATTGCTAGGGCAAACAGCAGGGGGGACAATGGACACCCCTGCCGCGTACCCCGGCCCAGCTTCTCTGATAGCCGCCTGGGGGAGATGATACAGCAGCCGCACCCAGGAGATAAACACCGAATCGCCGCAACACCCCCCAGAGATACGGCCACTCCACGCTATCGAAGGCCTTCATAGCGTCGAGCGACAGCAGAGCTCTCCTCCCCACATTATCTGCCCTGGACTGCATGTTAAGAAATAGCCTTCTGAGGTTTATGGCCGTAGATTTGTTGGGCATAAATCCCGCTTGATCCGGGTGTATGACTGAGGTAATTACCTTATTTAACCTGAGAGCCAGGACCTTCGCAAGGAGTTTGATATCAGACTGGAGTAGTGAGATCGGCCTGTATGAGGCCGGATCCACTGGGTCCTTGCCCGGTTTAAGGATTAGTACAATGTGTTCCTTAGCCATGGATGATGGGAGGGCACTGGTCTCCCTTGCAGCATTAAACACCCTCAGTAGCCTAGGCAGTAAGATCTCAGAATATTGTTTGTAAATCTCCATGGGGATTCCATCACCCCCCGGGGCTTTACAGTTGGGGAAGGCCGCAACTGCCTCCTGTAGCTCTTTTAGAATCAACGGAGAGTCGAGCTCTGAGCTTTGGGAAAGGGAGAGACGCTGAAATGCTATTCCGTCCAGGTAGTCGGACAGCTCTTCAGTGCTATACATCGAGGCCGGTCGATACAGCTGTTCATAAAAGTCAGCTAGTGTCTGTATGATAAGGTCAGGGGATTGAACCAGTCGCCCAGCTGCGGTCCGCAATGTCCCAATAGCCGGGGACTTCTGTTCAGAGTTCGCTATCCTAGCCAGGAGACGGCCCGTCGTCTCTCCCTCCTCAAAAAATGCTGTTTTGGTGAAAAAACTTTTTTTTTCGGCCGTGGAGGCGAGCAGGTGCTCATACGCAGATTGAGCCGACTGCCACGCCCCTCTAGCTGCCTCAGTGGGGTCCTGGACATACTTAGTCTCCAGTGTGTGGACCTGCATTTCCAGAGCCTCCCTGAGAGCCTCTGAGCGCCTCTTAACCTTATTGACCTCCCCACTAAGCAGACGTCTAAGGTACAGTTTAAAAGATTCCCATTCAGTAAGGATAGATTCTGGATCGGGCTGGTCTGAAAAAAACCTCCGGATGCTCCCCTCTAGTTCTTCCGGGGCACTAAATAGCTGAAGCCAAAAGGCATTAAACTTCCAGGGTGCTCTGGAGAGAGCAGATGGATGAGACACCGTAATTGTTATTACCATGTATGAGTGATCCGAAATACATCTAGGTCTGTACGCCACTTCCGAAATCGAGGGGAGCATCGCAGAGTTACCCACCGCCAGGTCTATCCTAGATAACGACCCGTGAGCCTTCGTGAAGCATGAGAATTGTCTAGCTGTGGGGTTCCGGTGTCTCCACACATCCAGCCAGCCCACCTCCCGTAACAACCTAGCCAACGGGGTGGCCCTATGAGGGTTCGCCCCAGGTGCCGGATGTTTGTCCAGTCCCCGGTCCAACCAGCTATTAAAGTCCCCCAAAAAGAAGCATCGGGAGATCCGGCCTACCCTCCAGAAACTCTAGGAGAAGCCTCAACACCCGAGCGTCAAATGGGGGAGGAATGTAAACACACGCCAAAATACATTTCAAAATTCCCATACGACAATGCAAAAACACAAACCTCCCTTCTGGGTCAACCTTAGAAGCGTATTCCTGGTAGTCCAGGGACCTGTGCACCAGTACACTCACACCCCGGGAAAAGGAGGTGTGAGTGGAGTGGTATGCCCTGCCCACCCATGAGTATTTCAAACAACTTGTGGTATCATGTGTCAAATGCGTTTCCTGAAAACATAAGATAGCAGGGTAAAACTTCTTCATACATGTAAATATCATTGTACGTTTCAGGGGGGAGTTCATGCCCCTAACATTCCAGGAGATCAGGGGGGTACCCTCCATTGCAGAAGCAAAAATAGTAATCGGGCATGAGGGGCGATGCGGGCAGTCTTTTGCGGCAGCAAAATGTCAGGTGGCCAAAATAGAAAAAATAAAAGAGAAAAAAACATTATGAAAAACAATACTCCCTTGGACTGCAGGACAGTGAATACTGCAAAATACAACCAGGCACAACGGTGCCCACAAACAGTAGTGCAATGGTGCTTAGGCAGGCCCCATCCAGGCAAGCCGTCCCAGTTCCCGGGAGGGCCCAGATGGAACCCGAACATGGTCAGACATATTGCCAACAGGGCAAGACCAGGCACTACAGCCCGACTCAAACGTGAGCCCATTATTCTCCTCAACAATTCAGCTGAATTCCTATTCATTTGTAGAATAAAGTCACAGTTTGTTTCCTAGCGCTTTTTAAAAGTAAAGATGTTTCCCCGGCAACTGGTACAAAAAAGAGAACCGGACCTGAAGAAAGGATAACCCGAAAGTCAGAGCAACGGCTCATCAATGTGCAGAAATTATCATTTCCATTGCAAAAGCACAGTCAGCGTGTCACGGATCATGACAGGGTCAGTCTCCTCCCGCGTCAGCCCTGCGATGGCGCAGGGCCTGCTCACTGTGGTCCAGCCAGGCCATAGCCTCCCTGGGGGACTCAAAAAATTGCGCATGACCCTCTGCGGTCACTCGCAATTTGGCCGGGTAGAGCATGGCATATGGTAACTGCAGAGCCCTCAGGCGTTTTTTCACTTCAACAAATCTTGCTCTGCTCCTCTGCACCTCGGCTGAGAAGTCCGGGTAAAACGACACTCTGACCCCATTAAAGGTAACATTTCCTCTTTCCCGCGCACAGCGGAGAACCGCCTCTCTGTCGCGGTAGTGCAAAAGCTTGGCCAGCATCGACCGGGGGGGGGGGGCCCTTGTGGGAGGGGTCGGCCCGGCACTCTATGAGCTCTCTCCACGGTGAAAAATGGCGAGAAAACTTCCCTACCGAACACTTCTATAAGCCAGTTCTCCACAAACATGGTGGGGTCTCTGCCCTCTGTCTTCTCAGGGAGACCAACAATGCGAACGTTACTTCTGCGTAAGCGATTTTCCGTGTCCTCAGCTCTGCTAAGCGTGTCTTGGGCCATACGGTGTGCTGTTCTGACTTCAGTCGCTATATGTGGGAGCTTATCCTCCAGGTCACTCACTCTGCTCTCAACTGCGATTGCTCTCTCCCTGACTTTTTGGAGGTCCTGCCGCAGAAGGGACACCTCCTCTCTCAGGCCCCCAAACTGCTCCTTCATGTCAGCATTGCCCACCTGCACCGCCTTTAGTATGTCTGCCAACGTCGGTTGCCCCACATTATCCTGTGTATCATTTGAGGGGGGGGGAGCTTCAGCGTCTGCCTCTGCCCTGGAGCTATGGGGTGTTTCCTCCGTCTCATGTCCCCACTCTAGCTGTGCTGCGCGGCCTCCACCACCTCCGCCATCTGCTGACCCCCCCGCCCCAGTGCAAGCAGGGCCCTTGAGCTTTTGGGCAAAGAAGAGCATGTCCCTCGGCTGCTCCTTACCCTGCGCCTTTGGTGCTTTCCTGGCGGTGCCATCTTTAGCTTTATCAGCCGCTCGTGGAGTGCGCTGTGTGAGGGCCGCGGCGGCGCCATCTTGGATGTCCGGTCCCGTCATCTCCGCCGTTCCGCAGCGGGTCTTTCCCCTAGTACAGAGGGCCGGGGGTGGATCCGGGCGGTGCAGGGACTCGGTAGCCAGCTGATGGGTCGAAGAGAGCCGGATCAGAGACGCCGGGGAAGGATCAGTTTTCGGATCAGGCAGGAGCTGTGAGAAGTGCGTCCTCTCACATGCCGGTCTTGGCCACGCCCCCAGCATACTTCTCTAAATGACCACGACCAATGTAACAGCACACACAGCATACTTCTCTAATGACCACTGCCAATGTAACAGCACACACAGCATACTTCTCTAATGACCACTGCCAATGTAACAACACACACAGCATACTTCTCCACTGTTCCATTTCCATTCTTTGCTGACTACTACCAATGTAGACAAAGGCGGAAAGAATGGGGATTGTTTTGGTGCACAAATACGATATCTCAAATAGATTATATTAAAATGTTTTTATTTTGAACAACAAAATAAAAACACAAATACAAGTGAATAAATGGAGAGTGGTAGTACAATAATAATTAATAGGACAGTCTGATGGAATGTGTTCCCGACATGTTTCGCCGTTGATTCGGGCTTCTTCAAAGGGAAACTGTCCAAATAAAAGGTACAAGCCTTCTCTCCCCACTATAGCCAATCCAAGCGGCCACACCCCAAGATGGCAGTCTCAGGCCCAGACCATCAAGTTGCACCACATGATCACAGGGGGAACAAGGTGACCAACTATATGGCAATGTCTGTAAATTGGGGAGGTAGAGTATGAATAAACCCAATGTAGCGCTACCCCCTCAGGAGCCACTGATTGATTTGGGATCAGCGTATTAAGTTACCTCTGATCGTTGTCTTGGGGTGATAGTAGTGAGTAGAGCAGTAAACGAATGTCCAATCAGCGACTGAGGTTTTCTGAATGCTTTATTTCTCGGCCCAACATGACCAACATCAACATGAGGTAGGACAGGAAAGGTTGATGAGGTAAAGAACTTTGCGGTGTCAGGCTTGGATGAAGAAGATAGCAATCCTGCTTTCAGTAATAGTAGTACAGTTCGTCGCCACTCCAGCCAGAGTGGGTGAAGTGCCCCCGGACAGACCGCTGCCACAGGCCTGGCAGCCGAAGTGTCACTTTAAGGATGCTGGGAGGAGCAGGTCTCTGCCACAGACCTGGCTCTGATGGAGCCTCTGCCACAGGCCTAGAACTTGGATGAGCTAAATGGTTGAGCTTATCCTCCCAGTATATTTGCGCTAGGGTCACCGGTTGACAGTGGAAGTGTACCTGTCAATGTCCCGGTCACCAGATCCCCGATGGTTCGTTCAAGCCCTTTTGGACAACCTGCCTCCGGGTTCTCCTCAAGCCGATCCCCCACCGAACGGCATACAGCCTGGGATCTCCTCAGTAGAAGGGGGACCCAGTCAGTCACTGGGGCCCCTTTGTGGCATCAGTTGCTCCAGGCCAGGAGGGCCCAGAGTTTGGAACTCCGCGTTGCGCGCGACCCCAGGCCAGGTAGGCCATAGTGGTGGGGCCCGCGATGTGCGCACACCCTAAAGGTGGGTGCCGCACCTGGAACCCACGAAGAACCAAGAACAAAGGCTTCCACCACAGAAATACTCCTCCCCAGCATGCCCTGCGAGGGTGAACTCCTCCAATTGGCTGCTAAGGAAAAGCGGCTCCACCTGGACCTCTCTGGTGCCACCTGCCACCCACGGATGGTATCTCATCCCTAGAACGCAGTCTGACCCACAGAACAATCCAGATTTGGCGACAGCCAAATTTATCATAATTCGGAATGAGAGCAAATTACCTCTCTCATTCCCCCACTAACTTTAGCGTAGTGCCTTTACTGAAAGTAGGGGGGCGCTACACCAACAAGGGAAAATAAAAAATACACTACAGGGCATTAATAAGAATCAATGACGTCACACATCCAGCCCCGTTCCGGCGCTAGGCTTCACTAATTAATTCTGACCACGCCCATGTGGGGGCGCCAGAAATATTTCTGCACCCAGGCGTCTGTGACCCTAGGATCGGCCCTGAGCAAAAAATCAGTAAAAGGAGAGGAGAATAAAGGGCAGTAGAGAGAGAAAAGAAGAAAAGGCAATGCCCATCTCCATATTCCTGTAGTGCAGCACCTGGCTACATACTGTATATATTTATTTATATTGATGTAGCCAGGTGCTGGCTAGTCTGTCTGTGTCATTGTGGGATATTCTTTAACAAGGACTGCTTTGAGATTTTTTTCCTCTAGTGTTCAGCCTGGGCATTTTGACATAATTTCCTGAAAGCAGAGAGAGCGAGAGATGGATGTTATTTATTGTATATGGGTCAGTGCCCATCTGCAGACCCCCAATTGCCATGAATTCAGCACCCCCAATTGCCATGAATTCAGCACCCCCATTGCCAGGAATGCAGCACCCACCATTGCCAGGGATGCACCCACCATTGCCAGGAATGCACCCACCATTGCCAGGTATGCACTTACCATTGCCAGGTATGCACTTACCATTGCCAGGAATGCACCCACCATTGCCAGGAATGCACCCACCATTGCCAGGAATGCAGCACACACCATTGCCAGGAACGCAGCACCGACCATTGCCAGGAATGCACTCACCATTGCCATCAGTGCAGTCTTGGAGGGGACATGGAGGGGGCAGGGCGAGCGCCAAAGATATCCTACAGGAGAATCTCCTGTTTACACAGCAGCCTCTTTAAGAAAAGGTCCCGCCTCTTTTGATGGACCAAACAGTCGTCCAATGGCAGCGCAGGAGACGGGACTTCCTATTACAGAGGCTGCTGTGTAAACAGGAAATGCTCCTCCTGTGTGCACAGCACTCGTCCCGCCCCCTCCCTCTGAGGCAGCTAGCCTATATATCTTTCGTGGCCCTGGTGCTGGGAGATTTTTAGGGGCCACAAAAGATATATATGTTTAGATAACCAGGCGGGCCGTTCAAAACCGGCTTTGGATATGCCTGGCCTAGACCAAAGAGAGCCACCTGAGGCGTTAGTACACATGGCATACCAGTAATGTCTTGTTAGTAGATAAGCTATACTCTTCCAGAAAAAGGCATTCCCACCGTATATATAATCGTCAATGTCACAGTTCCTCCAGCATTTCAGGGAATGGGATAGGTATATGTGGTCTAATTTACTTGGTGTATAGTACCACTGATAATACATTTGTATTACTGTCTCCCAGTGCGAGACATTCTTGGAGAAAAGAGACGTTTGTATAGCTTGATACCACATGTTAAGGGGCATGTCGATTTGAAGGGTTGCTTCCCAAAAGATCACTGGGTGGCGGGTTTCGTATTTGGATGAGGACGGGATAGCGGATCATATATATGGGAGATCGCTTTTATTTTAGTTACTAGTGAGTTGTAGAATGAGAGTATATCCTTTCTTATTGTATTAGTAGTCAGAGACACTAAGGCCACGTACACACGGTCGTTCCAAACCGATGAGAATGGACCGAAGTCCAGTTTCATCGGTCCAAACCGACCGTGTGTATGGCCTATCGGTCTGTTGTTCTTCGGTCCAAAATTTTAAAACATGCTTTAAAATCGAACCGATGGACCGCTGCCCGATCGGTCCAAACCGATGGTTAGTACAGAAAAGCATCGGTTCAAAACCCGCGCATGCTCAGAATCAAGTCGACGCATGCTTTGAAGCATTGAACTTCGTTTTTTTCAGCACGTCGTGTGTTTTACGTCACCGCGTTCTGACCCGGATTTTGAACTGATGGTGTGTACGCACATCAGACCGTCAGGCCACTTCAGCGGTGAACCGATGGAAACGGCCCGTCGGACCATTCTCATCGGTTTGGAACGACCGTGTGTACGCGGCCTAAAGATAATATGTGGCGGACTTGTAGGTAGACATAAAAGTCCTTGGTAGGTAAGTGGCAGGTATCTGATAGTTGTTTTAAGGCTTTGAGACCATGAGGGTGGAATAGATCATAACACTATGAATGCCCGCTGAAGTCCTGCCCTTCAGTGGGAGGTCTGGGAATAAAAGTTGTAAAGACACGAGCGGCAATTGTTATAGTGCTTAAAGCGGGGGTTCACCCAAAAAAAACTTTTTTAATATTACATCTAGCAGAGCCAGCATAGTAAGGGCATTTACTTTCGGATGTTTTTTTTTTCTCCGTACATACCTTTATATTCTGTTTTTGTCCAGGGCTTCCAGGTTCCGATGACTGCGGGACTTGGCGTTCCTATCCTTCCGTTCGATGATTGACGGCTTGTGAAACAGGTGACCTGTTGCACAACGTGTGCGACAGGTCACCTGTTTCACAAGCCCTCAATCATCGAACCAAAGGATAGGAACGCCCAAACTCGCAGTCATTGGAACCGTGAGGCAGGGATAGGAACGCCCAGTCCCGCAGTCATCAGAACGCGGAAGCCCTGGACCAAATCAGAATATAAAGGTAAGTACGGAGAAAAATATGCCCTTACTATGCTGGCTCTAATGTTAAAAAATTGTTTTTAGGGTGAACCTCCACTTTAAGTAAGGAGTCCAGCATGCTTTGATGGTTGCATTAATCGTTGGAAGAAAGGACAGAGGTGGGTGGTAAGTTAACCAGATTGCTAGGAGAAGTAGAGTTAGGTCTTGTGAGAGTGATGCTGCTTCTACCTGAAGCCAGGGAGTATCGGGGCGAACAATCCACCATTGTTTGGCTTGATCAAATAGAGCCGCTTAACCACTTCCGGGCCGCCGCATGCCGATATATGTTGGCTGTTTGAAGAGTGATGTCATTGTTATGGTAGCAGCTATCTACCATAACCCCGGTATCCTCTTCTTTAGCGGGTGGTCTGGTTTACAATAAATGTGGTCTCTGTGGCGGATTTGCGGCAAGATCACTTTTATCGGCGGCAGGAGAGGGCCCCCCTCCCACCACTCTCCCATGCTCTCCGTCGCTTACCGAAGCCGTCAGCAGCAGCGGAGGCCATTGGGTACTTTCTTCTGCTTGGTATGGAGACGAGTATTGCAGGGCAGGGTGGAAGCAACGTCAAAACCTCTCTTCCGCCCATAGCTCTCAAAGAGAATTTTTTTTCCAAATGACTACTTTTTTCTTCTTTTTTTATTGCATTTTAGTGTAAATATGAGATGTGAGGTCTTTTTGGCCCCCAGATCTCATATTTAAGAGGACCTGTCATGCTTTTTTTCTATTACAAGGGATGTTTACATTCCTTGTAATAGGAATAAAAGTGACAATTTTTTTTTAAAATAACAGTGTAAACATAAAAGGTAAAATACAATTTTAAAAGCGCCCCGTCCCGCCGAGCTCGCGTGCAGAAGCAAACACATACGTGAGCAACGCCCGCATATGAAAACGATGCTCAAACCACACATGTGAGGTATTGACGCGATCACTAGAGCAAGAGCAATAATTCTAGCCCTAGACCTCCTCTTTAACTCAAAACATGCAACCTGTAGAATTTTTTAAACATCGCCTATGAAATTTTTTAAGGGTAAACGTTTGTCGCCATTCCACGAACGGGCGCAATTTTGAAGCGTGACATGTTGGGTATCAATTTACTCGGTGTAACATTATCTTTCACAATATAAAAAAAATTGGGCATAAATTTTCTGTTTTTTTTTTTTAATTAAAAGAAAAGGTGTATTTTTTCCAAAAAAAGTGCGTAAGACCGCTGCGCCAATACGATGTGACAGAAAGTATTGAAATGACCGCCATTTTATTCTCTAGGGTGTTAGAAAAAAAATTATAATGTTTGGGGGTTCTAAGTAATTTTCTAGCAAAAAGAAAAACAGTTTTTAACTTAAACAACCAATCTCAGAAAGAGGCTTGGTCCTTAAGTGGTTAACAATAAAGCAGCATTTATTTTCTCGTTATACGCTAACCCAACGGCCAAAGTAAAAGTCAACGGCCACCTGTCGGACGCTTTCTCCATCCACAATGGAACTAGACAGGGATGCCCCCTTTCCCCCCTGCTTTATATACTTACGCTAGAACCTCTTCTCCGTTGCATCTGAGATAATCCAGACGTGAGAGGCATAAAGATACAGGAGCGTGAATTTAAGATTGCGGCATTCGCAGATGACGTCTTGCTGTTTTTTTCCTCGCCACTCACGTCCCTCCCAAATCTCTTGCAAATCCTGGAACACTTCAAATTGCTGTCAAATTTAAAAATCAATTACTCTAAATCGTTTGCGTTAAATGTGTCTCTACCCCGCGGCACTGGCGAAGCAATGCCAGCTTAACTTTCCTTTCCAATGGAAAACGGATGCCATACCCTATCTGGGCATCCAATTGCTTGCCGATTTAGCAGAACTTTACAGCAGGAACTTCCAAACGGAATTACAGAGCATACGTAGTAATCTCCAAAAATGGGACAAATCCACCATTTCCTGGTTTGGACGAGCGTCCATTGTCAAAATGACAATCCTCCCCAGGCTACTTTACAAAATCCAAACACTACCTATTCGTCTGCCGCCTTCCTTCTTTGAACTTTAGAGGTCCATATGCAGAACCTTCCTGTGGTTCAACAAATCCCCTCGGATAATTTGGAAGAAGATGGTGCTTCTGAAGGCACGCGGAGGAATAGGCTTACCTGACCTACAACTCTATTACCGGGCAGTACATTTAGCGCGAATTGTGGACTGGAAGGTACATAGTCGATACAAAGACTGGGTGACTGTCGAATATATGACGACGAACTCGGACATACGACATGCCCCTTGGCTCCCTAAGTCACACGTATCTCCAGCTGCCTTAACCCACCCTCTAATTGGTACCACCCTTCAGGAATTTGATAGGGCTTGCACTGTTCACGCAGTCTCAGCTACATTTTGCCCAATCACTCTGGTAAGAAACAACCCAGACTTTCCCCCAGGCCTTTCCGGTACTTTCTTGCGATCTGAATGGTTGCATGCTGAAATGTTGGCCAAACACTTTTTTCAAAGGGGTCGCTTTTTGCGGCAAACTGAACTTGCTAAACGCTCTGACACTGGCTTATTTCCATTCTGGTCCTACCTCCAGCTTAAACACTTTTAAGTCCCGAAGAAAGGACTTCACAAGGATCCCTACAGTTCTAGAGTCTCTATGTTCTCGCTCAACACCCCAAAATCATGTCATATCCATGCTTTATACAAAAACAAGGAGAAATGCAGCGCTAATCTGTGATAAATAAATAATTCAGGTGATCAATTTTAAATAGTTCATGAATAAATAATAATATATTAAAAGTTCATTCTGAAGTGCACATTAAGTCCAGAAAATGAAGGAAAATTCCCAAAACCGTGAGAAAGGCAGAAAGCAGTGAGTGAACCAGCTTATTTTCTCAGAAGAAGGCTGTTCGGGAAATTGCTGTAACAACTCCAAGGTGATGATGATAGAGTAAGGCTCTGCAATACACCCGTGTGGAAATAATTGGCTGCTTACCAAAATGAAAGACTGTTTTACACCAGTCTTATGGAGCGTGTGGGAAATAAGGTCTTCCCGCTACCCATCCGCCTGGATGATCAAGGTGAGGCTCAGCAGGAGGTCCAGAGTGTATCATAAACGATAAAGGAAGAAGGGATTCTCATAGCGTAAAACGTATTTTCAAAGGAAAAATTTAATAAAAGTTGCACTTACAATCATGTAGTGAATCACAGGCGAAGGAATTTAGAAAACACTTCTGCTGAGCCTCACCTTGATCATCCAGGCGGATGGGTAGCGGGAAGACCTTATTTCCCACACGCTCCATAAGACTGGTGTAAAACAGTCTTTCATTTTGGTAAGCAGCCAATTATTTCCACACGGGTGTATTGCAGAGCCTTACTCTATCATCATCACCTTGGAGTTGTTACAGCAATTTCCCGAACAGCCTTCTTCTGAGAAAATAAGCTGGTTCACTCACTGCTTTCTGCCTTTCTCACGGTTTTGGGAATTTTCCTTCATTTTCTGGACTTAATGTGCACTTCAGAATGAACTTTTAATATATTATTATTTATTCATGAACTATTTAAAATTGATCACCTGAATTATTTATTTATCACAGATTAGCGCTGCATTTCTCCCTGTTTTTGTATATTTTGTTGGATTGTTGTGCACAATTTTAAATGCTAGCAGCTCACACATTTAGATCATTTATATTTTACTAATTTAATCATCACTTTAATTCAGCGCAGCGCCAGCCTCTTTTGGTTCTTTTGTTTATATATCCATGCTTTACACCTCTTTATTTGGGGAGTCCTCCACACTCTTAAACTCAGAACGCTCATACTGGAATTCTGCCTTGGGCTCAGAGATAGACGAGGAGAGTTGGGACCGTATGCACTTGTACATTCACAAAGGATCCCTGAACGTCTCTATCCAGGAAAATGGGTACAAGTTGAAAACCCGCTGGTATAAAACCCCAGACCTGCTCCATAAGTTCTCAGCGTCGGTCTCTGACCAATGCTGGCGATGCGGAAAGCAGCGTGGCACGTTTCTCCACATCTGGTGGGAGTGCCCAACGCTCCAACCCTTCAGGCACTAAGTACATAATGTGACAAAAATGGTGTCTTCACTCCCTCTCGAATTTTGCCCAGCACAATACCTTTTACATTTCTCTAAAAGCTCCAGGGGGAGGTACTTCAAGTCGGTGGCAATGCACATGATTAATGCTGCTAGGATGTGTATACCAGTATATTGGCGATCGACATCCCCGCCCTCCATGGCTGAATGGGCATCTCGAATAAACCGTGTCGCTGAGAAGGAGGAACTGATCTACACGGCCTCAGATAATATCTCTAAATTCACTGCTATATGGGAAACATGGACAGCCTTTAAAAACCCTCAATCATACAAAGATCTCCTTAATAATGCAGATTAGTATCGCTCTGTGGCATTACTGCCCTTGAACTAGGACGCAGATTCAGACTCACACTACTGGCCTGACGCACAGTAGCACTCTGACCACTGGATGCTGGGGAGGGTAGTTGGTGACTTTTGTACCCCCTCTCCTCATTAACCCTTATTCCCCCTCATTTTCTCCCCCCCTTCCTACCCATGCATCCTCTCCCTCTCCACCTACCACTCTCCTCTCCCTAACGTCCCCCCCCCCTTTTTTTTTCTCTCTCCCTCCCTTCTCTCTCCTCCCTCCTTCTATCTCCCTCTCCCCTTCTCTTCCTCTCTTTCTTTCTCTCTACGTCTCAACTCTCCTAAAATATGCCCACCCAAACAAATTATTTCACCCAGGAACCTAGTTATTGTGTAGACTTGTTCAGATATATTGTATCTATGTTTTGCCGAAATCTACCTGTACAACTTTTTGTTTGGGCTCATGGAGCCGTTCCATTTTATGTCATATGCAAATCTTTTCAATAAAATTCTTTATGGTTAAAAATAAATAAATAATAAAGCAGGACATTAGGATCTCCCAGTCCTGCTGGGGTTCTAGGCTCGCTAAGCATGGAAGACTTCAAATGGGGCTTATGGCCTGCCCAAATAAAATTGTTGAGTATACGTTGAATTTTAGACAAGTCTGATTGTAGCATGGGTATTGGAAGAGCCCTAAATACAGAATGTGTGGTAGAAGGAACATTTTAGAAAGGGCAATGCATCCTGGCCATGAGGCATTCAGGGGGGACATGGATGTACATATGCTCTGAAGTTTCTGGAATAAAATAGTAAGGTTAGTATGTAGTAACATAGTAGAGGGGGAAGTAAGCTGGAAATGTGTAATGGTGGAGTTCGGAGCCCAGGAAAAGGGGGCTTTTTTTGTGATTTCATCCTTTAGTGAGAGTGGTAAAGAGGGGCCAGATCCACAAAAACCTGGCGCAACTTAAAAAATCCCATTTAAGTTACACTGCCTTAAAATTTCTACCTAAGTGCCCGATCCACAAAGCACTTACCTAGAAATTTCAGGCTGTGTAACTTAAATCCGGCCGGCGCAAGGCGTTCCTATTCAAATGGGGCGAGTCCCATTTAAATGAGGCGCGCTCCCGCGCCGGCCGTACTGCGCATGCGCGAAGTTACGTTACGCCGAGTTTTGTGGATCGCGCCGGGTAAAAAAAGTTGCGTCGGGGAAAAAAAATTGAAAAAAATTTGACAGCGTCGCTCGGCATGCATTCCTGAGAGGGAGAACTCCATGCCAATTTTCAAATAAAAAAACGGCATGGGTTCCCCCCCCAGGAGCATACCAGGCCCTTAGGTTTGGTATGGGTTGTAAGGAAACCCCCCCCTACGCCGAAAAATCGACGTAGGGGGTCCCCCTACAATCCATACCAGACCCGTATCCAAAGCACGCTACCCGGCCGGCCAGGAATGGGAGTGGGGACGAGCGAGCGCCCCCCCCCCCTCCTGAGCCGTACCAGGCGGCATGCCCTCAACATGGGGGGGTTGGGTGCTCTGGGGCAGGGGGGCGCACTGCGGGCCCCCCCACCCCAGAGCACCCTGTCCCCATGTTGATGAGGACAGGACCTCTTCCCGACAACCCTGGCCGTTGGTTGTCGGGGTCTGCGGGCGGGGGGCTTATCGGAATCTGGGAGTCCCCTGAAATAAGGGGGCCCCCAGATACCGGCCCCCCACCCTAAGTGAATGGATATGGGGTACATCGTACCCCTACCTATTCACCTGGAGGCAAAGTGATAGTTATTAAACACACGACACAAGGGTTTTTAAAATCATTTATTAGTCTGCTCCGGAGGCCCCCCCTGTCTTCTTTAGCTCTAATACCAGGGGGGGCTTCTTCTTCCGCTCTCCGGGGGTCTTCTTCTATCTTTGCCGCTCTCCGCTGTTGACTCGGCGCACCCCGGTTCTTCTCCAGCTGTCCGGTGCCTTCTCCTTCAGCGCTGGCTGCCTGCTATCTTCGTGTGTTAGCTCAATTACTAGCAGGCAGCCAGCGCGGTCTTCTGTGACGTCATCTTCTTCTCTTCTCTTCTTCTCCCTTCTTCCGATGTTGAGCCGACGCCTCTTCTCACTGCAATGATGGAAGCGCGCCTTGCATCCGATTTATATAGGCCTCACCGTCCCATCATGCTCCGGTAGGTACCCACGTGGGTAGGCACCCACCACGTGGGTACCTACCGGAGCATGATGGGAAGGCGCGCTTCCATCATTGCAGTGAGAAGAGGCAGCCAGCGCTGAAGGAGAAGGCACCGGACAGCTGGAGAAGAACCGGGGTGCGCCGAGTCAACAGCGGAGAGCGGCAAAGATAGAAGAAGACCCCCGGAGAGCGAAGAAGACCCCCCCGGAGAGCGGAAGAAGAAGACCCCCCCGGAGAGCGGAGAAGACCCCCCCGGAGAGCGGAAGAAGAAGCCCCCCCTGGTATTAGAGCTAAAGAAGACAGGGGGGGCCTCCGGAGCAGACTAATAAATGATTTTAAAAACCCTTGTGTTGTGTGTTTAATAACTATCACTTTGCCTCCAGGTGAATGGGTAGGGGTACCCCATATCCATTCACTTAGGGTGGGGGGCCGGTATCTGGGGGCCCCCTTATTTGCGGTGCCTCCAATCTCCCCCTGCCTCCAATCTCCATGCGCAGTTCCAAGCCGAACCAATCTTGGCTATTTTTACTGGCACATTTCCGCAACCACAGACATTTACAAACGGAGGAAAAAAGTGCCCGTTTTTACGAACTGTCCGTAAAAATACGGATGGTTGGCAACACTGCTCTAAGACAGCTGATGAAGCACCTCGCTTCTCACCCGGGTCAGGTCGCAATAGCACTTTGGTACTCTGGAGGGGGTGGCTCCTCATGCATATGGTGCCTACAGTATATGGCTGGTAGTGTAACAACAGCAGAGTCTGCAGACTACACATGTAGTGTTATAAAAATAGTCCTAGGCTGAAGAACTCTGTGGACTGGCTCTGGGAACAACAGTGGCCTTTGCCTCTGGGGCGGTGCTGTCTATTGGAACAAGATACCTTCTCCCTTCTGTGTGTAGCGCCCTTCTACTGTTCATAGCTGGTGCTGTTGTAAATTTAGAGGGTGTTTAGAGCGTTAGTTGCCTCTGACCGTGTTTATTTGGCTAAATTCAGGGCCTCTGTTCCAGATTTGGCTGTACTGTGTGTGTGTCCACTGTCGTTGTCTGGGGAGCTGGTCCCACCCCGGACCGACAGGTGGCAGCAGGAGGGTCAAGGTATTATGGATATTCTTCCCCCGGCAGCCAATCAGGGAGGTTTATCGCCTCGCTGTGCATGCTGGGGAGGGGTATTTAGGGGGCAGACGCCATTGGTTTGGGGTCGTCGTTACCGCCATCCGCCTGGGTGTGGCCCTCCTGGTCGGGGTATGTGTTGCAGTGACCACGTTTGTCTGGAGCAAATAATCTGCTTTGTGGGCTCAGTGGGTAGACTGAGTCTGCGGTTGCAGAGTCGTCCTGTGCTGTCCGTCCCGTGGGAGGAAGCCGACCGATGAAGAACCTGTCTGAGGGAATACCAAGCTCCAGGCTGGTATCTCAGGAGAGGCCTACTGCTTCATCGAAGGACACACCATTACTGAGAGGCTGGACGAAGGTCGCCTATCAGTCCTGAAATAAAACAAGCTGTTCAAGAGAGATCCGGGTGCTTAATCCAGTGTTGAGAAGGATTTTGGACCAAAAATATCTCCACCTTTGGGAAGGTCTGTGGCAGAGACTTTGCTAAAGTTCCGAGTGACACTCTGGCTGCTAGGCTGGTGAGAGCGGCCTATCCAGATGCACTATACCCACTCTGGCTAGAGTGGCGACGAAAGTTGTCGTTTGAAGCAGGACTGTTTCCGAAACCCAGTTATACGCCTGAATCTATTACCTACCACTTCTTCTATCTTCTCACCTACTATTTATTTTACCATTTTTACCCCGTTGGGTAATAGAACACAGAAAAAGATACCTACAGTGTGGACATTGACTTTCTTACAGCTCTCATCCAGTACCCTAGACGGTGGAGAATTAGAGGTAACATGTCACCCAAATCAAACCAGCAGCTCCTTCGGGGGTAGTGCAACATGTGCTTTGCAAGCTGCCTCTTCCCCAGGACAACATCATTCCTTGCTGTTTCCACTTACAATCTGCCATCTTGTCATCCCTGTCCTCTGGTTTACGGAGAAGAGGACAGAGGAGGTGTTCTTTAGTCCTAACTTACTTCCTGTTTATTGGATGTCAATGCTGCTCCTCCGTAGCTCCAGCACAGTGAGGGAAGGTTGAGACCCTAGGAAAGGAAGTCTATAACTATCAGGACCACCAGGTAAAAAAGAAGCCATGAAGTGAATAACTCAACACCAAGTTCACTATATGGACCCCTTATATATTTGTACGTGTTGATCAATCCCCCCTTATTCTCCTCTTCTCAAGAGTGAATAAATTCAGTTCCTCTAATCTTTCTTCATAGCTGAGCTCCTCCATGCCTCTTATCAGTTTGGTTGCCCTTCTCTGCACTTTCTCCAGTTCCCCGATATCCCTTTTGAGAACTGGGGCCCAAAACTGAACTGCATATTCCAGATGAGGTCTTACTAATGATTTGAAACCTTCGACCATTCAGAGTAAGAATCATTAACCACGACTCTCTGAATTATGTCTTTCAGCCAGTTTTCTATCCATTTACAAACTGATATTTCCAATCCTGTAGATTTTACCTTAACACATGAGCCGTGTTTGCGGAACTGTATCGAACGCTTTTACAAAATCTAAGTATACCACGCCCACCGCCACGCCTCTGTCCAAGTATACCACATCCACTGCCACGCCTCTGTCCAAGTATACCACGCCCACCGCCACACCTCTGTCCAAGTATACCACATCCACCGCCACACCTCTGTCCAAGTATACCACATCCACCACCACGCCTCTGTCCAAGTATACCACGCCCACCGCCACCCATCTGTCCAAGTATACCACGTCCACTGCCACCCCTCTGTCCAAGTATACCACGTCCACCGCCACGTCTCTATCCAAGTATACCGCGTCCATCGCCACCCCTCTGTCCAAGTATACCACGTCCACCGCCACCCCACTGTCCAAGTATACCACGTCCACAGCCACCCCTCTGTCCAAGTATACCACGTCCACCGCCACGCCTCTGTCCAAGTATACCACGTCCACCGCCACGCCTCTATCCAAGTATACCATGTCCATCGCCACCCCTCTGTCCAAGTATACCACGTCCACCGCCACCCCTCTGTCCAAGCATACCACATCCACCGCCACCCATCTGTCCAAGTATACCACGTCCACCGCCACCCCTCTGTCCAAGTATACCACGTCCACCGCCACGCCTCTATCCAAGTATAGCCTGTCCACAGCCACCCCTTTGTCCAAGGTTATACTTACCTCTTCATAAAAAGAAATCATGTTTGTCTGACAACTTCTGTCTTTCATGAATCCATGCTGTCTGCTGCTTAAAATATTATTTTCCAGGAAGAACTTGTCTATGTGGTCTTTTATTAATCTCTCCAGTATCTTTCCGACTATAGAAGTTAAACTAACATGTCAATATTAACCATCACTCTTTCACAGGTGTCTCGTCAATGGAATGAAACAATTGTCGTAGACGTCCTGGTTGTTGGGTTTGACGGATTTAATGAATACAGAATTCCACTTTTCCTTCTCGTATTGATTATCTACATCATTACCTGCATTGAGAACGTCCTGATCATCTCTGTAATATGGAAAAGTCCTCATCTCCACACCCCCATGTACTTCCTGATCAGCAATTTATTTCTTTGTGAATTTGTTGGTACCACCGGCATTGAACCGTCGGTGCTGCAAAACATCCTATGGGGAAGAAGCGTTGTTCCTTATGTTGATTGCGTTATCCAGATAAATGTAGTGATCGCTGTTTTAGTCTTTGAGACTTTTCTGCTGACTCTGATGTCCTATGACCGATATTTGGCGATATGTCACCCATTGAGATATGCTGCTCTCATGCACAATAGACTGTGCCTGTATCTTATGATCGGCTTTTGGTTGTTTTCAGCTGCGGTTGTAGCCGTTTTATTTTACTTCTTTATGTGTCTAAAATATTGTGCCCCTATTATCATCTATTATTTTTTTTGTGAATACACGGCATTCTCTACTCTGGTGTGTGTTTTGTCAGACACAAGACCCATTTCCATATACGGCTGGGTGATAAGTTATCTGGTTAATCTACCTTTTGGGTTTATTGTCTTGTCCTACATACTGATCATCATCTCCATCCTCAGGATAAAGTCATCAGCCGGGAGACGGAAGGCCTTCTCCACCTGCAGCTCCCATCTCCTGGTGGTCTCTTTATATTTCGGAATACCATTTGCTACATATATACTGTCATTTACTTCAACATTAAGTGACAGCGTTTATAACGGACTCACCTTTATATACTTTTTGGTGCTTCCCATGTTAAACCCCATCATTTACACTTTAAGGAATCAGGACATTCATAAAGCTTTGAAGACATCAGTGAACGACATGAAAGAATATTGTGCCATTAAAGGACATTCAGGATAAGGAAACATTCAAGAGTGAGAAATAATGTTGTGAACACCACTGTTATAGGGCGTGGATTTATTTGTGTAGGATACACTGAAAAAAAGGGCAAATGTTCTAAACGCTTTTTCTTTGTCTGTGTTCTCTAGGTTGTATGGTAGTTTATTACACTGGGCCGTCTTTAAGGCAGAACATGTGATTGTTGTGGGGCCCAAAAAGCAGCTGTCTCATACTTGCCAACTATCCCAGTTTAAATTCCCTTGTCCCTTGAAGTTTTAGTCCTGTGCTGTGTCCTGATATCTCAGTGTGAAGTGCTGCTACTAATGCCCAGCTCTGCCCTATTGTTGTGTACAGATGACTCACCTGCAGACCTTGTGTTTACATGTAAATAACAGCCATTCATATGTAAATAGCGGCAGCATTCATATGTAAATAGCTGAGGCTGGCGGCATTCATATGTAAATAAAGGCGGCATTCATATGTATATCATGTCCCTCTGCAGTGAAGAGATGATGTGCTGTAACCTCTAGCAATCAATCAGTGAGCAGTATTACTGTACAGTAATCTCTAGCAACCAATCAACAAGAAGAAATCATGTGCTGTAACCTCTAGCAACCAATCAGTAAACCGTAATGTGTAATGTAACCTCTAGCAACCAATCAGTGAGCCGTAATGTGTAATGTAACCTCTAGCAACCAATCAGTGAGTTGTAATGTGTGCTGTAACCTCTAGCAAACATTCAGTAAGTGTTAATGATATGCTGTAACCCCTGGCAACCAATCGCAATCACTGCCTAATCTGATACAGTAAACTGATTTTAAGTCTAGCTGATATTTATTGTATGTCTCAGAGCAGGTGGAGAGCAAAATTGCCTGGGGTGGGCCAAGAATTTTTTTGCCCAGTGAACAATCAACATTAAAGATGGACCTGGTATTACATGTTGTGTTCCCTTGTCTGACTCCCAAAGAAAATCCTTAGTGTCTGTTTAGTTGAAGTATCGGTAACCATAAGGCCTTGTACACACGAGCAGACATGTCCGATGGAAACGGTCCGCGGACCATTTTCATCGGACATGTCTGCTGGGAGCATTTGGTCTGATGTGTGTACACACCATCAGACCAAAATCCCTGCGGACAGAGAACGCGGTGACGTAGAAGACACCGACGTTCTCAAACACGGTAGTGCAATGCTTCCACGCATGCGTCGAATCAATTCGACGCATGCGCGGGATTTCGGGACGCTGGTTATACGTCATAACCAGCGGACATGTCCGATTAGGTGTACTAACCATCGGACATGTCCGACGGACATGTTTCCAGCGGACAAGTTTCTTAGCATGCTAAGAAACTTTTGTCCGCTGGAAACCTGTCTGCTAGGCCGGAAACCTGTCCGCTAGGCCGTACACACGGTCGGACATGTCCGCGGACCAGTTTCAGCAGACATGTTCGACCGTGTGTACAAGGCCTTACAGCCCTATTGCATGATGTTCCTTTCTTTTGTGTTGCTTTAGCTCTTCCATGAATGGAAGTTGGCTTTTTGAAGTTCCCTGTGGACTAGTTTTGTGGGTCTTCAAGATGGATATTGAGTTCTATAATAATTTTTTTATGGAGCAGTTTTGTTTGGTTTGACCACAGTCAGTGTCTTTGTTTGGTAGAGACTGGTGTTCTTGGAGCCTTGTGATGCATTTTTGAACTTGGAGTTTTGCCTTGTGTGATGGAGACTGTTGCTCTTGGAGTTTTGCCTTGCTTGGTGGAGATTGTCATGCTTGGTAGAGACTGGTGCTCTCGGGTTCACTCTCCGACTTGTTCACTCTCCAACTTGTTCGCTCTCCGACTTGTTCACTCTCCGACTTGTTCGCTCTCCGACTTGTTCACTCTCCGACTTGTTCACTCTCCAACTTGTTCGCTCTCCGACTTGTTCACTCTCCGACTTGTTCACTCTCCGACTTGTTCATTCCCGACTTGTTCACTCTCCGACTTGTTCATTCCCGACTTGTTCACTCTCCGACTTGTTCATTCCCAACTTGTTCACTCTCCGACTTGTTTACTCTCCGACTTGTTCATTCCCGACTTGTTCCCTCTCCGACTTGTTCACTCTCCGACTTGTTCATTCCCGACTTGTTCACTCTCCGACTTGTTCATTCCCGACTTGTTCACTCTCCGACTTGTTCATTCCCAACTTGTTCACTCTCCGACTTGTTTACTCTCCGACTTGTTCATTCCCGACTTGTTCACTCTCCAACTTGTTCATTCCAGACTTGTTCACTCTCTGACTTGTTCATTCCCAACTTGTTCACTCTCCGACTTGTTCATTCCAGACTTGTTCACTCTCTGACTTGTTCATTCCCAACGTGTTCACTCTCCGACTTGTTCACTCTCCGACTTGTTCATTCCCGACTTGTTCATTCCCCGACTTGTTCACTCTCCGACTTGTTCATTCCCCGACTTGTTCACTCTCCGACTTGTTCATCCCCAACTTGTTCACTCTCTGACTTGTTCATTCCCGACTTGTTCACTGTCCGACTTGTTCATTGCCGACTTGTTCACTCTCCTCCGACTTGTTCATTCCCGACTTGTTCACTTTCTGACTTGTTCATTCTCGACTTGTTCATTCCCTGACTTGTTCACTCTCCGACTTGTTCATTCCCGACTTGTTCACTCTCTGACTTGTTCACTCTCTGACTTGTTCATTCCTGACTTGTTCATTCCCCGACTTGTTCACTCTCCGACTTGTTCATTGCCGACTTATTCACTCTCCTCCGACTTGTTCACTCTCCGACTTGTTCATTCCAGACTTGTTCACTCTCTGACTTGTTCATTCCCAACGTGTTCACTCTCCGACTTGTTCACTCTCCGACTTGTTCATTCCCGACTTGTTCATTCCCCGACTTGTTCACTCTCCGACTTGTTCATTCCCCGACTTGTTCACTCTCCGACTTGTTCATCCCCAACTTGTTCACTCTCTGACTTGTTCATTCCCGACTTGTTCACTCTCCGACTTGTTCATTGCCGACTTGTTCACTCTCCTCCGACTTGTTCATTCCCGACTTGTTCACTTTCTGACTTGTTCATTCTCGACTTGTTCATTCCCTGACTTGTTCACTCTCCGACTTGTTCATTTCCGACTTGTTCACTCTCTGACTTGTTCACTCTCTGACTTGTTCATTCCTGACTTGTTCATTCCCCGACTTGTTCACTCTCCGACTTGTTCATTGCCGACTTATTCACTCTCCTCCGACTTGTTCATTCCCGACTTGTTCACTTTCTGACTTGTTCACTCTCCGACTTGTTCTTTCCCGACTTGTTCACTCTCTGACTTGTTCACTCTCCGACTTGTTCATTCCTGACTTGTTCACTCTCCGACTTGTTCACTCTCTGACTTGTTCACTCTCCAACTTGTTCACTCTCTGACTTGTTCACTCTCCGACTTGTTCATTCCCTGACTTGTTCACTCTCCGACTTGTTCATTCCCGACTTTTTCACTCTCTGACATGTTCATTCCAGACTTGTTCACTCTCTGACTTGTTCATTCCCGACTTGTTCATTCCTCGACTTGTTCACTCTCCGACTTGTTCATTCCCCGACTTGTTCACTCTCCGACTTGTTCACTCTCCGACTTGTTCACTCTCCGACTTGTTCACTCTCCGACTTGTTCACTCTCTGACTTCTTCACTCTCCGACTTGTTCACTCTCCGACTTGTTCATTCCCCGACTTGTTCACTCTCCGACTTGTTCACTCTCCGACTTGTTTATTCCCGACTTGTTCACTCTCCGACTTGTTCAATCTCCGACTTGTTCACTATCCTACTTGTTCACTCTCCGACTTGTTCATTCCCTGACTTGTTCACTCTCCGACTTGTTCACTCTCCAGCTTGTTCACTCTCCAGCTTGTTCACTCTCCAACTTGTTCACTCTCCGACTTGTTCATTCCCTGACTTGTTCACTCTCTGACTTGTTCGCTCTCCGACTTGTTCATTCCCCAACTTAGTTAGGGTAGGTGGTACACTTTGGTGGGGGTGGGTCAGCCATGCCTCGTGAACAGAGGACACGGGGGCACTCTTTACGTCTAGAGCAGGGGTGGCAAACTCAAATTCATCGGGGGCCGCATTAGCAGTATGGTTGCCCTCAAAGGGCCGGTTGTATCTGTAAGACTACGTGTCCACTATTATCATAAATAATTGTCACTTCATTTGTTTATTACTGGTTTTATGGAGCGCAGGATTCAGGAGTTTGCTGCATACGAAATGCAGGATACAGGAGTATGCTATGGACCGTGTGCAATATCTGACCTCTGCACCCTCCACTCTCCTTCCATCCACCCTGGGATAAGATGGTGGGGTAGGATGAGATGGGATGGAGTGGGATTAGATGGGATGGGGTGGGGTGGAATGGGGTAGGATGGGATGGGGGTGGATGGGATGGGGTGGGGGGTGCCGTAGGATGGGATGGGGACGAGATGGGGTGGTATAGGATGGCATGGGGTGGGGGTGGAGTGGGATGGGATGGGGTAGGATGGGATGGGGTGGGGCAGGATGAGATGGAATGGGGTATGGTGGGGTGGGGTGGGATGGGCTACCTGACATACATGGACCTACCTGACATACACAATGACTTCACCTACCTGACATACACTGACCTCACCTACATGACATACATGGACCTACCTGAAATACATGGACCTACCTGACATACACTGACCTCACCTACCTGACATACACTGACCTCACCTACCTGACATACATGGACCTACCTGACATACATGGACCTACCTGACATACACTGACTTCACGTACCTGACATACACTGGCCTCACCTACCTGACATACATGGACCTACCTGACATACATGGACCTACCTGACATACACAATGACTTCACCTACCTGACATACATGTAACATGGACCTACCTGACATCATGTGTCACAGCATCCATCCAGCCAGCCAGAAAGGAGGGGAGGAGAGGAGAGGAGAGGAGAGGAGATACATGGAGACAGCACAGGTAAGCAGACATCAAGTAGGTAGGAGGCAGACAAGCAGAGCTTCCCCTTTTGGGTGAGCTCCGCATTAACTACATGAACAATCAATCTGCACAGCAAAGGAACAGAGGGTAAAATACTACATACATAAAGTAACAAAGCTGTCCTGTGCATATAATATATCTGCTAGAATGATGCCTCCCCAGCACTCTGAGCCCCTCTACACCCCAGATATCCCCCCAGCACTCTGACCCCTCTACACCCAGATGTCCCCCCAGCACTCTTAACCATCTACACCCAGATGTCCCCCCAGCACTCTGAACCCTCTACACCCCAGATGTCCCCCCAGCTATGTGACCCCTCTACACCCCAGATGTCCCCCCAGCACTCTGACCCCTCTACACCCCAGATGTCCCCCCCAGCACTCTGACCCTCCTTACCCCAGATCCCCCCCTCAGCATTGTTTTCCCATACACCCTTGATATCCCCCAGCACCATTATTCCAACCATGTAGTACCCCCTTTTCCAGTGGAGATGCAGTGCATGTAAACTTTTGGCTCTGTGTCCACCTCCAGCACTGGACTCACATATACCAATCATGCTGGCAGAAGGAGGGGCAGAGGAGGGAGCATCCCTGTGGGCATTCCAATGCCTTCGGTGCAAACAATGCTGGACAGCTGGGATCACCATGACACCATCCACAATGCCACTTCCGCAGGTGGGCTCTCACTCAGCAGCTCCAACTCCAGTTCCTACCCCGCAGCCTCCAAGTCCCGAGCATTTAAGCTGCATGGGGCAGGGTCAGAGTATCACTGGTGCTCCGGCCCTGACCCTCCCCAATGGCTGTAAAATAATAGGTATCGTTCTGCACAGCGCACCGCTGCCAGCCTGCCTCCCCTGTGTATCCATCACTCTCAGTGCCATTGTGGGGCCCCCAATTTTGGGGCAGCTTGGGCTCAAGGACCAGCTGCTTTGGGGAAAGTGCAGGCCCCCCATGCAGCTGGGGCCCCTGGGCAGTGCCCAAGTGTGCCCACTCATTAAGACAGCCCTGCCTGGTCCCCCACATGCGCCTCTGGACCTCCCTGTCCTCCTCTGATCCCCTATATGCTCCTCTGGTTCCCCACATGTTCCTTTAGTCCCTCACATGCTCCTCTGGTACCTCCTGTGCTCATCTGATCCCTCCCGTGCTCCTTTGGTCCCCTACATGCTCCTCTGGTCCCCTACATGCTCCTCTGGTCCCCCACATGCTACTCTGCTCCCCCTGTTCCTCTCTGTTCCCCCACATGCTCCTCTGTTCCCCCACATTCTCTTCTGTTCCCCCACATGCTTCTCTTCTCCCCCCATTCTCCTCTGTTCCCCAACATTCTCCACTCTTCCCTCTATTCTCCTCTGTTCCCCCACATGCTCTTCTGCCCCTCACCCCAGCGCTCACCTCCTCTCCCTGGCTAGCTGTGCAGTAAGCGGTAGTGGACAGGCTAAATACAGACATGATCCTCCACACTGAGAAGCTGATCACATGATCAGAAAGACAGGCAGCCACACATATCCTTCCATCCTGCCTGCTGCTGCGGAGAATCTAGATGGAGAGTGGGAGAAGGAAAGAGCAGGAGAACGAGTGTCGAGGAAGGATATGTTACAACTGTGTGCTGCTGCCTGTCTTTCCGTGTGATCGGCTTCTCAATGACGACTCCTAAGGATCATGTTGGTATTCTGCCTGTCCACATACTGCACAGCTAGCCAGGGAGCGGGGGTGAGCATTGTGAGGCTGGGACCAGAGGAGTGGGGGGCATACAGCAAAGACAGCTGATTAGAGGTAAGGCACACACCCCCACTCGTCATAGGCAAAGGGAGAAAGGCATGTGCAGAGCTCTGCTCTTAGACGGCAAGATGACTGCTAATCTATTTATAGCAACCTCCCCGTCACTCACTTCTATCTTACGTCTCAGAGAGCGTGTGAGAAGTTATCAGGCTGATAACAGAGCTATGGAACAAGAGACAGCTACAGGACACAGTGCTTTGGAGAGAGATAAGAAAACACTACAGATATATGTGCCCAGCTCAAATTTAATGAAACGGGTTTGCATGTACTTTACATGATCAGAATAAGGGGGAACAATGTAACAATAATACAGGGCAGCCACCAGATCTCTCAGTGTTGATGTCAAGACCAGAATCTGAACCCATGACCTCTGCTGCATCTGAAAGTAGCTCTCCTTCTCCTGCTGGACAGCACCCTGTCTGAACCCTTGGATAATCTTGTCTTTGACCTGGTTTTTGGTGAACCTTGAACGCCTTGCTCCTCCAATGAACTTCCTATTAAGGCCATGTCTTTGGACCCTCTGTTTGCCAGATCATTGCCAATATCTTGCTCATTTGCATACCTGCAGCTGTCCTTATTTCTACTACCACTCATTACTGACCTTTAGCTTGTTCCTCGACTATGCTTACTCTTGTTCCCTACCTGCAACCACTTATTACCAACCTTTGGCTTATTTGTTGTCTATGCTTCTGTTTGATCCCTACCTGCTATATCTGCTACTGGACCCTGGCTTGCTCACCTCCTGGTAGGGCAATTCTAAGGACTGCGACCTGGTACTAACATGCAGCAAAATCCATCTCCTCCATCAAGAGTTCTGGTGAATACCGGTTAGGGATTAGACCATGTATCTCAGGTGAGTATCCAGTTGGTCAGTGGGAGTCACTCTATGCATTGAGGTGAAAAACCTCCTGTAATGCTGTAGCCCCCCCCCCCCCCGAACCCCCGTTTTACTTACCTGTACCCCCTCTATCTCATGGTAGGGACGAGTACACTAGCAAAAGCCGGTGTCTCGGGTCCTGATTGGATGGAATGATAGCAGCGCAGCCATTGGTTCCTGCTGCTGTCAATCAAATCCAATGACGCGGCGCCCTGCTTTCTGTGTGAATGGACACAAAGGACACAGGAGCGCGCCTGCACGGGTGCCCACGAAAAAGAGTGCTTCTATGACGGGGAACTTGAGAAAAGGAGGAGCCAGGAGCCCAGTAGATGAGGACCGGGGCCACTCTGTGCAAAACCAACTGCACACCGGAGGTAAGTATGACATGTTTGTTATTTAAAAAAAATAAAACCTTTACAACCACTTTAAGCTGATAACACACAAACAATTCTAATTTATTGTGTCTTTATTGAACACACCCAATAAACATTCACAGTGCTTTAGGAAGAGGTAAGTGAACCCTTGAAGTCAATAGCTGGTCAAAACTCCTTAGGTGGCAATGGGTGCAAGCAAGCACTTCCGTAGCTCTGGACCCGACCTGCACAACATTTAGGAGGAGGTTTTGACCATTCCTCTTTGCAAAATTGCTTCAGCTCAGGCACATTTGTAGGATGTATGGTGTGGCGGCTCTCTTGAGGTCATTCCACCGCATCTCTATTGGGTTAAGGTCTGGGCTCCGATTGGGCCATTCTAATATTAACCTATGACTTAGCCCTGGTGGGCGGAGTTAAATTTGTCAGAGGCGTGTTTTTTGGGTGGAGGCATATAGGTCGAAGCCGACCTTTACTCGCATTCCATGGTGGTTGGCTGGGAGAGCGGTACTTTTTCTGCTTACTAGCGCATATCGCTTTGGATGGACATATACAGCCTGCACCCCTTCACCCGTGGATCATGGATACAGTATTCCTGGCTTTGAGCGATGTTCCAAGTATATGAAGGAAAAATGTCTATGTTTAACGTACATCCAAAACAGGGTGATGCTGCGGGTGTACCAGTAATCGGTGTGCCACCGTCCCGATATTAATGGAATTGGCTAAAGGCTAGTTATTTTGGACTTGGATGTTCCAAGTATAGCTTATGGGCCATTCCAAAAGGCACATTTTCTTTTTTCGAAGCCAGCCTGTGGTGGATTTACTTTGATGCCTTTTTGAATCCATTTTGATAGAATATAATACAAATGTATTTGTTGTATGCTAACAATAAACAGTTTTAATTTTACTTATTGCTGCCTGCAGAGCTTTATGAAAATCATGATTCCTTAAAGTATAAATGATGGGGTTGATCATCGGTGTCACTGAAAAGTATGTGAAGGACAATCCTTTGTAGACATTGAGATAATGGTCACTCCTCGGCATCCCGTATAAGCAAAACAGTGCTGTGTAATATAAAGTCACCACTAGGAGGTGTGAGCTGCAGGTAGAGAAGGCTTTCTGCCTTCCCGCCGACGTCTGTATCCTGAGGATTGTATATATAATAAAGACGTAGGACAGAACAATGAAAAAGAAAGGCAATATCGTCAATGTAACGCTGACCGATAAGGCAAATAAAACAAGAGTCGTTATGTCTGAGCAGGCAAAGGACACATAAGGGGTGAAGTCACAATAAAAATGATCGATGGTCAGAGGGCCACAAAATTCAATATTTAGTACGTAGTAAAATATAACTATAAGGAATATCAATGAAACAAGCCAAAACATGGTTACAAAATAGAAGCAGAGTCTGTTGTGTATGAGAGCGGAGTATCTGAGAGGTCTACAAATGGCCAAATATCTGTCGTATGACATCAAGGTGAGCAGCAAAGTCTCAATGATCGTTACGGCTCCGGATACATTTAACTGGACAGAACAGCCGAGGTGGGAGATGACGGGTTTTCCGGAGAGCATGTGGTGCAGTATCAGGGGGACCAGATCCGTTGTGTAGAGAAATTCACAGAAGAGCAAATTGCCGATCAGGATGTACATGGGACAATGGAGACGAGGGCTTATACATACTAAAATTATAATCAGGATGTTCTCAATGCAAGTCAATGAGTATATGATCAGTAAGAGAAGGAAGAGAGGGATTCTGTATCCAGTGAGGTTCTCAAATCCAACAATCAGGACTTCAACATTGACTGTTTGATTTTTTTGGTGTGCCATCTGTGAAAGGAACGGACTGACAGTTATTAAGCTACATTGTTAGTCAGGTTGAAAAAAGTCCATCCAGTTCAACCATAAAAAAATATATAAAATAATATTGTTTTTCCAGCAAGAACTCATCCATGTGGTCTTTTATTAATCTCTCCAGTATCTTCCCAACTATAGAAGTTAAACTAACAGGTCTATAGTTACTTGGTAAAGACTTTGATCCCTTTTTAAATATGGGCACTACATAGGCCCTGCGCCAATCTAATGGTACTATTCCCATCATTAATGAGCCCCTAAAAATTAGATACAATGGCTTTAAAATTACAGAGCTCAATTTTTTTAGGATCTGTGGGTGGATGCCATTTGGTCCAGATGCTTTATCCACCTTTATTCTGTCTAAATATTGCTGGACCATATTACCTTTGAGCCATTGTGGATTTGGGGCTTTGTCACTACCACCCCATTATAAACATGAGCTCCCCCATGCTGTAACTACTAGTGGTATTAATCTGTATGCTTTTAGTGACTGGTGTGTTCTTTGAAGCCCAATAGGGAGTGGGTGGAACCTTTGCAGGGAGACTGCTGATTATACCCAAAGAAGAAGGGTTCTTCTCTCCCCAACATGATGGCAGAGGACTAAAACAAGGAACCCTCGCCGCTCCAGGTAAGACAAGGAAGCCCAATAGACCTGGTGGGTCCCCCCCCCCCCGGCTCGCCTCCACCGACAATGGAATACGAAGAAATGGCTGCAAACCAAGAATGATCCAAGATCCTTCATTGGACAACCAAGATGACACCACAGAACAAGATTGCCTAGTAGACATGTTTCACACAGTGAAAATTTTCTTAATTATTACATAGGTATGTCTTACTGATATTACTTAAATAGGCCCGCCTCCACCTTACACGGGTGTCCCGGGGCAAAAAATAAAAGAGTCTCCTTAATAGACGTGCAGAGAAACCAAATATGATGGGGAAAAGCTTTTCTAGTTCACGCTGTAGCTGCTTTCTAACGAATGTAAATCTTTGGACACCTTTTGTTTTAATGCACCTGGAATACAGTTAGCCAATTTCAACTGTAAGTTCTAAACTGCACACGTCCAGCGCCATTCACGATTCACTTACGCAAAGTACGTAAAATTCAAATTTCGCGATGCGGGAACGACGGGTATACGTAACATGGGCTGCCCCTGCTAATAGCAGGGGCAGCCTTGCGCGAAAACCGCCGTACGTAAACGACGTAAATTGCATACGCAGGGCTCGCGCAATGTTGTAAATCGGTGTTAGTATGCAATTTGCATACTATACACTGAGCACAACATGAAGGCCACCTAGCGGCCACCGCAAGAATGCAGCCTAAGATATGCGGGCATAAGAGCCTTATGCCACGCAGATCTTAGGCTGCAGTCGGCGTAACGAGGTTCCTGAATCAGGAGCACTCGTTACGCCGGGGCAAGTAAGCAATTGCGCTGTGTAACCTATGGTTACACAGGCGCAATTGCTTCTTGAATCTACCCCAATATTTTTAACTTTTTGCTATAATAAATATCCCCATTTTTTTTTTTAAACAATTTTTTTTCTCAGTTTAGGCCAATACGTATTCTTCTACATATTTTTGGTGGAAAAAAAAACGCAAAAAGTTGACATATGCAATTTGTTTAGTTCCGAATTAGGTTTTTTTTAACACATTTTGACAAATTAGCTCATTGCAGAATTTCCAAATTTCCAAATTTTTCAATTTCCGAAATTCCAGAATTTTCAAATTTTCTAATTTCCCAATTTCAGAAATTCGGATTTTCGAAAATTCGAGATTTGAAAATTCGAAAATATAAAATTCAAAAACATAAAATTAAAAAATGGGAAATTCAAAAATGGGAAATTCGGAAATTCAGAATTTGGAAATTGGGAAGAACTAAAAATTCTGAATTTCTAAAATTCAGAAATTCGGAAATTCAGAAATCCGACTTTTTTTAATTCCGACTTTCCTAATTTCCCAAATTTCCGAAAAAGCAAAAAAAAAAACGAATGAAACGAAAACGGAAAAAAAGAATTTTTCCGCAGTGCACATGTCTAGCAATAAGCGTATAGTGATTGGTTTGCGCAAAAGTTATAGCGCCTACAAAATAGGGGACAGAATTAATAAAAAAAATGGTATTCTTTTTTTTACTAGTAACGGCAGCGATCTGCGATTTTTGTCAGGACTGCGATATTGCGGCGGACACATCGGACACTTTGGACACATTTTTGGGACCATTCACATTTATAAAGTGAACAGTGCTATAAAAATGCATTGTTTACTGTTTAGATGTGACTGGCAGGGAAGGGGTTAACACTAGGGGGCGAGAAAGGGGAAAATGTGTTCCCTAGGAAGTGATTCTTACTGTGGGGGGAGGGGACTGACTGGGGGAGGGGACCGATCTGTGTCCCTATGTACAAGAGACACACTATCGGTCTCCTCTCCCTGACAGGACGTGGATCTGTATTTACACCCACAGATCCACGTCCCTGGCTCTGTAAATGCCGATCGCGGGAACCTGGCGGACATCGCGGCTGCCAGGCACGCGCATCGGCACCTGAGTGACGCGGCGGGCACATGCGCGAGCTGCCGGTGGCTGGGAGGCCTGTGGACGTCATATGACGTCCTCCCGGCATTGTAGAGCCACCTTGTGGCCGTCATTCTACAAGAGCCGGGATGGGAAGTGGTTAATATTTAATGTTGGTAATATATTTAGATTAAGGGATCAATTCACAAACGTTTACCGCATGCAATTGATTATGTGGTATTTACAGCAGAAAAAAAAGAAATAAAATGGTAAATATAGTTTAAAAAGCTCTTAAGTCCAATTCACAAATGGACCAGAGAGTAAGAAAGCATGTGATATTTACCATCAGGGTTTTTCTGGCGGTATCACCGGGGAGGTATTTTGACAAATAGCTGGTTGCTAAGGAGCGGGTCAGGAAGTCGCTGATCACTGAATGTAAAAAAAAAACTGCAGACAATTAAAGGTGATGAAAAAAAAAACTGTGTGGGGTGCCCCCCCCCAAAGCAAAGCACACCAGGCCCTTCGGTCTGGTAAGGAGTTTAAGGGGAACTCCATGCCACAATGAAAAAAAATGGCGTGGGGTCCCCCCAAAATCCATACCAGAGCCTTATCCAAGCACGCAGCCCGGTAGGTCAGGAAAGGTAGGGGGACGAGCGAGTGGCACCCCCACTTGAACCATACCAGGCCACATGTGGTTGTGGGGGTCTGTGGGTAGGGGGCTTATCAGAATCCGGAATGCCCCCTTTAGCAAAAGGGGCCCTCAGATTCCGACTCTCTCATGTGAATGCGTATGGGGTACATTGTTCCCCTTACCCATTCACCAAAAAAAGTGTCAAAAAGTAATAAAAACACAGGGGCAGATCCACAGAGCAATCTCCTGATACTCCGGCGTACTTTCAAATTTCCTGCGTCGTATCTTTAGTTTGAATCCTCGAACCAAGATACGACGGCATCTGGGTTAGATCCGACAGGCGTACGGCTTCGTACGCCTTCGGATCTTAGATGCAATACTTCGGCGTCCGCTGGGTGGAGTTTGTGTCGTTTTCCGCGTCGGGTATGCAAATTAGCTATTTCCGACGATCCACGAACGTACGCGCGGTCGTCGCATTCTTTTACGTCGTCTCTAGTCGGCTTTTTGCGGCGTATAGTTAAAGCTGGTGTTTTGCGGCGTATAGTTAGACTTGCCATGTTAAGTATGGCCGTCGTTCCCGCATTTAATTTGAATTTTTTTGCGTAAGTCGTCCGTGAATCGGGATGGACGTAATTCACGTCTATGTTAAAAAAAATTACATAATTTAGTGCAATGCACGGCGGGAAATTTAAGGACGGCGCATGCACAGTTCATTCGGCGTGGAGACGCGCTTCATTTAAATGAAACACGCCCCCAAAACTCTGATTTGAATTCCGCCGCCAGAGGTAGACTACGCCGCCGTAACTTACGGCACAAAATCTTTAAGGATTCGAAGATAACACAAGTAAGTTACGGTGGCGTAGCGTATCTCTGATACGCTGCGCCGGGGCAGATCTTTGTGGATCTGCCCCACAGAGTTTTTGACAATTAATTTATAAAAAAAATAAAAAAAACACAGTGCCCCCAGATGTACATCCATTGTCAATCACGCCACCCGCTGCACCATCGACCTGAATAAAAGGGGAAAAAATAAATCGATCCCACCGTCCAATGCAGACTCCGCCGTTTGATGGTCCTTTTAAAGGTAGGGGGCAGGCCACCTGGTGATATCACCTGGTGTCCCCACCCATTTGTGACATCACCGACCAGTGCATGCTGGGTCCGTGGTGTCACAAAGGGGGCGGTGCCACCAGCTTGTTGTAAAGCGCTGTGCAAACTGTTGTGTCATTACTTAACCACTTGCCAAACAGCGCACGCTGATATACGTCGGCAAAATGGCATGGACAGGCAAAAGGGCGTACAGGTACATCCCCTTTAAATTGCCGCCATGTGGTCGCGCGCACCACCGGCGGCGTGCTCGCGACCCGGCAGCGAGCTCCGTGACCGCGCACTCGGTGACGCGTGGACCCCATCGCCGCTGTCCTGCGATCGGGTCACAGAGTTCAAGAACGGGGAGATGTTGTGTGTAAACACAACATCCCCACGTTCTGCCTAGTGACACTGTCATCAGGAACACAATCAGTGACGTGTCATGTGTAGCCACACCCCCCTACAGTAAGAATCACTTTCTAGGGAACTATTCAACCCTTCAGTGCCCCCTACAGGTTAACCCCTTCACCAGTGTCATTTTCACAGTCATTTTTAAAGCACTGATCGCTGTAAAAATGACAATGGTCCCAAAAATGTGTCAAAAGTGTCCCTCCGTGCTCAACGCATACGTGAGCAGCGCCCGCATATGTAAATGATCTTCAAACCACACATGTGAGGTATCGCCAAAATCTGAAAATAAACATTCTGGGTATTGAACCTTTGCCATGGACAGACCACCATGCAATTAGCTTCATAATTCCCAGAATTCCACTAGTCATGAAAGTACCCAAGCCGGTGACAATACACTGGGCTAGATCTCAGAGGAAGCTCCACTCGGAACTCTTCAGATCTACCCTGGGAAACCGAATTGGGGCTATTCCTCCTCAGCTAGCAGCCTCAGATACTTTGGATGCCATAAATGCAGCTCTGCTACAGTCAGCCGACTTAGCAGCACCAAAGCGCAAAGTCCGCAGCCGGGAAAAAAAGTCCAGCTGGTTCAATAACCAGCTGTCGCTATTGAAGCAAGAGCGCAGAAGGGCGGAAGCCGCCTGGATAAGAAGTCCTTCAGAAGACCGCCTCAACTTCTACAAAGCAGTAACTACACGATATCACAAGGAAATTTTCAAAGCCAAGAAACTTCACTTTTCCACGGTGATTAACAGCGCAATGAATCGCCCACGTGAACTCTTCAGGATGGTCACCCAGACCATGAATCCGGGATGTCTTGAAGTCCCCACTTCAGACACCCAAGAGTTCTGCAATGAACTATCGGATTTCTTCATCAACAAAATTGAAAAAATTCGGGTAAGTATTCGGCAAAACAATACTCCACTCAGCCCCCTCTTCAATCAAAACACCGACGGAACGCCTCTACAATCAACTAAGTTCACTTTGGAACCCATCTCCATTGATACCACAAAAAAATTCATTGGTGCGCTGCGCAACAGCACAGCACCCAATGACATCATTCCCACCAAGCTACTGAAGGAATGTGCCGACATCCTGGCGCCTCCGATCACACAGCTTATAAATCAGTCATTTAAGGAAGGCATAGTGCCTTCCCTGCTGAAAGAGGGCACAATCCTGCCGATCTTGAAAAAACCTAATTTGGATCCTATGGACCCAACTCACCGCCGTCCCATAACAGGTCTAAATGCTCTGTCCAAGATAATGGAGAAAGTGGTGGTAAATCAGCTGCAACAGCATCTGGATACCCACAACCTACTCGATCCATTTCAATCCGGGTTCCGTCCCGGACACGGGACAGAAACGGCCTTACTGAAAATATGGGATGATGCGCTCGAGGCCGCAGACGAAGGAGAATTGTGTCTCCTGGTTCTGCTGGACCTAAGCGCAGCCTTTGACACAGTAGACCATAAATTGCTACTGAGACGACTAACAGAAGTCGCCGGAGTCTCAGAAGATGCCTTACCATGGTTCTCCTCGTTTCTCGGAAACCGTTCACAAACAGTGAAACTGGGATCTTTCACGTCAGAAAAACGCGCGGTGCCATGTGGGGTCCCCCAAGGATCCCCCCTATCACCGGTGCTGTTTAATATCTATCTTCGTCCTCTCTTTGATATTATCAGTAGCCAAGAACTACTCTATCACTCGTATGCAGACGACACGCAGTTGTACTTTCGCATCTGCCAAAAAAAGGATCATCATCTCAGATTAGAGAAATGTCTCTCTTCAATAGAAAACTGGATGACTAAGAGTTATCTCAAACTCAATAGCGCTAAAACAGAACTCTTTATGTTCAATGCCAGTCGGAAGAGACAACCGACAACTAACTGGACACCTTCGCCCATCCTGGGTCAGACCATCTCCCCTAGCTCCAAAGTCAAAAGTCTAGGAGTCACGTTTGACACCTTCATGACAATGGACGCACAAATAGGGTCAGTAGTCAGCGGGACGCACCATTTGATGCGCCTTCTACGCAGACTTATTCCATTTATTCCCAAAGAAGACATAGCAGTCGTGGTGGGAACAATCGTGAATTCCAGACTGGACTATGCAAATGCCCTTTACCTCGGGCTCCCCAAGTACCAAATCGCTCGTCTTCAAGTCGTACAGAATACGGCCGCTAGACTTGTGACTGGGAAAAAATCTTGGGAATCAATCTCACCTTCGCTGAGATCCCTTCACTGGTTGCCAGTGAAAGACAGAATTGCATTCAAAGCACTCTGCCTGACACATAAGTGCATCCATGGGAAGGCTCCTCGATATCTTTGCGACAAGATCAAAACGCACAATTGCAACCGCATTCTGCGTTCCACCGACCAAAATCTGGTCAAGGTTCCTAAAACCAAATACAAGTCCAAAGGAGAAAGAAGGTTTGCTTTCCAGGGCCCCAGGCTTTGGAATGCTTTGCCAACCAGCATTCGGTTGGAGCAAAACCACCTGTCTTTCAGAAGGCAGATCAAAACCCTGCTTTTCTGAAAAGCATGAGACACTAACAACTAGCGCCCAGAAGCGATTCAGTTCGCATGTGCCGCGCTATATAAATTTTTCATTCATTCATTCATTCATCGCCGCGATCGTTAGACCTCCTCTGTATCTCAAAACTGGTGACCTGTAGATATTTTTAAACTTTGCCTATGGAGATTTTTAAATGTCAAAGTTTGTCAACATTCCACGAGCGGGCGCAATTTTGAAGCGTGACGTGTTGGGTATCAATTTACTCTGCGTAACATCATCTTGCACAATATAAATAAAAACTTTACTGTTCCCTTTTTTTTATATAAAAAAGTGTATTTTTTTTAAAAAAATGGCTTTGGTAAGACCACTGCACAAATATGGTGTGACATAGGTATTGCAAAGACCGCCATTTTATTCTTTAGGGTGTCTGAAAAAATAAACAATGTTTGGTGGTTCTAAGTAATTTTTTAGCAAAAGTGGCCCGGTCCTTGACACGTGGCCACTCATTGAAATTAGAAGGAAAGAGGTTTAACCTTAAACTACATAGAAGGTTCTTTACTGTAAGAGCGGCAAGGATGTGGAATTCCCTTTCACAGGCGGTGGTCTCAGCGGGGGGCATCGATAGTTTCAAGAAACTATTAGAAAAGCACCTGAACGACCACAACATACAGGGATAGACAAGGTAATACTGACATATAAAAACACACATCAGTTGGACTTAAAGCGGAGTTCCGCCATTTTTTTTTTATTTTAAGTCAGCAGCTACAAATACTACAGCTGCTGACTTTTAAAATAAGGAAAGTTACCTGTCCAGGGCACCCTCGATGTCAGTACCCGATGCCGGTCTATCCCAGATCTATCTCGGGTGCTGCCGCCACCATCTTTGGTAAGGGAATCAGGAAGTGAAGCCTTGCGGCTTCACTTCTGGACTCCCTACTGCGCATGCACAACTCCCAGTGCGCGATCCCACTGGTCCCTGCTGTCTTCTTGGACCCGTGTGTCAGCTGGGGGACGAAGAAGACGCCGGAAGTGGCGTGGATACCCACGGGCGGCTCGGGTATCTATGCATGGAAGTGGGAGCAAAATACCTGTATTAGACAGTATCTGCTCCCCCCCTCCTCCCTGAAAGGTGCCAAATGTGAGGGGGTAGGGTTCCAAAAATAAGTAGTTCCATTATTGGGTGGAACTCCGCTTTAAGGGGATAAGGAGTGTACAGGTGTTAGATTTGTAGTGGTTAACCACTTAAGGACCGCCTCCTGCACATATACGTCGGCAGAATGGCACGGCTGGGCACAAGCACGTACCTGTACATCCTCTTTAAGTGCCCAGCCATGGGTCGCAGGCACACGCCCGCGACCCGGTCCGAAGCTCCGCGGCTCCGGGACCCGCAGACCCGATCGCCGCTGGAGTCCCGCGATCAGTCCCCGGCTGAAGAACGAGGAGAGGTGAGTGTAAACACAGCTTCCCCGTTCTTCACTGTGGCGCTGTCATTGATCGTCTGTTCCCTGATATAGGGAAACACGATTAATGATGTCACATGTCCAGCCCCGCCCCCCTACAGTAAGAAACACATATGAGGTCACACTTAACCCCTTCAGCGCCCCCTAGTGGTTAACTCCCAAACTGCAATTGTCATTTTCACAGTAATCAGGGCATTTTTATAGCATTTTTTGCTGTGAAAATTACAATTGTCCCAAAAATGTGTCAAAATTGTCCGAAGTGTCCGCCATAATGTCGCAGTCACGAAAAAAATCGCTGATCGCCGCCATAGTAGTAAAAAAATTGTTTTTAATAAAAATGCAATAAAACTATCCCCTATTTTGTAAACACTATGGGCTAGATTCAGATAGAATCGTCTATCTTTATGTCCGGCGTAACGTATCTCAGATACATTACGCCGCCGTAATTTAGGGCGCAAGTTCTGTATTCAGAAAGAACTTGCGCCCTTAGTTACGGCGGCGTAACGTATCTGTGTCGGCGTAAGCCCGCTTAATTCAAATGTGGATGATGTGGGCGTGTTTTATGTATTTTAACTGTGACCCCGCGCATTTGACGTTTTTTACGAACGGCGCATGCGCCGTTCGTGAAAAAATCCCAGTGCGCATGCTCGAAAATCCGCCGCAAAACGTCATTGCTTTCGACGTGAACGTAAATTCTGTACATCCCTATTTGCGAACGACTTACGCAAACAACGTAAATTTTTCCAAGCGCGACGCGGGAACGATGGCCATACTTAACATGGGATACGCCTCATATAGCAGGGGTAACTATACGCCGAAAATGCGCTGGCCGGACGAACGTTTCTGAATCTGCGTATCTAGCTCATTTGCATATTCCTCTCTTAACTATACGGAAGCGCCATCTAGCGGCCAGCGTAAATATGCAGCCTAAGATACAACGGTGTAAAACACTTACGCCGGTCGTATCTTAGGGAAATCTATGCGTAACTGATACTATGAATCAGGCGCATAGATACGACCGAGCGTACTCAGAGATACGCCGGCGTATCTCCTCTCTGAATCTAGCCCTATAAATTTTGCGCAAACCAATTGATAAATGCTTATTGCAATTTTTTTTACCAAAAATAGGTAGAAGAATACGTATCGGCCTAAACTGAGGAAAAAAAAAAACGTTTTTTTTTTATATATTTTTGGGGGATATTTATTATAGCAAAAAGGAAAAAATATTAAATTTTTTTCAAAATTGTCGCTCTATTTTTGTTTATAGCGCAAAAAATAAAAACCGCAGAAGTGATCAAATACCACCAAAAGAAAGCTCTATTTGTGGGGAAAAAAGGACGCCAATTTTGTTTGGGAGCCACGTCGCACGACCGCGCAATTGTCAGTTAAAGCGACGCAGTTCCGAATCGCAAAAACTGCCCCGTACACACGACCGAGTTTTTCGGCAGAATTCAGCCAGAAACTCGGTCGGAGCTGGATTCTGCCGAGAAACTCGGTCGTGTGTACACTTTTCAGCGAGAAAGCCGAAGAGGAACTCGTCGGGCCAAATAGAGAACATGTTCTCTATTTCCTCGTTGTTCAATGAGGAAAGTCGGCCCGTTGAGATCCTCGGCGGCTTCAACACTGAACTCGACGAGGAACTCGATGTGTTTGGCACGGTGAGTTCCTCGGACGTGTGTACGGGGCCTGAGTCTTCTTGAATGCTGGGAACTGTTGCTGGGCTGTCTGGGGTGGGGAATTCCCGTGACTGCTGGTCATAATGATAAGACTTGTTTAGGTGTCTAGCTTTTAATTCAATTACTGTTTCATTATATCACTGTTAGCTGTTAATTGGATCGCTGTTTGAAGGTTGCATTGTCATGTTTTTACTGGTTGAATCTTTCTATGGTCGCTGCTGACACCCACTATTTTGATGTCGGGCCCCTTTTTGGGCACCAACACCTGAATTACAGCGGTGGGGGTGTTTTTTGGAAGCACCTGATTAGAACCATAGGCTTTAATAGGTGCCCAAAAATGTGGACACTGCTCACCGCCTGACGCCGTCACCCGCTTCCCACCCAAGACAAGGTAAGTGCCGGGCAGACGGCGGGCGCGTGGTGGTCACAGTGGCAGCACTTGGGGCATAGTGGCAGCACTTTGGGAACAGTGGCAGCACTTGGGGCACAGTGGCAACACAGTGGCAGCGTTTGATGGCACAGCAGCTGCATTTGATGGACACAGCGGCTGCCTTTGATGGACACATCGGCTGCGTTTGATGGACACAGTGGCTGCTTTTGATGGGTACAGTGGCTGCGTTTGATGGACACATCGGCTGCGTTTGATGGACACATCGGCTGCGTTTGATGGACACAGTGGCTGCATTTGATGGACACAGTGGCTACGTTTGATGGACACAGTGGCTGCGTTTGATGGACACAGTGGCTGCGTTTGATGGACACAGTGGCTACGTTTGATGGACACAGTGGCTGTGTTTGATGGACACAGTGGCTGTGTTTGATGGACACAGTGGCTGCATTTGATGGACACAGTGGCTGCGTTTGATGGACACAGTGGCTGCGTTTGATGGACACAGTGGCTGCGTTTGATGGACACAGTGGCTCTGTTTGATGGGCACAGTGGCTGCATTTGATGGCACATCACAGAGAGGCTTTGATAATTTCTTGTTCTGCAAATGTTAGATGCATGGCTGTCATGACTTAATAGTTTTAACATAAAAATATACTAATAGGCATTTCCGACCAATGCACAGATCTTGTGAACTCCTCTGGTAAACAAGTTCAAGATGCAAAAATAAACCTGTGTGATCTAGCTATAATGAATATGGTGATTCAGAAGAACAAGTTTGGGTACCATTATGTCAATGAAATTCTGGTTCTATCTGGGATCTAAAGAAACGTATAACTCATTAAAAGCACAAATCATCATTTGTGGTCTTCGGCCCGTGCTTCATGAGGTTGATACAAGCCCTTTACTCCCACTCTAAAGCCCAAATCCGCCTACAGGGACACTACTCCTCCCCAATAGACATAGCCAGGCGCACCAGACAGGGATGCCTACTTTCCCAATCATTTTTGCCATGGCAATTGAAACCCTGGCCATAGCAATTCGACAGAATCCTGACATTCAGGGGGCAACATGTGGAGATCAGACACACAAAGGTGGGCTCTTCGTAGATGATATACTCCTATTCCTAACTTTTCCCATTACCTCCTTACCAAGCCTACACAAAGTACTATCGGATTTGTCTAAAATCTTGGGGTTTTCGGGGGAACTACACCAAATCACAAGCCTTAAATGTGTCCCTCCCGACTTCAAGTCCTTCAAGTTTGAATGGAGCCCATCCTCTATCACATATCTAGGAATTACCCTAACAGTGTGCACAGAATCCCTTTATGTGAACAACTACCCTCGCCTATATCAAAAACTGGAAGCAGATCTGAACAACTCGGCAAAATTTGAACTCTCCTGGCTGGGTAGAATTAATTCTATAAAAATGACCTTGCTACCTAGAATTCTATACCTATTTTGATCCCTCCCCATCTCCATTGGAAAGGACCAGTTAAGGTCCTTACAACGCAAATGACCGTATTTATCGGCGTATACCGCACACTTTTTTCCCCTAGAAATGTTCTGCGTATTGGATGCGGTTTAAGCGGCAGTCAATTCGCATAGGTGTGAAGCCGGCCTCAAGCTCTAGTTAGGCACGTGCTCCTCTTCCTTTCCTTCTCTCTTACCCCCCCCTTTCACTTTCTCTTCTCCCTTTCTCTTTTACTCAGGTTAGTTGGTATGATTTAAGGGTCATACCGCTCGACTTGTGACTGGGAAAAAACCATGGGAATCAATCTCGCCTTCGTTGAGATCCCTTCATTGGTTGCCCACAAAAGACAGAATCACTTTTAAAGCTCTCTGTCTAACGCATAAGTGTATTCTGGGAAATGCCCCCCAATATCTATGCGAGAAACTAAAAGCTCACAACACCAATCGCATTCTGCGATCCACCAATCAAAATCTACTCCAGATACCCAAAGCCAGATACAAGTCCAAGGGAGAACGAAGATTTGCGGTCCAAGGACCCAGACTATGGAACACTCTACCAATCAGCATCCGATTGGAGGTAAACCACCTGGCCTTCAGGAGAAAGATCAAGACCCATCTCTTCTGAGGGCCCAAGGAATGGATACCAAGCGCCCAGAGGCGATTCAGTTTGCATGTGTTGCGCTATATAAGTTTCTCACTCACTCATCTTTGGTTTGTAATTGTATGTTAAGTAGTCATTTCGGCAACACTGAAGGCTCAGTTAAGTTTGTAATACTGAGCCAGAGGCGCACTGGAATCGCCTTAGGCTCCACATCTACCCTCGCTAGGAATCTTAAGGGCAGGGAGCGGTTGAGGGGGAGGGGGGTTTTGGCCAGGTCACAGGATGATCCCATTAGGGGTGCCTGGGATGGGTAGGACCCTCCCGACTGACTGATCCCTTAGTCCACATCCCTACCTACTTCTCTCCTACTAGCCAAGGGTAGGCCATTAACCTTCTATTACTCAGTCCACTGTGGTGCCCTGAAACACCAAATGGGGCCTTGTTGCTGACACTATGTTTTGTTTGACATTTGCTTTTGATGTTGTATATCTTTCCTTTTGTCACGCCGTTATTTTGTTGTGCATACAATTTGATATGAAAAAAAAAAATCTATTGAAAGAAAAACAAATCAAATCATCATTTGTGATTTGATCTTTTAGCAAAGATATAAAATGAAATAACTCACCTGTAACTCATCTGGTATGGTCTACGTTCTTTTGAGCTGCCCCCCCTACAGGACTCTGTGGAAGAAGCCAAGGAATAATATTGGTCACGGGAAAATTAATGCTTCCACCGCATTTCCACCGCCATCACAGCATTGAAATGTTATTAAGTTACAGCAATGCGAGTGTATGGAATTAGAATTCAATCTTATTTAGAAATTTAATACAAACCAATCATTTTTGAATAGGGACATACGTTTTATGGCCAAATAGAGTTGATAGACTGAAGATCTATGACCTACCAGAGCCACATGAAAAAACAAAAAGAAGTGGATGTAAACCCTCCATACACTCAGTGAAGTGAACAGCCTCAGATGATACATAGAGATGAACCAAATCTCCATACGTAGGTTTTTTTTATGTATATCTGCTGTCTTCAGCTTTATATACTATTTAGAAAGTTGAGATCGTGTTAGGAGATTGGAGGGAAAGGCACACACCCAGAGGCGTATCTAGTATAAATGGCAAGCACTGAAACTGCGCCCCTGTCAAAACATTTGAAACCCATCTCTTAGATAAACTAAATGGGGTGTCGTTAGAGTCTGAGGTGAAAGAGGGAAAGAAAGAAGGATGGAAGGACAGCGGGCCCATATCCTACACCACAATAGTAATATGTGTATTCCAGAAAGTTTAAAGAGGTAAAACCCGGATGGCGGCCATATCTCTTGTCATGTGACTGCAGTCAGCTGACACTTGTGATTGCGGGGCCTTCTGTACTACAGACACTGATTGACTAGGACACTCCAAACCACCACAATGAATGACCAGCTATGCAGTCTGCAGGAAAACCAAGCTGAAAGACTAACTTGAGAGCCGTGGAGGGACCGGTGGGACAAAAAACAAGGCCACCCTGATCAGTGAGCTAGCCGAGATGGATCAGAGGGATGGTAATGCAGGACCCCGGTCAGTTGAAGACTTGTTTCAGCAACGAGTTCGAGAGCGGTTGGCATTCTATGGTGCTAACCCATCAGAGACCGCCATACAGAATGCCATTAGAGACATCCAGCTGCAGGATGAGCGACAAGAGAGAGAATGAGAGCGGCAACATGAGCAGAGAATGGCAGAAATACGGCAATCGGAGAAAACGCCTAAAGATGCAGCACCTTTCCGTAAGTTGCCCTTTCGGGCGTTCAAACTATTTAAGGAAGGAAAGGAGGAAATTTAAGCATTCCTGCAGGACTTTGAGAGACTATGCCAGATACATGAAGTACTGTCCCAAGATTGGGTTGCCTTACTGGCGAGTAATTTAACTGGCAGAGCGGCAGATGCGTATCGGGCCATGGAGGACGAGGACGCTAAAGACTATGACCGGGTAAAAGAAGCTCTGCTAGCCCGATTCGCCATTACACCCGAAGCAAGCCAGATTAAGTTTAGAGAATCCCGGAAACAAACCAACATAACATACGTGGAGTGGGCACATCGTCTGCAGCGGAACCTTAAGGGCTGGTTCCAGGGAAACCACGCTCATACGATAGAGGACATCACCCAGCTAGTACTCTTGGAACAGTTATTTAACCACATCCCTCCAGTAGTACCGGATTGGGTGCGAGATAAGCGACCACGGACTGTACAGCAAGCGGCTACGTTGGCCGATGAATATCTGGACTCTCTAAGGTCAGGCGAAAACGAGCACTATCCCCTATCTCGGCCCAGTTTACCAGCCCGACCCAATCCTCCTACCAGACCTAAGTGCTATACCTGTAACCAAACCGGTCATCTGCAGCGATATTGCCATACCCGATCCACAAGGTACCGAGAGACTGCTCATCCATTCAGACCAGCGGCTCATTGCTTCCAGAATGAGCCCAACCACCAAGATGTTCAGGAAGAGTGCGGCAAAATTTTCGAAGCGGATCCTGTCCAAGCTGCTGCCGGAGATAATTGGCAGCACCATCGCCAGGCAGTATGGGTTAATGGGCAGCTGGCCCAGGGCTACGATTACCCTCATCCAGCCTCACATGATTCCCCAGTCAGCCCGGACCAGCAAAACTGTTGCAGTCAGGGTAGCGGGAGGCAAGGTGCTACGTTTATCCACCGCCCAAGTCCTCTTGGATTGGGGCTCAGGGGAGCGACATGTGCAAGTGGGATTACTATGCGAGTTACCCGCAGAAGTACTTTTGGGGAACGATTTGGACCATTTAACTTCCTCGTATGCCCCAGAGGCTGCCATGGCCGTGACCACCAGACGTCAGAGCCAACTTCAAGGCAACTCCACTCCTATGGGGACCCAGATGCCTCCATGTTCGGACTGGGAGCTGTACTAAGCCAAGTTGGTGATGACGGGAAAGAGCACCCAGTGGCGTATCTCAGCCGCAAGTTGTTACCCCGTGAAGTTGGATATGCTTCCGTGAAAAAAGAGTGTTTGGCCTTAGTCTGGACTTTAAAGAAATTGCAGCCCTACGTGTATTTTACCATCATGACGGACCACAATCCCTTCATATTGCTTAACCGTGTGGCTGGAGTGAACGGGCGATTACTACGGTGGAGCTTGGCTTTGCACCCGTACAATTTCACCATACAATATCGGCCAGGGCCTCAAAATGGGAATGCGGATGGCTTATCCCGGCAGACAGACCTGGAACCTTAAGACTACTTTTCCAACATCCTCGAGTTGACCCGTTCGGGGTCCCACTGTGGCTGTTGGACTGTTTCCCAGGGGAAGTATTGTCATGGACTTTGGAATGCAGAAGGGTTCCTCCTTGAAAGCTGTTACACAGTGGGGGTCTTCTTCCCTGTCTTAAAGCTCCAGACGGCTCCATTGTTCTGTGTCTGGCTATTGTGTACATTGATTGCCCCCTGGGGCTTCTGTCTCAATACACATAACAGTCCCTCCATTCAAGCTATCGGACCAATCCCTGCTGAACTCATTTTCAAGTCCTCATTTGCATGGTTATGAGGACCTAAAGGAGAACTCCATGTACTTTACAATTGACCAATGGGAAAGCGATTGTTGGGGGCGGGATGTTCCAAATTCTGTTTAAAAGTGTGTTGTGTACTTCCAATAAAGGTCTTCCTGTTTGAACTTACATACAGCCTGCCTGGTGTTTGTTCTTATGGATCCCGAACATCACATAGCTGTAGTTTGGATCCCGGAGCCTTGGAGGACCGAACCATCAGACGCTGCAAGCTGACTCACTAGTAGCAGAGGAGTGTCGGGAGAACGGAAGTGAGTGAGCAAGGGTCTCGTTACAGTGACCACGTGTCCCGGATTGCCCGGGACAGTCCCGCATTTTGAAGCTCTGTCCCGGCCAACTTCATTCCAGGACAATACAGTGTCCCAGAATGAAACTGACACAGCTACCCCCCCCCAGGCCAATCTGATAACCCCAAAAAAAGACCACCACATCACCGCTTTACTCACTGACAGTACTTGTCATGACCGGGAATGCCTGGAGGAGCACAATCCCGCCCCCTGCTTGTGATTGGAGAAATCATGAATCCCGCCTCTTGTGTCCAATCACTGTGCTGTGATTTGTTCCAGTGCAAGTTGATTTTTGGGAAGGGGGGGGGGTGTCCCTGAATGGTAGTTTGGAAATGTGGTCACCCTACTTTAGGGTGACCACATCACGGCCCCCCCGGCGTTATGGCCTACCTGGCCGGGGGGCGTGCATGCCACACAGTGTTCCTGGTTCCGGGACCATGTTGATCCAGAACATTTGAGCAGCGACGGGGACCCAGTGAGCGACTGGGTTCCCACCTTTGAGGATCCCAAGCGGTATTGCTGTTCGGTGGGGAGTCCGTCTAAGGAGTAGTGTTGAGCAGAATACGCCATATTCGATTTCGCGATATATCACGAATATATAGCCGAATATTCGAGAAATATTCGCTAAATTCGAATATTCGTGATATTTTATCGAAATGAAATTTTTGCGAAATTTCGCTATTGCGAATGCGAAAATAATTGCGAAATTTCGACAACAGCGGAAGAAGCACTCCGATTGGCTCAGAATATTCGTGATATTTTGCACTCTGATTGGCTCAGAATATTCGTGATATTGTATCGAAATTTCGCAAAATGCGAATGCGATATTGATGGCGAAATTTCGGAAGGAGCACTCTGATTGGCTCAGAATATTCGTGATATTTTACAATACAAAATAATTGCGAATATTCGGCAAATGCGGAAGGAGCACTCCGATTGGCTCAGAATATTCGTGATATTTTACAATACAAAATAATTGCGAATATTCGGCAAATGCGGAAGGAGCACTCTGATTGGCTCAGAATATTCGTGATATTTTACAATACAAAATAATTGCGAATATTCGGCAAATGCGGAAGGAGCACTCTGATTGGCTCAGAATATTCATGATATTTTACAATAGAAAATAAAAAGTGTTTTGCATTGGTGGTGATTCTTTACTCTATCCATCTGTCACAGCCGTTTGTCAATCAAACACCTTGAAGATTGAACACGTTCATGCTGCATGCTTTGGACTTTTTTTCACTTCACATATCAAAGACATTTTTATGAAAGATTATTTTTCTATTATTGGGACTATATTTCTTTATATATTTGTTTCACTGTGTATTTCACAAGTTATTTGCGCTTGCTTATTTTATAATTTGCCCACATGTCTTGTCACTAGACATATTTTTTATTCTTGTAGAGCGACTCCATTTTCTGTCTTGTATTAATTTATGTTGTATAACATTTTTGAGTTGCTGCTGTATTCTCCCCTTTTTTTAAGGTATGCGCAATTTTTTCCTTCTTACAAAAAAAAATAATATCAAACATACAAATATTCATAACAGAAACATACACAAAGCCCCCCCCTTTTGCATCAGAGACAATCAGAGTTCTCCTACCACAGTTATCGAAAATTCGCAATCATTTTCGCATTCGCATTAGCGAAATTTCGCAATTTTTTTTTTTATATTCGGCAACATAAAAGGATCGCCTCAGCTTAGCTACTCGGCCCAGGGTCTCTAATCATACCAGCAATGCTTTTAGACGTCGATAGGATGTGATCTGTTTTAAAAATAAAATTGAAAAAATGTGAATATTCGGAATAGCGAATTTTGGCCGCGAAATTCGAGATATTCGCGAATACTCGAATATGCCATATTCGAGCCGAATATTCGCAATACGAATATTCGTGAGCAACACTACTAAGGAGCGCTATTGAGAGGCTGGTGATCCAAAAGGGTTTCGACAAACTACCAGGGATCAAGTTAGCCGAGCTCTGAAGGATTGATCATCTGTCAGTCGGTACCTGGGTGACGTTAGTAAGGAGATCCAGGCGTAATTCCACCAAGGAGGATCTCCTCCATAACTACAAATCAGAGAGGGCCTGTGGCAGAGGCGTCTCCCTGAAGTCCATCCAAGGAGGGTCTGTGGTAGAGATGTTCGAGTGATACTCTGGCTGCCAGGTCAGTGAGAGAGGTCTGTCCGGGTACGCTATACCCACTCAGGCTGGAGTGGTACAGAAAGTGTTACATACGGGAACAGGACTGTTCCCAAATGCTACGCCTGAATCTGCTGTTCACCTTCTTTCAAACTCTATCAGTAGCGTATCGTATTTACGCTACGCCGCCGTAAGTTACAGAGGCAAGTGCTGTATTCACAAAGCACTTGCGTCCTAAGTTACGGCGGCGTAGCGTAAATGTGCCAGCCTAAGCGCGCCTAATTAAAATGAGGAACAGGGGGGCATTTTAATGTTAATGAATCGTGACCCGACGTGATTGACGTTTTTAACGAACGGTGCATGCGCTGTCCGTGGACATATCCCAGTGTGCATTGCTACAAAGTACGCCGCAAGGACTTATTGGTTTCGACGTGAACGTAAATTACGTCCAGCCCCATTCACGGACGACTTACGCAAACTACGTAATATTTTCAAAATTTGACGCGGGAACGACGTCCATACTTAACATTGGCTAGGCCAGCTTTTTGGTGGAATAACTTTACGGCTGAAAGCGCCTTACGTAAACGGCGTATCTTTACTGCGACGAGCAAGCGTACGTTCGTGAATAGGCGTATCTCGCTGATTTACGCATTCTAGGTGTAAATCAGTGTTCACGCCCCTAGCGGCACAGCTAAGATACGACGGTGCAGGCTGTTGTATCTTAGCTACATTTAAGTGTATCTCAATTTGAGAATACACTTAAATGTACGACCGCGCAGATTCGGAGTTACGACGGCGTATTTACTGATACACCGGCGTAAACCTCTCTGAATCTGGCTATATGTGTATAATTACATGTGTGTTGCAATAGTTCAGTAGACGACAGTCTCACTTTAAGGCCCCGTACTCACGACCAAACATGTCTGCTGAAACTGGTCCGCAGACCAGTTTCAGCAGACATGTTTGGCCGTGTGTTGGCCCGAGCGGACCATTTTGGGACGGATCAGACAGGTTTCCAGCGGACAACTGTTTCCCGGACTTGTTTTAAAACAGTCCGCTGGAAACCTGTCCGCCCGGACATGTACGGTCGTCTGTACAGACCTACCGTACATGTCCTGCCGCCCGCATCCCTCGCATGCGTCGAATGACTTCGACGCATGCGTGGAAGCATTTTTAAGGCGGCCCGCCCACGTCGCCGCATCATTGTCGCGGCGACACCGCGTCATCGACGCGGCGACACCGCGGACACGCCCCGCGTAATGTTTACGCGCGGGCTTCTGTTCGATGGTGTGTATAGCCATCGAACAGAAGTCCCCGGGCAGTCCCCGGCCAGACATGTCCGATGGAAACGGTCTGCAGACCGTTTTCATCGGACATGTCCTGCCGTGAGTACTCGGCCTTAGTGCATGGAGTGAACGAAAGGTGTCAATAAAGTTTTCCAGTTTTTCGTTAGATGGCTCACACAGTACATCAATTATCTACCACACAATGCAATTAGTGACACTGGGCTAGATTCAGATAGATTAGCGGATCTTTAGATCCGCGCAATCTATGTGATTTACGATCCGCCGGTGCAATTTAGCGAGGCTAGTGCAGTATTCACAAAGCACTTACCTCGAAAATTGCACCGTCGGATCCTAACTCCCCCAGCGGAATTCAAATTCTGCAGCTAGGGGGAGTGTACAATTTAAATAAGGCGCGTTCCCACGCCGATTTAACTGCGCATGTGCCGCCGGCGAAATTTCCCAGTGCGCATGCTCCAAATGACGTCGCTAGGACGTCATTGTTTTCGGCGGCAACGTCAATTGCGGCCATCCGTATTCCAGACGGACTTACACAAACGACGTAAAAATTTGAAACTCGGCGCGGGAACGACGGCCATACTTAACATTAGCTACCCCTCATGTAGCAGGGGTAACTATCCGCCGGAAAAAGCCGAACGCAAACGACGTTAAAAAAAAAGCGACGGGCGGGCGTTCGTTTCTGAATCGGCGGTTCTCCTCATTTGCATATCCGACGCGTAAAAGACCGAGGCGACACCTAGCGGCCGGCGGGAAATTGCAGCCTAAGATCCGACGGTGTAAGTCACTTACACCAGTCGGATCTAAGGGAGATCTATGCGGAACTGATTCTTATGAATCAGTCGCATAGATCCGACCGTCGGATCTCAGAGATACGAAGGCGGATCAGGAGATCCGCCGTCGTATCTCTTTGTGAATCTGGCCCACTGTGTGTAAAATAACGTATAAACAGGTAATTTTAGCTATTTTCCCCTCTGTTTGCTGAATGTATGCTGTGAATTTTTTCCATCAATAAAGAGCACATTTTTTGGAGTGCGGCTGTCCATCTCCTTTTTTTCTATCCACGTGTAAAATAACGTACCTGTAATTCCAAAGTGTGATGGAGGCTCTGTACATGCATTAAGGTGTCATGCGGGTCTCATATATATATTTCCTGGTGTACATTTTCTAGGAATCCTGATTAGTCTCACAGGACTCATTAACCTGGACACTTGTGTTCATATCTATTGAATGTCTCATAAACTAATTAAAATTAATCTTACCTTTTTACGTGTCTCTAAGACAGGAATTCTAGAGAGACCGGGGCTTAAGAAATTCTCTTAAAACATTCCATGCCCCAACAGTAAAGAAAATCGTTTCTTCTCATACATTAAAAGTATGGGAATGCAACCAAATGTTTAAAAATGTGCATTACACACACACAACAGAAGGTGAGAATAAAATAAAACCCATCTTTAGTGCCGGTAAATAACCTCCAGCACAGATGACAGTGGTCTCAATTATAACCCCCAGCATTGGAGCTAGTGGCCTCAATAATAACCCCCAGCATTGGAGCCAGTGGCCTCAATAATAACCCCCAGCATTGGAGCCTGTGGCCTCAATAATATCCCCAGTACTGGAGCCAGTGGACTCCATAATACCCCCACCAGTGGAGCCAGTGGCCTCAATAATAACCCCCAGCATTGGAGCCAGTGGCCTCAATAATACCCCCCAGCATTGGAGCCAGTGGCCTCAATAATACTCCCCAGCATTGGAGCCAGTGGCCTCAATAATATCCCCAGCACTGGAGCCAGTGGCCTCAATAATAACCCCCAGCATTGGAGCCAGTGGCCTCAATAATAACCCCCAACATTGGAGTCTGTGGCCTCAAAAATAACTCCCAGCATTTGAGCCAGTGGTCTTTATAATAACCCCCAGCATTTGAGCCAGAGGCCTCAATAACAACCCCCAACATTGGAGCCTGTAGCCTCAACAATAACTCTCAGCATTTGAGCCAGTGGCCTCAATAATAACCCCCAGCATTTGAGCCAGTGGCCTCAATAACAACCCCCAACATTGGAGCCTGTAGCCTCAACAATAACTCTCAGCATTGGAGCCAGTGGCTTCAATAATAACCCCCAAAATTGGAGTCTGTGGCCTCAACAAAACTCCCAGCATTTGAGTCAGTGGTCTTTATAATAACCCCCAGCATTTGAGCCAGTGGCCTCAATAACAACCCCCAACATTGGAGCCTGTAGCCTCAACAATAACTCTCAGCATTTGAGCCAGTGGCCTCAATAATAGCCCCCAACATAGGAGTCAGAGGCCTCAATGATACCATGCAGCATTGGAGCCTGTAGCCTCAACAATAACTCTCAGCATTGGAGTCAGTGGCCACAATAATAGCCCCCAACATAGGAGTCAGAGGCCTCAATGATACCATGCAGCATTGGAGCCAGTGGCCTCAATAATAACCCCTAATATTTATGTCAGTGGCTTCAATGATAACCAGCACAAGTTATGTCAGTGGCTTCAATGATAACCAGCACAAGTTATGTCAGTGGCTTCAATAATCACCCCCAGTGGCATCAGTGGAAAAAAAGAGTTTATGCTAAAACATTTAAAGTATGGGGATTCAAAAATGACTAAAAAATAAAACCCATATTTGGTGTCGGTATTTGCAGTATTTATAACCCCCCACCTTTGGTGTCAGTGGCCAGAATGATCACCCCAGTTATTGGTGTTCGTGGCAGCAATAATAACCCCGAGCAATGATGTCAGTGGCTGAAATTACAATATATCTCCTAGCACTGGTGTCGGTGGCTGCTACAAATACCCAGCATTTGTGTCAATAACCACAATAATAACCCCCTTCATTGGTGTCAGTGACTGCAATATTAGACACTGCTGGTGGTCAGTGGAAGTGCTGTTATCCTCCTTGCACTAGTGGTCAGTGGTAATGATATTAACCCCATTGCATTAGTGGTCAGTGGTAATGATATTAACCCCATTGCATTAGTGGTCAGTGGTAATGATATTAACCCCATTGCATTAGTGGTCAGTGGTAATGATATTAACCCCATTGCATTAGTGGTCAGTGGTAGTGCTTTTTAACCCCCATTGCATTGGTATCAGTGGTTACAATAATAACTTCCACCATTGGTGTCAGTGGCTGCAATATTATTAACAAGATTGGTGTCACTGACACTACTTCTAGACCCCCCAACACAGGTGTGTGCAGGTAAACAGGGCCCTTGCATGGGGTATGCATTGATACACTCCATATATGGCCTTATGGTGACACTGGGGCTGGTGTGGTACTCTGGTGTGATACTCTGACTGTCTGCACTGGTGTGGTGACATTGTATGGCTGAGGCTAGTGATTAGAGACACTGGCTAGCTGCATTGGCATACACCGCCATTAGAGCAGCCAGCCAGTGTCTCCGATCACAACCACAGCAGTACAATGTCACAATAGTGACACAGCACTGCTTTTGTGTGAACAACAAAAAAAAAAAAAAGATCACAGTCATCAGAGCAGTGCAGTATCACTATAGTGACATTTTACTGCTGTGGCTAGTGATCGGAGACACTGGCTGGCTGCACTGGCACACGCTAGCCATAGCAGTACAATGACCCCATAGTAAAGCCCTGTACACACGGCCCAGAATCTCGTCAGGAAAAAAATGTTGTTTTACCTGACGAGATTCTTGGCAAGATTCTCTTGGCAGTGACTTGTCTTTAAAGTTCCCCCTAACGTGAAAGATCCTTCAAGGACTGCGCAGGCGCAAACTTGTCGACGGAAATCTCCGAACCTCGCCCGGCATCCAGGCTCATTCTTTAACATCCCCGTGGATTGGAGGATGTTAAAAAAAGAGCCAGGAGGCCGAGCGAGCGGAGCGAGCCTTCAGAGCGAAGCGAGGACTTGAGGCCGACTGGCCACTTTCCTCAAAATCCACGTCGCCCTGGATGCCGGTCGAGGTTTGGAGATTTCCGTCGGCAAGTTTGCGCCTGCGCAGTCCTTAAAGGAACTTTCTCGTTAGCCGGAACCATATCGGCAGATCAGATTGCGCTTGCGCAGGAACTTTCACGTTAGCCGGAACCATATCGGCAGATCACCGGCCGAGTGTACAGACACACAATTCCAAAAAAACGCCGTTCTTTTGAATAGCACGAACGCGGTGACGTCATCGACTACGACGAGCCTGCTCTCGTCACATTCAATGCCGTCGCCACCATCTTGCTTTACCCTACCCTGCCTTGGAAGCTACCGCGTATGCGTCAAAGTAATTTCGAGCATGGGGTTTCACTGCGACAGGTAAGAATACACACGCTCGGGTTTCTCGGCAGGAAAACACAACGAGAAAATAGAGAGCAGGTTCTCTATTTTTCTTGTCTAGATTCTGGGCAGTTTTCTTGATGAGAAACCTCAAAGCCTCATACACACGTTCAGTATACTCGGCAAGAAAGCTCTGCCAGCAGTTTTCTTGCTGGTTCTTGCCGAGACAACCGAGCGTGTGTACAAGGCTTGACGCTGCACTGCTCTGGTGACTGATTATTTCTTTGTTTTACTACAGTGCTGATCAATGTGAGAGAAAACTGTTCAAAAATGGCAACATGAAGCCTTTTTTCCCCCCAAGTGTATTCACTGCGATTGGTCACAGCAATCACATGGTACACACCCCCTTTCTTTGGCCCTGTACCCCAATCTGTGATCCACTGTGTCCAAATGACACAGCGATCACATGGTGCTCTTCTGCATGCCCTAGGCACTACACACAAACAATGGGAGCAGGAGGCCAAATATATATATATATATATATATATATATATATATATATATATATATATATACCCTCCCCCATCAAGGAAGTAACTGCACACCTGCTTATATACGATGACTGGTCAGGAGGTGGTTAAATGGGTTTCAAGAGCCATGTCTGAGGTTCACGGATTTCCTGCTGGTTTTGGTGAATGTCCAACAAGCTGAACATTGTTTGGTTTGCTCATTCATACCACAGTGCCTACTGCAGTATACTTCCTGCTATGTGACGGGCACCCAGGCACTCCTGTGCCTACAGCCTCATAACTGTTTATCTGCAGTGTGAGGTTTAAGGCACTACAGCCCCTCACTGCTAGTGAGATTTGTTCACCACTTTTCTGCTCACTGTTCTCATTGCTGAGGAAGCAAAGCCCTGCCTCTGCCACGATGCAGAACAAGAAGTGGTAAGTCAAGAATGGGGAAAAGATCCACTGCAGGGATCCCACGGGCAATACTGGTGACTAGTCCTTAGCTATACTTGCTCTTAAACTCCTTTGCGTCCGCGTTATAGCCGAATGATGGCTACACCGCGAACCTACTTTGCCGGGACGCCGTCATATGATGTCCGCCCCTTTACACGCTCCCGGCACGCCCCACTGCGGGTCACGGGTGGTGCACTCCGTGATCACCACGTTAGTGAGACTCGACTGATCACAGACCGGATTAAAGGGCCGATCCCGGCCCCTTACCACTTGATCAGCTGTCAAGCAATGACAGCTGATCACGTGATGTAAACAGAAGATCGGTAATCGTTATTTTTTTTCTCCTCGCGAGGAGAAAAAAAGACGATCACCGGCTTCTGTGAAAGGGATATCGGTCCCGAAGAGGAAGGGGCACAGCCACATCATCTGTGCCCACCAGTGCTGCCTGCCAGTGCCACCTGCCAGCGTCCACCAGTCCATATCAGTGCCACCAATCAGTGCCAAATGTCAATGCCTACCATGCCACCTATCAATGCCCACCAGTGGTGCCCATCAGTGCCTCATCATCAGTGCCACCTAGCAGTGCTTCCTATCAGTGTCAACTACCAGTGCCCATCACTGCCACCCATCAGTGCCCATCGCTGCAACCCATCACTGCCCTTTAGTGCCACCTATCAATGCCCTTCAGTGCCGCCCATCAGTGCTGCCTATCAGTGTCCACCAGTTCTGCCTTATCAATGACCATCAGTGCAGCCTATCAGAGTCCATCAGTGCAGACCATCAGCACCCATCAGTGCCGCCTCATCAGCGTACACCAATGAAGGAGAAAAATTACATGTTTGCAAAATTTGATAACAAAAAAAATAGAAAACTCTTTTGTTTGTTTTTTTTGTTGATGTTAAATCTCGGTCTTTTTTTGTTTTTTAAACAAAACAAAAAAAACAGCAGTGATTAAATACCACCAAAAGAAAGCTTTATTTGTGGGAAAAAAATGATAAAAATGTCATTTGTGTACAGTGTTACACAACCGCACAATTGTCATTCAAAGTGTGACAGCGCTGAAAGATGAAAATTGGCCTGGGCAGGATGGGGGTTTAAGTGCCCGGTAAGCAAGTGGTTGAAAGAGAAGTATGGGATTTTTTTTTATTAGATCCAAGAATTTTTATTAAGGTTTGAGTATAACAATCATAAAGGCAAGACAACCCAAGAGCGAAATGCCCATCAGTCAATACCAACAAATCATAGATCAACTTGGTCATAACGTATAATATACTGTATATACTCGAGTATAAGCCGAGTTTTTCAGCACATTTTTTTTGGTGCTGAAAATGTCCCCCTCTGCTTATACTCGAGTCACATTTTTGTGCCGGATCTCCCGGACTTTGGGGACCCGGTACCAAACTTAGCACACATGTAGCCCCACTACTCCTCTACAAGTGTGCAAAGTTTGTTGTCCGGGGGACCTACATCTGGGGAGCACTGATTTTTCAAAGTCGGGCACCCCTTCCATAGACTTCCATGTTAAACGGTAATTTCTCCGGTAAATTTGGGGACCTGGTACTGGCTGACTGTAGGCCACCTAGACCTGAAACTTGGCACACGTGTAGCCACAGTTCTCCTCTACAAGTGTACAACGTTTGCTGTCTGGGGGACCTACGGCTGGGGAGCAGCGATGTTTCAAATCCGGGCACCCCTTCCATAGACTCCCATGTAAGACGTAAGTATAGTCATGGGCACAGTGAGGCATGGGCACAGTAAGGCACAGTGAGGCATGCATATGGACACCCTAGGCTTATACTCGAGTCAATACTTTTCCCAGTTTTTTGTGGTAAAATTGGGTGTCTCAGCTTATATTCGGGTCGGCTTATACTCGAATATATACGGTAACTAATATCAGACACATTAAGCAATAAAGCGAAACAAGGATGTTTCAAAATGTGTGTCTTCGAGCCCAAAAAATGTTGCAGCTTAACCACTTGCTTACTGGGCACATATACCCCCTTCCTGCCCAGGCGAGATTTCGGCTTTCAGCACTGTCACGCTTTGAATGACAATTGCGCGGTCTTGCGATGTGGCTCCCGAATAAAATTGGTGTCCTTTTTTCCCCACAAATAGAGCTTTCTTTTGGTGGTATTTGATCACCTCTGTGGTTTTTATTTTTTGCTCTATAAACAAAAGTAGAGTGTCAATCTTGGAAAAAAAAAACTATTTTTTTTACTTTTTGCTATAATAAATATCCAATAAAAAAAAAAACAAGTGTGATCTTTTCTCTCCTGACGCAATATAATAAGCGGGGGAGCCCTGGGGGCACTTACAGGTGTAATGCAAAAAAAAGAAAAAAATCTAAAAAAAAGGGAGGGGGGTCGGCCGGTCCTGTAAGGGGCCCTGGGGACCATTAGGCCCCTACAGGTGTAATGCAACAAAAAAATTATAAAAAAAAAATGGGAGGGGGGTCGGCCGGTCCTGTAAGGGGCCCTTGGGACCATTGGGCCCCTTACAGGTGTAATGCAAAAAAAAAACAGGAGGGGGGCCAACCGGGCCTGTAAGGGGCCTTGGGGACCATCAGGCCCCTTACAGGTGTAATGCAAACAAAATAAAAAATTATAAAAAAAAGGAGGGGGGCCGGCCAGTCCTGTAAGGGGCCCTGGGGACCATTGGTCCCCTAACAGATGTAATGCAAAAAAAACACAGGAGGGGGCCGGCCAGTCCTGTAAGGGGCCCTGGGGACCATTGGGCCCCTTACAGATGTAATGCAAACAAAATAAAAAATTATAAAAAAAGGGAGGGGGGCCGGCCAGTCCTGTAAGGGGCCCTGGGGACCATTGGGCCCCTTACAGGTGTAATGCAAAAAAAAAACAGGAGGGGGGCCAGCCGGGCCTGTAAGGGGCCTTGGGGAAAATCAGGCCCCTTACAGGTGTAATGCAAACAAAATAAAAAATTATAAAAAAAAAAAAAAATGGAGGGGGACCTGCCAGTCCTGTAAGGGGCCCTGGGGACCATTGAGCCCCTTACAGGTCTAATGAAAAAAACAAAAAAACAGGAGGGGGATCAGCCCTCCTGGGCCTTGGGGACCATCGGGCCCCTTACAGGTGTAATGCAAAAAAAATTATAAAAAAAATGGGAGGGGGGCGCCGGCTGGTCCTGTAAGGGGCCCTTGGGACCATTGGGCCCCTTACAGTGTAATGCAAAAAAAAACAGGAGGGGGCCAGCCGGGCCTGTAAGGGGCCTTGGGGACCATCGGGCCCCTTACAGGTGTAATACAAAAAAAAACGTGAGGGGGGCCGGCTGGTCCTGTAAGGGGCCCTTGGGACCATTGGGCCACTTACAGGTGTAATGCAAAAAAAACCAAGAGGGGGCCAGCCGGGCCTGTAAGGGGCCGGCCCCCCTCCCTTTTTTTTTATATATTTTTTATTTTGTTTGCATTACACCTGTAAGGGGCTTGATGGTCCCCAAGGCCCTTTACGGGCCTGGCTGCCCCCCTCCTGTTTTCTTTTGCATTACACCTGTAAGGGGCAAAATGGTCCCCAGGGCCCCTTACAGGACCGGCCGACCTCCCTCCTGTTTTTCTTTATAATTTTTTTTTTTTTTGCACTACACCTGTAAGGGGCTCAATGGTCCCCAGGGCCCCTTACAGGAACGGTGTAATGCAAAAAAAATCGGGAGGAGGCCAGCCGGGCCCCTGAGGACCATCGGGCCCCTTACAGGTGTAATGGCTGTACCCCCCTGATGGCGGCCCTGTGGGTGGATCCAAACCATATGGTCGCAATCTTGCCCGAGCCTGGTCTGGCTCTGTGATGTCAGCCGACAGTGGGCTTCAGCAAGCTTTGGCTGTACTACTCCTTCAACATTAATAAATTGCAACAGTCCAACTTGTATTTGAAAAATGTTTTTCACAACTTTATTATATAGGAGGTCGTAGACAACTCTGACTAACCCTTAATATGTAATCCATGTGTATTTTTTATTGTACAATGACATACTGTTTCATTTCACTTATTGCGGCCCGTAGTGCTTTATGAAAGTCCTGGTTCCTTAGGGTATAAATGATGGGGTTTATGAGTGGAGTCACTGATAAGTAGATGAAGGACATCCCTTTATAGACCTGGAAGTATTTAATATTCCTCGGCACGACGTATAACGTAAACATCATGGCAAAATAAATACCCAAGACCAGCAGGTGGGAGCTGCAGGTGGAGAAGGCTTTCTTCCTTCCCTTGGATGACTTTATCCTGAGGACGGCGATGATGATAAAGGTGTACGATACAACAGCCGCGACAAAAGGGGCCGCAGACAGGACACTGCTAATGACTACGATAAGAAACGTAAGAGGTGCTATGTCTGAGCATGCAAAGACCATCAGGGTGGTGAAGTCACAATGGAAGTGGTTGACTCTAACGGGGCCACAAAATTCAACATTAATTAGGAAATAACCAACCACCGCCACAGCCACGGAGGAGATCAGCCAAAACCCGATCACTATATATAGGCAAAGTCTATTATGCATTAAGGCGGGATATCTCAGAGGCTGGCAAATGGCCAAATACCTGTCATAGGACATCATCACATACAAAAAGGACTCCACATCCGACACGCCTCCCAATATGCTCAATTGGACGATACAGCCGAGATAGGAGATGACCCCGATTCCCGAGAGCAGGTCATGCAGCATGCGCGGGACCAGATTTGTCGTGTAAAAAAGCTGACAGAAGATAAAATTACTGATCAGAAAGTACATAGGGGAATGGAGGTGAGGACTTTTATTCACCAAAAAAACAATCAGGAGGTTCTCAAAGCAGGTTAGTACGTAGATAACCAATAAGAAGAGGAAAAGTGGAATCTTGTAGGCGGTGAGGTTTTCAAATCCAACGATCCAAATCTCAATCATAAGAGTTTGATTCTTTAGATGGGTCATCTGTGAACAAGAGTATCGGAAATAGTGTTATTAACCACTTAAGGACCGGACCAATATGCTGCCTAAAGACCCAAGGTGTTTTTACAGTTCGGGACTGCGTCGCTTTAACAGACAATTGCGCGGTCGTGCGACGTGGCTCCCAAACAAAATTGGCGTCCTTTTTTCCCCACAAATAGAGCTTTCTTTTGGTGGTATTTGATCACATCTGCGGTTTTTAGTTTTTGCGCTTTAAACAAAAATAGAGCGACAATTTTGAAAAAAATTCAATATTTTTTACTTTTTGCTATAATAAATATCCCCCAAAAACATATATACATTTTTTTTTCCTCAGTTTAGGCCGATACGTATTCTTCTACATATTTTTTATTAAAAAAATCGCAATAAGCGTTTATCGATTGGTTTGCGCAAAATTTATAGCGTTTACAAAATAGGGGATAGTTTTATTGCATTTTTTTTTTTTTTTTTTTTTTTACTACTAATGGCGGCGATCAGCGATTTTTTTCGTGACTGCGACATTATGGCGGACACATCGGACAATTTTGACACATTTTTGGGACCATTGCCATTTTCACAGCAAAAAATGCATTTAAATTGCATTGTTTATCGTGAAAATGACAGTTGCAGTTTGGGAGTTAACCACAGGGGGCGCTGTAACATTTAGGGTTCACCTAGTGTGTGTTTACAACTGTAGGGGGGTGTGGCTGTAGGAATGACGTCATCGATCGAGTCTCCCTAATAAAAGGGATCACTCAATCGATGCGCCGCCACAGTGAAGCACGGGGAAGCCGCGTTTACATACGGCTCTCCCCGTTCTTCAGCTCCGGGGCGGCTATAAACAAATAGCCGCGCCGTCGTCCCGGATCGCTCCCCGAGGGAACCCGACCGCCGCATGTACCGGGGGGGTCCCGATCATCGGACCCCCGACCCACGTCAAGCAGAGGACCTACAGGTACGTACATGTGCCTGTCCGTGCCATTCTGCTGACGTATATGTACATGAGGAGGTCGGCAAGTGGTTAAACGGCATCACACCCGTACATCCCTCATATACCAGAGCAGTTTTCACATTTCTGTTATGGCCCGATTTATAATACAGTGGAACCTCGGTGTGACAGACTCACCCGGGACATCCCCGAACCATCTTATGTCTAAAATCATCCTATGTCCACTAGGGGCATAGGAGGACTGAGAAATTATATCTTGGACTACCTGAGATGGGATTTGTAACGGTATGGCCCGTGGGACCCAGAGGCTCTTGAAGGATGTGGGGTACTCCTGTGTCAGCTTCACCGATGGCTCTTGTGTCTAGGGTCATCCTATGTCCACTAGGGGCATAGGATGACTGAGAACTGATATCATGGGTTACATGAGATGGGACAGTAATGATAATTCAAGTATTGCAGGATATCTTGAAATATTACAAGTTGTTCATTCTGAACACAACAGGTCAATAGAGTGTCTCCTTCAATGTGGAACATAGACTGTTGAAATGTTAATTGATGTTATTCACCTCCAACTACCTGGCTGTAGTGATGAATACTTGCTGTGATTGCATTCTATTGTCTATTGTGTTAATTAAGTCTGGCTCCTAAGATATTTCATGGTGCTATGCTAACTAACCCTGTATTGTGTGAAAGTTCTATTGATGCTAATATGTGTTGTGAGTTAACACACTCTAATGGTCAGATGTCTGACTTATGTTCACTAACGGAATGTGTATTGTGTAGCAGGTGAGAATAGCTTATCACAGAGTCAGAAAGTCTGTCTAAGATGTGGATTGAGGGGGACTCGTTAGCACCCATTGTGTGATGTTGTGGGTGGAGTGTGTCATTGTCCCTTTGATTCCTGCAGCATGCTTTCTAACTGTATATAAGAAACCTGAGTTTACCATTAAAGTTTATGGGGCAGATCCTCAAAGATCTGCACCGGCGCAGAGTATCTGACATACGCTACACCGCCGTAACTTACCTGGCTTTGGTTTTAATCCAGAAAGCATTTGCGGCGTAAGTTACGGCGCCGTAGTGTATTTCTCACGGCGGAAGGGTGCGGAATTCAAATGCAGCGAGTAGGGGGGCGTGTTTCATTTAAATGAAGCGCGTCCCCGCGTCGAACGAACTGCGCATGCCCCGTCCGTCAAAACTCCCAGGGTGCATTGCTCAAAATGACGTCGCAAGGACGTCATTGTTTTCGTCGTGAATGTAAATGGCGTTCAGCCCCATTCACGGACGACTTACGCAAACAACGTAAAATTTTCAAAATTAGACGCGGGAACGACGGCCATACTTAACATTGAGTACGACACCAGATAGCAGCTTTAACTATACACCGGAAAAAGCCAAACGGAAACGACGTAAAAGAATGCGACGGCCGCTCGTACATTCGTGGATCGTCTGAAAAAGCTAATTTGCATACTCGACGCGGATTTTACGACGTGAACGCCACCCAGCGCCCGCCGGAAAATTGCATCTTAGATCCAACGGCGTACTAAGGCATACGCCTGTCGGATCTAACACAGATGCCGTCGTATCTTGTTTGGTGGATACCAAAACAAAGATACGACGCGCAAAATTTGAAATTACGCGGCGTATCAACAGTTACGCCGGCGTAATTTCTTTGAGGATCTGCCCCTATCTGTTTGAAAACAGAGAATAGAGCTGTGTCTTGTTATTCTGGGGGAAATCCAATGGGTCCTGTCTGCTGGATTGTGGAGTGTCGGAAGCTGTCTTGGTTTGGTGGAATGGAATATCGTAACAGCGTTAACCTTTGACCGTTACAGGATTATTATGTAATTATTATCCACAATACATTCCAGGATATCTGTAAAGAACTATTTACTATTTGTTGATTCTGAACTCAATGGGTTAATTGTGACTCATTCATCATGTTGGGACACATACTGTTAGATGCTAATTGACCCTGCTATTGTGCGAAGATGTCCTGTGTTTACACTTATGATAATGTGTATTGTATAGCAGGTGCGCGGAGACGGGACGTCTACTCTGACAGGTCATATCTCGGAGTCACCTCGTCTGGGTAAATGATTAGTTAATTAGCTCATGTTAATTTATGTTCTGGTTACCTCCTCTTTAAACTGTATATAAGGTTGTATTCTTGGTTCTATTAAACACTCCGGCCTGGATTCACATACATCGGCACATATTTATGCGGGCGTAGCGTATGTAATATATGCTACGCCGACGCAGCGCACAGAGGCAAGCACTGGATTCACAAAGCACTCGCTCCTAAAGATACGCTGGATTTCCTCGGCATAAGCCAGCGTAGGTGGAAGTGGGCGTGAGCCATGCTAATGAGGCGTGACCCCATGCAAATGATGGGGAAAGCGCCATAGAAGTACTTAAAATGTCCCGTGGCTGCATCCCAGTGCGCATGCGCAGAATCACGTCGGAACTACTCCCTAAGATACGCCGGATCACTGCCTACGACGTGAACGTAACCTACGCCTAGTCATATTCACGTACAACGTAAACGACAAAAGATATGACGGCTTGTGTTCCCTGGTCCATACCTTAGCATGAGTTGCGCCTCTTATATGGGGAATAACTTTACACCGGACGTACGACTTACGCAAACCGCGTATATTATGCGCCGGGCGCAAGTACGTTCGTGAATCAGCGTATCTCCCTCATTTGCATATGTGCATAGAAAATCAATGGGAGCGGCAAATGCGCCCAGCGTAAATATGCGCCCACGATACGACGGCGTAGGCAAGATACGTCGGTCGTAGGAAGCCTATTTTCAGGCGTATCTAGTTTTGTGGGCACGGCGCACAGATACGACGGCGCATAGTTACACTTACGCAGCGTATTTCGAGATACCTTGGCGTAAGTGCTTTGTGAATCCGGGTCTAAATGTTTAGCACACAGACAAGTCTCGTCTCGTTGTGTGTTAAGGGCAGATGGAATATCTGATATCTATATCCAGACTGATAGGAAGCGGTATATGACGGAAGCACTCAAGCGGAGTGTGGGACGTTCTGTTACACTCGGTTTACGAGTAAATCGGTTAACGAGCATTTTGAAAGGCGAGCAACATTTTTTTTTTCAATTCTGTCTCGGTTTGCGAGTTTTGTCTCGCAAAATTAGCAGAATTCAAGCTAATGGGGTGTGCAGTACCACATTTGGCCAAAGGTACGGGGGCACCAGAGCCGATCGGAGCCATTCGTAAATACTTGGAAAACCCAGAAATACTCTGTTACCGGGTGTTTCCGAGCCTCTCTGAGTATTTCTGAGGTCAGCCGAGCTGTCCCCGATCATCTCCGAGGCTCTCCGGCACACCCCCACCTCTGGCCACTTGTGGAATTGCATGCCAATGAAGTCAATGCGGAACAAATAATTTTTATTTCTATTGACTTCTATGGGGAAACTTGCTTTGATATGCAAGTGCTTTGGATTGCAGGAATTGTCCTGGAACGGATTTTGCTCGTAATCCAAGGTTCCACTGTAATGGAAAAAACAAAAAACATGCACAACGGACAGATTGTTATATATGAAACCAGCGAATCCAGGTGCAGCGGCTATTTTTATTGTATGTATACCATCAATTCTTTTTTTTATATTTCTTTATACATTTTTGAACTTTGAACGAGTTTCTCTTCTCATCTTAACCACTTTAAAACCGCACGCCGTCAAATGACGTCCAAAAAGGGGATCTGTTATCCCGGGTGGACGCCATATGACGTCCTGTACTTTGTGCGGGGATATCTGAATGCCTGCACCTAGAGGCATCATCCTGCGCACCGTAAGAACGATCATAGCGGCAGTTCCGCCGCTTGATCGTTCTTATAGGCGGCGGGAGGGGACATCCCCCCCTCCCGCTGCCATCCGGTGCTTCTCCGTGCTTTCTCGTCCCATCGGGGGCCCGGAGAGATGATCGCCGTCCGCCGGATGTGCAGCATAGAGATGACTGGTGACCAGATGGTCACCAGTCATCTCTATGACCATCGGAGGCCCGGGCGCGATGTGATGACGTCACGCCCGGGTACCTGTAAGTAAACAAACCGCAATTGCAGCTATTAAGAATGAGATCTGTGAATTTTTTTTCACGATTTCATTCTTTCCAGCCTGGAGGAGAGATATGAGGATCTTATTGACCCCTCCCCCCGCATCTCTCCTTAAAGAGGACCTGTCACACACTATTCCTATTACAAGGGATATTTACATTCCTTGTAATAGGAATAAAAGCGATCGGAAAAAAAAAATGTAAAAAAAAGTGTAATAAATAAATAAATAAGTAAAATAAAAAATAAAAAAAAATTTGTCCCCGGTAGCTCGCGCTCAGAAGCGTAAGTCCCGCCCACATATGTTAACGTCGTTCAAACCACACATGTGAGGTGTCGGCGCGTGCGTTAGAGCGTGTCCAACAATTCTAGCACTGGACCTCCTCTGTCATTCTAAACTGGTATCCTGTGAAAATTTTAAAGCGTCGCATATGGAGATTTTTAAGTAACGAAGTTTGGCGCCATTCCATGAGTGTGCGCAATTTTAAAGCATGACATGTTAGGTATCTATTTACTCTGCGTAACTTCATCTTTTATATTTTACAAAAAAATTGGGCTAACTTTACTATTTTTTTATTTTTTAAATCATGAAACCATTTTTTTTTACAAAAAAAAGGCGTTTGAAAAATTATTGCGCAAATACCGTGCAAGATAAAAAGTTGCAATGACCGTCATTTTATTCCCTAGGGTGTCTGCTAAAAAAAACATATATAATGTTTGGGGGTTCGGCGTAATTTTCTAGCAAAAGAATGATGATTTGTACATGTAGGAGAGAAGGGCCAGAATAGGCCCGGTATGGAGGTGGGTTTTAAAGCCCGGTATTGAAGGGGTTAAACACACATAAGTGAATAATACAAAACACAATATAGACCAGGAACCCCTCCCCTTTATACCATCAATTCTGCCTTGAAAAAGTATTCAAACTCCTTGAAATCTTCCACATTTTGTCATGTTACAACCAAAAATTTAAGGGGCAGATCCACATACATCTGCGTGGGCGCAGCGTATGTGAGATACGCTACGCCGCTGTAACTTACTTTGCTATTCTTTGAATCCTGAAAGAATTTGCGCCGTAAGTTACGGCGGCGTAGTGTATCAAATGCGGCGCGTAGGGGGCGTGTTTCATTTAAATGAAGCGCGTCCCCGCCCTGAACGAACTGCGCATGCCCCGTCCCTCAAAACTCCCAGGGTGCATTGCTCCAAATGATGTCGCAAGGACGTCATTGTTTTCGACGTGAACGTAAATGGCGTCCAGCCCCATTCACGGACGACTTACGCAAACGACGTAAAGTTTTCAAAATTATACGCGGGAACGACGGCCATACTTAACATTGAGTATGCCACCAGATAGCAGCTTTAACTACACGCCGGAAAAAGCCGAATGGAAATGACGTAAAAGAATGCGACGGCCGTCGGAATTAGCTAATTTGCATACTCGACGCGGAATACGACGGAAACAGCACCCAGCGGCCGCCGGAAAATTGCATCTTAGTTCCGACGGCGTACTAAGGCGTACGCCTGTCGGATCTAACACAGATGCCGTCGTATCTTGTTTGGTGGATACGCCGGCGTAATTTCTTTGAGGATCTGCCCCTAAATGTCTTTTATTGGGATTTTGTGATAGACCAACACAAAGTGGCTCATAATTGTTATGTGGAAGAAAAATTATAAATGTTTTTTTTTTTTTTTTTACAAATAAACATCATGTGGTGGGGATGCTTTTCTTCAGCAGGGACAGGGAAGCTGGTCAGAGTTGATGGAAAGATGGAGCCAAAAACAGGACAAATACAGGGAAATCTTAGAAGAAAACCTAATAGACTCTGCAAAAGACTTGAGACTGGGGGCGGAGGTTTACTTTCCAGCAGGACAACGACTCTAAACATACAGCCAGAGCTACAATGGAATGGTTTAGATCAAAGCATATCCTAGATTCCCCCAGAGGTTCTCCCCCCAGTGTAGAGATTGCATTCATATTTTTGCCACCCAAATGCATTATTTTAAATTTTTCTACGTTAAACCTCATTTGCCATGTAGTTGCCCCACCTCATTAATTTGTTCAGATCTTATTGCAAGGTTTCCACATCCTACGGAGAAGTTATTGCCCTGCTTAGCTTAGTATCGTCCGCAAATACAGAGATTGCACTGCTTACCCCCATCCTCCAGGTCATTTATGAACAAATTAAATAGGATTGGTCCCAGCACAGATCCCTGGGGGACCCCACTACCCACCCCTGACCATTCCGAGTATTCCCCATTTATCACCACCCTCTGAATTCGCCCTTTTAGCCAGTTTTTAATCCATGTACTCATTTTACGGTCCATGCCAACGGACCTTATTTTGTACAGTAAACATTTATGGGGAACTGTGTCAAATGCTTTTGCAAAATCCAGATGCACCACGTCTACGGGCCTTCCTTTATCTAGATGGCAACTCACCTCCTCATAGAAGGATAATAGATTGGTTTGGCAAGAACAATTCTTCATGAATCCATGCAGATTACTGCTAATAATACCGTTCTCATTACTAAAATCTTGTATATAGTCCCTTATCATCCCCTCCAAGAGCTTGTATACTATTGATGTTAGACTAACTGGTCTGCAATTCCCAGAGATGTATTTTGGGCCCTTTTTAAATATTGGTGCTACATTGGCTTTTCTCCAATCAGCTGGTACCATTCCAGTCAGTAGACTGTCAGTAAAAATTAGGAACAATGCTCTGGTGATTACTTGACTGAGTTCCCTAAGTACCCTCAGGTGCAAACCATATGGTCCCGGTGTTTTAATAATGTTAAGTTTCATTCTGTCCTCTGTTAACCATGAAGGTGCTTCCTGTGATGTGTCATGAGCAGGGCCGGCGCTCCCACTAGGCGAACTAAGCAGCCGCCTAGAGCGCACTGCCACCAGGGAGAGCTGCCACAGCTGCTGGGTCTTCTACAGAAGATCGGTTCCTCCTCAGCCGATGGTGACTGATGCGGAGTGTAGCGGAAGGGCTCTATATGGCTGGCTGCAGAGTGACTAGGCAGGGAGAAGAAGCAGACAGATCGTCCCCTTCGCTGCACTAAACCAGAGGTGACCATGCTGATGTCCAGCAGGCAGCAGCAGCAGCCGTGGGTGTCAGCTCTCTGCCCGCCCCGCCTCCCTCTCTGGGTGATGTGCAACCATTGGAGGAGCAGGGCATAGACACCCAGAATGGATCCACCCAGGCCTAGACTGGCCACACGCTGGGCCGAAGCCACTTGTCCTGGAGTAGTGTGGAGCCCAAAGCAAAGCTGATCCTGCAGCTTACCCAGCCTGTGATATGTGGAGGGAGATGGAAAGAAGTGCTCCAAGGTAGGAACTTGTCAGGTGGTGGGGGAAGCGCTGGGGATGATCTTATCACTGGTGTGTGACCCCCGCCACTTGGCTGCATCCATCCACCTAGCTGTCCACTTTGCTATATTCTCCCTCCACCACGCTGCACCCCCCCCTCCCTCTGCTCTCCACCTGGCTGCACTTTCCCTCTTCTGTCCACCTGGCTGCACTTTTCCTCTTCTGTCCACCTGGCTGCACCCCCTCCTCTGCTGTCCACCTGGCTGCACTTCCCCTCTGCTGTCCACCTGGCTGCACTTCCCCTCTGCTGTCCACCTGGCTGCACCCCTCCTCTGCTGTCCACCTAGCTGCCCTTCCCCTCTGCTGTCCACCTGGCTGCACCCCCTCCTCTGCTCTCCACCTGGCTGCACTTCCCCTCTGCTGTCCACCTGGCTGCACCCCCCCTCTGCTGTCCACCTGGCTGCACCCCCCCTCTGCTGTCCACCTGGCTGCACTCCCCCCCTCTGCTGTCCACCTGGCTGCACTTCCCCTCTGCTGTCCACCTGGCTGCACCCCTCCTCTGCTGTCCACCTGGCTGCACTTCCCCTCTGCTGTCCACCTGGCTGCACCCCCTCCTCTGCTGTCCACCTGGCTGCACTTCCCCTCTGCTCTCCACCTGGCTGCACTTCCCCTCTGCTGTCCACCTGGCTGCACCCCCCCTCTGCTGTCCACCTGGCTGCACTTCCCCTCTGCTGTCCACCTGGCTGCACCCCCTCCTCTGCTCTCCACCTGGCTGCACTTCCCCTCTGCTGTCCACCTGGCTGCACCCCCCCTCTGCTGTCCACCTGGCTGCACCCCCCCTCTGCTGTCCACCTGGCTGCACTCCCCCCCTCTGCTGTCCACCTGGCTGCACTTCCCCTCTGCTGTCCACCTGGCTGCACCCCCTCCTCTGCTGTCCACCTGGCTGCACTTCCCCTCTGCTCTTCACCTGGCTGCACTTCCCCTCTGCTGTCCACCTGGCTGCACCCCCCCTCTGCTGTCCACCTGGCTGCACCCCCCCTCTGCTGTCCACCTGGCTGCACTTCCCCTCTACTCTCCACCTGGCTGCACTTCCCCTCTGCTGTCCACCTGGCTGCACTTCCCCTCTGCTGTCCACCTGGCTGCACTTTCCCTCTGCTGTCCACCTGGCTGCACCCCCCCTCTGCTGTCCACCTGGCTGCACCCCCCCCCCTCTGCTGTCCACCTGGCTGCACCCCCCCTCTGCTGTCCACCTGACTGAACCCCCCTCCTCCTCTCCACCTGGCTGCACCTCTCCTCTCCACCTGGCTGCACCTCTCCTCTCCTCTCCACCTGGCTGCACTTCTCCTCTCCACCTGGCTGAACCTCTCCTCTCCACTTGGCTGCACCTCTCCTCTCTACTTGGCTGCACCTCTCCTCTCCACCTGGCTGCACCTCTCCTCTCCACCTGGCTGCACCTCTCCTCTTCTTTCCACTCCACCTGGCTGCACCTCTCCTCTCCACTCCACCCCACCTGGCTGCACCTCTCCTCTCCACTCCACCCCACCTGGCTGCACCTCTCCTCTCCACTCCACCCCACCTGGCTGCACCTCTCCTCTCCTCTCCACTCCACGTGGCTGCACCTCTCCTCTCCTCCTGGCTGCACCTCTCCTCTCCTCTCCACTCCACCTGGCTGCACCTCTCCTCTCCACTCCACCCCACCTGGCTGCACCTCTCCTCTCCACTCCACCTGGCTGCACCTCTCCTCTCCACCTGGCTGCACCTCTCCTCTCCTCTCCACTCCACCTGGCTGCACCTCTCCTCTCCACTCCACCCCACCTGGCTGCACCTCTCCTCTCCACTCCACCTGGCTGCACCTCTCCTCTCCACCTGGCTGCACCTCTCCTCTCCTCTCCACTCCACCTGGCTGCACCTCTCCTCTCCACTCCACCCCACCTGGCTGCACCTCTCCTCTCCACTCCACCTGGCTGCACCTCTCCTCTCCACCTGGCTCTATCCCTCCACCTACCTGCCCCCCCCCCCCCCCTCCTGTCCACCTGGCTCTATCCCTTCACCTGGCTGAACCCCTTCTCCACCTGGACCAGTTCTGGTGCTAAAATTTAATTCATTTTAATTTTTTTTCTTTTGGGGGGGGGGGCAAGTAGCTGGTCTCGCCTAGGGCGCAAAATAGTCTAGCACCGGCCCTGGTCATGAGGATAAACACTGCAGTTTTGGTTACTGAAGCCCCCCGCACAGGGGTGGACTGACAACTCATGGGGCCCCCGGGCAATAGCAGATTATGGGGCCCCTGGGCTTACAGATGGCCACCACTCCAGGAGGCAGTGTAGAGGCGGGGCAGCTAAAATCTCAGGATTTTTACATCAAAAGCAAGTTGGTTTCGGACATATCAAGGACAGATGTAAAAAAAAACATGGGGCCAGATCCACAGTGAGAGTACTCCGGCGTACCTACTGATACGCCGGTGTACTTTCAAATTTCCCGCGTCGTATCTTTAGTTTGAATCCTAAAACCAAGATACGACGGCATCTGGGTTTGATCCGACAGGCGTACGGCTTCGTACGCCTTCGGATCGTAGATGCAATACTTCGGCGTCCGCTGGGTGGAGTTCGCAACGTTTTCCGCCTCGGGTATGCTAATTAGCTATTTCCGACGATCCACGAACGTACGCGCGGCCGTCGCATTCTCTTACGTCATCTCTAGTCGGCTTTTTCCGGCGTATAGTTAAAGCTGGTATTTTGCGGCGTATAGATAGACTTGCCATGTTAAGTATGACCGTCGTTCCCGCGTCGAAATTTGAATTTAATTTTTTTTGCGTAAGTCGTCCGTGAATCGGGATGGACGTAAATCACGTCTAAGTTAAAAAAATGACGTCGTTGCGACGTCATTTCGCACAATGCACAGCGGGAAATTTCGAAACGGAGCATGCGCAGTTCGTTCGGCGCGGGGACGCGCTTCATTTAAATGAATGACGCCCCCTAATCGCCGATTTGAATTCCGCCGCCAAAGATACACTACACCGCCGTAACTTACGGCGCAAATTCGTTGTGGATTTGAAACAAAGCCAAGTAAGTTACGGCGGCGTAGCATATCTTAGATATGCTGCGCCGGTGCCGATCTATGTGGATCTGGCCCACAGATTTTTACATACTGTTCCTGGTATTATTGAGCCTGGCAACCCTGATGGGGCCCTCTAGTGGCATGGGGCCCTCGGGCAGTGCCCAAGAGTCCCAATGGTCAGTCCGCCCCTGCCCCCGCGTTTCCCTCGTGAAGACTAAGGAGAAAAATAAATTCAATACCTTCGTCATCTCCCCATCCTTTGTAACCAAATGTTCTTCCTCATTTTTTATGGGGCCAAATTTGGCCTGTCCTCCCTTTTTTACTGTGTACATACTTAAAGAATTTCTTGGGATTTTTTTCTCGCCTCTGCTATGTGTCTTTCATGTTCTATCTTAGCCGCCCTAATTGCACCCTTACATTTCTTATTGCATTCTTTATAAAGTCTGAATGCTGATGATGATCCCTCAACCTTGTATTTTTTTGAAGGCCTTCTCCTTTGCTTTTTTTTTTTTCAAAATCATTTTTATTGAAAATGTTTCATAATACAGAGTAATAAACATAGCACAAAGTAGCAAACATAACAAACATAACACAACCCAGTATGCAAGAGGAGATTAATGGTCACCGTAAGGCGAGTCACAGGATCTAGATATACACCATTAATAACACATGTTGATCTAAACCATAAAAGTCTGAGACACTAGTACTGAGAAGGCACTGAGTGCTCCGCCAACAGGCGACATAAGGTAAGCCAAAATGACTGGGTGGGTAGAAATAAATAAAAATAAGGGTATAGGGAATAGAGAAAAGGAAGGAAAAAGGAAGGTATGGGATGGGTAGCTGTGGGGAATATTTCAAACTTAATCATATAGATACAGTTGCCTAACGTACATTAATACATAACCAATACCAATGTGAAGACAAATTGAAATCTATTTTGAGTCAAACCATTCTGTCCAGGACTGCCACTGTTTATTGAATTTAACACTCCGCCCCTCTCTATATGCCAGCATAGTCTCAAAAGTATGATTGGTTCGAGCAATATCGAGTACTTCCGACACATTAAGGACCCTATTGGATTTCCAATATCCTAGTAATCAATGACCTAGCGGGCAGTAAGATATGGGTAACTACAGTCCGAAAGTTTTGGGGAAATCCCTCTATTTCCAAGTTCAGCAGCGCTAATTCAGGACAAGGGGGTGTCAGGATCCCTGTAGTATGAGAGATACACCTAAACACACCTCTCCAGAAGCTTGTAAGATGTTTACAAAGCCAAAAAACATGAAAAATGTTACCTACCGTACCACAGTCCCTCCAACAAAGTGGAGAGACGTGGGGGAAAACTTTGCCAATCTATATGGGGTAAGATACCATCTCTGAGCTATTTTTTGGGAAAGCTCCCAGTGATTAACACATCTGGAAGCCTTGTATACACTTTTGAATGCAAGTTGCCATTGGTATGTTGTGAATGTTTTACCTAAATCGATTTCCCACTTACGGAAAGGAGGGGAGACAGAGAAAGCTAGTTTCTCCTGGAAAGAGTTGTAGAATAGGGATATGCCCTTATTCAGCGGGGAATCGTTGGTGTAAAATCGCCATGCGGTTTTCTGAAGAAGAATGTGTCTGGGTTTCAACGTTTTTAGGAAATGGGAAGCTTGCGCGTATTTAAAATAGTCTGTGGGAGGCAAGTTGTATTCCAACGCAAGCGTTTCAAATGATTTAAGCGAATTGTTCCAATACAGATCGTCGATCTGAGTGATACCCCTAGTGACCCAATTAGAATAGGTGGTGTGTGGAATAGCCTGTGACAGGATCTTAATTGGGGTAGGGAGAGCTACAGTGTCGAAGGAGCCAGATGCTATGTGACACAGCTCCCTCCATGCTAGTATGGAGGCTTGGAGAGTCAGTGGGAGTTGGCGCAAGGGGAACGGCTTCCATGCATCTAGGATCAAAAGACTACGCAGATCCGCGGTCGGGCTAAGTGCCTGCTCGATACTGCACCATAAGATTTCAGAGGATGGGGAAATCCAACATCTAAGGCCTAGTACACACGAGAGGATCGATCCGCGGAAACGGTCCTCCGGACCGTTTCCGCGGATAAATCCTCTGGCGGATTTTGATCTCATGGTTGTACTAACTATGAGATCAAAATCCCCACGGAATTCCCTCCGCGGTGACGTGTCGCGCCGTCGCCGCGATGATGACGCGGCGACGTGCGCGACGCTATCATATAAGGACTTCCACGCATGCGTCGAATCATTACGACGCATGCGAGGGATGGAATCGGACGGATTGATCCGCTGAGTCTGTACAGACCAGCGGATCAATCCGCTGGACTGGATTCCAGCGGATAGATTTCTTAGCATGCTAAGAAATCTTGATCCGCTGGAAATCCATCCCCGGGGAAAAAAATCCGTGGAAAAATATCCGCTGGATCGTACACACCAGGGGATCTATCCGCTGAAACCGGTCCGCTGATCAATTCCAGCGGATCGATCCTCTCGTGTGTACAGGGCCTAAGTTGGGTAAGTATGGCTGCGCGATAATAATCTTTAATGTCGACCAGGCCCATGCCCCCCACCGATCTATGTTTAATCAGGAGGGATTTAACACATTGTGGACGTTTAGCACCCCACACATAGCATTTTAAAATGAGGTTTAAGGAGTTAAGGTGGTTAGATTTCAACGGGACGGGTAGTGTTCGAAAAATATATAGGATCCGAGGGAGTAGGAGCATTTTAAACGAGGCCAGGCGACCGGACCACGTCAATTCAACTTTGGATAGGCGATCAGCCCCTTTGGATAGCTTGTCTATTAGGGGAACGTAGTTAGCGTCCGCAAGTTTCAGGGGGGTCAGCTGTTATTTGAAGTCCTAAGTACGGAATACTAGATGTAGCCCAGGAGTAGGGAAAGGAGACTTGCAAGTGAGATTGGAGGCGAGGGGAGAGGTTAAGACCCAATATAAGGGATTTCAAAAAGTTTACTTTATAATAGGAAATGTGGCTGAACTCGGAGAGAATATTATGCACCTGGAGTAATGATGTTTGTGGCGACGTCAGGAAAAGGATGATGTCATCCGCAAATAGACTATGTTATGTGATCTGCCCAGTAGCGTGAAGCCCAGAGTGCCAGCATGGGATCTAATCTTTTCCGCCAGGGGCTCTATGAGGAGGTTGAAAATAGAAGGGGACAATGGACACCCCTGTCTAGTACCATTGGTAATGCGAAAGGGGCGTGAAAGCATACTAGAGGTGTAAACCTGTGCGCACGGTGAGGAGTACAAGGCCAAAATAGCCAACAAGTTCGGGCCAGAGAACCCGGATCTCTCGAGAACTCGACCCATGTAGCCCCAATGTACCCTGTCAAACGCCTTCTACGCATCCAAGGAGAGGAGAAGAGAAGGCGTTCGACTGGCCCCAGCATGATGTACAATGTCAATGACTCTCCTAGTAGTGTCAGATGACTGCCTACCTAGAGTAAACCCTGTTTGATCTGGGTTGATCAAAGTTGGCAATATAGGGAGTAACCTGGAGGCTTAATCTTAGCGTATAATTTAACGTCTGTATTCAACAGCAAAATGGGCCTAAAGTTAGCTGGTTCAGTAGGTGATTTGCCTGGTTTTGGGATGGTAAAAATGTAGGCCTTAAGCATTTCATCCGGGAAAGAGGCAGAGAGCATTGCTTCCGAAAACATTTTACCTAATGCAGGAGCACGAAGGGAGTCAAAAGTTTTATAATAACTATTGGGCAGCCCATCTGGACCAGATGACTTCCCAATAGGGAGGGCTTTAATCGCCCTCAGGATCTCAGGCTCCGTTATAGGTGAATTTAGAGACTCCAATTGAGACTGGGACAATGCGGGGAGTGAAAGATCAGCCAGGAAGGACTGAATGGCGGCCTCTGTGGGCTGAGGGGTGGCAAGGTCCTCCTGGAGATTGTATAACGAGGCATAGTAATCTGCAAAATAATTAGCTATATCCTGTGGGTTGTAGAATTTACTGCCATCAGAGCTACTAGTAAGGAAGGGGATGGAGGTTTTCACTCTACGATTTTTCAGTCATTGAGCCAAAAACTTGCCTGCACGGTTGCCAGAGACATAGTGGGTTAATTTAAGAGATTGGACATGCTTGTTGTATTGTTCAAGTAGGAGTCGCCTGAGACCTGAGCGCAACTCAAATAGTCGCAGGATCTTCTCATCTTTTTTTAATAAAGGACTTTATTCTATGGTGTCAGTGTGTTTTTGTACAATACTTTACACTTCCTTCCCCATTACCATTACCAAAGGGGTCTTCCAGATTCTGATAAACCTCCCGCCCGCAGACCCCCACAACCACCGGGCAAGGGTTGTGGGGATGAGACCCTTGTCCCCATCAACATGGGGACATCCTCCCCATGTTGAGGGCATGTGGCCTGGTGCGGTTCAGGAGAGGGGGGGCCGCACTCTGTCCCCCCCCTCTTTTCTGCGGCCGGCCAGGTCAACGTGCTCGGATAACGGGTCTGGTTATGGATATTTAGGGGGAACCGCACGTAATTTTTTTTTTTAATTGACGGCGGGGTTCCCCTTAATATCCCCTTAATATCCATACCAGACCTAAAGGGTCTGGTTATTGAATTTGCGGGGACCTCCGCGCATTTTTTTTTTCTAAAAGTCCGTGTCCCATTGAATCTTTTCTCTATAATGTCGAATCTTTTCTCTATGATGTTGAATCTTTTCCCTATAATGTCGAATCTCTCTATATCAAATTTTTACCGCAACGAAAACGAAAATAAAGCATTTTTTATGTCGTATCTTTCCGTTTTCGTTTCTTGCACTTTCGTTATCGTTTGTTAAAACGATAACGAAAAAAACAGATTTGCATTCTAACGAAAACGAATGCACATGTCTACCAAACAGTATATGGGTTAGAAACAGACTCAGGGTTCAATGAAAAGTATTCTTTTAGGTGGTCGGTTAGAGCGGTCACCTGATCAGGTTGCTGGAGCAGGTGAGAATTAGCTCTCCAAACATGGTATGGGGACACCGGGCTTCTCCCATCCACCACCACAGACACCGGAGGGTGGACTGACCACGTGATGTCGTGGATGGTAGACGAGGAGACCCTCTGTAACAAAAATCTATCTACCAAAATCATGTCCAGAAAACGGTGATCCACAAGATTCATATTGCAATCACTAAGCCAGCCCTTCAAAATCCCCTTCCATTTATGGAAACCCTTACTCTTCAACTTCAAACTAACCCCCAGGAGACTGTTCACGTTCTCCTCTGCTATAGGCCACCCGGGCCTAAATCGCAGCTTCTACCATCATTAACGGAGTTTATATCCACTTATACCCTTAACAGCAAACACCTTTTGCTGCTCGGGGACTTCAATCTGTGGGCCAACTCTGCACAGGATCCCATTGCGGATGCCTGCATCGATCACCTGGAGGGATTAGGGCTACAGCAACTTATATGCGGGCCAACACATGCTTCAGGTCACACACTCGACCTAATTTTCAGACAAAATCTGAAAATAAGCATTTTGGAAAATGAACCATTGCCATGGACAGACCACCATGCAATTAATTTCATAATCTCCAAAATTCCACCATCGATAAAAGCACCCAAGCCGGTGACAATACACTGGGCTAGATCTCAGAAGAAGCTCCATTCGGAACTCTTCAAATCTACCTTGGGAAACAGAGTCAGAACAATCCATCCACATCAAACAGCCTCAGATACACTGGATGCCATAAATGCAGCTCTGCTACAGTCAGCCAACTTAGTAGCACCAAAACGCAAAGCCCGCATTTGGAAAAAAAAGTCCGGCTGGTTCAACAACCAGCTGTCGCTACTGAAGCAAGAACGCAGAAGGGCGGAAGCCGCCTGGAAAAGAAGCTCTTCAGAGGATAACCTCATCATCTACAAGGCAATAACAACACGATATCATAAAGAAATCTTCAAAGCCAAGAAACATCATTTTTCTATGGCGATCAGCAGCGCCCTAAACCGCCCCCGCGAACTCTTCAAGATGGTCACCCAGACCATGAATCCAGGATGTCTTGAAATCCCCAATTCAGACACCCAAGAGTTCTGTAATGAACTATCGGATTTCTTCATCAACAAAATTGAAAGAATCCGGGAAAGCATCTTGCAAAACAATACCCCCCTCAACCCCACCGTCAATCAACCACAAAACACCCACAGAAACGCTCTACAATCAACAAAGTTCACTCTGGATCCGATCTCCATCGATACCACAAAAAATACCATTGGTGCTTTACGGAACAGCACAGCACCCAATGATATCATCCCCACTAAACTGCTGAAGGAATGTGCCGACATCCTGGCACCATCCATCACACAGCTTATAAACCAGTCATTTAAGGAAGGCATAGTGCCCTCCCTGCTGAAAGAGGGCACAATCCAGCCCATCTTGAAAAAACCTAACCTGGATCCCAAGGACCCAACTCATCGCCGTCCCATAACAGGCCTAAACGTTTTCTCCAAGATAATGGAGAAAATAGTGATACAACAGCTGCAACAGCATCTAGATACCCACAATCTGCTCGATCGATTTCAATCAGGTTTCCGCCCTGGACACGGGACAGAAACGGCCTTACTCAAAATATGGGACGATGCCCTCGAGGCCGCAGACGAAGGAGAATCCTGTCTCCTGGTTCTGCTGGACCTAAGCGCAGCCTTTGACACAGTAGACCACAAAATGTTACTGATTCGACTGGCCGAGGTAGCAGAAGTCGCAGAAGGTGATTTACCATGGTTTTCCTCCTTTCTTGAAAACTGATCACAAACAGTGAAACTGGGATCTTTCACGTCAGAAAAATGCACGGTGTCATGTGGAGTCCCCCAAGGATCCCCCCTGTCACCAGTGCTGTTCAACATCTATCTTCGCCCTCTCTTTGATATTATCAGTAGCCAAGAACTACTCTATCACTCTTATGCAGACGATACGCAACTGTATTTTCGCGTCTGCAACAAAAAGGATCATCATCTCAGTTTAGAGAAATGTCTCTCTTCAATAGAAAACTGGATGACTAAGAGTTATCTTAAACTCAACAGTTCCAAAACAGAACTTCTTATATTTCACGCCAGCCGAAAGAGTCAACTGGCAAAAACCTGGACACCGCCGCCCATTCTGGGCCAAATCATCACCCCTAGCTCCAAAGTCAAAAGTCTAGGAGTCATTTTCGACGCCTTCATGACAATGGACGCACAAATAGGGTCAGTAGTCAGCGGATCGCACCATCTGTTGCGCCTACTACGCAGACTTATTCCATTTATCCCCAAAGAAGACGTAGCAGTCGTGGTGGGAACAATCGTAAATTCCAGACTGGACTATGCAAATGCCCTTTACCTCGGACTCCCAAAGTACCAAATCTCTCGTCTGCAAGTCGTACAGAATACGGCCGCCAGACTGGTGACTGGGAAAAAAACATGGGAATCAATCTCACCTTCGCTGAGAACCCTTCACTGGTTGCCAGTAAAAGACAGAATTGCATTTAAAGCACTCTGCCTGACACATAAGTGCATCCATGGGAAGGCTCCGCAATATCTTTGCGACAAGTTAGAACCTCACAATTCCAATCGCGTTCTGCGATCCACCGACCAAAATCTGGTCAAGGTACCAAAAACCAAATACAAGTCCAAAGGAGAAAGAAGGTTTGTTTTTCAAGGTCCTAGACTATGGAACGCTTTATCAACCAGCATTCGGTTGGAGGAAAACCACCTGACTTTCAGAAGACGGATTAAAACTCTGCTCTTTTGATGTCATTGAGACACGAACAACTAGCGCCCAGAGGCGATTCAGTTCGCATGTGCCGCGCTTTATACGTTTTTCATTCATTCATGTCGATACGGGAGTAGGAATTATGCCTGGAGGAGTGGAAGGAGTAGTCCCTTTCATTCGAGTGTTGACATCTCCAAGCGTCAAACATGTCTTCCATGTGGAGCAGGGGTTGAAGGACAGGTTGAGGCCGTTTAAATTTGGAGGTGGTGTCCATCGCAAAGTCAGCCGTCAAGTTGTAGTCGCAACACATAATCAAGGCTCCTTCCTTTACTTTGTTAACTTTGCAGAAAAGTCTCTGCAGGAAGCAAAGTTGGTGGGTGTTGGGCGCGTATAGATTGACTATAGTGAACAGTTGGTTATTAAAAACCCCCACCAGAATCAGAAATCTACCTTCAGGATTAGTGAACGTCTCTCTAAGGGAGAAACTCACAGACTCCCTGACAGCAATGAGGACTCCTTTTTGTTTCTTGGGAGCAGAGGCCTGAAATATGTGAGGGAATTTGCTGTGGTGAAAAGGGGGTGCACCCGATGCCATCCAATGAGTCTCCTGTAGACACAGGATGTCAGAGCGTAATCTCAAGGCCTCTTTCCATACCGAGGCCTGCTTAACAGGGTGGTTTAAACCTCTGACATTAAAGGAGGTTACCCTGAGGGCCATGGGTCAGCAGAAAAAAAAAAAGAATGAAAGATAACAGTACCTCCCGAGGTTCCCAACGGTTACCCAATTTCAGCGAAGTCCAGGCATCAGGGCATCAGGTTCTGAGAAGAGGCATGACGTCTTCATTCTGCTTTGCTTTTATATGCATTTTTACATTGGAGTTATTCCATCCAGGACTTTTGTTCACGCTTTAAATTAATTTCCCAATAGGATGCATTGGCTAATACCCTTATTTAATATGCTCTTAAAGCAAACCCATCTCTCCTCCGTGTTCTTTGTTCCTAAGATTTTATCCCAATTTATGCCTTCTAGCAAGGTTTGTAGTTTAGGGAAGTTGTCTCTTTTGAAATTCAGTGTCTTTATATTCCCCTTATGTGATCGCTGTTACATTAATTGCCCCGTATTTCCACATCCGTGATCAGGTCTGTATTGTTGGTAATCAGTAGATCCAGTAACACTTTACCATCTGAACCGTGAAATTGTCCTGCAAGACATTTAGGAACTGGCAAGCTTTAGGCCTTGTACACACGACCGAGAAACTCGTTGTAAAACGACGAGTTTCTTGTCAGGCTTGTCGAGAATCTTGTCAAGCTTTCTTTGCGTACACACTGTCAAGACAAAATCTCGTCGCTCTCAAACGCGGTAACGTTCAACACGTACAACCACACTATAAAGGGGAAGTTTGATTCCACTGGCACCACCCTTGGGGCTGCTTTTACTAATCTCATGTTATTGCGTGTTAAGTAAAAGCTTGGTGAGAGGCGCTTTTCAGTCTGTTACAGCGTAACAAATGTGCTATCTCCATTACGAACGCTACTTTTACCGAAGGTGCGCTCCCGTCTCATACTTTATTATGAGCATGCGCGGGTTTCTAAGCATATACACAAACGTGTTTCTCGTCGTAAACCAGCCCGACGAGAAACACGACGAGGAAATTGAGACTCCCGACGAGAAAAAAGAGAACTTTTTTCCTCATCGAGATCTACGACAGTTTTCTCGACGAAAAACATACACACGACCGTTTTCCTCTGCAAAAAAGCTCTGCCACCAAGTTTCTTGATGGATTTTGTCGAGGAAAACGGTTGTGTGTACGAGTCCTTAGACGTATGCCTGGTTCCCTCCACCCAGTCTATGTCTGGATAATTAAAATCCCCCATTATGACAACACTTCACATCCTTGCTGCTAATCCAACTTGGAGATTTTTCTCCCCCTCCTCCCTCAGGTTAGGGGGCCTATAGCATAATCCCATAGTACATGTATGGGTTGTTTTACAAGTTGATCATTTACAATCATTTTAACTGTTGGGGAGTGTCTCACCAAAACTGACATTTATATTGCAGGGGATGCCTAAAATCTGACTTGTAACTTAGTGCAGATTTCTGGGAAAATCAGTGAACCAATCACAGAAGCAGAAAATGACATTTTGGGGGAGCACTGCGTACACAAGCGGTCTACAGAACACCTCCAGGATTGGAATGCTGATTGTGAGCCAAAACTTTTCATCCAACATCAGTACCTGACCTCAGAAACGGGATAAAATTCCCACAGACACCCTCCACAATCATGTAGAAAGCGTTCCCAGAAGAGTGGAGGATGTTATAACTGAAAAAAAGGGGGGGGGGGTTCTATGTTAGTGGTAATGGTATTGAAATGGGATGTCAAACAAGCTCATATAGGTGTGTTGGGTTTAGGAACTCAAGTGTCCTGCATGAAGCCCTGACCTCAACCCTACTGAGCACCTTTGGGATGATTTGGAACGCCAAATGTGAGCCAGGTCTTCTCATTCAACATCAGTACCTGACCTCACAAAATGGCACAGATTCCTATAGACACACTCGTTGGGGAAAGCCTTTCTAAAATAGTGGAGGATGTTATACCTGTAGCTGCAAAGAGGGGGGGACTCCATGTTAATGATCATGGTATTTGAGTGGGATGTCAAACAAGCTCATATAGGTGTGCTGGGTGGAGGAACCTAAGTGTCCTGCATGAAGCCCTCCCCTCAACCCTACTGAACACCTTTGGGATGAATTGGAATTCTGATTGTAAGCCAGGTCATTTCATCTAGCAAAAGTACCTGACCTCACAAATTGGCACATATTCTTAAAGACACACTCCTTGTTGAAAGCCTTCCCAGAATAGTGGAGGATGTTATAGATGCAAAGAGGGTGTTAATGGTCATGGTACTGGAACGGGACACCAAACACACTCATATAGGTGTATTGGGTGGAGGAACTCAAATGTCCTGCACAAACCAGGTCCCATGACCAGGAAATGCTCTATCACTTCTACACTGATGACACCTAACTTTACCTACGCATCACCAACAAAAAACACCAATACCATGCACTTGAAAACTGCCTCCAATTGATCGACGATTGGATGACGGAGATTTCCATCAAACTTAATGGATCCTCCATGCAAACCGAAACAAAAACCCTAGCACGACGATCACACCACCCACCATCCTTGGACAAACCATCACCCCCAGCACTAAAGCCAAAAGCCTCTGAGTCATCTTTGACTCAGACATGACTATGGACACACAAATAGGATCAATAGTCAGCGGATCTCACCACATTCTTCGCCTGTTGCGTAGACTCACCCCCTTCATCCTGGTAGAGGACACAGCAGTAGTAGTTGGAACAATCATCAATTCCCGACTCGACTACGCAAACTCCCTCTACCTAGGACTCCCCAAATACCAAATTTAACATCTACAAGTTGTCCAGAACACAGCAGCCAGAATGGTAACTGAAGAAAAACCCTGGGAATCAATCACCCCGTCCCTGAGGACCCTCCATTGGCTAGCCGTGAAGGATCGGGTTACATTTAAGACCCTTTGCCTCACTCACAAATGAACACAAGGAAAAGCCCCGCAATACCTCTGCAACAAAATAAAGCACTATGCCCCTCCAGTCAACTAACCAGAACCTCCTCCACATTCCCAAGACCCGCTACAAATCAAAAGGTGAATGAAGATTCACAGTCCAAGGACCCTGGATATGGAACGCTCTACCCATGGACATACGCTTGGAAGAAAACCATCTGGCCTTCAGGAAGAAGCTTATGACCCACCTCTTCTGAAGACACAGGCGGACACTGGCTGCAAAAGCGCCTTGAGGCAATTTAGTTTGCGTTTGTAGCGCTATACAAGTTACTCATTCATTCATTCAAAGCCCTGACCTCAACCCTACTGAACACCTTTATAATGAATTGGAATGCCGATTGTGAGCCAGGTCATTTCATCTAGCATCAGTAACTGACCTCACAAATTAGCGCAGATTCCTAAGGACACACTCTTTGTGAAAAGCCTTCCCAGAATAGTGGAGGATGTTATAGCTGCAAAGAGGGTGTTAATGGTCATGGTCCTGGAATGGGACGCCAAACAATCTCATATAGGTGTATTGGGTGGAGGAACTCAAATGTCCTGCACAAAGACCTGACCTCAACCCTACCGAACTCGTTTGGAACGCCAAATGGTGAGCCAAGTCTTTTCATCCAACCTGACCTCAGTACCTGACCTCAGAAATGGGCTTAAATTCCCACGGACACCCTCTAAAATCTTGTAGAATAGTGATAGAATGAAATAACTACAAAGAGTGGGGGCTTCATATTAATGGCCATGGTTTTGGAATGGGATGTCCAACAATCTTGTACATGCCTGATGGTCAGGTTTCCACAAGCGTTTGGCCATATCAAGTATATACTGTAGCTGCAAGATTGTAATAGGAAAAGCTATGCCTGGTAGGGTACCCATACCTGGCCATGCAGAGTGGCCACTGGTGTGAATTCTAAGTGTACCGTCCTTCCTGACAAACCATTTACAATTTTTCAGCTACAAACAGTAAAAATAATTTTTCGTTAAAATGTTGTAACTCAACATTTTATGCTTTTGCCAATAACTAGCTCTGCATTTCCCTGCTTCAGCTAATGACTATAATGTTTTGACCATATTAGCTGTAAATATTTAAGTCTGGAGTTGACGTACCTGTAACTGTGTATATCTGAGACAGATGGTGTCTGTGTAATAAAGAGCTGAGTGGGTCTTATATACAGTATATTCTTCACTGTACCTTTTCTAATTAGTCCCACTGGACTAATTAACCTGAAAGATTCTGTTTATGCCCATTAAATGTTTTCTTAGCTAATTGCAGTTATCAATTTACACATCCAAACTTGATACAAGGTGAGGAACATACACACATATGATACGGTCATTGAAAACAATTTAAAAAAGAGCTAAAAAACAACAAAATATACAGACAAAATGCATACAAGCCCGGCTGAATCCATCGGCAAAACCAAAACTTTATGGACACCTGACCATCATACCTACCTATACGGTTAATAGATTGTGGACACTTAGGGCCAGATTCTCGTACATCTGCGTATCTTTGCGGGGGCGTGTTTTATGTAAAATATCCATGACCCAACGTGATTGACGTTTTTCACGAATGGCGCATGCGCCGTCCATGGACATATCCCAGTGTGCATTGCTCCAAATATGCCGCAAGAACGTATTGGTTTTGACGTGAATGTAAATTACGTCCAGCCCCATTCACGGACGACTTACGCAAACGACGTAAAATATTCAAAATTCGACGCGGGAACGACGTCCATACTTAACATTGGTACGCCGCATGTACGCCACCATAGAGCAGGGGTAACTATACGCCGGGAAAAGCCTAAAGTAAACGGCGTATCTGTACTGCATCGGCCGGGCGTACGTTCGTGAATTCGCGTATCTAGCCGATTTACATATTTCTAAGCGTAAATCAGCGTACACGCCCCTAGCGGCCAGCGTAAATATGCAGTTACGATCCGACGGCGTAAGAGACTTACGCCGGTCAGATCTAATAGAAATCTATGCGTAACTGATTCTATGAATCAGGCGCATAGATACGACGGCACAACTCAGAGATACGACGGCGTATCTGGAGATACGCCGTCGTATCTCCTCTGTGAATCTGGGCCTTAACCACTAATACAAACTTTGTGGCCAAATCTACATTGGATCCCCCCTCCAAATGAGTTCAGGTACCCAGTGTAGGGTACTGTCAATGTTACAACATATGTGGACAATTGTGCTCTTCCAACCATGTGGTATCAGTTTGGCGAAGACCCCTTTCTGTTCCACCATGACTGTGCCCCCCTGTGTACAAAACCAACTTCATGGTCAAATCTTTAAAAAAAACAACTCCATAAAGACGTGGGCTAGATTCAGTAAGAAGTTACGTCGGCGTATCTGTTGATACGCCGCGTAACTTCTATGATGCGCCGGCGTATCTTTTTTCTGTATTCATAAACAAGATACACCGGAATTTTGCTAAGATACGACCAACGTAAGTCTCTTACGCCGTCGTATCTTAGGGTGCATGTTTACGCTGGCCGCTAGGTGGCGCTTCCGTTGATTTCGGCGTAGAATATGCAAATGAGCTAGATACGCCGATTCCGAAATGTACGTGCGCCCGGCGATTTTTTTTTACGTTGTTTACGTAAGGCTTTTTCCGGCGTAAGGTTACCCCTGCTATATGAGGCGTATTCAATGTTAAGTATGGACGTCGGGACAGCGTCGAATTTTGCGCTGTTTGCGTAAGTCGTTTGCGAATAGGGCTTTGCGTAAATTACGTTTACGTCGAAAGCATTGACTATTTGCGATGTGATTAGGAGTATGCGCACTGGGATACGTTCACGGACGGCGCATTCGCCGCTTGTTAGAGACGTCATTTATGCGGGGTCATGTTTTATTTACATACAACACGCCCACCTATTCACAATTTGAATTCACTTACGCTGGCAGATTTACGCTATGCTGCCGTAACTTAGGGCGCAGGTTCTTTGTGAATCCAGCCCCTGCCTCACTAAGTTACGGCGGCGTAGCGTATCTAAGATACGCTACGCCCGCACAAAGTTAGGGCAGGCTATCTGAATCTAGCCCATGGTTTAAGGAGTTTGACTTGGAGGAACTCGAGTGTCCTGAAAGTACAAAAGGGCTCCTCAGGTTAAAACAGAAGTTTTGTAATATTTGTCACCTGTTAACATTCGAAAAAATTGGAAACCACAGGCAAGGTTTCTAGCTTAGATGGTTCATGATATGGCTATATATCCTGGGAATGACTTCTGAACTTCTTTAAATCTGCAAAGCCAAAACTTTATAGACACCTGACCATCATACCTACCTAAACGGTTAATAGATTGCAGTGGCGGCTGGTGCTCAAAATGTTTGGGGGGGCGCAAACGAAAAAAAAAAAAAAAACAATTGCAGCCTCACTGTACCGATCAATTGTCACCACTGTGCCATGCCATCAAATGCAGTCACTGTGCCATCAAAACGCAACCACTGTGCCATGCCATCAAAACGCAGCCACCGTGCCATCAAAACGCAGCCACAGTGCCATGCCATTAAAACGCAGCCACAGTGCCATCAAAACGCAGCCACTGTGCCATGCCATCAAAACGCAACCACTGTGCCATGCCATCAAAACGCAGCCACTGTGCCATGCCATCAAAACGCAACCACTGTGCCATGCCATCAAAACGCAGCCACTGTGCCATGCCATCAAAACGCAGCCACTGTGCCATGCCATCAAAACGCAGCCACTGTGCCATGCCATCAAAACGCAGCCACTGTGCCATGCCATCAAAACGCAACCACTGTGCCATGCCATCAAAACGCAGCCACTGTGCCATGCCATCAAAACGCAGCCACGTACCATCAAAACGCAGCCACTGTGCCATGCCATCAAAACGCAGCCACTGTGCCATGCCATCAAAACGCAGCCACCGTGCCATCAAAACGCAGCCACTGTGCCATGCCATCAAAACGCAGCCACTGTGCCATGCCATCAAAACGCAGCCACCGTGCCATCAAAACGCAGCCACTGTGCCATGCCATCAAAACGCAGCCACCGTGCCATCAAAACACAGCCACTGTGCCATACCATCAAACGCAGCTACTGTGCCATCAATTGTCACCACTATGCCATCAAACACAGCCCCCAATTGTCGCCACTGTGCCCCCAATTGTTGCCACTGTGCCCCCAATTTTCGCCACTGTGCCCCCAATTGTCACCACTGTGCCCCCAATTGTCGCCACTGTGCCCCCAATTGTCGCCACTGTGCCCCCAATTGTCACCACTGTGCCCCCAATTGTAGCCACTGTGCCCCCAATTGTCACCACTGTGCCCCCACTTGTAGCCACTATGCCCCCACTTGTAGCCACTGTGCCCAGTACCCCCCCCCCCCCGGCACTTACCTTTATGGCTTCTACGTCCCTCGATGTCCCTCGTCCCGCCCTCGATGACGCTTCAGCCAATCAGGTTACCTGATTGGCTGAGACGCCTGTCAGTCTTATCCTCGGGCGTACGGCCGGTACACCCCGAGGATGAGCTTCAGGAAGCCGACTACAGCCTCAGGGCTGTACTCGGACAGCCTATCAGGGCCGCTGGCCCTGATAGGCACTTCCACACAGCCAGTCAGCTGCCGCTATTCAGCTGACCGGCGCTCAACTTCAGCTGAATAGTGGACGGCAGCGGCGAAAATATACAGATTCATACAGTGTATGAATCTGTATATTTTACTGGCTGTGAGCGAGCCAGAGGGGGCGGCGCTCCTGCGTCCCTATGGACGCACCGCCACTGATAGATTGTGGACACTTGACCACTAATCCAACCTCTGTGGCCAAATCTACGTTGGACCCCCCTCCAACTGAGTTCAGGTGTAGGATGACCACATGTCCAAGATTGCCCGGGACAGTCCTGCATTTTGCAGGTCTGTCCCGGGCACATTCATTCCAGGACAATACAGTGTCCCGGAATAAAACTGACACAGCCACCCCCCTGGCCAATCTGATGCCCCCAAAAAATGCCGCCACATCGCCACTTTACTCACTGACAGTACTTGTCCTGGCCCAGGAATGCCTGGAGGAGCACAATCCCCGCCCCCTGCTTGTGATTGGAGAAATCATAAATCCCGCCTCTTGTGTCCAATCACTGTGCTGTGATTCGTTACAGCACAAGCTGATTTTTGGGAAGGGAGGGTGTCCCTGAATGGTAGTTTGGAAATGTGGTCACCCTATTCAGGTACCCAGTGTAGGGTACTGTCAATGTTACAACATATGTGGACAATTGTGCTCTTCCAACCATGTGGTATCAGTTTGGTGAAGACCCTTTTCTGTTCCACTATGACTGTGCCCCCCTGTGTACAAAACCAACTCCATGAAGACATGGTTTGATGAGTTTGACTTGAGTGTCCTGACAGTACAAAAGGGGTCCTTAGCATTCAATCTGTTGAGTTACTCAGGTTAAAACAGCAGTTTTGTCATATTTGTCACCTCTTAGCAATAGAAAAATTGGAAACCGCGGGCAAGGTTTCTAGCTTAGATGGTGCATGGTATGGCTATATATCCTGGGAATGACTTCTGAACTTCTTTAAATCTGCAAAGCCAAAACTTAGGATCAAGCCTGATTGAAGTCTAGGGGGATGGGGGGGGGGCGATCTTAATACTTAATTCTGCCCATTTTCAATGCTAATAGGGAAGCTATGCTCAAAAGAAGACATGAGTAGCAGGGTACTGCCCTTGGGGGCTTTTTTTTACTTGCTTGAAGACCATGGCATGTTAAACCCCCTTCCTGTCCAGGTTATTTTTTTATTTTTAGCGTTGTGATACTTTGACCAACAGTTACTCAGTCATGCAACACTGTACCCAAATTAATTGTTTAACCACTTAAGGACCGCCTAACGCCGATATACGTCGGCAGAATGGCACGGCTGGGCACAAGCACGTACAGGTACGTCGCCTTTTAGCGCCCAGCCGTGGGTCACGCACGCGACCCGGTCCAAAGCTCCGTGACCGCGGCTGCGGGACCCGCGGACCCAATCGCCGATGGAGTCCCGTGATCGGTCACAGGAGCTGAAGAACGGGGAGAGGTGTGTGTAAACACACCTTCCCCGTTCTTCACACTGGCAGTGTCATTGATCGTCTGTTCCCTGATATAGGGAAAGACGATCAATGACGTCACATGTCCAGCCCCGCCCCCCTACAGTTAGAAACACATATGAGGTCACACTTAACCCCTACAGCGCCCCCTAGTGGTTAACTCCCAAACTGCAATTGTCATTTTCACAGTAATCAGTGCATTTTTATAGCACTTGTTGCTGTGAAAATGACAATGGTCCCAAAAATGTGTCAAAATTGTCCGATGTGTCCGCCATAATGTCGCAGTCACGAAAAAAAATCGCCGATCGCCGCCATTAGTAGTAAAAAAAAAATTATTAATAAAAATGCCATAAGACTATCCCCTATTTTGTAAACACTATAAATTTTGTGCAAACCAATCGTTAAACGCTTATTGCGATTTTTTTTTACCAAAAACAGGTAGAAGAGTACGTATCGGCCTAAACTGAGGAAAAAAAAAATTTATATATTTTTTGGGGATATTTATTATAGCAAATAGTAAAAAATATTGAATTTTTTTCAAATTGTCGCTCTATTTTTGTTTATAGCGCAAAGAATAAAAACCGCAGAGGTGATCAAATACCACCAAAAGAAAGCTCTATTTGTGGGAAAAAAAGGACGCCAATTTTGTTTGGCAATTGTCAGTTAAAGCGACACAGTGCCAAATCGCAAAAACTGCCCAGGTCCTTTACCTGCATAATGGTCCGGGTCTTAAGTGGTTAAAGAGGCCGCCGAGTAAACAGGAGATTCTCATGCCTCGTACACATGACCGGTTTTCCCGACGAGAAAACTGCAATTTTTTAGATTGGTCGGGAAAAACGGTCTTGTGTAGGCTCCATAGCAGTTTTTCCCGTCAGTCTTTTTCTCGTTGCGAAAACCGCTTGTGTGTATGCTTTTCCAAGGGGGAAAAAAAACCGAGCATGCTCAGAATCAAGTATGAGATGGGAGCGCTCGTTCTGGTAAAACTAGCATTCGTAATGGAGATAGCACATTCGTCACGCTGTAACAGACTGAAAAGCACGAGGCTGAAAAGCGCGAATCGTCTCTCACCAAACTTCTACTAACACGAGGATCAGCAAAAGCAGCCCAAAGGGTGGCGCCGTTTGAATGGAACTTCCCCTTTATAGTGCCGTCGTACGCGTTGGAAGTCACTATGCTTTGGTTGAGCGTTTTGTTTTGGCTGAACGTGTGTAGGCAAGGCAGGGGAATCACGTCTGGCATTTTTATTATTATTTTTTTACTAGTAATGGCGGCGAACAGCGATTTTTATTGTGACTGCGACATTATGGCGGAAACATCTGAAAATTTGGACACATTTTTTGGGACAATTGTCATTTATACAGCGATCAGTGCTATAAAAATGCACTGGTGCAGCGCCAAACATGAAAATCTAACCAAACATAGGTGTGGCTAGAAAAATAAACACAAGTGTGATGTGTCACACTTCAAGGTTTAAGAGGATAAAACGCTGGTGCGATATATCCAAACACTCATCCGACATGTGAAAAAAACAATCAATGAATGATAAAGTTCAACGTGAATGGTGAGAATTCATAAAAAAACATTAATATTGTGTATATGGTGTCCATCCCATTATATCCAGCCTTCAGAGTTTATATGGTAACTGATGTTAGTAAATTTCCAATGCAACAGTGGCTATGATCCCATTAACCGATATTTCCAATCATCAAGAGGCAGAAAGAAAATAAAATGCCCTTACCAGATGTGGTGGACCCAACAACACCGTACGGTGGTGGGTCAAACGTGCTTAATCAACCCAACGAGTGGGGGGCAACTTCTCTCAATGGCTCTGGACCGTAGCTCTCCACGCTGGTAGTCCTCTTTTGTTTTTTTTCTTTTCTTTCTTTTTTATGATGAGTCCATCCTATGCCTACAAGGAAGCTGTTGATACCACTTCTATGTCAAGGATCCAGTTGATTTAGATTTCTACCAGCGTGGAGAGCTACGGTCCAGAGCCATCGAGAGAAGTTGCCCCCCACTCGTTGGGTTGATTAAGCACGTTTGACCCACCACCGTACGGTTACACATCTGGTAAGGGCATTTTATTATCTTTCTACCTCTTGATGATTGGAAATATCGGTTAATGGGATCGTAGCCACTGTTGCATTGGAAATTTACTAACATCAGTTACCATATAAACTCTGAAGGCTGGATATAATGGGATGGACACCATGGGCCAGATCCTCAAAAGAGATACGCAGACTTAACTGCTGTTCAGTCTGTGTCTAACTTTGGAAACGATCCTCAAAAGGCTTTTTCCAAAGTTAGGCAGAAGATCAGGCATGTGTAATTGAATTACACTGCCGAATCTTAGGATGCAGTACCGCATCCGCCGCTGGGGGCATTTAGAGTCGAAATGCCGTTTCTAGTATGCAAATTAGCACTTAAGGCGATCCACAAAGCTTTCCAGCTTCGTTTTTTCGCCGTAAGTGTTATTTTGCAAGTGTAAAACTAGGGCTGATGTTACAAAGTGTAAACTAGTCACACCATGTAAAAGCCCATTCCAGCGACGGCATTTGGTATGCATTCCCGAGGGAGAACTCCACGGCAATTTGTAAAAACAAAACCGGCATGGGTTCCCCCCCAGGAGCATACCAGGCCCTTAGGTCTGGTATGGGTTGTAAGGGGACCCCCCTACGCCGAAAAATCGACGTAGGGGGTCCCCCTACAATCCATACCAGACCCGTATCCAAAGCACGCTACCCGGCCGGTCAGGAAGGGAGTGGGGACGAGCGAGCGCCCCCCCCTCCTGAGCCGTGCCAGGCCGCATGCCCTCAACATGGGGGGGTTGGGTGCTCTGGGGCAGGGGGGCGCACTGCGGGCCCCCCCACCTCAGAGCACCCTGTCCCCATGTTGATGAGGACAGGACCTCTTCCCGACAACCCTTGCCATTGGTTGTCGGGGTCTGCGGGCGGGGGCTTATCGGAATCTGGGAGTCCCCTCAAATAAGGGGGCCCCCAGATACCGGCCCCCCACCCTAAGTGAATGGATATGGGGTACATCGTACCCCTATCCATTCACCTGTAGGCAAAAAGTTAAAGTTAGTAAACACACAACACAAGGCTTTTTAAAATAATTTATTATTCTGCTCCGGATGCCCCCCCTGTCTTCTTTATTAGCTCTATTAGCAGGGGGGGCTTCTTCTTCCACTCTCCGGGGGTCTTCTCCGCTCTCCGGGGGGGGTTTCTTCTTCCGCTCTCCAGGGGGGGGCTTCTCCGGACTCCGGGGGTGTTCTTCCATCTTCTCCCCTCTTCCGCTGTTGACTCGGCAAACCCTGGTTCTTCTGCAGCTCTCCGGTGCCTTCTTCTTCAGCGCTGGCTGCCTGCTATGTTTGTGTGTTAGCTCAATTTCTAACAGGCAGCCGGCGCGGTCTTCTGTGACGTCAGGGTCTTCTCTTCCCTTCTTCCGATGTTGCCTCGTCGCCTGTTGTCGCTGTAATGATGGAAGCGCGCCTTGCATCCCATTTATATAGGCATCACCGTCCCATCATGCTCCGGCAGGTACCCACGTGGTGGGTGCACGTGGGTAGGCACCCACCACGTGGGTACCTACCGGAGCATGATGGGATGGTGATGCCTATATAAATGGGATGCAAGGCGCGCTTCCATCATTACAGCGACAACAGGCGACGAGGCAACATCGGAAGAAGGGAAGAGAAGACCCTGACGTCACAGAAGACCGCGCCGGCTGCCTGTTAGAAATTGAGCTAACACACACAGATAGCAGGCAGCCAGCGCTGAAGAAGAAGGCACCGGACATCTGCAGAAGAACCGGGGTTCGCCGAGTCAACAGCGGAAGAGGGGAGAAGATGGAAGAACACCCCCGGAGTCCGGAGAAGCCCCCCCCGGAGAGCGGAAGAAGAAACCCCCCCCGGAGAGCGGAGAAGACCCCCGGAGAGTGGAAGAAGAAGCCCCCCCTGCTAATAGAGCTAATAACGAAGACAGGGGGGGCGTCCGGAGCAGAATAATAAATTATTTTAAAAAGCCTTGTGTTGTGTGTTTACTAACTTTAACTTTTTGCCTACAGGTGAATGGATAGGGGTACGATGTACCCCATATCCATTCACTTAGGGTGGGGGGCCGGTATCTGGGGGCCCCCTTATTTGAGGGGACTCCCAGATTCCGATAAGCCCCCGCCCGCAGACCCCGACAACCAATGGCAAGGGTTGTCGGGAAGAGGTCCTGTCCTCATCAACATGGGGACAGGGTGCTCTGAGGTGGGGGGGCCCGCAGTGCGCCCCCCTGCCCCAGAGCACCCAACCCCCCCATGTTGAGGGCATGCGACCTGGCACGGCTCAGGAGGGGGGGCGCTCGCTCGTCCCCACTCCCTTCCTGACCGGCCGGGTAGCGTGCTTTGGATATGGGTCTGGTATGGATTGTAGGGGGACCCCCTACGTCGATTTTTCGGCGTAGGGGGGTCTCCTTACAACCCATACCAGACCTAAGGGCCTGGTATGCTCCTGGGGGGTGAACCCATGCCGGTTTTTTCTTTGAAAATTGGCATGGAGTTCTCCCTCAGGAATGCATGCCGAGCGACGCTGTCATTTTTTTTTTTTTTTTCCGACGCAACTTTTTTAAGCCGTCGCGATCCTCAAAACTCGGCGTAACGTAACTTCGCGCATGCGCAGTACGGCCGGCGCGGGAGCGCGCCTCATTTAAATGGGACTCGCCCCATTTGAATAGGAACGCCTTGCGCCGGCGGAATTTTAGTTACACAGCCTGAAATTTCTAGATAAGTGCTTTGTGGATCGGGCACTTAGGTAGAAACTTTAAGGCAGTGTAACTTAAATGGGATTTTTTAAGTTACGCCAGGTTTTTGTGGATCTGGCCCCATATACACAATATTAATGTGTTTTATGAATTCTCACCATTCACGTTGAACTTTATCATTCATTGATTGTTTTTTTCACATGTCGGATGAGAGTTTGGATATATCGCACCAGCGTTTTATCCTCTTAAACCTTGAAGTGTGACACATCACACTTGTGTTTATTTTTCTAGCCATACCTATGTTTGGTTAGATTTTCATGTTTGGCGCTGCACTTTTGTTTTTCACTTATTTACACAATTTATTCCTTTGTTTGTGTTGGCTGCCACTTTCTGACACCTTTTGGATCAGCGTAGTATATATTTATTATATAAAAATGCACTGATTATTGTGAAAATGACATTGGCAGTGAAGGGGTAAACCAGTAGGTGGCGCTGAAGGGGTTAAGTGTGCCTAGGGAGTGGTTCTAACTGTAGGGGGGATGGGCTGTGTGTGACACAACACTGATCACCGCTTCCGATTACAGGAAGCTGTGATCAGTGTCCTGTCACTAGGAAGACTGGGAAATGCTTGTTTATATTACCGTGACACGATCGCGAGTATGCCTGCGGACATCGGGTCCGCGGGAACCGCGTTCGGAGTCACGGAGCTCCCGATGCGCGTCCACAATGCTGGCTTCTTAAAGGCGACGTATATATACATCCTTCTGCCTGTCCGTGCCATGCTGTCGACGTATATAGTCATGTGCTGGTCTGCAAGCAGTTAAACCCCTGCGTGGGATTTTTAAGTGGACTTTTATTTTGGTTTGGTTTTAATTTAGAAAACGTGGGCTACCAGGCCCTTAACTATACATGCCTGTCTGATGTGGACTCACTACTAGGGTTGAGCGAACCCAAACTGTAAAGTTCGGGTTCGTACCGGACTTTTTGGGTTTTTGGTACCCGGACCCGAACCCGAACAATTTGCTGTAAGTTTGGGTTCGGGTCCAGTGTTAGGCAATGTAATGGTGCGCTGCAGGGCAGCCAATAACCATTTGTTTCACTCGTGTGACCTAGAAGCCATCACAGCCATGCCTACTAATAGGGAGAGAAATATATAGGAGTCAGTCCTGCTTCACAAATCAATTTGCAGCAGCACTGCATATGTTCCTGTGAGATACTCTGCATATTGCATCAGCACTGCATATGTTCCTGTGAGATACTCTGCATATTGCACCAGCACTGCATATGTTCCTGTGAGATACTCTGCATTAGATACTTTAGGGAAAGGTTCCAGATTGTTCTTATAGGGAGAGAAATATATAGGAGTCAGTCCTGCTTCACAAATCAAATTGCAGCAGCACTGCATATGTTCCTGTGAGATACACCCTTTATATACTTTTCTTCTATTGTGCTATTCAAAAAAAAAAATATTTTGGGCAAATATTATTTTTTTTGGTGCATTTCCTGCATATCTGTAGGTGTGAGATAAACACTTAAGCTAGTGTTCTTCTATTGTTCTATTCAAAAAACACCCATTTAGGGCAAGATCCTATTTTTTTTTAAATATAAGGAGAATGTCAAATAAGGGACGTGGCCGCGGTCGTGGTGCTGCTGGTGGAGCTCCTGTTACAGGGAGAGGACGTGGTCGATCTGTGCCAGCTACACGCACAAGTGAAACACCTTTCTCAGGTGCGAGTACCCGACAGAGCCTGCAGCGGTATTTGGTCGGGCCTAATCCAGCTCTACGAATGTTGAGGCCAGGAGCAGAACAGGCGGTAGTAGATTGGGTTGCTGACAGTGCCTCCAGTTCCTTCACATTGTCTCCCAACCAGTCTTGTGCTGAAAGATCAGAGTTGGCGCCTGCAGCTGATGTCCATCAGTCTTTCACCTCACCCCCTTGCAAATCAGCCAAGCAGTCTGAGCCCCAAATCATGCAGCAGTCTCTTCTTCTTTTTGATGAGTCTGTTAGCAGGGTTTCCCAGGGCCATCCACCTAGCCCTGCCCCAGAAGGGGAAGAGATTGAGTGCACCGATGCCCAACCACTTATATTTCAAGATGAGTACATAGGAGGACCATCGCAGCACGTCTCGGATGATGATGATGAAACACAGTTGCCAACTGCTGCTGCTTTCGCAATTGTGCAGACCGACAAGGAGGGCAGGGGTGAAGACTGAGTGGAAGATGATGTGGAGGACGATGAGGTCCTTGACCCCACATGGAATCAACCTCATGCAGGTGACCCATGTAGTTCAGAGGAAGAGGCGGTGGTCGCACAGAGCCACCAGCACAGCAGAAGAGGGAGCAGGGTGCCAAAGCGGAGCGTCCGTCCCCTAGACAGTACGCCTGCTACTGCCCAACGCAGCAAGGGACCGAGCACACCAAAGCCAGGTCCAAGGAGTTCCCTAGCGTGGCAGTTCTTCACACAATGTGCTGATGACAAGACACGAGTGGTATGCACACTGTGCAATCAGAGCCTGAAGTAAGGCATAAACGTTCTTAACCTGAGCACAACCTGCATGACCAGGCATCTAAGTGCAAAGCACGAGCTGCAGTGGAGTAGACACCTCAAAAACCAAGAAAGGTCTCTGGTTCCTCCTGCTTCCTCTTCTGCATCAGTCTCTGGCCTCTCTGCCTCTTCATCCACCTCCGTAGTGACAGTGCCACCTGCCACCCCTCAATTAGAGGACCGGCAAGCAACACTACCACCTGGGTCCCCAAACATCTCCACAATGTCCCATGGAAGCATTCAGCTCTCTATCTCCCAAACACTGGAGCAGAAGAGGAAGTACCTCCCTACCCACCCGCAATCCCTGGCCCTGAATGCCAGCATTTCAAAATTACTGGCCTTTGAAATGCTGTCATTCCGTCTGGTGGAGACGCAGAGTTTTAAAAGCCTGATGGCATTGGCTGTCCCACAGTACGTCGTGCCCAGCCGCCACTACTTTTCCAGGCGAGCCATCCCTTCCCTGCACAACCAAGTGGGGGACAAAATCAGGTGTGCACTGCGCAACGCCATCTGTGCCAAGGTCCACCTAACTACGGATACGTGGACCAGTAAGCATGGTCAGGGACGTTATATCTCCCTAACAGCGCACTGGGTAAATGCAGTGGTGGCTGGGCCTGAGGCGAATAGCAGTTTGGCGCATGTTCTTCCACCACCGAGGATTGCAGGGCGCTTCAGTTTGCCTCCTGTTCCTAACTCCTTCTACTCCGCTTTCTCATCCTCTACCGCCTCCTCATCCAGTCAGCGTAACAAATTCACCACCAACTTCAGCGCAGCCATGGGTAAACGCCAGCAGGCAGTTTTAAAACTTTCCTGTTTGGGGGAAAACCCCCACACCGCGCAGGAGTTGTGGAGGGACATGGAACAACAGACCGATGAGTGGTTGGCGTCAGTGAGCCTCAAGCCGTGCCTGGTGGTGTGCGATAATGGGCGAAATCTCATAGCAGCTCTGGGCCTAGCCGGTTTGACGCACATCCCTTGCCTGGCGCATGTGCTGAATTTGGTGGTGTAGAGTTTCCTGAAAACTTACCCCGATATACCATAGCTGCTGCAGAAAGTGTGGGCCGTCTGTGCGCACTTTCGGCATTCTCACCCTGCTGCTGGCAGCGCTGCAGCGTAACTTTGGCCTTCCCGCTCACCGCCTCATATGTGACGTGCCCACAAGGTGGAACTCCACCTTGCACATGCTGGCCAGACTGTGCGAGCAGCAGCAGGCGATAGTGGAGTTCCAGCTGCAGCACGCACGCGTGAGTCGCTCTGCGGAACAGAACCACTTCACCACCAATAACTGGGCCTCCATGCAAGACCTGTGTGCCTTGTTGCGCTGTTTCGAGTACTCCACCAACATGGCCAGTGCCGATGACACCGTTCTCAGTGTTACTATCCCGGTTCTATGCCTCCTTGAAAAAAGCTTCGGGCGATGATAGAAGAGGATGTGGCACAGGAGGAGGAGGTGGAATCGGGATCATTTCCAAGGCTTTCAGGGCAGTCTTTCACAAGTGGCTCCGAGGGTGGGTTCCTGCACCAACAAACGCCAGGTGCACAAATTTCCAGCAAGGGCACAGTTCTGGAGGATGACGAGGTGGAGGATGAGGAGGAGGAGATGGAGGAGGAGGAGGAACCATGTTCACAGCAGGGTGGCACCCAGACCAGCTCATGGCCATCACTGGTGCGTGGCTGGGGGGAGTACAGAGGACACAGACGATACACCTCCCACAGAGGACAGCTTTTCGTTGCCTCTGGGCAGCCTGGCACACATGAGCGATTACATGCTGCAGTGTCTCTGCAACGACCGCCGTGTTTCCCACATTATAACAGGTGCTGATTACTGGGTGGCTACACTGCTGGATCCCCGTTACAAGGACAATGTACCATCCTTAATTCCCTCACTGGAGCGTGATCGCAAGATGCGCGAGTACAAGCGTACGCTGGTAGACGCGCTGCTGGTGAAATTCCCACCTGACAGCGGGGGCACAGTGGAAGCACAAGGCAAAGGCAGAGGATGAGGAAGAGGTCGCCAACGCAGCCGGGGCACCGCCAGCACCTAAGAAGGCAGGGTTAGCATGGCCGAAATGTGGAATAGCTTTGTTAGCACGCCACAACAACCAGCACCACCAGCTGATATGGAACGTTTTAGCAGGGGGCAGCATTTCACCAACATGGTGGAGCAGTATGTGAGCACACCCCTACACGTACTGAATGACGGCTATGCCCCCTTAAACTTCTGGGTCTCCAAATTGGGCACATGGCCTAAGATTGCCCTTTACGCCTTGGAGGTGCTGGCCTGCCCTGCGGCCAGTGTATTGTCTGAACGTGTATTTAGCACGGCAGGGGGCATTATCACAGACCAGCGCAGCCGCCTGTCCAGAGACAATGTGGACAAGCTCACGTTCATTAAAATGAACCAGGCATGGATCCCACAGGACTTGTCCTTACCTTGTGCAGAATAGACACATATACTGGCCTTACCCAGCCATTATTGTATTTCTGATCTTTCTAGGGTTGCCACCTCATCCCTTTAAAACCGAAAACATATTAATTACACAGGTTCTCTGGCTGATTAAGGTGCTAATTAAACTCACTTGGTGCCTTATCGACATTAAATTAGCCCCAGAACCTGTGTAATTACTATGTGTTCGGGTTTAAAGGGATGAGGTGGCAACCCTAGATCTTTCTCACTCTTTTGGGGTGTACCCTAATTTAAAAAATAAATAAATTAAAAACAAAAACTTGCTGTGTTGGCTACCTCGTCCTCCTCCACCGCCGCTTCCACCTACACCGCCACATCCACCTCCACCTCAACCTCCTACTCCATATGGACCTCGTATTTTTATTTTTTTTATGTTATTTTAAGTTATTTCCCTATCCACATTTATTTGCAGAGTACTTGCCATGCTCTTACCAACATTTTGCTGCCATTTGCAGCCCTCTAGCCTTTTCCATTAGTGTTTTAGATACATTTTAGTACTGAAAAGTTTGGGTCCCCATTGACTTTAATGGGTTTGGGGTCAAGTTCGGGTCCCGAACCCGGACTTTTTTCCAAAGTTCGGCCGAACCCGTCAAACTCGAACATCCAGGTGTCCGCTCAACTCTACTCACTACACCAAAATGCATCTACCAATGAGCTGAACAATCCCCCATGTCACAATATCTACATATATTTAAATTGTCCTTGGTGTGTTTGGAAAAATGAATCAATAAATAATATTTTGTTCAATATAAAAACAATTAAAAGTATTTGGTTTAATATAATACAAGTTTAATGTGTCTTTGGAATGTTACTATAGAATACGTTGAAAACAATGAGTAACTTTTGATACAATATAATACGAATTTATTTGTTGTATCCTAACTAGGGTTTTCCCGATACAGCTTTTTTAAGACCGAGTACAAGTACCGATATTTTTTTTCAAGTACTCGCCGATGTGGATGGTGTCAGTGTATTTTTTATTTTAATATGTATTATTTTTTACAATTAATTATTTTTATTATTTATTGCTATATATTATTTTTTCTTAGCCCTGTTGGGAGGTTTTGATGAGATATCAGGGGTCTTAACAGACCTCTGACATCTCCCCTTTGAGACAGAGAAAGGGACTGAGGACACAGATTCCCCAGCTGCACTGAAAATGAATGGACAGGAGACAGAGGCTCCTCTCCATTCATAAACACAGGCTACGATGTTTCAGTTATATGATTGGACATTTGGAAAAGATAGGAGCTGAGTTTAGCGGCTCCTACCACCACTCTCCATCCTGACAGAGGGGGCGGAGGAGGACATGGAGGGTGACATGGAGCACAGAGGGGAAAAGCAGCAGCACGGAGGGGGAGAGCAAAACAGAGGAGGACAGCAGTGGCACGGAGGGGGAGAGCAGAACGGAGGAGGACAGCAGCGGCACAGAGGGGGAGAGCAGAACGTAGGAGGACAGCAGCGGCACGGAGGGGGGACACAGAGTGTGGAGGGGGAGAGCAGAACGGAGGAGGACAGCAGCAGGACGGAGGGGGAGAGCAGAACATAGGAGGACAGCAGCGGCACGGAGTGTGGAGGGGAGAGCAGAACGGAGGAGGACAGCAGCGGCATGGAGGGGGAGAGCAGAACGTAGGAGGACAGCAGCGGCACAGAGGGGGGACACGGAGTGTGGAGGGGGAGAGCAGAACGGAGGAGGACAGCAGCGGCATGGAGGAGGAGAGCAAAATGTAGGAGGACAGCAGCAGCACGGAGGGAAAGAGCAGAACGTAGAAGGACAGCAGCGGCACGGAGTGGGAGAGCAGAACGTAGGACGACAGCAGCGGCACGGAGGGGGAGAGCAGAACGGAGGAGGACAGCAGCGGCACAGAGGGGGAGAGCAGAACGGAGGAGGACAGCAGCAGCACGGAGGGGGAGATCAGAACGTAGAAGGACAGCAGCGGCACGGAGGGGAGACACGGAGTGTGGAGGGGGAGAGCAAAACAGAGGAGGACCGCAGCGGCACAGAGGGGGAGAGCAGAACGTAGGAGGACAGCAGTGGCACAGAGGGGGAGAGCAGAACGGAGGAGGACAGCAGCGGCACGGAGGGGGGACACGGAGTGTGGAGGGGAGAGCAAAATGGAGGAGGATAGCAGCGGCACAGAGGGGGGATACGGAGCATGGAGGGGAGAGCAGAACGGAGGAGGATAGCAGCGGCACGGAGGGGGGACATGGAGCGTGGAGGGGGAGAGCAGAACGGAGGAGGATAGCAGCGGCATGGAGGGGGGACACGGAGTGTGGAGGGGGAGAGCAGAACGGATGCGGGAACTGGAGGAGGATACATGGAAAGTCAGGTATCAGGTGAAGTATCGGAGCATTTTCCCGAGTACAAGTACTCGGGGAAATGCTTGGTATCGGTACCAATACCGATACTAGAATCGGTATCAGGACAACCCTAATCCTAACAATAAACAGTTTTTAATTTACTTATTGCCACTTGCAAAGCTTTGTGAATCTCCTGATTCCTTAAAGTATAAATGATGGGGTTGATCATCGGTGTCACCGAAAAGTATGCGAAGGACAATCCTTTGTAGACATTGAGATATTGACTACTCCTTGGCATCCCGTATAAGCAAAAGAGTGCAGTGTAATATATAGTCACCACTAGGAGATGTGAGCTGCAGGTAGAGAAGGCTTTCTGCCTTCCCGTTGACGTCTGTATCCTGAGGATTGTGACTATAATGAAGATGTAGGAAAGAGCAATCAAAAAGAAAGGTATAATGGTTAAAGTAACGCTGACCGTTAAGCCAAGTAAAACAGCAGGCATTATGTTTGAGCATGCAAGGGAAACATAAGGGGTGAAGTCACAGTAAAAATGATCGATGGTCAGAGGGCCACAAAAATGAAGGTTTATGACATTGTAAAATTGACCCGTAATTATTATAACTGAAACAAGCCAAATCATGGTCACCAAATAGAAGCAGAGTCTGTTGTGTATGAGAGCGGAGTATCTGAGAGGTCTACAAATGGCCAAATATCTGTCGTATGACATCAGGGTGAGCAGCAAAGTCTCAACGATCGTTACGGCTCCGGATACACTTAACTGGATACAACAGCCGAGATGGGAGATGACGGGTCTTCTTGAAAGCAAGTGGTGGAGTATCAGGGGGACCAGATCCGTTGTGTAGAGAAATTCGCAGAAGAGCAAGTTGCCGATCAGGATGTACATGGGACAATGGAGACAAGCGCTTATACATACTAAAAATATAATCAGGATGTTCTCGATGCAGGTCAATGTGTATATGATCAGTAAGAGAAGGAAGAGAGGGATTCTGTATTCGGTGAGGTTCTCAAATCCAACAATCAGGACTTCAGTATTGACTGTTTGATTTTTTTGTGCCATCTGTGAAAGGAACGGACTGACAGTTATTAAAGGATCACTAAAGGATTTTTTTTTTTTAAATAACAAACATGTTATACTTACCTCCACTGTGCAACTCGTTTTGCACAGAGTGGCCCGAACCTGGTCTTCTGGGGTCCCACGGCGGCTGTCTCGGCTCCTCCCCGCAAGGACTCAACACCTTAATGCTATTGAGCTCGTGGGCGCACTCCAACGATACAGCTGGCGGCCATGGCCGCACATTGTATTACTTGGCCCCGCCCCCGGTGCGCAGCGTCTTTGGATGTGATTGACAGCAGCACGAGCCAATGTGTAAAGGCTAGAACAATGGACAGCCGCACTTCCAAAAAAAACTTGGGTTGTCTTTATTTAAAAAAATGGCAAATGCACTACAAAGTACAGCAAAACAGTGGAGATAGCATCCTACGCGTTTCACACTGCGGTCAGTGCTTAATCATGGCCATGATTAAGCACTGACCGCAGTGTGAAATGTGTAGACTGCTATCGCCACTGTTTTTCTGTACTTTGTAGTGCATTTGCCAAAATAAAGACAACCCAAGGGTTTTTTGGAAGTGCGGCTGTCCATTCTTCTAGCCTTTACAATTTGCCTTGTGCATTGCCGGAACTCCTGGTCTCCTGAGAAGCTATTGATTGTCCAGCATACCCACCTGGAGCAGTAACTCCCCTTTCCAGCACGAGCCAATGGCTGCGCTGCTTTCAATCAACCAATGAATTAGCCGGGAAGACGGCCGAGAAGCCTGCTCGTTCACGGCGCGGGACTTTCAAGGGGTCAGGTAAGTAATAGGGGTGAAAAACCATTTACCTTTACAACCCCTTTAAGCTGTAACCTACTAGTCAAAGCAATTGGCTTTTAGTGACTGGTGTGTTCTTAAAATACCAACAGGGGGTGTGTGGGGTCTCTGCAGAGAGAACCCTGCTTCTAGCCTAAGAGCAAGGGTCCTTCTCTACAACAGGGCAGGAAAGGTTGACGGCATTCCCAGGTATGAAGCAGTGATGATTACTTTATTGAAATAAAAAATCCATCAAAATCAATCAGATTGTGACTAAGCGAACCTTGATTCGTGAAACGCGTTAATCTTGCCACGCCTGCATCGTGGTCTCATGATGTCTTATGATGTATCTTGATGGATTTTTATCTTCAATAAAGTAATTTTTTTTTTAATTTCTTTATTAATTTCTTTAAAACTATAAAAATACACAAATACAAAAGCCGAACCCTTGTCGGCCTAGCATCACATTTTCCATCCATTAGCGCCGAGAAGACGATCAAACTTGATTATCTAGAGGAAGTAAAAGTCGTAACAATCCATCCATTACAAACAAATAATACATTTATGATCCTCCCCCCTCCCCACCCACCTCAAACCCCTCTATGATACTTAATTTTCTTGTTTTCTCTACCAAATCTCTACTGTATCTCCTGTTCTCCCTCAACCTTATATTCCTAGAAGTTCAGCAAATCTTATTGAATACTTAAATTATGTCCATTCTCTCCACATCGCATTCAAACCCCTCTATTTCCTCCTCGCCACTGAACCTTAGATACTCTAAGTCAGTGGTCTCCAAACTATGGCCTGGGGGCCAGATGTGGCCCTTTGCTTGCTCTTGCCTGGCCCTTGAAGCCATAATTCCTTCCAATGAGACCAACTATGAGGATCAATGACACCAACGATGGGGCACAATTTTTCCCAGTGACACCAAGAATAGAGCACAATTACCCCCACTGATACCAATGTTGAGGCACAATTACTTCCACTGAAACACACGATAGGGCATTTTTTCCCCTCACTGATGTCGGGACTCCCAAGGGCCACAGTCCGGCCCCCCTAAAGTCTGAAGGACAGTAAACTGGCCCTTAGTTTAGAAAGTTTGGAGACCCCTGCTCTAAGTTATAGATTTTATTTACTTGATTGCACCAACTCTTCATTGAGGGCCTCTCTGGGTCTTACCACTGTCTCGGTATTAGGCTTTTGGTGGAATTTCATATCTGAGGGACTAATGATCTCATATATATCTTAGTTGTTATTTTAACCCCATGAAACAGACATCCCCACGGGTCATCTGGAATTTCTAAGCTTGTTATTTCCTTAATTACCCGTCTTACCTCTCCCCAGTATTTTTTGATCTTGGGGTAGGTCCACCATATATGAGTCATGGGGCCAGATCCACAAAAGGGATACGACGGCGTATCTACTGTTCCGCCTGCATATCCCTGTTTCTATCTTTGGAACTGATCCACAGAATCAGTTTCCAATAGATAGGGAGAAGATCCGACATGTGTAAGGGACTTACACTGTCGGATCTTAGGATGCAGTACCGCAGCCGCCGCTGGGGGCATTTCTCGTCGGAATGCCGCTTCGGGTATGCAAATTAGCACTTACGGAGATCCACAAAGCTTTTCAGCTTCGTTTTTTCTCCGTAAGTATTAGTTTGCAATCATAAAATTAGGGCTGCTTTTACAAGGCCTAAACTGTTTAGGCCTTGTAAAAGTAGACCCTTCTATTCCGCGTCGCCGTCTTTTTTTTTCAAATTTTTTTTTTTCCCGCCGCAACTCGTATTTTTTTTTTACGCCCGTTGCGATTCTCAAAACCCGGTGCAACGTAAAACCGCGCTAAGCCTGTCGGGAAAATCACGTCATGAGCATGCGCAGTAGGGCCGGCGTGGGAGCGCGCCTAATTTAAATGGGACCCGCCCCATTTGAATAGGAACGCCTTGCGCCGGCTGGATTTAAGTTACACAGCCGAAAATTTCTAGGTAAGTGCTTTGTGGATCGGGCACTTAGGTAGAAATTTTCCGGCCGTGTAACTTAAATTGAAAAAGTTACGTTGCGCCGGGTTTTTGTGGATCTGGCCCATGGTTCCTATCTCCTTACACCCCCGCCAACATAGCTGCGATATCTCCCTTTGACATTTATGTGCCTTATCTGGAGTTATGTGCCATGAGCCACACACTTATGCCCTGTACACACGGTCTGAATTTCCGACAAGAAAAGTCCGATGGGGCATACACTCGGTCGGAAATTTCCGAAGTGAGCTTTTGGTCGGAAATTCCGACCGTGTGTAGGCTCCATCAGACTGTTCCTGTCGAAATTTCCACCAACAAAAATTTGAAAGCTGGTTCTCAAATTTTCAAACGAAAAAAAAAATTCCAGTCGTCTGTAGCAATTCTGACGCATGCTTGGAAACAATTTGACGCGTGCTCGGAAGCATTGAACTTCATTTTCTCAGGTCGTCGTAGTGTTGTACGTCACTGCACTCTTGAGGGTCGAAAGTTCAGAGAACTTTTGTGTGACCGTGTGTATGTAAGCCAAGCTTGAGCGGAATTCCGTCGGAAAAAACATCCAAGGTTTTTCAGACAGAAAATCCGATCGTGTGTACGCGGCATTAGTAGTTCAATTCTGTCATATTACAATCTACAATAAATTAATCATCACTGCTTCACACCTGGGAGTGCAGTCAACCTTTCTTGAACTATTGGCTCTTATTCAGGCTGCGGACTGGACCTGCACCAGAAGGTTGAAGTAAAGCAATCATTCCCACCTGGAGCGGCGTGGCTCTGTCTTTGTATCAGTTTTACCTTCCCTACAACACACTGGTGGGGGCCCAGCTTTTTTGCTCACTCTTTTTTCTGTAAAACGTGTAAGTCTTTGAACACTTTGGCCCAGGTTCTTAAAGACTTACGACGGTGTATCTCCAGATACGCCGTCGTATATCCGAATGGCCACCGTCGTATCTATGCGCCTGATTCATAGAATCAGTTACGCATAGATTTGGCCAAGATACGAGTGGCGTAAGTCTCATACGCCGTTGTATCTTGGGGTGCATATTTACGCTGGCCGCTAGGTGGCGCTTCCGTTGATTTCTGCGTCGAATATGTAAATGAGCAAGATACGCCGATTCACGAACGTACGCCCGTCGCAATTAGTTACGCCGTTTAAGTAAGACATACGCCGGCGTAAAGTTAAAGCTGGTCTCTAGGTGGCGCAGCCCATGCAAGGTATGGACGTCGGAACAAGCGTATCTTTTTACGTCGTTTACGTAAGTCGTACTCGAATAGGGCTGTGCGTAAGTTACGTTCACGTTGAAGGCAGTGTTCGACGTATCTTAGGCATTCTATCCGACGTTCGTTCGAATCGTCATTTACGTGGGGTCATGTTTAATTTACATAAAACACGCCCACCTCTTCATCATTTAAATTACGCGCGCTTACGCCGGCACAATTACGATACGCCACCGTAACTTAGGATGCAAGTGCTTTGTGAATACTGCACTTGCCTCTCTAAGTTGCGGCGGCGTAGCGTAAATACGATATGCTACACCCGCTCAATGTAACGCTGCCCTACGTGAATCTGGGCCTTTGTTTTGATGCACCTGGAATAGATTTAGCCAGTTCACACTTTAAGTCAGGGGTGTCCAACTCACAGCCAACCCACAGAGTTCAGCATGCGGCCCGGGCATGTCTAGAGGGACGCCTTTCAACCATAGAAGCCACAGCAGTAGCCAGGGACAAGCTAGACACGTATATGGACATGTACGTATGGAGGGACGCCGGAGATGTCATGCAAGCTTATCCAGTTAAGTTGGCTGATAACGAGAAGAAATCCTGATAGCTTCAGAGAAGTAAATGCCACATGGCTGTATATAGGGGGGGTCCTGGGGTGGACTGACCCCCCCCCCCCAATTTCAGTTTCATCCCCCCAAATCCATTTGCCCACAACCTCCCCTCTACCTCCCCACACAGCTGATTGTATATATCAGCCTATCTCAATCTTTTCAACACAGAGGAATCCTTAAAATAGCTTTCCAGTCTCAGGGAACACCTTCAAAAAAAAAATTGTATCTACAACTCATAATACGTTAGTATGATGGTCAGTGGGAAGAATGCTCCTGACAGTTGTGGTCATTGGGAAGAATTTCCCTCTAAAGGTTCGTACACACGGTCGGACAAATACGAAAAGTGCCGGATTTTGAAGTTGGTTGGTCAAAACCTTAGTATATATAGTATATAGCAATAAAAAAAAGTAAAAAAATTCCCCTTTAAGACCATTGGGCGTAAGTGACGTTTGAAGTCGCTTCTGTCATCCAATGTTATGTAGCCGAGATGGGGCCATCATTCCCTCACTCAACTCCATGCCTCACAGGAAAAAGGACGCGACCGTCTCCGCCACTACCCAGCAGTGATCAAATACCACCAAAATAAAGTTCTATTTGGTGATTTAGGTATATTTGGGTACAGTGTTGCATGACCGAGGAATTGCCTGTTAAAGTAACACAGTGCTGAATAGAAGGAGAAGCTGGATGGGCTTGACCCATGCATGTACACACAGACACGGGCATGTAAACACACAGACATGTACACACACACAGGCATGTATGCACACAGACATGTATACACAAACACACAAACAGACATGTACACACACAGACAGCCCCCCTCACTTGTACAACAGCCCTTACATGTAATGTGGTCCTCCTAGTCCCAGCTCTTGTTTCCACATGTGGCTGAGACACAGATTGGTGCTGCAGTCCAGCATACAGTACTCTAAGTACAGGCAGCTCACACGAGGGGCACACATGCAGCAAATTACCAGAGGTGGCAGCAAAGAGCCCCGATGTGAGCTCAATGACACAGAGCAGCGGCTGCTGACTCACACTCATACAGAAGCATTCACGGAGCTCCTCTGCACCCGCCCCTGCCTTCTCACATGTCTGCCAGTCGGCCGAGCCCATCCAGACACTCGGGCCCCTTACAAGTGTATGGGCTGTACACCCCTGATGGCGGCCCTGTGAGAGCGTGCTGCACAGTGCACCCTCAGCACTGAGATGGGGCTCTCACCAGAAGCTCCTGGGTCACATGATTGCTGTGATAAAATGTGTGCAGTCCGCCCCCGTGTTTTCTTTCTCTCTGAATGAAGGGTAGTGATGCAATGTATCACTCTCTCCTTGCAGGGAGAAATAAATAAACAAAAGTGTTAGAAAAAAATATAAATAATAATATTATAAGAAATAAATAAATAACAATAATACTCTACGCATGCTCCTTGCTAAAATTTCCCGCCGTGCTTTGCGCGAAATGACGTCGCCCTGGACGACATACGCAAAAAAAAAAAAAATTGAACGACGGCCATACTTTAACATGGGCTATCTATTGTTACACCACCGCAATAGCAGCCGTAACTTTGTGACGGGAAAAACCGACTAGCGACAACGTAACGAACGCGCGTACCTTCGTGGATCGCTGTAAAAGCTAATTTGCATACCCGATGCTGGAAAACGATGCAAACTCCACCCAGCGGCGGCTGAAGTATTGCATCCTAAGATCCGAAAGCGTACGAAGGTGTACGCCTGTCGGATCTTAGCCAAATGCCGTCGTAGCTTGTTTGTGAATCACAAATTAAGATACGACGCGGGAAATTTGAAAGTACGCCGGAGTATCAGCAGATACTCCGGCATACTTTTTCTGTGAATCTGGCCCAGTGTGTTTTATATAGGATAAAAAAAAAAAAGAAAAAGGTGCACTATTGTTTCTGGGCTGTACTACAGGTACATACAACAACTAGGACACATATATGGGGTATCGCAGCCATCGTGGGGAGCAGCAATTTTGTGATGTTCTTTGATGGTAGATTATGGTAGTAGCAAAAAATATACAGCTAAATAAAGCTAAATTAAAATATATATATATATATATATATATATATATATATATATGTGCATTTTGTACTATTTTGGGTCAGTTTTCCTTTATTAATAAAAAATATTCAGATATCATTTCCACCAAATGAAAGCCTAATTTGTCCTATCCTGGACCTGGATGCACAAAGTAGTTAATGATATGATATGATATGATATGTACGGTTTTACTAACATGTCAAAGTTAAAAAAAAATATTTAGGCATTAACATTTGTTTTACCCTCCATCACTAAGGCATTAATTATGAACTTTACTAGGCCTGAGTTGTGTTTTTTAAAGGTATCCCTATCATTTAAAACTACAGGCTTACAACACCTCAGATTTTTTTTAATATACAGTGGACAGGCAAAATATAGTTTGCAACTATAACTTTTATCATTTTGTAATATTTTAAATTTTTATTTAAGTGCCTCCCTTAAATTCCCAGACGACTTTCTATTCTATAATCATACATGCTGTTTGTCAGGAGCTATGAGCTCCATGTGGTCTATGTATAAAGGCTTTCCCACAAGATTCCCACAGCTTTTTCCCCAAAACGTATACATTTTTTTTTAAAATTGGACTCAATGGTCAAAAAAATTAGAATATTAGGAGAAAGTTGTATGAAGACATTTATAAACAGGCCACCATGTGTGAGGAGTTACTAAAAGAAGCATCTCAGGGTTCATTAGCGGGCCATACTTCTTGAGGCTTCCTCACATGGAATATCCCCAACTACGGTTTCCTCTTCCAACCTTGTGGTAATAGTGAAGACCCTTTTCTGTTTCAGCATGACTGTACCCCTGTGTACAAAACCAGCTCCATAAAGACATGGTTTGGACAGTTTTGTGTGGTGGAACTAGAGTGTCCTGCACAGAGCCTATGTGTGAGGAATTACTAAAAGTAGCATCGCAGGGTCCACTAGCGGGCCATACTGTGATGCATTTGCCTATATGTCTCATTGTAATTCTCCCTGCTTGCCCTGTGTAATTCTGTCCTCGGCTAACAGGTTATTGACGTGCTAATGTCCCCTCACTATTTCTAAAGGTTAATTGATCTATTGTGTTGTGTGAAGGAGATCTGTGTTTAAGTGGCTTGTGTTAATTATTCTGATTGCTCCATTGTGGTAATTATCTCTCTATATGCGGGGTCGAGCGGTCTAGTTAATGTATTCAGTACAACTAGTAATCAGCGTCATTGATGTCATTGTCTAAAGAAAATGTGTTTTCAGCATCGGCTCCGTCGTGTCTGTCTAATCATCTGTATGGAAGCCCCAGTGTGAAGGGGGCGGAGATTTGTCATTGTAACAGTTTTGGAAATTACATATAAGCTCTGTGTGATATAACATTAAAGTCTGTCTTGTTCTAGCAGTAAGCCTGGACTAATGTGTGGCTTAATGGGCGATCTCAGGAATATTCCTCCTAGTGGAATATTGGGTGATGTTCTTATGGAAGAAGGGAATCTTTGACGGGGATATCATACCAATACCGTCACAATTGGTTGGCAGCGGTGGGATCTTCCCTTCTACTCTCCTTTACACCCGGATTCCAAGCAGACACTGGAAGAACTACTGGAAGTTCGTGGAAGGATTGCTAGCAACAAAACCAAGCGGGTCATCATAGCAGAATCAATGGAGATAGACCAGGAGGACGGGATTGCAGTAACGCCAGTAGTACAAGAGATGGAGACACCAGTGATTCAGGAGGAGGAATCGCCAGCCAACAAGCTAATGAGAGAGAAGCTAGCATGGTTCGGCCCGAACCCAACGCCGGATGTGGTGCTGAAAGTGATGGACCTGTTAGCGAAGGAGGCTAAACAAATAAGAGACAAACAAATTAGAGACGCAGAACTACAGGAGGCTAAACAAATAAGAGACGCAGAGCTACAGTTAAAACTGGCAGCAGTCCAACAAGCAGCCGCACATTCTCCAAACAGTGAGTACAGCACAGCAGACACAAGGAAGATCCCGTTTAGCGCTTTTAAAGCTTTTGATGAAAAGGACTGTGAGATTGATAACTACCTGGCAGATTTTGAGCGACAATGTAACCTGCACCGAATAGCTAGAGGAGAGTGGGTTGCAATATTGTCAGGCAAACTGTCAGGCAAAGCTTCTGATGCTTTCCGGACCGTGCCAGATCAGGATATCCATAGCTACGCCCGGGTTAAAGAAGCGCTCCTGGCTCGTTATGCAGTAACCCCAGAGTCCCACCGACAGAAGTTCAGGGACTCACGCAAAACCACGAAAGACTCTTACGCGGAATGGGCATGCCAGTTGTCCCTGTCGGCCTCTAACTGGGTTAACAGCAGCCAGGCCACCACCGCAGAGGACATTTTGCAACTAATGCTCCTGGAGCAATTTTACAATCACATCCAGACGGATGTCAAAGATTGGGTGAGAGATCGCAGGCCCATGACTCTACCAGAGGCCGCGAAGTTGGCAGATGAATATGCGGATACTCTCAAGACAAACCAGGTCACACCACGGGTACAACCTCCACGACCAACAGCGCCCTCACACCCACCAGCCGCTAGATACCAACCGCCTAACAGACCGATGACATCTAGCCCTCGCTATCCACGCCAGGAGGACAACGAACAACGCTGCTTCCGGTGCAAACAGCTGGGTTACTTCAAGCAGAATTGCCCCATGAACAACAACACCAGGTCAAATTGGTCTCAACCTGGGTACCGCCCACCAGCAGCAGCCCATTGTGTAGACTCGGCTTGGGATCTCCAGGAGCTGGGTCCGGAAGAACCATTGGACACCATTTACGAAGTCCTCACGGTACAATCTGGTATTACGGACAACAGGGAACACCATTGTCAGCTGGTCATGGGCGACAGCCATGAGCCGGAGGGGCCCTGGAGGGAGCTGGGCAGAAAGAGGCACCGCCGGCTACCCCCCAAGAAGAAGAGGTCCTGGAAGCCGTATAACAAGCTGACCTGGGAGGAGAAGAAGCGACTGGAGGAGAGGGAGTCGCAGCGGGCGTCCCAGATGCGGGCCGAGATGTTCGCCAAGGGCCCACCGGTGGCCCCTTACACCACCACCCAGTTCCTGATGATGAAGGACCACGTGGAGAGCCTGCAGGACATGAGCAAGCAGGAGCTGATCCGTGAGTACATGGAGCTGGAGGAGTGCATAAGCCGCATGGAGGAGGAGAACAACCACCTGAGGTCACAGCAGGCTGACCCCCCCAGGCTCCATGAACTGGAGATGGAGCTGGAGAAGCTCAAAGAGGAGAACTGGCGGCTGCGGAGGGAGCAGAGGGTGGCTGACCCTATGGGGCCCTGATTCTCCCCCCCCCCGAACTCTGAGCACCGGTGCTACAGCATTTCAACAAATATAACTTTTTCTTTTTATGAATCTCCTGTGACTGTCACTTCAGAGCCATAACCTGCCCCTCCCATAGCGGGACACCTAGATGGCGGCGCACAGACCCATTCGCCGTCTTCACACTGACTTCTGGTGACTCTGCAGATCGCACAAAGACTTGGGGACTGACCGGCGTGTGATCTGACGACCCGGTGGCATACCTGAGTCTGAAGCAGTTGCCAAGGGAGGTCAGTCACGCCAAACGGAGTTAACCTCGGACTAAAAGCTCTGAACCCGTCAACCCTACTGGACCAGGGAAGGTCCAACCGGGTTTGCCGTAGCAGGGAGAAAAAGGGGGGCCATTGTGATGCATTTGCCTATATGTCTCATTGTAATTCTCCCTGCTTGCCCTGTGTGATTCTGTCCTCGGCTAACATGTTATTGACGTGCTAATGTCCCCTCACTATTTCTAAAGGTTAATTGATCTATTGTGTTGTGTGAAGGAGATCTGTGTTTAAGTGGCTTGTGTTAATTATTCTGATTTCTCCATTGTGGTAATTATCTCTCTATATGCGGGGTCGAGCGGTCTAGTTAATGTATTCAGTACAACTAGTAATCAGCGTCATTGATGTCATTGTCTAAAGAAAATGTGTTTTCAGCATCGGCTCCGTCGTGTCTGTCTAATCATCTGTATGGAAGCCCCAGTGTGAGGGGGGCGGAGATTTGTCATTGTAACAGTTTTGGAAATTACATATAAGCTCTGTGTGATATAACATTAAAGTCTGTCTTGTTCTAGCAGTAAGCCTGGACTAATGTGTGGCTTAATGGGCGATCTCAGGAATATTCCTCCTAGTGGAATATTGGGTGATGTTCTTATGGAAGAAGGGAATCTTTGACGGGGATATCATACCAATACCGTCACACATACTTCTTGAGGCTTCCTTACAAGGAATATCCTCAACTACGGTTTCCTCTTCCAACCTTGTGGTAATAGTGAAGACCCTTTCCTTTTTTTTTCATTCAAGTTTAAGTTTATTTTTTAAACAAGAAGAAAATACAATAAAATAAAAATAGCGGGAGATACATCAAAGATATATATAAAAGTAAACAGTAAAATACATTTTATATCGAATATTCCCATTTTACTATTGCCTCCCTTCATCCAGCACGTCTATAGACATATTATCATTCAAATGAGAAAGTAAATACAAACAAGTAAAAAAAAATAAAAATATCTAAAATAATAATTTAGATTTAAAAAAAAGATTACCCCATATATCAAGGAATTCATAAACCTCTTAATATTATCCAAAATATGAAGACCCTTTCCTGTTTCAACATGACTGTGCCTCTGTGTACAAAGCCAGCTCCATAAAGACATGGTTTGACCCATTTTGTGTGCCGGAACTAGAGTGTCCTGCACAGAGCCTATGTGTGAGGAATTACTAAAAGAAGCCTCTCAGGGTCCACTAGCGGGCCATACTTCTTGAGGATTCCTTACATGGAATATCCTCAACTACGGATTCCCTCTTCCAACCTTGTGGTAATAGTGAAGACCCTTTTCTGTTTCAGCATGACTGTGCCTCTGTGTACAAAGCCAGCTCCATAAAGACATGGTTTAAACAGTTTTGTGTGGTGGAACTAGAGTGTCCTGCACAGAGCCCTGTCCCCCAACCCTACTGGACACCTGTAGGATGATTTAGAATGCAGATTTTGAGCCAGATCTGCTCATCCAACATCGGTACCTGACCTAACAAATAGGCTCACACTCCTACCCCATAATCTCGTGGAAAGCCATGCCAGAAAAGTAGAGGCTTTTCACAAAGTTGAAAAGGGACGTCAACGTATTATTGGCCATAGATTTGGAATAGGATGTCAAACAAGCTCATACATGTGTCCATAACCCTTTGGCTCTATAATGTTAATCAATAGGATATACAGTATATATGAGCAAAGAAACGGAATAGAAGGCTTGGACTTTTTAGCTACATGCAATGGGTGTTATCACTTGAGCGGCGGCGGCTATTTTATTGGAATTTTCCTTTACCAAGGTTTATGCACTGTCTATCTACTTAGGTTACAGTTATGATAGCCAGATGTCTAGTCCTCTAGGAAACCAATGGGTCCCCCCCCCCTCCATTGAGGACTGATTTAACATTGATCCCTTACCTGGGATTCATTTCAGCTGTTGTCTGGATATTATGGGTCGCTCTTGTACTGAATAATTACCCCCTTCTCCCTACCTTGTACCTTCTGTCTATTCCAGTACTCTACTCTCTTTGATACCTTATACGCATTATCATGTCAGGATTACTACAATAACATTCCCTAGTAGAAGACCTAAGTCCAAGTTCGCTGCACTTTAACCTGTTTTTAAGGATCCTGCGTTCGTATCACTCCATATCAGTGGCGGTTCGTCCATAGAGGGCGCTGGAGCGCCGCCCACTCTGGCTCCGCACCGCCACTGACTAATAACATAGATTAATTGCATTGCATGAATCTATGTTATTGTCGCCGCTACCGCTGGTCTATTGAGATGGCCGGACACCTGAATAACGGCAGCTGGTTGGCTGTACGGAAGTGCCTATCAGAGCCAGCGGCTGTAGTCGGCTTCCGAATGCTTATCCTCGGGACATACCGGCGGTGCGTTCCTTGTATAAGACTGACAGGCGTCTCAGCCAATCAGGTTCACCAGTTCTGGCTATCGGTAACCTGATTGGCTGAAGCATCATCGTGGGCGGGAGATGACATCGAGGGACGTGGATGGCTGACTCCAGTAAAGGTAAGTGCCGGGCGGGGGGGGAAGGGGAATTTTACAGGGCACAGCAGCGACGAAGGGCACAGTGACATCAATGGGCACAGTGGCGACAATTAAAGGGCACAGTGGTGACAATTAAAGGGCACAGTGGTGACAATTGGCACAGTGGTGACAATTGATGGCACAGTGGCTGCGTTTGATGGCATGACACAGTGGCTGCGTTTGATGGCATGGCACAGTAGTGCGAATTGATGGCACAGTGGCTGCGTTTGATGGCATGACACAGTGGTGACAATTGGTGACCATCGGTTAAAAAAAAGCCAACTTGCTTTAAATTTAACCGGTGGATTCCTAACTGATAGGTCAAAACCGATCGTTAGTACGCACAACCATTGGTTAAAAATCTACGCATGCTCCAAATCAAGTCGACGCATGCTTGGAAGCATTGAACTTCGTTTTTTTCAGCACGTCGTTGTGTTTTACGTCACTGCGTTCTGACACGATCGTTTTTTTAACCGATGGTGTGTAGGCGCGATGGACCATCAGTCAGCTTCATTGGTTAACCGATGACAACGGTCCTTTACACTAAACTGCAAGGTCAGCCGGCTTGCCAGACAGACTAGTCACATGACACTGTCAGACTCGACCAATCACTACTCCTCCCACCCCCCCATTCCAACAAAATATATACAGTAAGTGCAGAGACATTTTTTGAAGACCCCTTGTACATATATGATAGGTATGCAACTGTGTATGAAAGGTATTATGACCATGTGTATATTTCACACGGGTGGTCCAGCATGTTAGTGTGTATGTGACAATTATATTTGTATCTGAGAACGTTGTCTACTGGGAAATTACAATTTTCGTACATGCAGTAAATGAAAGGTGTCAGTTTTCCTTTGGATGGCCAACACAGTGCATCAATCATCTCCTGTACAATGTAATTAGTGACATAGTCTACAAAGTAACGTACCTGTAATTCCAATGTGTGATCGTGGCTCTGTACATGCATTACGCTGTCATGTGGGTCTTATATATATTTCCTTCTGTACATTTTTTTTAGAATGCTGATTAGTCTCACAGGACTCATTAACCTGGACACTTGTGTTCATGTCTATTAATTATCTGATAAACTAATTAAAATGATCTTACCTATTTATGTGTCTCTAGGGCAGGAATTCTCAACTCTACTGAGACCAGGACCTGATACATTCGTCCAAAACCTTCCATGCTCCAAAGGGAAAAAATAAACATTTAAATACTTACATTTAAAGTATTTGAATGGAAAAAGTCTAAAAAAAAATGTAGCGTACCCCTCAAGGAGCCACAAGTGAACTGGAATCCCCGACTCTGCACAGCCAGGCACCGAACCACCACTGGTACTTCAGGCCTCGTACAGACGAGAGGATTTTCGCTGGAAACGGTCCGACGGACCGTTTCCAGCGGATAAATCCTCTGGCAGATTTTGATCTGATGGCTGTACACACCATCAGATCAAAATCCCAGCGGAATACATCCGCGGTGATGTGGCCGCGCCGTCGCCGCGACGATGACGCGGCGACGTGCGCGACCCTGGAAGGTAAATACTTCCACGCATGCATCGAATCAATACGACGCATGCGAGGGATGGGATCGGACGGACTTATCCGGTGAGTCTGTACAGACGACCGGATAATTCCGGCGGATAGGATTCCAGCGGATAGATTTCTTAGCATGCTAAGAAATTTTTATCCGCTGAAAATCCGTCGGCTGGATTTTTATCCGCCTGAAAATGTCCGCTAGGCCGTACACACGACCGGATCTATCCGCTGGAACTGATCAGCGGATCAATCCCAGCGGATCGATCTGGTCGTGTGTACGGGGCCTCAGAGAAAAGTCTGTGACTTTGTTATTTTTTGGGTTATTGAGAGATAATAACTTGGCTAGGGATGGGATGTTATGGAATGACCACTTGACTTCATACAAAGCCAGCTTCGTTAAGACATGTGTAGCGCTACCCCCTCAGGAGCCACTGGTTAGATTGGGACGGCATAATTATGTTACCTCTGTGATGTGTCTAGGGGTGATGATGATGAGATGCAATAACGGAATGTCCAAACAGCAGGGTGTCGTTTTCTGTGCTTTTATTTCTCGCCCAACATGGCTAACAGTTAACTTGAGGTAGGTAGAAATAGGTTGGTGAAGAAAAGAACTTGCAGATTCAGGCCTATGGATAATAGAAGCAGTGCTGCCTCCAATGGGACTTTAACTCACGTCGCCACTCCAGCCGGAGTGGGTGAAGTGCACCTGGACAGGCCTCTCACACCGACCTGGCAGCCAGAATGTCACTTAAGCTTCTGAGAAGGAACAAGTCTCTGCCACCGACTTGGCTCTAAAAGGATTAGAATTTGTAGTGTACCACAGGCCCCGTACTCAGGAACATGGACAATAGAGCGAATCCTCTCAATAAATGTAATTTGCGTGAATCTCCCTCAGGTAGACTCCTTGATTTTTAGGGTCACCGACCGACAAGTTGCAGCATACAACTTCTCAGTGTCCGGTCACTCAGATCCCAGATGGATTGTCTAAGCCCTATTGGATCACCAGCCTCTGGGCTCACCTCAGACGGACTCCCCACCGAACAGCACAACTGGCTTGGGATCTTCCTCATGAAAGGTGGGGACCCAGTAAGTCACTGGGGCCCCTTTACAGCTTCAGTTGCTCCGGGCCATGAGGGTCCAGAGTCAGGAACTCCGCGTAGCACGTGCGCCCCGGCCTGGTAGGCCATATCGCCGGGGCCCGTGATGTGCGCACACCCTAAAGGTGGGTGCCGCACCCGGAACCCGGAACAGTCTGTCTAGAACATGGCGTTTGTTCTAGAAGTACCCTCCCCATGCCTCACGAGGGAAACACTCCTCTGATTGGCTGCTGGAGAAAAGCGCCTCTGCCTGGCCTCTAATGGCGCCACCTGCTATCCAAAGATGGACACGTATCTTTGGAACACAAAATAAACCCACAGGACAGCCCAGCCTGGCAAAAACCCAATTCAACCAAACAACGTGGATGAGAGCAAAGTAACTCTCTCACCCCCCTCTAAATTTTAACATAGCACCTGTACTGAAAGCACACAGGCGCTACACATGGTTTCACCAGTTTTGTGTGATGGAACTAGAGTGTCCTGCACAGAGCCGAGATGTGTGAGGAATTACTAAAAGAAGCCTCTCGGGGTCCATTAGCGGCCATACTTCTTGAGGCTTACTCACATGGAACACCTTCAACTACGGCTTCCCTCTTCCAACCTTGTGGTATTAGTGAAGACCCTTTTCTGTTCCAGCATGACTGTGCCCCTGTATACGAAGCCAACTCCATAAAGGCAGGGTTTGACCAGTTTTGTGTGGTGGAACTAAAGTGTCCTGCACAGAGGCCTGACCCAAACTCACCTGGACACCTGTAGGATGAATTAGAATGCTGTATTTGAGCCAGATCTGCTCTAGGGCAGGAATTTTCAACTCTACTAAGACCAGGACCTGATAAATTCATCCAAAACCTTCAATGCCCCAAAGGAATAAAAAAAATGGTTTGTGCTCTTAAATTTAAAGTATTGGAATAGAAAAAGTAAAAAAAAAAAACATGTAGCGCACGCCCCAAGGAGCCGCAAACTGGGATCCCCCACCCGGAAGAGCTTATTGAGAGATGATAACTTGGCTAGGGATGGGATGTTATGAAATGACCACTTGACTTCAAAACAAACTTTAGGGACAACCCTTCCTATATTCAGTCTCTATATATAGCTTCTCTCCAGCAATCACTTGCTTACAGAACCCAGCTGGAACACTGTGAATTATCCAACAGTCACTCAGTCAGATGAAACAATAGCCCTTTACAGGCAGGAACCCACGGCCCCTGAGATATGTAGCAAAAGTTCAGTGTCCAGCTTACATTTCTCCTGTAGCTACCAATCCCAGCACCTCCTCCTCAGGCACTGCCAACCTGCCTGGCTGCAGCTGCCCCTTTCACTAGCCCTCCAGGCTAACTTCTCCCCACATGTAACGTCACACCAATAACTTTGCACTAAGTACAACTATAGTTGCTTCTTTCCCAGTCAACTCTCTTCCTTCTTTCTGAATAGCCTCTCACTTCCTGCAGCCTTGCTCCCCACAGTGGTTGCGGAGGTGCGCCACCTAGTGGTACTTCCTGGTTCGCTCCTGTGCGGCCTATTTAAACTCCCAGCACTGACAGAAAGGTGTTCCTCTATTGCTGACAGAACGCCACTGTCAGCTGGGCTTCCAGACTCACCTGAACTGAGCTCCAGCTTCCTGGACTGGATCACCAGGACTCCTTGTTTGCAGCTACCGCTCTCATCAACCAGGTCCAGGCTCCCAGGACGCACATCCATGCCCAGCTATCTGCAACCGCAAGCGCTCTGCTATAGAAACCAATTACTAAACGCTGATCCCCATACTTGCCGCTTGCTTCCAAGTTATGTTCACTGCTATGCTAAAGTACTAAGAAGTTTCACTCAAGTTTGAACTGCAGCTCACATGTTAGGCCCCGTACACACGGCTGAGGAACTCGACGTGCGAAACACGTCGAGTTCCTCGTCGAGTTCTGGGATGAAGCTGCGGAGGAGCTCGGCGGGCCGCCTTCTCCCATAGAACAACGAGAAAATAGAGAACATGTTCTCTATTTTCTCGACGAGTTCCTCGGCGGCTCCATCGAGCCAAAAGTGTACAGACGACAGAGTTTCTCGGCAGAATCCGGGTTTTGACCGAGTTTCTCTGTGAATTCTGCCGAGAAACTCTGTCGTGTGTACGAGGCCTTATGATCACTGCTATAGATACCAGTTACCTGCTTTGCTTCTATGCCTGTGTTCATTACTGACCTCTATAGTGCAGTCCCAGTACTGCGGCTACACCTATCCTTATACCTGTTCTATACCATTAATACCAAGATTTACTTTTATGTTGCTTATGCTGGAATAAGCACTATTTACTTTACTGAGGCTGTGATGATAGAACCCAAACTCTTAACTGAGTTAAGAGTGAAACCTGGGTTCGAACCTGAGAAGTCTCCGCAGTTGCGATCCATAAACCTGAAACTAATTTGGCGTATTGTTACACCACAGTCCTCCAGCCTGACACTCACCAGTCCTCCTGGCTAACTCTCAGGAGATCTCCCAGATGTGATGACCTGCTTTTGCTGTGCTGTCTCCTTGCTCCTGTGTTTCTTTTGTTTTAAAGGGAATCTTCCAGCCCCAGGCCCAAGGTCACCCCCTCCAAACTAGGGGACACCCTCAAGGGCCACCGACAGCCTCCTTAGCACTCCATCTCCATCCTCCACCCGACTTCTCCTTCCACTAACAACTACTTCTACCGTGAGATGCTACAAATATATTCAGTACACATGGAAGAGAAGGTGGCAGTAAATTAGGCCCCGTCTTCGGGGGGTCAGTGGCAATAAACGTAACCAGCACCATTGGTGTCAGTAGCCACAATAATAGCCTCAGGTTCAAACTCATGTCTAAAAATGCCTGAGCCCATTCCTAGACTGGAAGTGTATTACTGATCAGCAAGGAACTCTGGATGTCTAAGATGTAAGGGGGACACTCTGAAGGGTGTAATGGGGTCCTCTGGAGGAGAATGCATGTCCCCAGAGTGCATCCTTACATCTGAGTCTCCAGAGTGCCCCCTTAAATCCTCCTCCAGAGTGTCCTCTATATCCTCATTCAGAGTATACCTCCTTACATCCTCCTTCAGAGTGCCTCTCCATATCCTCCTCCAGAGTGCCCCCTTACATCCTCCAGAGTTCTCCCTTACACCCTTCTCCAGTGTGCCCCCTTGCATCCTCCAGAGTGCCCCCTTACATCCTCCTCCAGAGTGTCCTCTATATCCTCATTCAGAGTACCTCCTTACATCCTCCTTCAGAGTGCCTCCCCATATCCTCCTCCAGAGTGCCCCCTTACATCCTCCAGAGTTCCCCCTTACACCCTTCTCCAGTGTGCCCCCTTGCATACTCCAGAGTACCCCCTTGTATCCTCTAGAGTTCCCTATTACACCCTTCTCCAGTTTGCCCCCTTGCATACTCCAGGGTTCCCCCTTACATCCTCATCCACAGCACTCCCTTAATCCTCCAGAGTGCCCTCTTACATCCTCCTCGAGAGTGCCCTCTTACATCCTCTAGAGTGCCTTCTTACATCAACTAGACTGCAGGGGTGGACTTACAACTCATGGGGCCCCTGGGCAATAGAAGATTATGTGGCCCCTGGGATTACAGATGGCCACCACGTCAGGAGGCAGTGCAGAGGCGGGGCAGCTAAAATCTCGGGATTTTCACATCAAAAGCATGTCGGTATCGGACATATCAGGGACAGATGTAAAAAAAACACAGATTTTTACATACTGTCCCTGGTTTTACTGAGCTTGGCAACCCTGATGGGGCCCCCTAGTGGCATGGGGCCCTCGGGCGGGCAGTGCCCGAGTGACTCAATGGTCAGTCCGCCCCTGCTAGACTGCCTTCTTACATCCTCCTCCAGAGTGCCCCTCTATGTGAACCTACTTAAGAGGATGGCTAGTGGTTGGACCCTGCATACGCTGAACCTTTTGCAATAATATCTGACAAGGAGATTCCGACAGGATGCTTTAAAGGTTCAGCTAGACTCTAGCAAGGGGGATTGAGTCCCTGAAGGTCCTATGAGGGATGAAGATTGAGTCTTTAACTTTAAAGAAGTAGGTTCTACAGCTGAAATAATGAATGCCTGGAGTGTCCTGGTGCCTATAGATGGCTGTCACTCTTATAAGGGGTACAGCTGTGTCCAGTGTCCCACCCTTGTCCTCACCTAGAGGTCAATGGTGCTATTAGCATGGAAGCTACCTACTTTTTCCCTGGTCTTGAATGTCTTTGCTGCTTATTGTTCCATAAATTTATTGCCTCAGTGTTAATTTATATAAGTTGAGCCAGCATGTGCTGAGGGCGAAGTGGCAATGTAGGTTGGCTTCTGCCCACCATATTGTATTCTAGGGTGTAGCTGAGGCTGAAGATGGCTGCAGATGGATCAGGCCAAGCGTGCGCACAGGTGACATGTGGTGATGACATCAAGAGATGGGGCCTCCCTGAGTTTCGGGACCACAAAAAAAAAAGAGGTGGGGTCTTGTGGTGGTGGTCATTTGTCTAACAGAAGACTGGGCAATGCACATGCGCATGCCGAGGAGCAGAGGCAGCAGCAACCATAAAGAATTGCCAAGGTTTTCCCGATTCCAGCGGGAAGTGCAGAGGAGGGTAGCCCTGGAGTGGTGCATGGACTTTCCATATGTCCCTCCCCAGATTATGGACATTGTGGAGAACTCCCAGAGAAGGTGGAAGGATAACATAATCTGGGACTTTTTACATGTGCCTAAGCCGCTGCGGGTGCCGGAGAGTGAGGTTTTGGCCCATTTTAAAGACATTCAGGGTGAATGGCAAGTAGAGAGATCAATCTACAATAAGGTGACCAGATTTTTTAAATGAAATCCGGGGACATTTTTTTTTTTACTAGTAATGGTGGCAATCAGCGACTCTCTGCCCGTCGCCGCCCATCTCACAGACTGTCAAGTCTCACTCTCCAGGCCCCCCGGCTACTACTTGGTGGGGAGCGGAGGAAGATCACTCCGCCAGGGAAGGCAAGGAGATAAGCAGGCAGGTGGCTGCCCGGGACTTGAGCCAAGGCAGAAGAACATGCGTGCGGAGCTGAATGGGCATGCGCCCGAAAATGAAGAAATATTCCCTCCACTCCGACCAGCACATGATCATCAGAAAGGGGCACAGATCATGGAAAAAATACACCCCCTAAGCTAGTAGGAGTGGCGAAGAGGGGGTGTGTAATTCAGATTTTTTTTCTTCAATTCTGCACTGACTGTCTTTGAAATGGCCCCAGCCCCTGTTCAAATCCAATCCGGGGACAAAACCAGGGACAGACTTGGTCTGGGTGTCCTCTATCCGGGGACTGTCCCCTGAAACCGGGGATGTCTGGTCACCCTAATCTACAAAGGCCGGATACACGTTGCCAGGCCCACGCAGAGTCATTAGGTTTTCATTCAGGGAGAAGGAGGGAACTGGACGAGGTTACCTGATCCTCGCTTTTACGCTTGAGAGGACTGTGATGAGCCACAGTGTGTGTGTAGGTGAGCCACATGAACTGCAGTGAGATGGCAGAATGTGTCCTTTTTTCCATGATTGCGGGAACAAACCGCCTGTGTTCCCGATGAAGGAACTTTCCCATTGCAAGGACATCTGGGTGAGGTTTGTTCCCACATTAACTCTTTCAAGGAGCCTGTTTGTCCGGGGAGGGGCACTCCCATCAGGAACTCCAAAGAAGAACTATTAATTCTGTGTTTCTTTTGTGTTTTTCCAATTTTTTCTGTCGGGAGGATGTTAATCCCCTCCACACAGAAACTGTGTATACCGTATTTGCCGGCGTATAAAACGACCCCCTAATTTTCCAGCTAAAATGTTGGTTTTGGCATATACTCACCTTATAAGACGACCCCTTTCCTACTAGTCATGCCTCGACTCACCTCACTGTGCCATTACATGCCAGACTGTGCCACCATTACATGCCAGACTGTGCCACCATTACATGCCTCACTGTGCCACCATTACATGCCTCACTGTCACTGCATACCTCGCTGTGCCATTGCCTATATCGACGATCCCTTACCGCGGCCATCCATTTTTCAAAAGCCGTGCCTCCTCTTTCTGCTGTTCCATGATAGGCGGAACACTCAGCTTCCCAGCAGACAGTGGCCCGGATTCAGAAAGCAATTGCGCCTGCGTAACCATAGTTACGAAGCGCAATTGCTGACTTGAGCCGGCGTAACGAGTTCTCCTGATTCAGAGAACTCGTTACGCCGACTGCAGCCTAAAATCTGCGTGGCATAAGGCTCTTATGCCACACAGATTTTAGGCTGCATTCTTGCGATGACCGCTAGGGGACGCTCCCATTGTGGTCAGCGTATAGTATGCAAATTGCATACTTACGCCGATTCACAATGTTGCGCGCCCCCTGCGTACGCAAGTTACGTCGGTTGCGTACGGCGTCTTTAGCTTAAGGCTGCCCATGCTAAAAGCAGGGGCAGCCAATGCTAAAGGATACCCGTCGTTCCCGCGTTGCGCCGTTCGAATTTGACGTCGTTTGCGTAAGTGATTCGTGAATGGCGCTGGACGCCATTCACGTTCACTTTGAAGCAAATGACGTCCTTGCGACGTCATTTGCCGCAATGCACGTCGGGAAAGTTTCCCGACGGAGCATGCGCTGTATGCTCGGTGCGGGAGCGCGCCTAATTTAAATGATTCCCGCCCCCAGCGGGATCATTTACATTGCGCGCGCTTACGCCGGGCAATTTTGCCGGCACGCCCTCGCAATTTACGGAGATACTGCTCCGTGAATCGAGGGCAGCGCAAAATATTTGCGGGGGCGCAGGGCAAAATCGTTGCCCTGCGCCTCCGCAAATAGAGCGCAAATCTTTCTGAATCTGGGCCACTGTGTTCAGTGTTCCGCCTATCACCGATGCCCTCTCGTCCGAGACCGAGGAGGAGAGGGCATCCGTGATAGGCGGAACACTGAACAGAGGCTCTGCTGGGAAGCTGAGTGTTCCGCCTATCATGGAACAGCAGAAGGAGGAGGCGCAGCTTTTGAAAAATGGACGGCCGCTGTCTGACTGAGAGTCTGCATGTTAGGTTACCGGCATATAAGACGACCACCGACTTTTAAGAAGAATTTCATGGGTTAAAAAGTCGTCTTATACGCCGGAAAATACGGTAGTGTATAGTTAGGTGTGCAGCGTAGGATGTTGCTATATTTCCCTTTTTGTCTTCTTTTAGGGTCTTTTGGGATGGGACGGCTGTCCATCCCCTCCGGCTGGAGACAAGAATTCTTGCGGACAGTGTATTTTTCTAATGGGAGAGATGCTCTGGTCCAAATGTGTGAATTTGTGTATATACTGTTAGCTGCAGGGACCTGTAGTTAGGTTGTGTTATTCTTTCTGTACAGATGTAAATACCTATCAGAAAAGTATGTGTACTTTTGTATGTAATTTATTTGTACAGTTCCCCATCCAAGTTATTTCCCTTTCCCCCCTTCCATTTTATCTTATGGGATGCCCTTGCTCCTGGGCCCAGGAGCCATTTTTGTAATTTTTCCCAGCTGAGGGACCAGCTGGATTTTGATGGGGGGGGGGTGTAGCACTCTCAACTTAGGTAGGTGCTAGAGGTAATAATTTGTTTTGGTGAGTGAATGTACATTTAAGCAGGCCTAGCTAGAAGCTAGGCCTGTTTGTTTTGATCTATGTAGGCTGGGAGTGGCTCAGAGTAGCATATGTGACTCACAGACAGCTTCACTCCACTGTCCCCTCCCTTTCCTTCTAGAGGATTCTAGAAGAGAGGTGGGGAACAGGGAAGAGAGGTGGAGCTGTCTCAAGGAGCCCTGACCAATCCCCAACTAGGATTGGCAGGGGGCAGGCCTTCTTGAAATACCTGGAGTCAGCCCAGCTGGGGAGGAGTTTCGGGTGGAAGAACTGAGGATGGAGTACCAGGCTGGGCCTTTGAGGGAGCTCCCTAGTCTAGGGGAAGGTGACCTTGGGCCTGGGACTTGGGTGGACCCCTTCAAGAACTCATGAAGGATCTGAACGGAGGCACAGAGAGGAGTCAGAGAGGGCAGTGGGAGCTAGTCTTGCAGGGCAAGTCTTCAGGAGGGCTGGTGAGTGACATGTGCTATCAGGAGAACTGGAGAGCGATGCCAGAGAGGACTGAGTGGAAACAGTCAGAGCTGGGTATGGAGCCAGAGAAGATTGCAATGTCATGGGCAGTGAAGTCGGGCAGCTGCAGCCAGGAGGGCTGGCAGGGCCTGAACAGAATTTACTGGGAGCAGTAGTCCACCTTAGGAAAGCTAGCAATAAAGACTTCCTATTCTATTTTTGCTACACTAAAAGGGACCCGTGGTCCCTGCCTGCAAAAGGCAGTTGCTGAGGCCAGACTGAGTCAGAGTTGGGCCTAACCATGTGCTAGCTGTGCCTGGAGTTAAGCGTTGTTCAGGAGAGAGAGTGAGAGTAACACTCTTCAAGCAAGAGATGTGCTGGAGGAGACTGGAGTAGCTAAGTGTGTATAGTCATCCCAACTGATTGACATACAATCAACCAATTGCTGTTCTATTGGGCATTCCATATATTCCTATCCCTATTCAAGTTCAAATACTTTAATAAAAATACAAAACAATCACATTGTCTCCAGAGTGACTGAGGAGTGAATGCAGGGCTGGGCAGGGTGACAGGTGGGCTACTACACTCAGCGGCTGCTATGGGGGCACCGATACATCTGTTTTTTGAATGTTGTCATTAATAAAAACATTTTAAACCCAAAAATCTGCTGGACCCATCACCACTGCTTCTTAGAAGGCAATAAACGTGATACTCTTCTAGTTCCATTAGTGCTTTAATTCACTCAGTTGTGATACAGGCCCCCTCCTAAGCTTCTGCACTCTGCATGTCAGTCTATAGATGAAGAAATCACCCTGCAATCATTTCTACAGGTGGTAAAATCATTGCAACTTGCCAAGAAACGGGGACCGAGTGTTCTTACAGTTTTTCTCCATTGTTTTGGCTCATTTCTTGAAACAGAAATGACATTCTCAAAACCACATGGACAAATCTCCAAACCACTTGGCAATTGTTCACAACTGAATTGCATTTCTCATTAATTTCATCAAATTGCAAATGTCTCAGTACATGTCTCAATGTCTCAGTACATCTTTCAAATTATTAAGTACAAGGGGCCAAATCCTCAAAAATCCTGCCTAACTTATCTTTTCCCATTTACAGTTTTTCTCCATTGTTTTGGCTCATTTCTTGAAACAGAAATGACATTCTCAAAACAACATGGACAAATCTCCAAACCACTTCGCAATTGTTCACAACTGAATGGCATTTCTCATTCATTTCATCAAATTGCAAATGTCTCAGTACATGTCTCCATGTCTTAGTACATTTTTCAAATGATTTAGTACAAGTAGCCTACATTTAGCACAATTTCCAATTGAATAGATCTTGTGGATCTAAACTGATTGTCATTTCTTCAGTCTAATGGTCATTCTCTCCAAAACAGGTCAGCGTCATTTCATTGTTTAAGTCATCACATGCACAATAGTCTGTTCAATTGTCAAAATTATTCAGGAACATAATACCATGAATACCATATATGAATCTCTTGGAACATTTGATAAAATGATTACAGCAATTGACAGTCGGGTGCAACTAGAACTTGACTAACGAAGGAGGAGTTGGAGTTGGTCTCAGATGACCAATCAAACAGTATGTTTAGTTACTGTACCTGACAGGTGCTGTCCATGATTGTGAATGCTGCCAAACGTATATATAGAGCTTGACCATGCAGGAACAGTACAATTTCTGAACATGGAGTCACCTGGCCAAGTAAATGAACAATGGCAACTGTCTGCTCGAGAAAGAAGAAGAGGAGGAGGAGTAAGGGTGTGTGGTGGTGGAATAGGGGGAAGAGGCCGAGGAGCACGAAGACACCATGCTGTCCCTGATGAAATTCGGGCCACAATTATAGACCATGTCATCAGCCATGGCCTCACAATCAATGATGGAATTATATAATGTATAGGACAGGACACTGTGCATAGAGCAACAAATATGTTTATTCATTTACATATTCATTTAGTGTGTGTGTATGTGTGTGATAGGCCTACAGTATAACAGTATCTTACCTCAGTGGGATGTTACGTATGATACTAACAATGACAAGAAAAATATTGTAGATGTAGCGCCTGTGTACTTCCAAGTACCGGTGCTATTACTGTAAAAGTTAAGGGATAATCAGAGTGTAGTTGACTCTGATTGCAATTTTACAAAGGGTCTCTGTTTCAGCTGGGCTGTGCTGCGGGTCCATTCTGTGGTTGCTGGGGTGTCATACCACCCCGGGGCGACAGTGGAGTCCAGGCTGGGGTGCCTCTTGCCAGCAGCCAATCGGGAGGGAGTTTCTCTCGCGGGGCATGCTGGGGGAGGGTACTTCTGGAGCAGACGCCATTGAGGCGGGGTTCTTTTCCTGAGGTGGCACCCACCTTTAGGGTGACCACACATCACGGCCCCCCGGTGAGATGGCCTACCAGACAGGGGTGCGCGTGCCACGCGGTGTTCCTGGTTCCAGGGCCATGTTGGCCCGGAACATTTAAAGCTGTGGCGGGGCCCCAGTATTCGACTGGGTCCCCAATTCTGAGAAGAACATGTACCCCAGGTTTGGAACCACTGTTATACTGGTGCAAATCCTCCACCGTAAGAATAAGCTGCTTACCAAACGGCAAGCCTTTATTGCAATTGGCTATAGCCCAGCCACGGCCTTTCAATCCTCTGGATACTCAGGGTGGGACACTTATTGTCACGTACCTGGGTGAAGTCTGAAGTGACGAGGTCAGCCTCTCTTGAATCTCCGGCCCCGGTCCCACTGAGAGTGGAGACAGGGGAAACCAAGGGCCAGGGGAGACACGAGTGCCTGCAGGTGTAATTCCAGAAGGCCTCAGCAGGTGATGCGAATCTTGAGAAGCAGACAGTCGCAGCCGGTCGCAGAGACCAAGTCGCAGGTACCCGGGAAGTACAGCGGAACAAGACAGGAGACAGGTGCGTAGTCACATGGAAAGCCGGGTTCAGCAACGAGCGGGCAGCAAGGCACAAAGTCATCAGGCAGGAAGCAGGGTCACGAGGGAAGCCGAGATCAGAAACCAGGAATCAGAGAATAAGCAAATCCAAAGCAGGGTCAGGGAAGCCGAGGTTCAGTAACAGGAAGTCAGGAACGCAGGAACAGGCACAGAAAACAGGAACCGGAATAGCTGAGATCCGTCAGCACTGGGCTGGAGTCAGTGCATCCTTTAAATAGGGCGTTTGGCGCCAAATACGCGCGGGTACGCTCCCGCGCCCGTGCGCGTGCATGTGCGCGCGCATGTGCGCGTGCACACGCGCGCACACTGCCGCGAACTCGCTCGCAAACGCGCGCATGCGCGCGCGCGTTGCCGCGAGTTCACAGGGACAACTCTGGTTGTTCTCTTACATTGCCCCCTCCCTACGGGCAGCCTCCGGATGCCCCTCAGGGGTTTCTTTTCCGGATGGCGCTGAAAAAAGGCACAAATCTTTTGTGGGGCATGCACATTGGAAGCTGGTTCCCAAGAGTTCTCTTCCGGACCAAAACCCTTCCATTTAATTAAGAATTGGGTTTGACCCCTCTTAGTCTTGCAATCCAGAACAGCTTCGACTTCATACTCCTCGTTGCCTTCGACAAGAAGTGGAGGAGGGCTTTCCGGATCCCGATTGGAAAATGGGTTAGGCACCGTTGGTTTTAGTAGGGAGATGTGAAATACCGGATGAATTTTCAGGTTCCTAGGTAGAATTAGCTCAAAAGCCACAGGGTTAATTCTCCTTTTAACTGGGAAAGGTCCTAAAAACTTTGGTCCAAGTTTCCTGGAGGGACATCTCAGCTTTAAATTTGCAGTAGACAACCAGACCTTGTCTCCTGGTTCCAGATTTAAATTACCTCTCCTCTTTTTGTCAAAGAACCTTTTGTTACTAGTTTGAGCTTTAGAGATGGTATCCTGGAGTAATTTATTGTTAGTGTTAAAAAAGTTCAGTTTGTCTTGTACAGCAGGTACGGAGGACTCAACAGGCAGTTCAGGCAAAAAGGAGGGATGGTAGCCATAATTGGCGAAAAAGGGTGATTGCTTGGTAGCAGAGTGGATAGAGTTGTTATATGCGAACTCCGCCAATGGGAGAAGGGAAGACCAGTCATCCTGAGAGAAGGAGGAAAAGCACCGCAGGTACTGCTCCAGGGTTTGATTAGTTCTCTCCGTCTGTCCATTAGTCTGGGGATGGTAAGCCGTGGACAGACGGAGCTCAATGTTTAATGCTTTACACAGGGACCTCCAAAATCTGGAGGTGAACTGCACCCCACGGTCAGAGACAATGTTGTCAGGGATCCCATGCAATCTCACTATTTCTTTGATGAATGTGGAGGCCGTCTCGGCGGCAGAAGGGGTGCCCTGTAAAGGGACAAAGTGCGCCATCTTGGTCAGACGGTCTACCACAACAAAAATAGAGGTGAAGTTCTCAGACGGGGGAAGTTCAACAATAAAATCCATAGAGATCATGCTCCAGGGTTTCTCAGGTACAGGAAGGCTTTCCAGTAGACCCCACGTTTTGGCACGGCTGGTCTTGCAGCGCAGGCAAGTCACACAGGATCCTACATATTTGTTACAGTCCTGTATCAGGTTGGGCCACCAAAAAGAACGGGAAATTAAGTCTATAGTCTTGTGGATACCAAAATGGCCTGCCAGGGGATGATCGTGACACCGTTTGAGAACAGAGACTCTGAGCTGTTCCGGGACAAAGATTTGTTCCCTGTGATAGTAGAGCCCATCTTTAAACTGGAGAGATAAATCTGGAGATGGGGAATGCTCTGCCACATCCGACTTTATTTGGGACATCAGGTCTGACTGAAGAAGAAGGAAGTTCTTGGCTGGCAGAATGGTGTCTGGCTCTGAAAGTTGAATTGAATCATGGAACATGCGCGAAAGCGCATCTGGTTTGCCATTTTTTGAACCAGGACGGAAGGTAATGTGGAATATGAAACGGGAGAAAAATAATGCCCATCTTGCCTGCCGGGGTCTTAGTCTCTTGGCTGTCCTCAAATATTCCAAGTTCTTATGGTCAGTGAATATGAGAATAGGGTGGGCGGCTCCTTCCAACAAATAACGCCACTCCTCAAGTGCAGCTTTAATGGCTAATAGTTCCCGATCCCCAACATCGTAGTTCCTTTCAGAAGGATTCAACTTTTTGGAGAAAAAGGCTACGGGATGTAATAAGGATTTAGGACCTTGTCGCTGCGACAGAATAGCCCCAACGGCACTTTCGGAAGCGTCCACTTCCAAAACATAGGCCAGGGACGGGTCAGGATGCTTCAGGATAGGAGCCGAAGTGAACAGGGTCTTTAATTGTTCAAATGACACTTGTGCTTCAGGAGTCCATCGGAAAGGAACATGCTGTTTAGTTAGTTGGGTAATAGGCGAGATTATGCCAGAAAAATTCTTAATAAATTTTCTATAAAAATTTGCAAAACCCACAAACCTCTGCACTGCCTTCCTGTCAGTAGGAGCCGGCCATTCTAGAACTGCAGCGACCTTCTGGGGATCCATGGAAATGCCATCAGCAGAGATGACGAGTCCAAGGAACTGTATGGTCCGTTTTTCGAAGTCGCACTTCTCAGCTTTGGCATAGAGATGATGTTCACGGAGTCTATTCAAGACCTTCTTCACATGGGAACGGTGCAGCTCAATTGTTTCAGAGAATATGAGAATGTCATCGAGATAGACTATGATAAACAGATCAAGAAAGTCCCGAAATACGTCATTTACCAAGTGCTGGAAGGTGGCCGGGGCATTGCAGAGCCCGAAGGGCATAACTAAATACTCAAAATGCCCGAAGCGTGTTCTGAAGGCTGTTTTCCATTCATGTCCTTCTTTGATCCGGACTAAATTGTAAGCACCCCTAAGGTCAAGTTTGGAAAATATCTGTGCTCCCCGCAACCTCTGGAATAATTCAGGAATCAGCGGAAGTGGGTACCGGTTCTTGACCGTGATTTTATTAAGGTCCCGATAATCAATACAGGGTCTTAGAGAGTGGTCTTTCTTTTCGACAAAGAAAATACCAGCTCCTGCAGGTGAGGAAGAATGTCGAATAAACCCCTTTTCCAGACTTTCGTCTATATATATGCGCAGGGCTTCTAGTTCAGGTTCTGAAAGCGGGTAGATTCGACCGAAAGGAATCTCGGATCCGGGTAAAAGTTCAATAGGACAGTCATAAGTCCTGTGTGGGGGCAAGGCATCTGCACTTTTCTTATTGAACACATCCAAGAATTCATGGTAGGCAACAGGCACTAATTTCACAGTTTCAGGGTCCGGACAAATACTGAGAAGGGGAGTAGAATTACAGATCCTTTCTGGAAAACATTGTACTTGACAATAATCAGATGTGAAGGAGACTTGTCCAGAGGCCCAGTCTATATGAGGGTTGTGGGCTTTTAGCCAGGGTAGCCCCAAGATTATAGGGAACATTGGAGAAGCAATCACATCTAAACGAAGGAGTTCCAGATGACCAGAGAGAGCACGGCAAGGAATAGGTATAGTCTCTTGAGTTACCGGACTTTAGACCAGAACCATCTGCTAAATGGACGATAAACTCCTGTCTCTTGGAGCATAGGGGTAATTGGTGTAGAGTAGCGAATGCAACATCTACAAAGCAGCTGCAAGCCCCTGAGTCTATAATAGCAGATACAAGAATAGTCTTTTCTGGTAACTGTAGCTGAAGTGGTAAGGAAAGATGACTCGGGCCCCTTCCAGGGAGATGCATCATGTAGGGCGACCGGGAGGCAGGCTTGGGAGGTTTCACAGGACAAGTCTGAATAAGATGACCAGTTCCCCCACAGTACAGGCATAGTCTATTTTGTAGTCGCCGGAGGCGTTCAGACGAAGACAGAGCTGGTCTCGGGTAACTTTCATGTGAGGGTTCATGGAGCTCCTTATTCTTGATGAAAAGTGAAGAATCCGGGCTGGGAAATGCAGATGATTTGGTATTGGTCCTCTCTGATTGCCTTTCTCGTAACCGACGGTCAATCTGAATGACAAGATTAATTAAATCTTCCAGAGAGGTGGGGGTTCCCACGCGTGCTAATTCATCTTTTAATGGATCAGAAAGTCCACGACGAAATTGATGGTGGAGAGCAGTTCTATTCCACCGAGTGTCCATACTCAGAACACGAAAGTCAGACACATAATCTTCTACAGCCCTTGGGCCTTGCTGGAGTCTACCGAGTGCGGATTCCGCCGATTGCTGGAGGAACGGGTCGGCATACAGCTGGGACATGGCAGAGAAGAAAGAGTCTGTGGTTGCCAGGGCCGGGTCTTGTTGCTCCCGAAGGTGATGGGCCCAGGAAAGAGGCTCTCCAAGTAGCAAGGTGATGATGAACCCCACTTTGGTGTCTTCGGAAGAGAAGGTTTGAGGTAGCAAGGAAAAATATAGTTCACAGGCATTTCGGAAGGTACGAAACTGTTTGCGATTTCCAGAAAAACGCACAGGCAATGGCACTCTGGGCTCAGGAAGCGTGGCGGTCACACAACACAGGCTAAAGTCCGTTTGAACTGAAGAGTTCGCAACAACAGGGGAGAAAACAGGCTGATCCCGAAGCTGACCTTCTATCCGATTCAGATCTGTCTGAAGATTCTGTACTGTGTGGGCAAGTGCCGAGAAGGATTGGCAAATGTCTTTGAAAGGAGAGGCCTCCCTTTCAGACTCCATTGATGGCTGACGGATACTGTCACGTACCTGGGTGAAGTCTGAAGTGACGAGGTCAGCCTCTCTTGAATCTCCGGCCCCGGTCCCACTGAGAGTGGAGACAGGGGAAACCAAGGGCCAGGGGAGACACGAGTGCCTGCAGGTGTAATTCCAGAAGGCCTCAGCAGGTGATGCGAATCTTGAGAAGCAGACAGTCGCAGCCGGTCGCAGAGACCAAGTCGCAGGTACCCGGGAAGTACAGCGGAACAAGACAGGAGACAGGTGCGTAGTCACATGGAAAGCCGGGTTCAGCAACGAGCGGGCAGCAAGGCACAAAGTCATCAGGCAGGAAGCAGGGTCACGAGGGAAGCCGAGATCAGAAACCAGGAATCAGAGAATAAGCAAATCCAAAGCAGGGTCAGGGAAGCCGAGGTTCAGTAACAGGAAGTCAGGAACGCAGGAACAGGCACAGAAAACAGGAACCGGAATAGCTGAGATCCGTCAGCACTGGGCTGGAGTCAGTGCATCCTTTAAATAGGGCGTTTGGCGCCAAATACGCGCGGGTACGCTCCCGCGCCCGTGCGCGTGCATGTGCGCGCGCATGTGCGCGTGCACACGCGCGCACACTGCCGCGAACTCGCTCGCAAACGCGCGCATGCGCGCGCGCGTTGCCGCGAGTTCACAGGGACAACTCTGGTTGTTCTCTTACACTTATGTTAAGCAGCGAGATCCAAGCCTCAGCAATAGGATGGAAAGGAGTTGCAGTTCACTCTCAATAACCCCCTCAATAGACAGCAGCAATCAAGCGGTCCAGACACATACACCGGAAGATAAAGAAGGGGCACAATAGCGTGATACCGCAGGATAAAATATATTTAATAAAAGTAGTGTACTTACATTAGTACGAGTAAAAACAGCGTGTGACAACAAACAGTAAAGCCGGCCGGCTTGAGGAGCCCTCCTCCTTGGCGTGGTGACGTCACTGACGCAGCCTCCCAGACGCGTTTCGTCACTAATGGACGTTTTCAATGGGGGTAGGGCTAGCAACAGTGAGACACCTTCATATAGCAGCCACTCAATGTAAACGGCGATCCATGGGAACAGACCCCGCCATCTTTATTGAGGGAAAATTTGCCCATACTGCCGCGCTTGACGTGCGCGGCTCGAGCAGAGAATGTTAATCTTTTTTGTCAATACCCAATTGCCGCAGAGTGAACTCCCACTCGCCACAAAAACGATAATAAAAAGAAAAAATTAATTTAATTTGATAAAAAAATTTAAAATTAAAACTTATAGAACCTCCGTGGAGGCTCGTTAGAATTAGCACCCAGTCAAACCAAGGAAGCACAAAGTTTATATCCGGCACAGGATAATTCAACTCGGTGCTCACCGCGGCCATCTTGTGGGCAAATTTGAAACCACTTATTAGATTGAACCTAGTGGTAATATAAACCTAGGGAGAACACAGGCCTGCATATCTATACAAGGTAGTGATTTTTAAAGGGTATTATCCTAAATAATATAAATTAAAAAACACACATTCCTGTGCGTGCAAGATCAAAGGCACTTCAAGTGACAAAGTGAATTGTGAATTTTATTGTGCTGAATGATTATTACGTCAAATAAATAATAATAGTCCAAACGGTTTAATATACCAATTTTTAAATATTTATATAAATTTAGTTAGTATATTTAAATAAATTTAATGTTCAAAAAATTATATTTATTAAGTCCCAACGCAGTCGGGAATATATTAACGTGAAAAAACACGGTACGTGCTACCCCACACCCTCAAGGGTAAACATACCTCAAAAAGGGTGGGGGGGGGGAAAGAAGGGGAAAAGAACACAAGTAGAAAAAATGTGTTCATTGTGAGAAGGAAAAAAAAAAAAAATTTTTATACTAAAAATAGCATTTTCACATAAGTGAGAAAATGCATGAAAATTTATTTTTTGAAAAATAGAATTATATCATTATGTATATATAGCTAAACAGCTAAAATCAAAACAAATTTTTATGTGTAGGAATACAATAAAAATAAAGTGAATAAAAATAAGAGAATAAAGTTGCAAATAAAATGCAAAAACCCGTGTCTGTTCCCATAGAGCCCTTTACAAAGGTTCACATCAGGCATTATTAATAAAAGCATTTATATCTGTTTCAATATTGAGGCCATGGGGACTGTATGATTTCAAACGATGGATCCACCCCATTTCCATTTGGGAAATCTCCCTAACCAAATTACTACCCCTCCAGTGCGCCTTGAATTTATCAATTCCGAGAAAAAGGGTATTGGAGGGGTCCTTATGATGTTTAAGTCTGTAATGATTAGACACAGAGTGGTTCCTAAAACCTGCTAAAATCTTCGTGATGTGTTCATTAACCCTTATTTGGAAGGATCTCTTAGTGCGGCCTATGTATTGTAGCCCACAAGGGCATTGAACCAAATACACCACCCCAGTGGAGGCGCAGGTAACACATGGCACAATCTTAAACTCCTTCTGGGTGACTGTAGAAATAAAGGTGGTGACACATCTCCGCTGGTTGCTACTGAGGGCACATACCCGACACCTATTACATTTATAATAGCCCCTAAGCTGGTCAAAGAAGCCAATGCTCCTAAGGGGAGGGTCAATAACATTGACAGAAATCTTATTCCTAAGGGACTGCACTCCCTTAAAAATCACCTTCGGTTTGGTTGGCAAAATTTCTCTTAGCACCGGGTCACTCCTGGCTATGTGCCAATGTTTCTGAATCAGATGTGAAATGGACCGGTGCTGGATGGAATAAGAGGTGATAAAAGGCACACCCTCAAGGAATTGATTTCCTTCAACATGTTCCCTTTCATGCAAAAGTTCATCCCTATCCATAGCTGTGATTTGGTCAAGAGTGTCTTTTAAAGTGTTCTCATTGTAACCCTTTTCTAGGAAACGCTCTGTGAGAACCCCAGCCTGATTTAAAAACTCTTGGCGGTTCGAGCAGTTCCTCCTGAGTCTAAGATATTGACTCTTAGGGACTCCCTTGAGCCAAGGGGCATGATGGCAGCTATCGATAGGGATGAAAGCATTGCGGTCAGTGTCTTTAAAATAAGTGGAAGTGGCAAAGGAACCATCGCTAACACTTATAGTCAAATCCAAATAATGGACACTGGTTTGGCTGGCCTCGTATTTTAGCTCGATCCCCCTGTTGTTGGAATTGAGGTCATTAATGAAACCAACGAGGTCCACATACTCACCAGTCCACAGGAGGAGGATGTCATCAATGTACCGTGCCCATAGGGCAACCTGAGGTACATTTCGTGAATAGATGACATCCTCCTCCCACCTGGCCATAAATAAATTGGCCAGGCTTGGGGCATACTTAGCCCCCATGGCCACCCCAGTGTTCTGTTTATAGAACACATTATCAAACCAGAAATAGTTTGATCCGGCCGCGAACTTTAGCAGGGCCATAATGAACTCCACCTGTTTAGTACAAAGCCCGGATTCTTTAGAAAGAAAATATAGGACTGCCTCCATACCCAAGGCGTGGGGTATGATGGTATACAACGACTTTACGTCGATAGTGACCATCCACATCCCAGAGGCTGCTGTAAAACTGGTTAGTATGTTCATAATGTGCCTTGAATCCTTAACATAGGAAGGCACCTTTTTTACTATAGGCTGTAAATAAAAATCGATGTATCTGCCCACCCGGGACGTGATGGAATCAATCCCACTCACTATGGGACGTCCCGGGGGGCAGACTGGATCCTTATGTAGTTTCGGGAGGTAATATATAGTGGGAGTCCGAGGGGCTTTAGGAATGAGAAAAAGTTTCTCCTTGATGGTCAGTATACCTTCAAACAATCCCCTCTCCACTAAAATTTCCAGTTCCCTTTTAAATTTGAGTTTAGGGTCATTAGGGAGAACAGAGTAGGTATCGGTGTCGTCAACAATATTGTGCATCTCTTTTAAATAATCCACCTTGTCCAAGACAACGATACCCCCCCCCTTATCCGCTGGTCGGATAACTAAATCCTTATTTTTACAAAGAGAATCTAAACCCTCTTGTAAAACTTTACTGAGTTTGGCCTTCTTAATTTCCATACCCTCCAGGTCTCTTAATAGGACATCCCTAAAAGTTCTTAGGGATGGTGCCATTCCACCGGGAGGGTTAAACAAAGAAGAGTTGGATAGGCCCGAATGAACAAAGCCATTGGTTGGGTGTCGATCATACGGAGTGATTCCGGCCATGTATCTTTTTATATGGATTTTCCTAACGAATTTATGTATATCCATGTAGGTACCAAACCTGTTTAGGCTCTGTGGGGGTGCAAACTTTAACCCCTTATCAAGTAAAGACTTTTCTTTCTAAAGAATCCGGGCTTTGTACTAAACAGGTGGAGTTCATTATGGCCCTGCTAAAGTTCGCGGCCGGATCAAACTATTTCTGGTTTGATAATGTGTTCTATAAACAGAACACTGGGGTGGCCATGGGGGCTAAGTATGCCCCAAGCCTGGCCAATTTATTTATGGCCAGGTGGGAGGAGGATGTCATCTATTCACGAAATGTACCTCAGGTTGCCCTATGGGCACGGTACATTGATGACATCCTCCTCCTGTGGACTGGTGAGTATGTGGACCTCGTTGGTTTCATTAATGACCTCAATTCCAACAACAGGGGGATCGAGCTAAAATACGAGGCCAGCCAAACCAGTGTCCATTATTTGGATTTGACTATAAGTGTTAGCGATGGTTCCTTTGCCACTTCCACTTATTTTAAAGACACTGACCGCAATGCTTTCATCCCTATCGATAGCTGCCATCATGCCCCTTGGCTCAAGGGAGTCCCTAAGAGTCAATATCTTAGACTCAGGAGGAACTGCTCGAACCGCCAAGAGTTTTTAAATCAGGCTGGGGTTCTCACAGAGCGTTTCCTAGAAAAGGGTTACAATGAGAACACTTTAAAAGACACTCTTGACCAAATCACAGCTATGGATAGGGATGAACTTTTGCATGAAAGGGAACATGTTGAAGGAAATCAATTCCTTGAGGGTGTGCCTTTTATCACCTCTTATTCCATCCAGCACCGGTCCATTTCACATCTGATTCAGAAACATTGGCACATAGCCAGGAGTGACCCGGTGCTAAGAGAAATTTTGCCAACCAAACCGAAGGTGATTTTTAAGGGAGTGCAGTCCCTTAGGAATAAGATTTCTGTCAATGTTATTGACCCTCCCCTTAGGAGCATTGGCTTCTTTGACCAGCTTAGGGGCTATTATAAATGTAATAGGTGTCGGGTATGTGCCCTCAGTAGCAACCAGCGGAGATGTGTCACCACCTTTATTTCTACAGTCACCCAGAAGGAGTTTAAGATTGTGCCATGTGTTACCTGCGCCTCCACTGGGGTGGTGTATTTGGTTCAATGCCCTTGTGGGCTACAATACATAGGCCGCACTAAGAGATCCTTCCAAATAAGGGTTAATGAACACATCACGAAGATTTTAGCAGGTTTTAGGAACCACTCTGTGTCTAATCATTACAGACTTAAACATCATAAGGACCCCTCCAATACCCTTTTTCTCGGAATTGATAAATTCAAGGCGCACTGGAGGGGTAGTAATTTGGTTAGGGAGATTTCCCAAATGGAAATGGGGTGGATCCATCGTTTGAAATCATACAGTCCCCATGGCCTCAATATTGAAACAGATATAAATGCTTTTATTAATAATGCCTGATGTGAACCTTTGTAAAGGGCTCTATGGGAACAGACACGGGTTTTTGCATTTTATTTGCAACTTTATTCTCTTATTTTTATTCACTTTATTTTTATTGTATTCCTACACATAAAAATTTGTTTTGATTTTAGCTGTTTAGCTATATATACATAATGATATAATTCTATTTTTCAAAAAATAAATTTTCATGCATTTTCTCACTTATGTGAAAATGCTATTTTTAGTATAAAATTTTTTTTTTTTTTTCCTTCTCACAATGAACACATTTTTTCTACTTGTGTTCTTTTCCCCTTCTTTCCCCCCCCCACCCTTTTTGAGGTATGTTTACCCTTGAGGGTGTGGGGTAGCACGTACCGTGTTTTTTCACGTTAATATATTCCCGACTGCGTTGGGACTTAATAAATATAATTTTTTGAACATTAAATTTATTTAAATATACTAACTAAATTTATATAAATATTTAAAAATTGGTATATTAAACCGTTTGGACTATTATTATTTATTTGACGTAATAATCATTCAGCACAATAAAATTCACAATTCACTTTGTCACTTGAAGTGCCTTTGATCTTGCACGCACAGGAATGTGTGTTTTTTAATTTATATTATTTAGGATAATACCCTTTAAAAATCACTACCTTGTATAGATATGCAGGCCTGTGTTCTCCCTAGGTTTATATTACCACTAGGTTCAATCTAATAAGTGGTTTCAAATTTGCCCACAAGATGGCCGCGGTGAGCACCGAGTTGAATTATCCTGTGCCGGATATAAACTTTGTGCTTCCTTGGTTTGACTGGGTGCTAATTCTAACGAGCCTCCACGGAGGTTCTATAAGTTTTAATTTTAAAATTTTTTATCAAATTAAATTAATTTTTTCTTTTTATTATCGTTTTTGTGGCGAGTGGGAGTTCACTCTGCGGCAATTGGGTATTGACAAAAAAGATTAACATTCTCTGCTCGAGCCGCGCACGTCAAGCGCGGCAGTATGGGCAAATTTTCCCTCAATAAAGATGGCGGGGTCTGTTCCCATGGATCGCCGTTTACATTGAGTGGCTGCTATATGAAGGTGTCTCACTGTTGCTAGCCCTACCCCCATTGAAAACGTCCATTAGTGACGAAACGCGTCTGGGAGGCTGCGTCAGTGACGTCACCACGCCAAGGAGGAGGGCTCCTCAAGCCGGCCGGCTTTACTGTTTGTTGTCACACGCTGTTTTTACTCGTACTAATGTAAGTACACTACTTTTATTAAATATATTTTATCCTGCGGTATCACGCTATTGTGCCCCTTCTTTATCTTCCGGTGTATGTGTCTGGACCGCTTGATTGCTGCTGTCTATTGAGGGGGTTATTGAGAGTGAACTGCAACTCCTTTCCATCCTATTGCTGAGGCTTGGATCTCGCTGCTTAACATAAGTGTCCCACCCTGAGTATCCAGAGGATTGAAAGGCCGTGGCTGGGCTATAGCCAATTGCAATAAAGGCTTGCCGTTTGGTAAGCAGCTTATTCTTACGGTGGAGGATTTGCACCAAATGCATGCATGTCACCTGGGTGTTCGAAGTTTGACTTGATTTAAGAACCTAGTGTCATTCATCAAGCAAACCAAAGGCTCCATCTGATGTTATTGCCTACAGGGGGATTTCACCAATTTTCATTCATTGACTGATATTGTTTTTGAATTTATTAGAGTGGCGCGGCTTTTTTATACTATATATTGCCTTGTTTTTCCAACGTCAGCTGCTGCCTATAGACTCTGTGGTGGAAGCGCGGTTTTTTGTTTTTCCATATTTCTTTCTGATATTATTACCGCTGCTACACGTATTGATCTGGTATACAGACTATATTCATGATGGACATTTTTGAATTTCGTGCCAAAAAATTACTGAACACGGAAGGTGTTTTTGAGTCCTATAAAGAGGATGAGGGGGATTTAAGTGGCGCATTCACAAGGCTCAAAAATGTTCTTGTCTCTGAAAACCACACTAAATGGGATATTGCCTATTTAGAATCATATATGAAGTTGGGCATGGTACCTAGGAGCCTTAGATGGGAGGTACCCCCCCAGAAAGGTGAACTTGACCTGGATGGATGGTTCAAGTATTTTAACACCGCCGGTATTTCCTTTCTGAAATTTTTGGTTGATAAGAAAACTACCAAATTGGAGAGATTAGATGAGGAGATCAAGGCCTTAAAGATCAAACTAGACCCCTCCAAGGAAAGTGAAGAATACAAGGATAAATCTTTGAGTCTTCTTAATTATTTAGAAAAGGAAGATAGAGACCAGAGAAACAAAAAGAAAAAGAAATTTAACAGGGACTTGGAGGATTATCAGAATAGTTTGGTCTTCAATTGGCAAAAAAAATTGCTTGAAGAAATAAACAAACAGAATCCGATTGAGATGGAAGTCTCGAATCCAGTCTCTGGGGAACAACCTACCATTTCTTTGGGGCCTAAGAAAAACTTCCAGCACATAAAGGCCAATCCTGGGAGGGCGTCCCCTAGGAGAGGTCAAGGACAGTCTAGAGGCCCAACATTTAAAAATCAGAGTCGCCCACAGGGCTCATTCAGACCTTTTTTGGGGTCACAGTATACTGGGGGTCCCCAACAGGGCCCTTCGGGCTATACATTCCCTCAGAATCAGGCTCCTCCCATTCCTGGGAGTTATTATCAAACCATGGCCCCTAGGCCGTCAGGGCCAGGTAATCGTGGTAGGGGTTGGGTGGTAGGGGGCCCTAGGGGTAGAGGTTACACCTCTGATAACAGTAATAACTGGCGTCAAGGCCCCTTAGGTGAGTCCGAGTATCCCTCCCCTGCTTATTTTCAGCCTGAATCTGGACTTGGTTGGGATTACAATGTACCGGTCGCAAATGCATTCTTTCCATTAAGTGATAGTGACGGCCCTGAACGGCACTTGGCCCCTGATGCATCTAATTACAATGGGCCTGCAGGGGGTACGTGGTTTGCACCGCCCCCCGCACAGTACCATGACGCTCCCACTCTGTCTGGTGCATCGGTGGCCCCTAGTGGATCCTACAATTGGGGTTTTCACAGGCCAGGCCAGGGCACAAAAAGGTTAGTAGAAAGAGGAGAGGAAACAGAGGGGGGAGGAAACACAGGGTCCAAACGCCCCAAAACGTAGTTGGGAGGGGTATCTTCAATTTAAGTACCAAAACCCTGACAGACTCCGAAAAGTCTTTACTTGATAAGGGGTTAAAGTTTGCACCCCCACAGAGCCTAAACAGGTTTGGTACCTACATGGATATACATAAATTCGTTAGGAAAATCCATATAAAAAGATACATGGCCGGAATCACTCCGTATGATCGACACCCAACCAATGGCTTTGTTCATTCGGGCCTATCCAACTCTTCTTTGTTTAACCCTCCCGGTGGAATGGCACCATCCCTAAGAACTTTTAGGGATGTCCTATTAAGAGACCTGGAGGGTATGGAAATTAAGAAGGCCAAACTCAGTAAAGTTTTACAAGAGGGTTTAGATTCTCTTTGTAAAAATAAGGATTTAGTTATCCGACCAGCGGATAAGGGGGGGGGTATCGTTGTCTTGGACAAGGTGGATTATTTAAAAGAGATGCACAATATTGTTGACGACACCGATACCTACTCTGTTCTCCCTAATGACCCTAAACTCAAATTTAAAAGGGAACTGGAAATTTTAGTGGAGAGGGGATTGTTTGAAGGTATACTGACCATCAAGGAGAAACTTTTTCTCATTCCTAAAGCCCCTCGGACTCCCACTATATATTACCTCCCGAAACTACATAAGGATCCAGTCTGCCCCCCGGGACGTCCCATAGTGAGTGGGATTGATTCCATCACGTCCCGGGTGGGCAGATACATCGATTTTTATTTACAGCCTATAGTAAAAAAGGTGCCTTCCTATGTTAAGGATTCAAGGCACATTATGAACATACTAACCAGTTTTACAGCAGCCTCTGGGATGTGGATGGTCACTATCGACGTAAAGTCGTTGTATACCATCATACCCCACGCCTTGGGTATGGAGGCAGTCCTATATTTTCTTTCTAAAGAATCCGGGCTTTGTACTAAACAGGTGGAGTTCATTATGGCCCTGCTAAAGTTCGCGGCCGGATCAAACTATTTCTGGTTTGATAATGTGTTCTATAAACAGAACACTGGGGTGGCCATGGGGGCTAAGTATGCCCCAAGCCTGGCCAATTTATTTATGGCCAGGTGGGAGGAGGATGTCATCTATTCACGAAATGTACCTCAGGTTGCCCTATGGGCACGGTACATTGATGACATCCTCCTCCTGTGGACTGGTGAGTATGTGGACCTCGTTGGTTTCATTAATGACCTCAATTCCAACAACAGGGGGATCGAGCTAAAATACGAGGCCAGCCAAACCAGTGTCCATTATTTGGATTTGACTATAAGTGTTAGCGATGGTTCCTTTGCCACTTCCACTTATTTTAAAGACACTGACCGCAATGCTTTCATCCCTATCGATAGCTGCCATCATGCCCCTTGGCTCAAGGGAGTCCCTAAGAGTCAATATCTTAGACTCAGGAGGAACTGCTCGAACCGCCAAGAGTTTTTAAATCAGGCTGGGGTTCTCACAGAGCGTTTCCTAGAAAAGGGTTACAATGAGAACACTTTAAAAGACACTCTTGACCAAATCACAGCTATGGATAGGGATGAACTTTTGCATGAAAGGGAACATGTTGAAGGAAATCAATTCCTTGAGGGTGTGCCTTTTATCACCTCTTATTCCATCCAGCACCGGTCCATTTCACATCTGATTCAGAAACATTGGCACATAGCCAGGAGTGACCCGGTGCTAAGAGAAATTTTGCCAACCAAACCGAAGGTGATTTTTAAGGGAGTGCAGTCCCTTAGGAATAAGATTTCTGTCAATGTTATTGACCCTCCCCTTAGGAGCATTGGCTTCTTTGACCAGCTTAGGGGCTATTATAAATGTAATAGGTGTCGGGTATGTGCCCTCAGTAGCAACCAGCGGAGATGTGTCACCACCTTTATTTCTACAGTCACCCAGAAGGAGTTTAAGATTGTGCCATGTGTTACCTGCGCCTCCACTGGGGTGGTGTATTTGGTTCAATGCCCTTGTGGGCTACAATACATAGGCCGCACTAAGAGATCCTTCCAAATAAGGGTTAATGAACACATCACGAAGATTTTAGCAGGTTTTAGGAACCACTCTGTGTCTAATCATTACAGACTTAAACATCATAAGGACCCCTCCAATACCCTTTTTCTCGGAATTGATAAATTCAAGGCGCACTGGAGGGGTAGTAATTTGGTTAGGGAGATTTCCCAAATGGAAATGGGGTGGATCCATCGTTTGAAATCATACAGTCCCCATGGCCTCAATATTGAAACAGATATAAATGCTTTTATTAATAATGCCTGATGTGAACCTTTGTAAAGGGCTCTATGGGAACAGACACGGGTTTTTGCATTTTATTTGCAACTTTATTCTCTTATTTTTATTCACTTTATTTTTATTGTATTCCTACACATAAAAATTTGTTTTGATTTTAGCTGTTTAGCTATATATACATAATGATATAATTCTATTTTTCAAAAAATAAATTTTCATGCATTTTCTCACTTATGTGAAAATGCTATTTTTAGTATAAAAAATTTTTTTTTTTCCTTCTCACAATGAACACATTTTTTCTACTTGTGTTCTTTTCCCCTTCTTTCCCCCCCCCCCCCCACCCTTTTTGAGGTATGTTTACCCTTGAGGGTGTGGGGTAGCACGTACCGTGTTTTTTCACGTTAATATATTCCCGACTGCGTTGGGACTTAATAAATATAATTTTTTGAACATTAAATTTATTTAAATATACTAACTAAATTTATATAAATATTTAAAAATTGGTATATTAAACCGTTTGGACTATTATTATTTATTTGACGTAATAATCATTCAGCACAATAAAATTCACAATTCACTTTGTCACTTGAAGTGCCTTTGATCTTGCACGCACAGGAATGTGTGTTTTTTAATTTATATTATTTAGGATAATACCCTTTAAAAATCACTACCTTGTATAGATATGCAGGCCTGTGTTCTCCCTAGGTTTATATTACCACTAGGTTCAATCTAATAAGTGGTTTCAAATTTGCCCACAAGATGGCCGCGGTGAGCACCGAGTTGAATTATCCTGTGCCGGATATAAACTTTGTGCTTCCTTGGTTTGACTGGGTGCTAATTCTAACGAGCCTCCACGGAGGTTCTATAAGTTTTAATTTTAAAATTTTTTATCAAATTAAATTAATTTTTTCTTTTTATTATCGTTTTTGTGGCGAGTGGGAGTTCACTCTGCGGCAATTGGGTATTGACAAAAAAGATTAACATTCTCTGCTCGAGCCGCGCACGTCAAGCGCGGCAGTATGGGCAAATTTTCCCTCAATAAAGATGGCGGGGTCTGTTCCCATGGATCGCCGTTTACATTGAGTGGCTGCTATATGAAGGTGTCTCACTGTTGCTAGCCCTACCCCCATTGAAAACGTCCATTAGTGACGAAACGCATCTGGGAGGCTGCGTCAGTGACGTCACCACGCCAAGGAGGAGGGCTCCTCAAGCCGGCCGGCTTTACTGTTTGTTGTCACACGCTGTTTTTACTCGTACTAATGTAAGTACACTACTTTTATTAAATATATTTTATCCTGCGGTATCACGCTATTGTGCCCCTTCTTTATCTTCCGGTGTATGTGTCTGGACCGCTTGATTGCTGCTGTCTATTGAGGGGGTTATTGAGAGTGAACTGCAACTCCTTTCCATCCTATTGCTGAGGCTTGGATCTCGCTGCTTAACATAAGTGTCCCACCCTGAGTATCCAGAGGATTGAAAGGCCGTGGCTGGGCTATAGCCAATTGCAATAAAGGCTTGCCGTTTGGTAAGCAGCTTATTCTTACGGTGGAGGATTTGCACCAAATGCATGCATGTCACCTGGGTGTTCGAAGTTTGACTTGATTTAAGAACCTAGTGTCATTCATCAAGCAAACCAAAGGCTCCATCTGATGTTATTGCCTACAGGGGGATTTCACCAATTTTCATTCATTGACTGATATTGTTTTTGAATTTATTAGAGTGGCGCGGCTTTTTTATACTATATATTGCCTTGTTTTTCCAACGTCAGCTGCTGCCTATAGACTCTGTGGTGGAAGCGCGGTTTTTTGTTTTTCCACTGTTATACTGGCCAGTAGTATATTGAACTTGTGGAACATAGAACATTCCTATGTAGCTGTCTGTAACTCTAGTGTATGACTCTTCTGTATGACTGATTTGATGTTTTCTTGTTTTACTCTATTGTAGAGAATAATGGCACTGGAAGGAAACGAGACCTCTCACATACTCGTGTATGTGGATGAGGCTGGCTTCAACCTGACCAAGGGCCAAAGATGTGGCCGTAATTTTATTGGCCACGGTGGATGTCCCAGGCCAGCGAGGGGGCAATATAACTATGTGTGCTGCCATTTCTGAGAATGGTGTGGCCAATCACATGCCCAGTCTTGGCCCATACAATACACAGAAGCTCCTCATCTTCTTGGACCACCTTCATTTGGATTTGATCCCTGAAAATGAGAGAGGTCTCATAGGGCCTCACCTACCACAAAATATAATTGTATGGGACAATGTAAATTTTCACCGTGGCCCGCTTATCAGGGCCTGGTTCACTGCTCATCCAAGGATGGATATGGTGTTCCTACCACCTTACTCTCCTTTCCTCAATACTATTGAGGAGTTTTTCTCCGCTTGGAGGTGGAGAGTGTATGAGCATCGGGCTCAAGATCAGAGGTCCCTGCTCCATGCAATGGACGCTGCCTGTGAGGATATTACAGGAGATCAGTGTAGGGGATGGTTGCAACATGCACGCCGTTTCTTCCCTCGTTGCATCGCAAGGGAGAATATACGCTGCAATGTTGACGAAAATCTGTGGCCAGACAGACAGCAGCGTGTGGATGGGCAGGAGGGTGAGGACGGTGGACAGGAGAGGGAGGGTGAGGACGGTGGGCAGGAGGGTGAGGACGGTGCCCAGGAGAGGGAGGGTGAGGACGGTGGGCAGGAGGGTGAGGACGGTGCCCAGGAGAGGGAGGGTGAGGACGGTGGACAGGAGAGGGAGGGGGAGGACAGTGGCCAGGAGAGGGAGGGTGAGGACGGTGGACAGGAGAGGGAGGGTGAGGACAGCCACCAGTGAAGAGATGTTACAGTAGTTGTAAAACTCCAGCTTTATTTACAGCATTGTAGGCTAAATGTAATTTTCCTTGTTTTATGTTTGTGTATTTATATTTCCGTATATTATGCTATATACATTTTCTTTTTACTCTGAAGTACGGAAGTTACTTTGTGTGTGAATGATAATGGTTACAATACTGTAAAGTAAATTTTCCTTGGCAGTATGAGTGCAATGTGTGATGTCAAACCTTGGAGGCGACTCTTACCCCAAAATATTTTCTTTTTTTTTTCAGTTTTATACACAATTGTATTCAATTACTGTAACTAGACAAAAACTGTACAGTAACCATTGTCAATGAAGGACTGGGCTAAGACTGAAAGGTGGACATGAGGGATATTTCAATGGTCCTCTGCCATAGAGACAAAACATCTAAACATTTTGACTTGCAATGCTTACACAATGCCAAAGGGATGAAGCATTTTGGGGGCACTGACTATTTGAATGAGAAAGAAATTTAGTTTTGACACTTGAGTGAACTGTTTTGGGAAAGATATGAACTTTTGAAGGTGAACCATGGTGTTGTGCCGAACCATCCGGGTTATTTTGGCAAAAGTGCCAAGAGAGCTGAGAACGTCCGGTCTGTATCAAGAAATGAGCCAAAGCAATTGAGAAAAATACTTGCCATTTTGAGGGCACTGACTCTTTATATGGGAAATGAATATGGTTTTGAAGCATGAGTGAACAGTTTTGGGAGAGATATGAGCTTTTGCACGTGAGTTATAGTGTTGTGCTAAACTGTAAGACTGTTTTGCCAAATGATCTTAGAGTTTTGAGAATGTCATTTCGGTTTCAAGAAATGAGCCAAAACAATAGAGAAAAACTGTAAGTTACACTGACTTAAAATTTCTACCTAAGTGCCCGATCCACAAAGCACTTACCTAGAAATTTCAGGCCGTGTAACTTAAATGCCTCCGGCGCAAGGCGGTCCTCTTCTGCAGGGGGAGATGACAATTTAAATGAGGCGCGCTCCCGCGCCGGCCGTACTGCGCATGCTCGTGACGTCATTTTCCCGACGGGCAGCGCGCAAAATTACGTTACGCCGGGCTTTGTGGATTGCGACGGGACAATAAAGTTGCGTCGGGTAAAAAAAAAGTTACGCGCCGGAAAAAAAAAATCTAAATTTAAAAAAAATCGCGGCGATCGAAAAAAAGGTCTGTTTTTACAAGGTGCTGAAAAGCTTTGTGGATCTCCGTAAGTCCTCATTTGCATACGCTAGGCGGCATTTCGACTCGAAATGCCCCCAGCGGCGGATGCGGTACTGCATCCTAAGATCCGACAGTGTAAGTCTCTTACAGATGTCGGATCTTCTGCCTATCTTTGGAAAACTGCTTCTGTGGATCAGTTCCAAAGATAGGCACAGGGATACGCAGGCTGAACAGCAGTTCCGCCTGCATATCCCTTTTGAGGATTTGGCCTAAGTAGCCTACATTAAGCACAATTTCCAATTAAATAGATCTTGTTGATCTAAACTGATTATAGGTATAAGAGAGGGAGCGCTAGTGTATGTGATCTTACCAATTAGGACACCCTCACTAGGAGGATCCCAGTGATATATAGTGTGATGTTAAACAATACAAGTGAAATAAACGCTCAATAAGTGACAACATAACATCTCTTGAGAAGATGTCATGGTAGTGCATACGAATCCAATATTAGGACAAATAAAATATACCAAACTAATATGTTGACTCCACAAGTAAAGTCCAAAGAGTTGTGCAAGGTGAATTCAATTAGAATCAGCAAAAAAATATATATAAAAAATAAAAAGTAAAAAGTATGTTTAGTTACTGTACCTGACAGGCCCTGTCCATGGTTTTGAATGCTGCCAAACATGTATATATAGAGCTTGACCATGCAGGACCAGTACAATTTCTGAACATGGAGTCACCTGGCCAAGTAAATGAACAATGGCAACTGTCTGCTCGAGGAAGAAGAAGAGCAGGAGGAGTAAGGGTGTGTGGTGGTGGAATAGGGGGAAAAGGCAAAGGAGCACGAAGACACCATGCTGTCCCTGATAAAATTAGGGCCACAATTATAGACCATGTCATCAGCCATGGCCTCACAATCAATGATGGAATTATATAATGTATAGGACAGGACACTGTGCATAGAGCAACAAATATGTTTATTCATTTACATATTCATTTAGTGTGTGTGTGTGTGTGTGATAGGCCTACGGTATTACAGTATCTTACCTCAGTGGGATGTTACATATGATACTAACAATGACAAGAAAAATATTGTAGATGTAGCGCCTGTGTACTTCCAAGTACCGGTGCTATTACTGTAAAAGTTAAGGGATAATCAGAGTGTAGTTGACTCTGATTCTGATTGCAATTTTACAAAGGGTCTCTGTTTCAGCTGGGCTGTGCTGCGGGTCCATTTTGTGGTTGCTGGGGTGTCATACCACCCCGGGGCGACAGGTGGCGCCAGTGGAGTCCAGGCTGGGGTGCCTCTTGCCAGCAGCCAATCGGGAGGGAGTTTCTCTCGCAGGGCATGCTGAGGGAGGGTACTTCTGGAGCAGACGCCATTGAGGCGGGGTTCTTTTCCTGAGGTGGCACCCACCTTTAGGGTGACCACACATCACGGCCCCCCGGGCGAGATGGCCTACCAGGCCAGGGTGTGCGTGGCACGCTGTGTTCCTGGTTCCAGGACCATGTTGGCCCGGAACATTTAAAGCTGTGGCGGGGCCCCAGTATTCGACTGGGTCCCCAATTCTGAGAAGATCCCAAGCAAGATAGCTATTTTGAAGAATATAACATATAATACAGTAAGAAAAAGGGTCAAAGAGCTGCAATTACAGTAGTACCTCCCATGTAAATCTATCTGGGTTCTTTTCTCTCTATGTCGAATCTTCATGTCTCTATACTGTTGAATATTTTCTCTCTATGTAGAATAATCTCGGACTAATAGAGTTACGGTTGGGCACATTCAACCGCAGATTCGATAGAACACAGATCGCTATTGTCACCGTCATGTCGAATCTTCTATCTATATCGAACTTTTGTGGCAACGAAATGAAAATAAAGCATTTTTTATGACAGATCTTTTGTATTTCGGACTCTGCACATTCGTTATTGTTTGTTAAAAGGAAAGCAAAAATCCCTGATATTTGGACAAAAATGCATTTGGACAAAAAAAACAAATGCACGTGTCTACTGTATGCCAGCATAGCCAGCCAGTGTCTCTAATCACTAGGCAAAGCAGTAAAATGTCACCAGACTAGTGCAGCCAGTCTCAGTGTCCTGTGAGATACCAGCCCCAGCCATTCCTGTGGACAACTGCACTCCTGGAATGACATGATCTCCTCTGTTCTTCTTTTCTTCAGCCTCCTGAAACTTCCCAGCTAGTAAACATGTCATTCCTGGGGGCAGCCTCGTACCAGTAAGCCAGGTTTGCTTGTTTGCTTGGCTTACAGAAATGGGTTGCTATAAGTTAGGGTGACCAGACATCTCCGGGGACAGTCCCTGGATTGAAGACACTGTCCCCGGTTTTGTCCCCGGATTGGATTTGAACAGGGTCTGGGGCAATTTCAAGGACAGAAAAAAAAAACAATTCTGACTTACACACTGCCGCTCCTTCTAGCTTAGGGGGGTGTATTTGTTTCCATTATCTGTGCCCCCTTTCTGATGATCATGTGCTGGTCGGAGCGGAAGGAAATATTTTTTTAGTTTCGCATGCATGTTCTTCTGCTTTGGCTCAAGTCCCGGCCAGCCACCTACCTGCTTATCTCCTTGCCTTCCCAAGCAAAGTGATTTTCCACAGATAATGGAAAGAAATACACCCCCTAAGGTAGTGTGATGGACGTGAAAATAAAATGAATATTTTATTCTATTCTTTTTATTATTAGAATCACTGAAATGTTTCTCTTTCCTATATTCCTTATACTGTTTATTTGTTTTTATACACATTATGCATATGTATGTATGGGTATGTCACAATACTGCTTATTTTCCTTGATAAGATTTGTCAGATATGAAATTAAGTTTTAAAAGTAATGAACTCAGCATTGAAAATACAAAGGATTTTTATTAGGAGCAGACATCACCCCCCCCACTCTTCACTCTCACTCCGTCCTCCCTCCCTCCTAAATTCCTCAATTGTAACAGGAAAGCCTCCCCCTCCCCCTCCTTCTCACTCAGACCGCTTGGAAGGAAACGTGCAGAGCTGAATGAACTTTTTTACACTGGATGATGTAGGCAGCATGCCCAAACATGGACTTCCATCTCCTTGCTCCTAGATAGCCCCTACCTCCGTCTGAAATCAAGATGGCTCTCAAGGACTTTGGAATGTCTGCCATGTGCTACAGACGTCACAAGGGGGTGGGTGAGGGGATGGGTGAGTGGGAGTAAAATATGTAAGCTAACCAATCAAATGCATGTATTTGTGATCCTGTGGTTTTAATAAAAGAGCCAGCAGGCTCCAGTCACTTTCTCTTTGCTGGTGAATGCTGAAAGAGTTGAGATGTGGTCTTTTTGTCTATGGATTGCACAGTCTCACCATATTAATTTGGACAAGCAGCAGAATGGGTTTCGCTCTGAGAAATTGTGTCAGGAAATTAATTAATCTATTAGGCCCCGTACTCACGACCGAACATGTCCGCTAAAACTGGTCCGCTGGCCTGGCTGGTCTCAGTGCTGGCCTGACTGGTCTCGGTGCTGGCCTGGCTGGTCTCAGGGTGCTGGCTGGCTGGCCTTAGGGTGCTGGCTTGGCTGGTCTCAGTGCTGGCCTGGCTGGTCTCAGTGCTGGCCTGGCTGTCTTGTCAATCTACTGTATATATATATAAATATATATTATAGCAGGGTACAAAAAGGGCTTTTATTTTACAGCTCACTGCACACACAGTGTCAGTGTGTCAGGGCAGAGTGCATGTGACAGTGTAAGGAGAGGAGACGCAGGTAGCGTTGCTATGTGACTCTGCCTCCGCGTGATGTCACACGCAACCGGCTGTGTACTGAAGGGCAGGTGGCAGGCGTAGTCGGAGCCTGGAGGAGGAGCTCCGAGTCTGCTCAGCTCAGTTCATCTGCCCCTGACAGTGACTCGAGTCGAGTCCTTCACTATGCGGCGATGCTGGGCATCACCGCTTAGTGAAGGATCGGCTCGGGCGGCTCGGCTGCTCGAGGCTGCTCTAGTAGTCCTGCAAAGGGAACGGCGTTCCTGCTGTGAAAAAAAGTGCAGGGACACCGTTCCCACGCGTTCCCGCAGGACTCGAGCCCTGGCTACAGTAATCTATATTTCCTGTTATTGTTAATGTACTTTTGTAGTACAATATTGTTTCACTTTACTTATTGTCATCTTCATAGCTTTATGAATATCCCGATTCCTTAAAGTATAAATGATGGGGTTTAATAGCGGAGTCACTGCAAAGTAGACAAAGGACAATCCTTTATAGAGTTGAAGATAATGGCTGCTCCTTGGCATCACATATAGGCCGAAAAGTGTGCCAAAATACAAAGTCACCGCCATGAGATGTGAACTGCAGGTGGAGAAGGCTTTCTGTCTTCCTGATGATGACTTAATTCTGAGAATTGCAACGATGATAAAAACGTATGACAGGATAATGAGTAGACAAGGTCCAAGTGTCAGGGTAGTGCTGATGACCAAGACATAAATCATTAAAACACTTATGTCTGAGCATGCTATGGAAATCAGGGTTGTGTAGTCACAATAAAAGTGGTCGATACTAACAGGGCCACAAAATTTCAGGTTAATTAATAAGTAAAATACCACCGCCACACTCAAGAATGAGATCAACCAGAACAAAATTATTACATACAAACACAGCCTGTTGCTAATGAGAGTGGAATATCTCAGAGGCTTAAAGATCGCCAAATATCTATCATATGACATAAACGTAAGCAGGAAAGCCTTCACATTCGACACACCTCCCAAAACGTTCAGTTGGATGACGCAGCCAAGATAGGAAATGACTCCTCTTCCCAACAGTAAGTCATGGAGCATCAGTGGAACCAGATTCGTGGTATAGACTAATTCACAAAAGAGCAAATTACTGATCAGAAAGTACATAGGGGAATGGAGATGAGGGCTTTTATTCACCAAAAAGATGATCAGCAGGTTCTCAATGCAAGTACATGTGTAGATTATCAGCAGGAAAAGAAAGAGCGGAATCTTGTATTCACGGAGGTTTTCAAATCCAAGAATCAGAATTTCCACAAAATTGGTTTGGTTCATTTGATGTGTCATCTGTAAAAATGAATTAACAGACAGTAAATGTTATTATTCAGTGTCTGATGACAGGTGGAATTGCGCACAGAAAAGCTGGATAGGACTGTGCAGCATGGGCGTCTGCTCCATAGGGCAAGGGGGGGGGCGTTTGACTAAACTACTATTGTGAGACTTGTGAGACTGTGAGCATCCTGGGAACATCAAGTGAGTTATCAGCATTGTCACTGTGTACTCTGCCCTCTCTCTCTCCCAAATCTTTCACTCCAGTCCTCTGTTGTCCTCCAGCAGTCTTTCATTAACCCTATGCTGATAGTTGGCCCCATCATGTTCCTTTAGCCAGGGTTTTCACTTGTGTGATCATTGCTGTGCAAATCACATGGGATATCTGTGCGATGCAAATTCAGCCATACAAGCTGTATGCCTGAAATGGCATTTGCACCAAAACTGTGCAGGACCCCTTTTTTGCAAAGGGCAGCGTGAACGGCCGACAAGCAACATGCAATGCAGGAATCACACTGGAATCACATATATGTGAACTAGGACTCAAGTGGGTTTACACTGATGTACTGTGGTTCAGTTGCAGTGCCGGTGCATACACAGATTTCCTGAATTTATCTCCATTTTCACTACAGTCCCACAGACTTCTATTAGATTACACATTTTTGCAACATTTTCTGAAAGCGCACCAAATGTTCTCTATACTGAATCTTTGGTGTCCTTTCAGAAAACACAGTAGAATTACACAAGCTAATAGAAGTGGGGATTAAATGCAGAAAAACTGCATACACACTGCAACAAACTCCAGGACATCAGTGTGAACCCAAAGGCTTCAGGATGGTGTGTAATGTAAAGGCGTCCAGAGGTGCAGGGGGTTGTGTAATGTAAAGGCGTCCAGAGGTGCAGGGGGCTGTGTAATGTAAAGGGGTCCAGAGATGCAGGGTGTTGTGTAATGTAAAGGCGTCCAGAGGTGCAGGGGGTTGTGTAATGTAAAGGAGTCCAGAGGTGCAGGGTGCTGTGTAATGTAAAGGAGTCCAGAGGTGCAGGGGGTTATGTAATGTAAAAGGGTCCAGAGCTGTGGGGTGCTGTGTAATGTAAAGGAGTCCAGAGGTGCAGGGTGCTATGTAATGTAAAGGAGTCCAGAGTTGAAGGGGGGTTGTGTAATGTAAAGGGGTCCAGAGCTGTGGGGTGCTGTGTAATGTAAAGGAGTCCAGAGGTGAATAGGGCTGTGTAATTTAAAGGAGTCCAGCGGTGCAGGGTGTTATGTAATGTAAAGGAGTCCAGAGTTGAAGGGGTGCTGTGTAATGTAAAGGAGTCCAGAGTTGCAGGGGGTTGTGTAATGTAAAGGGGCCCAGAGCTGTGGGGTGCTGTGTAATGTAAAGGAGTCCAGAGGTGCAGTTGTGGAGAGGGGGTACACAGTAGTGACAAAGAGATATTGAAAGATGCAGGGGGCACAGTCGGGTGTTTTTACATTTTAACGTGGGGGGGGCGTATTTAACCCCCCGCTAACAGTCGAAGAAAGGTTTAAATGCGACTGTGTATCACCACTGCCGAAACGCACCCCCCCCCTGAAAAAATTTCAGCGGATGCCCATGCTGTGCAGTGCTAATACCGGAACTGCTCTGTAACATTGTCCAGGAGAGCTGACCAGCAATTGTAGGAGAAACATTCTGTACCTGAGCTCACCGAGGACTTTCCACCCAGTGGTTGCCCTATGAGTTTATGTGAAATCTCCATGAATAGCTGTAAAATATTGTAATTATGAATATATTTCATTTAGCTTGCATCTATGGAAGGCGTGCACAAGGGCGTCACAGAAGTGCTTGTTAAGAGCAGACACTTTGGTGCCTGGGCTTGTGTATATGAACAATAAAGATCCAAACCTCATTGTTTTACACATATAGCTAGATTCAGGTAGGGGCGCGCAACTTTAAGGCGGCGTAGCGTATCGTATTTACTCTACACCGCCTTAAGTCAGAGAGGCAAGTACTGTGGGCCTGATTCCCAAAAAAGCTGCCTAACTTAACTTTCAGCAGTTAAGTTACACTGACTTAAAGTTTCTACCTAAGTGCCTGATCCACAAAGCACTTACCTAGAAATTTCAGGCCGTGTAACTTAAGTGCCTCCGTCGCAAGGCGGTCCTCCTCTCCGGGGGGCGTTTAAAATTTAAATGAGGCGCGCTCCCGCGCCGGCCGTACTGCGCATGCGTGTGACGTAATTTTCCCGACGTGCAGCGCGCGAACGTAATTGACGCCGGGCTTTGTGGATTGCGACAGGACACTAAAGTTGCGACGGGTGAAAAAAAATATACGCGCGGGGAAAACAAATAATTATAAAAAAAAATGACAGCGTCGCTCAGCATGCATTCCTGAGAGGGAGAACTCCATGCCAATTTTCAAAGAAAAAACCGGCATGGGTTCCCCCCCCAGGAGCATACCAGGCCCTAAGTTCTGGTATGGGTTGTAAGGAGACCCCCCCCACGCCGAAAATTCGACGTAGGGGGTCCCCCTACAATCCATACCAGACCCGTATCCAAAGCACGCTACCCGGCCGGCCAGGAAGGGAGTGGGGACGAGCGAGCGCCCCCCCCTCCTGAGCCGTGCCAGGCCGCATGCCCTCAACATGGGGGGGTTGGGTGCTCTGGGGCAGGGGGGCGCACTACGGGCCCCCCCACCCCAGAGCACCCTGTCCCCATGTTGATGAGGACAGGACCTCTTCCCGACAACCCATGCCGTTGGTTGTCGGGGTCTGCGGGCGGGGGGCTTATCGGAATCTGGGAGTCCCCTCAAATAAGGGGGCCCCCAGATACCGGCCCACCACCCTAAGTGAATGGATATGGGGTACATCGTACCCCTACCCATTCACCTGGAGGCAAAAAGTAAAAGTTAATAAACACACAACACAAGGGTTTTTAAAATAATTTATTATTCTGCTCCGGAGGCCCCCCCTGTGTTCTTTATTAGCTCTAATACCAGGGGGGGCTTCTTCTTCCACTCTCCGGGGGTCTTCTTCCACTCTCCGGGGGGGGTTTCTTCTTCCGCTCTCCGGGGGGGGCTTCTCCGGGGGGGGGCTTCTCCGCTCTCCGGGGGTCTTCTTCTATCTTCTCCCCTCTTCCGCTGTTGACTCGGTGCACCCCGGTTCTTCTGCAGCTGTCCGGTGCCTTCTTCTTCAGCGCTGGCTGCCTGCTATCTTCGTGTGTTAGCTCAATTACTAGCAGGCAGCCAACGCGGTCTTCTGTGACGTCAGGTTCTTCTTCTCCCCTCTTCCGATGTTGACTCGTCGCCTGTTGTCATTGTAATGATGGAAGCGCGCCTTGCATCCCATTTATATAGGCATCACCGTCCCATCATGCTCCGGTAGGTACCCACGTGGTGGGTGCACGTGGGTAGGCACCCACCACGTGGGTACCTGCCGGCGCAAGCCGTCGTATCTTAGCTAGGTTTAAGTGTATCTCTGTTTGAGAATACACTTAAACTTAGGTTGGCGCAGATTCAGAGTTAGGTCGGCGTAGCTACTGACACACCGACCTAACTCTATGTGAATCTAGCTAATACTTTCTTCAAAGGATCCCATGCTGGGATATGCAATGAAGGGAGGCAAACCCGTCATCAATACTTAACTTCCGGGGAAAATTCAATTAAACCTCCTGCCCAGAATAGTCACCAGGATTTGCAATAAAGGGGGCTAATTTATGTAGTAAGCCCTCCAATCAAGAGCCAAGCTATGCCAACCAATGGGGCATCAGCATGCAGGGATATACATGGAGGAAAGGGGAGGAAAAGCTCTCTTTATGGAAAGGAAGCCATCTAAATGGAGCTAAAGGGTAATTATGGGAAAAGGTCTGTTTTACTTGTAACTGAATATGTTTGTAGATTAACCACTTAAGCCCCGGACCATATTGCTGCCTAAAGACCCAAGGGGTTTTTACAGTTCGGGACTGCGTTGCTTTAACAGACAATTGCGCGGTCGTGCGACGTGGCTCCCAAACAAAATTGGCGTCCTTTTTTCCCCACAAATAGAGCTTTCTTTTGGTGGTATTTGATCACCTCTGCGGTTTTTATTTTTTGCGCTATAAACAAAAATAGAGCGACAATTTTGAAAAAAATGCAATATTTTTTACTTTTTGCTATAATAAATATCCCCCAAAAACATATATAAAATTATTTTTTTTCCTCAGTTTAGGCGATACGTATTCTTCTACCTATTTTTTTTTTTTTTTTTTAAATGTTTTATTGATTTTCAACATTCACATTCAACAAATAGTAATGTACAAGTGACGCTACAGTATCGCCATAGGATGACTCACAGGTCAAACATTCTTACACAATAAGCCATTACCCCTTCCTGAGATTTAAACACCCCATCCCCTCAACGGAGGGACAACAATCTACGGGGCACCCTAATAGGGCCAACTTTGCCCCACGGTCATAAGAAACCAACAAACACTGGAGATAACGGATAGAACCCCCAACCATGCATACCCCTCCAATCACACACCTCCATACACACCCCTTCTACCTATTTTTGGTAAAAAAAATCGCAGTAAGCGTTTATCGGTTGGTTTGCGCAAAATTTATAGCGTTTACAAAATAGGGGATAGTTTTTTTGCATTTTTATTTTTTTAATTTTTTTTACTACTAATGGCGGCGATCAGCGATTTTTTTTCATGACTGCGACATTATGGCGGACACTTCGGACAATTTTGACACATTTTTGGGACAATTGTCATTTTCACAGCAAAAAATGCATTTAAATTGCATTGTTTATTGTGAAAATGACAGTTGCAGTTTGGGAGTTAACCACAGGGGGCGCTGTAGGAGTTAGGGTTTACTTTGTGTGTGTTTACTAGTGTAGGGGGGTGTGGCTGTAGGAATGACGTCATCGATCGAGTCTCCCTATAAAAAGGATCACTCGATCGATACGCCGACACAGTGAAGCACGGGGAAGCTGTGTATACATATGGCTCTCCCCGTTCTTCAGCTCCAGGGAGCGATCGCGACGGCGCGGCTAAAAACAAATAGCCGCGCTGTCGTCCCGGATCGCTCCCCGAGCGGACCCGACCTCCGCATGTACCGGGGGGGGGTCCCGATCGGACCCCCCACCCACGTCTAGCAGAGGACGTACAGGTACGTGGATGTGCCTGTCCGTGCCATTCTGCTGACGTATGTGTACATGAGGAGGTCAGGAAGTGGTTAATATTTTATAGGAATATACTCTGTATTCCTCCATGTAATTCTTTTACGTTAACCTTATATTTTCTGTTTATTAGATTACCAACTATACTCCAATAAATGTTATTATGTTAAAGCTTTCACTTCTGGTCAAAAGAACTCTCATTTAACACACATATCTTTGAGATATTAAATCTTAAATATGTTACTATCCAGGTTAACACAGTGGTTTGGAAGTTGACAACTCCTTTGAAATATGTTATACTACAACTATGGCGTTGTTCAAATCTTGTTGGCTCAACCTCTGTAACATCTACAAAATACGCCTCTTCTTAACCAACGACACTAAAAGTCCCCATTCACACCTAGGCGTATATACGCCTGTAGTGCGACGCCGCAGCCGCCCCTGAGATGCCAGAGGGATGATTTAGCATGCACCTCTATGGAGATGGTTCACATCTCCACGCCGAACGCCGTACGCCTGCCGCCTGAAAAAAAGTCCCGGACCTTTTTTTCAGGCGGCGTTCGGCATAGGAGATGTGAACCATCTCCATAGAGGGGGTGAAGGCTGCATTCACAATCGCAGCGTTTTGTCGCCGTGAATCGCGGTACAAAACACTGCTATTTGTCGCCGCAATTCGCGGGGACAAAACGCTGCGATTTTGTATGCCGAGGTGTGAATGCAGCATAAAGCTTCTAATTCATTCCCTGGTTATGTCCCACCTTGACTATTTCAACTCCCTCCTCATTGGTGTGTAGGTAGGTGCGGCCTATGTTTTCCATTGCAGTTGGCGCTTGACCATAGTGGCAATGCAGATGGGGGAGGACATCGGGAGGAACTTGGGGCCAGATTCACGTAGGGTAGCGGCGGTGTAACGTATCGTAGATACGTTACACCGCCGCAATTTTTCATCGCAAGTGCCTGAATCACCAAGCACTTGCGATGAGAACCTACGCCGGCGCAAGGCGGGCCAATTTAAATGGCCCGTGTGCCATTTAAATTAGGCGCGCTCCCGCCCCGGAGCTACCGCGCATGCTCCGTTTCCGAACTCCCGCTGTGCATTGCGCGCCGTGACGTCGTTTTTTCGAACGGCGACGCGCGTAGCGTAATTCCGTATTCCCGGACGACTTACGCAAACAACGTTGATTTTTTAATTTCGACGCAGGAACGACGGCCATACTTTAGACAGCAATACGCTTGCTGACTAAAGTTAGGGCACCCAAAACGACGACTAACTTTGCGACGGGAAACTAGACTAGCGACGACGTACCGAACGCGAAAATCCGTCGTGAATCGCCGTAACTCCTAATTTGCATACCCGACTCTGGTTTACGACGCAAACTCCCCCCAGCGGCGGCCGCGGTACTGCATCCTAAGATCCGCCAGTGTAAAACAATTACACCCGTCGGATCTTAGGGATATCTATGCGTAACTGATTCTATGAATCAGTCGCATAGATAGAAACAGAGATACGACGGCGTATCTCATTTGTGAATCTGGCCCTTGGATCCTCAATGATATCCTCGGTCACAGGGAGGCAGTTAGCTGATTGGATGCCGGCGTCCCATGTGACCTCGGCAGCCATTTTGGGTCGAGCAGAGTCTCTTTAAGACTCTGACTCCGGGGCTTGGCGCAATTTATGCAAGTGGCTTGCATAGGGAAAGGCTCCCTATTTGTCGGGGACATTACTTAGAGATAGGGAGGAGTAGGGACAGTGACAGTTGCCCAAATGTTTATCCAAACAATATTTTCAATAAAAATACACTAAAATCATTATTAGCACACACAGCTTAACTTTTACAATCCTCACTAGATCTAAAGCATGTAACTTTAACCACTTAAGGACCGCCTAACGACGATATACGTCGGCAGAATGGCACCGCTGGGCACAATCACGTACCTGTACGTGATTGTATAAAGCCCAGAGGTGGGTCGTGGGCGCGCTCCCACGACCCGGTCTGAAGCTCCGTGACCTCGGCCGCGGGACTCGTGGACCCGATCGCCGCTACAGTCCCGCGATCGGTCCCCGGAGCTGAAGAACAGGGAGAGCCGCGTGTAAACACGGCTTCCCCGCTCTTCACTGTGGCGCTGTCATCGATTGTGTGTTCCCTAATATAGGGACGCACAATCAATGATGTCAGACCTACAGCCACACCCCCCTACAGTTGTAAACACACACTAGGTGCACCCTAACCCCTACAGCGCCCCCTGTGGTTAACTCCCAAACGGCAACTGTCATTTTCACAATAAACAATGCATTTTAAATGAATTTTTTGCTGTGAAAATGACAATGGTCCCAAAAATGTGTCAGAATTGTCCGAAGTGTCCGCCATAATGTCGCAGTCACGAAAAAATCACTGATCGCCGCCATTAGTAGTAAAAAAAAAAAATTAATAAAAATGCAATAAAACTATCCCCTATTTTGTAAACGCTATAAATTTTGCGTAAACCAAACGATAAACGCTTATTGCGATTTTTTTTTTACCAAAAATAGGTAGAAGAATACGTATCGGCCTAAACTGAGGAAAAAAAAATGTATATGTTTTTGGAGGATATTTATTATAGCAACAAGTAAAAAATATAGATTTTTTTTCAAAATTGTCGCTCTATTTTTGTTTATAGCGCAAAAAATTAAAACTGCAGAGGTGATCAAACACCACCAAAAGAAAGCTCTATTTGTGGGAAAAAAAGGACGCCAATTTTGTTTGGGAGCCACGTCGCACGACCGCGCAATTGTCAGTTAAAGCGACGCAGTGCCGAATCGCAAAAAGGGGCCTGGTCTTTTACCTGCATTTTGGTCCGGGTCTTAAGTGGTTAAGCTAAAAAATAACAAACATTTGTCAATTTTAAATTGTGCCCTTGTGCAAGTTGTAGCAATGCAAAACTGTAAAATAACAATAAAAACCTGGAGGCTGCCTCCATACCGAATACCAGGTATGGATATTTTTCCATACATACATTGTTCCAGATTGGCACACTGTAACTATGCCTTTACCATACCAGGCCAATCTTTGTTGAAGCTAGAGGTCACTGTACTAGGCTCTGCTGGCTTTCAGGTCCCATCCTGCTGTCCTGATGCTTTGGGAATCCCGCTCTTTTTTAAAACAATCTATTGAGCTGACAATGGCGCAGGTGCACTGAGCGTGCCGTTAGTGAAGGCGATCGTGTCGTCACTTCCGGCTCGCGCGCGCATGTGCGGGAGTGACATCATTGCTGCTCCCACCAGTCACAGCGCCAGAGCAGCGATACCCAGAAGTCACTCGGGTATCATGGCGGCGGCGGAGGAGAGGAATGAGGGTCGCTTCGGGACCTTCAGGTAAGTAATTCATAATAAGCGTGTATGCTATGCATACTAGCTCATTATGCCTTTCTCTTGTAGTTTTTTTTTTTAAGGAAATGTTTTAGAGGGTTTACTTCCTCTTTAATTATGAACTTTATCAGGCCCGAGAAAGAGACCTGAATTGTGTTTTGAAGTTATCCCTATCCTTTAAAACTACAGGCTTACAACACCTCTGATTGTTCTAATATACAGTAGACAGGCAAAATATAAAAGTTTGCAACTATAACTTTTATATTTCTTTTTTTATTTTACGTGCCTCCCTTAAATTCCCAGACAGCTTTCTTTTCTATAATCATGCATGTTGTTTGTCAGGAACTATGAGCTCCATAAAGGCTTTCCTACAAGATTCTCACAGCTTTCTCCCCAAGACTTATACATTTTTTTTAAATTGGACTCAATGGTCAAAACAATTAGAAATCTTAGGGGAAAGTTGTGTGAAGACATTTATAAACAGAGCCCCATGCGTGAGGAGTTACTAAAAGAAGCATCTCAGGGTCTATTAGCCGGTCATACTTCTTGAGGCTTTCTCACATGGAATATCCTCAACTACGGACTCCCTCTTCCAACCTTGTGGTATTAGTGAAGACCCTTTCCTGTTTCAGCATGACTGTGCCCCTGTGTACAAAACCAGCTCCATAAAGACAGGGTTTTTTTACCCATTTTGTGTGCCGGAACTAGAGTGTCCTGCACAGAGCCTATGTGTGAGGAGTTACTAAAAGAAGCATCTCAGGGTCCATTAGCCGGCCATACTTCTTGAGGATTCCTTACATGGAATATCCTCAACTACGGTTTCCCTCTTCCAACCTTGTGGAAATAGTGAAGACCCTTTTCTGTTCCAGCATGATTGTGCCCCTGTGTACAAAGCCAGCTCCATAAAGACATACTTTATTTGACCAGTTTTGTGTGTCGGAACCGGAGTGTCCTGCACAGAGCCTATGTGTGACTAGGGATGAGCCGAACCCCCCCCCCCCCCCGTTCGGTTCGCACCAGAACCTTCGAACGGACCGACCGTTCGCACGAACATTTAGAACCCCATTGACGTCTATGGAACTCGAACGTTCGAATTGAAAAGTGCTAATTTTAAAGCCTAATATGCAAGTTATTGTCGTAAAACCTCTTTGAGAACCCGGGTCTTGCCCCAGGGAACAGTGTGCAAACAGTCGTTTTTTCTGGAGCAGTGATTTTAATGATGCTTAAAGTGAAAAAAAATAATGAAAAATTCCTTAAACTATCGTACCTGCTGGGTGTCTATAGTATGCCTGTGAAGTGGCACGTGTTCAGAACTGTCCCTGCACAAAATGAGATTACTATAAGAAAAAATAAATTTAAAACTGCTTATGGCGTTAATGTAATGTCTGGTCCCTGCAATATGGAGGAAAATCATTGAGAAAAGCACAGACACAGACAGCAGACACACCACGTTGCTTTAGGTGCCCACTGCAGAGGACACAGGCAGTACACACACCACGTAGCTTTAGGTGCACACTGCAGAGGACACAGGCAGTACACACACCACGTAGCTTTAGGTGCACACTGCAGAGGACACAGGCAGTACACACCATGTAGCTTTAGGTGCACACTGCAGAGTACACAGGCAGTACACACCACGTAGCTTTTGGTGCACACTGCAGAGGACACAGGCAGTACACACCACGTAGCTTTAGGTGCACACTGCAGAGGACACAGGCAGTACACACCACGTAGCTTTAGGTGCACACTGCAGAGGACACAGGCAGTACACACCACATAGCTTTAGGTGCACACTGCAGAGGACACAGGCAGTACACACCACGTAGCTTTAGGTGCACACTGCAGAGGACACAGGCAGTACACACCACGTAGCTTTAGGTGCACACTGCAGAGGACACAGGCAGTACACACCACGTAGCTTTAGGTGCACACTGCAGAGGACACAGGCAGTACACACCACGTAGCTTTTGGTGCACACTGCAGAGGACACAGGCAGTACACACCATGTAGCTTTAGGTGCACACTGCAGAGTACACAGGCAGTACACACCACGTAGCTTTAGGTGCACACTGCAGAGGACACAGGCAGTACACACCACGTAGCTTTAGGTGCACACTGTTGAGTACACAGGCAGTACACACCACGTAGCTTTAGGTGCACACTGCAGAGGACACAGGCAGTACACACCACGTAGCTTTAGGTGCACACTGCAGAGGACACAGGCAGTACACACCACGTAGCTTTAGGTGCACACTGCAGAGGACACGGGCAGTACACCACTTGAGAATACTGCAGCTAGCACAATCACCTGCCTGCCAGTAAATTAAGAAGTGTGGATTTAGCTAAACTATACAGTGTATAAATATATGTACAACACCTGGGATGTATATATATCCTCTACACACTGTAACTTTAACTGACTAGCCTGTCTGCCTGCCTGCCTGCCTGCTCTATCTACCTACTAAAAATGACACTCTTTCTCTCTGTCTCTCTGTCTTCTCTCTCTTGACCACCGCAACACACTACACAAGGCCGACCTGCAGGCGGCCTTTTATAGTGTGGGGCATGTACTAAACCCCCTGAGCCATAATTGGCCAAAGCCACCCTGGCTTTGGCCAATTATGGCTCTCCGTTTTTTGCAAGCTGTGATTGGCCAAGCATGCGGGTCATAGTGCATGCTTGGCCAATCATCAGCCAGCAATGCACTGCAAAGCCGCAGTGAATAATGGGCCGTGAATACAAAGCTCATCCCTATGTGTGAGAAGTTACTAAAAGAAGCATCTCAGGGTCCATTAGCAGGCCATACTTCTTGAGGATTCTTCACATGGGAACATCCTCAACTACGGTTTCCCTCTTCCAACCTTGTAGTAATAATGAAGACCCTTTTCTGTTTCAGCATGACTGTGCCTCTGTGTAGAAAGCCAGCTTCGTAAAGACATGGTTTGATCAGTTTTGTGTGGTGGAACTAGAGTGTCCTGCACAGAGCCTACTGTATGTGTGAGGAGTTACTATAATGCCGCATACACACGACCGTTTTTCATGACAAGAAAATTGCAATTTTTTTAATTGGTCATTAAAAACGATCGTGTGTAGGCTCCAGATAATATTTCTCAAAGTGAAAAATGGCCATTAAAAATGTAGAACATGCTCTATTTTTTCTCTACGTTTTTCACATCGTCGTGAAAAATGGTCGTGTGTAGGCTTTAACGAAGAGGAAAAAAACGTGCATGCTCAGAAGCAAGTTATGAGAAGGGAAATTTGCATAATCAAGCCCAAAGGGTGGCGCCATTTCAATGGAACTTTCTCTTCATAGTGCCGTCGTACGTGTTGTACCTCACCACGCTTTGCTCAAGCATTTTTTTCTTCACAATCGTGGGTATGCAAGGCAGGCTTGACAAGAATCACGTAGAGAAAAACATTGTTTTTTTCCATGACATTAAAAACGGTCATGTGTACCGGGCATAAGAAGCATTTCAGGGTCTATTAGCAGGCAATACTTCTTGAGGATTCCTTACAAGGAAAATATCCTCAACTACGGTTTCCTTCCTCCAACCTTGTGGTAATAGTGAAGACCCTTTTCTGTTCCAGCATGACTGTGCCCCTGTATGTACAAAGCCAGCTCCATAAAGACATATTTGACCAGTTTTGTGTGTCGGAACTAGTGTTCTGCACAGAGCCTATGTGTGAGGAATTACTAAAAGAAGCATCTCAGGGTCTATTAGCGGACCGTACTTCTTGAGGCTTCCTTACAAGGAATATCCTCAACTACGGTTTCCCTCTTACAACCTTGTGGTAATAGTGAAGACCCTTTTTGGTTACAGCATATCTATGCCTCTGTGTACAAAGCCAGCTCCATAAAGACATATTTGACCAGTTTTGTGTGTCGGAACTAGAGTGTCCTGCACAGAGCCTATGTGTGAGGAATTACTAAAAGAAGCATCTCGGGTCCATTAGCAGTCCATACTTTTTGAGGATTCCTTACATGGAATACTTTTTGAGGATTCCTTACATGGAATATCCTCAACTACGGCTTCCCTCTTCCAACCTTGTGGTAATAGCGAAGACAGCATGACTGTCCCTCTGTGTACAAAGCCAGCTCTATAAAGACATGGTTTGACCAGTTTTGTGTGGTGAAACTAGAGTGTCCTGCACAGAGCCCTGACCCCAACCCTACTGGACACCTGTAGGATGAATTAGAAATGCCGATTTTGAGCCAGATCTGCTCATTTAACATCGGTACCTGACCTAACAAATGGGCTCACACTCCTACCCCATAACCTTGTGGAAAGCCATGCCAGAAGAGTAGAGGCTTTCACAAAGTTGAAAAGGTAAGTCAACATATTATTGGCCTTAGTTTTGGAATAGGATGTCAAACAAGCTCATACATGTGTCCATAACCCTTTGGCTCTATAATGTTAATCAACAGAATATACAGTCTATACGAGGGTTCTTCAAAAACATTCCATACTTTCTTTCATACGTTTCGCAGTCACCTTCTCCACAGCATGACAACTCTTACACTAAGATGCAAGGTCAGCAGGCTTGCCAGACAGACTAGTCATATGACACTCTAATGCTGCGTACACACGATCGGACATTCCGGCAAGAAAACCGTGGATTTTTTCTGACGGAATGTTGGCTCAAACTTGTATCTTGTCGGAAAATTTGAGAACCAGCTCTCAAATTTTTCTTGGCGGAGACTCCGACCAAAAAAATTCTGATGTAGCCTACACACGGTCGGAATTTCCGACCAAAAGCTCACATTGGACTTTTCTTGTCGGAATTTCCGATCGTGTGTACGGGGCATTACACTAAGGCCGCGTACACACGGTCAGTCCATCCGATGAGAACAGTCCGAAGGACCGTTCTCATCGGTTAACTGATGAAGCGGACTGATGGTCTGATGTGCCTACACACCATCAGTTAAAAAAACGATCTAGTCCAACGCGGTGCCGTAAAACACAACGACGTGCTGAGAAAAATGAAGTTCAATGCTTCTAAGCATGCATCGACTTGATTCTGAGCATGCGCAGGTTTTTAACCGATGCTTTTGCATACTAACAGTCGGTTAGTATGCAAAAGATACATGTGTCCATAACCCTTTGGCTCTATAATGTTAATCAACAGAATATACAGTCTATACGAGGGTTCTTCAAAAACATTCCATACTTTCTTTCATACGTTTCGCAGTCACCTTCTCCACAGCATGACAACTCTTACACTAAGATGCAAGGTCAGCCGGCTTGCCAGACAGACTAGTCATATGACACTCTAATGCTGCGTACACACGATCGGACATTCCGGCAAGAAAACCGTGGATTTTTTCTGACGGAATGTTGGCTCAAACTTGTATCTTGTCGGAAAATTTGAGAACCAGCTCTCAAATTTTTCTTGGCGGAAACACCGACCAAAAAAATTCTGATGTAGCCTACACACGGTCGGAATTTCCGACCAAAAGCTCACATTGGACTTTTCTTGTGGGAATTTCCGATCGTGTGTACGGGGCATTACACTAAGTACACTAAGTACACACGGTCAGTCCATCCGATGAGAACAGTCCGAAGGACCGTTCTCATCGGTTAACTGATGAAGCGGACTGATGGTCTGATGTGCCTACACACCATCAGTTAAAAAAACTATCTAGTCCAACGCGGTGCCGTAAAACACAACGACGTGCTGAGAAAAATGAAGTTCAATGCTTCTAAGCATGCATCGACTTGATTCTGAGCATGCGCGGGTTTTTAACCAATGCTTTTGCATACTAACCGTCGGTTTTGACCTATCGGTTAGGCGTCCATCGGTTCAATTTTAAAGCAAGTACTAACATTTTTGACTGAAGGATAACGGACCGATGGGGCCCACACACCATCGGTTTGGACCGATGAAACGGACCTTCGGTCCGTTTCCATCGGTTTGGACCGACCATGTGTACGCGGCCTAAAATGCAAGGCCAGCCGGCTTGCCAGACAGACTAGTCATATGATACTCTCAGACTCAACCAATTACTACTCCTCCCACCCTCCTTCCAACAAAATATAAAAGTGCAGAGACATTTTTTGAAGACCCCTCGTACATATACAATATGTGTGCAACTGTGTATGAAACGTCTACTGGGATATTACAATTTTCGTACATGCAGTAAATGAAAGGTGTCAGTTTTTCTTTGGATGGCCAACACAGTACATCAATCATCTCCTGTACAATGTAATTAGTGACATAGTCTACAAAGTAACGTACCTGTAATTCCAATGTGTGATGGAGGCTCTGTACATGCATTACGCTGTCATGTGGGTCTTATATATATTTCCCTCTGTACATTTTTTTTTTAGAATGCTGATTAGTCTCACAGGACTCATTAATCTGGACACTTGTGTTCATGTCTATTAAATGTCTGATAAACTAATTAAAATGATCTTACCTATTTATGTGTCTCTAGGGCAGGAATTCTCAACTCTACTGAGACCAGGACCTGATACATTCTTCCAAAACCTTCCATTCCTCAAAGGGAAATAAAATGATAACAATAGTTTATGCTCTTACATATAAATTATTGGAATGGAAAAAGTAAAAAAAAAAAAAAAATGAAACGCACACCCCTAAGGAGCCGCAAGTAAACTGGGATCCCCACCCTGCACAGCCAGGCACCAAATTTTCACAGGTACTCCAAAGTCAGAGAATAGTCTGTTACTTGTTTTTTTTTTTGCTTATTGAGAGATAATAACTTGGATAGGGATGAGATGTTGTGGAATGACCATATGACTTTAAAATAAACTTTAGGGACATCTCTTCCTATATACAGTCTCTATATACAACTCCTCTTCTTCACTCCAGCACTCACTTGCTTACAGAACCCAGCTGGAACACTGTGAATTATACAACAGTCACTCAGTCAGATGAAACAATAGCCCTTTACAGGCAGGGACCCGCGGCCCCTTAGATATGTAGCAAAAGTCCAGCTTACATTTCTCCTGTGGCTACTGATCCCAGCATCTGCTCTTCAGGCACTGCCAACCTGCCTGGCTGCAGCTGCCCCTTTCACTAGCCCTCCATGCAGGGCCGTTTGAAGACATTTGGGGGCCCCAGGCAAAAAAAAAAAAAATGACATTTCAGTTTTTCAGTAGAGAAGCGCGGGGGGGGGGGGGGTTTGGCGGGTTACCTCTATCCTCACACGCACACCACGCCGCCAGATGTGTTGGTGTCTGCACAGGGGCCCCAGCAGGGAGGGCCCTTGCCGCATCGCTGCGTCCTCCTGCAGTCCGGTCGGCCGTGTACCATATCCGCACGGTACAGGAGATTCAGTTTGCTGTTCCCGGGGCCGGACTGAAAGGAAGTGAACACTCAGTGTGTGCACTTCCTGTCAGTCCGGCCGGGAACAGGAACCTGATTCTCCTGTACCGCACGGTTATGGTACACCGCCGACCGGACTGCAGGAGGACGCATCGGTGCGGCAAGGGCCCTCCCTGCTGGGGCCACTGGCCAGCTCGGGGGCCCCTGGCCAGCTCGGGGCCCCAGGCAAATGCTTGCTTTGCCTGTCGGGTTCCGACAGGCCTGCCTCCATGCTAACTTCCCCCCACAGTCCTCCAGCCTGACACTCACCAGCCCACCCAGCCAACTCCCAGGAGCTCTCCCAGACGTGCTGGCCTGCTTCTGCTGTCCTCTCTCCTTTCTCCCATACCTTAAGAAAGGGTTTCTTCTGTGTGTTTTAAAGGGAATCTTCCAGCGCCAGGCCCATGGTCATCCCCCCTCCAGACTAGGGGGCACCATCAAGGGCCACCGACAGCCTCCTCAGCACTCCATCCAATGGCTTATGTCTATTTATGAGGTAAGCTCTGCCTCTTGCCGGCTCAAAGCTGGGGATTGGCTGAGGCCTCATAAATATGCATGGCAGTTTTTGCCAATTTCCAGACCAGGAGGAAGTGCCAAAGAGAGCTGCCAGATGAGTCATTCAGCCCCCGAGTCACTGAACCCTGACCCATAATTCACAACCTAAGCCGGGCACTCAGCCAGGCTAAAATGTTCCTACACTAACAACTACTTTTAGCACATACTAGAGGGTGCTACAAATATATTCAGTACACATGGAAGAGAAGATGGCAGTAAATTAGGCCCCGTCTTTGGTGTCAGTGGCAGTAAAAGTAACCCCCACCATTGGTGTCAGTAGCCACAATAATAGCCCCAGGTTAGGCAGGTTCGAACTCATGTCTATCCACCTCCTTTTCACATTTGATTCGGTTCCCCCATACCTACCCTCCCCTCATTCCCTCTCAAACCATTCAATCCCCTTCCTTTCCATCCCCTTCCTCACAATCCCAGTACCCACTCTCAACCAACCTCTTTTACTGATTAGGGATGGGCAAACGGTTCGGCCCGAGCATAAGTTCGGGCCGACTTTTGGTTTTTCGTGTGTTCTGGCGAACATTGAACAATATGCTGAGTTCGGGGAAAATTTGAAAGCAGCTGAACCCCGTTAAAATCTATGGGACACTAACATGAAAAATCAAAAGTGTTCATTTTAAAGGCTTAAAGTGTTTGGGCACCTGGGTCCTGTCCCAGGGAACATGTATCAATGCAAAAAAAATGTACTCCGTTACCAATTCACATGAGTGGGGCCGGGATCTGGGGGACTCCTTTGTTAAAGGGGGCTTCCATATTCCGATAAGCCCCCTACCCACAGACCCCCACAACCACCAGGCAAGGGATGTGGGGATGAGGCCCTTGTCCCCATCAACATGGGGACATCCTCCCCATGTTAAGGGCATGTGGCCTGGTACGGTTCAGGAGGGGGGGCACTCTCTCGTCCCCCCATCTTTTCCTGCAGCCTGCCAGGTTTGCATGCTCGGATAAGGGTCTGATATGGATTGTTTGGGGGAACCCCACGCCATTTTTTTTATTTTGGTATTTTGGTGAAGGTTTCCCTTAAAATCCATACCAGACCTGTAGGACCTCGTCACGCCGATATACGTCGGCAGAATGGCACGGCTGGGCACATCCACGTACATGTACATGGCCCTTTAAGCCCAGCCGTGGGGTTGTGCGCGCGCGCCACCGGCACGCTCCCGCAACCCGGTCCGAAGCTCCGTGACCACGGCCGCGGGACTCGCGGACCCGCTCGCCGCTGGAGTCCCACGATCGGTCCCCGGAGCTGAAGAACGGGGAGAGCCGTGTGTAAACACAGCTTCCCCGTTCTTCACTGTGGCGCTGTCATCGATCGTGTGTTCCCTAATATAGGGACACACAATCGATGATGTCACACCTACAGCCACCCCCCCTACAGTTAGAAACACAGATGAGGTCACACATAACCCCTTCAGCGCCCCTTGTGGTTAACTCCCAAACTGCAACTGTCATTTTCACAGTAAATAATGCATTTTAAATGCATTTTTTGCTGTGAAAATTACAATGGTCCCAAAAATGTGTCAAAATTGTCCAAAGTGTCCGCCATAATGTCGCAGTCACGAAAAAAATTTCTGATCGTCGCCATTAGTAGTAAAAACATGTTTTTTTATAAAAATGCAATAAAACTATACCCTTTTTTGTAAACGCTATAAATTTTGCGCAAACCAACCGATAAAAGCTTATTGCGATTTTTTTTACCAAAAATAGGTAGAAGAATACGTATCGGCCTAAACTGAGGAAAAAAAATATGTTTTATATATTTTTGGGGGATATTTATTATAGCAAAAAGTAAAAAATATAGATTTTTTTTCAAAATTGTCGCTCTATTTTTGTTTATAGCGCAAAAAATAAAAACCGCAGAGGTGATCAAATACCACCAAAAGAAAGCTCTATTTGTGGAAAAGAAAGGACTTCAATTTTGTTTGGGAGCCACGTTGCACGACCGCGCAATTGTCAGTTAAAGCGACGCAGTGCCGAATCGCAAAAACTGGCCGAGTCCTTTAGCTGCATTTTGGCCTGGGTCTTAAGTGGTTAAAATCCATACCAGACCTGAAGGGCTTGGTATGGAATTTGGGGGGACCCCACACATTTTTTTTTAATTTTGGTTCGGGGTTCCCCTTATTATTCATACCAGACCCAAAGGGCCTGGTAATAGACCGGTGGGGAAACCCATGGCATTTTTTTCAATGACTTTTATCTGTATTGCAGGGACCCGACAATTCATTATAGCCACGAGTAGTTTTAAATTACTTTTTTCCTTTTAGAAATTACATTTTGTGCAGAGACACGCGAAACAAGCGCCACTTCACAGGCACACTATAGACACCCCCAGGTACAAAATGTAAAGGAATATTTCACTTTTAAAAAAATTGCATTGATACATGTCCCCTGGGGCAGGACCCGGGTCCCCAAACACTTTTTATGACAATAACTTGGACATTAACCTTTAAAATTAGCACTTTTGATTTTTCACATTCGTGTCCCATAGACTTCAACGGTGTTCGAACAAATTTTTTGCCTGTTCGCATTTTCTGCTGGGAAACGAACCAGGGGGGGGGGTGTTCGACTCATCCCTATTCCACATCTTTCACCCTCAGACACCATTTACTATCATTAAATATGTCTCCACTTGTCTTTATTACGCTTGTTTTCTGTCCCTTTTCTTTTTACTTTAACATAAATACAATTTATCCCTATCCTCTCTTCCACCCCATCTTATCTTTCTCCCTCTGTACAAAAGGTTCCTGGCTAGTAATATCTTCCGCCTCGTTCTAGGGGCGATACCCCTTTGCCTCCCACCAGGGTTTCCAGATCTCTTCATATTTCTTTATACAACCTTATCTGACATATACAGATATTTCCTTCCAAATTGTCTCATTCATGCCTAGCCCCCATTCTGTGCAAGATGGAGGTAAGACCAATTGCCACCTTTGTGCTATCAATTTCCTTGCCTGAAATAGGCACCTAAGGATTGCTGTCTGGGTGCATCTGGGGTTCCCACCCCAACACACAGAGCCTAACATCCAGGTTAGGGGGTCCTCAAAATACCTGACTTATATCTGCAGCTACCTCCCTCCGATGCCGAAATAACTTTGGACACCTCCAGAACATGTGAATTAAATCACCTTCCATTTCCTGGTACCTTGGACAGCTTGGGCCAGATTCTCGTAGAACTGCGGCGGCGTAACGTATCTCCTTTACGTTACACCGCCACAAGTTTTACAGGCAAGTGCTTGATTCACAAAGCACTTGCCTGTAAAGTTGCGGCGGCGTATCGTAAAGTTCACTGGCGCAAGCCTGTGCTGTTCTCCTTATAGTTATTTGTACATTGCATTCTTAATTTTTATTTCTCCATGTTTGTTTTCATGCATTTCTTTCACTGCTGCCATCTGCTGGCCAGAATTTGCATGCCACACACGTCTCTGTTTTTGTTAGTAAAGTATTTTGTATTCGGAGGCGTGGACTCTTGCTGGGCAGGTCTCTTCACTGGGGGCAGCCATTTCAGTTTTCTCCTCATGGCCGTGTGACTAGACACTCCACATTTTTGGGCTCGAGAAGGCATCAGTTTTTGACCACGCAGAAGTCACGCAGAAGTCAGCAGTAGTTAGCAGCAGCTCAGCAGCAGCTCAGCAGCCACAGCAGCTAGCCTCAGGACATATTCTAACAAGTCAGCATTGATACCACTACTACAGAACAGTATTGTATCACCGTTTGTTGTCTTATCTGGATTGAATAAACCCACGCTGATTTCATCTTCATGTCTGAGTCTGGATCCATCTAACCTGAACATCTGCCGGTCCTGTCTGCCCCACTGCTTGGATACGAAGGTAAGGAGTCACACAGCTATTATCAGTTATACCTTCATTCGCCTTCATGTGGGAACAGAACAGTCAAAAACTGCCTTAATGTCCACACCCCAGTCACAGATTCCCTCAGAGTTACCACACTAAGGAATCTCCCTTGTAACAGGCCCATCTGCAGCGAATCTGCCCGGCTACAGTGCATGTTCCACAAGTCTCAGGGCAAGCACCGCATGTCCACAGTATCTTTACTGTTGCCTGAAAGCCCTCCACAACTCATCAAGCTGTTTTATATAACCCATATCAACCTTTGCTCGCATAGCAGAACTGTTAATGCACATGGGGTCCCTCTCTAACCTAAACCCCCGCAAATCACTTAAAACACCTGAGGAACCTTGCCAGAGTGCCCCAGCCAAGGCGCACTGCAATTTTCAGCCCCCAATTCAAAAGTTTATTTTCTTAAAGAGACAGTGCACCTTAAATCAAAATGGACAAAAAGGACCTTGCACAGTTCCCCAGTGATGAAACAGAGCTAATGCAGCCTGATACTGATCACCAAGAAGTACAGGAAGCAGAACCCACACTTCCAGCAGACCAAGTCGTGCGACCAAGACGCTCCCTCAAACCGACAATAAAGGTCAGGGAAAACTATCAAACCACAAAAGATGAGCTATGCGATAACCTGGAAGAGCTATGGGAGTGAGTTTCCTCCCTCATGTCAGGACTTAAATCCTCTGGTGATACCTCAAGCTTACAAGTTGGCATCAGGCGGCTAAACACAGCTCATGAAGGATACAAGAGACTGTTCACAAGGTATATAACCTTTCTAAAAAACGTTAATAATGATGAAGCCCTTTCAGAACTGAGCAAGGCAGAATCTATAGACATTCAAAGAGACACCATGGTGCTGCTTGCTAAAGATAAAGCGGAACTCCGCATCTCCCATTTGCAAGAAACTAGATCACACAGATCAAATTCATCCAAACATTCCTCTCGGTCATACAGATCATCGTGCTCAAGAAGCTCAACCCTAAGCGACAGACTACTAGAGGCCCGCATAAATGCAGAGCAATCCAAAGCCAGACGTTCCTTCACTGAAAAAGAAGCTCTGGCAAAAGCAGAAGCAGAGGCCAAGAGGGCAGACGCAGAAGCAGAGGCCAAGAGGGCAGACGCAGAAGCAGAGGCCAAGAGGGCAGAAGCAGAGGCCAAGAGGGCAGACGCAGAAGCAGAGGCCAAGAGGGCAGACGCAGAAGCAGAGGCTCGAATAAAGATTCTTGAATCAGAGATGGAAGAGGAAGTTGCATTAGCTAAAGTAAGACTACTTGAGCAAGCATTAAGCCAAGGTCTTGATCCAGTCTGCTCGCTACCACAGGAGGTAGAAGATTCAGCTTACCGCACCAGCGACTATGTACTGAAACAATTATCTGCATCAACCCCAGTATGCAGTACCGTCCAAGCTGACAACGCCGAAACCTCAAAGTCATCTCCACCTACAGTGCCAGTGTCACTTACAGCTCCCGAGAAATCTGATGGTGTTCACCCAGATGTGCCTTCTCATGGACAGTTATTACGAAACTACAAAAAGGGCCATCAGGCGTTTCCTGGCCTACCTCCACAGCTCAAGCAGCAGTCCTCACGATCTACAGAGACTAGATCACAGCTCAACCCTGCAGCATCATCATTCTACCTGGATGCATCTCACCCTTTCACGCCGCAAAGCCTACACGCCCCGGCGGCACCACAGGTTGTCGTGGCAACAAGCAGTGAGAAATCAGATATGTCTGAGTTGGCCAGGATTATGGCGAGCAGAGAGCTAATTAACACAAGTCTCTCAAAATTTGATGACCGTGCAGAGAGCTACAGAGCTTGGAAGGCAACTTTCAAGGCCACCATTGCCAACCTTAAACTAGATGCAGAGAAGGAGCTCAACCTCCTGATCACATGGCTGGGCCCAAGCTCCACAAATCGCATCACGAGCCTCAGAACTGTCTATGTGGGACAAGCAGAAGCAGGTCTCGCTGCCGCCTGGCAGAGACTCGAACGTACCTTCGGCAGTGCAGAAGCAATAGTGAAGGCCCTATTTAAGAGACTGCAGAACATCCCAAAGATCAATCTTAAGGACGTCCATAAGCTTCAGGATTTGAGTGACCTGCTCATGGAACTAGAGCTTGCCAAAAGAGACCCTCGTCTGATCGGGCTATGCTACCTGGATACAGCCCATGGAGTGAACCCAATTGTCGTGAAACTACCATACAGTCTGCAAGAAAAGTGGGCGGCATCAGTCTCAAGGTACAAAAGGGTGCATGACATCACCTTTCCCCCATTTATTCATTTCTGCAGATTCATTGAAGAACAGTCCCAGATGAGGAATGACCCCAGCCTCGATTTCCTGGAGTTCAACACTACAGCTCCAGCGACACCATCACCAAGGTATGAGAGTGCCATGCATAAACACAGAGACTTTAAGAGCAGCGTGAGTGTTAGAAAGACTAACCTACCATCTTCTGCAGCACCCATGGGTAAACAGTACAATACCTCATCAGGAGACAAGTCCTTCAATCATGAATGTCCCATTCATAAAAAAACACACTCACTGAACAAATGCAGGGGGTTTAGATCCAAACCCATACAGGAGCGCAAGAAGTTCCTCAGCGAGCTTGGGGTGTGTTTCAGATGCTGCGCTTCATTGGAGCACATGGCTAAGGACTGTAAATCCATCATCAAGTGTGAGGAGTGTCATAGTGAAAGACATGCCTCGGCTATGCACCCAGTTCCACTGCCCAGAGACTCACCAGCTGCCGTCACCACCAGTCCCGCTCCAAGTCATGGCGGGGAGACCCAGAACCACGCTAACGCAGCCGCCGCTGTTTCCTGCTCATGTTTGGAAGTATGTGGCGAGGGCCAGGGTGAGAAATGTTGTGCCCGAATATGCCTAATCAAGGTCTATCCAGAGGGACTACCAGAAAAGGCAGTAAAAATGTATGCCATCATCGATGACCAAAGCAACCGGTCTCTAGCAGGACCTAAATTCTTTGAAGCCTTTGGGATAAAGGGACCATCAGAACCCTACATCTTAAACACCTGCTCAGGCCGCATAGAGACTAGCGGCAGGAGAGCGCAAGGATTCATTGCTTCCCCCATCAGTGGGAATACCGAAATACCCCTACCAACACTGATTGAATGCGATCAAATACCCAACCATAGGGATGAGATTCCTACCCCAGAAGCTGCATTTCACCAACAGCACCTAAGGCACCTAGCCAACGTTATCCCACCCATGGACAACAATGCTGAGATTCTACTCCTGCTTGGCAGAGACAATCTAAGGGTGCACAAGGTGCGCCAACAGTGTAATGGTCCTGACTACGCACCATATGCCCAGAGGCTGGACCTGGGATGGGTAGTCATAGGAAATGTATGCCTGGATCAACCAGAAATCGACTCCTTCAAAACGTACGTGCGTGGAGACGGACGCACAACTTGTGTGAAAGCCGTGTCCTCATCACTATGAAGTGAAGGAGAAGTCTCCAGACCTCGTACAACCACCTGACATCATTTCTCCCCTCTTTGATGACGACTCGGGGAGATCAGTCTTCCACACAACCAAGGATGACAATAAGGTAGCCTTATCAGTAGAAGACAGAGAGTTCTTTAAAGACGAAACCAATCACTGTGTTTCTCCATTACCCTTCCGAACCACCAGGGTAAGTCTCCCGGACAATCAGGAGCAAGCGCTATCCAGATCTAACTCTCTTCAGCGCACCATGGACAGCAAGCCTGAGACGAGAGAACACATCGTTGTACCATTCGAACTTAATCCAGCAGATCACGCAACCAGGCCTACGTCTATGGGTTCCTTTACTAAATCTACTTGGCTTACAGGCCCAGAGTTTCTGCTAGGACGAGCAGACAAATGTGAACAGGAAGTTTACAGCATCCAGGATCCGGATAATGATCCAGAAATCTGCGCCGAAGTTAGCGCATTAGTCACTGAAACCAAGCAGACCTCCAGGCTTGACCGTCATCGTTTTGAACATTTCTCCAGTTGGATGAGACTTGTCAGAACCATTGCAAGGTTAGTGCACATCGCCAGATGTTATCACAATACTCAGGAAGATAAAGATTGTCATGGTTGGCACGTCTGCCATAAACCATTCTCTGCTGAGGACATTTCTCATAGCGAGTCTCTCATAATACGTCATGTCCAGCAGCAGGAATTTAACGTAGAATGGAAGTGCTTGAACAACAGACAGCAGATTCCTATAAAAAGTCCCCTTGCAAACTTAAACCCAATTATGGACAATTTTGGCCTGCTCAGAGTCGGTGGTCGTTCGAATCAAGCCCACCTAGGAGTTGCGGAGCAAAATCCTGTCATTATTCCCAGCAAACATCATATCACCACGTTGCTGATCCGACATTACCACAAAAAGACTGAACACCAGGGCAGACAAATCACTGAGGGCAAGTTAAGGTCTGCGGGTCTTTGGATTATAGGTATGAAGAAACGTGTAGCCCAACTACTGCATGACTGTGTGCACTGTCGTAAAGCCAGAGGAAAACAGCTACACCAACAAATGGCCGACTTGCCCGCGGATAGACTATGCACAGAGCCGCCCTTCACCTACACTGGCCTAGACGTCTTTGGACCATGGATGGTGTCCGCACTAGAACACGTGGTGGTCACGCAAACAGTAAACGTTGGGCCGTGCTATTTACTTGCATGAGTGTGCGAGCCGTTCATATAGAGGTGATAGAATCTATGGACACATCCAGCCTCATTAATGCCTTAAGACGGTTCTTCGCCATCAGAGGACCAGCGAAACAGTTGAGGTCAGACCAGGGAAGTAACTTCATCGGCGCCTGTAGAGAACTGAACATCGACACTAAGCCTATCCAAGATCAGTTGGCGGAGAAAGGTTGCACCTGGATTTTTAATCCTCCTCATAGTTCCCACATGGGGGGTTCCTGGGAGAGAATGATCGGGATCTCACGCAACATCTTAAATTCTATGTTGATGGATGTAAACTCTTCAAGACTTACACACGAGACTCTTGTCACTCTTCTCGCTGAAGTTTCAGCTATCATCAATTCAAGACCCCTTGTGCCAGTATCTATGGATCCTGAAACACCAGCCATACTCTCTCCTGCTATTCTACTTACCCAAAAAACGGACAATATGCTAACGCCTAGTGGAGAATTTACCCATGGGAATATCTACCAAAAACACTGGAAACGTGTACAACACCTGGCAGATTACTTCTGGAACAGATGGCGTAAAGAGTATCTCAATATTCTTCAAGGAAGGAGGAAATGGCAACATCAAAAACCAAACTTGAAAGAAGGAGACCTCGTATTGATGAAGGAGCAACAAACCGAAAAGGATCACCTGGCCTATGGGACTAATTACAAAGGTTTTTCCTAGCAAGGATGGCAAGGTCCGAAAGGTGGAGCTGAAGATCTTCAGGAAGGGTGAGCTTAAAACTTTTGCAAGGCCGATTAACAAACTCATTCTAATATTACCCATCGAGAACGTTCCTGAAGGATGAAAAAGGACTGAACTCGAACTTCACAGTTTTACCCGCTATGGGTCAGCCAACCCACTATGTCATGTTTATTGCATTTCACATGTTCTTTGTTACAGGTTGTATTATATTTTTATGGACATTTGTCATAGTGAAATCTCCTTACGTAAATTTCAGACGGGGAGTGTGCTGTTCTCCTTATAGTTATTTGTACATTGCATTCTTAATTTGTATTTCTCCATGTTTTTTTTCATGCATTTCTTTCACTGCTGCCATCTGCTGGCCAGAATTTGCATGCCACACACGTCTCTGTTTTTGTTAGTAAAGTTTTTTGTATTCGGAGGCGTGGACTCTTGCTGGGCAGGTCTCTTCACTGGGGGCAGCCATTTCAGTTTTCTCCTCATGGCTGTGTGACTAGACACTCCACATTTTTGGGCTCGAGAAGGCATCAGTTTTTGACCACGCAGAAGTCACGCAAAAGTCAGCAGTAGTTAGCAGCAGCTCAGCAGCAGCTCAGCAGCCACAGCAGCTTGCCTCAGGACATATTCTAACAAGTCAGCATTAATACCACTACTACAGAACAGTATTGTATCACCGTTTGTTGTCTTATCTGGATTGAATAAACCCACGCTGATTTCATCTTCATGTCTGAGTCTGGATCCATCTAACCTGAACATCTGCCGTTCCTGTCTGCCCCACTGCTTGGATACGAAGGTAAGGAGTCACACAGCTATTATCAGTTATACCTTCATTCGCCTTCATGTGGGAACAGAACAAAGCCCGCCTAATTCAAATGATCCAGGTAGGGGGCGTGGATCATTTAAATTAGGCGCGTTCCCGCGCCGATCGTACTGCGAATGCTCCGTCTCGAAATTTCCCCTTCGTGAATTGCGTGAAATTACGTCGCAAGTAAGTCATTGGTTTCGACGTTAACGTAAATGCCGTCCAGCGCCATTCACGGACGACTTACGCAAACAACGTAAAATTTTCAAATTGCGACGCGGGAACGACGGCCATACTTAACATTGGATACACCACCTAGGGGGCATGTTTATCTTTACGCCACGTATCTCTTACAGAAACTACGTAAATTCACTACGACGGGCAAGCGTACGTTCGTGAATCGGCGTAACTAGTCATTTGCATATTCTACGCCGACCGCAATGGAAGCGCCACCTAGCGGTCAGCGTAGATATTGCACCCTAAGATATGGCGGCGATGGCCGTCGTATCTTAGGCATGTTTAAGTGCCACACACGTCTAGACATACATTTAGACATACGACGGGCTTAGATTCGGAGTTACGTCGGAGTATCTGCTGAAAAGCCGGCGTAATTCTATGTGAATCCGGCCCATTGTGTCCAATCTGTGGCCAAACAGAAAAAGCCTTTGGGGGGTATAATAAGCTGTATATAACAAGAACAGATGTGCAATCCTTTGGAAGTGTATTACTGATCAGCAAGGAACTCTGGATGTCTAGGATTTAAGGGGGACACTCTGGAGAATGTAAGGGGACACTCTGAAGGATGTAATGGCTCCGGAGGAGAATGCATTTCCCCAGAGTGACGTGAAAGTTTTGATAGGGGGCGCTAGATATGTGATACTATAACAAATGTGCTAACGCAACAATTTCAGACCATGTAACATGGAATAAAGTGAATTATCAAATATGAAAATATATACTATGGCCTAGATTCACGTAGGGCGGCATTACGTTGTGCAGGCGTAGCATATCTTATTTACGCTACACCGCCGCTACTTAGAGAGGCAAGTGCTGTATTCACAAAGCACTTGCGTCCTAAGTTACGGCGGTGTAGCGTAAATCGGCCGGCGTAAGCGCATTATTCAAATGTGGAAGAGGTGGGCGTGTTTTATGTAAATGAAGCATGACCCCACGTAAATGACGCTTCGAACGAACGGCGCATGCGCCGTCCGTGGACGTATCCCAGTGCGCATGCGTCGGATACAAAGCCTAAGATACGTCGAACACTGTCTACGGCGTGAACGTAACTTACGCACAGCCCTATTCGCATACGACTTACGTAAACGACGTAAAAATATACGCCTGTTCCGACTAATTGCGACGGGCATACGTACGTTCATGAATCGGCGTATCTTGCTCATTTACATATTCGACGCGGAAATCAACTGAAGCGCCACCTAGCGGCCAGCGGAAAGTGTGCAGAAAGACGAAAAACCCCACGGTGTTTGAATCGCTATGCTCAAGCACCTCACCCCAGAGTCACGTAATCTCTGCCCTATATGCCTCCATGTTTGGGGTACCGTACTCTCCTCTGCGTTCGGATCATGCATTCTGGGAAGCGGCCCTAGATAGGGAGATAGGAGATGCCAGCTGGGATCACATCCACTTGTTCATACACCACGGCTCTCTCAATGTAAATATTCAGGTGAATGGGTGCAAACTCAAAACTAGATGGTATAAGACTCCACAGTTACTGCACAGGATATTTCCCACGGTGCCAGAGCACTGCTGGCATTGTAAACAAGATGTGGGCACCTTTCTCCACGTCTGGTGGTCTTGCTCCCTGATCCAGCCATACTGGCGTAGGGTACATCAGGTGACAACTGCTATCTCTTCGCTCCCACTGGAATTCTCACCAGCACAGTATCTCTTGCATCTGTCCGAGATCCCCCCCAAAAAATATTTCAAATCAATTGCCATGTACTTGATAAATGCTGCTAGGTTGTGCTTGCCGGTGCATTGGAGATCCACACGGTCGCCCTCAAAGAAGGAGTGGGCGACACCTGTCGACCTCGTAGCGACAATGGAGGAGCTGATATTCAAGGGACAGGATAAAATCTCAAGCTTTTCAGAAATCTGGGAGGCGTGGACTACTTATAAAAAATCTCAATCATATCAGGATTTTTTGCGGCACACCACGTAACCCACTGCCTAGGCACAAAGTGACTTTGACAATCTTCCCTGAGATTCCGGAAGACCCTGTAGCTGTAGATAGGAGAAAGTGGATGGAGGGGGTAGCAGGTGAGACCCCACCCCCCCTGTCTGTCTGCCCTTATTTTGTTCTTGCCCTTCCTCTTTCTCTTTCCCCTTCTCCCTCTTTTTCTTTTTCTGCTCTTTCTCTTCTAGGTGATCTGTGTCCTTGTATGTGGGGGACATGGAGATTGGGACTGATTGGTTTGGCTGGTCCTGATCTCCATATTGCCTTCTCAGGGAGGAATAATTGGGAAATGTAGGGCTATGACAAATAGGCCCCATATGGTGGTTTTGAGAGGCACTGGGAGTGTTAGTAGACCAACTTGACCCTGAGCTTGTTTGTAGTGTATATATGTGTTCTACGGAAATTGATTATTTTCTGGGCGTTCGCGATGCCCGCAACATGTGAGCTTCTGATTGGATTATAATATGTGGAACCTGTATCCTAAATTTACTGTTTGCTGTTGTTTGTTTATTGGAAAATTCTAATAAAATCTTTTGGTAAAAAAAAGGTGTGCAGAAAGTCCTTCACCACTTGACAGGAGATTCAAATCACACCCAATGTGCTCAAATAAAATAAACCTGCTGACTAGATATCCATGACCTCTTTACTCAAAAAGAAGGTCTGGGAATGCTAGATAGAATTTCAGGAGCAAGTAGACTGAGATTGAATCAGGGAACTTCTGGACTGTACTCTCCTCTCCAACGCAGTTGCCCATAGGAGGTGGAAGACAGGAGGAGAACCAATAGCGTAATAATGCTTTATTTTAAAACTTGTAAAAACATACAAATGCCTGCTTACATTTAGTGGTGCATGTGCCTCCACTGTGGGGACACTCATTGTTTAGTGTTAGGACCACAGATATTACAGGGTGCCTTGGCGCGGCTCTGTGGCTCACGCATGCGTTTGCAAATGCGTGCGGACTAGACCCCTGTTTTTAACGCATAGTGTTAGACAGGTTAATTGGTTGTCTGCTAGCTGGTCGGTAAGTAGGCTTGGTTTTTCCCTGGGCATTCCCCAGGTTTTTGTTGTTATCTGTTTTAGCCTTCCAATGCTACTTACTGCGATAGCCAGCTATAGATGGGGGCGGTGGACATGTTTGTGTTTCACCTATGGTGCTTGTAGTGTCCAGCAGTGCACCAACACCTTTGCAGCCACTGTGCTATATGCTGGGTGTTTGGTGTGCTCTTGTACCTTTAAGAAGGGGTGGCTCCCCTTCAGTCCACCTGCCCCTATCGATCCATTAAAATGCATGTGCCTCCACTGTGGGGACACTCATTGTTTAGTGTTAGGACCACAGATATTACAGGGTGCCTTGGCGTGGCTCTGTGGCTCACGCATGCGTTTGCAAATGCGTGCGGACTAGACCCCTGTTTTTAACGCATAGTGTTAGACAGGTTAATTGGTTGTCTGCTAGCTGGTCGGTAAGTAGGCTTGGTTTTTTCCCTGGGCATTCCCCAGGTTTTTGTTGTTACATTTAGTGGTGACTTGTCCCGGCAATAGGGATGACCTGCATGAATGAACTCTTCACCAGTGTGCCCCCTTGCATACTCCAGAATACCCCCTTATATCCTCCACCAGAGTACCACCTTACATCCTCCAGAGTGTCCCCTTACATTCTCCTCCACAGCACTCCCTTACATCCTCCAGTGTGCCCTTAACACCCTCCTCCAGAGTGCCCCCTTACATCCTCTATAGTGCTTCATTACATCCTCCTTGAGAGTACCCTCATACATCCCCTAGAGCAGTGGTTCTTAACCTGGGTTCGATCGAACCCCAAGGGTTCGGTGAGTGAGTCTCGGGGGTTCGGCGGAGGTCACACAGGGCCGCCAGTACAAGGCAGGGGCGGACGGGTGCCCTGGGCGATACCATTTCGTGATTTGTCATAATTGTGATGATTGTGGCTTACAGCTCATGAAAACCCCAAATCCACAATCTCAGAAAATTAGAATATTGTGAAAAGGTGCAATATTCTAGGCTCAACGTGTCTCACTCTAATCACCTAACTAAGCCATAACACCTGCAATGGGTCCCTGAGCCTTTAAATGGTCTCTCAGTCTGGATCAGTAGGAATCACAATCATGGGAAAGACTGCTGTGCAGAAAACCATCATTGACACCCTCCATAAGGATGGAAAGCCCTAAAAGGTAATTGTAACAGAATGGCCCGGGACACCCAGAGACTTTTGAAGGATGTGGGGTACTCCTGTGCCAGCGTCACTAATGACTCTTGGGTCTAGGGTCACCCTGTGCCCCTTTTGGGCATTGGGTGACTGAGAAATGTTAATTATAAATTACATGAGATGGAACATTACTGATAATTCATGTTTTGCAGGATCTTGGAATATTACATATTGATTTCATGCTGACCCCCAACCGGTCAATAAGAGTGTCTACTTCAATGCTTAACCTAGGCTGTTGAGATGCTAACTAAATACATCTGCTCCTAAGACCTTTCATTGTGTGAAGATGCTATTGAGGATAGATATGTGTTGTGAGTTAGCAGTCTAAAGGCCAGATGTCTCCTTTCAGGGGTAGCAACACTAAACATGAGATCGGTGAATTTTTTTTCACCGATTTCATGCTTTCAGGCCTGGAGGAGAGATGTGGGGTCTTATTGACCCCGCATCTCTCCATAAAGAGTACCTGTCACACACATTCCTATTACAAGGGATGTTTACATTCCTTGTAATAGGAATAAAAGTGATAATAAAAAAAATAAAATAAAATAAAAAAGTGTAAAAAAAGAAATAAATATGTAAAAAAAAAAAAAAAAAAAATTTTTTTTTAACGCCCCTGTCCCCAGTAGCTTGCGCGCAGAAGCGAACGCACACGGAAGTCCCGCCGACATATGTAAACGCCGTTTAAACCACATATGTGAGGTATCGCCGCGTGGGTTAGAGTGCCAGCAACAATTGTAGCACTAGATCTCCTCTGTAAATCTAAACTGGTAACCTGTAAACATTTTCAAAGCGTTGCCTATGGAGATTTTTAAGTACCGAAGTTTGGCGCCATTCCATGAGTGTGCGCAATTTTAAAGCGTGACATGTTAGGTATCTATTTACTCGGTGTAACATAATCTTTCATATTTTACAAAAAAATTGGGCTAACTTTACTGTTTTGTTATTTTTTTAATTCATGAAACAATTTTTTTCCCAAAAAAAGGCGTTTGAAAAATTATTGCGCAAATACCGTGCAAAATAAAATGTTGCAATGACCGTAGTTTTTTTCCCTAGGGTGTCTGCTAAAAAAAACATATATAATGTTTGGGGGTACTGCGTAATTTTCTAGAAAAAAAATTATGATTTGTACATGTAGGAGAGAAGTGCCAGAATACGCCTGGTATGGATGTGTGTATAAAAGCCCGGTATGGAAGCGGTTAAAGTGAAAAAAAAAAAAAAATGAAAAATTCCTTTAAATATCACTCTTGCTGTGTGTCTATAGTAGTGGCACGTGTTTATAAATGTCCCTGCACAACATGAAAGTATTATAAGAACAAAGTAACTCCTTAGCCCAAACTATCCGTCTATCTCCTTCTCTTTTAGCTTTTCGAGGATCCCTGAAAACCCTCCTCTTCAGAGAAGCCTATCCTACCCACATCTAACAACTGTATTTTAACTTTGCCCACCTGATCACCCCCCACATCTACTACCCTCTGTTCCACTTCACCCTCCCTTCTAGATTGTAAGCTCTACCGAGCAGGGCCCTCTGATCATTCCTGTATTAAATTGTATTGTAACTATAATGTCTTCCCTGATGTTGTAAAGCGCTGCGTAAACTGTTTAATAATAATAATAATAATTTAATACTGCTTGCGCACGTGCTGTGTGGCAACAATATCTCAATTATTTTAGGGGTGGTGGGGGGGGGGGCATTATTTTTTTGTGAAAGCAAAATTGTAGAAAAAAGGGCACCCCTCAAACATACTGTAATTGGAGCGCAACAAAGAGCCACGTGCAAAGTATTGCATCAAAAATTGTTATTAGACGCCCCTGTTACACAGGGGCACAAAAATTGTGCCTTAGGCCACGTGCAAAGTATTGCATCAAAAATTGTTATTAGACGCCCCTGTTATACAGGGGCACAAAAATTTGTCCGTAGGCACAACACAACACTGCAACCCCTCCCAATATCTGTAATTGGAGCGCAACAAGGAGCCACGTGCAAAGTATTGCATCAAAAATTGGGAGGAGGAGGGCCAGATTCACCATGGGCCAGATTAACGTACTTGCGCTGCGGCGTAACGTATCCCCTTTACGTTACACCGCCGCAAGTTTTCATCGTAATTGCTTGATTCACAAAGCACTTGCGTGTAAACTTGCGGCGGCGTAGCGTAAAGCCGTCCGGCGCAAGCCCGCCTAATTCAAATGGGGCGTGTACCATTTAAATTAAGCACGTTCCCGCGCCAGGCGTACTGCGCATGCTCCGTTTTGAAATTTCCCGCCGCGCTTTGGGCGAAATTAAGTTTCCCCGAACGGCGACGTGCTTTACGTCCTTTCGTATTCCCGGACGACTTTCGCAAAAAAAATATTGAAATTTGACGCGGGAACGACGGCCATACTTTAACATGGGCTGTCTATTGTTACACCACCTAAATAGCAGCCGTAACTTTGCGACACGAAAAGCCGACTAGCGACGACGTAAGAGAATGCGGCGAACGCACGTACCTTCGTGGATCGCCGTAAACAGCTAATTTGCATACCCGACGCAGAAAAAAACGCGATCTCCACCCAGCGGCCGCCGAAGTATTGCATCCTAAGATCCGAAGGCGTACGAAGACGTACGCCTGTCGGATCTTAGCCAAATGCCGTTGTATCTTTGTTTGTGAATTACAAATAAAGATACGACGCGGCAAATTTGAAAATACGCCGGAGAATCAGCAGATACTCCGGTGTACTTCTTCTCTGAATCTGGCCCCATAAGCCTTCAATTGACAGATTCGGATTTTTGGACAAATGCAAATGCATAACGAAATAAAATGAATAAAAACGAATTTCGGGAGTAACTGAATACATTTATTTTTTTGGACAAAACCGGAATTCCGAAACAAAATATTTCAGTGTGCGCATGTCTACTTTTTATAGGTAGTAAGTGACGCCCTTGTACAGCTGATCATTATTCCAATCACACACATTCCTGGTAAAATGGCTCCTACAAAATGGTGGGTGCTGCAACGATTACCTTTTGGGTCCTGGAAACATCAAACAATCGAACATATTCACCAGCACATCAAGGATCATCCAAATACGTCCAAAAAAGTTTTATTACAAAAAAATCACATCACAAAGGTGCAACATTTCGGAGTTGCAAGGACCCCTTCGTCAGCTGGCTAGTGTTAGGGCCCAATCTTTATGGTGGTGCACATAAGTATAGTCCCAGTAAAGGCCGCTAGTCAAGTCTCCAGTCCCTGTGTGCTCAGTCTCTGCTAGCAGCAATAAGTTAATGGCAATACTGTCCTCTCACCAGTCTCAGTGATGCAGCCACTTTAGTTCCACTGTGCAGGGGTTAGTTTGCTTCTGTGTTGGGAAACCTTGGTCACATAATAAATCACAACTGCTGTTCAACTTGTATATTGGGGATTAGTTTGATAATGAGGGTCTTCCTTCTTTTATTCAGCCGCTGTACATGCTTGTTGCGTTGCTGTAACTTGATGAGAACTGTGTGTGTGTTCACCATGTCGGTCATGTCACGGATGGTGCACCCACCCCCGGTCGGTCATTCAGTCAGGGCCCAGCACTCTCCCCATCTTGCAGGCAGCATGGCGGGCAGCAGCGGCTTCTCTCTAGGCTGCTTGTTTGCTCGTTCCCCTGCATCTCCTCCCTCCTCTTCTCTGTGTGCCTTCCGTTTCTTTACTCCTCTAGCTGCCGGTCAATTAAATCGGATCTTCTTTCGGCCAATTGGGTGACGGGTCTCATGACCCACATCCTGATTGGCCAGGAGGAAAATCAGAACCATGCGCCCCTAATGGATGGGCCGCCACTGCCCAGGATAAGAATAAGAAACTAAAAAAAAAATATATATTAAATGTGAAAACAATGAGTAACCTTTGGTATAATATAATACACATGTATTTGTTGTAACCTAACAATACATCGTTTTCATTTTACTGATTGCTTTGTGAATCTCCTGATTCCTTAAAGTATAAATGATGGGGTTGATCATCGGTGTCACCGAAAAGTATGCAAAGGACAATCCTTTGTAGACATTGAGATAATGGTCACTCCTCGGCATCACGTATAGGCAAAAGAGCGCGGTGTAATATATAGTCACCACTAGGAGGTGTGAGCTGCAGGTAGAGAAGGCTTTCTGCCTTCCCGCCGACGTCTGTATCCTGAGGATTGTGACTATAATGAAGACGTAGGACAGAACGATGAAAAAGAAAGGTAAGATTGTAAATGTAACGCTGGCCGATAAGCCAAGTAAAACAAGAGTCGTTATGTCTGAGCATGCAAATGAAACATAAGGGGTGAAGTCACAATAAAAATGATCGATGGTCAGAGGGCCACAAAATTCAATATTTATTACGTAGTAGAAAATAGCGGTACTAAATATAAGTGAAATGAGACAAAACATGGTTACAAAATAGAAGCAGAGTCTGTTGTGTATGAGAGCGGAGTATCTGAGAGGTCTACAAATGGCAAAATATCTGTCGTATGACATCAGGGTGAGCAGCAAAGTCTCAACGATCGTTACGGCTCCGGATACACTTAACTGGACAGAACAGCCGAGATGGGAGATGACGGGTCTTCCGGAGAGCATGTGGTGCAGTATCAGAGGGACCAGATCCGTCGTGTAGAGAAATTCACAGAAGAGCAAATTGCCGATCAGGATGTACATGGGACAATGGAGACGAGGGCTTATACATACTAAAATTATAATCAGGATGTTCTCTATGCAGGTCAATGTGTATATGATCAGTAAGAGAAGGAAGAGAGGGATTCTGTATTCGGTGAGGTTCTCGAATCCAACAATCAGGACCTCAGTATTGAGTGTTCGATTTTTTTGATGTGCCATCTGTGAAAGGAACGGACTGACAGTTATTAAGTTGTAACTGATTAGTCCTGGTATTACGTCTACCGGGAAATCGAAGGAAAGGGTAAGTGAACCAACAATGCACAAGCTTAAAGGAACCTATTTAGAAAATAAAAAATGAACCTTTACAACTCTTTAAATTAGTCCATGACAGTCAGGAAATGCAGTTCCAGGGCTTAGAGGTCCACTTTTAAAATGAAATAAAAAGTAAAAAAAAAAGTTGCCCTCCCACCACTACTTCAACATACAAAGGAAGACATCCTTAGGCCTCCTGGCTTGCTTTCACAGTGCCCCTGCTCAAGCCTTGAGCCTAGGCCTCTGTTATGGTCCCTTAGACCACCTTCGATCACCCACTATGCTTGTGTGCAACCTCTACCCCTCTCGCAGGTCTCTCTGCACACTCAGCTTCCTGCTGACCTCGATCACCCCCTGGCCTAAGTAGGGGCCTCCTGTCTCTTCTGCCACAACTTTGCCTTTACTGTGCAGACATGCACACTTCTGGCTGCTGTCTTGCAGCCTCATGGACTCCTGGAGAGTAGGGTGACCACATTTCCAAATTGCCATTCAGGGACACCCCCCCTCCTTCCTAAAAATCAGCTTGTGCTGTAACGAATCACAGCACAGCTGGGGCAGCGGGTGCGCGCTTTATCCAGAAGCACTGATCAAGCCCCCCCCCCAAAAAAAAAGCCGCCGCATCGGCACTTCACTCACTGGCTGTACTTTTCCTGGCCAGCTGAGGCCCGTTTTACCTTGTTCCAATGCTGGCTCTACAGTGATTAGACACAAGAGGCGGGATTTATGATTTCTCCAATCCCAAGCAGGGGGGACTGGGATTGTGCCTCTCCAGACATTCCTGGCCAGCACAAGCGGCAATGTGGTGGCCTTTTTTGGGAGCATCAGATCAGCTCTTGCGGGTGGCTGTGTCAGTTTTATTCCAGGACACTGTATTGTCCTTGTATGAAGGTGCCCGGGACAGACCCGCAAAATGCAGGACTGTCCCGGGCAATCCGGGAAACTTGGTCACCCTACTGGAGAGTGCAGAACTCAGAATTGCTGTCAGGCCTTAGACTATAAGGGTGGTGCACACCTAGGGTGTCCACCTGTCCTGGATTGCCCGGGCTGTCCCGCAATTGACATGTCTGTCCTGGGTCCCGGTCACCTTCATTCCGGGACAATTCAATGTTCCGGAATGAAATAGAGGACACAGCCATTCCTACTAACTAATAACTACATTTCCAGAACTGGTTGTTAGTGCCAGTGCTGCCTGGCATCTTGCAACCAGTGACAATTTACTCTCAGACAGTGAGACCAGGAGCGAGGCCTGCGCCTAGTGCAGCACTGCTTTTCCCACCCACCTCGGCACCTCCTCCTTCTCTGGCACCCAGCAGGGACTGGTGTGATCTTCACTCTCCAGATAGTGACGCCACTCCTTTCCTTCTACGCACGCGGCTCATGCAGAGGGATTGACAGTAGCACTGCATCTGGTGGCAGGCTATGGGTGGCAAGCGGCAATGCATCTGGTGGCAAGTGGCACATTCACCTGACAAATAACCCGCTGCCAAATTCCCCATCAACCCGAGACTACATTACCCCCCGCCCCCCCTCATCTTTTTGTTGGGGAAGGTGAGAGAGTGTCCCTGAACAGCAGTTTGGAAATGTGGTCACCCTATGCACACCTGCACACACACACACCCTGCGGGTCACTTGAAAGACTCAGACACAAGGGTAGAGGCTTTGTTCCTCCCAAGGCTCTTTGTAGGCTCCAACTTTGGAACCCCGTCAAAGAATATCAAAAGCCCAGAAAAAACAAGAAATACCTGCAAATCCACCTTTCTCCGCTCAGCACAAACCCCCTTTTGGAACCCCTCGCCCTGCATTCGTGAGAAAGCATGAGAAGCAAAGAAATTAATGCACCCCAATCTTCAGAGATAATAAAACTTGTTTCCACGAAATCCATGAAAGTCATTAGGAAAACATCATACATGAGGACTAAAGCAGCATGATTGATGTGTTTCATTCACTTAATCAATATGATTAAGCTCATTTCTTCTTGAAATGCATCAACCATGCTGCCTTTGTCCTCATGTATCACGTTTTCCTGGAGACTTATGCAGGCATAGGACACACCCCTGCCACGGCGCCTTCTCATGCACCGAGAAGTTCAGCTTTCTTCTCTTTGGTGCCATAACACCCAACACTCAACACCAAACACACACAAAAAACAAACAGAACAAACAGACACAAATACACACAGAACAAACACACACAAAAAGACACAGAACAAACACACCCAAAAATCAAACAGCAAAAACCAGACACCAAAATCAAACAACACAAGCAGACAGCTAATACAAAATCAAAAACAAACACAGAAAAAACAAACACAAAAAAACAGTCAGAAAAAACAAACACAAAAAACAGTCAGAAAAAACAAACACAAAAAACAGTCAGAAAAAACAAACACCTACTACAATCTCCTACTTCTATAAATCTTTAATCTAACAATACTACACTCACCAACAAACACCAATAAACAACAGTGCAAAAGCACCTTGCTTTAGGAAAGGGAACACAGGGATGTACTTTTGCAATGGAAGGGCGTTTGTGTGGGGCTATTTATACACAGGGCGTATCTCACTAAGTCTGCTTGGCCTATTTCCTATCTCACTGATTGCGCCGGGCCGAGTTCTGAGCATGCCCAGTGAGGTGCAGATTCGTGTGCGCATGCGCAGTACGGCCGGCCCTTCATTTGCATGGGGTCATGGTTCATTTCAATGGAGCACACCCACATCCTTCCCACTTTCAATTACCCCACCTTACGCCTCGGAATTTACATTACGCTGGCGCACATTTGGGCGCAAATACTCTGTGGATACGGCACTTACGCCACAAAATTCAGCCGCCGTAACTTAAATGACATGCGTTACGCCGATCTAAATATGCACCGCTCTACGTGAATCTGGGCCTCTGTGTGTGACGAGTTATTCAAAAAGAGCAATAACAAAAAAAAAAATTGATTTAAAAAGGAATACTGCCCTGCGGCCCAGTCTCTGAAGGGAGGGGATCATGCTCTGCTTCAGTATGTCACAGTACATGTTGGCATTCATGGTCCCCTCAATGATCTGTAGCTCCCCAGTTTCGGCAGCACTCATGCAGCCCCAGACCATGGCACTCCCACCACCATGCCTGACTGTAGGCAAGACACACTTGTCTTTGTCCTCCTCCTCACCTGGTTGCCGCCATACACGCTTGTCACCATCTTGTTGTAATATTAATATGGATATGTAGGTATTTTAAAATAGTGTGGTATATGTAAGGCACAGTATATATGTGTGACATACAGGAATTCAAGGTTACACATCGAAAGGTGTTTGCTGACCAAAAGGGTTAGTGGTCAAACACAGATCAAAGGAACAGCTGAGGACCCCTTTGATGTGTTAATCCGGGTCACGGCACCAATGTAGTGATAATGTATAGTGTCCAGTACTCCGGTTAGATAATTGATATCTTAGATGTTAGTATGATGACTATAAATTACGTTGTTTCGCAGCAACGCACCGGTTCTCCAGAGAACGCAAATTTTATTAACTTCTAATAACATACAAAGTCCAAAGTCCACAGACGATACAAAGATCCAACAGAGTATTTCAGAATCCCATCTTTTCCTAGACCTGTGCCATATTCATCATAGAGTGACAAGACTAGCTGAATACCAGCTTGACTGCCTCAAATATTGGTCTCACACTAAGGGGGGGGGGGGGTCAACCAAATGTTCCCATTGAATGAATACCCCCCCCCCCCCTCAAGTCTAATTACCATCAATAAATACTTCCTTACAGTATGTATGTAAGGAAATATCAGGCCATCTCACACAGCTAGTCTTAGATAAGATTAACACATCAAAAGGGTCCTCAGCTGTTCCTTTGATCTGTGTTTGACCACTAACCCTTTTGGTCAGCAAACACCTCTTGATGTGTAACCTTGAATTCCTGTATGTCACACATATATACTGTGCCTTACATATACCACAATATTTTACAATACCTACATATCTATATTAATATTACAACACATCTGACACCACATAAGTTTATCTTTGTCTCATCAGACCACAGGACATGGTTCCAGTAATCCTTAGTCTGCTTGTCTTCAGCAAACTGTTTGGGGGCTTTTTTTGGCCATTATCTTTAGAAGAGGCTTCTTTCTGGGATGACAGCGTATGGTCTGAGCACTGACAGGCTGACCCCCCCCCCCCCCCCACTGCTTCAACCTCTGCAGCAATGCTGGCAGCACTCATACGTCTATTTCCCAAAGTGCAGAGGACAACCAAACTGATAAGAGGCATTTACAAAAATGTGAGGGGTGTACTTACTTTTGTGAGATATTGTACATGATATGACCTAAAAGTATGTAAAAACTGACCATCACAACTATCATATATCCAGATGTATGACCCCCCCCCCCCCCCCCATAGTTATTCGAGCTTAGGTGTCTCCAGTGAGGGTCCTGTTAATATTACATCATACAAAGACATTGTAGACAATTGTTTTCTTCCAACCTTGTGGTAACAGTTTGGTGAAGACCTGTTTTTGTTCCAGCATGACTGTGTGCCTGTATAGAATGTCAGCTCCGGTTTTATTTGACGAGTTTGTTGTGGAAGACATTCCAATGTCCTGTACAGAGAGCCCTGACCTCATCCCTACTGATCACCTTTATGATGAGATGGAATACTTGGCCAAGTCTTCTCGTCCAACATCAGTCCCTGACCTCACAAATTCCTGCAAACACCCTCCGAAATATCATAGGAAGCCTTCTCAGAAGAGTGGAGGGTGCTCTAGCCTCAAAGGCAAGCCATCTCCATATACATGGCCATGGTTTTGGAATGGGATGTACAACAAGCGCATAGAGGTGTGTATAGACCTTTGGCAATGTAGGGCCGGATTCAGCAAGAATTTAAGCCGGCGTTTCTATAGATACGACACGTAAATTCAAAGCTGCACCGGCGTATCATCTTTCTGTATTCAGAAAGCAAGATACGCCGAAATTAGGCTAAGATCCGACTGGCGTAAGTCTCTTACGCCGTCGTATCTTAGGGTGCATATTTACACTGGCCGCTAGGTTCCGTCGTTTTCGGCGTAGAATATGCAAATTACCTAGATACGCCGATTCACAAACGTACGTGCGCCCGGCGGAATTTTTTTACGTCGTTTGCGTAAGGCTTTTCCGGCGTAACATTGCTCCTGCTTCTATGAGGCGTACGCAATGTTAAGTATGGACGTCGTTCCCGCGTCGAATTTTGAATTTTTTTACGTCGTTTGCGTAAGTCGTTCGCGAATAGGGCTGGACATAATTTACGTTCACGTCGAAACCAATACGTCCTTGCGGCGTACTTTGGAGCAATGCACACTGGGATATGTACACGAACGTCAATCACGTCGGGTCACCATCCATTTACATAAAACACGCCCCCCTCATCCTCATTTGAATTAGGCGCGCTTACGCCGGCCCCATTTACGCTACCCCGCCGTAACTTAGAAGGCAAGTGCTTTGTGAATACAGCACTTGCCTCACTTACGGCGGCGTATCGTAAAAACGATACGCTACGCCGCCATAACAATGCGCGACTCTACCTGAATCTAGCCCGTAGTGTTCTGTATTTGTATAACCTACTATATAAAGATCCATGTATATGAACGATATTATGACCATGCATTTATTTGCACCATGTTTGTGTATGTGACTAGTATGTGTCTTTTTGAGACTGTTTACGGGGGATATTACAATTTTAGTGAATGGAAGGTGTCAGTAAAGTTTTTCTTCAGGTGGGTAACGCTGTACATCAATCATCTTCTGTACAATGTAATGAGCGTAGTGTAAAGCAATATACCTGTAGTTCCAATGTGTGGTGGAGGCTCTGTACATGTATTAAGGTGTCACGCGGGTCTCATATATATATATATCATGGTGTACATTTTCTAAACATACTGATTAGTCTCACAGGACTCATTAACCAGGACGCTTCTGTTCTCGTCTATTAAATGTTTGATAAACTAATTAAAATGATGTTATTTGATTGTCTCTAAGGCAGTAGTTCTCCACCTTAGCGAGACCAGGACCTGGTAAAATTCTTCCTAAACCTTCCAAACCCCAGCAGTAAAAAAAATGCTCATACATTAAAAAAGAATGGGAAAGTAAAATATATAAATAAAATATATATATATATTACACATGGAAGAGAAAAGCCATAGCCAACTGTCCCTGATTTCGAGGGATTGTCCATGATTCGGAGCAATGTCCCTCTTTCCCTCCTTCCTCCTCACTTGTCCCTCATTTTGGTCTGATCTATATAGATGTATGTAAAAATTCATTTTTTATCTATCAAAAGGTGTTTCTTTTTCGTACATCACAGTACACAGAGCACCGTAGTCATAACTATGTGGGTTATACGCCACCTTTAGGTGATGGACACTGGCACACCCAAAAGACAGGAAGTCCCCCTCTCTATATAACCCCTCCCATACAGGGAGTACCTCAGTTTTTTCGCCAGTGTCTAAGGTGTTGATCACGGTTAATGAAGTGCTAAGAGCTCCGCTAAAAAATCCCTAACAGGATCAAGAAGCTATGCAATCGGATCCATCAAAAGTGCCTGAAAGAGCCAAAATAGATGCCTCGTGGAAGAAGAGCAAGGTTTTCTGTCTGTAATGCTTCTCTTTTGAGAGCTGGACCCTGAGTCGGCACCTTGGTCATGTGAAAACTATACCAAAGAGTTGCTCTGGCAGGGTGCTATACAGGTCAAAGGGAGTGGACTCTATATACAAGGAGGACCCGGTCCTTGAAAATCTGGCATTACACGGCCCGCCGTGATGGGTGAAGATTGGGTCTGTCTGATTTCATAAAGGTGGGGGTTTGGGACTTTAAATGAGGCACGGTTGAGTGCCTCCGTCCCCGGGTTCAGGTACGTAGAAAAAGGAAATTTGGGACTTTAAATGAAGCAGTTGAAATGCGGAGGTAAGAGTAAAAAAGTATTTATTCATAACAGAATTGTAGTAATAGAGTAATTTCATATATATACAAATAAATTGCACAAGGTATATGACATGATGGATAAAAAATACATGTAAACGAACACATAATCATAATGGATACATGATGGTTATTGTATATAAGACAGTAATATGACCTGCAAGTGACAAGGGCGGCATGCCCGATAGCTGTATCTGTAATCACATGATATACACATTTTTTTATATGTTGATGACATCGTTAAACATGATAGATGGTAAATGGATAATAAGGCATATCTGATATGGCTGTGGCATCAGCTATAGCTTGAAGCGTTTCATGGATGTGTTCACTCATCAGGAGCAGATGCGACACAGATTCCTATGGGATATGTAAATATGGTAAACCAAACTCTATATAGAGGGAAACAAATCATCAAAAAAAGATAGGTAGTACTTCTTTGTTAGCCAACCACACTTAGCAACCCGGTCAGTGAATACGGCAGGTGGTAACTGGCACAAGGTTGAGACAAAGATACATGCCTCGTCGCAGGAGCTGAGGTGGCATTATATAAGGTTGCAGCATTGGATAGTATAGGGAGGGGCATGGGTGTAGGAATGAACTATAAATATATAATTGAAACTAGGGTTGTCCCGATAATGATACTATTATGGGTATCGGTATTGGAACCGATACTAAGCATTGGCGCGAGTACTTGTACTCGCGCCAATGCTCCAGATGCTTCACCCGATACTTTTTTTGTGAATGACGAGCGGGCTGACTGGGGACGGAGAGCGGGCTGAGAGGGGGCAGAGAGCGGGCTGAGAGGAGGCGGAGAGCAGGCTGAGAGGAGGCAGAGAGCTTTCTGAGAGGGAGCGGAGAGCGGGCTTAGAGGAGCCGGAGAGCGGGTTGAGAGGAGGCGGAGGGCGGGCTTAGAGGAGGCGGACAGCAGGCTGAGAGTGGGCTGAGAAGAGGCGGAGAGCGGGCTGAGAGGAGGTGGATAGCAGGCTGAGAGCTGGCTGAGAGGGGCGGAGAGTGGGCTGAGAGCAGGCTGAGAGGGGCGGAGAGTGGGCGGAGAGCGGGCTAAGAGGGGCAGAGAGCACGACAGAGAGCAGAGCAGTCCTTGGGTAAGTAAAATAGAATGTCAATGTGTGAATAATGTCACTAATGGGGAAGAGAGAGGAGAGGAAAGCCCGAGGGCTTTCACACTGAGGCGATGCGCTGGCGGGAGAGAAAAAAATCTCATGCAAGCAGCATCTTTGGAGCGGTGAGAGGAGCGGTATGTATACCACTCGTTCACCGCTCCTTCCCATTTAAAACAATGGGAAACCGCGGAAATACTGCCCGCAATGCGCCTCTGCGCCTCCGCCTCTGGCAGTTTTCCTTCTATGGGAAAAACTGCGATGGAGCATACACACGACCGGGATTCCCGACCAAAGCTCCATCACAGTTTTTCTGTCGGGAAAACCTCTCATGTGTAGGGGGAAAGACTGACAAGCAGGTTATCGGGATTTCCAACGGGAACTTTTTCCTGTCGGAAATTCTGCACGTGTGTACGGTGCATCAGAAGGGGGTGCAGGGGGTTCCCTGCACCTTTTCTTTGAGAAAACAAGCCCTGGTCCTGTGAGATACCAGCCATTCCTGTGGACAACTGCACTCCTGGAATCACATGATCTCCTCTATTCTTCCTTTCTTCAGCTTTGGCTCTGGTTTGGTATTCTCTAAAAGAGGCGGTACTGGGAGGTGGGTAGGGGGTGGAACCAAGGGATGGTGCTCAGAGGTGGGTGGGGGGCAGAGACTTAAGCCTCGTACACACGGACAGTTTTTCAGACGGGAAAACTGCCCAAAAACTGCCAGCCAAAAAAAAGATAATCAGCTCTCTTTTTCCCGCCTGGTTTTTGGCAGTTTTCCTATTGGAAAAACTGTGATGGAGCATACACACGTCCGGGATTCCCGACCAAAGCTATTTCGCAGTTTTCTTATGGGGAAAGACTGACAAGCAGGTTCTCAGCTTTCCCCTCGGGATTTCCAGCGGGAACTTTTTCCTGTCAGAAATCCTGCACGTGTGTACGGGGCATAAGGGTGCATCAGTAGGGGTTGCGGGGGGTTCCCTGCACCTTTTCTTTGAGAAAACAAGCCCTGGTCCTGTGAGATACCAGCCCCAGCATTTCCTGTGGACAACTGCACTCCTGGAATCACATGATCTCCTCTGTTCTTCCTTTCTTCAGCCTCCTGTAACTTCCTGGCTGGGCTGGTGAACATGGCATTCCCGGGGGCAGTCACGTACCAGTAAGCCAGGTTTGCTTTGCTTACAGAAATGGGTTGTGTAAGGGTTTAAGGTTCTGAAGCTAGGGTCCTTCCTTAACTGTTACATATGATTGTAAGGGGTTAAGAGTTTCAGAGCCAGTGTTATTTCACTCATTTTAGTAGAATTCTAAAAGGCCTTACACACATAATTTCTTGTAATTTTTATCTCTGAACAAAAGATTATACATGCAAAACATTCCTTACTAATTGACTAGAAATGTATCTTTCCTTTTTGTTATTGTTCTCACAGGTGTTGTTTTTATATAGTCTATTACATGTGAGACATTCCTTATTAATTGCTAGAACTGTATTATATTTTATCTTGGACAATACTGGCCCTAAGGGTAAGGTTACATTAGCCATAAAAAAACTGGAAGATCTGTCAGTTGAGTTAAAAAAGAACTCTGGTATAGACAACCCCTGGGACCAATACTTTGGGTGGTTCACCAACTGGAAACACGCTCTTATCCAGCTAGGGATCATTATAGTGATCATATTTACAGTTATAGGTATTGTAGTGTTCTGCATTTTCCCTTGTCTAAGGAAGATGCTCAGCAAAGGAATTGATAATCTTTCTATGTACCCCTCCTTACTCCCTGATCAAATATTCCCTTTTGATCCCACGCCATCAAGCTACGCTGAATATATTAGGCCCCGTACACACGGTCGGTTTGGTCTGATGAGAATGAACCGAAGTTCAATTTCATTGGACCAAACCGACCGTGTTTATAGGCTATCGGTCTGTTTTACTTTGGTCCAAAATTTTAAAACATGCTTTAAAACCGAACCAATGGACCGCTGCCCCATCGGACCAAACCGAAGGTTAGTACAGAAAAGCATCGGTTCAAAACCCGCGCATGCTCAAAATCAAGTCGACGCATGCTTGGAAGCATTGAACTTCGTTTTTTCAGCGCGTCGTGTGTTTTACGTCACCGCGTTCTGACCCGATTGGATTTTGAATTGATGGTGTGTACACACATCAGACCATCAGGCCACTTCAGCGGGGAACCGATGAAAACGGTCCGTCGGACCATTCTCATCGGTTTTGTCCGACCGTGTGTACGGGGCCTTAAAAGATACAGACAACAAAGGGAGAAGAATCCCATTATCTAAGGTGGGTGGGAAAAGCCCTCAGTAACCCTGACCCCACTTCTGCAAGAGAAACCAGGAAGGCTACTTGTCCCCTTTTAATATCTCAGGCCCCGTACACACGACCAGTTTTCTCGGCAGAATCTAGCAAGAAACTCGATGGGAGACGTATTCTGCCGAGAAAACCGGTCGTGTGTACACTTTTCGCCGAGAAACCCGTCGGGAAACTCGTCGAGCAAAATAGAGAGTATTTCCTTGTTGGGCAATGGGGAAATTTGGCTCGACAAGTTTTTTGACAGCCGAACGAGAAACTCGACGAGAAAAACGTGTTTTGCCCGTCGAGTTTCTCGGTCGTGTGTACAGGGCCTCAGGTGTAGAAGAAATCATATTCATGATTTAAGAGGGGAACTGTAAGGGTTTAAGGTTCTGAAGCTAGGGTCCTTCCTTAACTGTTACATATGTTTGTAAGGGGTTAAGAGTTTCAGAGCCACTGTTATTTCACTCATTTTAGTAGAATTCTAAAAGGCCTTACACACATAATTTCTTGTAATTTTTATCTCTGAACAAAAGATTATACATGCGAAACATTCCTTACTAATTGACTAGAAATGTATCTTTCCTTTTTGTTATTGTTCTCACAGGTGTTGTTTTTATATAGTCTATTACATGTGAGACATCCCTTATTAATTGCTAGAACTGTAATATATTTTTTATCTATATTTTCCCTATCTTGTACTTTCCTCCTTTTTCAATTATATTATGCAGCTGTTGTTTTTCACTTACTAAGCCTTTTTAATGAATAGAAGTCTTTTTTTTAACGAGTAAGCCATAATAACTTATCTTTACAGAACACGTAGTATTTGTATTAACCAATGACATATTGCCAACATAATATGTTTTTATTTCTTACCCAAATTAATGTATTTCGTCCCCTCCCCTTTTTGTAATACATATAATTGTCTTAATATTACCAGTAAAGTCAGAGAATGATTTCAGATACACCGTGTTTCTGTGTCTTACTATTCCTGTACTAAAATCTCTCTCAACGGGGGCCACCCGAACAAACACACTGGGACTGCCTAAAGTCAATCAGCGCCAGTGTGCACCCCTACATGTTGCTATAAGTCAGGGGCGGACTGACAACTCATGGGGCCCCCGGGCATTAGAAGATTATGGGGCTCCCGGGCTTCCAGATGGCCACCATGCCAGGAGGCAGTGCAGTGGCGGGGCAGCTAAAATCTCGAGATTTTCACATCAAAGTCATGTCGGTTTCGGACATATCAGGGACAGATTTTTACATACTGTCCCTGGCTTTACTGAGCCTGGCAACCCTTATGGGGCCCCCTAGTGGCATGGGTGCCTCAATGATCAAGTGAAGCTATATTTCCTGTAATTTTTAATGTGTTTCTGTAGTACAATATTGTTTCACTTCATGTATTGTCGTCTTCATAGCTTTATGAATATCCTGATTCCTTAAAGTATAAATGATGGGGTTTAATAGCGGAGTCACTGCAAAGTAGACAAAGGACAATCCTTTATAGAGGTTGATATAATGGCTGCTCCTTGGCATCACATACAGGCCGAAAAGTGTGCCAAAATACAAAGTCACCACCAGGAGATGTGAACTGCAGGTGGAGAAGGCTTTCTGTCTTCCCGACGATGACTTAATTCTGAGAATTGCAACGATGATAAAAACGTACGACAGGATAATGAGTAGACAAGGTCCAAGTGTCAGGGTAGTGCTGATGACCAAGACATAAATCATTAAAACACTTATGTCTGAGCATGCTATGGAAATCAGGGTTGTGTAGTCACAATGGAAGTGGTCGATACTAACAGGGCCACAAAACTTCAGGTTAATTAACAAGTAAAATACCACCGCCACACTCAAGAATGAGATCAACCAGAACAAAATCATTACATACAAACACAGCCTGTTGTGAATGAGAGCGGAATATCTCAGAGGCTTACAGATCGCCAAATATCTATCATATGACATTAACGTAAGCAGGAAAGACTCCACATCCGACACACCTCCCAAAACGTTCAGTTGGATGACGCAGCCAAGATAGGAAATGACTCCTCTTCCCAACAGTAAGTCATGGAGCATCAGTGGAACCAGATTCGTGGTATAGACTAATTCACAAAAGAGCAAATTACTGATCAGAAAGTACATAGGGGAATGGAGATGAGGGCTTTTATTCACCAAAAAGATGATCAGGAGGTTCTCAATGCAAGTACATGTGTAGATTATCAGCAGGAAAAGAAAGAGCGGAATCTTGTAGTCACGGAGGTATTCAAATCCAAGAATCTCAATTTCCACAAAATTGGTTTGGTTCATTTGATGTGTCATCTGTGAAAATGAATTAACAGACAGTAAATGTTATTGTTCATTGTCTGAGGACAGGTGGAATTGCGCACAGAAAAGCTGGCCAGGAATGTGCAGTGTTAGTACCGGAACCAGTAGCGGCATCACTGTGCCCATCAAACGCAGCCACTGTACCAAACGCAGCCACTGTGCCCATCAAACGCTGCCACTGTGCCCATCAAACACTGCCATTGTGCCCATCAAACGCAGCCACTGTACCAAACGCAGCCACTGTACCCATAAAACACAGCCACTGTGCCCGTCAAATGCAGCCACTGTGCCCATCAAATGCAGCCACTGTGCCCGTCAAATGCAGCCACTGTGCCCATCAAATGCAGCCACTGTGCCCATCAAACACTGCCACTGTGCCCATCAAACGCAGCCACTTTGCCCATCAAACTCTGCCACTGTGCCCCAAATGCTGCCACTGGGCCCCGAGTGTTGCCACTGTGCCCCAAGTGCTGCTACTGTGCCCCAAGTGCTGCCATTGTGCCCCAAGTGTTGCCACTGTGCCCCAAGTGCTGCCACTGTGCCCCAAATGCTGCCCCTGTGCCTCAAATGCTGCCACTGTTCCCCAAGTGCTGCCACTATGCCCCAAGTGTTGCCAATGTCCCCTAAGTGCTTCCTCTGTGCCCCAAGTGCTGCCACTGTGCACCCCGCCCACCCGGCACTTACCATGTCTCAGGTGGGCAGCGGGTGATGGCGGCAGGCAGCGAGCGGTGACCGGTGTCCTCCATTTCTTCTCTGACCCTGATGTCTTCTCCCGTCCACTCCTCCTCTTGTCCTCTGCTATGATTGGACTCCTGATAGGCACCCAATCACACCACTTGTTGTTTCAGCCCATCAGGTGACAGGTAACACAGACCCGGTGTACCTGATTGGCTCAGTGTTAAGAAAGCAAATTATTTTGGTTTCCTAACATACTGCTGAGTGAGAAGCGAGCGCACAGCGTTGCGCCCGCTTCTCACATTTTTGGACGCCTATTAGAGCCAATGGCTCTATTCAGGTGGTTCTAAAAAACACCCCACCGCTGTAATTAAGGTGCCCGAAAAAGGGGCCGGACACCTGAATAGGGGGTGTCAGCAGCGACCATAGATAGATTCATGCAATGCATGAATCTATCTATGGTAATTAGACCAGTACTGCTATGTCCTCTTCTGGGATGAAGGGGGATGAGTCTACTGTTTAAAGTTTGCATTGTTTAGGATAATGTGATCAAGCTCTTATCTGATTTTGTATGGTAAAAATTCTGTGTGAATTTACAATAAAGTTAGTTCCTGTTTGCACCTAAGCTAGCATTGTCTAGTTCTTGGGTGCAGTTCCCAGCTATATTACCTTGTTCCTGAGTTCCAGCAGCGAGGAAGCACTGTTTGGCAGAGGCACCCAGGTAGGGTGCCAGGCGGTCCGTCACACTGTCATAATTGTGGGATCATACAATTATGTCCCTTTATCTTGCACCTGTTGGTGGTTTTTGGCCAAGAGATCTGTGAGCTCTGTCCAAACTCCAATCAATATCTAGGATATGTAGAACCAGAGTATTAAAAAGGCCTAACAGGTACGGCTGGAGTTTTGCATCACAGTTTCAGAAGCACCCCTGATCTGGAGGTTTTGGGGTCTTTCCATGTTCTCCGCATCTTTTTGCTGTATCTGCAGTTGAGAAAAAAACTTTCTTTAAAAACTCCAGCACATATTGAATCAGGTCATCAATCCTTATTTGTAAATGATCAGTCCATTCTCCAACTTAAGCAATTTCACCTCTCGGCTCCTGGGCTATCTTGTCCATTTCAGTGAATATTCTGTGTTAAAGTATGGAGTCTATAAAATAGTGTGCTGACAATAGAGGTTGTATAAGGGGGGTTTTGGTATCGGTGTTCTCACCTAGATTGGTGAGTAGATCAGGTCCCTCCATCTGCTCTGGCAGAATTGAGACTGGGGATGCAAGCCTAAACAAATAAGGCTTCCTGGCAGAATTACTCTGCAGGGGCTTCTCTCTGGGGGGGTGAAGTACCGTATTTATTGGCGTATAACATGCACCCTAACTTTAAGAGGGAAGTTTCAGGCCCCTGCGTATAACACACAGGCACAGGCTCTATTTTCCGGTTAAAAAAGTGAGTGTTATACACCAATAAATACAGTAATCAACATGGATTCATGAAGAATCGTTCTTGCCAAACCAATCTATTAACCTTCTATGAGGAGGTGAGTTGCCATCTGGATAAAGGAAGGCCCGTAGAGGTGGTGTATTTAGATAAAGGAAGGCCCGTTGACATGGTGTATCTAGATAAAGGAAGGCCCGTAGACGTGGTGTATCTAGATAAAGGAAGGCCCGTAGACGTGGTGTATCTAGATAAAAGAAGGCCCCGTAGACATGGTGTATCTAGAAAAAGGAAGGCCTGTAGATGTGGTGTATCTAGATAAAGGAAGGCCCGTATAGACGTGGTGTATCTGGATAAAGGAAGGCCCATAGACGTGGTGTATCTGGATAAAGGAAGGCCCGTAGACATGGTGTATCTAGATAAAGGAAGGCCCGTAGACGTGGTGTATCTGGATAAAGGAAGGCCCGTAGACGTGGTGTATCTGGATAAAGGAAGGCCTGTAGACATGGTGTATCTAGATAAAAGAAGGCCGTAGACATGGTGTATCTGGATAAAGGAAGGCCCATAGACGTGGTGTATCTGGATAAAGGAAGGCCTGTAGACATGGTGTATCTAGATAAAAGAAGGCCGTAGACATGGTGTATCTAGATAAAAGAAGGCCGTAGACATGGTGTATCTAGATAAAGGAAGGCCCATAGACGTGGTGTATCTGGATAAAGGAAGGCCTGTAGACATGGTGTATCTAGATAAAAGAAGGCCGTAGACATGGTGTATCTGGATAAAGGAAGGCCCATAGACGTGGTGTATCTGGATAAAGGAAGGCCTGTAGACATGGTGTATCTAGATAAAAGAAGGCCGTAGACATGGTGTATCTAGATAAAGGAAGGCCCATAGACGTGGTGTATCTAGATAAAAGAAGGCCGTAGACATGGTGTATCTAGATAAAGGAAGGCCCGTAGACGTGGTGTATCTGGATAAAGGAAGGCCTGTAGACATGGTGTATCTAGATAAAAGAAGGCCGTAGACATGGTGTATCTGGATAAAGGAAGGCCCATAGACGTGGTGTATCTGGATAAAGGAAGGCCTGTAGACATGGTGTATCTAGATAAAAGAAGGCCGTAGACATGGTGTATCTAGATAAAGGAAGGCCCGTAGACGTGGTGTATCTAGATAAAGGAAGGCCCATAGACATGGTGTATCTAGATAAAAGAAGGCCGTAGACATGGTGTATCTAGATAAAGGAAGGCCCATAGACGTGGTGTATCTGGATTTTGCAAACGCATTTGACACAGTTCCCCATAAACGTTTACTCTACAAAATAAGGTCCGCTGGCATGGACCATAGGGTGAGTACATGAATTGAAAACTGTCTACAAGGGCGAGTTCGGAGGGTGGTAATAAATGGGGAGTACTCGGAATAGTAGTGGGGTCCCCCAGGGTTCTGTGCTGGGACCAATCCTGTTTAATTTGTTCATAAACGACCTGGAGGATGGGGTAAGCAGTTCAATCTCTGTATTTACCAACAATACTAAGCTAAGCAGGGCAATAACTTCTCCGCAGGATGTGGAAACCTTGCAAGAAGATCTGAACACATTAATGGGGTGGGAAACTACATGGCAAATGAGGTTCAATGTAGAAAAATGTAAAATAATTCATTTGGGTGGCAAAAATATGAATGCGATCTATACACTGGGGGGGGGGGGGAACCTCTGGGGGAATCTAGGATGGAAAGGAACTTGGGGGTCCTAGTAGGCTCGGCAATGGCATGCTGCTGCTAACAAAGCAAACAGAATATTGGCATGTATTAAAAAGGGGATTAACTGCAGAGATAAAACAATAATTCTCCGGCTCTACAAGACTCTGGTCCGGCCGCACCTGGGGAATGCTGTCCAGTTCTGGGCACCAGTCCTCAGGAAGGATGTGTTGGAAATGGAGTGAGTACAAAGAAGAGCAACAAAGCTAATAAAGGGTCTGGAGGATATTAGTTATGAGGAAAGGTTGCGAGCTCTGAACTTATTCTCTCTGGAGAAGAGACGCTTGAGAGGGGATATGATTTCAATTTACAAATACTGTACTGGTGACCCTACAATAGGGATAAAACGTTTTCATGGAAGAGAGTTTAATAAAGACACGTGGCCACTCATTGAAATTAAAAGAAAAGAGGTTTAACCCTAAACTATGTAGAGGGATCTTTACTGTAAGAGCGGTAAGGATGTGGAATTCCCTTCCACAGGCGGTGGAGCACTGATAGTTTAAAAAACCTATTAGATAAGCGCCTGAACGACCACAACATACAGGGATATACAGGGTGGGCCATTTATATAGATACACCTTAATAAAATGGGAATGGTTGGTGATATTAACTTCCTGTTTGTGGCACATTAGTATATGTGAGGGGGGAAACTTTTCAAGATGGGTGGTGACCATGGCGGCCATTTTGAAGTCGGCAATTTTAAATCCAACTTTTGTTTTTTCAATAGGAAGAGGGTCATGTGACACATCAAACTTATTGGGAATTTCACAAGAAAAACAATGGTGTGCTTGGTTTTAACGTAACTTTATTCTTTCATGAGTTATTTACAAGTTTCTGACCACTTATAAAATGTGTTCAATGTGCTCTCCAGTGACATGCGGCGAGTGCTACGCTGTGGGCTCTTGCTGAATGAAGCTAGGACAGCCACTGATGTTTCTTCATTAGACCCCTTTCACACTGGATACGCCTATAGCGGAGCGTTAAAATCGCGGTAAAACACTGCGATTTTAACGCGATTTTACCACGATTTTTACGCTCCGCTATAGGCGTATCCAGTGTGCAAGGGGTCTAATGAAGAAACATCAGTGGCTGTCCTAGCTTCATTCAGCAAGAGCCCACAGCGTAGCACTCGCCGCATGTCACTGAAGAGCACACTGAACACATTTTATAAGTGGTCAGAAACTTGTAAATAACTCATGAAAGAATAAAGTTACATTAAAACCAAGCACACCATTGTTTTTCTTGTGAAATTCCCAATAAGTTTGATGTGTCACATGACCCTCTTCCTATTGAAAAAACAAAAGTTGGATTCAAAATGGCCAACTTCAAAATGGCCTCCATGGTCACCACCCATCTTGAAAAGTTTCCCCCCTCACATATACTGATGTGCCACAAACAGGAAGTTAATATCACCAACCATTCCCATTTTATTAAGTTGTATCCATATAAATGGCCCACCCTGTACAATGTAATACTGACATATAATCACACACATAGGTTGGACTTGTGTTAAAATAAATCCGCGCAAGTATATTTAAAAACACCAGTGACAGCAAAAGTATTTGGTATTGGACGAGGTATGGTTGAAGGTGATCAGTGGACAGCTGCCTCTACTAATTGCTTCCACCTAAGTGGAGCAGGAAAGTGTTGAGAAGAAAAAAGAAAGTAGAGTCGGCGCTGGTCCTACGGAGACAAATGCTCCATAAAAGAGGCTCCTTATGTAAGGTGCAGTGTGCAAAATATACACGTAGGGCCATATTCTCAAAAGAATTACGCCGGTGTATCTACAGATACACCGGCGTAATTCGAAAATCCCGCCGGCGTATCATTGTTTTGTATTCTCAAAACAAGATACGCCGGAATTAGGCTAGGATCCGACTGGTGTAAATCACTTACACCGTCGGATCCTAAATGCAATACTACGCTGGCCGCTTGGTGGCGTTTACGTTGATTTCAGCGTCGGATATGCAAATGAGCCAATACGCCGATTCCCGAACGTTTTTGCGCTGCTTCTCTGTAGTTTACGTCGTTTCCGTAAGCGTAAGGTTACCCCTGCTATATGAGGGGTAACCTTACGTCGGTCCGCCGTATGCCATGTTAAGTATGGCCGTCGGGACAGCGTCGGGTTTTTCCGTCGTTTACGTAACTCGTCGCGAATAGGGCTGTGCGTTAATTACGTTCACGTCGCAACCAATGTATTTGCGGCGTACTACGGAGCATGCGCAACGGCCTATGTTTAAGGCCGGCGCATGCGCAGTTCATTCGGCACGGGGGCGCACTTCATTTAAATACAAGCCGCCCCCTTTGATTTACGCGGGGATACGCCGGGCCATTTAGACTACGCCGCCGCAAATTACGGAGCAAGTGCTTGGAGAATACGGCACTTGCTCCAGTAAGTTGTGGCGGCGTAGTGTTAATGGCATACGCTACTCCCCGCTCGTAGATACGCTGATCTACGAGAATCTGGCCCAAAGTGCTAAACGATCCAAAGTGTAAACTACTAGAATGATTCCACAGTGTATATCATAAATGCAGCTATGAAAATAAATTAAAAAATTACATAAAATATATATATCACAGTGCTGTGCAAATTAAAGTGCTATTGTGCTGATATATAAACACTGCTAGGTAAAGAAAATGTGCAAAACGTGAAATTCCTGTACCATTAGGGTACCTATGTTAACCCTTTAAGAGATATGCTAAAAAAAAAAAAATGTTTTTGTTTTTCAGTGCAATATAATGTCCTTATTGGAAGTAAACAAACCCATTATTATTTTATATTTTTTTGAAATATATCACCACATTTCATTTTATTGATTCATGTATATTCTTATTCCTGGTTTCTTTTTGCCTTAATTGATGTAGGAACATAATAGGGTTAGTGCATCACCATGGCACACATATATATTTAATATATTCAATATTTAATTTATTTTTTTTAAACAAATTTTTAACCAATTTTTTGAGCTTGTTGTTATCCGTCTTAATATAGCACATGGTGACCTGGGGATTAGACGTTACAAGATTCCAGTAACACATAGCATGATTTACAACCTTGTATTGATCTGTGTCTCCAAAAATAATTTAAAAACGGCCGTCAGGCTAATACTAACAATTTAATTATAGGAAGTAAGACTTATGTCTCCAAAATCCCACCAAACATGGCCGCTGCCTGACTATTTGTGGTCTTCGGTCTTCAAAATCCTACCCAAAATGGTGTAAAACATGCTATGTGTTACTGGAATATTGTAACGTCTAATCCCCAGGTCACGAAGCTCAAAAAATTGGTTAAAAAAAATGTTAAAAAAATATTGAATATATTAAATATATACACAGTACAGACCAAAAGTTTGGACACACCTTCTCAATCAAAGAGTTTTCTTTATTTTCATGACTATGAAAATTGTAGATTCACACTGAAGGCATCAAAACTATGAATGAACACATGCGGAATTATACATAACAAAAAAGTGTGAAACAACTGAAAATATATTTCATATTCTAGGTTCCTCAAAGTAGCCACCTTTTGCAGCAGACACATCTCTAGAACTGGTAAGAGGAGACTGTGTGAATCAGGCCTTCATGGTAGAATATCTGCTAGGAAACCACTGCTAAAGAAAGGCAACAAGCACAAGAGACTTGTTTGGGCTAAAGAACACAAGGGATGGACATTAGACCAGTGGAAATCTGTGCTTTGGTCTGATGAGTCCAAACTTGAGATCTTTGGTTCCAACCCCCGTGTCTTTGTGCGACGCAGAAAAGGTGAACGGATGGACTCTACATGCCTGGTTCCCACTGTGAAGCATGGCGGAGGAGGAGGTGTGATGGTGTGGGGGTGCTTTGCTGGTGACACTGTTGGGGATTTATTCAAAATTGAAGGCATACTGAACCAGCATGGCTACCACAACATCTTGCAGCGGCATGCTATTCCATCCGGTTTGCGTTTAGTTGGACCATCATTTATTTTTCAACAGGACAATGACCCCAAACACACCTCCAGGCGGGGGAAGGGCTATTTGACCAAGAAGGAGAGTGATGGGGTGCTGCGCCAGGTGACTACCTCTTGAAGCTCATCAACAGAATGCCAAGAGTGTGCCAAGCAGTAATCAAAGCAAAAGGTGGCTACTTTGAAGAACCCAGAATATGAAATATATTTTATTTAGTTTTATATTTAGTTTTGATGCCTTCAGTGTGACTCTACAATTTTCATAGTCATGAAAATAAAGAAAACTCTTTGAATGACAAGGTGTGTCCAAACTTTTGGTCTGTACTGTATGTGCCATGGTGATGCACTAACCCTATTAGGGGCCAGATTCACATAGAACTGCGGCGGCGTAACGTATCGTAGATACGTTACACCGCCGCAAGTTTTCATCGCAAGTGCCTGATTCACAAAGCACTTGTGATGAAAACTACGCCGGCGGCCCCCGGTGCAAGGCGGGCCAATTCAAATGGGCGTGTGCCATTTAAATTAGGCGCGCTCCCGCACCGGACCTACTGCGCATGCTCCGTTTCCTAACTCCCGCCGTGCTTTGCGCGCAGTGACGTCATTTTTTCGAACGGATTCCCGGACGTGTTACGCAAACGACGTTAAATTTAAAATTTCGACGCAGGAACGACGGCCATACTTTAGACAGCAATACGATTGCTGACTAAAGTTAGGGCAGGTCAAACGACGACTAACTTTGCGACGGGAAACTAGACTAGCAGTGACGTAGCGAACGCGAAAATCCATCGGGGATCCGCCGTAACTGCTAATTTGCATACCCGACGCTGGTTTACAACGAGAAATCCCCCCAGCGGCGGCCGAGGTACTGCATCCTAAGATCCGACAGTGTAAAACAATTACACCTGTCGGATCTTAGGGATATCTATGCGTAACTGATTCTATGAATCAGTCGCATAGATAGAAACAGAGATACGACGGAGTATCAGGAGAAACGCCGTCGTATCCCTTTGGTGAATCTGGCCCTATGTTCCTCCATCAATTAGGGCGAAAATAAACCAGTAATAAGAATATACACAAATCAATAAAATTAAATGTGGTGACATATTTAAAAAAAAGTATAAAATAATAATGGGTGTGTTTACTTAAAATAAGGACATTATATTGCACTGATAAACAAAACATTTTTTTCCAGCATATCTCTTAAAGAGTTAACATATGTACCCTAATGGTACAGGAATTTCAAGTTTTGCAAATTTTCTTTACCTAGCAGTGCTTACATTAGGCACAATAGCACTTTAATTTGCACAGCACTGTGATATATATATTTTATGTCATTTTTTTATTTTTTTTCATAGCTGCATTTATGATATACACTGTGGAATCATTCTAGTAGTTTACACTTTGGATCATTTAGCACTTTGTGTATATTTCGCACACCGCACCTTACACTAGGAGCCTCTTTTATGGAGCATTTGTCTGCGCAGGACCAGCGCCGACTTCCTTTTTCTTCTCAATAGGTTGTGCTTGAATCTTTTTTTTCAACCTCACCTACTATGTAACACAATTTCATAAAAATGTTGGAAAAAAAAATCTAGCAAAGATGAAATTCAAAAAATAAATAAATAAATATTTAATTTGGGCAAGCTTAGATCCAATGAAATATTTTAAGTGGAAAGAAAGAAGGAGTTTGACTTTAATGGGAAAGACATTACATTGGATAAAACGATTTACAAGTATGTGTTTCACCTGTGAGTCGGAGTCGTGTTTCTGCTGATAGGTTACACCATTCTGTGCTTTCATTTAATGATTAGTATTAGATGTGACGGAGTAAAATGATATGCCCGCAATTGAAACAGGCAAATGGCGTGTAATGAAAGGCCATGTGGGCTCTTTATATATGTATAGGAGTTTAGTTTTTCCACAATGCTAACTAGTCTCATGGGGCTTATTAATTCCAACGTTTCTGAAGATACCTTATTAAATGTTTGCTAAACTAATTAAAAAGTTACCAGCACAGGTCTAATGACATTTTTCACCTTTACAGAAAGTTATCCTTCTTCCATAATATCCAATGAGGAGTCACTGATGTGTTCAGTGTTATGGAGAAAAAGGTTACATTAAAGCTTAAATCCAGGCAGATTTAATAATATACTTTTTTAATTATAGCGCCCACCCCAAATTATGGGCCGCTATTTCAAATTTAACCACTTAAGACCCGGACTATTATGTAGGTTAAGGACCTGGCCCCATTTTGCGATTCGGCACTGCGTCGCTTTAACTGACAATTGCGTGGACGCGCGACGTGGCTCCCCAAAAAATTGGCGTCCTTTTTTTCCCACAAATAGAGCTTTCTTTTGGTGGTATTTGATCACCTCTGTGGTTTTTATTTTTTGCGCTATAAACAAATAAAAAGGAATATTTTTAACTTTTTGCTATAAAAAATGTTTCCTCAGTTTAGGCCAATTCTTCTATATATTTTTGGGGAAAAAATCGCTATAAGTGTATATTGAATGGTTTGCACAAAAGTTATAGGGGCAGATCCACAAAGAAAGTACGCCGGCGTATCTAGTGATACGCCGGCGTAATTTCAAAATTCCTGCGTTGTATCTTTGTTTTGAATCCTCAAAACAAGAAATGACGGCATCTGGGTTAGATCCGACAGGCGTACGTCTTCGTACGCCTTCGGATCTTAGATGCAATTTTTCGACGTCCGCTAGGTGGTGTTCCCGTCGTAATCCGCGTCGAGTATGCAAATTAGCTATTTCCGACGATCCACGAACGTACGAGCGGCCGTCGCATCCTTTTGCGTCGTTTCCGCTCAGCTTTTTCCGGCGTATAGTTAAAGCTGCTATCTGGTGGCGTACTCAATGTTAAGTATGGACATCGTTCCCGCATATAATTTAGAACATTTTACGCCGTTTGCGTATGTCGTTCGTGAATGGGGCTGGACACCACGTCAAAAACAATGACGTCCTTGCGATGTCATTTGGAGCAATGCACCCTGGGAGTTTTGACGGACGGGGCATTGTTACAGCTACCACATGACAGAGTGGAAGGCCCTCTACAGCTTTCAGTGGCTTTTCCTAACAGCACCTTCTCTCTGGTTATCATTAGGGCTAAGTCACAGGATGTACACAGTGGAAGTCCACTGATCTGAAGGATGACTGGGACACAAAATCTTACATCCAAACTCTCCTCACCAGATAAGACCTTGAGCACTACAACTCACACCTAGAAACCTTTTATAAGCAGGAGGTACGTCTCATCAGAATAGATTCTAACCATGTAGAATCAGAAGTTCAGGACTTCATCAGTCTATACACCCAAAGAGGCAGTTGAGAGATATATAACCAAGTGCTTAACCACACTACTCAAACTCAAGATCTCATAAACCATCTTGAGGATGTTGAAAACCGTAGTAGGTGAAATAACATCTGTGTACGCGATCTCCCTGAGTCTGTGCTCCTGAAAGACCTTACAGCTGCTCTTTCCTATTTTCAACCAAGTCCTTAAGAAATCAAAGGATTCCCAGCTGGAACTCAATGGGGCTCATCGCACTTTCGGTCCTAGAAATGCAGATGAAACTTGGCCTAGAAACGTGGTCTGTTGTGTCCATTGCTTTAAGATCTAGGAAGCTATTACGATAGCAGCTACATCCCAGGATTGACAACTCCCTCATACTTCTATTGCTGGACCTCTGGAGACATACATTGAACTTTTGTTGCTCTTTAAAAACAATGCTAGAGTATTTTAAAATACAGATGGGGATATCCTTTCCAACTGATCACTTCCAAAACGTCAAAAAACTGCTGTCTTTCCGCACCTGGGAGATCTACCCAACCGTTAGGAACTTTTCAACTGCTACAGATTCAGCTTTGTGACTGGCCATGCAAACCAACGGTTCCAGGTCCAGGTTGTAAGCTCTGAAACAAGAGAGTTTATGGAAAAATCCTGAGAGTTGGTTCAATGTGACCCAATTATAAGGTTTTAAAAAGTGTCTGGTGGAATCTTTGGAAATGCCCTTAGGACAACATAGTCAGGTTGGAAATGAGGAAGCTGGGGCCAAGGCTTCCTGGATAATGTAGATTTGTGGGAGACTCTACTCTCTATTCCAGTGCAAGGTTTTTGAATACCAGAGCCGACGTGCGTGGCCGGCGGGGCTGCGATGTCCGCCGTCCACCCGCGATCGCTCCTCAGAGACCCAGAACAGGGGATCTGTCAATGTAAACAGACCGATCTCCATTCTGACAGGGGAGGAGAGAGAGATCTGCTGTTCCTAGTGATCAGGAACAGCGATCTCTTGCCTCCTCTAATCAGTACACTCCCTCCACAGTTAGAAACACCTCCCTAGGGAACACTTAACCCCTAGTGTTAACCCTGCCAGTGACATTTATACGGTAGTCAGTGGGTATTTTTAGCACTGATCGCTGTATAAATGTCAATAGTCCCAAAGAGTGTCAAGTGTCCAATCTGCCCTCCGCAATGTTGCAGTCCCGCTGAAAATCGCAGATCGCCGCCATTATTAGTAAATAAATAATCAAAATGCCATAAATCTTTTCTCTATTTTGTAGATGTTAAAACTTTTGTGCAAACCAATCAATGTACGCTTTATTGCGATTTTGTTTTTTTTACCAAAAACATATAGAAGAATACATATTGGCCTAAACTGTTGAAAACATTTTTGATTTAAAAAAAGGGGATATTTATTAAATGCAAAAAGGTAAAATGCGCTATTTGTGGGAAAAAACTACATCAATTTTGTTTGGGTATCACAAAAAATGGCATGGTCATTAAGGGGACAAATCCTTCTGTTCCTTAAGTGGTTAACCCTTCCAACTATGTAACTAGATACAGTAGATGGCAGGTTTTGTTAGAATCGTAAACATTTCCAGGTCCAGAAAGTTAATACTGTCTGTAGTGCTACAATGTATGGCATTCAGATATCTGGTCTACCAAGAGTAAATAACCAAATATTCTACCAAAAGGTGACCCAAGGAGTGGAAGCAGGTAACTGTTCCACTCATAAATGGGTAGGAAGTTTTATAAGGTTATGAGGGAATAATAAGCATTTAACATCAAATAAGGTTTTACTTGATCACATAGAGCAAGTGGAATGCCTGGGGGGGGGGGGGGGCAGGGGCATATGGGAGGTCAAGTAGTTGGAAGGGTCCTTGACCCTGAGTTTACCCAGTGTATTGGCAAGGTCTGCACGCAGGTATTGGGTAGACTTTTGATACTCTCTGGACTAGCAATAATTTTTGTGATTGGTCCCTACATTTTCCATCTATCTTTCCTGACTGGCCGGGCTGCTGCTCGGATACGGGTCTGGTATGGATTTTGGGGGGAACCCCATGCTGTTTTTTCGGCGTACGGGGTGTCTCCTTAAAATCCATAGCAGATCCAAGGGCCTGGTATGCTCCTGTAGGGGGAACCCATGCCGTTTTTTTATTTGAAATTTGGTGTGGAGTTCTCCATCAAGATTCATACCAAACGCAGTGCTTGGTATTGGCAGGGATCCAAGTCATATCCCCGTTCAATATCGTGCCGCGGCTAAACGCAACTGCAGCTAAAAGCACTGTACAAACGCAGCTGATCGCTGTGCCTGGAGTCTTGAATTCCAGCAAAACATAAACATGCTTTTAGCTGCGGCAAAACAGCCGTTCGTCTGAAAGGGGCTTTAGACCACCAGGTCTCCCTATTTCTATCTCCCCTGCAGTTGTCCAGCCTATACTGTACATAATAGTTCCCATCTGCTTCTCATCTAGTATACATGGAATTATTTTGCCTTTAGTCCAATACAGGCACTCCTCACTTAAGGACCGGGTTTCATTCCAATGACCAGGTTGTTAAACAAATTGGTCGTTAAACGAGGAGCCACAAGTAATCAATATTTTAAGCATTCTTAATGACTGTACTGTACTGTAGTGTGGGGAAAAAAAGGTCTAAACACAAAACTTCAGCTCAATAACATTGTTTTTATTTGCATAAGTACAGAAAACAAACAACAATTCTGTACTGTACAATACAATGATGTATAGCGCGTCGTTCGGGGTGGGGAGAGCTGGTCATAAGTCTGAGTGGTCGTTAAACAGGTACTGTATATACTCGAGTATAAGCCGAATTTTTCAGCACTTTTTTTTGTGCTGAAAATGCCCCCCTTGGCTTATACTCGAGTCACCTTTTTGCGCCTGATCTATCAGACTTTGGGGGCCAGGTACCGGCCAGGCACACATGTAGCCCCACTTTTCCTCTACAAGTATGCAAAGTTTGTTGTCCGGGGGACCTACGGCCGGGGAGCACCGATTTTTCAAAGCCGGGCACCCCTTCCATAGACTCCCATGTTAAATGGTAATTTCTCCGGTGAATTTGGGGACCCGGTACTAGCCGGTCTTAGGTCCCCATGACCCAGGACTTGGGACACATCTAGCCCAACTATTTCTCTATAAGTGTGCAAATGTTGTTGTCTGGGGACCTACGGCTGGGGAGCACCGATTTTTTAAACCGGGCACCCCTTCCATAGACTCCCATGTTAAATGTCATTCTATTCATGGACACGCCAGTCAAGTTCCTCCACCCCAAACTCGCTCATCCATGAGTGTGTGTGAGGTCAGGCACTGATGTAGACGAGAAGGCCTGGCTCACAGTCCCCACTTTAATTCATCCCAAAGGTGTTCTATCGGGTTGCGGTCAGGACATGGATGAGCGAGTTTGGGGTGGAGGAACTTGACTGGCCTGCACAGACCTCAACCCTCAACTCTATAGAAAACCTTTGGAATGAATAAGAGTGCCCTAGAATGTCAGTTGTGACAAAATGCGTAGGGAAGAGCGACGTGCTCACGTCACCACGCTCACATAGGTCCCGGAGTGACGGGCTGCAATAGAGAGCCGACAGGCTCTGTGTTTTACTGCTACATTTGTTCATCTGAATTATAAGTGCAATAATTTTTTATTTCATAAAACCATCTTAAAGATTTTACACTGTGGAAGCCTATATTTCTTTTTGGGGACCAACTGGCAACATAAACCTGTGAGTGATAACACCAGGGAGGACTCCAAGACCATCGCTTGACATCTTAAAGGCCCAGGCTGGGTATTAAGCCACAAGTGCGTGATCTCCTGTAGTTAAGGGATCACTTGGAGTCAGTAAGCTGCAGTGTGTGTAGAGGTGGAAGCTATATGTCTCCTTGTCACACTTCTTGGGTGTATTGTGTGTCAGTCTCACCTGTTTGGAAAATTCATTGTAACAGGAGGGCCCATGGAACCCAGAATCCCTTAGAAAGTATGGGATACACTTGCTTCAGCTCCCCATGCACATCTTATGTCTAAATCACCCTGTGTCTATTAGGGGCACAGGGTGAGCAAGAAAATAATGGACATTAACCACTTAAGACTCGGAACTTTAGGCAGCTAAAGGACCCGGCCAGGTTTTGCGATTCGGCACTGCGTCGCTTTAACAGACAATTGCGCGGTCGTGCGACATGGCTCCCAAAGAAAATTGGCGTCCTTTTTTTCCAACAAATAGAGCTTTCTTTTGGTGGTATTTGATCACCTCTGCGGTTTTTATTTGTTGCGCTATAAACAAAAATAGAGCGACAATTTTGAAAAAAATGCAATAGTTTTTACTTTTTGCTATAATAAATATCCCTCACAAATATATATAAAAAACGTTTTTTTCCTCAGTTTAGGCTGATACGTATTCTTCTACTTATTTTTGGTAAAAAAATCGCAATAAGTGTTTATCGATTGGTTTGCGCAAAATTGATAGCGTTTACAAAAAGGGGGATAGTTTTATTGCATTTCTATTCATTTTTTTTTTACTACTAATGGCGGCGATCAGCTTCATGACTGCGACATTATGGCGGACACTTCGGACAATTTTGACACATTTTTGGGACCATTGTCATTTTCACAGCAAAAAATGCATTTAAAATGCACTGTTTACTGTGGAAATGAAAGTTGCAGTTTGGGAGTTAACCACAGGGGGCGCTGAAGGAGTTATGTTTCACCTAATGGGTGTTTACAACTGTAGGGGGTGTGACTGTAGGAGTGACATCATCGATTGTGTCCCCCTATAAAAGGGATGACACGATCGATGCAGCCGCCACAGTGAAGAACGGGGAAGCCGTGTTTACACGCGGGATTTGAGGAATTCTAAGAATCCCTTAGAAAGTATGGGATACCCTTGCTTCAGCTCTCCATGCACCTCTTATGTCTAAATCACCCTGTGCCTATTAGGGGCACAGGGTGAGCAAAACAAATAATGGACATTAAGAAATGTCTTGGATTACTTAAAATGGGACAGTAATATTCATTAACAATATTTCTCAAGAAATATGAAGATGTTATCCCCTGTACACCGTGAGGGCTATGCCCAGGAAGTATAACTCCTAATATGGGCATTCCAGGAAGTTCAATTCTAGAGTCATTAGATCCCCATTGTTGGTGTGGTAATTAACTCTGCTATTGTGTAAAGAAGTTCTGTGTTGATTTGTGATGTGGATTGTGTCTTCTGAGCTACAAGACTGCAAGTCTAGCCTAAAGGCCATGTCTCTGTGTCATCTTGGCTGCTTAAAGGGATTAGTTAATTAGCTCATGTTAATTAGGTCTAGTCACAGGTGTATTTTCGGAGTAGTGTGAGCAGGATATGTATGCACCTCCTCTTTTACTGTAAGCCTGTTGTCTCTCAATAAAGATTGTGATTCCTGATTGATCCTTATACAGAGCTTTGTCTCGTATTTGGGGGAGAATTATTTGTCTGAGTGAGTGAGTGAATTACTTATATATTGGTTGGTAAAGCGTTCCATAGTCTAGGTCCTTCGTCTGGGTTTCTTGTTCGCCTGACTGGCGTGTCGGTAGCTGCCTTGGTGTTCGGAAAGGAAATGTCCTAAACGGCTTTAAAGCGGGAGTTCACCCAATTCGGTTTTTTTTTCTATTTTCCCCTTAGCTTCATGCACGTTTTGTCTAGGGGAATCGGCTATTTGTTTTAAAATATGATCCGTACTTACCGATTTTCGAGATGCATCTTCTCCGTCGCTTCCGGGTATGGGTCTTCGGGAGCGGGCGTTCCTTCTTGATTGACAGTCTTCCGAGAGGCTTCCGACGGTCGCATCCATTACGTTACTTGTAGCCGAAAGAAGCAGAACGTCGGTGCGGCTCTATACTGCGCCTGCGCACCGACGTTCGGCTTCTTTCGGAAAATCGTGACGCGATGGATGCGACCGTCAGAAGCCTCTCGGAATACTGTCAATCAAGAAGGAACGCCCAGTCCCGCAGCCCATACCCGGAAGCGACGGAGAGGATGCATCTCGTAAACGGGTAAGTACTGCTCATATTTTAAAACAAATAGCCGATTCCCCTAGACAAAATGAGCATGAAGCTAAGGGGAAAATGTGTTCGCTATGGGTGAACCTCCGCTTTAACCTCTTTCATACACGGGGTGTTGTTACATTCATATTCATCATAAAGGACTATTTAGAATGCAATTTGATGTGATAATCAATAATCATATATTTGCCACTGCGTCTCTTTATAAAATGTATTATAATTTTGTTCACAGCATTATTTTATTGTTTATGAAAGTTTAGCGCAACTTTAAATATTGAAATTTGTTATTTACGATTGTTGTCATACTGTAACTTCATGAGAATTGTTACCCTGCTGTTCTTTTGTATCTATATGTGTTTACCCTCATGGGCCCAGGAATAAAAGTAAAAAAAAAAAAAAAAATAGGAATGCTACTTTAGAAGAAAATGAAAACATTTCATAACCATTGGTATAATATAATACTAATTTATTTGTTGTATGCTAACAATAAACTGTTTTTATTTTACTAATTGCGGCCTGCAGAGCTTTATGAATCTCCTGATTCCTTAAAGTATAAATGATGGGGTTGATCATCGGTGTCACCGAAAAGTATGTGAAGGACAATCCTTTGTAGACATTGAGATAATGGTCACTCCTTGGCATCACGTATAGGCAAAAGAGTGCGGTGTAATATATAGTCACCACTAGGAGGTGTGAGCTGCAGGTAGAGAAGGCTTTTTGCCTTCCTGCCGACGTCTGTATCCTGAGGATCGCAACTATGATAAGGAGGTAAGACAGAACAATGAAAAAGAAAGGTATAATGGTTAATGTAATGCTGACCGATAAGCCAAGTAAAACAACAGTCGTTATTTCTGAGCATGCAAGGGAAACATAAGGGGTGAAGTCACAATAAAAATGATCGATGGTAAGAGGGCCACAAAATTCAAGATTTACTACAAGGTAAAATGTAACTGTAATAAATATTACTGATATGAGCCAAAATACGGTCACCAAATAGAAGCAGAGTCTGTTGTGTATGAGAGCGGAGTATCTGAGAGGTCTACAAATGGCCAAATATCTGTCGTATGACATCAAGGTGAGCAGCAAAGTCTCAATGATCGTTACGGCTCCGGATACACTTAACTGGACAGAACAGCCGAGATGGGAGATGACGGGTCTTCCGGAGAGCATGTGGTGGAGTATCAGGGGGACCAGATCCGTCGTGTAGAGAAATTCACAGAAGAGCAAATTGGCGATCAGGATGTACATGGGACAATGGAGACAAGCGCTTATACTTACTAAAATTATAATCAGGATGTTCTCAATGCAGGTCAATGAGTATATGATCAGTAAGAGAAGGAAGAGAGGGATTCTGTATTCGGTGAGGTTCTCAAATCCAACAATCAGGACTTCAACATTGACTGTTTGATTTTTTTGATGCGCCATCTGTGAAAGGAACGGACTGACAGTTACTAAGTTGTAACTTACTAGTCGTAGTAATCTGTGTGGTGCAGGGAGTGGTGTGTTCTTTAAAGCCCAATGGAGGTGTGTGAGACCTCTGCAGAAAGACCCCTGCTTCTACCCAGAGAGGAAGGATATTTCTCTTTAAAGCGGAGGTTCACCGGTAAAATCCTGTTTTTACCCTTAGATGTATGCTCATTTAGTCTAGGGGAATCGGCTAGTTTTAAAATCCGAGCATTACTTACCGTTGTAGAGGGCGATCTTCTCCGCCACTTCCGGGTATGGGTCTTCGGGACTGGGCGTTCCTTCTTGATTGACAGTCTTCCGACAGGCTTCCGAAAGGCTTCCGACGTTCGCATCCATCGCGTCACGATTTTCCGAAAGTAGCCGAACGTCGGTGCGCAGGCGCAGTATAGAGCCGCACCGACGTTCGGCTTCTTTCGTCTACTCGTGACGCGATGGATGCGACCGTCGGAAGCCTGTCGGAAGACTGTCAATCAAGAAGGAACGCCTAAGGTTAAAAGAGCAAAAAACATCATTTATCGGTGAACTCCCGCTTTAACATCCTGGCAGCGGCCTGGATTTTCTGCTTACACTGGCTGCTTTCTACAGAAGACAAAAATGTAAGCCTGAACATTTTGTGTGATTTAATGCACCTTGAAAAGATTTGGCCAACTTTTCACCATAGTTCTACAGTGCACTTCTTTAAATTCACATTTAAGTGCTTTGTCTTCAAAACACTATATGTAACGGAATGACCCGTGACACCCAGAGACTTTTGAAGGATGGGGGGTACTCCTGTGCCAGCGTCACTAATGACTCTTGGGTCTAGGGTCACCATGTGCCCCTTTTTGGGCATAGGGTGACTGATAAATGATAATTCATGTTTTGCAGGATATCTTGGAATATTACAAGTTGTTAAAGTCTGACTCCAAATAGAGTGTTTTCATTCAATGGGGGGACACATGCTTTTGAGGTGTTAATTGCGTCTGCTCCTGGACATTCCATTGTGAGATGCTAATTAAGTCTGTAAAGGTCAGATGTCTAGCTTTTAGGTGTTAATTCAGCCTGGTTCCTAAGACCCTTCATTATGTATGCTAATACTGTTTTGTGTGTGGAATGTACTTGTCAACTGTAGTAATTAGGTCTTGTTAATTATGTCAGATCGGTGCCAAAACGTCTGAATGTCATTATCTAAAAGAATGTGATTGAAGCCCGATTGTGTGATGTGTGGGTGGAGAGTTTCTTTGTTCCTTTGATTAACTGTAACATGCCTGTACTGTATATAAGAGAGCTAACCATTAAAGCATTGGTTCATTCATTTGACTCAGAACACAGAGCGTATGTCTCGTCTTTCTGAGGGAATTCTTATGGATCGTGTCTGCTGGCTTGTTGGACTGTCGGATAAGCTGTCGTGGGTTGATGGAATGGGACTATCGTAAACGGTGGTGACCGTTACAAGTGGTGGCAGCAGTGGGATGGTTCCATCGCCAGAAGAACAACTACAAGGTCACAGGACAATGGAGACACAGTATGAACGGCTGAAGCTCTCTTCCCTCATGGACTTACTGGAGAGCCGGGCAGACCGGCCAGCAACCGTAAGAAAAGGGACAAAATGGATAGAGCTGAAAGGTCCAGCATAACAGACAGGACACCCGAGGAAGAAAGTTTTGGGGCTGTCGGGCTGTTGAACGTGGACTGGCACAGTATGGTCCTAATCCTCCACCGGAGATCATAGACCTGGTTATAGCGGCTGTGGATGCCACTTGGCTACATCAAAGAGGTGCTGCAGCAGCAGAAGTCACAGCAGCACCAACTGAAGGGAGAGGAGAGGTACAGATACCAGTCTTCATGGAAGAGGAATTCAGAAGGAGGTTAAAAGAGATGCGGATACAGCACAGAGGACCAGTATCAGAGGAGGCCCTGCTGGGATGGTCGGATGTGATTCGTTGCCAACTCTGGAAGGAAGCGCTAGCTCTTGAGCAGCAACACCAGGGGAAGGTCCTCCATGTAAAGTACTGGACACAGTATGACGCACGAATGCTGTTGTTGGGGTAACAACCGAAGCAGGAGTGGACAGCCGAGTTAAGCAGGCTGATCTGGGCAGAGATGCGGTTGGACGAAAGCTACAGAGCCCTCCGGTGGTGTGTAGCCCAAGAGTGCCCTTGGTCAACGGATGACCCCCACAGAAGGCTATGACTATGATGGCCTGGGATTATTGTATTGGAGGATGTCCAGTGATCCTGACTTCGGGGATGACCGGGAGTGGTGCTTGGAGGACATAATGGAGCACAGAGAGGAAAAATTGAATGTCTCGGAAGGGCACTGGTTACAGGAAGATTTGGAGTTTCTGGCCATTCAGGAATGGGAGCTGGAGATCGCCTACAGACAGCTGCTAGACTCTGCTCAGCAGCAGGGTGGGGCTCCCTTTGCCTGGGACCATGAGGAAATTTCAGATGACAACTCTGAAATCCTGTCTGATGAATCGGCAGTGGAAAATATGGAAATTGTCATCCCTAAAGCCGAAGCGGATGATGTGGAGTTCCAGGGAGCCGGGGCAGTTGCCCCCTCTCTCCAGCAACAAGCTGAGGTGGTAAAGCTTTTACTCCCAGCTGATTTACTGGCAGCCAGGCAGGATGCTACTGACCGCTGCATACAACTATAGCTTGAGCTGATATCGGGGGATGGGACTGTGATCTCCCCTCACAGCAACCCAGCAGAAGAGCTGGCAACAGAGCATAGTGCCACAGGCCTCTGCTCTCAACTAACAGGAGAGAGAGTTCCTGTGGTAGTGGATGGGACTTCAGTCTTCACTGACACAACCCCAGAAAATGGTGCGGCACTGAGCCAGGAGGATGTCAGCTTTGCTTTGCAAGCACCAGGGGATTTTCACCTATCACCAGTGGATGGGACTCCATTCTCCACTGGTATCCCCCAGGGATGGGGGGCAGTTGGCCCAGAACCCCAACAGCATGATGGACTGAGCCCAGTCACCCTGTCTTCTCTCCAGCGGCTGAAAGGACTCCAGGGAGAAGGGCCAGTCCAGGCCTCTCCCCAGCGGCAGGCATGTTCTCTGAGAGAGGCAGAGGTTGGCTGGGTGAGTAATGCGCTGTTTGGAGCAATTTTTTTGGGGTACAATATGGATACCAGCATTGGAGGACTGGAACTACTGACTAACTTAGGAGTCAACCCGTTTGGGGTTCCCTCCTGTGTTAGTCTCCCACCGAAAGGGGAGAGATGTAACGGTATGGCCCGTGACACCCAGAGACTTTTGAAGGATGGGGGGTACTTCTGTGCCAGCGTCACTAATGACTCTTTTGGGCATAGGGTGACTGATAAATGATAATTCATGTTTTGCAGGATATCTTGGAATATTACAAGTTATTAAAGTATTACTCCAAATGGAGTGTTTTCATTCAATGTTGGGACACATGCTTTTGAGGTGTTAATTGTGTCTGCTCCTGGACATTCCATTGTGAGATGCTAATTAAGGTCAGATGTCTAGCTTGTATGTGTTAATTCAGCCTGGTTCCTAAGACCCTTCATTATGTATGCTAATACTGTTTTGTGTGTGGAATGTACTTGTCAACTGTAGTAATTAGGTCTTGTTAATTATGTCAGATCGGTGCCAAAACGTCTGACATAGGAATGTGTATTATGCAGGTGAATCGCTTATTGGCAGAGTCCGAACGTCTGGGGGATAATTAACTCCTCTGAATGTCATTATCTAAAAGAATGTGATTGAAGCCCCATTGTGTGATGTGTGGGTGGAGAGTTTCTTTGTTCCTTTGATTAACTGTAATATGCCTGTACTGTATATAAGAGAGCTAACCATTAAAGCATTGGTTCATTCATTTGACTCAGAACACAGAGCGTATGTCTCGTCTTTCTGAGGGAATTCTTATGGATTGTGTCTGCTGGCTTGTCGGACTGTAGGATAAGCTGTCGTGGGTTGATGGAATAGGAATATCATAAGCGGTGGTGACCGTTACACTATATAAGATAAACAATTGAGTGCTAGAAGAGCAACTAATGTGAACTGAAATCAGTTCCAAAGGTTCAGAGGTCCCCTAAGGTAAAGTTCACGTGCTGCTGGTACCAGACCTGTGTTAAATGTTTTGGTCGGGGTGGGCAGTCAGCTGTAAAGAGCAGAAGGGACTCTATATGCATGAATAAAGAAAAAGAAAGAGAGAGAGAGAGCGGCGCCACCCTGAGTGCAGTAAGTTAGATAAAATTCAAGTTTCAATAAGATTTTTTTCAACTCACATTTGAGTGGAGAAAGACAAGCATAGCATGGGTAAAAGGCTTAGGCTCCTGTGGTCCAGCTGGGCAGTGGTGTTGCTCAACAGTCCTTGGCGGCTCCAGTGGTTCCCGAGGCTCCGAGGCTGAAGACAGTCACACGGCAAGCGCGTCAGCAATGATAGATGGGAGGCGTGGTAAAGCTACGGGTTGAAAAAAAGCTTATTGAAACTTGAATTTTAACTAACTTACTGCACTCAGTGTGGCGCCGCTCTCTCTCTCTCTCTCTCTCTCTCTCTCTCTCTCTCTCTCTCTCTCTCTCTCTCTCTCTCTCTCTTTCTTCAAAACACTTTATGTCCCACCAATGTATTTGACCTCCGTCCACATTTATTCCCAAACTGCCTTCTCAGCTCTTACAATAACCTACAATTGGTCTCCCAACTCATAACGTCATCCAGTGCTCATTATCCTGTCTATCCTAACAATTTGTTGTCAAGTAACCAAGCCCTATCATGTATAACCACCAACATCTCCTCTTTATTAGACACTGTGCCCTTGCATCTTACATTGTGGTTCGGGCAATTCCTCATCTTCTTCTGCACTATAATTTTGAACATATTGGAAGATTCTACTGTAATTTGTCTGTGGTATTCAACATGTGATGACTCAGGACCTCTCTTCATCAAAAGTATCTACTGTAGGGTGACCAGACATCCCCAGTTTCAGGGGACAGTCCCCTGATTGAGGACACTGTCCCTGGTTTTGTCCCCAGATTGGATTTAATAGGGGGCAGGGGCAATTTCAAAGACAATCAGTGCAGAATTAAAATAAAAAAAATAGAATTACACCCCCCCCCCCGCTCTGCCATGCCTACTACCATAGGGGGGTTATGTTTTTCCCATTATCTGTGCCCCTTTCTGATGATCATGTGATGGTCGGAGCGAAGGGAATATTTCTTCAGTTTCAGGCGCATGCCCATTCAGCTTTGCTCGCATGTTCTTCTGCCTTGGCTCAAATCCTGGCCAGCCACCTGCCTATCTCCTTGACTTCCCTGGCGGAGTGATCTTCCTCTGCTCCCCATCCAGTAGTAGCCGGGACCCGAAGAGTAAGACTTGAGAGGCTGTGAGGCGGCGGTGACGGGCAGAGAGTCGCTGATTGTTGCCATTACTAGTAAAGAAAAAAATAGGTCCCCAGATTTCATTTCATTTAAAAAATCTGGTCACCTGCACTCATGTTATAAAATACAGTAACAGACTGGGAAGTGGGTTGAATTGTGCTGGCCATCATTCAACCCAGAAGAGGACTTGTGATAGAGGATGGATCATGAAGAGGGGCTAGCCAGATTCTAGTTGTATTTTACCCAGATGTGGGCATTGGGCATGCTACACACCTCAAAAATTGTCATCAAAGTACAAAGGGCATGTGCAATATGCCCTGTCCTCTTCCCCAACAATTTGCCCCCCCCCCCCCACTTTGTATTTGCCAGAAAATCCCCACTGTCAAAATGACAGCCGGCAGTTGCTGAGTAAATAGAGAAATATCTTTCTGACAATTCAGAGATACAAAGTAACATTGCTTTTACAGTATGCTGTTTGTTTTTTGCTGGATATACCGTATTATTGCTATTTTCCACCCGGCTTCTGGATACTCACTCCTGCGGGAGTAGGCGTTCCTATGCAGAGGCGCAGTGTCATGTGGGACTTCACCCAAATGATTGACGTCTTGAGAAAAACTTCCCCCCCCGAATTTTTCTCTTCATGAAAAACGGTCATGTGTACGTGGCATTAGTTTACCCTAAAAAGTTTCTTCTTCCCTTCATCCACTTAGCTTTCATTTTTTTTCTTTTCTTTTTATTATGTTTGGTTACTTCTTTTTTTTTAACTCGTAATGTTTAATTTGTTTTATGTATTCATGTTTTTTAGTGTAACATTAAAAATGTGTAAAACTGAAAAACACAAAATTACTTTACATGACCCTAATTTATGATTCTGGTACAAAGCACTGCTAACAGAAAGATAAAGAATAAAGTGTAAACCCAGTGGTGGCTGGTGCTCAAAAATTTGGGGGGGCGCAAACAAACAAAAAAACAAAACAATTGCAGCCTCACTATGCCGATCAAATGCAGCCACTGTGCCGATCAAATGCAGCCACTGTGCCATGTCATCAATTGTCGCCACTGTGCCATGCCTTCAAATGCAGCCACTGTGCCATGCAACACAGACACTGTGCCATCAATTGTCGCTAACTGTGCCCATCAATTGTCACCACTGTACCATGCCATCAAACGCAGCCACTGTGCCATCAATTGTCGCCACTGTGCCCATTAATTGTCACCACTGTGCTATGCCATCAAACGCAGCCACTGTGCCATCAATTGTCGCCACAATTGTCACCACTGTGCCATAAATTGTCGCCACTGTGCCATGCCAAACTCAGCCACTGTGCCATGCCATCAAACGCAGCCACTGTGCCCATCAATTGTCACCACTGTGCCCATCAATTGTCACCACTGTGCTATCAAACGCAGCCACTGTGCCATGCCATCAATTGTTACCACTGTGCCCACATCAATTGTTACCACTGTGCCCACATCAATTGTTACCACTATGCCCACATCAATTGTCGCCACTGTGCCCTTTAATTGTCGCCACTGTGCACTTTAATTGTCGCCACTGTGCTCTGTAAAATGCTGCCCCCTTGCCCCCGCGCCCGGCACTTACCTTTATGGGGTTAGCCATCCTCCTTCCACTGGCCCTCAATGTCTTCTCCCAGCCTTGATGGCGCTTCAGACGCCTGTCAGTCTTATCCAAGGAACGCACCCCCCGTGCGTCCCCTGGATAACTGAGGGCTGTAATCGGAAAGCCTATCAGTGCCGCTGGCTCTGATAGGCACTTCCAAAGCCAACCAGCTGCCGTTATTCAGATGGCTGGCGCTCACCAGGGGGCCGGCCATCTGAATAGTGGGCTGCAGCAACAATACATAGATTCATGCAATGCATGAATCTATGTATTGTATTCAGTGGCGGTGCGGGAGAGAGAGGGGGCGGCGCTCCTGTGCCCTCTATGGACGCACCGCCACTGCGTATACCTATAGAATAAAATGTATACCTTTGATCTACAGTAACACTGTTTTTTTTAACTACAACCTAGGAGCACTAAGGTCACCGGTTTGAATCCCAACCGCGTCACTACCTGCATATTCTCCCTGTGCATGCGTGGGTTTCCTCCCACACTCCTAAGACAATGCTGGTAGGATAATTGGCTCCTGTCTAAATCGGCCCTAGTATGTGTATGTATGAATTTTTGCTGCATTTACCAATGTTGGAATTTATGTATTTCTGTCATTTTTACTTGAGCCATTGATATTAATGCTGGGGGTTATTCTTGTGGCCACTGACACCAATTCTAGGGTTACAATTACTGCCACCGATGCCAAAGATGGGTGCTATGTTACTCCCACATTCTCTTCCTTGTGTACTTATTATATTATTAAAGGGGTTGTAAAGGTACAATTTTCTTTCCCTAAAAAGCTTCCTTTACCTTAGTGCAGTCCTCCTTCACTTACCTCATCCTTCCATTTTGCTTTTAAATGTCCTTATTTCTTCTGAGAAATCCTCACTTCCTGTTCTTCTGTCTGTAACTCCACACAGTAATGTGAGGCTTTCTCCCTGGTGTGGAGTGTCGTGCTCGCCCTCTCCCTTGGACTACAGTAAAAATCTTATGCCTCGTACACACGATCGGTCCGTCCGATGAGAACGGACCGATGGACCGTTTTCATCGGTTAACCGATGAAGCTGACTGATGGTCCGTCGCGCCTACACACCATCGGTTAAAAAACCGATCGGGTCAGAACGCGGTGACGTAAAACACAACGACGTGCTGAAAAAAACGAAGTTCAATGCTTCCAAGCATGCGTCGACTTGATTCTGAGCATGTTAAATTTAAAACAAGTTGGCTTTTTTTTAACCGATGGTTAAATAACCGATGGCGCCCACACACGATTGGTTTTGACAGATGAAAACGATCCATCAGACCATTCTCATCGGTTTAACCGTTCGTGTGTACGCGGCATTACAGAATTTGTATGTGTGTGTCTGCTTGTTTGTGTATTTTTATTTTATTTTTTTATGATTCTATTTATCATTTTATTTGATCCACCAGACATGTCCTCTAATGCCGCATACACACGACCGTTTTTAATGTCATGGAAAAAAACAATGTTTTTCTCGACGTGATTCTTGTCAAGCCTGCCTTCATACACACGATCGTGAAAAAAAAAAAACGCTTGAGCGAAGCACGGTGACGTACAACATGTACAACGGCACTATAAAGGGGAAGTTCCATTCGAATGGCGCCACCCTTTGGGCTTAATGCAAATTTCCCTTCTCATAACTTTCTTCTGAGCATGCACGTTTTTCCCCGTCGTTAAAGCCTACACACGACCATTTTTCATGACGTGAAAAACGGCGATAAAAAAATAGAGCAGGTTCTAAATTTTTAATGGCCATTTTTCACATCAAGAAAAATACTCTGGAGCCCACACACTGTGGCCTCGTACACACGACCAAGGAATTTGTCGTAAATGAAACATCGTTTTCCTCGACGAGTTCCTTGTCAGGCTTGTCGAGAATCTTGACAAGTTTTCTTTTCGTACACACTGTCAAGACCAAATCTCGTCGTTCTCAAACGCGGTGACGTACAACACGTACAACGGCACTATAAAGGGGAAGTTTGATTCCAGTGGCGCCACACTTCTGAGCATGCGTGGGTTTTTAAGCATACACACAAACGCGTTTCTCGTCGAAAACCAGCCCGACGAGGAACACGACGAGGAAATTGAAACTCCCGACGAGGAAAAAGAGAACTTGTTCTCTTTTTTTCTCATCGAGTTCCACAACAGTTTTCTCGATGAAAAACATACACACGACCGTTTTCCTCGGCAGAAAAGCGCTGCCACCAAGTTTCTTGATGGATTATGTCGAGGAAAACGGTCGTGTGTACGAGGCCTGACGTTTTTAATGACCAATTAAAAAAATTGAATTTTTCTCGTCATGAAAAACGGTCGTGTGTACGCGGCATTACAGTACATACAACACAAGCAGGTAAGGAGAAAAGAACAAACCGACTTGGTATAATCAAAGAGCCAATATACTCTAATGCCGCGTACACACGACCGTTTTTTGGGTTGTAAAAAATGACATTTTTAATGATCTAGAAAAAACAACGTTTTTTTTCAACCCGATCATTTAACCGACCTTGCCTACCCACCATCGTGAAAAAAAAATGCTCTAGCAAAGCGCGGTGACGTACAACGCGTACAACGGCACTATAAAGGGGAAGTTCCATTCAGATAGCGCCACCCTTGGGGCTGCTTTAGCTGATTCCGTGTTAGTAAAAGACGATTCGCGCTTTTCTGTCTGTTACAGCGTGATAAATGTGCAATCTCCATTCCGAACGGTAGTTTTACCAGAACGAACGTTCCCGTCTCATAACTTGCTTCTGAGCATGTGCGTTTTATTCACGTCGTTAAAGCCCACACACGACCATTTTTTACGACGTTGAAAACGTTGTGAAAAATTAGAGCATGTTCTAAATTTTTAATGGCCATTTTTACATTGTCAAAAATGCTCTGGAGCCCACACACAATTGTTTTTAATGTCTTTAAAAAAAAAAACACGTCATTTTTTACAACCCGAAAAACGGTCGTGTGTACGCGGCATAAGCCTATTTACCCACTTACAAATAAAAAGAGAAAAAAGAAGAAAAGAAAAAAAATATTAATAATTCTTTATCCAATTTTTCATACCTCTCTTTAAACCCATTCTCTCCTTTCTCCCCCTCTCCTCCCACTTGCGTTTTAGTCAAAGCCGAAAAAAGGATACCCATAGGACCATGCTGTTTGTTTTTAACTTGTAATCCTGGGCACTAAATCTGGCCCAGAGTCTGAACTTAGTCAAATGCACAAACAATATAAAGAATATTAGATGTGTTTTTGAGAATGTTGTCTACAAGACTCTGGTCCGGCCGCACCTGGAGTATGCTGTCCAGTTCTCCGCACCCATCCTCAGGAAGGATGTACTGGAAATGGAGTGAGTACAAAGAAGGGCAACACAGCTAATAAAGGGTCTGGAGGATATTAGTTACGAGGAAAGGTAAAACTGTTGGCGCTATATAAATCCTGTATTATAATAATAATAATAATGTAACTATGTAATATTGGCCCAGATTCAGAGAGCAATTGCGCCTGCGTAACCATAGTTACGCAGCGCAATTGCTGACTTGCTCCGGCGTTACGAATGCTCCTGATTCAGGAACATAGTAACGCCGACTGCAGGCTAAAATCTGCGTGGCATAAGGCTCTTATGCCATGCAGATTTTAGGCTGCATTCTAGCGATGACCGCTAGGGGACGCTCCCATTGTGCTCAGTGTATAGTATGCAAATTGCATACTAACACCGATTCACAATGTTGCGCGGGCCCTGCGTACGCAAGTTACGGAGTTTCGTACGGCGTCTTTAGCGTAAGGCTGCCCCTTCTAATAGTAGGGGCAGCCAATGCTAAAGTATACCCGCCGTTCCCGCGTCGTGAAATTTGAATTTTACGTCGTTTGCGTAAGTGATTCGTGAATGGCGCTGGACGCCATTCACGTTCACTTGGAAGCAAATGACGTCCTTGCGACGTCATTTGCCGCAATGCACGTCGGGAAAGTTTCCCGACGGAGCATGCGCTCTACGCTCGGCGCGGGAGCGCGCCTAATTTAAATGATTCCCGCACCCTACGGGATCATTTACATTAGGCACCCTTACACAGGGCAATTTTAAAGAGTGCACACGCAATTTACAGGAGCTACTGCTCCGTGAATCGCGCGCAGCGCAGATAATTTGCGGGGGCGCAGGGCAAAAACGCTGCCCTGTGCCTTCGTAAAAAAGGGGCAAATTCTACCTGAATCTGGGCCATTGTATTTTTTGTTAATGCAGTGAAAGAAATGTGTCAATCAAATTTTATTTTGGATGGTGAATACAGTACTACAGTCAGCTACTGTGCAATGTAATTAGTGACATAGGGCCAGATCCACATACATTTAGTTCCGCGCAGCGTGTCAGAGATACGCTACGCCGCCGTACCTTACCTGTCGCATTTTCAAATCCTCAGCGAGTTCGCGCCGTAAGTTACGGCGGCGTAGTGTATTTCTGTCGGCGGATTTCAAATTGGGCGGGTTGGGGGCGGGTTTCATTTAAATGAAGCGCGTCCCCGCGCCGAATGAAATGCGCATTCGTCGTCCAGAGATTTCCCGCCGTGCTTTGCGCGAAATGACGTCGCAACGACGTCATTTTTTGAACTTAGACGTGAGTTACGTCCATCCCTATTCACGGACGACTTACGCAAAAAAAAAAAAAAATCAAATTTCGACGCGGGAGCGACGGCCATACTTAACATGGTAATTCTGGGCCAGATTCACGTAGAAGTGCGGCGGCGTAACGTATCGTAGATACGTTACACCGCCGCAAGTTTTCATCGCAAGTGCCTGATTCACAAAGCATTTGCAATGAAAACCTACGCCGGCGGCCTCCGGCGTAAGCCCGTGTAATTCAAAGGGGCGTGTGCCATTTAAATTAGGCGCGCTCCCGCGCCGGACCTACTGCGCATGCTCCGTTTCGAAATTCCCGCCGTGCTTTGCGCGAAGTGACGTCATTTTTTCAAACGGCGACGTGCGTAGCGTACTTCCGTATTCCCGGACATCTTACGCAAGAAAAAAAATTTTGAATTTCGACGCGGGAACGACGGCCATACTTTAACATGGGCTGTGTAAAGTTAGGGCAGCTAAAACGACGGATCAGGAGATACGCCGTCGTATCTCTTTTGTGAATCTGGCCCTCTATCTATACGCCGCAAAATACCAGCTTTAACTATACCCCGGAAAAAGCCGACTACAGACGACGTTAGAAAATGCGACGGCCGCGCGTACGTTCGTGGATCGTCGTAAATCGCTAATTTGCATACCGACGCGGAAAACGCCACCCAGCGGACGCCGAAGTATTGCATCTTAGATCCGAAGGCGTACGAAGACGTACACCTGTCGGATCTAACCCAGAAGCCGTCGTATCTTGGTTTGAGGATTCAAAACAACGATACGACGTGGGAAATTTGAAAGTACGCTGGCGTATCAGTAGATAATACTGACTGGTCTCAGAGGACTTATTAACCAGGACACTTCTGTTCATGTCTATTAGATGTTAAATAAACAAATTAAAACAATCTTACCTGTTTGTGTGTCTCTAAGGAAGCAGTTCTCAACAAGTTAGTCCATGGCCTAGTAAATTCTTCCACAATATCCATGCCACAACAGTAACAAAAAAAATGCTGATACATTAAAGGTATGGGAATGCAAAACAAGTTTTAAAACTACCGTATTTATCGCCCTATAGCGCGCACCGGCGTATAGCGCGCACCCCAAACCTAGAAGGGAATCATAAGGAAAAAAAGAAATACTGACAGTTTACAGTTACAGTTACTTACAGTTGCCTGGCGTCTATCGGCGGCCTTGTCCGGTCCGGCGTCCGTCTGCAGCATTTGTGGTGTCCTCGTGGTGTCCTCCCCGCTTCTCCCGCGCTGTTTTTGAACGCCGCCGCCGACATATACCGAGTTCAGTACGCTCGGCTCCTCTCGCATTAAGGTTAGGAGGCGGCACAGGGCGTGACCGCGAGCGGAGCCGAGCATGGCCGAGCCCAGCCGAGTGTACCCGAGTGTACTGCACTCGGTATATGTCGGCGGCAGCGCTCAGAAAGTGGGGATCGGCGTATAACGCGCACCCGCGATTTTCCCCTGATTTTAAGGGGAAAAAAGTGTGCGTTATACGCCGATAAATACGGTATATTAAGTACACAAAGAAGAGAATGTGGGAGTAAAATAGCACCCATCTTTGGTATCAGTGGCTGTGATTGTAACACTAGAATTGGTGTCAACCAGTGGCAGTGCGTCCATAGAGGGAGCAGGAGCGCCGCCCCCTCTTTCTCCTGCACCGCCACTGAAATACAATACACAGATTCAGGCATTGCATGAATCTCTGCATTGTCGCTGCTGCCCACTATTCAGATGGCCGGCCCCCTGGTGAGCGCCAACCATCTGAATAACGGCAGCTGGTTGGCTGTGGAAGAGTCTATCAGAGCCAGCGGCTCTAATAGGCTTACCAATTACAGCCTGAGGGCTGTAATCGGCTTCCTAAGGCCCCGTACACACGACCGAACATGTCTGCTGAAACTGGTCCAACCAGACAGGTTTCCAGCGGACATTTGTCCAGCCGACCGTTTTGCAGCGGACAAATGTTTCTTAGCATGCTAAGAAACATGTCCGCTGGAAGCCTGTCCGTCGGACATGTTCCGTCGTCTGTACAGACTCACCGTACATGTCCGATCGGCCGCCATCCCTCGCATGCGTCGAATCACTTCGACGCATGCGTGGAAGCATTGAACTTCCAGGGCCGCGCACGTCGCCGCGTCATCGTCGCGACGACGGCGCAGCCTCATCACCGCGTATCGTGTACGTGCGGATTTCTGTCTGATGGTGATCAGACAGAAATCTCCGGGCGGACATGTCCGCTGAAAACGGTCCGGCGGACCGTTTTAAGCGAACAGTCCGTCCGTCTGTACGAGGCCTAATAGTTAACCAGTTAAGCCCCGGACCAATATGCAGCCTAAAGACCCAAGGTGTTTTTACAGTTCGGGACTGCGTCGCTTTAACAGACAATTGCGCGGTCGTGCGACGTGGCTCCCAAACAAAATTGGCGTCCTTTTTTCCCCACAAATAGAGCTTTCTTTTGGTGGTATTTGATCACCTCTGCGGTTTTTAGTTTTTGCGCTATAAACAAAAATAGAGCGACAATTTTGAAAAAAATGCAATATTTTTTACTTTTTGCTGTAATAAATATCCCCCAAAAACATATCTAAAAACATTTTTTTTCCTCAGTTTAGGCCGATACGTATTCTTCTACCTATTTTTAGTAAAAAAAATCGCAATAAGCGTTTATCGATTGGTTTGCGCAAAATTTATAGCGTTTACAAAATAGGGGATAGTTTTATTGCATTTTTATTAATTTTTTTTTTTTACTACTAATGGCGGCGATCAGCGATTTTTTTCGTGACTGCGACATTATGGCGGACACTTCGGACAATTTTGACACATTTTTGGGACCATTGTCATTTTCACAGCAAAAAATGCATTTAAATTGCATTGTTTATTGTGAAAATGACAGTTGCAGTTTGGGAGTTAACCACAGGGGGCGCTGTAACATTTAGGGTTCACCTAGTATGTGTTTACAACTGTAGGGGGGTGTGGCTGTAGGAATGACGTCATCGATCGTGTCTTCCCTATAAAGGGAATGACGCGATCGATGCGCCGACACAGTGAAGCACGGGGAAGCCGTGTTTACACACGGCTCTCCCCGTTCTTCAGCTCCGGGGAGCGATCGCGACGGAGCGGCTATAAACAAATAGCCGCGCCTTCGTCCCGGATCGCTCCCCGAGCGGACCCGACCTCCGCATGTAGCGGGGGGGTCCCGATCGGACCCCCCACCCGCTAATAGGCGAGGACGTACATGTACGCCCATGTGCCTGTACGTGCCATATTGTGGACGTATATGTACATGCGGGGGGTCGGGAAGTGGTTAAACTGGAGTTTCCATCCCAATTTTTTTTTTCATTTTTGTGCTCATTAGACCTAAAAAAAAAAAAATGTTTCGTGCGGTCCCACGAAATATGCCTTTGGAATCACCTAGGATTCTGACATCATCTCCCTCTAATGCTCCTGGGAAATGTGTGTCATCCTTTCCCAGGATGCAGTGCGCTGTCCAATTATCACTCCCCATCCAAGACTTCCAGGAAGTAAGTGATTGTGGGCTTCACAATGCCCACAAGCAAAATTACAACGGCGTGGACATAGTTTTATAAACTATCTTTTTTGAATATCTATGCGGAGCGGCGGCGGATTGTAAAATAGTAAGTGACCGGATTTATATTATAAAAACACATGATGAAAGGACATACATTTAAAAAATGCTAATTGTGGTTGGAACTCCGCTTTAACCACTTCCCGACTGCCGCATGTATATGTACGTCCACAGAATGGCACGTACAGGCAGATGGGCGTACAGGTACGTCCCTGCCTTTCCGCGGGTTGGGGGTCCGATCGGGACCCCCCGCTACATGCGGCAGTCAGATTCTGCGGGGAGCGATCTGGGACGAGGGCGCGGCTATTCGTTAATAGCCGCCCGGTCGAGATCACTCCCCGGAGCTGAAGAACGGGGAGAGCCGTATGTAAACACGGCTTCCCTGTGCTTCACTATGGAGCTGCATCGATTGAGTGATCCCTTTTATAGAGAGACTCCATCGATGACGTCAGACCTACAGCCACACCCCCCTACAGTTGTAAACACACACTAGGTGAACCCTAACTCCTACAGCGCCCCCTGTGGTTAACTCCCAAACTGCAACTGTCATTTTCACAATAAACAATGCAATTTAAATGCATTTTTTGCTGTGAAAATGACAATGGTCCCAAAAATGTGTCAAAATTGTCCGAAGTGTCCACCGTAATGTCGCAGTCACGAAAAAAATCGCTGATCGCCGCCAGTAGAAGTAAAAAAATAAAATAATAAAACTATCCCCTATTTTGTAAACGCTATAAATTTTGCGCAAACCAATCGATAAACGCTTATTGCGATTTTTTTTTACCAAAAATAGGTAGAAGAATACGTATCGGCCTAAACTGAGAACATTTTTTTTTTATATATGTTTTTGGGGGATATTTATTATAGCAAAAAGTAAAAAATATTGAATTTTTTTCAAAATTGTCGCTCTATTTTTGTTTATAGCGCAAAAAATAAAAACTGCAGAGGTGATCAAATACCACCAAAAGAAAGCTCTATTTGTGGGGAAAAAAAGGACGTCAATTTTGTTTGGGAGCCACGTCGCACGACCGCGCAATTGTGAGTTAAAGCGACACAGTGCTGAATTGTAAAAACGCCTTTGGGCATTTAGCAGCATATTTTGTCCAGGGCTTAACAGGTTAACTACGAGACAGTACATCCCCTAATGACATCATTCCCACAAAACTGCTGAAAGAATGTGCCGATATTTTGGCACCCGCGATCATGCATCTTATAAACCAATCATTTAAAGAAGGTATGGTTCCGACCTCCCTAAAACAAGGCATAATTAAACCCCTTTTAAAAATAAAAAAAAATCTCGACCCAAAAGACCCAAACAACCGGAGACCTATAACCGGCCTCAATGTCTTTTCCAAGGTTATTGAGAAAGCAGTAGTACAACAACTACAACAGCATTTAGACACTCACAAACTTCTGGACCCACTACAATCAGGCTTCCGTCCAGGACACGGGACAGGAACAGCGCTTTTCAAAATATTGGATGGCGCTCTAGAAGCAGCGGACCATGGAGAATCTTGTCTTCTGATACTTCTGGACCTTAGTGCTGCCTTTGACACAGTAGACCACAAACTGCTACTGTCTCGCCTCACAGAAGTAGCAAGAGTTGCAGACTCGGATCTACCCTGGTTTTCATCCTTCCTGGAAAACCGATCCCAGACAGTGAAACTAGGACCTTTCACGTCTGAAACACGTATCGTGTCATGCGGAGTCCCCCAAGGATCACCCCTATCGCCCGTACTATTCAACATTTACCTCCGCCCACTCCTAAAAATTATTAGTAACCAAGATCTACTCTATCACTCCTACGTGGATGACAGGCAACTTTATTTTCGAATCAGTAACAAAAAGGACCAATACCCCGTATTAGAACAATGCCTCACCCAGATAGATAACTGGATGACGGAGAGTCACCTCAAACTTAATGGAGCGAAAAACGAACTCCTTCTACTCCATGCAAACCGAAAGAGACTGGCCAGGACTAATTGGTCACCACCTCCCATCTTGGGACAAACCATTACCCCAAGCACCAAAGTCAAAAGCCTCATGCCGGGTACAGACGAGAGGATTTATCCTCAGAAACGGTCCTCCGGACCGTATCCGCAGATAAATCCTCTGGCGGATTTTGATCTCCTGGTTGTTCTAACCAGGAGATCAAAATCCCCGTGGAATTCCGTCCGCGGTGACGTGTCGCGCCGTCGCCGCGATGATGACGCGGCGACGTGCGTGACGCTGTCATATAAGGATATCCACGCATGCGTCGAATCATTACGACGCATGCGAGGGAGGGAATCGGACGGATCGATCCGGTGAGTCTGTACAGACCACCGGATCGATCCGCTGAAGCCGATTCCAGCGGATAGATTTCTTAGCATGCTAAGAAATTTTTATCCGCTGGAAATCGGTCGGCCCGAAAAAAATCAGCGGAAAAATATCCGCTGGGTTGTACACACCAGCGGATCTATCCGCTGGAACTGATCCGCAGATCAATTCCAGCGGATAGATCCTCTCGTGTGTACGGGGCCTCAGAGTCATTTTTGACTCTGACATGACAATGGATGCACAAATAGGATCAGTAGTTAGCGGATCTTACCATCTTCTACGTTTACTATGAAGACTCGTTCCCTTCATCCCGAAAGAGAACACAGCAGTAGTGGTAGGGACAATTATTAACTCCAGGCTAGATTATGCAAATTCCCTCTACCTGGGACTCCCAAAATACCAGATTGCCCATCTTCAAGTCATCCAGAACACGGCGGCACGACTGGTGACAGGGAAAAACCCTGGGAACCAATCACCCAGTCCCTGAGATCCTCCATTGGCTGGCCGTAAAGGACCAAGTCACATTTAAGGCCTTCTGCCTGACACACAAATGTGTACACGGAAGCGCCCCCCAATATTTAGTTGAGAAAATAAAACACCAAAACCCCAATCGCGTTCTTCGATCTACTAACCAAAAACTACTGCAAATCCCCAAAGCCTGCTACAAAACCAAAGAAGAACAAAGATTTGCAGTCCAAGGACCTTGACTGTGGAACGCATTACCGACTGATATCCGAATGGAAATTGATCACCAGGCCTTCAGATTTTTTTTTAAGACCCACTTATTCTGAAGGACAAATAGAAGAAAAATGGATGCTAAGCGCCTTGAGGAGATTTAGTTTGCATTTGTAGCGCTATACAAGTTATTCACTCACTCACGCAGGGGGTGTGCATTCCCTGGTTAACACTGACAGGCGTCTCAGCCAATCAGGTTCACCGGTTCTGGAAGCGACATCGAAGGTGGGACTACATCGAGGGATTAATCCGAGGATGGCTGACTGAGAAAGGTAAGTGCGTGTTGTTTCTGTATCCTCTGCATACTGGGTCATTATCTTCTGCTTAGAACGGCACAGAGGGAAGCCTCGCGATGCTTTACTCTGATCCTCGGCTCCATCTGACTTTTTCTGTTGGAATTTCCAACAAGAAAAATTTGAGAGCTGGTTCTCATATTTTCCGACAAGAAAAGTTGTCCTGACGCACCAAAAAACACGCATGCTCAGAATCAAGCAGAAGAACCGTACTGCCTATTGAACTACATTGATCTCGGCTCGTCATACGTCTTGTACGTCACGGCGCTCTTGACGGTCAGAATTTTGTGTGTATGCAACACAAGTTTGAGCCAACATTCCGTCTGGAAAAAATCCACGGTTTTCTCGTCTGATTTTCTGATCCTGTGTCACACAGGGGAGCTAGAAGCTTGGTTTTGATGCAATGGCACATGCACATGGTTTGGACAGGGAAAGAAAGTAAGGGAGGAAATTATGTCCACAAATGATTCAACAAACAGTAGGAATGGCGCGGCCAATATCTGGAAGACAAATACAAAAAAATAAAAAAAATAAGGTATTTCCAAACCTCGTTTTTGGCCAATTTAAATGTGTGTGGCTTTACAATAGTTTAAAACACACATATATATATATATATATATATATATATATATATATATATATATATATATATATATATCATACAGGGTTTACTTCCTCTTTAATGTCAGTTCATTATACCTATATTTTCAATACTATACCTTATGCTGGTGTTTTTGGAGGTTTAACCACTTGAAGCCCAGGCCAATTCTGACACTTCACTCCTACATGTAAAAATCATAATTTTTTTGCTAGAAAATTACATAGAACCCCCAAATACTATATATGTTTTTTTAGCAGAGACCCTTGAGAATTCACTCAGCGACAAAAAGAACCTATACCCCGCATTAGAACAATGCCTCACTCAGATAGACATCTGGATGACGGAGAGTCCCCTCAAACTCAATGGAGCAAAAACAGAAATCATTCAACTCCATGCAAACAGGAGGAAACTGGCCAGGACTACCTAGACCCCTCCACCCATTTTGGGACAAACCATCACCCCTAGCACCAAGGTCAAAATTCTAGGAGTCATCTTTGACTCGGACATGACAATGGATGCACAAATAGGATCAGTAATCAGCGGATCGCACCATCTTCTACGGCTCCTACGAAGAGTGGTTGCCTTCATCCCTAAAGAAGACACAGCGGTAGTGGTAGGGTCAATCATTAACTCCAGATTGGATTATGCAAATGCCCTCTACCTCGTACTCCCAAAGTACCAGCTCGCTCGGCTCCAAATCATCCAAAACATGGCAGCTCGACTGGTAACAGGGAAAAAACCCTGGGAACCAATCACCCCGTCCCTGAGATCCCTCCATTGGCTGCCCATAAAGGACCGAGTCGCTTTCAAGGCCTTATGCCTAACGCACAAATGTGTACATGGAAGCACGTCCCTATATTTAAGTGAGAAAATAAAACAACAAAACCCAAATCGAGTTCTTAGATCAACTAACCAAAAATTATTACAAATTCCCAAAGCCCGATATAAGACCAAAGGAGAACGTGGTTTTTCAGTTCAAGGACCTCGACTATGGAGCAACTTACCAACTAATATCCGAATGGAAATTGATCACCTGGCCTTCAGAAAAAAACGAAAGACCCATCTATTCTGAGGGTCAAACTGAAGGAGGAAAATGTATGCCAAGCGCCTTGAGGCGATTCAGTTCGCATTTGTAGCGCTATTTAAGTAATTCACTCACTCACTCAATGGCGGCCATTGCAGATTTTTTTATATTGCACAGTATTTGCGCAGCAATTTTTCAAACATTTTTTTTTGGAAGAAAAACGATTTCATGCTTTAAAAAAAAAAAACAATGGCCCAGATTCAAGAAGCACTTGCGCCCGTGCAACCATAGGTTGCGCGGCGCAAGTGCTTACTTGCTCCGGTGTAACGAGTGCTCCTGATTCAGGAACCTCGTTACACCGACTGCAGCCTAGGATATGACAGACATAAGCCTCCTTATGCCTTCATATCCCAGGCTGCATTCTTGCGTTGGCCGCTAGGGGGCGCGGCCATTGTGATCGGCGTATAGTATGCAAATTGCATACTACCACCGATTCACAAAAATTGCGCGGGCCCTGTGCACGCAAGGTACGGAGTTTCCGTACGGCGACTTTAGCGCAAGGTTGCTCCTGCTATAGCAGGGGCAACCTATGCTAAAGTATAGCTGCGCTTCCCGCTCGTGAAATTTAAATTTCACGTCGTTTACGTAAGTGATTCGTGAATGGCGCTGGACGCCATTCACGTTCACTTAGAAGCAAATGACGTCCTTGCGACGTCATTTGCCGCAATGCACGTCGGGAAAGTTTCCCGACGGAGCATGCGCTGTTCGCTCGGCGCGGGAGCGCGCCTAATTTAAATGATTCCCGCCCCCGGCGGGATCATTTACATTAGGCAGCCTTACGCCCGGCTGTTTAGCATATCGCCCGCGCAATTTACGGAGCTACTGCTCCGTGAATCGCGGGCATTTCAAAATATTTGCGTGGGCGCAGAGCAAAACTCGTTGCCCTGTGCCCACGCAAATATTGCACGGATCTACCTGAATCTGGGCCAATGAAGTTAGACCAATTTTTTTGCATAGTGTGAAAGATGAAGTTACGCCAAGTAAATAGATACCTAACATGTCACACTTTAAAATTGCGCACACTCATGGAATGGCGCCAAACTTCGGTACTTAAAAATCCTCATAGGTGATGCTTTAATTTTTTTTTACTGCTTACATGTTTTGAGTTACAGAGGAGGTCTAGTGCTAGAATTATTGCTCTCGCTCTAACGTTCGCAGAGATACCTCACTTGTGTGGTTTAAACACTGTTTTCATATGTGGGCGGGACTTACATATGCGTTCGCTTCTGCGTGCGAGCTCATCAGGACAGGGCGCTTTAAATGTATTATTTTGTATTGTTAATTTTACTTTATTTTTTTTATTTTGACACTTTAAAAAAAAAAAAAATAGTTTTGATCACTTTTATTCCAATTACAAGGAGTCCCTTGTAATAGGAATATGGCATGACAGGACCTCTTTACAGTGAGGTCTGGGGGGGGGGGGGGGTCAATAAGATCTTACATCTCACCTCTAGGCTGGGAAGCCTGAAATAAAATAAAAAAAAACAATCATCATGCCCGGCCTCTATAATCAGCATCCGGGGGCCGGCGGAACCTGTATCCAACTCACTGATCGCAGCGGTGAGTCAGGAGAAGCACTGGAGGGCGGCAGGAGGGGGGAGACATCCCCTTTCGCTGCCCGTAAGAACGATCAAGCGGTGGAACAGTCGTTTTTAGACATGTGCGTTGCCGTTCGTAACAAATGGATTTTCGTATGAATTTGTTAGTTTTCGTACATTCGTATCAATTCGAACATCCGAAAAGCTGAAAGAACCAAAATACGAAAATTACGGAATTACGAATAAGCAAAATAGCGAACAAGCGAAAATACGAACGTATGATTGGACAATCTTACTAAAATACGAAACACCGAAAAAGCAAAAGAACGAAAATGACATCTATAACAAACGATTTGCATTCCGTATTTTAAATCCTTTGTCTGTTTGTATTTTCATTCGTCTGTTCGTATTTTCATTTGTGTGTTTTGTAAATCTGTTTCTTTGTCTGTTCGTAAATTTGTGTACTTGTATACTTGTATCGTTCTTTCCAATGGGCACTGGGCAGTGTAGTTAGTGAGTGATTACTTAAAGAGGAGTTCCACCTAAAAATGGAACTTCCTCTTAACCCACTCCTCGCCCCCTTACATGCCACATTTAGCATGTAATTTTTTGGGGGGGGGAGTGGGGGCTTCAGGAGAAGGGAACTTCCTGTCCCACTTCCTCCTTCCGCCGAGGGGCTGGAAAGGCGATTAGCTTAATCGCCATTTCACAGCCCCTCCCTGTAGGTCAGCGCCTGTCCAATCGGACGGCGCCGCGCCGCTCGCGCATGCGCAGTGCCGCTCGCGCATGCGCAGTGCCGCTCGCGCATGCGCAGTGGGTGCCCGGCCATGAAGCCGAAAGCTGTCACTGCCGGGTGCCCACACTAGGAATGAAGACGCCGGCCGGGGAGGGGGGGCGAGGAGCGGAGCCCCGGCCGGCGCGTCGCTGGAGCCGTGGAGCAGGTAAGTGTCAGTTTATTAAAAGCCAGCAGCTACACTTTTTGCAGCTGCTGACTTTTAATAAACTTAAAAAATGGGTGGAAAACCCCTTTAATATATTAGCTTATCTCTTTTGTGCTGAGTCACATTGGAGAGTGTAAAGCCTCGTACACACGATCGGACTTCAAACAAACTTTTCCGTGGATTTTTGTCTGAAGGGAGTTGGTCGGACTTTTGAAACCGAAAAAGTTTGTCCGATGGAGCGCACACATGGTCGGATTTTTTGGAAAACGCTCATTTTGATGTTTGTTGGCAAAAAGTTTGACCGTGTGTACGGGGCTTAAGAGAAAGTCTATCTTAATATGGATTAGCCGCGTGTTGCGATGTATTTACGAAAGTACAAAATTACGAATCCATTAAACGAAAATTATTATCTAACAAAATTACGAATTTCGAATCAACGAAAATAAATTAGACAGAATTACGAATCATTCCGTATGAACTAAAATAAAACGGTTACGAAAATACGTACGGGTCCGAATAGGAAAACTTGCGTCTTACGATATACGAACGGGTCCGAATAGGAAAACTTGCGTCTTACGAAATACGAACGGGTCCGAATAGGAAAACTTGCGTCTTACAAAATACGAACGGGTCCGAATAGGAAAACTTGCGTCTTACCAAATACGAACGGGTCCGAATAGGAAAACTTGAGTCTTACGAAATTACGAATCTTTACGAATCTACGGAACGAGACGAAACGGAACAAAAAAATATTTTTGTTGTGCAAGTGTCTAGTCGCTATGATCTTTCTTATGGTGTAGGGACTCGCTGGCTGAAAACAGCAATATCTGAATGATGGCCCGGATTCACAAAACACTTACGCCGACGTATCACGAGATACGTAGCGCAAGTGTAAATATGCGCTGTCGTATCTGTGCGCCGTGCCCACAAAACTAGATACGCCTGAAAATAGGCTTCATCCGACCGACGTAACTTTCCTACGCCGGCGTATCGTGGGCGCATATTTACGCTGGCCGCAAGTGGTGCTCCCATTGATTTCCTATTCACATATTCAAATGAGGGAGATACGCCGATTCACGAACGTACTTGCGCCCCTGCGCATAATATACACGGTTTGCGTGAGTCGTACGTCCGGCGTAAAGTTATGCCCCATGAAGCAGGTGTAAGTCAGCAGCATCCATGCAAATGGCTGCACCAGGGAACACAGCCGTCGTATTTTACGTTGTTTACGTAGTATGTGAATAGGGCTGGGCGTAGGTTACGTTCACGTCATAGGCAGTGATTCGGCGTATTTTAGGGAGTAGTTCCGACGTGATTCTGAGCATGCGCACTGGGATGCGTCCACGGGACGGCGCATGCGTCGTTCGTTTTAAGTAATTGTATGGCGCTCGGCCCATCATTTGCATGGGGTCACGCCTCATTAGAATGGCTCACGCCCACTTCCACCTACGCCGGCCTACGCCGAGGAAACCCAGCGCAGTTTGGGCAGTGGAGGCTTTGTGAATTTGGTGCGTGCCTCTCTGCGCTGTGTCGGCGTAGCATATATTAGATACGCTACGCCCGCTTAAATATGCGCCGATGTATGTGAATCCGGGCCGATGTCTGTAGCTGCACCCATCATTCCGATATACGAACCACCGAGCCCAGGATGTCATATGACGTACTCTGGGCGCCAAGTGGTTAAAGCTAAGTCTGAGTTTCATGGATATCAAGCAGGATTTCATGAACTCGTGCTAAAAGAACCCGGTCATCTTCACTCATCCTACATCATAGAAGACAACACCATTATGTAAGATATTATACAAAATTCTATAAATATATACTGTATATTATTAATTTGTTATAAAAAAAAGCTACTTAATACTTCTTTGGGGCAATTTGTCCAAATACAGCTAAAATATTGTACCAAGGTAATAAAATTGCTAAATAAAAAGTATATACATTGAGCTGTTTATTTATTTATTGTTAAACTTTTGTTTGTGTTGGAAGTGTCCTTTGGGTAATATTCAGTATGTTGTTCTTTACATTTATTCTAATAAGTTTACTTTTTCTATTTTCAACTTTAGTTGCTGACCTCAGGAGAGTTTATTAATTAATTGGTTTAGTTACTGCGATAAAAAGCAATTATTTATGTTTTTTTAGGTTGCACTTGCACACCTGCTTCACAAGTTATTGTTTGTCTTTATTAATAATTAAGAATGTGTTTATTCTTTAGGGACAAAGTTTCAGAGCTTGGAGAATAGTTATAGAATTGGCTGAGAATTCTTTGAGTCTGATTGTGTTTACAGCTTATAATAGTCTGCAAATATTTACAAAGTTAAAAAATAAAAACTTTATTTTTTCCCAGAGAGAAATGTATTTGATAAATTAAATATTCTGTATTATTATCTCTAGAGAAAAGTACTTTTACAGTATTTTGAGGAACGTACAGTGTTTACATATTGTGCTACTTTTTTTCTTTCAAAAGTATTTTATTTTCAAAAGGTATACAATACATTGTAAAATGTAACATTTTTATAAGTAAAATAAAAAATATTTGAATCTGGAGGCTGAGAACTTGGAACAATTGATATGTCCAGAATATGTATAAAAAAAGAAGAAGAGAAGACATCTTGGCCCAGATTCAGGTAGGGGCGCGCACTGATACGGCGGCGCAGCGTTTTGTTTTTACGCTACGCCTCCGTAAATTACTGGAGCTACGCTTCGTTCACGAAGCATTTGCTCCGTAACTTGCGGCGGCGTTTCGTAAAAGGGGCCAGCGTAAGCGCGCGTAATTTAAATGATCCCGTAGGGGGAGTGGATCATTTAAATTAGACGCGTTCCCGCGCCGAACGTACTGCACATGCTCCGTCGGGAAAATTCGCAGACGTGCATTGCGGTAAATGACGTCGCAAGGACGTCATTGGCTTCGACGTGAACGTAAATGGCGTCCAGCGCCATTCACGAACTAGTTACGCAAACGACGCAAAATTTGAAAATTGCGACGTGGGAACGACGTCCATACTTACCATTGGCTGCGCCTCCTAATAGCAGGAGCAGCCTTACGGCGAAAACGACGTACGCAAACGACGTAGAAAACGAGCGTCGGCCGTGCGTACGTTTGTGAATCGGCGTTAGTATGCAATTTGCATACTCTACACTGAAAACTACCGGAGCGCCACCTAGCGGCCAACGTAAGAATGCACCCTGAGATACGACGGCGTAAGAGAATTATGACAGTCGTATCTTAGGCTACAGTCGGCGTATCTAGCTTTCTGAATACAGAAAGTAGATACGCCGGCGCTACTTAGCAATTACGCTGCGTATCTATGGATACGCAGGCGTAATTGCTACCTGAATCTACCCCCTTAATTATAGTTTCAGTACATCTTATGCCCCATACACACGATCAGAATTTCCGATGGAAAAAGTCTGACAGACTTTTTCCATCGGAAATTCTCACCGTGTATGCCCCATCGGAGTTTTTCCATCAGATATTCAGAGGAATTCCATCAGAGTTTAGATGTTCTCTTTTACTCCAATGAAATTCTGTCGGAATTCCGATGTGAGTTTGGTCATGCAATAATGTCTGGCAGCTTACCTGTCTCTCCATGTGTTCATTAGAGGTCAGACTCCCTTATCTGGCTGCCTTTATCATCTCTCCTCCCTTTATGGCTCCACCCAGACCATCCCAGGAACTCTATATTAACCCTTGCACTGCTGGTCTGCTTTGCTGATCAACGTTGTTTGTTAGTATTGTGTTCCTGCTTTCCGTGTGCTACGTTATCTCTGTGTACCGACTTTGGCTTGTCTCCGACTACTCCTGTTTGCCTGTGACCCTGACCCTTGGCCTGTCCCTTGGTTATCCTTGTCTGCTTGTTGCCCCGACCTCGGCTTACCCATCACTATATCTGGTGTCCTTAGTGGCTGCTTCCCCTCTCTCCCTACGGAGCGTGACCTAGGGGGACTCCGAGGACCGCGACCTGGATCCAGTTGCAGCGAAGGCCATCCTCACCACTAGAGGCTCTGGTGAATACCAACTGGATCTTAGACTCCACGCCCTGGGGAATCTTGGGCTCAAGCTTCTTGTAGGATCCCTGTTTGAGTCCCAGCGAACCTCTCCTCCATATCCACTGTGTGGTCCATCCGCAGCAGTCTGCTATAGGGTTCACTACCTTGTGGTGCACCCCTGACTCCATCGGGGTGCACTTGTCATCTGGCCACAGGTGACCTGACACAGATCATGTGTACGGTGCTTTATAGTAATATAAAAGCTTTTAGTGTTATAATAACCCCAAAGGACTTAGGCCTCGTACACACGATAGGTTAAACAGAGGACAACGGTCTGATGGACCGTTTTCATCGGTCAAAACCGATCGTGTGTGGGCCCCATAGGTTATTTAACTATCGATTAAAAAAAAGCCAATTTGCTTTAAATTTAACCGATGGATTCCTAACCCGATAGGTCAAAAACGATCATTAGTAGGCACAACCATCGGTTAAAAATCCACGCATGCTCAGAATCAAGTCGACGCATGCTTGGAAGCATTGAACTTCATTTTTTTCAGCACGTCGTTGTGTTTTACGTCACTGTGTTCTGACACGATCGGTTATTTAACCAACGCTGTGTGGGCGCGACGGACCATCAGTCAGCTTCATTGGTTAACCGATGACAACGGTCCTTCAGACCGTTCTCATCGGATGGACCGATCGTGTGTACGCGGCTTAAGATTCTCTTATCCCCTTAGCACCCCTATCGGGATCAGACTGTGCTAAGAAAGAGAATCATCAATCTCCTTTATAGCCTCAACCCGAGACCTTCTGAGTTTCTCGAGTATAGTGGCTCTATTAAACATTTGGTATTCCAGAGTTACTTATCTAGCACAACATAATTAGCAATCCTTAAAACCGACTCCAAGTATCTCATCAATCTGAGATTAATAAACAAAAGGAAGAAAATAGGAAAAAGAGAAGGAGTATAAGGGAGAAGGGAGTTGAAAGAGAGAAGTGCCTAACGAGAGGTTAATGTAGATTTGGGAATTTGGGAGTTGGTGGAACATCTTGGTTAAGTGAAAGCCATATGAAGTTGGCCCATGGTTCCCAGATTTTTTTCCACTTCGGGATTGCATTATATAGAGTACTGGACAATTTTTCTTGGGTCATTATCCAAGATATTTTCCGCTTGGTTTCTGAAATGAGAGGTTTAGGTTTCTTCCACGCCTTGGCTATTGTTAGTTTGGCTCATATTGTGCTACTTTAGAATAATTATCTCACATATTGCAAAAAAAAGAACTTTAGATTTTAATATATTTTGACCCCCCGATTTATTTATCATTTCCAAACGTTTTTGTTTCGTTTTGTATAAAGCAAGGAATGCTTAGAACTCTTCAAGTTTTGTATAGAGTAGGGTTTTTTGCTGCCTATTGGAGATAATTCCCATTAGTTTCCTTTCCTGGGGACCTTTATTCCTTTAGGCTACTTTCACACTGAGGCTTCCGCGGCGTTGGCGGTAAATCGCTGCTATTTTTAGCGGCGCTTTACCTTCGTATTTGCGGGGGTATTCGGCCGCTAGTGGGGCACTTTTAACCCCCGCTAGTGCCTGAGGCCTTGTACACACGATCAGACCAAACCGATGAAAACTGACTTTTGGAAAGGCCCCAGAGGCGGCAACACCTAAGCAAGAGGCACCACTAACCAAACACTGTCATGAAGACCAAGGAACTCTCCAAACAAGGAAGGCACAATGTTGTTGAGAAGTACAAGTCAGGGTTTGGTAATATAAAAAAATACCCAAATCTTCTATGATCGCTAGAAGCCCCATCAAATCTAGCATAACCAAATGGAAAGAACATGGCACAACAGCAAACCTGCCACACACCAAAACTCATGGACCGGGCAAGGAGGGCATTAATCACAGAGGAGCACAGAGAGGTAACCCTGGAGGAGCTGCAGAGTTCCACAGCAGAGACTGATTGTTTTGCCTAAAATTAATGTCTGCAAGGTAGACAGACAGAATAGTGTAATGATTCTGTTAAACGAGTAAATACCTATTAAATTCCTTCATCTATATCACCTCCGGCATTCTAGTTTCTGTTCTCTCATTCACTTCCTGGTTTGCGGCGCTCGTTCATGTAAGAACTACATTTCCCAGTATGAATTGCGGCACGCCCAGTTATTCACACCTCCTTGAAGTCTCTAACACGTAGAGAGCATCCTGCCGCACAGATGTAGTTCCCAGGAGGGGGCGAGCACGTCACTGACCACCGCAGTAAAGCCTCCCTTCACGGTGGTGAGTAACAATCAGACAAGCAGGAAGTGAACAGAACAGATAAGAAATAGAGCAATTTCTGAGCAAAAACGAACAATGAGGAAGTGAAAAGAGGAATGTCTGCAGGTAAAGGATGCTTATTATGAAAACAAAAAAATCCTTTATAACCCCTTGTAGTATCTGTACATAGGACGACAATAAGCCGTACGCTCCATAGAGTTAGGCTTTATGGCAGAGTGGCCACAAGAAAGCCATTACTTTCAGCAAAAAACAAAATGACACGTTTTGAGTTTGGGAAAAGGCATGTGGGAGACTCCCAAAATGTATGCAGGAAGGTGCTCTGGTATGATGAGACTAAAATAGAACTTTTTGGCCATCAAAGAAATCGCTATGTCTGGCGCAAACCCAACACATCACATCACCCAAAGAACACCATCCCCACTGTGAAACATGGTGGTGGCAGCATTATGCTGTGGGGATGTTTTTCAGCAGTCAGGACTGAGAAACTGGTCAGAGTTGAGGGAAAGGTGGATGGTGATAAATACATGGATTTTCTTGAGCAAAACCTGTAGCACTCTGTGTGTGATTTGAGGCTAGGACGGAGGTTCACCTTCCAGCAAGACAATAACCCCAAACACGCTGCTAAAGCAACACTTGGGGGGGTTAAGTGGAAACCTGTAAATGTGTTGGAATGGCCTAGTCAAAGCCCAGACCTCAATCCAATAGAAAATCTGTGGTCAGACTTAAAGGATCACTAAAGGAATTTTTTTTTTTTTTTGCTGAAATGACTGTTTACAGGGTATAGAGACATAATAGTTAACTGATTTCTTTTAAAAATGATTAAAAATAGATAAAAAGCAATCATATAATGTGCCTCCTAGATGCAAACACGAAACTGAAACTAATTTAGTCTTTGCATGTTATTTTATGCCTCTGTGCTGGACAGTACCATAGAGAGTCATGGCTAGGAAAACGAAACTAAAGTCTCCCATGACTTTTTTCATAAGGATCCAGACAATCAGGAAGTGTCCACAACAGAGGAGTATTACAGCAACATCAGAGCAAAAACGAGCAATGAGGACATGAAACCAGGACTGCAGTAAGGTAAAGGAAGCTATTTAGCTAAAAAAAATCCTTTAGTGACCCTTTAACCACTAGAGTACCGGGCCATCGTCAAATGACGGCTCCACGGTGACTCTGAAAATTCAACAGGACGTCAATTGACGTCCTGTATTCTTGCGGCCACTGGGGGGCGCGCGAGCGCGGCGGCGGCGGCGGCACGCGCGCGCGGCGCGTCCCCGAGATGCCGATGCGCGTGCCTGGCGGTCGCGATGTCCGCCAGGCACTCGGAATCGGCGGCTACAGGGACAAGACGTGGAGCTCTGTGTGTAAACACAGAGCTCCACGTCCTGTCAGGGGAGAGAGGAGACCGATCTGTGTCCCTTGTACATAGGGACATAGATCGGTCACCTCCCCCAGTCACCCCCCTTCCCCCACAGTTAGAACACAATTTAGGTATACATATTAACCCCTCCCTCACCCCCTAATGTTAACCCCTTGAATGCCAGTCACATTTATACAGTAATTAGTGCATATTTATCGCATTAATCGCTGTATAAATGTGAATGGCGCCAAAAACGTGTCAAAAGTGTCCGATGTGTTCGCCGCAATGTCACGGTGACAGTAAAAAAATCGCAAATCGCCGCCAATACTAGTAAAAAAATTAATAAAATAAAAATGCCATAAATCTATCAGCTATTTTGTAAACGCTATAACTTTTGCGCAAACCAATCAATATATGATCATTGCGATTTTTTTTACCAAAGATATGTAGAAGAATACATATTGGCCTAAACTGAGGAAAAAAAACGTTTTTTTTTTTTTAAATTGTGATATTTATTAAATAAAAAAGTAAAAAATAGTGTTTTTTTTTTAAATTGTCACTCTTCTTTTGTTTATAGCGCAAAAAATAAAAACCGCAGAGGTGATCAAATACCACCAAAAGAAAGCTCTATTTGTGGGAACAAAATGATAAAAAAATTGTTTGGGTACAGTGTAGAACGACCGCGCAATTGTCATTCAAAGTGCGACAGTGCTGAAAGCTGAAAATTGGCTTGGGCAGGAAGGGGCGTAAGTGCCCGGTATGGAAGTGGTTAAAGATTGCTGTTCACAAGCACAAACCATCCAACATGAAGGAGCTGGAGCAGTTTTGCAAGGAGGAGGAATGGGGCAAAAATCCCAGTGGTAAGATGTGGCAAGATCATAGAGACTTATCCAAAGTGACTTGGAGCTGTGATAGCCGCAAAAGGTGGCTCTACAAAGTATTGACTTTAGGGGGGGGGGGGTGAATAGTTATGCACATTGACTTTTTCTGTTATTTTGTCCTATTTGTTGTTTGCTTCACAATACATTTAAACATTTTCAAAGTTGTGGGCGTGTTCTGTAAATTAAATGATGCAAATCCTCAAACAATCCATGTTAAATCCAGGTTGTGAGGAAACAAAACACAAAATGCCAAGGGGGGTGAATACTTTTGCAAGGCCCTCTACATGATTACCACTACAGCAGTACAATGTCACCACTGACATGGTACTGCAATGGGGGGGGGGGCTTAACATTTTCCCACCCTGTGATTGCTTACATGGCCACCATGACCGTGTAAGCAATCTGTTTTTCCAACACCGTTTGGCTGCATTCATGCAGCCTTTGTTTACTGCTGTGATTGGTCACAGTGATCACAGTAGTAAACAACGGGTGCATGAATGATAGCTAATGATGTTTTCTATTTGTCAGGGACTTACCTCCCGATCCCGGCGTGCGCACATGCGCACACATGTCACCACTCAGGTGAGACAGCAGCGCCTGCCCATAACTGTGCGTCGTCGCGCACCTAATGCGTGCACGATGGGAGCGTGCACGTGCACGTTGATTCGGGTTGGCGCCAAATTACCTTTAAAAGCCACTGGCTCCGCCAACACATTGCTGTCTGATCTGCAGCTTCTGTGTTAGTACCTGTATCTGAACCTGACTACCTGATTATCGTTACCGACCCGGCTTGCCTGACCATCCGAATCTCTCCAACCTCTGACCCTTGGCATACTACCGACCCTGCTCTTCCGATGTACCTGTGACTACGCTCCAGCCCTCCGTATCTGCTACCTGATTAACCGTTGTGACCCGGCTTGTCTGACTCCGCTATTGCCTGTTGTCTTCTACCAGCTTACCTCACCGGCTTGAAGCCGCAGTACCTGCATCACCTGTAGGGTCGCTGACCCACTTCCTGTGCTCCAGTGGTCTCCAGTCCCACCACTCCAGAAGGGAACAGCATCCAGTGCCTACTACTACCACCTTTCCGGCACTCCTACCTCGCTGTGCTCCTGAGCCCGCTGTTCCCATCTCAGCAGCTCGCGAGCCAGGGCTGTAAGAGAGGCCTTCTCCTGCAACTAGGCTCTGACTATCAGGTACGTCGTACATAACACTATTAGGCCCCATACACACGAGAGGATTTATCCGCAGATACGGTCCAGCGGACCGTATCCGCGGATAAATCCTCTCGAGGATTTCAGAAGATTTCAATGCGATGGCGTGTACACACCATCGCATTGAAATCCGCGCTGAAATCCTCTGCCGATGACGTGTCGCGCCGTCGCCGCTATTATGACGCGGCGACGGGCGCGACGCTGTCATATAAGGAATTCCACGCATGCGTCAAATCATTACGACGCGTGCGGGGAATCCCTTTGGGTGGATGGATCCGGTAAGTCTGTACAGACGAGCGGATCCATCCGTTGGAATGGATTCCAGCAGATGGATTTGTTGAGCATGTCAGCGAATATCCGATCTGCTGGAATCCATCCCAGAGGAGATTTATCCGCGGATAAATATCCGACGGAGTGTACACACCATAGAATCTATCCGCAGAAACCCATTTGATGGGATTTATCTGCGGATAGATTCTATGGTGTGTATGGGGCCTTACTACTGTTATTGGTCACAGCAATCACATGGTACAGGGCCCTGTACCAGGTCATTGCTGAAGCTATTGGAGTTCAAAGCTAAGTCTGGGTTTCAAACACAACAAGCAGGATTTGACGACCCCTTGCTAATTGAGCCTGGGCAGATTCACTCATCCCAAATCATTGAAGACAATGCCATTATGTAAGATATTATACATATTAATATAATTATATACTGTATATTATACTGTAAATTTGTTATAAAAAAACTACTAATACGTTTTAGAGGCATTTAGTTCAGATACAACTAACATTTTGTACTTAGTTATTAAAATTGATAAAAAGAAAGTACATACATTCAACTGTTTATTTTTATTTGTTTTATTATTGTGTTGTAAGTGTCCTTTGGGTAATGTTCAGTATGTTGTTCTTTACATATATTTTAATAAGTTTACTTGTATCTATTTTCAACTTTAGATGCTGACCTCAGGAGAGTTTATTAATTAATTGGTTTAGTTACTGTGATAAAAAGCAATTATTTATGTTTTTAGGTTGCATTTGCACACCTGCTTCACAAGTTATTGTTTGTCTTCATTATTAATTAAGAATGCTTTATGCTTTAGGGACAAAGTTTCAGAACTTGGAGAATAATTATAGAATTGGCTAACGATTCTTTAAGTCTGATAATCTGTAAACACAAAGTTAAAAAAACAACAACCTTTTCTCCTAGAGAGGATTGTATTCAATAAATTAAAGATTCCATATTATTAGCTCTAGAGAAAAGTACTTTTATAGTAGTTTGCTGAATGTATAATGTTTACATATATTGCTACAATAGAACTATACGCTTACATATTGCAAAAAGGACTTTAGATTTAAATATATTTTGACCCCTGATTTTTTTTTTGTCATTACCAAACATTTTTGATAAGTTGATAAGTTTTCTATATAGCAGGGACTGCTTAGAACTAATCAAGTTTTTGTATAGAGTAAGGATTTTTTTTTGCCGTCTCCCTCTAAGGCCCTGTACACACGACCGGATCTGTCCGCTGGGATTTATCCGCGGATCAGTTCCAGCAGACAAATCCGGTCGTGTGTACGGCCTAGCGGACATTTTTCGGCGGACATTTGTCCAGCCGACCGTTTTCCAGCGGATAAAAATTTCTTAGCATGCTAAGAAATCTATCCACTGTAAACCTGTCCGTCGGACTTATCCGGTCGTCTGTACAGACTCACCGGACAAGTCCGACCGATCCCCATCCCTCGCATGCGTCAAAGTGATTTGACGCATGCATGGAAGTATTTACCTTCCAGGGTCGCGCACATCGCCGCGGCGATGGTGCGGCCACGTCACCGCGTATGTTTTCCGCAGGGATTTTGATCTGATGGTGTGTACAGCCATCAGATCAAAATCCGGAGCAGAAATGTCCGATGGAAATGGTCCGGCGGACCGTTTTCATCGGATATCCGCTTGTGTGTACAGGGCCTTAGAGAAGATTTACCTTTTAGTTACCTTTTGTGTGGACCTTTATTGCATTACTGTACATGTGTGTAATGCACAAAGCATAGGGGTCAGAGGTACCATATTTATCGGCGTATAACGCACACTTTTTCCCCCTTAAAATCAGGGGGAAATTGTGGGTGCACGTTATACGCCGATCCTCGCTATCTCAGAGCGCCGCCGACAAAGACCGAGCCAAGCCGAGTGTACTGGGCACTCGGCTAGGCCACGCTCGGCTCCGCCCGCAGCCACACGAGAGGAGCCGAGAGAAGCCGAGAGGAGCCGAACACACCGGAAATCCGGCTTTGCACAGCTTGACCGAGGCGCCAAACTCAAACACACAACACTGCAACCCCCGGTAGACAGACGCCGGACAAGGCCGCCGATGGACGCGACGCCGGACAAGACAGCATACGGACACCAACAAGGCTGGACATACCCCGCGCAAGGCCGCAGACAGACATCGGACAAGGCCGCCAATGGACGACGGGCAAGACAGCAGACGGACACCGACAAGGCTGGACGGACCCCGCGCAAGGCCGCAGACGGACGCCAGACAAGGCCGCCGATGGACGCCGGGCAAGACATCCAAAATGTAAGTTTTTTTCCTTAAACTTTCCTTCTAAGCTTGGGGTGCGCGTTATACGCCGTCACACAGTATACGCCGATAAATACGGTATATAACACACAGAATGCAGGGTCCCATAATGCTGAGGATGCAAGGATGGCAGGACTTAGTCATACGTAATGCACAGAGGGCAGGTGTTAGGGGTATGTAATGCACCAGAGCACATGGGTAAGGAGTATGTAATGTACTAATTTGGGGAGGCAAAGTTATTTTACGCAATAATGGCATTAAACTTGCAGTAATGCACAGAAATATGCAGCGTTAAACTTGCAGTAACGCACAGAACTATATGGAGTCAGCTTACAGTAACGCACAGAACTATATGGCGTTAAACTTGCAGTAACGTAATGAAATGTGCAGCAGTAAAGAGGACGTAAACCCTGATGAATGTAAATTCCTCTTTGTAACACCCATCAGGGTTTACTTCCTCTTTAATTCAAGTTTAACACCATATAGTTCTGTGCATTACTGCAAGTTTAACGCCTTATATTTAAATGCGGTGCTGCAATTTAAACGCCATATAGTTCTGTGTGTTACTGCAAGCTAACGCCATATAGTTCTGTGTGTTACTGTAAATGTAAGGCCTCGTACACACGACCGAACATGTCTGCTGAAACTGGTCCGCGGATCGGACAGGTTTCCAGCGGTCAAATGTTTCTTAGCATGCTAAGAAACATGTCCGCTGGAAGCCTGTCCGTCGGACATGTTCGGTCGTCTGTACGACTCACCGGACATGTCCGCTCGGCCGAAAGCCCTCGCATGCGTCGAAGTGATTCGACGCATGCGTGGAAGCATTGACCTTCCAGGGTCGCGCACGTCGCCGCATCATTGTCACCGCGTATCCTGTCCGCGCGGATTTGATGGTGTGTACAACCATCAGACAGAAATCTCCGAGCGGACATGTCCGATGAAAATGGTCCATGGACCGTTTTCATCAGACATGTCCCCTCGTGTGTACGAGGCCTTAAAGACAGAGATGAAAACTAAGCATTATTTAGAAAACTATTTATGTCCCAATCCACATTTAAGCCGTGGGGCAGATAGGATCTCATGTTAAAAATCCACTTGGTTTCAAGCTTAGAGATTGAACGAACTTTGTTGGTACCTCTCCAATGTGGACGAAGCTTATCAATCGGAATAAACAAGGTACCTTTGATTTTTTTGGTCATGATATTTGGCATAATGCTTGGATAGGTTATGTTTGGTAAAACTACGTTTTATATTTCCCACATGTTCATCCAGGTGTACATGTAAAGCTCTTTTGGTACAACCAATATATTGCTTTGAACATGGACATTGGATTAAATAAACGACACACTCTGTAGAGCATGTAATGAAGGAGTCAATGTTATAGGTTACATTCGTCTGTGTAGACTGAATAGTTTCACACCTGCATCCTCTAAACGAGTTAATTTGGCAGATGTTACATTTTCGACAGGGATAGAACCCTTCATTGATTGAAAAAATTGAATGGTTTTAGGAGGGTCAATGACATTAGGGGCTACACTATGACACAAAGATGGTGCCCCTCTAAAGATAACCACTGGATGATCAGGGATGATTGGACCCAAAATCTTATTTCTTTATGATGTTCCAGTGTTTATTAAAAAATCTTCTTAACAGAAAAATGTTGATTTGAATAACCTGTAATCATGGAACACCCAAAGCGATTATTCATAATTTGATTAGCTCTACTCAATCCATTCAACATCAAATTATATCCATTTCTCCAGCATTCTTAATGGTTTAGTCAATGTTTTTCTCAATATAACCCTTTTCCAGAAACCTAGATTTTTTAAACAAGTGCTTGTTGTTGGTAGTCCAAAAGGGTAGTACAATTCCTCCTAATCCTTTGGAACTGGCCCTTAGGGACTGCATTAAGCCGTGAAGTATGGTGACAACTTGATAATGTAATGAAGGCATTCAGTCTCCTTAAAGTATGTGGTAGTAGTCAAACTCCCCTCCTTAACTGTAATATTAAGGTCTAGGAAATGAATTTGAGATTGACTTACCTCATACTGTAAGGAGATGCCTCTGTTGTTAGAGTTCAGTTTAGGAAAAAAGGCCTCAAGTGAGGGGAGATCACTCACCCACAGGAGCAGGACATCGTCAATGTACCTTTTCCAAAGATGTAGTTCACTTGGAGAGTTGATGTCAATAACCTCCCTTTCCCAATGAGCCATGAACAAATTGGCAAGACTTGGCGCAAATTTTGCACCCATAGCGACACCACATGTTTGCAAATAAAAATTTACCCCAAACCAGAAATGGTTATGACTGGTGGCAAAAATCAATAGGTTAATAATAAAAATCCTTCTGTAAGGCAGATAGTTTGTTGAAACTGAAACCTTACGGCCTCCAAACCTTGTTCATGCAATATAATGGTATAGAGAGAGGCAACATCCGCCGTTGCCAAGATGAAACCTTCTCTCCAACCACAATCTGCCAACAGGTTGATGACTTGGGTTGTATCCTTTAAATATGAAGGGGTTACTGTAACCAAGGGCTACAAAAACTCATCGATATATCTGCCTATTCATGCCGTTACTGAATCTATGCCGCTGATGATAGGCCTGGTGGTTTAGACATGCTTTTATGGACTTTTGGCAGGTAATATATGACTGGTACCCTTGGTGCAGAGGGTACAAGGTGTGCCTTTTCTTTTTGTTTAAAATACCTAAACAGAAACCTTCATCTATTAAAGATGTAAGTTCCCTCTTAAATTTAGCAGTGGGATTTGATGCCAATTTTGTATAGGTTAAACTATCAGATAAAAGCCCATTCATCTCTGTCAAATAATCACTTTTGTTTAAAATAACAACGCCACCGCTCTTATCTGCGGGGCGTATTACTATGTCATTTAGAGCGCAAATCTGCTTCAGATTGCTTTGAAATTCATAGTTACTGCTAAACCTCAGTGTCTTAAGAGCCACTATATACTGTACCATCTCTTTAAAAGTTTATACAGATAGGGCAACAAAACCAGGGGAGTTAAATAAAGAAGCATTCGAAAAGTTGGTATGTCAGGTTGGAACTAAACTTGCTGTTCCACTTCTGATGAAAGATGCGGAAACAGCTCCAAGGCTGGAGTTTGAATGGTTAACGTACAATATGTCTGCTTCAATAGCCCAAGGCCCATTGGTAGAAATTGACTCCCATTGCCAATTGGATTAAGGAGAAAATGTCTCTTAATATTCATCTTATTAATAAATTTATGGGCGTCAAATGTTTCAAATTTAATGAGTTGCCGTGGGGGGGGGGGTATTTTAGACCCTGACTAAGCACCCCCTGTTCACCCTGTGACAGTTGAACCAAGCTTAGATTAAAAACGCCACTAATGTTTGTTTTATTTTCTTAGGACCTGATCTGCCTCCCCCTCTGATGCCTCTCTTTCTTTGTGTCCCCTTTTGTGTCTGGTGTTGCCCATAGGAAAAAACATGGTTGATCCATTCTTTCAAAATTAGAGGGGGACGTTGTTTTTGTATGTATCTGTTAGAATGATTGATGAATTGACTAGGATGTCTTGAAATGAGGAATTCAACATCATAGTTATCATCCTGATGATATGAGAGAGCGGCAAATCTATTTTGAAGAGGAATTTGATTGCCTGTGGCGGTGTGTCTATTACGATGCTTTCTATAATAATCCCTGGGATCTTCTCTATAATCACCATGTCTGAGTATAATCATTTACATGGGGTGTCCTCTGTATTGGGAAGTTCCCTCTGTAGTCACCATGTCTCTGATAAGTGTAATCATTAGATACATTTGTGGTGGGAAACTTCCTCTATTGATATTGTTACCATAAGAACCATTCTGGCGGTACTGAACGTCAGCTTGGCGGAGTTGGTTAGCTCCATTTCTGTGTTAACCTTTGTTTCTGGGTTTAACAAAAGTGTATCCTTTCTGGTTCCTTATGAGGACATAACCTCTCTGTCAGTTCATGCTATTTCCTCTACCCTGAGATGGACCCGAGGGCATTATGGTAGGGAATGAAGGAGGGGGAGATTGTGTAGATGGAGGGGAAGAGTTGCCTCGCCCTCCATTGGTTCATCCACCTTTATTTGCCACTTAAAAAACACTTTATTGGAGTAGTCTGCAGTCACTATTATACTTTTTCTTCTTCTTGACTTGTTTTGCATGCATCGCCCTTCCATGTGCTCATTGCTGCAAAGGCCATTAATAGGTGAGGGCAGTGGCCATTTGTTTGTACTGCTGAAATAATCATGAGGGGACATACTGGACACCTTTGCTGCAATCATGCTATATGCTCGGTCTCCGGTGCGCCCCTGTGCCTTTGCCTCTGCCTATCCATTGTCATGCATGTGCTTCCACTGTGAAGGCTCTCAAAATTTAGAGTTAGGACTACAAAAAATACTGGGGGGCATTAAAGTAGAGGTTCACCCAAAAACTTAATTTTTAACATTAGATTAAGGCTCATTTTGTCAAGGCGAATCGGGTGTTTTTTTTTTAATCGAAGCAGTACTTACTGTTTTAGAGAGCGATCTTCTCCGCCGCTTCCGGGTATGGGCTGCGGGACAGGCTTCCGACAGGCTTCCGACGGTCACATACATTGCGTCACGAAAGTAGCTGAACGTCGGTGCGCAGGCGCCGTATAGAGCCGCACCGACGTTCGGCTTCTTTCGGCTACTCGTGACGCGATGTATGCGACCGTCGGAAGCCTGTCAATCAAATAGGAACGCCCAGTCCCGAAGACCATACCTGGAAGCGGCGGAGAAGATCGCTCTCTAAAACGGTAAGTACAGCTTCGATTTTAAAAAAAAACCACCCGATTCCCCTTGACAAAATGAGCATCAATCTAATGTTAAAAATAGTTTTTCGGGTGAACTTCCGCTTTAATGGGGCTCTGTAGCTTCTGCATGTATTTGCAAATGTGTGCAAACTAAACCCATTCTGTTGAAAAGGATAAATCAGTTGGTTACAGGCCTGGTCAGTAAGTTGAGCCGGGGAATTCATTTAGGGTCTGTTAAAGACCATGGCTTCCCTAATTGATGTGCATTTTGCATGTGGGTAGTGTACTGACAGGTCACCCATCTGACAGGACCAGTAAATAGCAGTAGGGAGAGATTCCATAGGATAAAGATAGGGATACACTCATCTTGGAAGCCTCCTCGCTTGGGTACGGATTTGCCAGTCTGCATTTAGCCCCAACAAGACAGACGCTGTCAGTTCCACTGAGACCTACTCTTCTACATGCTGCTGTCACAATCTGTGAATGCTCCCGCTCTGGTTGCCTTCCCACTGGACTTATTGTGAATTTTGAACTTTGGCTTTAATACAAATTCTATCCACTGATCCTGAACTGGTTGCTGTCACTACACCACACTGTACCCACGCAAGGTAACAAGTGGTTTAGGTTGTAATCAAGCAGAAGCATCTTCAAGGAACAAGCCAAAGGTCGGTAAGGCGTGGTAGCGAAGACACAGGTGGCAGCAGGAGCGACAACAGCCAGATATATCGGCTGGAGAGAGCACAATAATCTGGCAGACAGGAAGTGCAAAGGCATGACTAAAGTAGGAAGTTTATGGGAGGAGCAAAGAGTTCAAGGTTCACCAGAAACAAGGTACAAGGAAAGATTGTCCAAGGAATTGTCAGGGAGTGGTCCAGCATCTCAGGTGGCTCAGCAATAAGAGCTACAGCCAGACACAGCAGGGGTTACAGGTTCAGATTCGGGTCCTGAGTGTTGATTGAGTGTAAAAAAAAAGCTTTTATATGAAATTGTTATGAAAATCTTTTCGCTGGAAATTATTTTTTAACTGTTATTTGTTTAGAATACAAATATACAGTGCAAGTATATTTATGTTTTGCTGGTGTAGCACCCTCTAGTAAGTAAGGTTCTAGAGTGAGGTTTTTCTCTGGCAGTGTATGTAAATTTAGGCAGGCCTAGCTGGTTGCTAGGCCTGTTTGTTTTCATTCTGGGCTGGCTCAGGGTAGCAGCTGACGACTCACAGGCAGCGTCACTTTACTATAACCTCCCACTTACTTCTAGAAAGTGCTACAAGGAGAGGAGGGGAAGAGAGGTGGAGCTTCCTGGGGTATCTTAAGGACCCCTGACCAATCCCCAACTTGTATTGGCAGGGGGCAGGCCTTCTTAAAGTGGAGGTTCACCCGGAAATAACATTTTTTACCCTTAGATTCCTGCTCATTTTGTCTAGGGGAATCGGCTAGTTGTTTTAAAATCGAAGCTGTACTTACCGTTGTAGAGAGCGATCTTCTCCGCCGCTTCCGGGTATGGGCTGCGGGACTGGGCGTTCCTATTTTGATTGACAGTCTTCCGACAGGCTTCCAACGGTCGCATCCATCGCGTCGCGATTTTCCGAAAGTAGCCAAACGTCGGTGCGCAGGCGCCGTATAGAGCCGCACCGACGTTCGGCTTCTTTCGGCTTCTCGCGACGCGATGGATGCGACTGTCGGAAGCCTGTCGGAAGACTGTCAATCAAGAAGGAACGCCCGCTCCCGAAGACCCGTACCCGGAAGCAGCGGAGAAGATCGCTCTCTATAACGGTAAGTACTGCTCGGATTTTAAAACAACTAGCCGATTCCCCTAGACAAAATGAGCATCAATCTACGGGTAAATTTTTTTTTATGGGTGAACTCCCGCTTTAAATGACTGGGGTCAGCCCAGCACGGGAGGAGTTGTCGAGTGGAAGAGCTGGAGTGAGAGAGTGTGGAGGCTGTTGGGGGCTTATGGGGAGCTACCCAGTCTGGGGTTGGGGCTCGGGTGCACCCGGGAGGAGTGAAGAGATCCTGGAAACAGAGGCATATGAAGGAGCAAGAGAGAGGACAGGGGGAGAAAACACTCAAGGATTTTTAAGGGAGGACTATTGGTCGCAGCCAGGAGGGCTGGTGAGTAAGCACAGTCGGCAGGACTGGGGAGGCACGCCTGAGAGAACTGGGTTAACACTATTGTAAATTGGATGCAGGAGATTTTGACCAGTTCTCTATAGAGCCGGTTCACATATCTCCGCTGCGGCTCCGGTGCGAATTTGCACAGGAGCCCTGTGCATCTCTTGGTCCATTTCAGGTTCAAATTCAGCCCAAAATTTGTGCTGAAGTTGGACCTGAAACGGTGAATGGGGGGGCGCATCGGACCTCTGCTGTGAGCCTCATGCGAAGATAGTGTGAACCCATCCCGAGGTGTATGTACAGAGAGTGTACATAGTTGTCACAACTGAGTGTTCCAACATTCATAATTGATTGTTCTACAATGCTGGGCATCCCATAATCTCCTAATACCTATACAAGTTTAATCCCCTCAATAAAACAAAGTTATAGACTGGTTTGTGTTACTAAGGCCCCGTACACACGAGTTCCTTGTGAAGCCGCCGAGGATCTCGGCGAGCCAAGTTTCCTCATTGACTAACGAGGAAATAGAGAACATGTTCTCTATTTGGCTCGACGAGTTCCTCGTTGGTTTCCTCGGCCAAAAGTGTACACACGACCGGGTTGTACGGGGCCTCACTGTAAGATGGATGTCGGGCTGGGCAGGGTGACGGGTGAACCACAACTTTCAGCAACCCCTACGGGGGCATGGCTACACTTATTACTGGTAATCACATTTATATTCAGTTATAGAACAGAGATTTCCACCTACAAAAGAGTTCTTTGTTTGTACATAGTTTACAGTGTGATGTCACCAAAGGCTTCGTCTGATGCAACCCTAATGTTTATTTTTATTTGTAATGTTGATAAAAATAAACTAATTGTTAGCTCTGGGGAATGAACACCACGGGGATAAATCAGCTAAGTCATGTTTCAGAATAATATAAAAGGGTCTGTCAAAGGCTGACAAGATTTAACCCCGAGGCAATCGGAGCATGGGCATACATGGAGACCTCTCACATCTTCCTACAGATCTGCAGCTTTATCACACAGATGATGTTCACATTCCCAGGGCGAGCGGCGAGACCAATAGTACGGGAAATATTGTAAGTACACAACGCCTATTGCTATGTAAATATCCCGAGATCCTTAAATCTTATACTGGTAGAAATGGATTGACTTTTGTTGTTGCTTTAAAGTTTTGGTATTTTGATGTTTTGTCTTAACTGAATTTTGGGGATTTTGCTGTTTTTTTTTAATACCTGGATTTTAGCGCTCAATAAAATGGGGGCAACAATTATTAAAAAAAAAAAAAAAAAAATTGTTGTAATGCCTCTTTACTAATATCTGTGTCAGTATAATAATATACAAAATAAAGGGTTATATGTGTGTAATAACATAAATAATAAAGGGCCGTATATCTATAATAATATAAAAAATAAAGGGCCATAGGTGTATAATAATAAAAATAATAAACGGTCACATGTGTATAATAGTATAAATAAGAAAGGGTCATATATAACTAATAATAATGGGCAATATGTGTATAATAGTATAAATAAGAAAGGGTCATATATACGGTAACTAATAATAATGGGCAATATGTGTATAATAATATAAATAATAAAGGGATATATATATATATACCCTTTATTATTTATATTAATATCAATATATCACCCGTTATTACTTATATTATTATACACATATATGACCCTTTATTTTATATATATATATATATATATATATATATATATATATATATATATATATATATATATATATATATATATATATATATATATATATATATATATATATATATATATATATATATATATATAATAAAGGCTCACATGTGTATAATAGAAATAAAAAAGGGTCATATGTGTATAAAAATAGAAATAATAAATGGTAATATATGGAAAATAATAGAAATAATAAAGGGTCATATATATATAGTGCATACATTTTGAAGCTTTCCTTGGCCCCTGGATGATACTGTTACTTTTGTAATGTTAACTAAGTCTGGATCTTTTCCATGGCTATTACAGAACCACACTTTAGCATCACGTGTGCATACACCAGGAATAAAATGTCAAACATTGTAGCTTTTGATGTGGTGGTTGCATTCATTTTTTTTTCAGACTTGTTTTCCTTTCTTTCTTACTTTTTCAGCTGGTGATCCTGCCAGCACCACACTTTGGGGTTACTAAAGGCAAATAGACAGTGCACTTTGCAGTTGCTCTGGGGCTTAGTAAATGAGGTAAAGATTCAGGGCCAGATCCACTTACATTTACACTTGCGCCGCGTATCACAGATACGCTACGCCGCCGTACCTTACCTGGCGTACTTTCAAATCCACAAAGATTTTGCTCCGTAAGTTACGGCGGTGTAGTGTATTTCTGGCGGCGGAATTCAAATTGGCGATCAGGGGGCGGGTTTCATTTAAATGAAGCGCGTCCCCACGCCGAATGAACTGCGCATGCGTCGTCCAGAAATTTCCCGCCGTGCTTTGCGCGAAATGACGTCGCAACGACGTAATTTTTTGAACTTAGACGTGAGTTACGTCCATCCCTATTCACGGACGACTTATGCAAAAAAAAAAATTCAAATTTCGACGTGGGAACGACGGCCATACTTAACATGGCAAGTCTATCTATACGCCGCAAAATACCAGCTTTAATTATACGCCGGAAAAAGCCGACTACAGACGACGTTAGAAAATGCGACGGCAGCGCGTACGTTCGTGGATCTTCGTAAATCGCTAATTTGCATACCCGACGCGGAAAACGACGCAAACTCCACCCAGCGGGCGCCGGAGTATTGCATCTAAGATCCGAAGGCGTACGAAGCCATACGCCTGTCGGATCTTACCCAGATGCCGTCGTATCTTGGTTTGAGGGTTCAAACTAAAGATACGACGCGGGAAATTTGAAAGTACACCGGCGTATCAGTAGATACGCCGGCGTACTTGCTCTGTGGATCTGGATTTTTCTGCTGAGATTCGTCCAGCCGATCGATTTCAAGCGGATAGAAATTTCTTAGCATGCTAAGAAATCTATCCGCTTGAATCGTGTCCAGCGGATTGATCCGGTCGTCTGTACAGACTCACCGGATCAATCCGTCCGCTCCCCTCCCTCGCATGCGTCGTAATGATTCGATGCATGCGTGGAAGTAATTACCTTCCAGTGTCGCGCACGTCGCCGCATCATCATCGCGACGACGGCGCGACACGTCACCGCGGATGTATTCCGCGCGGATTTCGATCTGATGGTGAGTACAGCCATCAGATCCAAATCCGCCAGAGGATTTATCCGCTGGAAACGGTCCGGCGGACCGTTTCCAGCGGATATCCTCTCGTGTGTACGGGGCCTTCCAGTATTTATGGGGGGAGGAGAGCTTCCACCTTGGGACAGAAAGTGTGCCAGGCTATACAACACCTCCATCTCTACTCAACTCCAAAACACATTGTAGGGTTGTTCTGAAGAACTCAGGCATGGTGTGAGATTTCAGTGCAAAAGAGGCTCAGAGGATGTTGCAAGCTCACTGGCAGGATCAACCAGTGATGGCCGGTGCTCAATTTTTTATGGGGGAGAAAATTAACTGAAAAATACTGAAAAAATCAATCGCAGTCTCACTGCGCCCATCATATGCACCCACTGTGCCCATCATATGCACCCACTGTGCCACTCATATGCACCCACTGTGCCCCTCATATGCAGCCACTGTGCCCATCATATGCAGCTACTTGTGCCCAATCAAATGCAGCCACTTGTGCCCATCATCTGCAGCCACTTGTGCCCCATCAAATGCAGCTACTTGTGCCCATCATATGCAGCCACTTGTGCACATTGAATTCAGTCACTTGTGCCTGTCAAATGCAGCCACTGTGCCCATTATTTGCAGCCACTTGTGCCCATCATATGCAGCCACTGTGTCATCAATTGCAGCCATTAAATGCAGCCACTTGTGCCTGTCAAATGCAGCCGCTTGTGCCTGTCAAATGCAGCCACTGTGCCCATTATATGCAGCCACTTGTGCCCATAAAAAGCAACCACTGTGCCATCAATTGGAGCCATTGTGCCCAACAAATGCAGCCAATTGTGCCCATCATATGCAGCCGCTTGTGCAGATCAATTGCAGCCACTTGTGACCATCATATGCAGCCACTTATGCCCATCATATGCAGCCACTTTTGCCCATCATATGCATTAACATGTGCCCAACAAATGCAGCCAAATGTGACCCCGCCCGCCCACTGTCTGCCCCGCACTTACCCCATCTTAGTGGCCGGTCTCTTCTTCGGTCTGCTAGACATTCAAATTGGGGTGCCAGTACCTTCGGCCAATCAGGTGATGGGTAATAGATCTGCGCTAACTGATTGGCAGAGAAGCAGTTCAGTGTTAGAAAAACAGATATTCTTTTGATTTTTGAACACACCTGGGTGGACTCAACAGCCAAAACGTCAAATTTAGACTTTGTAAGGCAGGATGGAATATTGGACCCTGCGATAGTAAGTCAGAGCGTAGTGGGAAAACCCAAGGTCTTCCTACTGCCATCCTTACAATTTCGCGGACCAGTTTCAGCGGACATGTTCGGTCGTGTATACGAGGCCTGAGGGCCAGATGAATTGCCCGAATCTAAAAAATTTGATGGGGAGGAGCTTTTCTGCTGGGCAGATGCCTCTTTTAGAATTGCCCCCCAGCCAAGAAGGCTGGTGTCTGTGGTTACCAATTTCCAGGTAACTGGAGTGAAGGAATTTCCTTTTGACAGATTTTGGAGGAGCAACCACCAATTGAGGCTCTGGCAAACCTTTGGAGATAAGATCATAGGAAGATCCAGGACCTGAACATCTTTGTTCCAAGCGGACAGAATTCTTCCCTGTAATGGCCTTGAGTGAAACTGGGAGTAAGGGACAGTCTTGAATGAGACTACCATCTTTCCCAATAACTTCATGCATAGACGGATGGAAGACCTTCCTTTTGCCTTTATCACTCGGACCAAGTCTCCTATGGCTTTTGTCTTTGGCTTGGGAAGAAACACCTTACTTTGGGACATGTCTATAATCATGCCCGAATACTCTAGCCTTCTTTGAGGCTGCAAGGAGAATTTTTCCAGATTGAGGACCCAGCCTAGGTACTTTAAATATTCCACTGTGCTGTGCACATTGTGGCCTAAGCATGCAGCGGACTGATCTATGATCAACAGATCGTCCAGGTAGGCTGTTACTGCTATGCCTCATGCCCTTAGCCTTGCCAGGGCCGGGGCCAGTATTTTTGTGAACACTCGAGGTGCTGTAGCCAGCCCGAAAGGAAGGGCCACAAACTGAAAGTGGCCCTGAACCACTGCAAACCTTAGAAACCTTTGGTGAGTGGGAAATATTGGCACATGTACAGTAGATATGCATTTCTGATGTCTATTGATGCCAGGAATTCTGTTCCCTGGAGGGTGGAGACAACTAAACGAACAGACTCCATGCGAAAGAAGCGAATGTTCATAAACTGATTCAGGCTTTTCAGATCTAGGATAGGTCTGACATCCCCGTTTGGCTTTGGAACCGTGAAAAGGTTTGAGCAGAACCCTGATCTCTGATCCTCTGGGGCTAACTCCATGATTACCCCTTGGGACAACAGGCGTTGCAAGGCCAAAAACAAAGGCCTTCTTATTTCTGGATCTTTGGCAACTCTTGATCTCAGAAAACGAGGTGGTGAAAGTTCTCTGAATTCCAGCTTGTAGCCTGAGGACACTGTGGCGATGACCCAGTTGTCCCAAACTTCATCCCGCCAGGCGTTTGCAAATTGCAGCAACCTTCCCCCCACTCGGCCGAGCTGGAGCATCCCTTCATAGGGAAGTTTTCGGGTTCTGCTTAGATTTTGAACCCCAAGTTCTTTTCTGCCCTTGGGCTTGGCTCTGGGCCTTTCCCCTAGTGCTAGACTGGGGAGACCGTCGCTACTGCCTGGAAAATTAGGTTCCAGGAGCTGGAGAAAGAGAATGCTTAAATGAAGGATGTTTGCTCTTCTTTTTTACCGGCAAAAGAGTAGATTTGCCTCCAGTAATTTTTTGGATGTATTTATCCAAGTCATCCCCAAACAGGCATCCTCCCTCGAGGGGAACGCTGCCAAGTATCTTTTGCAAGAAACCTCGGCCTCCCAATGTTTTAACCAAAGGGACCTGCGCATGTGAACCTGCAGGAGATGCAAGCGGGATGCTTGCTGAACAAAGTCCATAATCGCATCAATAGCAAAACACAAGGCCTTAGGAAGGTCCTCATAAACCTCAATCTCCTCTGTAGGGAGGAGATTAGTCATATGCTTCATTTGTTCTTTGATGAACTGACATACACCAATAGCTGCAACTGCAGGTTGTACTACAGCACCGGCCATAGAGGAGTCTTTCAATAAAGATTCCAGCTTTTTATCAGTTGGATCCTTAAAGCCCTGAGCATTATCTATAGGACAGGTCAGGCTTTGTTTGCACATGAATTAGCTGCATCTATAGCAGGTACCCCCCATTTCTTAGTGAAACCTTCCTCCATATGATAAAGGAGGGAAAAATACTCTGGAGGAGAAAACAGTTTATCTGGGTGAAGCCTGTCATCATACATCAGTTTATCCAGCAAGGGATGAACTGCAAAGGTGCATGAAGCCTGTGGGGATTTCCGAGATCCCAAAGAGGAAACAGAGGGCATAGAAGCTTCAACAGGAGGAAATTTGTAAGTGGCACACACACTCTCTGCATAATATTGCACCTGCCTCTTTAGTGACTGAGAAGTCGCAGGAATCCTCTCATCCTCTAAGTCCTCAGACTGCACATGATCCTCATCTCCAGAGAGGGATTTTTCACCCTCAGAAGGCTCATCCGATGAGAGAGCCAGAGCAGATGAAGGAGATCTACCCTGTTTTCTGCTATCTTTCAAGGAGGTTGCGATTATAGTAGAAATCCTTCTAAGCCATCCAAAGCAACTTTTAAAGCGTCCTCAGTGACGTATACAGGAGCTGCCATAGGAGAAGCTGCAGAACCAGACAGGGGCTCAACCTGTGAGGCTGCTATCAGACTGACAGAGGGGGATGGTAAACTGCAGGCAAGCTCAGAATCCTTAGCCATAAGTGGGGATTTCCAGGTGCCTATTTCACTAGCCCTTGTACCTCTTCTGGGGGACATAGTCCTTACTGCAAAGCAAAGGTACTATCCACAAAAAATGCAATCACGGTTGTGCTATAGTCTTACAATACAAATATATTAGCTCACTGCACAACCATATGCCGAGTAGGCGTCTTAGGTTTGCCTGGTTCAATCCACAGGGATGCTTACAGCCCACAGCTCTGTGTCCATGCCGCTTACAGAAGGCTTCTGGCGTGCTGGACTTTAAATCAGCCTCTTGGCGCCTGTACACAGGTGCGCCGTGTCTGCGCACGGGCACGAGCAACCATGGTCCTCCCCTTCTCAATCTGCCCATTAGACAGCATAAAGCACAATCCTGGCACGCCGACCGTCATGGCAGTGCCCAGGGCGAAGAGGAAAGAGGGAGCAGATCACTGGGGGCTTCATTGGGGGGACCCCTGTATGTGTTTGTGGCAAAGCCTGCAGTGGAGGTGAGTGGCGTTTTAACTGACCGCCTTCACTGAGTGTGTCCTGGATGGCTATGTAAGAATACACCAGGTATGCACTTACTCCCTCCAGTGGTGAAAACCAGGGAAGACATCCTACTCACAGAAGATAATATTAAAATAAATTATCCTCTCTTACCTTATCCACACCGCAGCTACTAAGGAGTAGTTCCAGCTTTCACCCATCATGGCGGGCAAGTTGTGCCAACCTTCAGGTTTACCAAGGATTCCATTAAAGAAACCTCATACCTGGACCTGTAGAAGACTCTGCCAGTAACTTTTTGTGCCACAGTTGTAATAATACACCAAAGTCTGGATCCCAGAGCCTAGACCTCCACAGAGAGACCTTATAGGCAAACCTTGTTTCTTCTTTACACGAGGCCCGGGTACCACCCATCTTAGGCTTTTGATATCGGCCCAAGGAATGGATTCGGTTATAGCTCCTAGGCCTCTGCAGAAAGACCATCAAAAGAGCTTTTTCTTCTTAGCACATGTTGAACGTGACCTTAGACACTGACAAGAAAAATTAGGTACTCTCCATTTGGGAGGGGTTATATAGGGGAGGATTTCAATTTTAATTGGGTTTACCAGTGTCCACCTGTGGTGACTACATAACCCATTAAGTAATTAAAGGCTATGTGTCAGGGGAAATTTTCATGGTTTCTTGCACCGGGGCCGCTTCTGCATTAATGTATAATTGGTCAATTAAATCACCAATATTCAGTAAGTGATATCACCCAGGGAGTGTCGTGACGGGATCAGAAATGTCCATCAGTCAGTGTTTCTTTTCCATTCGGCAGTCAACTGGCATTGTTTATCATGATTGATAAGGATCTGTTGAAACTGTTGAGCCTAAGGAGGACAGCACAAGAGAGTGGGTGAGTATAGCAGACAGGTGTGTTCTTCTAGATCAGGGGTCTCAAACTGGTGGCCCTACAGCTGTTGCGTAACTACAAGTCCCATCTTGTCTTTGAGGGAGTCATGCTTGTAACTGTCAACCTTGCAATGCCCCATGGGACTTGTAGTTTGTTTTGCAACAGCTGGAGGGCCACCAGTTTGAGACCCCTGTTCTAGATTCTGGGGTCTGTTTTTCTTTCATATTGTCCCCAAAGTTGGGCTTCAATAACATTTTCTGTTTGTCATTTTATTTCTTCAGATGACACATCGTAGGAACAGAACAATTGTGGTTGAAGTCTTCTTCGTTGGGTTTGAAAGTCTCACCGAATACAAAGCTCCATTCTTCCTTCTCCTATTCCTTGTCTACACTTTCACCTGCATCGATAACTCCCTGATAATCCTTCTAATATGGAAGAGCCCTCGTCTCCATTCCCCCATGTACTACCTGATCGCCAATTTGCTCTTTTGCGAAATTATCTATATTACGAACCTGGTGCCGCCCTTGATGCACAGCACCCTATCCGGAAGATGGTCCATGGACTTTATTAGCTGCCTTGTCCAGATAAATGTTATGATTTGTGTTACGAGTGTTGAGACTTTCCTGCTTACGCTGATGTCATATGACCGATATCTGGCCATTTGTCAGCCACTGAGATACTCTACCCTCATACACAACAGGCTCTGCTTGTACTTTATCATTGCTTTTTGGATCGTTTCACTCGTGATTGTTTCGGCAATAATTTACCTGTTACTTTCTCTGGTATTTTGTGCCCCCCTTGCTATGGAGCACTTTGTCTGTGAATATACTGCATTTTTTTCTTTTGCATGCATTATGTCGGACAGGATGCCTCTTATTATATTTGGCTTAGTGGTCAGCACTGTAATGAATGCACCTTTTCTACTTATCCTTGTGTCCTACATTTTGATCGTAATCTCAGTCCTTAAGATAAAGTCATCAGCTGGCAGAAAGAAAGCCTTCTCCACCTGCGGTTCCCATCTATTGGTGGTGTCTATATATTTTGGAATACCTTTTTTAGCAAGTACGGTACCAGGGGGAGGAGATTACTATAATTTTATGGCCGCCATATACTATGGGGTGCCCCCACTCATAAACCCCATTATTTACAGTTTAAGGAACCAGGAGATTCATAAAGCTCTACAAACAGCAATGAGTCCCATAAAGCAACATTTTAGCGGGAAAATAAGCCACTAATAAATACATTTTGTATCAATTTATCATTGTATATTCGCATTATTTATCAGGATTTAGTGGATTTGAAAATGCCAGACGCTTTTTAAAACCCAATTGAATTTTCAGTTTACATACATTCCAGTAAAGTCTGACACACGGTCGGAATTTCTGACAACAAATATTCGATGTGAGCTTGTTGTCGGAAAGTCCAACCGTGTGTATGCTCCATCGGACATGTGCTGTCGGAATTTCCGACAACAAATGTTTGAGAGCTGGTTCTCAATTTTTCCGACTGCAAAAGTTGTGGTTGGAAATTCCGACCGCGTGTACACAATTCAACGCACAAAAGTTCTACACATGCTCGAAATCAATTCGACGCATGCTCAGAATCATTGAACTTCATTTTTCTCAGCTCGTTGTAGTGTTGTACGTCACCGCGTTCTTGACGTTCGGAATTTCAGAGCAACATTTGTGTGATCGTGTGTATGCAAGACAAGTTTGAGCCAACATCCGTTGGAAAAAAGTCCATGGTTTTGTTGTCGGAATGTCCGATCGTGTGTACGCGGCATTACGGTTCATTTTATTAATCACTTGTGTAGCGCCCCCTTTACTTTCAGTAAGGGCACTACGCTAAAGTTAGTGGGAGAATGAGAGAGATAAGTTGCTCTCATTCTTAATTTTGTTAAATTTGGCTGTCACCAAATCTGGATTGTTCTGTGGGTCAGACTGCGTTCTAGGGATGCGGTACCAGCCCTGGGCGGCAGGTGGCACCAGAGAGGTCCAGGCGGAGCCGCTTCTTCTCAGCAGCCAATCAGAGGAGTTTTCCCTTGCAGGGCATGCTGGGGAGGAGTATTTCTGTGGCGGAGGCCGTTGTTCTTGGTTCTTCGTGGGTTCCTGGTTCCAGGTGCGACACCCACCTTTAGGGTGTGCGCACATCGCGGGCCCCACCACTATGGCCTACCTGGCCTGGGGTCGCACGCTACGTGGAGTTCCAGACTCTGAGCCCTCCTGGTCTGGAGCAACTGATGCTACCAAGGGGCCCCAGTGACTTACTGGGTCCCCCTTCTACTGAGGAGATCCCAGGCTGTATGCCATTCGGTGGGGGATCGGTTTGAGGAGAACCCGGAGGCAGGTTATCCAAAAAAGTGCTTGAACGAACCATCGGGGATCTGGTGACCGGAACATTGACAGGTACACTTGCACTGTCAACCAGTGACCCTAACGCTAATTACTGGGAGGATTTGCTCAATCATTTAGCTCACCCAAGTACTATGCCTGTGGCAGAGGTCTCATCTGAGTCAGGTCTGTGGCAGAGACCTGTTTCTCCCAGCAACCTTAAAGTGGACGCTCCGGCAGCCAGGCCTGTGGCAGGGGTCTGTCCGGGGGCACTTCACCCACTCTGGCTGGAGTGGCGACGAACTGTACAATTACAGAAAGCAGGATTGCTTTCCTACTATCCAAAGCCTGATACTGCAAAGTTCCTTTACTTCATCAACCTTTTCTGTCTACCTCAAGTTGGTGTTGGTTGTGTTGGGCCAAGAAATAAAGCATTCAGAAAACCTTATCTACTGACTGGACATTCGATTTCTGCTCTACCTTCACCCCTAGACGTCACACAGAGGTAACTTAATACGCCGATCCCAAATCAATCAGCGGCTCCTGAGGGGGTATCGCTACACTTGCCTACCGGGCAATTTCACCTCCTTCCTGCCCATGCCAATTTTCAGTATTGTTTATTGTGTTTCTCCACTGCAGTGAATAAAAATGCACCTATTCGGAATCTACTATCTCATCTGAATGTCTTGTTTGGAGACTCCATAACCTGATTTAACAAAGGTATATAACACACAGAAGGTATAGGTTCAATAATGCTGAGGATGCAAGGATAGCAGGAGTTAGTGATATGGAATACACAGAGGGAAGGTGTTGGGGGTATGTAATGCACAGAACGATGGGGTCAGATCTCAAGTATCTCTCCGCGGATCCCTTCAGATGACAGGTCCATTTCCGCTCTACATAGACACAGACACAGCACACTGCTCACTATGGGGCGGTTGGATGGAAATGGACTGCATGTCCGGTTAAATTGGATTGTCATATGATCCGCCAGATGGATAGAGAACCTATGCCCATCTGTCTGTTTTTAGCAAACTGTATCAGATTTCGATGCTGGCGGAGGACATCGGACTCCTGTCCGCTGACATCAACCCCCCCTTATAGAGAACAATCGGTGGTCCGATCAGTCTGCTGGTGTCAAAGGGGCCTAAAAGTGTACAGAGTAGGAGGTAGTCTGACAGATTGACGTAGGGAGTTCTATAGAATGGGAAAAGTCCCGAAGGCAAGTATGGGTGGAGTTGACAAGGGACCTAGAGAGCAGGAGGTCTTGGGAGGAACAAAGAGAACAATTTGGTTAAGTGTTGGGTGGCTTTGTAAGATATTGTTAGTATTTGAATTTGATTAATTGGGTGAGTGGCAGAGAGGGGTAGCAGACACTGAACGGTTGGCAAGGTGGGTGAGTCTGGCAGCAGCATTCATGATGGACTGAAGGAGGGTTAGCCTATGTAAAGATAAGCCAATGAGGATGGAGTAACAATAGTCAAGGTGAGAGATTACCAGAGAGTAGAGTTGGGCCCCAGCTTCGTTCGCACAGAACAAACACTATCAAAGTTTATGGGACCCGAATTTGAAAAATCAAAAGTCCCCATTTTGAAGGCTTATATGCAAGTCATTGGCCATAAAAAATATATGGGAGCCCGGGTACTGCCCTGAGGGACATGTATCAGTGCAAAAAGTTTTATTAACCACTTAAGACCCGGATCATTATGCAGGTTAAGGACCTTGCCCCTTTTTGCGATTCGGCAATGCATCGCTTTAACTGACAATTGCGCGGTCGTGCGACGTGGCTCCCAAACAAAATTGGCGTCCTATTTTTCCCACAAATAGGGATTTCTTTTGGTGGTTTTTGATCACCTCTGCGGTTTTTATTTTTTGCACTATACACAAAAATAGAGCAACAATTTTGAAAAAAATGCAATATTTTTTACTTTTTGCTATAATAAATATCCCCCAAAAACATATAAAAAAACGTTTTTTTTTTTCCTCAGTTTAGGCCGATACGTATTCTTCTACCTATTTTTGGTAAAAAAAAAATCGCAATGAGCGTTTATTGATTGGTTTGCACAAAATGTATAGCATTTACAAAATAGGGGATAGTTTTATTGCATTTTTATTAATATTTTTTTTTTACTACTAATGGCGGCGATCAGCGATTTTTTTTCGTGACTGCGACATTATGGCGGACACATCGGACAAGTTTGACACATTTTTGGGACCATTGTCATTTTCCAATGACAATTGCAGTTATGAAGTTAACCACTAGGGGGCACTGTAGGGGTTAAGTGTGACCTCATGTGTGTTTCTAACTATAGGGGGCGGGGCTGGACGTGTGATGTGAGTGATCGTCTTTTCCTATATGAGGGAACAGACAATCACCGACACTGCCTCAATGAAGAACTGGGAAGGTGTGTTTACATACACTTCTCCCCGTTCTTCATCTCAGGTGACCGATCGCGGTCCCGCGGGCACGGTCACAGAGCTTCGGCTGGGCTTAAAGAGACACGTACAGGTACGTGATTGTGCCAACGTATATCGGCGTGAATGCGTCCTTAAGAGGTTAAAAAATATTGGGCCAGATCCACAAAAGAGACACGACGGAGTAACTGCTGTTACTCCATCGTATCCCTTGTCCTAACTTTGGAACTGATCCACAGAAGCAGTTTTCCAAAGTTAGGCAGAAGATCAGGCATGTGTAATTGAATTACACTGCCGAATCTTAGGATGCAGTACCGCATCCGCCGCTGGGGGCATTTCGAGTCGAAATGCCGCTTCTAGTATGCAAATTAGCACTTAAGGCGATCCACAAAGCTTTTCAGCCTCGTTTTTTCGCCGTAAGTTTTAGTTTGCAAGTGTAAAACTAGGGCTGGTGTTACAAAGTGTAAACTAGTAACACCATGTAAAAGCCCATTCAAGCGACGGCATTTGGTATGCATTCCCGAGGGAGAACTCCACGGCAATTTGTAAAAACAAAACCGGCATGGGTTCCCCCCCAGGAGCATACCAGGCCCTTAGGTCTGGTATGGGTTGTAAGGAGACCCCCCTACGGCGAAAAATCGACGTAGGGGGTCCCCCTACAATCCATACCAGACCCGTATCCAAAGCACGCTACCCGGCCGGTCAGGAAGGGAGTGGGGACGAGCGAGCGCCCCCCCCCTCCTGAGCCGTGCCAGGCCGCATGCCCTCAACATGGGGGGGTTGGGTGCTCTGGGGCAGGGGGGCGCACTGCGGGCCCCCCCACCCCAGAGCACCCTGTCCCCATGTTGATGAGGACAGGACCTCTTCCCGACAACCCTTGCCGTTGGTTGTCGGGGTCTGCGGGTGGGGGCTTATCGGAATCTGGGAGTCCCCTTTAATAAGGGGGCCCCCAGATACCGGCCCCCCACCCTAAGTGAATGGATATGGGGTACATCGTACCCCTACCCATTCACCTGGAGGCAAAAAGTTAAAGTTATTAAACACACAACACAAGGGTTTTTAAAATAATTTATTATTCTGCTCCGGAGGCCCCCCCTGTCTTCTTTATTAGCTCTAATACCAGGGGGGGCTTCTTCTTCCACTCTCCGGGGGTCTTCTCCGCTCTCCGGGGGGGGTTTCTTCTTCCGCTCTCCGGGGGGGGCTTCTCCGCTCTCCGGGGGTCTTCTTCTATCTTCTCCCCTCTTCCGCTGTTGACTCGGCGAACCCCGGTTCTTCTGCAGCTGTCCGGTGCCTTCTTCTTCAGCGCTGGCTGCCTGCTATCTTTGTGTGTTAGCTCAATTTCTAACAGGCAGCCGGCGCGGTCTTCTGTGACGTCAGGTTCTTCTTCTCCCTTCTTCCGATGTTGACTCGTCGCCTCTTGTCACTGTAATGATGGAAGCGCGCCTTGCATCCCATTTATATAGGCATCACCGCCCCATCATGCTCCGGCAGGTACCCACGTGGTGGGTGCCTACCCACGTGCACCCACCACGTGGGTACCTACCGGAGCATGATGGGACGGTGATGCCTATATAAATGGGATGCAAGGCGCGCTTCCATCATTACAGTGACAAGAGGCGACGAGTCAACATCGGAAGAAGGGAGAAGAAGAACCTGACATCACAGAAGACCGCGATGGCTGCCTGCTAGTAATTGAGCTAACACACGAAGATAGCAGGCAGCCAGCGCTGAAGGAGAAGGCACCGGACAGCTGCAGAAGAACCGGGGTTCGCCGAGTCAACAGCGGAGAGCGGCGAAGATAGAAGAAGACCCCCGGAGAGCGGAGAAGCCCCCCCCCGGAGAGCGGAAGAAGAAACCCCCCCCGGAGAGCGGAGAAGACCCCCGGAGAGTGGAAGAAGAAGCCCCCCCTGGTATTAGAGCTAATAAAGAAGACAGGGGGGGCCTCCGGAGCAGAATAATAAATTATTTTAAAAACCCTTGTGTTGTGTGTTTAATAACTTTAACTTTTTGCCTCCAGGTGAATGGGTAGGGGTACGATGTACCCCATATCCATTCACTTAGGGTGGGGGGCTGGTATCTGGTGGCCCCCTTATTAAAGGGGACTCCCAGATTCCGATAAGCCCCCGCCCGCAGACCCCGACAACCAACGGCAAGGGTTGTCGGGAAGAGGTCCTGTCCTCATCAACATGGGGACAGGGTGCTCTGGGGTGGGGGGGCCCGCAGTGCGCCCCCCTGCCCCAGAGCACCCAACCCCCCCATGTTGAGGGCATGCGGCCTGGCACGGCTCAGGATGGGGGGGGGGGCGCTCGCTCATCCCCACTCCCTTTCCTGACCGGCCGGGTAGCGTGCTTTGGATACGGGTCTGGTATGGATTGTAGGGGGACCCCCTACGTCGATTTTTCGCCGTAGGGGGGTCTCCTTACAACCCATACCAGACCTAAGGGCCTGGTATGCTCCTGGGGGGTGAACCCATGCCGGTTTTTTCTTTGAAAATTGGCATGGAGTTCTCCCTCAGGAATGCATGCCGAGCGACGCTGTCAATTTTTTTTTTTTCCCGACGCAATCCACAAAACTCGGCGTAACGTAACTTCGCGCATGCGCAGTACGGCCGGCGCGGGAGCGCGCCTCATTTAAATGGGACTCGCCCCATTTGAATAGGAACGCCTTGCGCCGGCGGAATTTTAGTTACACGGCCTGAAATTTCTAGATAAGTGCTTTGTGGATCGGGCACTTAGGTAGAAATTTTAAGGCAGTGTAACTTAAATGGGGTTTTTTAAGTTGCGCCAGGTTTTTGTGGATCTGGCCCATTGTTTTTACAGGAGCAGTGATTTTAAAATGCGTGAAGCAATAAAAATGAAAAATTCATTTAAATATAGTGCCTGGGGGCCCCTTAGTCTGCTTGTAAAGTGACGCATATGTACCGCGTATAGAACCTGCTGCAGCAAAACTGACATTTCTAAAGAAAAAAAATGACCTTTAAATTGTTGGCAATACAATACCATTGCTGGTAATACAAAAATGTTAAGAAAAATTACGTGGGGGTCCCCCTAATCCATACCAGATCCCCCAAGCCAAATTTTTTTTTTAAACGGCATGGGGCTCCCCCCAAAATCCATACCAGACCCTTACCCGAGCATGCAGCCTGGGAGGTCAGTAAAGGGGGAGACATTAGGCCCTCCCCACCTGAACCCTACCAGGCCACATTCCCTCAACATGGGGGGGTGCTTTGGTGCGTGAGGCTCTTCCCGACAACCCTGGGCTGTGGTTGTGGGGTTTGCAGGCAAGGGGCTCATCAGAATCTGCAAGCCCCCTTTAACAAGGGGGTGCCAAGATCATAGCCCCCTCCCTATGTGAATGAGTATGGGGTACATTGTACCCCTACCCATTCACCCAAAAAAGTGTCAAAAGTAAATAAAGACAGGAGGCAGTTTTTGACTTTATTAATTCCTTTATTAAAAAAAAAACAATGTCCCCCCGATGTAGATTTATTGTCACTCATGATCGATGATGGATCTACATCGGGGGACATTGTTTTTAAAAATGTTTTAATGAGTCGGGGTACAGTGTACTCCATACTTATTCACATGGGGGCCAGGATCAATGGGGGCTTCCAGATCTCAATAAGCACCCTGCCCATAGACCCCCCATAACCACCGGCCAGGCTTGTCAGGAAGTGACCCTTGTCCTCATCAACATGGGGACAAGGTGCTTTGGGGAGCACCCCCCATGTTGAGGACATGTGGCCTGGTATGGTTCAGGAGGGTGGGCGCTTGCTGGTCGACACCCTTTCCTGTCCTGCCAGGCTGCATGCTCAGATAAGGGCCTGGCACGGATGGGGGGACCCCCACTCCGTTTTTTTTACCTTTTTACTATTGCCGGCAATGTTTTTTTTTTTTTTTTTTTTTCATTTAGCTTGATGACTTTGTTGTTAAGGATATAGCGGCCGACTTCCCAGCCTGCTCCTTAACAACCAGCTATTCACTGTGCCCTCATTGGGCTTAGAATGCACTGTGCAGCGTGCAGTGCATTATGGGGCGCTCAGCAGTTGAACATCCCCCCGAGCGCCCTGCAAAATTCAGGTGTTCACTGAACGCTCGAACAGGCGATGTGCGGGATGAATTTTTGCTTGGCTCAAACTGATCGGCCCAACTCTATCAGGGAGTGAATTAAAAGCTTTGTGGTGTCATCAGTTAGGAGTTGGCGTATTTTGGAGATGTTACGAAGGTTGAGGCTGCAAGCTTTGAACAGTGATTGGATGTGGGGCTGAAAGAAGACATGATTGTCAAGTGTCAGAATCAGGCAGCCAGTCACAGTGTCTCCAATCACTACCACACCAGTCACAGTGTCTCCAATTACTACCACACCAGTCAACGTGTCTCCAATTACTACCACACCAGTCACAGTGTCTCCAATCACTACCAAACCAGTCACAGTGTCTCCAGTCACTACCACACCTGTCACAGTGTCTCCATGCACTACCACACCAGTCACAGTGTCTCCAATCACTACCAAACCAGTCACAGTGTCTCCAATCACTACCAAATCAGTCACAGTGTCTCCAGTCACTACCACACCAGTCACAGTGTCTCCAATCACTACCACACCAGTCACAGTGTCTCCAATCACTACCAAACCAGTCACAGTGTCTCCAATCACTACCACACCAGTCACAGTGTCTCCAATCACTACCAAACCAGTCACAGTGTCTCCAATCACTACCATACCAGTCACAGTGTCTCCAATCACTACCACACCAGTCACAGTGTCTCCAATCACTACCACACCAGTCACAGTGACTCCAGTCACTACCACACCAGTCACAGTGTCTCCAATCACTACCACACCAGTCACAGTGTCTCCAATCACTACCACACCAGTCACAGTGTCTCCAGTCACTACCACACCAGTCACAGTGTCTCCAATCACTACCACACCAGTCACAGTGTCTCCAGTCACTACCACACCAGTCACAGTGTCTCCAATCACTACCACACCTGTCACAGTGTCTCCAATCACTACCACACCAGTCACAGTGTCTCCAGTCACTACCACACCAGTCACAGTGTCTCCAATCACTACCACACCAGTCACAGTGTCTCCAGTCACTACCACACCAGTCACAGTGTCTCCAGTCACTACCACACCAGTCACAGTGTCTCCAATCACTACCACACCAGTCACAGTGTCTCCAATCACTACCACACCAGTCACAGTGTCTCCAATCACTACCACACCTGTCACAGTGTCTCCAATCCCTACCACACCAGTCACAGTGTCTCCAATCACTACCACACCTGTCACAGTGTCTCCAATCACTACCACACCAGTCACAGTGTCTCCAATCACTACCACACCAGTCACAGCATCTGGAACTTCCTCCTCCCAGCCACGTACTTTTTGGGGATATTTATTATAGCAAAAAGTAAAAAACATTGCTTTTTTTCCCAAAATTGTCGCTCTATTTTTGTTTATAAAAAATAAATACAGCAGAGGTGATCAAATACCACCAAAAGAAAGCTTTGTTTGTGGGAAAAAAAGGACGTAAATGTTGGTTGGGAGCCACGTCGCACGACCGCGCAATTGTCAGTTTTAGCGGAGAAGTGCCGAGTAGCAAAAAGTGGCCTGGTCTTTGGCCAGCCAAATCCTCCGGGGCTGAAGTGGTTAACACATCAGATGGTGGCTGACTATAGAAAGACTTTTCATTACAAAGCCGGTTCACCTGCCGGATGAGGAACGCACAATTCAGACCTATGGGAGTGGAAGGGCTGAGGGTGTCAATCTGTCTCCAGGAACACAATAGGATTAGATTGAGGAAATTAATTGTGGTCGGTGACTAGAGACAGTAGAAGAGAGAACCGAGAAATTCAATTCCACACTAATAAAGGGATTTTCAGCAGGCGAGTACGGGATTGTATTTCATCTTCTTCTATTGATGTTGTTCATCGTGGAATGCTGACTTTGCGACAATCACAGCAATGGGAATTTGGGCTTAAGCCAAAGAAAAACATATCTGATAAAAAAAATGTCATTTAATTTCTTCAGTTTAGGCCAATATGTATTCTGCTACATATATTTGGTAAAAAAAAATCCCAATAAGTGTTTATTGATTGGTTTGCACAAAGGTTATACTGCTGGATTCACGTAGGGCGGCGTATGTTTTAGCCAGCGTAGCGTATCATATTTACGCTACGCCGCTCTAAGTCAGAGAGGCAAGTGCTGTATTCACAAAGCACTTGCCTCCTAAGTTACAGTGGCGTAGCGTAAATGAGCCGGCCTAAGCGCACCTAATTCAAATATGGAACAGGGGGGCGTGTTTTATGTTAATGATTCGTGACCCGGCGTGATTTACGTTTTTAACGAACGGCGCATGCGCCGTCCGTGGACATATCCCAGTGTGCATTGCTCCAAAGTACGCCGCAAGGACGTATTGGTTTCGACATGAACATAAATTACGTCCAGCCCTATTCACGGACGACTTACGCAAACGACGTAAAATTTTCAAAATTCGACGTTGGAACGACGTCCATACTTAACATTGGCTAGGCCAGCTATTTGACTAACTTTATGCCTGAAAACGCCTTACGTAAACGGCATATCTTTACTGCGACGGGCAAGCATACGTTCGTGAATAGGCATATCTCGCTGATTTACGTATTCTAGGCGTAAATCAGCGTTCACGCCCCTAGCGGCTGGCGGAACTAGACAGCTAAGATACGACGGCGCAGGCAGTCATATCTTAGCTACATTTAAGTGTATCTCAATTGGAGAATACACTTAAATGTACGACGGCGCAGATTCAGAGTTACGACGGCGTATCTACTGATACGCCGGCTTAACTCTTTGTGAATCTAGTTAATAGAGTCTACAAAATAAGGGATATTTTTATGGCTTTTTATTTCTACTTTTTTTTTACTAGTAATGGTGGCGATTAGATATTTTTTAGTGGGACTGCGACATTGTGGCTGGTGCTTGCTAACTGTGTGTGTGTGTGTGGGGGGGGGGGGGGTTGCTCTGACACGATGAAGACAGAAATCGCCTTCAGAAATCGAGCAGGAACACAAGGGCCCGGATTCACAAAGCACTTACGCCGACGTAGAACAAGATACGCCGACGTAAGTGCAAATGTGCGCCGGACCCACAAACTAAGATGCGCCTAAAAATAGGCTTCATCCCGCCAACGTAACTTGCCTATGCCGGTGTAGGGTGGGCGCACATTAAGGCTGGACGCATGTGACGCTCACATTGATTTGCGATTCAAATATGCAAATGAGGGAAATACAGCGATTCACGAACATACGTGCGCCCGACGCAGGCTACGTGATGTGCGCATAAGTTGAACGTCCGGCGTAAAGTTAAGCCCCATAAGGGAGGTGCAACCCAGCAGCAGACATGCAAAGGTCTGCACCAGGGAACTCAAGACGGCGTTTACGTTGTTAATGTTGGATGTGTGTCTGGCTAGGTGTAGGTTATGTTCACGCCGTAGGCAGTGATCCGGCGTAGTTTAGGCAGTTGTTTCGACGTGGTTGTAAGCATGCGCAGAGGGATGCGTCCACGTCCCGGCGCATGCGCAGTTCGTGATACGTATCTGTCTGGCGCTCGGCCCATCATTTGCATGGGGTCACGCCTCATTTGCATGGCTCACGCCCACTTCCACCTATGCCGGTGTACGCCTTCGAAACCCAGCGCAGTTATAGGAGCACTGGCTTTGTGAATTCCATGCGTTGGCGCAGCGTATATTATTTGCGCTACGGCGGCGTAATGTGCGCCCGCTCTCTGTGAATCTGGGCCAAGATCTCTATCTTCTTCCCTGTCAGAACGGCGATCTGCTTTGCTTACATAGGTAGATTGTGGTTCTACCTCTCTGGGGAATGATCGCGGGTGGCCAGCGGACATCAGGTAAATCAGACCCACTGATTGGTATCCCCGGTCTCCAATCAGTGCACGAATTCTGCCTCCAGCAGCGTGCGTGCTCGTGCCCCCCCTAGTGTCTGTTGCACAAAATGACATACAGGTACATCGTTTCCGACCTGCCGCAGTAAGAGTGCAGTAGGTGGTCGGCAACTGGTTAATCAGTACAGTATTGATCAGAGAAAAGGGCCATGCATGCTCGGAAATGACAGTATACATTACAATACAATACAACACCTTACATCACTTCCAAAAGTTGTATTCTGTCGTACCAGAATTTTCGTAAGTTTAGTAACCTCACAGTTAATCTTGGTGGGCGCTGAAACGGGCCCTGATGTGAAATATTATATCAAGAATTGTAATTACATGCCACTGTTAAACAGGGGCAGAAAATCTGGGCTTTAGGCGGTGGTGGTGACACAACACTGTAAAGCCTCCCAGATACTCTTGTTGAGCACAGGAACGAGCCCTGCTGTGAAATATTACAGCTAAAAAATTGTAATTACACGCCCCTGTTTTGGCAGAAAAATTGGGCCTCAGACAGTGGTGGTGGTGCCCTGAATCAAACATTTTCTTAGAAGCTAACATCATCAAGATTGAGGAGGAATAGGGTAGTAACTCAGCATATTAGGGTAGTCACTCAGCATAATAGGGTAGTCACTCAGCATAGGCAATATTCAAGGGATCCCACATCCATATAAAAATTAATCGGTTACATCAGCATTCAGTGCTTGGTAGCTGGTGATCCAAGACTAATTCATTTTTTATGAAGGTGAGCTGTTTTCCAGCGAGAACTCGTCTATGTGGTCTTTTATTAAACTCTCCAGTATCTTCCCAACCCTTTGTGGCTGAAGTGGTTGAACTCTGTCCAGGGATGGACTGGCCATTGGGACTACAGGGAGTTTCCCGGTGGGCCGATGGCTCAGTGGGCCGGCTTCAGTGACAGCGGCCTGCCGCCCCCTCCGCTCCTCTGTCTCTCCCTCCCCGCAGCGCTCACCTGGGGGGAACAAAGAAGCAGGGGGAGGACCAGAAGAGCAGGGGGGACGACAGGGGAGCATGGGGGGAGGGGACAGACAGCTGACTCAACAGCTATGGCTTGGGAGTTTCTCACTTCGGCCTAATCTTGTCCCATAAGGGGGGCATTTGCCCCGGGTGAAATAACGTCTAGCTTCCCCACTGGTACTGCCTAAAAGAGTACCAGTACCAGCCGTTCTACTCTAATAAAGTAGAACGGCTAGTGAAGGGGGAGAGGGGGCTTGGGTGGCCAGGGGGGGGGTGCGGGAGTTGTCCGGCCGCCATGGGAGAGACCTGTCAAAATGGGCCAGTCTGGATGAAGTCCAGGGCCAAATTTCTGCCCCAGTCCAGCCCTGACTCTGTCCAACCACACTGCTATGGGGGGGGGGGCTCATTCTTCATTTTTGTACTTAGATATACTTTGGCCAATGATTTAGTCACCATTGCCAATGTCTATTTGCACAGTATGGTAGATAAGAAGGCCTATAGTTCGCACAATAACACTTCTACATTCAGCAAACTCCAATAAAAACACTTTTCTCTAGAGGCGATACTACGGAATCTATTACTTACGGAATATATTCCCCCGGGGAAAATTGTGTTTATAAGGTATAACAATGTAAATACTGAAGCCTGCCAAGAATTCCAGCGGCCTCATTCTAAATGTTTACAGACTTTGAGATAATTACCCCCCGAGCTCCGAAACTTCATCCCTAATGTATAGAAGAAGATTCATTTATACGGGAGGCACACCTGCTGCACCCCTTGTTTGTATTGTGATGTGTATAGACATAAATAATTGCTTATTTCACAGTAACTCAGCCAATTCATTAATAAACTCTCCTGGGATTAGACACTGAAGTTGGAAAAAGGTAAAGTGAACTTATTCAAATATAGTATACAGTGCCTTGAAAAGTATTCATACCCCTTGAAATTTCCCACATTTTCTCACGTTACAACCAAAAAACGTAAATGTATTTTATTGGGATTTTATGTGATAGACCAACACAAAGTGTCACGTAGGGCCATATTCTGAGTAAAGTTACGATGGAGTATCTCTGGATACTCCATCGTATCTCTCTTTTTTGGCCAGTGTATCTATGCGAGTGATTCTTAGGCCGGGTACTCACGAGCAAACATGTACGGTGAAACCGGTCCGTCGGACCGCTTTCACCGTACATGCCTGCCAGAGGGCTTCTGTACGATGGTTGTACACACCATCGTACAGAAGTCCGCGCGTAAACACTACGCGGGGCGTGTCCACGTCGTCGCCGCCGCAACGATGACGCGGCGATGACGCGGTGACGTGGGCGGGCCTGCCATTTAAAGGCTTCCACGCATGCGTCAAAGTCATTCGACGCATGCGAGGGACGGCGGGCGCTCGGACATGTACGGTAGGTCTGTACTGACGACCGTACATGTCCGAGCGGGCAGGATTCCAGCGGATGGTTTTAAAACACGTCCAGGAATATTTGCCCGCTGGGAAAAGGCCCGGCGGGCAAATGTTTGCTGGAATTCGGCCCGCTCGCGCCTACACACGACCGAACATGTATGCTGAAACTGGCCCGCGGACCAGTTTCAGCATACATGTTTGGTCGTGTGTACGGGGCCTCAGAATCATTTTCGCATAGATACACTGAAGATCCGACATGTGTAAGTCACTTACACTGTCGGATCTTAAATGTAATTACTCCGCCGGCCGCTAGGTGGCGTTTACGTTCAGGTCTCATTTGTTTATGCAAATGAGCCTGATACGCCGATTCCCGAACGAATATGCGTCACGTAACCGTCGCTAACGTCGTTTGCGTAGGCGTAAGGTTACCCCTGCTATATGAGGCCATGTTAAGTATGGCGTCGGGTCCGCGTCGTGTTTTCCCGCCGGGTACGTCGTTTTACTAAGTCGTTCTTGAATACGACTTTACGTCAATGATGCACACATCGGCGTCATTGACGTTTTACGCCGAGAACTGGAGCATGCGCACTGGGCTATTTTAAGCCCTATTTTAAGCCCGGCGCATGCACAGTTTGTTAGAATCGGGGGCGCGCTTAATTTAAATAGAAGCCGCCCCCTTGGAGATACGCGGGGATACGCCGGGCCAAATACACTCCGCCGCCCCAAACTACGGAGCAAGTGTTTGGGGAATACAGCACTTGCTCCTGTAGGTTGGGGCGGCGGAGTGTAAATGGCTTATGCACCGCCCGCCAGAAATCTACGGGAATATGGCCCAGAATTGTGAAGTGGAAGGAAAATGATAAATGGTTTTCTTTTGTTTTTTACAAATAAATATGTGAAATGTGTGGGGGGAGGGGCATTTGTATGGCGTCCCCTTTACTCCAATACCCCTAACTAAAATCTAGTGGAACCAATTGCCTTTAGAAGTCACCTAATTAGTAAATAGAGTCCACCTGTGTGTAATTTAATCTCAGTATAAATACAACTGTTCTGTGAAGCCCTCCAAGGTTTGTTAGAGAACCTTAATGAACAATCAAAATCATGAAGGCCAAGGAACACACCAGACAGGTCAGGGACAAAGCTGTGGAGAAGTATAAAGCAGGGTTAGGTTATAAAAAAGAATCTCCCAAGCTTTGAAGATCTCACGGAGCTTCTGTTCAATCCATCATCCAAAAATGGAAAGAGTATGGCACAGCTACAAACGTACCAAGACATGGCCGTCCACCTAAACTGACCGGGCCGGGCCGGGCAAGGAGAGCATTCATCAGAGAAGTAGCCAAGAGGTCCATGGTAACTCTGGAGGAGCTGCACAGGAGCTGCACAGCTCAGGGGGGAGAATCTGTCCACAGAACAACTATTAGTGGTCTCTCCACAAATCTGCCCTTTATGGAAGAGTGACAAGAAGAAAGTCATTGGGGAAAGAAAGACATAAGAAGTCCTGTTTGCAGTTTGTGAGAAGCCATGTGGGGGAGGGGACACAGCAAACACGTGGAAGAAGGTGCTCTGGTCAAATGAGACAAAAATGTAACTTCTTGGCCTAAAAGCAAAATGCGCTGTGTTTGGATGAAAACTAAAGCCGCGTACACACGATCAGTCCATCCGATGAGAACGGTCAGATGGACCGTTTTCATCGGTTAACCGATGAAGCTGACTGATGGTCCGTCGCGCCTACACACCATCAGTTAAAAAAACGATCGTGTCAGAACGCGGTGACACAAAACACGACGTGCTGAAAAAAACGAAGTTCAATGCTTCCAAGCATGCGTCAACTTGATTCTGAGCATGCGTGGATTTTTAACCGATGGTTGTGCCTACTAACGATCGTTTTTGACCTATCGGTTACCAATCCATCGGTTAAATTTAACCACTTGCCTACTGTGCACATACACCCCCTTCCTGCCCAGACGAGATTTTAGCTTCCAGCATTGCGTCGCTTTAACTGACAATTGCGCGGTCGTGCGGCATGGCTCCCAAACAAAATTGGCGTCCTTTTTTTCCCACAAATAGAGCTTTCTTTTGGTAGTATTTGATCCCCTGTGCGGTTTTTATTTTTTGGGCTACAAACAAAAAAAGAGCGTAAATTTTAAAAAAAAAAAACACAATATTTTTTACTTTTTGCTATAATAAATATCCCATTTAAAAAAAAACTAATTTTTTTTTTCTCAGTTTAGGCCGATACGCATTCTTCTACATATTTTTGGTAAAAAAAAAAAAAATCACAATAACCGTATAGTGACTGGTTTGCGCAAAAGTTAAATTGCCTACAAAATAGGGGACATAATGATTTTTTTTTTTTTACTAGGAATGGTGGCGATTTTTCTCGGGACTACGACATTTTAGCGGACACATCGGACACTTTGACACATTTTTGGGACCATTCACATTTATACAGTGAACAGTGCTATAAATATGCATTGATTACTGTATAAATGTGACCGGCAGGGAAGGGGTTAACCACTAGGGGGCGGGGAAGGGGTTAAATGTGTAGCTTAGTGAGTGTTCTAACTGTAGGGGGGGAGGTGACCGATCTGTGTCCCTATGTACAAGGGACACAGCATCGGTCTCCTCTCCCTGACAGGACGTGGAGCTCTGTGTTTACACACAGAGCTCCACGTCCCTGCTCAGTTACTGGGCACGGGCATTGTGTTCCCAGTGACGCGCCCCCTAGCGGCTTTAAATGACAGGACGTCATATGACGTCCTGTCAGAACAATAGAGCATTCCGCCCGCCGTCATTTGACGGCGGGTGGGTGTTAAGTGGTTAAAGCAAGTTGGCTTTTTTTTACAGTAACCGTTGGTTAAATAAGATATGGGGCCCACACACGATCAGTGTAAATAAAAACGGTCCATAAGACCATTGTCCTCTGTTTAACCTATCGTGTCTAACACTGCACATCACCCTGAACACACCATCCCCACGTGAAACATGGTGGTGGCAGCATTGTGTTGTTGGGATGCTTTTCTTCAGCAGGGACAGGGAAGCTGGTCAGAGTTGATGGAAAGATGGATGGAGCCAAATACAGGGCAATCTTAGAAGAAAACCTGTTAGAGTCAGTAAAAGACAAGAGACTGCGGTGGAGGTTCACCTTCCAGCAGGACCAACGACTCTAAACATACAGCCAGAGCTACGATGGAATGGTTTAGCTCAAAGCCTATCCATGTGTTAGAATGGCCCAGTCACAGTCCAGACCTAAATCACATTTCAAATCTGTGGCAAGACTTGAAAATTGCTGTTCACAGACGCTTTCCATCCAATCTGACAGAGCTTGAGATATTTTGCAAAGAAGAATGGACAGAAATGTCCCTCTCTAGATGTGCAAAGCTGGTAGAGACATCCCCAAAAAGACTTGCAGCTGTAATTGCAGAGAAAGTTGGGTCTACAAAAGTATTGACTCCGGGGGGCGCCATACAAATGCCCCCAAAAACTTTTCACATATTTATTTCTAAAACAATTTGAAAACCATTTATCATTTTCCTTCCACTTCAGAATTATGTACCACTTTGTGTTGGTCTATCACAGTGGTCTCCAAACTGCGGCCCGAGGGCTGGATGCGGCCCTTTGCTTGCCTTTATCTGGCCCTTGGGGCACTATCCCTCCCACTGATACGAGACCCTATTCTGCCATCTGGCACCGACAATGTAGCACCATTTCTCCCACTGACACAACTAATGGGGCATTATTCCTCCCCTTAATACCAGATGTTTACTCCCACTGATGCCAGGAAAATTTCCACTCCCGCTGGCCAAAGTCCGGCCCTCCAAGAGTCTGAAGGACAATAAACTGGCCCTTTCTTTAGAATGCTTGGAGACCCCTGGTCTATCACATAAAATCCCAAATAAAATACACTTATGTTTTTGGTCCCACGTGGCAAAATGTGGAAAATGTCAATGGGTATGAATACTTTTTCAAGGCACTGTATATAATGGATATTGTACTGAATATTTGATAATGAGCTGCATCAGTTGTTATCACTAGAAAGCCAACCGCCAGCTCTAAATAAACGGTACCGGGGTGAAGCCTGCCGCTGCCTCTCACTCCGGTACAACCACTTCCTCGAAGTGACGTACAGGTACATTGTTTTGCGATGAAGTGGTTAAACCTGTCTGTGAAGAGATGCACCTGTATGATGTGTAGGATGTACTACAGCAAAACTGACACGGACAAACAATAAAAATGTAGTCTAAATTGACATTGAATGATCTTTCCCTGTCAGCTTAGTTTTCTTAAAAAAAAAAATGCCCCCCCCCCCCCAAAAAAAAACCCATACCTGATGCTTAACGGTCTGATAAGTATTTTAGGGGCCCCTCCTGGGGTTTCCTACGCTATTTAATTTTATTTAACAAAAATGCCGATGCGGCACTGGTGATCAGCTGGAAGCATGGCTCTCACCCGCAGTCACTGCTTACTTACTTGGTTTACTACTGTACTTTATTTTGTGAGTATATTTCATTTTTTTAAATAAACATTTTGTTATTACCATACTGTAATTGTTTGAGACCCATTTTTTCCCAATGGTGATAATCCATCCACTTGTGGTTCTGGAGGGATCTTGTGTAGAGATCAGTGAAGGATCACTTCTCCGTTGCTGACTGGGATGTGTTTTAACATTATACCCGGAGATACTAAAGCCGTGTTTGTGTCTCTTTTATCAAACATACACATTTGGCAAGTTCATTTCTATAAGGCCCCTTTCACACATGCGGACCGTATGTCCGCTTTTTGATCCATCTGTTTGCGGATGAAAAAGGGACATACATTGGTCCCTATGTGATTGCGGGTGTCAGCGAATGAACATCCGCTGACCAAGGGCGGATCCAGAGTCTAGTCTCGGGAGGGGCACTGCCAGAAAATAAGGTGTTGCTTACAGAAATCAATTAGGTGTCCGATGTGTCCGCTGCAATGTTGCAGTACCGCTAAAAAAATCAATGATCGCCACCATTACTAGTAAAAAATATTTAAATATAAATGCCATAAATCTATCCCATAGTTTGTAGACGATTGTCAGGGACTGCAGACATGGTACAAGAGATGGTCAGAGACTGCAGACGTGGTACAAGAGATGGTCAGAGACTGCAGACGTGGTACAAGAGATGGTCAGAGACTGTAGACATGGTACAAGAGATGGTCAGAGACTGCAGACATGGTACAAGAGATGGTCAGAGACTGCAGTCATGGTACAAGAGGTGGTCAGAGACTGCAGACATGGTACAAGAGATGGTCAGAGACTGCAGACATGGTACAAGAGATGGTTAGAGACGGCAGACATGGTACAAGGGATGGTCAGAGACTGCAGACATGGTACAAGAGATTGTCAGAGACTGCAGACATGGTACAAGAGATAATGTTTGAGAGTGGATTTTCGCACCAATAGAATGTGTGTGGAACATATAAACTTATTAAATAAAAAAAAAAAAAAAAATATATATATATAAATATATATTGGAAAGCTGCTCCCCTAAAAATATAAGAGGACAATACCTCATTAAATTTAGTGAATGTGTGGTAGGTAGGGGGCGCTAGTGTCAAATTTAATTAAAAGTAATAGCAATTACAAAATACATGTGATATCAATTAAAAATAAACAACAACTATTAATCAGAGCTAAATAGCAAAGACCCAGTTGAATCAATAGTGAAAGAATTAGATTCACAAGGGAACCTCTACTTAAAAAAGTGATGTGCTCCCAAAACCTTAAAACAAGAAAAAAATTTCTTAAGTGATAATGATAATGTCCATAAATTTCTGTAGTAGTAGTGAGCCACTTAAAAAATAACGGAGTGAATCTTGCAATGGACCAGTGACCAGGCACGCCCCCCTGAAGACGTTTACACGAAACGATCGTCGGCGGCGTAGCCTGGTCACGTTTTTTACCTTCCCCCATCATCCGACTCATGTGAGCTGGCGAGGCGAGAGGAGACACACACCGCACGCAAATTGAGGTTCCACCTCCTCATTTTAAAGGCCCGCAGACCCAGTGCCGGGATGGGCACCTTTTAATGTAAGTGGCCACTTGGCCCATGTTTTGTTTTATTATTTTATATTAACCTCTTCCATACCGGGCAGTTATACACACTTCCATACCAGGCCTATTCTGGCACTTCTCTCCTACATGTACAAATCATAATTTTTTTGCTAGAAAATTACGCAGAACCCCCAAACATTATATATGTTTTTTTAGCAGACACCCTAGGGAATAAAACGACGGTCATTGAAACCTTTTATCTTGCACGGTATTTGCGCAATAATTTTTCAAACGCCTTTTTTTGGGAAAAAAATTGTTTCATGAATTAAAAAAATTTAAAAACAGTAAAGTTAGCCCAATTTTTTTGTAAAATATGAAATATGATGTTACACCGAGTAAATAGATACCTAACATGTCACGCTTTAAAATTGCGCACACTCATGGAATGGCGCCAAACTTCGGTACTTAAAAATCTCCATAGGCAACGATTTGAAATTTTTTACAGGTTACCAGTTTAGATTTACAGAGGAGATCTAGTGCTAGAATTGTTGCTGGCACTCTAACGCACGCGGCGATACCTCACATATGTCGTTTAAACAGCGTTTACATATGTCGGCGGGACTTGCGTGTGCGTTCGCTTCTGCGCGCAAGCTACCGGGGACAGGGGCGTTAAAAAAATTAATTTTTATTTCTTTTTTTTTTTATATATATTTATTTCTTTTTTTACACTTTTTTTTTTAATTTTTTTTTTTTTTTATCACTTTTATTCCTATTACAAGGAATGTAAACATCCCTTGTAATAGGAATGTGTGTGACAGGTACTCTTTATGGAGAGATGCGGGGTCAATAAGACCCCACATCTCTCCTCCAGGCTGGAAAGCATGAAATCGGTGAAAAAAAATTCACCGATCTCATGCTTGTGGTTGCTTAGCAGCCGCAATCGCGGCTTTGTTTACTTACGGGGACCCGGGCGTGACGTCATCACATCGCGCCCGGGTCCTCCGACGGTCATAGAGATGACTGGTGACCATCTGGTCACCAGTCATCTCTATGCTTCCTGCGAGCGCCGGACGATTCGTTCTCCGGGCCCCCGATGGCACGGGAGAGCCCGGAGAAGCACCGGATGGCGGCGGGAGGGGGGGGATGTCCCCTCCCGCCGCCTGTAAGAACGATCTAGCGGCGGAACCGCCGCTATGATCGTTCTTACGTTGTGCAGAATCGCCGGCAGTTTAAAAGGATATCTGAATGATGCCTCTAGCTGCAGGCATCATTCAGATATCCACCCGGAAAGCCCAGGACGTCACATGACGTCCACTCTGAACGGCAGAAGTTCTTTGTGGACGTCATTTTACTATGGGCCGGTAGGGAAGTGGTTAAAAACCGGTTGCACTATGGAGTTTCTCTGTTTTTCATTCCATTTCTGAGAATATTGGGAGAAGATTTGCCTGTGTCAACTACTGGAGAACGCACTATATGTTTGCAGACATTCAGAACTGCACAAGCGTGTTTGACTTTCTTTTTAGTTAAAGGAGTCAAAGCGCTGTGGTAAGCGCATATATTTATTCACTTTTGGGTGTCGTGTTTGCGGAATTGGTGGAAGGATTTTGAAGCACTGCAGCATATGAGAAGATTGCATGTTTTTCTTCTGGTCCATTGCAAGATTCACTCCGTTATTTTTTAAGTGGCTCACTACTACTACAGAAATTTATGGACATTATCATTATCACTTAAGAAATTTTTTTCTTGTTTTAAGGTTTTGGGAGCACATCACTTTTTTAAGTAGAGGTTCCCTTGTGAATCTAATTCTTTCACTATTGATTCAACTGGGTCTTTGCTATTTAGCTCTGATTAATAGTTGTTGTTTATTTTATTTTATTTTTTCTCTTTTTTATTTTGCCACTTCAGACTTCACCGCAGCGAGAGACTTGCTCATGATTTTATTCATAATTCCGTCTCTACATCTGGTTTAGCATCATTTGTGGTGTATTTCTTATACAAGTTTTTATACTTGTTATTATTTTTATTATATATTTATTTATTTATTTATATTTATTTATTTATTTATTTTTTTTTCCTCCGTTTGGGAGACTCTCTTTTGTATTAAGTACGGAATTTTAACAGGTTTTATCCGCGTGACAAAGAGATACCCAGCACCCCTTCTCCCCCCTCCCCAACTAATTCCCCCCCTCCTACCCTCCCCCCCTTCCCACACCCCACCCTTGACCATCCCACGACTCCACTATAAGAATTCATTCCCATTAATTGACAGTGTGTTCCTATTCCTCTCTCAGGTTTTCTGCGAACCTCCAGGTCTTTTTAAATTCCAACCAGGGAGCCCATATATCCTTTTCCGTTGTTGTTTATTTTTAATTGATATCACATGTATTTTGTAATTGCTATTACTTTTAATTAAATTTGACACTAGCGCCCCCTACCTACCACACATTCACTAAATTTAATGAGGTATTGTCCTCTTATATTTTTAGGGGAGCAGCTTTCCAATATATATTTATATATATATATATTTTTTTTATTTTATTTAATAAGTTTATATGTTCCACACACATTCTATTGGCGCGAAAATCAACTCTCAAACATTTTGTCTTAGTAATTGAGTCATATATTATTTTCTCCTTACTAAATCTATTTTCCACGCTGCCATGGACGTGTTTAATATCATGCGAGATAGACACGTCAACCTTGAGGAGGTCTTCCAACAGGCCCCGAGTCCTAATATTGATTTAGAATTAGGCCTCAAGCAATTACAAAGTGATATGGAAAAGCAAATCAGATTATGGTGGGACATTGCGTCCTTCGAAATGTACATAGGGAAAAATCTTACACCCAGGAGACTTAGATGGGATGTCGGTCCCAACGATGGGATCGAGGATTTACAGCTGTTGGATGAATGGTTCCAGTTTTTTAACGCCTGTGAACAAAAGCTGATGCAGTTAATGGTGAAACGACGGAAGGCAAAAAATAAATTATTAGATGCCAAAATCGCCGATCTTAAAGAAAAAATGGAGCCATTCAAAGTTCATAGCGAGTATACAGAGAAAACCAAGCTCCTACAAGTGCACTTAAATAAATATGATGGTGAAATAAAGAATAAAAAACTTAAAAAATACCAAAGAGATATAAGGGATTATGAAGAAGACAAAGTATATAAATGGCAGGATACACCAAACTTGGCTGATTCACCGGAATCATCTCCAGCCAAAGGACCGGGAACCATACCGCCACTAGCAGTACGGAAAAAGGTCCCTGCTAGATCTTAGGCCCCATACTCACGACCAAACATGTCTGCTGAAACTGGCCCGCTCGGACATGTACGGTCGTCAGTACAGACCTACCGTACATGTCCAGGCGCCCGCCGTCCCTCGCATGCGTCGAATGACTTCGACGCATGCGTGGAAGCATTTTAAAGGCGGGCCGCCCACGTCGCCGCGTCATTGTCGCGGCGACACCGCGTCATCGACGCGGCGACACCGCGGACACGCCCCGCGTATTGTTTACGCGCGGACTTCTGTACGATGGTGTGTACAACCATCGTACAGAAGCCCTCTGGCAGACATGTATGGTGAAAACGGTCCGACGGACCGCTTTCACCATACATGTTTGTCCGTGTGTACCCGGCCTAATACTCCTAATAAGCCTATTAAATCTGCTGCCAGATCCCAGCCGAACCCCCCAAAAGCTCCGGCTCCTCCCTACTACCCTTATCCACAACCTTATCCACAACCATATCCTATGGATGCCTATCATAGATATCCTGCTCCTGATCCTCGACAGACAGATAATGGTTACTATGATCCAAATAGATATTCCTATCCGCCTAGACCTCCAAGAGGTGGGTCTCGAGGAAATTTCAGAGGGAGACCAGCCCCCTATCAAAATCAATACCAGGGGGAATGGAGGGGATGGAAAGAGCCCTATCGCATCCCTCCCAAGTCTCCTCAATATCAAAAAGAAAAAGAGGTAGAAGAGGACGAGGCAGAACGAAAAAGAAAAAGAGTGGACTAAATGATGGTATCTTCAATCTAGCAGGGGTAGAATTTTCGGAACCCGAATTAGAAGTACTACAACAAGGACTAAAATTTGCACCCGAAAAAAACATCGATAAGTTTGAAATTTTTATCGATGTGGAAAAATATATTCGCAAATTAAACATAAAAAAATATTTTGCTGGGAAGAGTACTATGAATGAGGGAATTAATGAGGACCCCGTCTATCAACATAGCGGACTCAAAAATAATTCCACGTTCAATCCTAAAAAAGGTATGAACCATCAGATTGAGGCCTTCAAAACTATGGTTCAAGAAGATGTACGAGAACTTAAAGTGTCCCAACATGCATCTAACAATAAAATTTGGGAAGGGATCAAACTATTGGAAGCAAATAAACAAATTGTGATACGCCCCGCCGACAAAGGCGGAGGTCTAGTGATCTTGAATAAAGAAATGTACTATTCAGAAATGGAAAGACTACTGAGGGATACATCAACGTATCAACCTTTGTATGGGAACCCTACTATGAAATTAAAAGATCTACTTTCTGAGTGGATTGAAGAAGGAGTGGCTCGTAAAATTCTCAATCAGAAAGAGGCTGCATATATGATAATCCATGCACCCAAAGTTCCTGTCATGTATATTTTGCCCAAAGTGCACAAAGACAGAGAACATCCTCCCGGCAGGCCAATAATCAGCGGCATAGAATCGCTTTTCTCCCGTCTGGGAGAATATCTAGATAGTTTTTTTAAATCACTGGTCCCACTAAGTCCTTCCTACTTAAAAGATAGCAAGGACCTTATAATTGCACTTAAAAACCTTCCAGCCACAGAACTCACCATTCTAGTGACAGTTGACATCGAATCGTTGTATACGAACATTACGCATTCAGATGCACTACAAGCAATAAAATGGGCACTGACCAAACAATCTGTCCTGAAAAAAGCTCAGATCAAATTTCTGGTGCAGGGTCTCAAACTAGCTATGACTAACAATTTCTTCTGGGCAAACCAACAGTACTACAATCAATCCAGCGGAGTGGCTATGGGAGCTAGATACGCTCCCAGTGTAGCCAATGTAGTTCTCAATAAATGGGAACACGAAAGTATTTTTTCCAACCGTAATCAGTCTCTGTATTTCTACCGGAGATATATAGACGATGTGATCCTTTTTTGGGAAGGTTCAGAAAGTAGTTTAAAAGTTTTTCTTGCCCAGATGAATGCCAACAAGTATAGCCTCAAATTCACAGCTGAGACAAGTATGGAGACAGTGAACTACCTAGATCTCACCATCACAAAAAATGCAACTTTATTTGAAACATAAACATACTTCAAAGCAACCGATAGGAATGGCTTCGTGCCAACTACTAGTTGCCACCACCCCCAGTGGGTAGGAGCCATTCCAAAAGGCCAATACATGCGCTTAAGACGCAATTGTGCTACACAAAGGGATTTTGAAGCACAAGCAAAAGTATTGACAAATAAATTTCTAGAAAAAGGCTACTCTGAAGTAAATCTAAATAAAGTATTGACCCAAGTGTCTGCAATGGAAAGAGAATCTTTACTTACCACCAAGCCGAAAAAGTTATTTGAGAGCCAAGTTCCTTTCATCTCAGGATTTCATCGACAATATCGTCAGGTGGAGACCATATTTAAGAGGCACTGGCCACTACTTCTAAAAGATCCTGATTTGATGACATCGATCACATCAAAACCAAAATTCATATACAGAAGAGCGCCGGGGCTTAGAAATCGGATAGCCCAAAATGTACCAGATCCCCCCAAAAAATTGAGTACTTTCTTAGATGGCTCTGGTTTCCACCATTGTACACGCTGTAAGGCCTGCCAGATTACAAGAAAACCTGGAGCCACAAAGAAACGAACACATTTCCAGTCTAATGTAACCTACGTCCTGGAGTGCCCCTGCTCGCTCCAGTACGTAGGGCGTACCACTCGTAAACTCAGAGTGAGGATAAATGAACATTTAGCAAATATTAAAAAGAAATTTCCGAACCACAGTGTTTCTAGACACTTTGAAAAATATCATCAAAGTGATCTATCTCTTTGCCAGTTCTACGGAATCGACAAGATATCGAACCACTGGCGGGGCACTCATATGAGAAGAGCCATCTCTCAGAATGAGACCATGTGGATACACAAGCTAAGAAGTATGCAGCCCCTGGGCCTGAACATCGAACTTGATCTTAACTGTTATTTATCCAATGACTGAGCTTTGTGTATGTCCCTTCCTTGACATATATACAGTCCATTAGGTCCGTCTTTTTCATTTATATTTTTTTGTTTTGTGCTACCAGTTGTCCAGATTTACCACATACCATTTGTGAGTTAGTCTATAGGCCTTAATAGCCTTTGGGTGGGCCCCCTCAATATATTTCTATATATAAAAAATATAGTCATATGTGCACTATCACTTATATATCATATAATTCTTTCCTTTTTGGATCAAATTAGCCATTATATAATTTTTTTGTCTTTTTTCTGACATTAAAATCTATTGAGATTTTGTTGTCCTTTTTTTAAATTAATTTAATATCAATTTTCCCATTTATATGATGCTTTTCTTCTAATTAAATATAGGGTGCCATCTTGTGTTTTTTTTATTAGAAGACAGCTTCATAATATTCATTTTTATCCCACTATTTATATCCTTTTAATTTAATCGCCCTTTATATTTAAAGCTGCATTTTTTTCTTAGGTAGAGATTTAGAAATAAATGTGGTCACCATCGGGAACCTATTTGTTGATGAGTAGAGAATGATGTTACAAATTAACTAATTCCTATATGTAAGTGCCGAAGCCAACACTGGGACTGCGCTGTGATTGGCTAGAACCTGTGTCTATCACTCTTCCTCTCTTTCCGGCCCCCGGTGTCCCGATGCCGCGCTGTAATTGGCTGCAGCATCTGTCCATTAGTTTTGGCCACTTCCGGGTTTCTTCTAGACCGCAACTGGGCTGTAATTGGCCAGATAGTTTGTCAATCAAGCGGAGCACTTCCGATTGCTCCCAAATAAGTAAACGTGACCCCAGTGACCAGGCACGCCCCCCTGAAGACGTTTACACGAAACGATCGTCGGCGGCGTAGCCTGGTCACGTTTTTTACCTTCCCCCATCATCCGACTCATGTGAGCTGGCGAGGCGAGAGGAGACACACACCGCACGCAAATTGAGGTTCCACCTCCTCATTTTAAAGGTCCGCAGACCCAGTGCCGGGATGGGCACCTTTTAATGTAAGTGGCCACTTGGCCCATGTTTTGTTTTATTATTTTATATTAAAAACCGGTTGCACTATGGAGTTTCTCTGTTTTTCATTCCATTTCTGAGAATATTGGGAGAAGATTTGCCTGTGTCAACTACTGGAGAACGCACTATATGTTTGCAGACATTCAGAACTGCACAAGCGTGTTTGACTTTCTTTTTAGTTAAAGGAGTCAAAGCGCTGTGGTAAGCGCATATATTTATTCACTTTTGGGTGTCGTGTTTGCGGAATTGGTGGAAGGATTTTGAAGCACTGCAGCATATGAGAAGATTGCATGTTTTTCTTCTGGTCCATTGCAAGATTCACTCCGTTATTTTTTAAGTGGCTCACTACTACTACAGAAATTTATGGACATTATCATTATCACTTAAGAAATTTTTTTCTTGTTTTAAGGTTTTGGGAGCACATCACTTTTTTAAGTAGAGGTTCCCTTGTGAATCTAATTCTTTCACTATTGATTCAACTGGGTCTTTGCTATTTAGCTCTGATTAATAGTTGTTGTTGTTTATTTTTAATTGATATCACATGTATTTTGTAATTGCTATTACTTTTAATAAAATTTGACACTAGCGCCCCCTACCTACCACACATGGTACAAGAGATGGTCAGAGACTGCAGACATGGTACAAGAGATGGTCAGAGACTGCAGACATGGTACAAGGGATCGTCAGAGACTGCAGACATGGTACAAGGGATGGTCAGAGACTGCAGACGTGGTACAAGGGATGGTCATGGTACAAGAGATGGTCAGAGACTGAAGACATGGTACAAGAGATCATTGCAGCCTCACTGTACATATGAACGCAGCCCCACTTTTGTATATTAATGCAGTCCCACTTTTGTATATAAATGCAGCCCCACTTTTGTATATAAATGCAGCCCCACTTTTGTATATAAATTCAGTCCCACTTTTGTATATAAATTCAGCCCCACTGTATATATAAATGCAGTCCCACTTTTGTATATAAATGCAGCCCCACTTTTGTATATAAATGCAGTCCCACTTTTGTATATAAATGCAGCCCCACTTTTGTATATAAATGCAGCCCCACTTTTGTATATAAATGCAGTCGCACTTTTGTATATAAATTCAGTCCCACTTTTGTATATAAATGCAGCCCCACTTTTGTATATAAATTCAGTCACATTGTATATATAAATTCAGTCCCACTTTTGTATATGAATGCAGCCCCACTTTTGTATATGAATGCAGTCCCAATTGTGTATATAAATGCAGTCCCACTTTTGTATATAAATTCAGTCCCACTTTTGTATATAAATTCAGTCCCACTTTTGTAAATAAATGCAGCCCCACTTTTGTATATAAATGCAGTCCCACTTATGTATATAAATGCAGCCCCATTTTTGTATATGAATGCAGTCCCACTTTTGTATATAAATGCAGCCCCACTTTTGTATATAAATGCAGCCCCACTTTTGTCTATGAATGCAGCCCCATTTTGTCTATGAATGCAGTCCCACTTTTGTCTATGAATGCAGTCCCACTTTTGTCTATGAATGCAGTCCCACTTTTGTATATTAATGCAGCCCCACTTTGTATATATATGCAGCCCCACTTTGTATATATATATGCAGCCCCAATTTGTATATTAATGCAGCCCCATTTTGTATATTAATGCAGCCCCACTTTGTATATTAATGCAGCCCCACTTTGTATATTAATGCAGCCCCACTTTGTATATTAATGCAGCCCCACTTTTGTATATGAATGAAGCCTCACTGTGCATGGCACTCACCATGGCATTGCCTCGATCACACACAGCAGGTATCTCCTCTCCCGACGTGTGTCATGGAACAAACAGGAGCTGTAGGTCTGTGTTCGGCTCCAGCAAGGTTCCCCCTAGACGGGCTTGTGTGATAGACAAAACACTGATTCAATCAATGTTCCATCTACTATCACACAAGCAGGTCTAGCACAGGCAGCACAGCCGAACACAGACCCAGATCTCACACACAGCGAGAGATGCCCGGTGTCATACACGCAGGAGAGAGGGGAGCGCTGCAGTCAGCTACAGCTCAAAACAGCCTCAGGACAGGCAGCCTACCAGGCAAAATTTTTTTATAAAAAAAAAAAATGCCCCCCCCCCCCTGGATCCGCCGTTGCCGCTGACACCCGTAATCGTCCGCCTCCGCAAACATCTGATTTTGCTGACGGAAGAAGATCCTATTTTTTCTTCCTACTGCGGATCGGATCGGATGAACACGGACATAGGGTCCGTGTTCATCCGCTCCCCCCATAGGGGAGAGCAGAGAAAAGACAGGGCGGTCCGTGCACAGTGTGTGGAGACCGCCCTGTCATCCGCCGGCTCAGCGGGGATATACGGATTTGCTGTGTACACATTTTTCTGGAAGAAGCACTGGATGACATTCATAAGGTGTTGAACCATTTCAATACCGGGCACTTTCACCCCCTTCCTGCCCAGGCCAATGTTCAACTTTCAGCGCTGTCACACTTTGAATGATAATTGCGCGGTCATGTAACACTGTACTCATATGACATTTTTAACTTTTTTGGGACAGATAGAGCTTTCTTTTGGTTCAGCCCCGGAAGATTTGGCTGCTCAATGACCAGGCCATTTTTTGCGATACGGCACTGCGTCGATTTAACTGACAATTACGCGGTCGTGCAACATTTTACCCAAACAAAATTGTCGTCCTTTTTTTCCCACAAATAGAGCTTACTTTTGGTGGTATTTGATCACCTTTGCGGTTTAAATTTTTTGCGCCATAAACAAAAATAGAGCGACAATTTAATAAAAAACACAATGGGGCAGATTCAGGTACCTAGTTACGGCGGCGCAGCGTATTGTATTTACGCTATGCCGACGCAACTTACAGGAGCAAGTGCAGTATTCACAAAGCACTTGCTCCGTAGGTTGCGGCGGCGTAGCATAAATTGGGCCGGTGTAAGCCCGTGTAATTCAAATGTGGAAGGGGGGCGTGTTTTATGCTAATGTGTGATGACCTGACGTGATTGACGTGTTTTACGAACGGCGCATGCGCCGTCCGTGTACATATCCCAGTGTGCATTGCTCTCAAGTACGCCGCAACGACGTATTCGTTTCGACGTGAACGTAAATTACGTCCAGCCCTATTCACGAACTAATTACGCAAACGACGTAAAAAATTCAAATTTCGAAGCGGGAACGACGTCCATACTTAACATTGGCTGCGCCTCCTAATAGCAGAAGCAACGTTACGCCGAAAAAGTCTTACGCAAACGACGTAAAAAACTACCGTCAGGCGCACGTACTTTCGTGAATCGACGTAACTAGGTAATTTGCATATTCTATGCCGAAAACAACGGAAGCGCCCCTAGCGGTCAACGTAATATTGCACACAATTATACGCCGCCGCATTCAATTTACATCGGCGGAGGAAGCCTATTTTTTAAGCGTATCTGCCTTTGAGAATCGGCGTAACGATACGCCGGCGCAGATTTCAAATTACGGCGGCGTATTGTTTTTTAAAAGCTAATTTTTTCCTCAGTTCAGGCCGATATGTATTATTCTACATGTAGCACTACCCCCGAAGGAGCTGCTGGTTTGTTTTGGGTGGCACGTTACTTCTGTATCTCCGCCGTCTAGGGTAATGGATGAGAGTTGTACCAAAGGGAATGTCCACAGGTGTCTTTTCTGTGCTTTTATTACCCAACGGGGTAAAATGGTAAAAGTGAATGGAAGGTGAAGAGATAGCAGAATGGAGGATAGCAAATTCAGGTGTAACTGGATAGGGAAACAGTCCTGCTTCCAACAACAACTCTACTTTGCCACCCAAGCCAGAGTGGGTATAGTGCATCCGGACAGGCCTCTCTCACCAGCCTGGCAGCCAGAGTGTCACTCGAACTTAAGATTAAGTCTCTGCCACAGACCCTCCTAAAGGTTGGAGAAAATTGTGGTCCAGAATCCTCTTTTAGTAAATTCAGCACCCGGATCTCCTTCAGGTAGTTTTAGTCAAATCAACAACTGACAGGCGACCAACGTCCAGAACCAAGGTTGTCCTCCGATGAATGGACAAGCCCCCCCTGGAACACCAGCCTCGTGCTTGGTATCCTTCGGACGGACTCCTCATCAGTCAGCTTCCTCCAATTGGACGGACAGCTCAGGACCCCCTTTAAATTGGGGACCCAGTCGATCACTGGGTGTCAGGGACATACTGCCCGCTTCAGAAGGCGTGCGCCCATGCGCAAATCACGACCTTTGCGCGCACCTATGCGCATGTGCGCGTGTTAGATGCACCTTTGGCGCCCAGCGGCCTATAAAAGACGCTCTAGGAATGCTGCTCCTTGCAGCTTGATCTGTGTCTGTTCCCTGTGTTCCTGTCTCTGTGCAAAGCAACCTGTTCCTGTGTTTGACCCAGCTTCCTGACTTTGCTGCTATCTCCGGTCCTGACTTATGCTTGTTGACCCTGTTCAGTTCATGCCTGTCGTTTATGCTGTTACCCTGATGTGTATGACCCGGCTTGTCTGACTCCGCTGATCTACATCCGCTAACCTGCATCCGCTGTTCTGCTGACCTGCGTCCGCTGTTCTGCTGACCTGCTTTTGCTGTTCTGCTGACCTGCATCCCCTGCTTCCTGTCCAGCGGTTCCATGCTTCCTCTTGGCTTCTCTACATCTAGCAGCGAGGACCAGAACAGGCACCCTTACCTCACCGTGCTCTTACCACCACTGTCTCCACTCCAGTGGTCTCCGAGCCAGGGTTGTACGGGGTGTCTCCCTCCACGCATCAGGCTCACACCTAAGGTACGTAACACTGGGTCCACGCAGCAGATCAATTGCTCCGGGCCAACATGATCCCTGGAACCAGGAACACTGGGACAAATGCACACCCTGGCCAGGAGGGCCATTTGCCACGAGAGGAATGGAGGGATCAATTTTGGAGCTGTTGTACTCCTCCGCGAGCAAACAAACACGTTCCACATTAGGCTTACTGACCTTGTCCTTGGCCTCGACAGGGGCAACATCCTCCCTGGAGTCCGGTTCAGGTCTACGCAGAGGTAGGCCTCGACCACAGCCGGGAGACACACGGGTACCACCGCCATGCACGAGGTCTCGGTGGCAACATCCACCTTCACAGCAGGCACAGTCTCATTAACATCACAGTCATTTACTCCGGGGGACACCATTGCTGTGGTGACCGACGACATATTGACTGTAGTAGTAGCAGTGGTGGGAGCGGGCCAGGAAATGACTTCCTCCGTGGTCACTGCTCCGGTGATCCAGTCAACCCGATATTCGCTGGGCGACTCTCTTGGTTGATCCACCTGGAATAAGTATTCTCCACATTTTTTACATCGAACAAACGACTGGATTCTGATGGACAGCTCTGTGCATCGGGGACAAGACAAGCCAAGGGCCTCCACGCTGCCGCTAGTGAACAGCACGAACAGCCCTCGCATCCCCATTCGGATTCCGGTGTCGGTCAGGGAAGCTCCGGTGACAACGGGAATCGGAGTGACTCCCAAAGAAGACATTGGAGGCCTTAATCTCTCAAACGGCGCTGGGTGCGTGGACATATTTGCACAATCCTCTTTCGTGGGCGGGCAAATCACTCTGTTCTTTGGCACCAAACTCGCCCTACGTCTCACGCAGGGATGGGTAACTCCTCCCACTCTGAGTTCTTTTCTGAGCACATTGCAGGAACACATCACTCTGCTGCACGTGCGCCCAGACTATCAGTACCTGAATTTAACCCCTTCTTCACCAGCACAGTCCAACACCACGACAATTCCAGGCTCTCAATGGTGGAATAAATTGCACAGTTCAGTTGCCAGAGGTAACAGCCAATCCCGGATGAGCCTCCACGTGTAGCACTACCCCGAAGGAGCTGCTGGTTTGTTTTGGGTGCCACGTTACCTCTGTATCTCCGCCGTCTAGGGTACTGGATGAGAGCTGCAATAAAGGGAATGTCCACACGACAGGTATCTTTTCTGTGCTTTTATTACCCAACGGGGTAAAATGGTAAAAGTGAATGGAAGGTGAAGAGATAGCAGAATGAAGGATAGAAAATTCAGGTGTAACTGGATAGGGAAACAGTACTGCTTCCAACAACTCTACTTTGCCACCCTAGCCAGAGTGGGTATAGTGCATCCGGACAGGCCTCTCTCACCAGCCTGGCAGCCAGAGTGTCACTCGAATTTAGGATTAAGTCTCTGCCACAGACCCTCCTAAAGGTTGGAGAAAATTGTGGTCCGGAATCCTCTTTTAGTAGATTCAGCTTCAGTTTTAGTCAAATCAGCAACTGACAGGCAACCAATGTTGTCCTCTGATGAATGGACAGCCCCCCCCCCCCTGGAACACCAGCCTCATGCTTGGTATCCTTCGGACGGACTCCTCATCAGTCAGCTTCCTCTAATTGGACGGACAGCTCAGGACCCCCTTTAAATTGGGGACCCAGTCGATCACTGGGTCCACGCAGCAGATCAATTGCTCCGGGCCAACATGGTCCCGGAACCAGGAACTTTGCGACGCACGCACAACCCGGCCAGGAGGGCCATTTGTGGGGGTGTGGTGAGATGGCTACCCAGATGGTGGGCGCTACACGAAAGAAGAACCTAGAAAAAATGGCGTCTGCCCCTAAATAACTCTCCCCAGCATGCTCAGCAAGGCGATCAACCCTCCCTGATAGGCTGCCGGGTAGAAATATCCAACCGCACCTGACTCCACTGCTGCCACCTGTCAGCCTGGGGCGGCACTCAATCTCCAAGCAACGACAGCATGCACAGTCAGCACAGCCAAAGCCAAGGCAGAGGCCCCAAATTTAAACAATTAAACCGGTCCAAAGCCAACTACTTCTCTGAACTTCCCTTAAATTTTCAATAGTACCGGCCCTAATACTAAACTAAGCCCCATCTAGATCCAGCGATGTTTCAGTAGTGTCTTGGCTGCCTGGGACTCCCCTCCTCAGTAGCTGAGACAGCAGCGTGGCGCCACTGGCTCCTGCTGCTCTCAATCAAATTAAGTCAGCCAATAAGAAGAGAAAGGGGGTGGACACAGGGAGCTGTGGCTCGGCTCAGGTGCCCCCATAGCAAGCTGTCACATTTTAATGGACATGTTATAATAAAAGACTACAGAAGAATTTCCAGAGTTGCCGGCATTTAGTTTTTTATTCTCAAGTACCTTAGTTGGATGGAAGGAGGACATCTCAAACCCGAGCACCTGGAGTAGATGTGTCGGTCTTCTATCTAACCAGAGGCTTTAAAGTCAGAGCGGTGCTTTTCTTGTATGCAGACCATAGCAAGCTGCTTGCTGTTGGGGCACTCAACAGGAGGGAGGGGCCAGGAGCACCAAAGAGGGACGAGAAGGATCCGGGCTGCTCTGTGCAAAACCACTGCACAGAGCAGGTAAGTATAACATGTTTGTTGTTTTTAAAGATAAAATAAAACAGAGACTAGTATCTCTTTAATTTATCCAGGTAAAATGGTCCTCTACCTCTAACCGGGTGTGTCAGTGGAGACCAAGCTGTTTTAAGAGTTGTGGCAGAACAGTGTTCACATCAACAGAGGCTCCTGTGGGAGGTAAGGCTTATGCCGCGTACACACGGTCGGAATTTCCGACAAGAAAAGCCTGATGTGAGCTTTTGGTTGGAAATTCCGACCATGTGTAGGCTCCATCTGACTTTTTCTGTCCGAATTTTCGAGAGCAAAAATTTGAAGCTGGTTCTCAATTTTTCCGACGGGAAAAGTTCTCGTCGGAATTTCCGATCGTCTGTATGCATTTGATGCATGCTCGGAAGCATTGAACTTCATTGATCTCGGCTCGTCGTAGTGTTGTACATCACCGCATTCTCGACGGTCGGGAATTTTGTGTGGCCGAGTGTATGCAACACAAATTTGAGCCGAAATTAAGTAAAAAAAAAAAAATCCACGGTTTTCTTGTCGAAATTACCAATCGTGTGTACGCGGCATTAAATTGGAGGTGAGCCGACGTTTTGCTTTATACCAGAGGCTGATGGAATGTTGTGTTTATTTTGCAAAAAGGTCAACAAAGACTTTTTACTTTTACCAACATGGCTGCCTGGTGAACCGGTCTCCACTAAATATCATAAAATATATTATTTTAATGATATCTGCAGATTCATATATTTTGAAAATTACTTTTGAACTCACCATATATCATGTTAATGCTTGTATGAGATTTTATTAAATTGAGTTTGCAAAAGTTTATTTCGGTACAAGAGTCGTCATTAATTGCAACATCAAACAAAATGATCCACTTTGGGAAATGAACCTCCCGGGGATAGGTAAGCAAAATCCCTGATCACAAAAGTATAAAAGGACTCATTAATAGATGTAACAGTCAGAGAAACCTCCGCCGGACCATGGGGGTACGTTGAACATCGAGAATGACACCGATCATCGTATTCCCAGGACGAATGGTGAGACAAACAACATTCCACTTGTATCATTAATGATGACTTTCTATAGACAGCTGAGATCTGATATACACAATGAAGGTGCCAAACATTTTAATCCTTGTAAATTGTGATTTATGTACAGGAGACATAGTAGCTGAGGTTGAAAAAAGACCATCAAGTCCAACCTATTTGTGTGATTATATAGGGTAGGTGGATCGCGCCAACTTTTTTATATATATTACCACTCTCTATAATATCCAAAACCAACACAAAATTTGTGTATAAGTAATGTGAACTCTGTGCTCTATAGGTATAGTATATCCAAACCTATTATATAAAACCTGTCATATAAATGCCAGTTAAAATTATACATGCCAAAAACAACAATTCCAGTGATCAAAGTACTTGTGCCCAATACAAAATGAATTAAAGAAAATATATAAAATATAAAAAAAATATATTAAATAGAAATATATATAAAAAAAATGCTACTTCAAAGAATATAAAGAGCTTAAACAAAAAACTGCATTGTGCAATTCATTAAGTCCATCATCAAAAAAACATAAAATTATGTTTTTTCGTCGCTGCCACTACTTCCACAACTATGGAGGCATAAGGGGTCCATGACTCGAATGATGCCCATCCTCTTCAACTCTGGCAGATGCTCATGAGGTTTCTTTTAGATCACCCAATGGAATCTGTCAGGTACTTTCTCTGAATGGCTTGTATTGCCAAAGGCTAGACAACACCCCACAACAGCTAATGTATTTAAGGGGCTAGATTCAGATAGAATCGTCTATCTTTATGCCCGGCATAACGTATCTCAGATACGTTATGCCGCCGTAATTTAGGGCGTAAGTTCTGTATTCAGAAACAACTTGCGCCCTTAGTTACGGCGGCGTAATGTATCTGTGTCGGCGTAAGCCCGCTTAATTCAAATGTGGATGATGTGGGCGTGTTTTTATGTACATTAACTGTGACCCCGCGTATTTGACGTTTTTTACGAACGGCGCATGCTCGAAAATCTCGAAATGCTCGAAAATCCGCCGCAAAACGTCATTGCTTTCGACGTGAACGTAAATTTCGTACATCCTTATTCGCGACGCAGGAACGACAGCCATACTTAACATAGGATACGCCTCATATAGCAGGGGTAACTATACGCCGAAAAAAGCCTAACGTAAACGCCGTAAAAAAATGCGCCGGCCGGACGTACGTTTCTGAATCGGCGTATCTAGCTCATTTGCATATTCCTCGCTTAACTATACGGAAGCACCTCCTAGCGGCCAGCGTAAATATGCAGCCTAAGATACGACGGTGTAAAACACTTACGCCGGTCGGATCTTAGGGAAATCTATGCGTAACTGATTCTATGAATCAGGTGCATAGATACGACCGGCCGGACTCAGAGATACAATGGCGTATCTTGAGATACGCCGGAGTATCTCCTCTCTGAATCTAGCCCAAGGTCTCTGATTGCTCAGTTTTGGATAGGTCAAAGGTCAACTTGTTAGACAGGTACCCATCATAGGGGAAATTCTGTGTTCCAATACCCCAATTCTCTAGCTCTTCCAGCCTCTGTAGTGGTGGGTTTTTGAGGTGTTTGTTCTAAAAGTGCTCATATAGAAGGGTCACCTGTGCTCCTGTATCCAGAAGGACGGTTGTATAGATGCCTTTTACTTGGACTTCCATGATGGGGAAAGGACCTAATAACTTCTCAGGAAACTTAATTGGAGTTGGTTCAGCAGTCTGTACTTTCTTCATGACAAGCTTCTGGGTTGTCAATTGTTTTGTTGAAGTTCTGGGAGGATGTTGTGCATTGGCTTTCCATGACCGCCTGCCTAAGGTCAAGGAGAGTGAGTTGGCTGTTGTATGTGGACACCTGGTACACTCCTGGCATTGGTTCTCAGACTTCTCTGGGCTTGGCAATATTAATCTATAGTGTCCCACACCTCTGCAGTTTAGGCAAATCACTTGCCAGGCTTGAGGGCAGGAACAGTCTTAGAGTCCAAAGGCTGGTTGGGCCTGGGAACACTTTTTCTAGGAAAAATTGTAACTCTGGCTGCTAATAGATTAATAATTTTAACCATTTGTGACATCTGTGACTATCTCTGAGTTAATGTCTACTACACTCACTGACCCAACTTTAACTGACAACCCCATCCTTGGGCTGGCCACGGCTCAACCAGAGCTTTCTCTTCTCTCACTATCTTAACCACTTGCCGCCCGCCAATGACATATTGACGTCGGCAAAGTGGTTGTAGAATCCTGACTGGGCGTCATATGACGTCCTCAGGATTCTGAGCCGCTGCGCGCCCCCGGGGGCGCGCATCGCGGCGATCGTTGTTGCAGGGTGTCAGTCTGACACCCCGCAACACCGATCAAGGTAAAGAGTCTCTCACGGAGACTCTTTACCACGTGATCAGCCGTGTCCAACCACGGCTGATCACGATGTAAACAGGAAGAGCCGTTGATGGCTCTTCCTCACTCGCGTCTGACAGACGTGAGTAGAGGAGAGCCGATCGGCGGCTATCTTGACAGGGGGGTTCGCGCTGATTGTTTATCAGCACAGCCCCCCCTCGGATCGCCACACTGGACCACCAGGGAAGCCCACCCTGGACCAGGGAAGGGCAAAAAAAAGGGGGCAAAAAAAAAAAGTCTGGGAAAAAAAAAGATGCCAATCAGTGCCCACAAATGGGCACTGACTGGCAACATGGGTAAATCAGTGCTGCCCCACAGTGTCCATCAGTGCCACCCCACAGTGTCCATCAGTGCCACACCACAGTGTCCATCAGTGCCACCCCACAGGGCCCATCCATGCCCAGTGCCCACCTATCAGTGCCCATCTGTGCCACCCATAAGTATCCATCAGTGCCACCCATAAGTGCCGCCCATGAGTGCCCATCTGTGCCGCCTATGAGTGCCCATCAGTGCCGCCCATGAGTGCCCATCAGTGCCGCCCATGAGTGCCCATCAGTGCCGCCCATGAGCGCCCATCAGTGCCGCCTATGTGTGCCCATCAGTGCCGCCTATGAGTGCCCATCAGTGCCGCCTATGAGTGCCCATCAGTGCCGCATACCAGCGCCGCCAATCAGTGCCACCTCATCTGTGTCCGTCAGTACTACCTCATCAATGTCCATCAGTGCCATCTCATCGGTGCCCATCAGTGCCCGTAATTGAAAGAGAAAACTTACTTATTTACAAAAAAATTACAAAAAAATTAACAGAAAAAAATAAAAACTTATTTTTTTTTCAAAATTTTCAGTCTTTTTTTAGTTGTTGCGCAAAAAAAAAAAATTGCAGAGGTGATCAAATACCACCAAAAGAAAACTCTATTTGTGGGTACAGTGTAGCATGACCGCGCAATTGCCATTCAAAGTGCGACAGTGCTGAAAGCTGAAAATTGGCTTTGGCGGGAAGGTGCGTAAGTGCCTGGTATGGAAGTGGTTAAAGAGCTCATACATTAGTGGCATGATATTTGCAGAAGTCTTCAGGTCAGAATATAGGGCACCTGTCAGGATCTGCTTCATTCTGGTTTAACCTCTTCAATACCGGGCTTTTATACACACCTCCATACCGGGCCTATTCTGGCACTTCTCTCCTACATGTACAAATCATAATTTTTTTCAGAACCCCAAACATTATATATGTTTTTTTATATATGTTTTTTTAGCAGACACCCTAGGGAATAAAACGACGGTCATTGAAACCTTTTATTTTGCACGGTATTTGCGCAATAATTTTTCAAACGCCTTTTTTTTTGGAAAAAAAATTGTTTTGTGAATTAAAAAAATAACAAAACAGTAAAGTTAGCCCAATTTTTTTGTAAAATATGAAAGATTATGTTACACTGAGTAAATAGATACCTAACATGTCACGCTTTAAAATTGTGCACACTCATGGAATGGCGCCAAACTTCGGTACTTAAAAATCTCCATAGGCAACGCTTTGAAATTTTTTACAGGTTACCAGTTTAGATTTACAGAGGAGGTCTAGTGCTAGAATTGTTGCTGGCACTCTAACGCACACGGCGATACCTCACATATGTGGTTTAAACAGCGTTTACATATGTCGGCGGGACTTGCTGCGCGCAAGCTACTGGGGACAGGGGCGTTAAAAAAAAAATTGTATTTCTTTTTTTTTTTTTTACATATTTATTTCTTTTTTTACACTTTTTTATTTTATTTTATTTTTTTATTATCACTTTTATTCCTATTACAAGGAATGTAAACATCCCTTGTAATAGGAATGTGTGTGACAGGTCCTCTTTATGGAGAGATGCGGGGTCAATAAGACTCCACATCTCTCCTCCAGGCTGGAAACCATGAGATCGGTGGAAAAAAATTCACAGATCTCATGTTTACCGTTGCTTAGCAGCCGCAATAGCGGCTTTGTTTACTTACGGGACCCGGGCGTGACGTCGTCACATCGCGCCCGGGTCCTCCGACGGTCATAGAGATGACTGGTGACCATCTGGTCACCAGTCATCTCTATGCTTCCTGAGAGCGCCGGACGATTCGTTCTCCGGGCCCCCGATGGCACGGGAGAGCCCGGAGAAGCACCGGATGGCGGCGGGAGGGGGGATGTCCCCTCCCGCCGCCTGTAAGAACGATCTAGTGGCGGAACCGCCGCTATGATCATTCTTACGTTGTGCAGAATCGCTGGCACAAGAGAAGGATATCTGAATAAAGCCTCTAGCTGCAGGCATCATTCAGATATCCCCCCACAAAGCCCAGGACGTCATATGACGTCCACTCTGAACGGCAGAGGTTCTTTGTGGACGTCATTTTACTATGGGCCGGTAGGGAAGTGGTTAATCTACACCTTCTGGAAGCATCTTGTTTAGCTGCCTGATATACTCCGACAGATATTCACCTTGGCGTTGGAAGGTGTGCTCAAATTGGTACAGTAGATAAAATCAGAAGCCTTATCCATTCGCCTGGATTTCTCTTGCATGGCAAGGTAGTCATAGGCTGGACAAGTCTTTTAACAGAACTTGAGAATTCTCTGCAGCAGCTCCTCTCAAGCTTTCAGTTATGCGCTGTTTCTTTTGTGCTTCTGCGACATCCCATTCTTCTAGGGGCTGCATGGCCGGCTCCTTTCGGGTTTCATGCTCTTCTTACTAAGTAGGAACCAGTTGTGTCCCTGAGAAGAGCTTCAGCTGTCTGTAGCCTGCCCCTGAGGGGGCAGCCTGATTACTCTTGGTCATAAAGTTTCCTAGAGCGGCAAAATAGTCTGTTTCTTTCGTAACTGAGGTCACTGGTGTAGAAGATACTTCAGTAGGTGTAATATGAATTGAGCTCTATGGACTTTCATCTTGGCACTCTCATCTGAATTAGACAGGCTTCAATGTTGTTAGTCAGCTGCAGACTAGTCCCCTGGAAACAGGCAGAAATCCCCCTGTTCCACTCTGAGGCCCCGTACACACGAGTTTTCATCGGACATGTCCGCTCGGAGATTTCTGTCTGATGGTTGTACACACCATCAAACAGAAATCCGCGCGGACACGATAGGCGGTGACGTGGCCGCGCCATCGCGGACACGATGATGCGGCGACGTGCGCGGCCCTGGAAGGTCAATGCTTCCACACATGCATCGAATTACTTCGACGCATGCAAGGGCTTTCGGCCAAGCGGACATGTCCGGTGAGTCTGTACAGACAACCGAACATGTCCGACGAACAGGCTTCCAGCGGACATGTTTCTTAGAATGCTAAGAAACATTTGTCCGCTGGAAACCTGTCCGATCCGCTGGAAAATTGTCCGGTCGGCCGTACACACGACCGAACATGTCCGCTGAAACTGGTCCACGGACCAGTTTCAGCGGACATGTTCGGTCGTGTGTACGGGGCCTAATAGGATGTAGGTGTGAGAAGTCACGTGATCTGGGTTTGAAGTCCAGTGTGACCACTCTGATCAGGAAATAATGCAGTCACTGCTTGGCAGATCTGTTCTTCTGTCCATGTATCTCCCTGAATTTTGGTCAACACATTTGACTCCAGTTAGCTATTTTGCTCCCCACACCACTGGATTGAAGCAGTGGGGTCCATATTGACCTGTGTCTGTCTGGCTGTATTGGTAACTTGCTAGTAGAACAGAGGGATCCTGAACATACGAGCCTGTTCTTTGCCTCAACTTCCTCAATGACTTCAGCCCCTCTGACACACTAGGTTAAGTGAACAAAGCTTGCAACATCACAGAAATCACTCTAGGCCAGGGATATGCAATTAGCGGACCTCCAGCTGTTGCAGAACTCCAGGTCCCATGAGGCATAGCAAGACTCTGACAGCCACAAGCATGACACCCAGAGACAGATGCATTATGGGACTTGTTGTTTGGCAACAGCTGGAGGTCCGCTAATTCCATATCCTTGCTCTAGGCAATACAAGGTGCACAAAAATAATGCTGGGCCAGGAAACAAACACTAAATGTGTTAGTAAAAGCAAGTCTTAATAGATTGTCACACACTACAATTTTTAATTACAGATATAAAAGTAGATTATCAATAGTAATAGTAAAACTCAACATATGGTGTGATCCGCAGTCAGAAGTAATTATAAGAGAACACTATGTACCAGGATAAGCAAAAACAGTAGCAATATCATCGTAAGTGCAGCAATGGGCAGTAATCTGGTTGAATTGACTGCACTGCCAAAGTGCATTACTGATGACTATACTAGGCCTAGGCACTGGGCAGAGGTACCTTTTGAATGAATAATGGATCTAGGCTTGTAAAATGGCTTTATAGGGGGCAGTCCTTTACTGTGTTCTTCTGCTGGCTATAGTTGGGGCCCATAAGCAGCATAGTCACACTTATCAACAGAGAATCAGCATGCAGTGTGGGTGCTATGTAATGAGTATCCTGCTGCCAGTAACTCAGTTCCCGCTATTCAGTGTGCAAAAGGGGGGCTTACTTGTCAAACTTGATCCTTTAAGGCCTTGACCCCTCTTGGAGGCAAGAACACTCTTGCCTGGACTGTATCAAGGTCTAAGTATTCAAGATCTTGAACCCGGTTTTAAGGCAGATTTCTTAGAATTCCTGAGATGTTCCAGGAATTGGACTGTAAAGGCCACATTCCTCATCAAAACCTTCAGCGATTGATCCATGAGTAGGAGATCATCTACTGTATGTAGCCTGCAATCAAGGTCCCTTGAGATCTTATAAGACCCAGCACTGGAGCCAGGACCTTTGTAAAAACTTGGGGGGCAGTTGTGAACCCAAAGGGCAGAGACACAAACTGAAAGTGCTGCTCCTCTATGACAAAGTGCAAAAGCCTTTGACAACGTCAAAAAATTGGCACCTGCAGGTATGCATCCCTGATATCTATGGATGCCAGGAAATCTCCTTCTTGGAGAGAGGCCACTACAGAGCGGACTGATTCCATCCAAAAGAGATGATAACCGATAATGGTTCATAGCTCTCAAATCCAAAATTGGTCTTATGTCATGTTTTGGAACCGTGAACAGGTTTGAATAAAACCTTGTACCCCTTTCGGGAACTGGGACCTCCATAATCACCCCCTGCCGCCTTAAACGGTCATGTGCTTGGAATAATAAGCCCGTTCTTGAAAGGAAATCTTTGAGGAGGGTTGGAGTGTAAATCCAGCTTGTAGCCTTGAGACACTGAGAATACATATCCCTGTTAATGTGATGCGAATGTTGGATTTTGAGTTAATAATCTCCTGATGTGACATTTGGACCCAGTTATCAATTTCTAGAAGCTGTCAAGATATATTTATTAATATTCTAAATATCTCATGTTTTTTCTATTGAGGTATTTCATATGACTGTTTTAAAGGTGCATTCTAAGGCAGAATGTTTAGACTAGACCATCCCTCCCATTTCCTGTGTTTAATTAAGAGCTAGGCCATTTCCTATGTAAGCTTGGGATAAATGGAAAACAGATGTGGTTCTTTATATTTCACTATTTAAGCCACACCCTTTGGGAGGGTATATTTTTGAGCGCAAAGTTTAACAAAGGGAGTAGTTTTATATAAGCTTAGGGCTCTTTTCTCTCGGTCTCCTCTTCTCCTCATCCCATCATCAAGACTCGCAGACATTTTTCTCTCTTGCAAACACATGGCAGTTCGGCCATCTTAAAGCTCTTAATCACATGTTCTATTTTTGAACTCTTATTTGAAGCTATGAATGTATTGTAACTGTACTTTTTACCCTTTTATTGTGTGTATATTAAAACACACGTTTTCTTATTCACGGCAATTCACGAATTTGTCTCACGATTCATCATTCGTCCAGAACGCTAAGTATAGCCTTTTAACAGCAGAAGCTGTGTTATTTTGACATAAACCATTTATATACACGGTTTATTTCAATGTTCAAGGACTGGGTACCCATTTATGTTTCAGGATCCACTCCCTTGGACCTGTATAGCCCCCTGCAGGAATGCCTTAGCTCTGTGGTGTCCATGATTCCACTACGCAGGGTCCAGCGCTCAAAGGTCGCATTACAGGCAAAACCTTGTCGTTGATCCTTAATATTCTTTTTATCTTAGCATAGCAGCCTTTTTTTAAATGGATCAGATTTGAGAAAGCTGTCCTGTTCAGGATTATAGCATGGCAGTTCACAGAGAGCTTAAAAGCAACCATCCACCTTTTTAGACACTGACGGGAAAAAAAATGGAGTACTTCCTGTATGTGAGGTGTTATATGGAGGGGACTTCCTGTTTTTTGTTATTCTACCAGTGTCCATTCACCCAGGTAGTATTATCGGAGAACTGGAGAAAGTGCAGAGAAGGGCAACCAAACTGATAAGAGGAATGGAGGAGCTCAGCTATGAGGAAAGATTAGAGGAACTGAATTTATTCACTCTTGAGTAGAGGAGAATAAGGGGGGATATGATCCACATGTACAAATATATAAGGGGTCCATATAGTTGAGTTATTCACTTTACGGTCAACACTGAGGACAAGGGGGCACTCTTTACGTCTAGAGGAAAAGAGATTTCATCTCCAAATACGGAAAGGTTTCTTCACAGTAAGAGCTGTGAAAATGTGGAACAGACTCCCTCCAGAGGTGGTTCTGGCCAGCTCAGTAGATTGCTTTAAGAAAGGCCTGGATTCTTTCCTAAATGTAAATAATATAACTGAGTACTAAGATTTTTAGGTAAAGTTGATCCAGGGTAAATCTGATTGCCTCTCGGGGGATCAGGAAGGAATTTTTTCCCCTGCTGTAGCAAATTGGATCATGCTCTGCTGTTTTTTTTGCCTTCCTCTGGATCAACTGTGGGTATGGAGTTGGGTGTATGGGATTGTACTGTGTTTTTTATTTTGTTTGTTTATTTTTTGGGGGTTGAACTGGATGGACTTGTGTCTTTTTTCCACCTGACTAACTATGTAACTATGTATATGGTTGCTCTGTGTCCCGTGATATACAAGAAAGAAATTAGCTTTAGCACAAAAACCAGAAGGCATAGGGCAGATTTATTGACCTGCAAATAATTGTATGTTGTGTGATTGTCTCTTCCACAGATGGTGTATCCCGAGAATTGCACAGCCATCACTGAAATTCTGCTCACCGGATTTAATGCTTTTGAAGGCTTCAGGATCCCGATGTTTGTTCTGTTTCTGATCATTTACCTTTTAATTTGCTGGGAAAATGTATTGATCATCTACATCATTTATAGTAGCGCTCGTCTCAAGGCGCTGATGTTTTTCATAATTCAGAGCATGTGCGTATATGATCTGCTGAGCATCTCAAATATTATTCCAAAATTCCTAAATGACGTTCTTCAGGAGAGACCGACCTTCACTGTCACTGGCTGCATTGTACAAACACAGATGTACGGGACCACAGGAGATGTTGGGTGCTTTCATTATGCTCTAATGTCTTATGACCGATACTTGGCCGTTTGCCATCCATTGCACTATTCTTCCTATGTGAATAATAGAATGTATCTTCGGGGGGTCATTGCATTTTGGATAATTTCAGCCTCAGTTACAAGTGTAATATCTGGTTTACAGAGTCAGTTACAATTTTGTGGCCATAACACCATTCACCATTTCTTCTGTGACTCTTCTCCATTCTTGGACCTGGCCACCTCCGATACAACACACATCCGTCTCTTTATTACGTTATTAAGCTTGTTCATGATTTTGGTCACCGTTTTGTCTGTTTTTGTAACGTATGTTTTTATAATTCATGCAATTCTTAAAATTCCCTCATCCTCCGGTAGGAAAAAGACCTTCTCTACATCCAGCTCCCACCTCATTGTGTTCTCCATGCAGTACAGTCTCTCTCTTGGTGTCTATGCGTTGCCAGCTAAGATAGTAACACCGCAGCTCAGCAACACTTTCACATTCATATTCTTTTTCTGGACCCCCTTGGTGAACCCGCTGATCTATACATTCAACAATAAAGACTTCCGTGCAGAATACCTTAAAAAGATTAGGACAGTGGATAAGATATTTTGACACCAAACAGAGCTATGTTTTTTGCCAACTTAACCTTGAACTTCATACAGGCATGCAACAATACAACTCTACATTCATTAATTACCCGTATTTTCCGGCGTATAAGACGACTGAGTGTATAAGACGACCCCCTAACTTTCCAGGAAAAATGTTGGTTTTGGAATATACTCGCCGTATAAGACTACCCCCTTCCTACTAGTCTTTCTGGAAGCTGAGGGGGAGCCAGAACTGCTGACAGAAACAGGCTTTTTCAAATCTCACTGTGCCATTACATTACATTCCTCACTGTGCCATTACATTGCATGCCCCCCACTGTGCCATCACTTGCCCTCACTGTGCCATCACTTGCCCCTCACTGTGCCATCACTTGCCCCTCACTGTACCATCACTTGCCCCTCACTGTGCCATCACTTGCCCCGCACTGTACCATCACTTGCCCCTCACTGTACCATCACTTGCCCCCACTGTACCATCACTTGCCCCTCACTGTGCCATCACTTGCCCCTCACTGTACCATCACTTGCCCCTCACTGTGCCATCACTTGCCCCTCACTGTACCATCACTTGCCCCTCACTGTACCATCACTTGCCCCTCACTGTGCCATCACTTGCCCCCACTGTGCCTGAACTTGCCCCCCAGTGCAATCACTCACTTTTTTTCTGAATAGACTTGCAGGCGGTGACAGTCTCCGTGCTGCGAGCGTCAATGATTTGAAAGCCGCGCCTTCTCTTCAGAGTGTTCTGTGATAGGCGGAACACAAATTTTCCCAGCAGCGCCTCTGTTCTGTGTTCTGCCTATCACGGACGTCTTCTCATCTCTTCCGAGGATGAGAAGGCATCTGTGATAGGGGGAACACAGAACAGAGGCGCTGCTGGGAAGATTTGTGTTCCGCCTATCACAGGACACTCTGAGGAGAAGGAGCGGCTTTTAAATCATTGACGCTCGCAGCACGGAGACCGTCCCCGGCGTATAAGACGACCCTCGACTTTGGATGCATTTTTTTGCATCCAAAAAGTCGTCTTATGCGCCAGAAAATACGGTACATCATTGCATGTGTTATTTAAATGTAAGCAATTTCAGTACCCAAATTTGACCTGGTATTGCAGACCCTGTACAGTGTATTTTAGCAGAGCAGAGGACGGTGCCAGTAGAGCAAAGATTGGTGTCAGAAGGGCAGTGACTAGTATCAGTATTATTATTTTTTTTATTATTAATATTAAATTATTTTTTACAATACTATTTTCCTTTCTACAATTTTTGTATCAGGCTTTGGTGAAATAACAAGGGTCTAAACAGACCCCTGATGTCTCACTTTTGAGACACTAAGGACAGAGATTCCCCAGTCCCTTTCTCTGCGGCCTGCGGTAAACATAGTTTGCTTATGCTTCAGTTAAGAATGAAAACAGGAGCGATCAGTACAGATCACTTAAGCCGCATACACATGATCGGTTTGTCCGCTGAAAACAAACCGATGGACTGTTTTCATTGGACAAACCGATCGTGTGTGGGCCCCATCGGTTTTATTTCCATCGGTGTAAAAAAATAGAACATGTTTTACATTTTTCCTATGGATAAAAAAAAAAACGATCATCTGTATGGAACTCTATCGGTCAAAAATCCACGCATGCTCAGAATCAAGTCGACGCATGCTTGGAAGCATTGAACTTCATTTTTTTGGGCTCGTCGTAGTGTTGTACGTCACTGCGTTTTGGCACGATCGGATTTTTGACTCATGGGGGCAGATCCACAAAGATCTGCCCCGGCGCATCGTATCTGAGATACGCTATGCCGCCGTACCTTACCTGGCTTTGGTTCGAATCCATAAAGATTTTGCACCGTAAGTTTCGGCGGCGTAGTGTATCTCAAGCGGCGTAACGGCGCGGAATTCTAATTGGGCGGGTAGGGGGCGTGTTTCATGTAAATGAAGCGCGTCCCCGCGCCGAACAAACTGTGCATGCTTCATCCCTAAATTTCCCGCCGTGCATTGCGCTAAATGACGTCGCAAGGACGTCATTGGTTTTGACCTGGACGTAAATTACATCCATTCTCGATTCACGAACGACTTCCGCAAAAAAAAAAACGACGGCCATACTCAACATTGAGTACGCCACGAAATAGCAGCTTTAACTATACGCCGAAAAAAGCCAACTAGAGACGACGTAAAAGAATGCGCCGGCCGCTCGTACGTTCGTGGATCGTCGGAAATAGCTAATTTGCATACTCGACGCGGAAAACGGAGGGAACGCCACCCAGCGGACGCCGAAGAATTGCATCTTAGATCCGAAGGCGTACGAAGATGTACGCCTGTCGGATCTAACCCAGATGCCGTCGTATCTTGTTTTGAGGATTCAAAACAACGATACGACGCGGGAAATTTGAAAGTACGCCGGCGTATAAGTAGATATGCCGGCGTACTCTCTCTGTGGATCTGCCCCATGGTGTGTAGGCAAGACTGATGAAACTCAGCTTCATCGGATATCCGACGAAAAAATCAATCGGATTAGATTCCATCAGATATCCGATCATGTGTACAGGGCTTTACTGTATTCATTCAGAAAAGGAAGGGGCCGTTTAATTGAAATATTTACCAGCCTCTTCTCCCCTCCTGAGAGGAGAGGAGAGAAGCTAGTAGCACTGCAGGAAGCAGGGGGAATCAGCACCACACGGGGTGATTAGAGTGTGCCCGGGCACAGCCGGCACACCCTGTGCACATGCCAATGGTGATAGAGAAGCTCATCAGTCTTCTGCTTTTCTTTTCACTATCCAGTCACAGGCTGGGGATGGGATAAAACCTGCAAAAAAAATCAGGTCTGTCACACAACAGACCTGTCTGGCAGGGTGGGAGACCTGTTTAATCTCAAGAATGGATGAACAGAAATCCAAATCCAAATATAGATACCTCATGGTTATCCCTGATGCCAGAATCAATAAAGAGTATTAAGAAGGATATCTTTCATCATATGACCTCAGCAGCTAGAACAATAATAGCTTGCAATTGGAAAAAAATAATAAAAGCCCAAATATAGCCGATTGGATATGTGAAGTGAACGAAATACAATATATCGAAAGACAGATAAGAGAAGAAGGAGATATAAATAGTCAAATGCCAGAATTATGGCAAAAATGGGATGAATTTCGGCACTCGAGTAGAATGAATGAATATTTATAAATGAAAAATCAGGAAGAATATGAAGGGTACTGCAAAAGGAAAATAAAATGAGTATATGGAAAGGGAGAGATTAGAGGGGGTATGGGGTTTCTCTTTCTTTTTTTTTGTGGCTGATGGTGGATGAATGTGAGATAGGATGAATGAGAAGGTAAGATAGTAGAATATATATGGAGGTATTTATGGTAAAGATTTGTTTTTAATAATGTGGTTTATAGATACTGATCAGATTCTGTACATTGAATAATGAGTAGGAATAGATATATAGGGGCAGATCCACAGAGCGAGTATGCCGGCGTATCTACTGATACGCCGGCGTACTTTCAAATTACCCGCGTCGTATCTTTGGTTTGAATCCTCAAACCAAGATACGACGGCATCTGGGTTGGATCCGACAGGTATACGTCCTCGTACGCCTTTCGGATCTAAGATGCAATACTTTGGCGTCCGCTGGGTGGCGTTCACGTCGTTTTCCGCGTCGGGTATGCAAATTAGCTATTTCCGTCGATCCACGAACGTACGAGCAGCCGGCGCATTTTTTTCCGGCGTCTCTAGTCGGCTTTTCCGGCGTATAGTTAAAGCTGGTATTTTGCGGCGTATAGTTAGACTTGCCATGTTAAGTATGGCCGTCATTCCCGCATCGAAATTTGATTTTTTTTTTTGCGTAAGTCGTCCGTGAATCGGGGTGGACGTAATTCACGTCTAAGTTAAAAAAATGACGTCATTTAGCGCAATGCACGGCGGGAAATTTAGAAACAGAGCATGCGCAGTTCATTCGGCGCGGGGACGCGCTTCATTTAAATGAAACACGCCCCCTAATCGCCGATTTGAATTCCGCCACCAGAGATACACTACGCCGCCGTAACTTACGGAGCGAAATCTTTAAGGATTCGAAATTACGCCAGGTAAGGTACGGCAGCGTAGCGTATCTCTGATACGCTGCGCCGATCTATTTCTATGTGGATCTGGCCCATAATGTGATAGAATCCTGTATAAATGTAAATATTTTTTGTATTTAAGTAAAGAACCAATAAAAATAAATTGAAAACAGAAATACAAATCCTTGAAATGTAAATAATAGCTCTAACATACTGCATGTATTTCATTTGTGTATTTCCATAATAAAAACATAAAAAAAAAACATAATCAACTACAGAACACATATGTAAGAATATTAAATACATCCCTAAATCTTTCCAAACGAATTCAATCAGGAAGGGTTTGTATTCCAAATATCTATGAAGATGGAAACTGTAGCCAAAAAATGCTGGTTCTCTTTGAAATACAATGGGCCAGATCCACAAAAGAGATACGACGGAGTAACTGCTGTTACTCCATCGTATCCCTTGTCCTAACTTTGGAACTGATCCACAGAAGCAGTTTTCCAAAGTTAGGCAGAAGATCCGGCATGTGTAATTGAATTACACTGCCAGGTCTTAGGATGCAGTACCGCATCCGCCGCTGGGGGCATTTCAAGTCGAAATGCCGCTTCTAGTATGCAAATTAGCACTTAGGGCGATCCACAAAGCTTTTCAGCTTCGTTTTTTCGCCGTAAGTTTTAGTTTGCAAGTGTAAAACTAGGGCTGGTTTTACAAAGTGTAAAGTTAGTAACACCTTGTAAAGGCCCATTCAAGCGACGGCATTTGGTATGCATTCCTGAGGGAGAAATCCACGGCAATTTGTAAAATCAAAACCGGCATGGGTTCCCCCCCAGGAGCATACCAGGCCCTTAGGTCTGGTATGGGTTGTAAGGAGACCCCCCCTACGCCGAAAAATCGACGTAGGGGGTCCCCCTACAATCCATACCAGACCCGTATCCAAAGCACGCTACCCGGCCGGCCAGGAATGGGAGTGGGGACGAGCGAGCGCCCCCCCCTCCTGAGCCGTACCAGGCCGCATGCCCTCAACATGGGGGGGTTGGGTGCTCTGGGGCAGGGGGGCGCACTGCGGGCCCCCCCACCCCAGAGCACCCTGTCCCCATGTTGATGAGGACAGGACCTCTTCCCGACAACCCTGGCCGTTGGTTGTCGGGGTCTGCAGGCGGGGTGCTTATCGGAATCTGGGAGTCCCCTCAAATAAGGCGGCCCCCAGATACCGGCCCCCCACCCTAAGTGAATGGATATGAGGTACATCGTACCCCTACCCATTCACCTGGAGGCAAAAAGTTAAAGTTATTAAACACACAACACAAGGGTTTTTAAAATCATTTATTAGTCTGCTCCGGAGGCCCCCCCTGTCTTCTTTAGCTCTAATACCAGGGGGGGCTTCTTCTTCCACTCTCCGGGGGGGGTCTTCTCCGCTCTCCGGGGGTCTTCTTCTATCTTCGCCGCTCTCCGCTGTTGACTCAGCGCACCCCGGTTCTTCTGCAGCTGTCCGGTGCCTTCTCCTTCAGCGCTGGCTGCCTGCTATCTTCGTGTGTTAGCTCAATTACTAGCAGGCAGCCAGCGCGGTCTTCTGTGATGTCATGTTCTTCTCTTCTGTTCTTCTCCCCTCTTCCGATGTTGACTCGACGCCTATTCTCACTGCAATGATGGAAGCGCGCCTTGCATCCCATTTATATAGGCATCACTGTCCCATCATGCTCCGGTAGGTACCCACGTGGTGGGTGCCTACCCACGTGCACCCACCACGTGGGTACCTACCGGAGCATGATGGGACGGTGAGGCCTATATAAATGGGATGCAAGGCGCGCTTCCATCATTGCAGTGAGAAGAGGCGACGTGTCAACATCGGAAGAAGGGAGAAGAAGAACATGACGTCACAGAAGACCGCGCTGGCTGCCTGCTAGTAATTGAGCTAACACACGAAGATAGCAGGCAGCCAGCGCTGAAGAAGAAGGCACCGGACAGCTGCAGAAGAACCGGGGTGCGCCGAGTCAACAGCGGAGAGCGGCGAAGATAGAAGAAGACCCCCGGAGAGCGGAGAAGACCCCCCCCCCGGAGAGCGGAAGAAGAAACCCCCCCCGGAGAGCCGAGAAGACCCCCGGAGAGAGGAAGAAGAAGCCCCCCCTGGTAATAGAGCTAATAAAGAAGACAGGGGGGGGCCTCCGGAGCAGACTAATAAATGATTTTAAAAACCCTTGTGTTGTGTGTTTAATAACTTTAACTTTTTGCCTCCAGGTGAATGGGTAGGGGTACGATGTACCCCATATCCATTCACTTAGGGTGGGGGGCCGGTATCTGGGGGCCCCCTTATTTGAGGGGACTCCCAGATTCCGATAAGCACCCCGCCCGTAGACCCTGACAACCAACGGCCAGGGTTGTCGGGAAGAGGTCCTGTCCTCATCAACATGGGGACAGGGTGCTCTGGGGTGGGGGGGCCGCAGTGCGCCCCCCTGCCCCAGAGCACCCAACCCCCCCATGTTGAGGGCATGCGGCCTGGTACGGCTCAGGAGGGGGGGCGCTCGCTCGTCCCCACTCTCATTCCTGGCCGGCCGGGTAGCGTGCTTTGGATACGGGTCTGGTATGGATTGTAGGGGGACCCCCTACGTCGATTTTTCGGCGTAGGGGGGGTCTCCTTACAACCCATACCAGACCTAAGGGCCTGGTATGCTCCTGGGGGGGGAACCCATGCCGGTTTTTTATTTGAAAATTGGCATGGAGTTCTCCCTCAGGAATGCATGCCGAGCGACGCTGTCAAATTTTTTTTTTTTTTCCCGACGCAACTTTTTTAAGCCGGCGCGATCCACAAAACTCGGCGTAACGTAACTTCGCGCATGCACAGTACGGCCGGCGCGGGAATAGGAACGCCTTGCACCGGCCGGATTTAAGTTACACAGCCTGAAATTTCTAGGTAAGTGCTTTGTGGATCGGGCACTTAGGTAGAAATTTTAAGGCAGTGTAACTTAAATGGGATTTTTTAAGTTGCGCCAGGTTTTTGTGGATCTGGCCCACAATATTTGGAATGACAGTACTAAGAAGGTTCGGAGCTATCACCCTAAAGAAAATTCCAAATGTCAGAATGTTTATACTGAAGTAATAGAACAGTATTGTATTTATGAAATTATGTAAATCTTTGTTTTGGGAGATTGTACATTTTCCAATAAATTCAAACAAGGGGGCAGATCCTCATACAGCGGTGCATCTTTACGCCGGGCGCAGCGTATCTAAGATACATTACGCCGCCGTAACTTATTTATTTTATTTTGAATCCTCAAAGAATTCACGCCGTAAGTTACGGTGGCGTAGTGTATCTCTGGCGGCGTAAGGGCACGGATTTAAAATGGATGTAATGGGGGCGTGTTTTATGTAAATACGTTGTGACCCGACGTAAACAACGTTTTTTTTAACTGCGCATGCGCCATCAGCGGGGGTATGCCAGTGCGCATGTTTGAAATTAAACCGGAACCAGCCAATGCTTACGACGGTGACGTCATTCTACGCAAATTCCTATTCGCGAACGACTTACGCAAACGACGTAAAAAATTCAAAATTGTACGCGGGAACGACGGCCATACTTAACATTGAGTACGCCTCATAATAGCAGCTTTAACTTTACGCCGGAAAAAGCCGAACGCAAACGATGTAAAAAAATGCGCCGGCCGGACGTACGTTCGTGGATCGCCGTGTACTATCTAATTTGCATACTCGACGCGGACTACAACGGAAACGCCACCTAGCGGCCGGCGGAAAAAATGCACCTAAGATGCGACGGCGTACTAAGACGTACGCCTGTCAGATCGACCCGAGATGCCGTCGTATCTTGTTTTGAAGATACAAAACAAAGATACGACGCGGGAAATTTTAAAATTACGTAATCCTTTTGTGGATCTGCCCCAAGGAATTCAAGTTCATTTATCCGTGCTATTTTGAAGACAAGTGACACAAATGATATGCTTAAAATATATATTTATTAACTAAAAATATACTGCAAATTAATATCGGGTATATTTTCTGATAATACAAATACAAATGGATATACTTCTAAATATCAAAGATAAATGATGATACAGATAATATTCACATTCCCATTAAAAACGTCAGCTTGTGACGAAACGCGCGCTGGGAGGGCACATGTTGATGTCTCAACGTCGTTCTAGAGGAGGAAGGGCTCCTGTGATCTGCCCGCCGGCAATTTTATGCGCGATTTTATCTGCTTTGTCTGAAGCGTCATACACACGCTTGGTTTTCTCAGGAAGAACCAGCAAGAAAACTGCTGGCAGAGCTTTCTTGCCGAGTAAACCGAGCGTGTGTACGAGGCTTCCAGGTTTCTCGTCTGGAAATCTGGCCAGAATTTCGACGAGAAAAATAGAGATCCTGCTCTCTATTTTCTGGTCGAGATTCTTGTCGGCCTGTTTCCTGACGAGAAACCCGAGAGTTTGTATACTTACCTGTCGCCATGGAAACCTGCGCATGCTCGAAATGACTTTGACGCATGCGCGGTAGCTTCCACGGCATAGGTAGGGTAAAGCAAGATGGCGGCGACGGCATTGAATGTGACGAGGGCATGCTCGTTGTACGTGATGACATCACCGCGTTCTTGCCTTTCAAAAGAACCGTGGTTCTTTTGAAAGGACTGTGTGTACACCCGGCGGCAAGAGTTTCTTGCCAAGAATCTTGTCAGGAAAAACAAGTCGCTCTATTTTTGTTTATAGCGCAAAAAATAAAAACCGCAGAGGTGATCAAATACCACCAAAATAAAGCTCTATTTGTGGGGGAAAAAAGGACACCAATTTTGTTTGGGAGCCACGTCGCACGACCGCGCAATTGTCAGTTAAAGCGACGCAGTGCCGAATCGCAAAACCTGGCCTGGGCATTTAGCTGCCTAAAGGTCTGGGGCTTAAGTGGTTAAAGTGGATGTAAACCCAAAATTTGTATTTATTTTTTGATGTCACAATGTCCAGTATAAGATTTCCTATCATCTGTGCCCAGTCTTGCCACACAGAGTTAATCCAGCTCTGAGCAATCCTCTTTTATTGTTCAGTGAGATAAAACGGACTTACAGAGAAAGGCCTTAGTCCGTTCCGGCATTATTTTATAATTCCCACCCCCACTCCTTTTCTGAAGTCATGTGGTTACTTTTCTGGATTTTGACTGGATGTTAGTGATCATATCAGAATTTAGTGTAAGGAATACACAGGAAAAAATGCATGTTGACAAGGGGAGTTTAGAGGAGGGCAGGGAGTCTACTGACATCACGACTCCACCCACAGAGCTCCAGACGACAGATCCACCTACAGAATCTGCAGTTTTTCAGTTCTTATAACAGACAGAGGGGAGACATTTGACAGGTAAGGATACATGGAGGAGGCATCTATATCCTTATAGATCAGCACTATGGCAGTAGTTTAGGATGAGAAGTGGGTTTACATCCACTTTAAGAATACTTGATTCCGGATAGGACTTTCAGATTATATTTATTTACATTAATTTCATCAATGGTGAACTGTTATACATATTACATAAGGACTAGGGATGAGCCGAACACCCCCCCCCCCCCCCCCGTTCAGTTCGCACCAAAACCTTCGAACGGACCGAACGTTCGCGCGAACATTTAGAACCCCATTGATGTCAATGGGACTCCAACGTTCAAATTCAAAAGTGCTAATTTTAAAGCCTGATAAACAAGTTATTGTTGGAAAACGGGTTTGTGGACCCGGGTCTTGCCCCACGGTCGTTTTTTCTGGAGCAGCGATTTTAAAGATGCTTAAAGTGAAAAAAAAAATGAAAAATTCCTTTAAAACGGATCTCCACCCTAAAGTGAAGTCGCACTGATCGGCACCCTCCCCCCCTCCTGTGTCACATTTGACACCTTTCAGGGGGGAGGGGGGTGCAGATACCTGTCTAAAGACAGGTATTTGCACCCACTTCCGGCCACACGTCACGGGCAAAAAAAGGGTTTTTTTCTGACATCCCGTCCGTCCCCCGTTGTGTGCTGGGAATACTCGGCTCCCAGCACACAGCGGGAGCCAATCGGCGGGCGCAGCGCGACTCGCGCATGCGCCGTAGGGAACCGGGCAGTGAAGCCGGAGCGCTTCACTTCCTGGTTCCCTCACCGTGGATGGCGGGGGGCAGCAGAGTGACGAGCGATCGCTCATCCTCTGCTGCGGACGCCGCTGGACTCCAGGACAGGTAAGTGTCCTAATATTAAAAGTCAGCAGCTGCAGTATTTGTAGCTGCTGGCTTTTAATATTTTTTTTGAGCGGACATCCGCTTTAAATATCGTACCTGCTGGGTGTCTATAGCATGCCTGTGAGGTGGCACCCGTTTAGAACTGTCCCTGCACAAAATGAGATTACTGTAAGAAAAAAGTCATTTAAGACTGCTTGCGGCTTTAATGTAATGTCTGGTCCCTGCAATATGGATAAAAATCACTGAGAGAAATAGCATGGGTTTCCCCGCCCCCTCCCCCCAGGTCATTACAAGCCCCTTTGGCCATATATACTTTGAACAGCAGTATACAGGCGGTGCAAACAAGACAGGGACTGTAGGTTAGTTGTTAAAGTGGAGTTCCACCCAGGAAAACAACATTTGCCCAAAAATCATAAATAAAATTGAAAAAAAAAAATGTGAAAAAAAAATATTTATACTCACTTGAAATACCTGTTGCTATGCGGAAGTTCGTAATCTGCCTCTTCCGTAGCCGCGGTCTGTCTTCTTCTCCAGCTTCTCCTAGTGAATGGGGCGCGCTGCTTTCTAGGAACTGTGTGTGTTCTCAGAGAGCGGCCGCCCATTCACAAGACTCGCGCATGCGCACTAGGAAATGGGCAGTGAAGCCGTAAGGCTTTACTGCCTGTTTCCCCTAGTGTGAATGGTGGCGCGGGACCTGCATCGTTCGTGGGATCGGCATCGGGGGGTCCTTATTAAAAGTCAGCAGCTACACTGTTAGTAGCTGCTGACTTTTAAAAATAAAAATTTGCGGGGGGAATCCCACTTTAAGTAGAATACGTTTGTAATTTTCAACTGGTACTTCTTTAAAGTTTCGCTCAAGCCATAAAATCTTTTTTCAAGCTTTTCTGAAAACATAGAGAAGGGTTAGCACCCCTGTAACATTTGTTTTGCTGTCTGTGTGCATCTGTTCAGAAGATTGCACCTCAATTTCTGTCCCAATGACAAATGATTTTTTGAAAATGTAGTTTTTTTCTGTGAAACAAGGATTGGTGATAAAGCCTCAGTGGACAGGAGACACCTTTTACAGAAGAGAATTTCCCTTCCTAGGGGTAGATTTCCTCTCACTTCCTGTTGTCTCCTTCTGTTTGCAAGTAGGAGTCGTTTGTAAGTTGGATGTATGAAAGTAGGGGCCTGCCCTATATACTCTGCAGAAATTTGGGCCCTAGGTGTTGGTGTTGCCACAACACTGTAAGCCCTCACAGTTAGTCTTGGTGGGCGCTAGTGTTGCTCACGAATATTCGCATTGCGAATATTCGTTACGAATATGGCATATTCGAATATTCGCGAATAACTCGAATTTCGCGGCCAAAATTCGCTATTCCGAATATTCGTATTTTTTCAAATTTATTTTTAAAACAGATCACATCCTATCGACCACTAAAAGCATTGCTGGTATGATTAGAGACCCTGGGCCGAGTAGCTAAGCTGAGGCGATCCTTTTATGTTGCCGAATATTCGCAATCGCGAATATTCGATTTCCGAATATTCGCGAATACTTTCTCCACCCTTCTTTTGCATCAGAGCCAATCAGAGTTCTCCTACCACAGTTGTCAAAATTTCGCAATCAATTTCGCATTCGCATTAGTGAAATTTCGATACAATATCACGAATATTCGCAAATACTTTCTCCGCCCTTCTTTTGCATCAGAGCCAATCAGAGTTCTCCTACCACAGTTGTCAAAATTTCGCAATCAATTTCGCATTCGCATTAGTGAAATTTCGATACAATATCACGAATATTCGCGAATACTTTCTCCGCCCTTCTTTTGCATCAGAGCCAATCAGAGTTCTCCTACCACAGTTGTCAAAATTTCGCAATCAATTTTGCATTCGCATTAGCGAAATTTCGCAAAAAAAATTTTTTGATAAGATATCACGAATATTCGATTTTAGCGAATATTTCACAAATATTCGTCTATATATTCGTGATATATCGCGAAATCGAATATGGCGTATTCCGCTCAACACTAGTGGGCGCTGGAACGCCCTGCTGTGAAATATTAGATCAAGAATTGTAATTACATGCCCCTGTTGAACAGGGGCAGAAAAATGGGGCCTTAGGCACTGGTGCTGGTGCCACAACACTGCAACCCCTCACAGATACTCTAGTTGGAGCGCAGCAATGAGCCCGCTGCAAAGTATTGCATCAAAAATTGTTATTACACGCCCCTGTTAAACAGGGGCAGAAAAATTGGGCCTTAGGCACTGGTGGCGGTGCCCAGAACCAACAATGTTCTTACAAGCTATCCGCAAGATCATTAAGGAGTAGGGATGAGCCGAACATACCCGGGTTCGGTTCGCACCAGAACGCTCGAACAGACCGCGGGTTCGCGCGAACATTTAGAACCCCATTGAAGTCTATGGGACTCGAACGTTCGAATTCAAAAACGCTCATTTTAAAGACCAATATTCAATTTAATGTTGGAAAACGTCTTTCAGAACCCGGGTCTTGCCCCAGGGAACATGTATCAATGGAAAAAAAACTTTTAAAAACGGCCGTTTTTTCCGGAGCAGCGATTTTAATGATGCTTAAAGTGAAAAAAAAAAAAAAAAATGAAAAATTCCTTTAAATATCACACCTGCTGTGTGTCTATAGTAGTGGCACGTGTTTAGAAATGTCCCTGCACAACATGAAATTATTATAAGAACAAAGTAATTTAATACTGCTTGCGCACGTGCTGTGTGGCAACAATATCTCGATTATTTTAGGGGTGGTGGGGGGCCATTATTTTTTTGTGAAAGCAAAATTGTAGAAAAAAGGGCACCCCTCAAACATACTGTAATTGGAGCGCAACAAAGAGCCACGTGCAAAGTATTGCATCAAAAATTGTTATTAGGCGCCCCTGTTACACAGGGGCACAAAAATTTGTCCTTAGGCACAACACAACACTGCAACCCCTCCCAATAACTGTAATTGGAGCGCAACAAGGAGCCACGTGCAAAGTATTGCATCAAATTTTTTTATTAGACGCCCCTGTTAAACATGTATGTAACAGCAAATGTGCAGTGACACCAACTGCGTTCAGGTGCTATGTAACAGCACAGGCGCAGTGACACCAACTGCGTTCAGGTGCTATGTAACAGCAAACATGCAGTGACACCAACTGCGTTCAGGTGCTATGTAACAGCACACGCGCAGTGACACCAACTGCGTTCAGGTGCTATGTAACAGCAAACGTGCAGTGACACCAACTGCGTTCAGGTGCTATGTAACAGCACACACGCAGTGACACCAACTGCGTTCAGGTGCTATGTAACAGCAAATGTGCAGTGACACCAACTGCGTTCAGGTGCTATGTAACAGCACACGCGCAGTGACACCAACTGCGTTCAGGTGCTATGTAACAGCAAACGTGCAGTGACACCAACTGTGTTCAGGTGCTATGTAACAGCACACGCGCAGTGACACCAACTGCGTTTAGGTGCTATTAAACAGCAAACGTGCAGTGACACCAACTGCGTTCAGGTGCTATTAAACAGCAAACGTGCACCCTGGCTTTGGCCAATTATGGCTCTTCGTTTTTTGAGCGCTGTGATTGGCCAAGCATGCGAGACATACAGCATGCTTGGCCAATCATCAGCGCTCAACGCCGCAGTGAATTATGGGACATTTTGCGTCATTCGAATTTGGCGCGAACGACCCGTTTTGTTCGAATTTCGGCGAACGATCGAACGGCCAATGTTCGAGTCGAACATACGTTCGTATCGAACGCGAAGCTCATCCCTATTGAGGAGGAAAAGGATATTCACTCAGCATAACAGGATAGTCACTCAGCATCAGCATAGGCAGTCTTGAAGGGATCTGACATTTAAAAAAAAATACTCAGTTACATCAGCATCAGGTGCTTGGTAGCTGGTGGTGATCCAAGCCTGATTCATTTTTATGAAGGTCACTCGATCGACCGAGTCGGTGGAGAGGCGCACCCTGTGATCAGTTACAAAGCCTCCAGCAGCACTGAATGTGCGTTCTGAAAGAACGCTGGATGCAGGACAAGCCAGTAGCTCAATTGCATACTGTGCAAGCTCTGTGCCAGTGATCCATCCTCAAGACCAAGTAAGCCAGAGGATTTTCGGTGGGAAAGGTGTCCAAGTCTGATCTTGCCCCTAGGTATTCCCGCACCATGTAAAACAGACGCTGGCGATGGTTGCTGGAACCGGTCATACCTTGGGGCTGCGGACTAAAAAATTGTCTGAACACATCGGTCAGACGGCCACCTTCTCCACCGCTCCTTCTGTGACTGACCGAAGCCTCAGCAACACATTGTCCAGGACCAGTAATTTGTAACCTTCCAGGCTCTGGAAACGCGTTGCACAAACCTTTCTGCGATGCCTCCCGAAGATGTTTCATGCTCATGGCTGCATAAGGTCTGCAATCTTACCCTTGTAACGTGGATCAAGGAGGGTTGCCAGCCAGAATTGATCCCTCTCCTTAATACCACAAATTTGAGGATCCTTTTGCAGGCTTTGCAGGATCAGGAAGGCCATGCAGCATAGGTTTGCTGAGGCATTCGGTCTGGAGTCCTCTGGGTCACTAAAGACGACAGTATCCGCAGCCACCTCATCCCAACCACGTACAAGTCCATGGATTTCTGGGGACTGTAAATGATCCCTTGAAGGCTGCTGCTGATGCTGAGTGCTAGGCTCCACCTCCATGCTGACACAATCCTCCTCCTCGTTCTCTTCCTGTGTGATCAGCAGGCCCGCAAGAACACTGTCTGGATAAAGGGGGCCTTGAGAGATAAGGAAGTCCTCCTCTTCCTCCCTCTGTTCTGCCTCAAGTGCCCTGTCCATTATTCCACGCAGCGTGTGCTCCAACAGGTAAACAAGAGGGACAGTATCACTGATGCATGCACTAGCACTGATCACCATCCTCATGGCCTCCTCAAATGGTGACAGGACAGTGCATGCATCCCTGATCAAGGCCCACTGGTGTGGCAAAAAAAAAAAACAAGCTCCCCTGACCCTGTCCTGGTGCCATAGTCACACAGGTACTCATTGATGGCCCTCTGCTGCATGTGCAGCAGCTGCAACATGGCCAACGTTGAGTTCCATCTGGTGGGCATGTCACAGATTAAGCGGTTCTTGGGCAGGTTAAATTCCTTTTGGAGGTCTGCCAGCCGAGCACTGGCATTATATGACCTTCGTAAATGCACACAGAGTTTCCTGGCCTGCTTTAGGAGATCCTGTAAGCCGGGGTACCTGCCCAGGAACCGCTGCACCACCAAGTTAAGGACGTGAGAAAAACAGGGCACGTGGGTCAAGTGTCCCTGTCAGAGGGCGGAGAGGAGGTTGGTACCATTGTCGCAAACCACCATTCCTGGCTGAAGCTGGCGTGGTGTCACCCACCTTTGAGCCTGCCCCTGCAGAGCTGACAGAACCTCTGCCCCAGTGTGGCTCCTGTCCCCCAAGCACACCAGCTCAAGCACTGCATGGCATCTCTTTGCCTGCATGCTTGCGTAGCCCCTTGAACGCCTACGGAGCACCACTGGTTCCGAGTAAGAGGCCATGAAGGAAGAAGAAAAGGAGGGGGTGGAGGAAAGAGGTGTGGCAGAATCACCACTTGTAGCATTTTGGAGACGTGGTGGCGGAACAACCTCCAACAATACTGCACCCTGTCCTGCATCCTTCACAGCTGCCAACAGAGCCACCCAATGCACCGTGAAAGATAGGTAACTTCCCTGTCCATGGCTGCTGGACCATAAGTCAGCAGTAATATGCACCTTATCGCTGACCACCCTGTCCAGCTAGGCCAAGACATTGCCTTCCACATGCCTAAGGGGTATTAACAGGTTCCTCAAAAGCCATGGCAAAGGAAAAGCCAGCTTTTGTGACACCAGATGGGCTGTGCCAATTTGTGGTTCTATCGTTGGCCCTGGCCTCATTCCAAAAAATAGTGGATCCCATTTCTAAGCTCCGCACAAAGCATATGATTTGGCATATCACGGGTGTTGTTGGCATTTTTAGTGTTGGCAAGGACTCTCACCTACAGAAGGTCCAGGCAGTTTTATATTCCAATGCTTAAATCCAGGTTAATAGCCAATCCAAAAGATATGTGTGATAGACCTGCAAGCAGCCTGAGCTACAACATAGGAGGAGGGTGGAGGTGATGATAGTAATGATGGTGGTGATGGTGATGGTGGTAATGATGGTAATGATGGTAGTGATGGTGATGATGGTGGTGATGGTAATGATGGTAGTGATGGTGGCAGAGGGATGCACTGTATAGTCTTCCATGGACAAGATTAATGGTTCTGAAATCCTGACAGGACGTCCATGGACGTCCTGCAGGATTTCATGCCGCGCGCGCCGATCGGTGATGCGGGGTGTCAGTCTGACACCCTGCATCTCCAACCACGGCTGATCATGATGTAAACAGGAAGAGCCGTTGATGGCTCTTCCTCACTAGCGTCTGACAGACGCGAGTAGAAGAGAGCCGATCGGCGGCTCTCCTGACAGGGGGGGTTCGCGCTGATTGTTTATCAGCGCAGCCCCCCCTCGGATCGCCACACTGGACCACCAGGGAAGCCCACCCTGGACCACCAGGGAAGGGTAAATAAAAAAAAAGTATTGGAAAAAAAAAAAAAAAAAAGTCTTGAAAAAAAAAAAAAGCTTTTTTAAAAAAAAAAAAAGATGCCAATCAGTGCCCACAAATGGGCACTCACTGGCAACATGGGTAGATCAGTGCTGCCCCACAGTGTCCATCAGTGCCACCCCAGTGTCCATCAGTGCCACCCCACAATGTCCATCAGTGCCACCCCACAGTGCCCATCCATGCCCAGTGCCCATCAGTGCCCATCTGTGCCACCCATAAGTATCCATAAGTGCCACACATGAGTGCCCATCTGTGCCGCATATGAGTGCCCAGAGCCGCCCATGAGTACCCATCAGTACCGCCCATGAGTGCCCATCAGTGCCGCCTATGTGTGCTCATAAGTGCCGCCTATGTGTGCCCATAAGTGCCGCCTATGTGTGCCCATCAGTGCCGCCTATGTGTGCCCATCAGTGCCGCATACCAGCGCCGCCAATCAGTGCCACCTCATCTGTGCCCGTCAGTACTACCTCATCGGTGCCCATCAGTGCCGCCATATCAGTGCCTGTAATTGAAAGAGAAAACTTACTTACAGTAGGTGAACCCGATTTTGTGTCAATCTCGCTCTCTTTCTCGGCGAGATTGAGCACCTACGAGCCCCATCGCGGGAGCCAGCGCCGAGCTGGCTTGCCGCGATGGAGACAGAGCCGTCATAGAAGCGACGGGAGATCCGACTTGGATTCCCGCCAATTCTACACGTGTGCGGCGTTTGTTATGAATCCTGAGGGGGAAGTCCCCGCCGGATTTTAAATAAAAATCCGGCATGGGTCCCCCCCTCAGGAGCATACCGGGCCCTTAGGTCTGTTATGGGTTGTAAGGAGAGCCCCCCTACGCCGAAAAAAATGGCGTAGGGGGTCCCCCTACAATCCATACCAGACCCGTATCCAAAGCACGCTACCCGGCCAGCCAGGAAGGGAGTGGGGACGAGCGAGCGCCCCCCCCTCCTGAGCCGTACCAGGCTGCATGCCCTCAACATGGGGGGGTTGGGTGCTCTGGGGCAGGGGGGCGCACTGCGGCCCCCCCACCTCAGAGCACCCTGTCCCCATGTTGATGAGGACAGGGCCCCTTCCCGACAACCCTGGCCGTTGGTTGTCGGGGTATGCGGGCGGGAGGCTTATCGGAATCTGGGAGCCCCCTTTAATAAGGGGGCCCCCAGATACCGGCCCCCCACCCTAAGTGAATGAGTATGGGGTACATCGTACCCCTACCCATTCACCTGCAAGAAAAGTGGTAAAAACACAAATAAACCACACAGGGTATTAAAATATTTTATTATGTAAAAAGGTACTACAGCGCTATTACTAAAACCATATAAAATACTAAAGATAAGCTGCAGACACGTGAGGTGCACAAAACCAAAGTGAATAAATAAGAAAATATTGTGTTGCGCTGATAATCAAGTAAAAAATTGCATACATATATATATACACACCATATACATAAATAAGAACCCCCTACACCTCAAATCAGGGAGGTATATGTGCAAAAGATAAACAAAAACCACTCAAAAACTATAATGTGAAAAAATTCAAATAGAACCAGCAAAAATAGTTCATGGAAAAAACACAGTTCAGTACATAGGCTAATAGGAGACAGGTGTGAGATCCACAGTCCTTTGGTGTGCAGCTGTCATTATAGCAAAAAAAAAAAATATATATATATATATATATAAAACCTTTTCCTTCTGGACTCCCCGATTAACACAGGATATCAGCCGCTCATAAGGAGAAAAGAAAGATATATGGTGCAAATAACGTAATAAAATGGGAAATGAACCCTGCAATACAATGATTGCACTCACGGAACCTCGATGGTAAAAAGGCTCAACTGCAATCAGTCATTGAACGCCGCTCAGTGCTACGATCTCCTCAGAAGGACGGATTCGACCGTCGATCGCGTCACTCGGCTTCTCCCCCACGCGTATCGTCAATAGCCACTTTACCCATGAATAAGTCAAGTGGCTATTGACGATACGCATGGGGGAGAAGCCGAGTGACGCGGTCGACGGTCGGCAGTCGAATCCGTCCTTCTGAGGAGATCGTAGCACTGAGCGGCGTTCAATGACTGATTGCAGTTGAGCCTTTTTACCATCGAGGTTCCGTGAGTGCAATCATTGTATTGCAGGGTTCATTTCCCATTTTATTACGTTATTTGCACCATATATCTTTCTTTTCTCCTTATGAGCGGCTGATATCCTGTGTTAATCGGGGAGTCCAGAAGGAAAAGGTTTTATATTTTTTTTTTTTTTGCTATAATGACAGCTGCACACCAAAGGACTGTGGATCTCACACCTGTCTCCTATTAGCCTATGTACTGAACTGTGTTTTTTCCATGAACTATTTTTGCTGGTTCTATTTGAATTTTTTCACATTATAGTTTTTGAGTGGTTTTTGTTTATCTTTTGCACATATACCTCCCTGATTTGAGGTGTAGGGGGTTCTTATTTATGTATATGGTGTGTATATATATATGTATGCAATTTTTTACTTGATTATCAGCGCAACACAATATTTTCTTATCTAAAATATTTTATTAGTCTGCTCCGGAGGCCGCCCCCTGTCTTCTTTATTAGCTCTTTTACCAGGGGGAGCTTCTTCTTTGACGTCTTCGGGTGGGTGGGGGCCGCCGTCTGGTTCTCTTCCACCGCCGGGGGGGGTGGCTTTTAAAAAAGCCCCCACCCCCCCGGCGGGTTTCCTCCGGCGTCTTCGGCGGGGCTCTTCTTCTTCCGCTATCCCGACGGGTCTTCTCCGCTATCCGGGGGGTCTCCTTCTATGTTCGCCGCTCTCCGCTGTTGACTCGTCGCACCCCGGTTCTTCCTCTCACTGTCCGGTCCCTTCTTCCGTGCTGTACGTCTTCTTCTCCTTCCGTGCTGTGAGTTCTTCTTCCGTGCTGTGACGTCATGTTCTTCACTTCTCTTCTTCTCCCGATGTTGACACGCCGGTCCTTCTCGCTGAAATGACAGATGCGCGCCTTGCATCGGACCTATATAGGCCTCACAGTCCCATCATGCTCTGTACCTACCCATGTGATACCTACCACGTGGGTAGGTATCACATGGGTAGGTACAGAGCATGATGGGACTGTGAGGCCTATATAGGTCCGATGCAAGGCGCGCATCCGTCATTTCAGCGAGAAGAGCCGGCGTGTCAACATCGGGAGAAGAGAAGAAGATGACGTCACAGCACGGAAGAAGAACTCACAGCACGGAAGAAGACGTACAGCACGGAAGAAGGGACCGGACAGCGAGAGGAAGAACCGGGGTGCGACGAGTCAACAGCGGAGAGTGGCGAACATAGAAGGAGACCCCCCGGATAGCGGAGAAGACCCGTCGGGATAGCGGAAGAAGAAGAGCCCCGCCGAAGACGCCGGGGGGGTGGGGGCTTTTTTAAAAGCCACCCCCCCCGGCGGTGGAAGAGAACCAGACGGCGGCCCCCACCCACCCGAAGACGTCAAAGAAGAAGCTCCCCCTGGTAAAAGAGCTAATAAAGAAGACAGGGGCGGCCTCCGGAGCAGACTAATAAAATATTTTAATACCATGTGTGGTTGTTTGTGTTTTTACCACTTTTCTTGCAGGTGAATGGGTAGGGGTACGATGTACCCCATACTCATTCACTTAGGGTGGGGGGCCGGTATCTGGGGGCCCCCTTATTAAAGGGGGCTCCCAGATTCCGATAAGCCTCCCGCCCGCATACCTGACAACCAACGGCCAGGGTTGTCGGGAAGGGGCCCTGTCCTCATCAACATGGGGACAGGGTGCTCTGAGGTGGGGGGGCCGCAGTGCACCCCCCTGCCCCAGAGCACCCAACCCCCCCATGTTGAGGGCATGCAGCCTGGTACGGCTCAGGAGGGGGCGCTTGCTCGTCCCCACTCCCTTCCTGGCTGGCCGGGTAGCGTGCTTTGGATACGGGTCTGGTATGGATTGTAGGGGGACCCCCTACGCCGTTTTTTTCGGCGTAGGGGGGCTCTCCTTACAACCCATAACAGACCTAAGGGCCCGGTATGCTCCTGAGGGGGACCCATGCCGGATTTTTATTTAAAATCCGGCGGGGACTTCCCCCTCAGGATTCATAACAAACGCCGCACACGTGTAGAATTGGCGGGAATCCAAGTCGGATCTCCCGTCGCTTCTATGACGCGCTTGCTGGGATGTGCTGTCACTATTCCACTGAGTGCGAGATGTCGGCGAGATCTCGGCACCATGTCGCCGAGTATCAGCGCGACGCTGTCGTGCTAAAAACACAATATCACAAACACCTACTGTACCAACAAAAAATTTAACAGCAAAAAATAAAAACGTAATTTTTTTTCAAAATTTTCAGTCTTTTTTTAGTTGTTGCGCAAAAAAAAAAAATCGCAGAGGTGATCAAATACCACCAAAAGAAAGCTCTATTTGTGGGGAAAAAAGGACGCCAATTTTGTTTGGGAGCCACGTCGCACGACCGTGCAATTGCCATTCAAAATGCGACAGTGCTGAAAGCTGAAAATTGGCTTGGGCGGGAAGGTGCGTAAGTGCCCGGTATGGAAGTGGTTAAAGCAATTATATGTTAACCACAGCTAGTATCAAAACATTTGAGCCTTTTTCGGAATTGTAGGATACTACTAGGGTCTTGTACAGATATCACTAAGTCTGATTTAACAAATTGTTTATTTCAGTGTGACAACAGTCATTGTTATCTGCAACATCAAAAAAAAAAATAGGTCTAATGATCTGCTTTGGGAAATGAACCACATGGGGATAAATTAGCAAACTAGCTGATCACAAAAGTATAAAAGGACCAGATAAGAATCCATAAGACACTGAGAGAGACCTCTGCCGGAGCATGGAGGTCCATGGAACACGGAGAATGAGACATTCCGTGTTATAACACCGATCATCGTATTCCCAGGACGAATGGTGAGACAAACAACATTCCACTTGTGTCATTAATGATGACTTTCTATAGACAGCTGAGATCTGATATACACAATGATTTATGATTGTTTTACTGATTGATGTTTTATCATTTGTTATCAGTTTGTTATAACCGAGGTCCTTACAGGGACACAAAACACAATTTCCATCATCTTCATAATGTGCTTTATGTACAGGAGATGTAATGATGTCTGAGGAGGAATATGGAACATCTTCAGGAGATTCTTATCATAGAAAACAATGAGAATATTATTCTCTGATATATCACCTTCATTATTAAACACACAGACTATTCTCCATAGAACCCCGGGGGCCAACCTCAGGATCTTTGGTAGATCCTGTGCAGCTGTCAGGTCTGGAAAGTCATTAGAGGAAGTATTGATTTGTAATGGCAGTGATCTCTAGAAGTCTCATCTAATGTCTTCAACCACCTCTGTACTGTATCCACAGTCTCTGATCATTTGTTGTAGTGTGTCCTCAGTCTCTGATCATTTGTTGTAGTGTGTCTGCAGTCTCTGATCATGTGTTGTAGTATGTCCTCAGTCTCTTATCCTTTGTTGTAGTGTGCCTGTAGTCTCTGATCATTTGTTGAAGTGTGTCTGTTGTCTCTGATCATTTGTTGTAGTGTGTCCGCAGTCTCTGATCATTTGTTGTAGTGTGTCTGTAGTCTCTAATCAGTTGTTGTAGTGTGTCTGTAGTCTCTGATTATTTGTTGTAGTGTGTCTGTTGTCTCTAATCATTTGTTGTAGTGTGTCTGCAGTCTCTAATCATTTGTTGTAATGTGTCCGCAGTCTCTGATCATTTGTTGTAGTGTGTCCACAGTCTCTGATCATCTGTTGTAGTGTGTCTGCAGTCTCTAATCATTTGTTGTAGTGTGTTTGCAGTCTCTGATCATTTGTTGTAGTGTGTCTGTTGTCTCTGATCATTTGTTGTAGTGTGTATGCAGTCTGTAAACATTTGTTGTAGTGTGTCCTCAGTCTTTGATCATTTGTTGTAGTGTGTCTGCAGTCTCTGATCATTTGTTGTAGTGTGTCTGTTGTCTCTGATAATTTGTTGTAGTGTGTCCTCAGTCTCTAATCATTTGTTGTAGTATGTCTCCAGTCTCTGATCATTTGTTGTAGTGTGTCCGCAGTCTCTGATCATTTGTTGTAGTGTGTCTGCAGTCTCTGATCATTTGTTGTAGTGTGTCTGCAGTCTCTGATCATTTGTTGTAGTGTGTCCGCAGTCTCTAATCATTTGTTGTAGTGTGTCTGCAGTATCTGATCATTTATTGTAGTGTGTTTGTTGTCTCTTATCATTTGTTGTAGTGTGTCTGCAGTCTCTGATTATTTGTTGTAGTGTGTCCGCAGTCTCTAATCATTTGTTGTAGTGTGTCTGCAGTATCTGATCATTTATTGTAGTGTGTTTGTTGTTTCTTATCATTTGTTGTAGTGTGTCTGCAGTCTGTTCATTTATTGTAGTGTGTTTGTTGTCTCTTATCATTTGTTGTAGTGTGTCTGCAGTCTCTAAACATTTGTTGTAGTATGTCTCCAGTCTCTGATCATTTGTTGTAGTGTGTCTGTTGTCTCTGAGCATTTGTTGTAGTATGTCTCCAGTCTCTGATCATTTGTTTTAGTGTGTCTGCAGTCTCTGATCATTTATTGTAGTGTGTATGCAGTCTCTGATCATGTGTTGTAGTATGTCCTCAGTCTCTGATCATTTGTTGTAGTATGTCCTCAGTCTCTGATCATTTGTTGTAGTGTGTCGGCAGTCTCTGATCATTTGTTGTAGTGTGTCTGCAGTCTCTGATCATTTGTTGTAGTGTGTCTGCAGTCTCTGATCATTTGTTGTAGTGTGTCTGCAGTCTCTGATCATTTGTTGTAGTGTGTCTGCAGTCTCTGATCATTTGTTGAAGTGTGTCTGTTGTCTCTGATCATTTGTTGTAGTGTCTCCGCAGTCTCTGATCATTTGTTGTAGTGTGTCTGCAATCTCTGATCATTTGTTGTAGTGTGTCTGCAGTCTCTGATCATTTGTTGTAGTGTGTCTGTTGTCTCTGATCATTTGTTGTAGTGTGTCTGCAGTCTCTAATCATTTGTTGTAGTGTGTCTGCAGTCTCTGATATTTATTGTAGTGTGTCTGCAGTCTCTGATCATTTGTTGTAGTGTGTCTGTTGTCTCTGATCATTTGTTGTAGTGTGTCTGTTGTCTCTGATCATTTGTTGTAGTATGTCCTCAGTCTCTAAACATTTGTTGTAGTATGTCTCCAGTCTCTGATCATTTGTTGTAGTGTCTCCGCAGTCTCTGATCATTTGTTGTAGTGTGTCTGCAATCTCTGATCATTTGTTGTAGTGTGTCTGCAGTCTCTGATCATTTGTTGAAGTGTGTCTGTTGTCTCTGATCATTTGTTGTAGTGTGTCTGCAGTCTCTAATCATTTGTTGTAGTGTGTCTGCAGTCTCTGATATTTATTGTAGTGTGTCTGCAGTCTCTGATCATTTGTTGTAGTGTGTCTGTTGTCTCTGATCATTTGTTGTAGTGTGTATGCAGTCTGTAAACATTTGTTGTAGTGTGTCCTCAGTCTTTGATCATTTGTTGTAGTGTGTCTGCAGTCTCTGATCATTTGTTGTAGTGTGTCTGTTGTCTCTGATAATTTGTTGTAGTGTGTCCTCAGTCTCTAATCATTTGTTGTAGTATGTCTCCAGTCTCTGATCATTTGTTGTAGTGTGTCCGCAGTCTCTGATCATTTGTTGTAGTGTGTCTGCAGTCTCTGATCATTTGTTGTAGTGTGTCTGCAGTCTCTGATCATTTGTTGTAGTGTGTCCGCAGTCTCTAATCATTTGTTGTAGTGTGTCTGCAGTATCTGATCATTTATTGTAGTGTGTTTGTTGTCTCTTATCATTTGTTGTAGTGTGTCTGCAGTCTCTGATTATTTGTTGTAGTGTGTCCGCAGTCTCTAATCATTTGTTGTAGTGTGTCTGCAGTATCTGATCATTTATTGTAGTGTGTTTGTTGTTTCTTATCATTTGTTGTAGTGTGTCTGCAGTCTGTTCATTTATTGTAGTGTGTTTGTTGTCTCTTATCATTTGTTGTAGTGTGTCTGCAGTCTCTAAACATTTGTTGTAGTATGTCTCCAGTCTCTGATCATTTGTTGTAGTGTGTCTGTTGTCTCTGAGCATTTGTTGTAGTATGTCTCCAGTCTCTGATCATTTGTTTTAGTGTGTCTGCAGTCTCTGATCATTTATTGTAGTGTGTATGCAGTCTCTGATCATGTGTTGTAGTATGTCCTCAGTCTCTGATCATTTGTTGTAGTATGTCCTCAGTCTCTGATCATTTGTTGTAGTGTGTCGGCAGTCTCTGATCATTTGTTGTAGTGTGTCTGCAGTCTCTGATCATTTGTTGTAGTGTGTCTGCAGTCTCTGATCATTTGTTGTAGTGTGTCTGCAGTCTCTGATCATTTGTTGTAGTGTGTCTGCAGTCTCTGATCATTTGTTGAAGTGTGTCTGTTGTCTCTGATCATTTGTTGTAGTGTCTCCGCAGTCTCTGATCATTTGTTGTAGTGTGTCTGCAATCTCTGATCATTTGTTGTAGTGTGTCTGCAGTCTCTGATCATTTGTTGAAGTGTGTCTGTTGTCTCTGATCATTTGTTGTAGTGTGTCTGCAGTCTCTAATCATTTGTTGTAGTGTGTCTGCAGTCTCTGATATTTATTGTAGTGTGTCTGCAGTCTCTGATCATTTGTTGTAGTGTGTCTGTTGTCTCTGATCATTTGTTGTAGTGTGTCTGTTGTCTCTGATCATTTGTTGTAGTATGTCCTCAGTCTCTAAACATTTGTTGTAGTATGTCTCCAGTCTCTGATCATTTGTTGTAGTGTCTCCGCAGTCTCTGATCATTTGTTGTAGTGTGTCTGCAATCTCTGATCATTTGTTGTAGTGTGTCTGCAGTCTCTGATCATTTGTTGAAGTGTGTCTGTTGTCTCTGATCATTTGTTGTAGTGTGTCTGCAGTCTCTAATCATTTGTTGTAGTGTGTCTGCAGTCTCTGATATTTATTGTAGTGTGTCTGCAGTCTCTGATCATTTGTTGTAGTGTGTCTGTTGTCTCTGATCATTTGTTGTAGTGTGTCTGTTGTCTCTGATCATTTGTTGTAGTATGTCCTCAGTCTCTAAACATTTGTTGTAGTATGTCTCCAGTCTCTGATCATTTGTTGTAGTATGTCTCCAGTCTCTGATCATTTGTTGTAGTGTGTCTGCAGTCTCTGATCATTTGTTGAAGTGTGTCTGTTGTCTCTGATCATTTGTTGTAGTGTGTCTGCAGTCTCTAATCATTTGTTGTAGTGTGTCTGCAGTCTCTGATATTTATTGTAGTGTGTCGGCAGTCTCTGATCATTTGTTGTAGTGTGTCTGTTGTCTCTGATCATTTGTTGTAGTGTGTCTGTTGTCTCTGATCATTTGTTGTAGTATGTCCTCAGTCTCTAAACATTTGTTGTAGTATGTCTCCAGTCTCTGATCATTTGTTGTAGTGTGTCCGCAGTCTCTGATCATTTGTTGTAGTATGTCGGCAGAGACTGAGAAAAATTATTCTGTTGGCTTGTAATTTTCAACATAAAAATAAATGTTAATTAATTTACTTTGATATTTTAAGGAATTTACTTAATTTTCATTAATTCTTAAAACACACCTTTTACAGAAAAGAATGTATAATATTGAGTGATCTAGACAAAACTTTTAAGGTATTTGCATTTCTATATTCTACTTGAACAACAATGATAATTGATAACAATTACTTAGAAAAAAATGATCTTTTCATTTGACTGAAATTGCGACGCGCATGTTCGCCATACGTGCGTCCGCACGAGTTTCGATGCTGTATATTTTAAAGAGTTTGACGTCTTTTGGAACTTTGAAAGCCTGCTCAAGGCAGTTCCCCTACGTTTGAGGGCCATCAGGACAAAAGAGCGCCATCAGGACAAAAGAGCGCCATCAGGACAAAAGAGCGCCACCAGGACAAAAGAGCGCCACCAGGACAAAAGAGCGCCACCAGGACAAAAGAGCGCCACCGGTGACAAGAATTTTTCCAAGTCACTAGAAAGCCGTGCAATGCCATTGAAAGGTGAGAATGAACAATGAACACATTATCGGTCACATGCTTCAAATGTTGTGTGACATACCATCCAAAATGTTTATTTTATTTGAAGATTGTGCAGTCAGTGTAGTATATATAATACAGATCAGAGTATATAGTGTAGTCTGTGTAGTATATATAATACAGTTCAGAGTATATAGTGCAGTATATATAATACAGATCAGAGTATATAGTGTAGTCCGTGTAGTATATATAATACAGATCAGAGTATATAGTACAGTCCGTGTAGTATATATAATACAGATCAGAGTATATAGTGCAGTCCGTTTAGTATATATAATACAGTTCAGAGTATATAGTGTAGTCCGTGTAGTATATATAATACAGTTCAGAGTATATAGTGCAGTCCGTGTAGTATATATAATACAGATCAGAGTATATAGTGTAGTCCGTGTAGTATATCCACTTCCGGACCGCCGCATGTACATATACGTCGGCAGAATGGCACGTACAGGCACATTGGCGTACCTGTACGTCCCTGCCTAGACGTGGGTCGGGGGTCCGATCGGGACCCCCCCCCCCCCCCCCGGTACATGCGGCGGTTCCCGTGGCTTCAGGAGCGATCCGGGACGACGGCGCGGCTATTCGTTTCTAGCCGCCCCCTCGCGATCGCTCCCCGGAGCTGAAGAACGGGGAAAGCGGTATGTAAACACGGCTTCCCCGTGCTTCACTGTGGCGGCGCATCGATCGAGTGATCCCTTTTATAGGGAGACTCGATCGATGACGTCAGACCCACAGCCACACCCCCCTACAGTTGTAAACACACACTAGGTGAACCCTAACTCCTACAGCGCCCCCTGTGGTTAACTCCCAAACTGCAACTGTCATTTTCACAATAAACAATGCATTTTTTGCTGTGAAAATGACAATGGTCCCAAAAATGTGTCAAAATTGTCCGAAGTGTCCGCCATAATGTCGCAGTCACGAAAAAAATCGCTGATCGCCGCCATTAGTAGTAAAAAAAAAATAATAATAATAAAACTATCCCCTATTTTGTAAATGCTATAAATTTTGCGCAAACCAATCGATAAACGCTTATTGCGATTTTTTTTACCAAAAATAGGTCGAAGAATACGTATCGGCCTAAACTGAGGAAAAAAAAATGTTTTAGATATGTTTTTGGGGGATATTTATTATAGCAAAAAGTAAAAAATATTGTTTTTCTTTCAAAATTGTCGCTCTATTTTTGTTTATAGCGCAAAAAATAAAAACCGCAGAGGTGATCAAATACCACCAAAAGAAAGCTCTATTTGTGGGGAAAAAAGGGCGTGAATTTTGTTTGGGAGCCACGTCGCACGACCGCGCAATTGTCTGTTAAAGCGACGCAGTGCAGAATTGTAAAAACCCCTTGGGTCATTTAGCAGCATATTGGTGCGGTCCTTAAGTGGATATATAATACATTTCAGAGTATATAGTGTTGTATATATAATACAGTTCAGAGTATATAGTACAGTCCGTGTAGTATATATAATACAGATCAGAGTATATAGTGTAGTCCGTGTAGTATATATAATACATTTCGGAGTATATAGTGTAGTCCGTGTAGTATATATAATACATTTCGGAGTATATAGTGCAGTCCGTGTAGTATATATAATACAGTTCAGAGAATACGTATCGGCCTAAACTGAGGGAAAAAAAAATAATTATATATATCTTTTGGGGGATATTTATTATAGCAAAAAGTAAAAAATATTGTTTTTTTTTCAAAATTGTCGCTCTATTTTTGTTTATAGCGCAAAAAATAAAAACCGCAGAGGTGATCAAATACCACCAAAAGAAAGCTCTATTTGTGGGGAAAAAAGGACGCCAATTTTGTTTGGGAGCCACGTCGCACGACCGCGCAATTGTCTGTTAAAGCGACGCAGTGCAGAATTGTAAAAAGCCCTTGGGTCATTTAGCAGCATATTGGTGCGGTCCTTAAGTGGATATATAATACAGTTCAGAGTATATAGTACAGTCCGTGTAGTATATATAATACAGTTCAGAGTATATAGTGTAGTCCGTGTAGTATATATAATACAGTTCAGAGTATATAGTGCAGTCAGTGTAGTATATATATAATACAGATCAGAGTATATAGTGTAGTCAGTGTAGTATATATAATACAGTTCAGCGTATATAGTGCAGTCCGTGTAGTATATATAATACAGTTCAGAGTATATAGTGCAGTCCGTGTAGTATATATAATACAGATCAGCGTATATAGTGCAGTCCATGTAGTATATATAATACAGATCCGAGTATATAGTGCAGTCCATGTAGTATATATAATACAGTTCAGAGTATATAGTGTAGTCCGTGTAGTATATATAATACAGATCAGAGTATATTGTGCAGTCCGTTTAGTACTCACTCAACCTGCAGCTCCTTTGTGTCTAGCACTACATGTGTTAAACTATGTTAAGCAAAAAAGTGTAGACACCTGGGTCAACCTACTTCTTCAACATGAAATGTTAGTTTTAACATAAAAATCAGAAGCCATAGAGCAGGTTTATTTATTGGTCCATAGAACATTGTGTGTGATTTATGTGTGATTTATGTCTCCTCCACAGATGGTGTATCCCGAGAACTGCACAGCCGTCACCGAAATTCTACTCACCGGATTTAACGCTTTTGAAGGCTTCAGGGTCCCGATGTTTGTTGTGTTTCTGATCATTTACCTTTTGATTTGCTGTGAAAATGTATTGATCATCTACATCATTTATAGTAGCGCTCGTCTCAAGGCGCTGATGTTTTTTATAATTCAGAGCATGTGCATAAATGATCTGCTGAGCATTTCAAATATTGTTCCACAAATCCTAAATGACGTTCTTCGGGAGAGACCGACCTTCACTGTCACCGGCTGCATTGTTCAATGTCAGGTGTACGGGACCACAGCAGATGTTTTATGTTTTCACTATGTTTTATTGTCCTATGATCGATACTTGACTGTTTGCCATCCATTGCGCTATTCTTCCTATGTGAATAATAGAATGTATCTTCGGGGGGTCATTGTATCTTGGATTATTTCGGCCTCATTTACAAGTGTAATATCTGGTTTACAGAGTCAGTTACAATTTTGTGGCCATAACACCATTCACCATTTCTTCTGTGATTCTTCTCCATTCATGGACCTGGCCACCTCCGATACAACGCACATCCGTCTCTTTATTGTTGTAATAAGTTTCTTCATGATATTGATCACAGCTTTGTCTGTTTTTGTAACATATGTTTTTATAATTCATGCAATTCTTAAAATCCCCTCCACCTCCGGGAGGAAGAAGACCTTCTCTACGTGTAGCTCCCACCTCATTGTGTTCTCCATGCAGAACTGTCTCTCTCTTGGTGTCTATGCGTTGCCAGCTAAAGTAGTAACACCGCAGCTCACCAACTCTTTCACATTCATATTCTTTTTCTGGACTCCCTTGGTGAGCCCGCTGGTATATGCCTTTAACAATAAACAGTTCCGTGCAGAATGTCTGAAAAAGATTAGGACATGGCGTAGGATATTTTGACATTATCACATCTTCCTTTCAACCAAGCAGACAAATCTTTTTGTCAATTGAAAAATTTAAATTCTGCATTCATTATCCACATCATCATGGTCAGGACAGGATGGAGGGTAGGGTGACCATGTGTCCCGGATTGCCCGGGAAAGTCCCGCATATTGCAGGTCTGTCCCGGGTACCTTTATTCCAGGACAATACAGTGACAAAACTGAGACAGCCCCCCCCCACCCCCCCCCGGACCGATCTGATGGCCCCAAAAAAGGCTGCCACATCACTGATTTACTCACTGACAGTACTTGTCCTGGCCGGGAATGCCTGGAGGAGCACAATCCCCACCCCCTGCTTGTGATCGGAGAAATCATAAATCGTGGCCCAGATTCACGTAGATCGGCGCATCTTTGAGCGGGCGTAACGTATCCTATTTATGTTACGCCTCCGCAACTTAGATGGGCAAGTGCAGTATTCTCAAAGCACTTGCTCCGTAAGTTGCGGCGGCGAAGCGTAAATAGGCCGGCGTAAGCCCGCCTAATTTAAATGTGGAACAGGGGGGCGTGTTTTATGTAAATGTTATGTGACCCGACGTGATTGACGTCCGTAGAATATCCCAGTGTGCATTGCTCCAAAGTACGCCGCAAGGACGTATTGGTTTCGACGTGAACGTAAATTACGTCCAGCCCCATTCACGGACGACTTACGCAAACGACGTAAAATATTCAAAATATTCAAATATTCAAAATTCGACGTGGGAACGACGTCCATACTTAACATTGGTACGCCGCATGTACGCCACCATATAGCAGGGGTAACTTTACGCCGGGAAAAGCCTAACGTAAACGGCGTATCTGTACTGCGTCGGCTGGGCGTACGTTCGTGAATTGGTACATATTTCTAGGCGTAGATCAGCGTACACGCCCCTAGCGGCCAGCGTAAATATGCAGTTAAGATCCGACGGCGTAAGAGACTTACGCCGGTCGGATCTAATAGAAATCTATGCGTAACTGATTGTATGAATCAGGCGCATAGATACGACCGCTCAGACTCAGAGATACGACGGCGTATCTGGAGATACGCCGTCGTATCTCCTTTGAGAATCTGGCCCCTTGTGTCCAATCACTGTGCTGTGATTCGTTACAGCACAAGCTGATTTTTGGCAAGGGGGGTGTCCCTGATTGGTAGTTTGGAAATGTGGTCTCCCTAATGGAGGGTGGGGTGGGGGGCAGGAACGGCAGGTGCCCTGGGCGCAACTTGGGAGGGGGTGTTTTGTCAATTTCTCCAACCCATCCAAAATTCCTACCACGTCACTTCCGGTTTAGTTAAAACCTGAGTAATTGGTGGTTGGAAACAACATCGACAACCGGATAGAGTCCGGTACAGGAAGACTGAGCTGTTTTGACAGCACAGCGGCTAATGAGGACAAAGTTGTCGCTGCATTTGTTGGCTAGTATCGGAGCGGAGTAAGAATAATATCCTGCACCGGACTCTATTCGGTTGCCAGTGTTGTGTCCAACCACCAATTCGTCAAAACCGCCTATTACTGCTGGTTTGAAGAAACCGGAAGTTAATCGATTTGATTTTTTGACGGGTTGGAGAACCTGACAGAACAGGGGCAGCCGGTTGATAGCACTCAGAAGAATGTAAACATCCTATGCCCCATGTTGCCGCTACAGACCACCAAAAAACAGAGCTGAGGATGAGCTTTTACTCATTACCAGCCTGAGACAGCCTGAGGCAGCAGTCAAGCCCCCTTTTAGAACGGGAAAACCGGTTCTCTCCGGGCCCCATCCTTGGATTCTTGTTAGTCTGGCTGTCTGGACTGTGGCTTTCACAGTAAGAGCTCCAGTACAAGAGGACGAAGCAAGAAGAGAACATTAAAGTGCAGCCCCAATCACTGCTTCTTGCCCCACAGACACCCAAGCTCTCTCCAAGGCAGAATGAAGATGTTAGAAGATAGATGACACACTGCATCTTCTCCACCCGTGAGTCCTGACCTGATCTGTCTTGCAGATCGTATCATGCTTTACTGTAAACCTGTTCTGAACCTTGCAATGAAGGTTTACTGAAAGAGGAAGCAAAATTCTTGACTAAGGTAGGAAATGCTGGGACTTTTCAGGAGCTATATAGGTGTGTTGAGCCTCGTACACACGATCAGTCCATCCAATGAGAACGGTCTGAAGGACCGTTGTCATCAGTTAACCGATGAAGCTGACGGATGGTCCGTCACACCCACACACCATCGGTTAAATAACCTATCGTGTCAGAACGCGGTGAGGTAAAACACAACGACGTGCTGAAAAAAATGAAGTTCAATGCTTCCAAGCATGCGTCGACTTGATTCTGAGCATGCAGGGATTTTTAACCGATGGTCGTGCCTACTAACGATCGGTTTTGACCTATCGGTTAGGAATCCATCGGTTAAATTTAAAGCAAGTTGGCTTTTTTTTAACCGATGGTTAAATAACCTATGGGGCCCACACATGATCGGTTTTGACAGATGAAAACGGTCCATCAGACCATTGTGCTCTGGTTAACCTATCATTTGTAGGAGGCCTTACACGTCTTATGAAAATCATTCTTTATGATTGTGGTGGAAAAATATGGCTATACGCTATTTGTAATTCATATCTCCTGTGCTAATAAGCACCCATTGAACACATTTCATATATATAATCGTATTACTTGCTCTATATCCAGCATATCCCCAAGTAAAGAGACATGACCACAGCTTACATCCTCATCTCAGTACCATACTCCTTTGCCTCTACCGAGCACAGCACTTGGTTTTTATTCAACCACAACAAAAGGTAATGACAAACAGGAAGTCATGGCCAATGGAGGAAGCCAATCGCTTCCTCCATGGGAAATGACATCACATGATATGACCTCAACACAGGAAATTACCTCACAGGAAATCCTTCCAACAGGATGAGTTTATACAACAACCAATGAACAATGGCTAGACGAGTCTTATGGGCGTGTCTGGGCAGGGACAGTGTGTATGACATGGACACTATCCCTGACCATAACAATTCAAAAGCTCCCGTTTTACCGTTGATATGAATCCCTATTCTGCGTTGTTCAGAGAATGGGAGATTATCTGCAGGGGCACGTCATGCCCCCCCCCCCCCTCGTATGTATGGATAAGGCACACAGGGGTGACATGAGCGTATATCCGCTTATAGCTGATAATATCTTTGCAGAGTAAACACCCCCCCCCCCCCCCAGACGAACGTTCTGTGCATTGCACAGGGGCCCTTTTGCTGGCAGACATATCCCCACTCCGCAAACACCTCTCTCCAACCAAAGGAAGTTTTCCACTGCCAGACGGGACTCAACCAGCGTCAGTCTGCCCCATTCAGCTCTTTAAAGCTGGGAGACACTGGGAGACACTATGACAATAAAAATTAAATACATCTTCATAAAAATGTCCACAACATAATGATGTAGCGATGTGGACTACAGTCATAACATTGTACAACTCCCTGTCATTCTTCACCTATAGACATATGCCTCTAGTGCTGGGCGCCAGTGACTGTCATCACATCTGTGAGACTGACCAAAAAGGATTGTGGCACTAGTAGTCTCTCAGACCGGCAATTTCTTTGTGTGACATGACATCTGGACTACACATCCCAGGGATCCTTGCTACCACCCAAAGAGACTCCTGGGAGGAACTTTAAAAGAGTCTGAAGATTCACACCGCGCTCTCTTCTTCCTGGGCCTTGCTGTGCGCACATCTCCCTGTGTGGGGAGAGAGGCTTCGGCCTACCACGCTGTGATCAAGTGATTCCAACCTGGCCCCGGAGGACCTAACCCTGCATGCTGTTCGTTGGACATCTACATGGTACCTATCCCAGCAGATCTAAAATATGTTCACCCACATCCAATAGCCATGGGTCATCGCTGGTCGTTTCGCTGAAGGACGTCTCTTTCAGGATTGCTGTCTGCAAGGCGCAAGCCAGCCAGGTCATTGGTGAGAGGGCAATTGCCCACCCTTTGCAACCCCACCTTGCAACTTTAGCTGGACACTGTGTACAGACACCTTTACCTTAGGAACACTTTACTGCAATGCTTTTTGGAACACTGTACATAGACACCTTTACTTAAATCCACTTTGAGGCGTATCACTAGCTTGTTAAGCCTTTTGGCTTGTTACCACACCATTGTGCCTTATTGGATACAATCTAATGAGCTCCAACTGCCAGTGAAGACTATCAGGCCTGCATCTTGGACACTGCTGTTATTACCATTTAAAGGGCCCTGTTCTGTCTCATCTATCATTAGGATATAAAGGTTGAATAGGCCGGCCTAGGGTTCCCATTAAGAGTGTGACTGCCTGTCCTAGATAACTAACCTTTTACTGCCTTTGCATGCTATGCTCCAGATGGCAATTCAATGTAAATATCTGTAAATTATGCTTTTGTGCTGTTGAACTATTTCTAAGAGTCTGGGCTGTTATCCAGCACTCGGTTGACCACTTACCCACCTTTGTGTATCAATACCACATTACTCCAGTAAAAACCTAGATAATATAAACATATTTGACTTGTGCGATGTGTCCTTTAAAGCGGGGGTTCACCCTTAGAGGGCACTTTTCCCCCTTAGATTCCTGCTCGTTATTACTAGGGGAATCGGCTATTTATTTTAAAATATGTGCAGTACTTACCCGTTTACGAGACGCATCCTCTCCGTCGCTTCCGGGTATGGGCTTCGGGAATGGGCGTTCCTTCTTGATTGACAGGTTTCCGAGAGGCTTCCGACGGTCGCATCCATCGCGTCACGATTTTCCGAAAGAGGCCGAACGTCGGTGCGCAGGCGCAGTATAGAGCCGCACCGACGTTCGGCTTCTTTCGGCTACGAGTGACGCGATGGATGCGACCGTCGGAAGCCTCTCGGAAGAATGTCAATCAAGAAGGAACGCCCGCTCCCGAAGACCCATACCCGGAAGCGACGGAAGAAGATGCAGCTCGAAAACGGGTAAGTACTGCTCATATTTTAATATAAATAGCCGATTCCCCTAGACCGAACGAGCAGGAAGCTAAGGGGAGATTTTTTTTTTTTTTTTAAATGGGTGAACTCCCGCTTTAAAGGTGTTGTGGAAGATGTCTGAACCCAGAGTGTCATGTGGGTTGGAATATTCACAGAGTCATGGCGATTCAGAAGAGCAGGTACATCCAAGCAGTCCTCAAGGGGGGCGTGCTACAAAAGGATATTGGGGTTAGTTTACTAAAACTGGAGAGTGCAATATCTGGTGCATCCCTGCCTAGAAATTAATCAGCTTCCCTTTTTTTTGTTAAAGCTTAATTGAACAAGCTGAAGTTACAGTAGAAGCTGATTGGCTACAATGCTGAACTACAACAGATTTAGCATTCTTCAATTTTAGCAAATCAACCCCAGTGCTCATGTGAGATACATCTTTATGGCACCTGAAAACTATCAGTAATTTCGAACCTATTCGAAAAGAGGATCATAAACAGCAAGGAATGTGATGCCATAATGCAATATGTGATCCCCTAAAGAAGTCATGTTGTTGTGATGTAACGTGTAGGGCGGAGCCGGCTGACGTCACCACGCACTGTGATCGGATGCTGTAGTGCCACCATTTTCCTGAATCCTAATCCATACTGTATATCATGAGATACAACATTTTTAATCTTGATTGATGTGAGTGCATACTTAATAAATTTGACCTTATAATTTTAATACTAAACTATGGGAAGAGTAACTTATCTTCATTTGAGGCACTGTGTATAGCGGATCCCCAACTCCTTAAAGTGGGCAGACAATGAGATTTGTTGAGAAATCATTTAGAAAAGAGAGGATGAGACTTTAATGTGTCAAGATCGCTAGATGTGTCCTCAAACGCTTTAGACCTATGTAATGTGGGTCACAGCTAGATGGTGAGGGCACTGTTTTTATGGCTTGGGGTGGAGCATGTGTGGAATTATTATTAATTATTATACAGTATTTGTGTAGCGCCAACAGTTTACACAGCGCTTGACAATTTAAAAGGGAGACAATACAGTTATAATACAATAAAATACAAGAGGATTAAGAGGGCTCTGTTCAGAAGAGCTTACAATCTAATAGGGTGGGGCAGGTGGTACAAAATGTTGTAACTGTGGGGAATGAGCTGATGGAAGTGGTAAAACATTAGCTGGAGGCATGGTAGGCTTCCCTGAAGAGATACGTTTTCAGGGATCGCCTAAAGGTAGCAAGAGTAGGGGTTAGCCGGACGGGTTGAGGTAGCGAGTTTCAGAGGATGGGAGAGGCTCTGGAGAAATCCTGAGGATGAGCATTGGAGGAGAAGACGAGGAAACTTGAGAGTAGGAGGTCTTGAGAGGAGCGGAGAGGATGGTTTGGGTGATATTTTGTAGACAAGACTGGTGATGTAGCTCGGGGTAGAGTTGAGAATGGCTGTGCGATTGGTAGCCAGTATAGGGATTGGCGGAGAGGGTTGGCAGATGTTGAACGGTGGGTAAGGTGGATAAGCCTGCAGCATTCGTTTTAGACAGAAGAGGGGATAGTCTATGGAGAGGTAGGCCAATGAGAAGGGAGTTGCAATAGTTGAGGCGAGAGATAATGAGGGAGTGAATGGTGCTCATTGAGGTTTTGGTCACTAAAGAAGAACTCCATAGTCACGTATTCACCTGAAGTTATATATCGTATATACTCGAGTATAAGCCAAGTTTTTCAGCCCTTTTTTAGGGTAGAAAATACAACCCTTGGCTTATACTCGAGTCCGTGTACCTGAAGGGCTGCAAGCGTCCATTGTTTAAAAGTTGTGGCTTCCCCCTGTTCCCTTCCGTGATAGGCGTTTCCCAGCACTGTGTTCAGTGTTCTGTCTATCACAGACGTTCTCTTGTCCAAGGATGAGAAGACATCCGTGATAGGCTGCTGGAAAACGCCTATCACGGAATGGGACCAGGTGGAGACCGCGACTTTTAAACAATGAATGGACGCCCGCAGCCTGTCAAGAATTTCAGGTACACTGACAGGGAGGCTGCAATGGGCACAGTGAGGTGGCAATTGGCACAGTGAGGTGGCAATGGGCACAGTGAGGTTGCAATGGGCACAGTGAGATTGGGCACAGTGAGGTTGCAATGGGCACCGTGAGGTTGCAATGGGCACAGTGAGGTTGGGGCCCGTGGAGCCCTATGATGTGGCCCGTGACCTCCTGCTCCGGGATGGCATGTTGCCAAACCGCCATCCCACAGCATCAGTGTTGTGAACGAAGCAGGTGGTAGAGGAAGCAAGTGACTGTGGAGCAGATCCCCATTAGGCGATGCTTCCTGTACAGCGCTGGCTCTTGCCACAGGCGGAGTCTATGGCAAAGTGCAGCTAACCCGCAGGAAAGCCACAGATGCACTGCAATGCATCCTCAGTGTGGGCAAACGGAGAGAGAGGAAAATAAGGGAAAAGAGGGAATCGGAGCATAGATTTTAAAAAAGAACGGCTAACACTAAGCGCGGAAGACAATGGACATTAGGCCTTGTACACACGACCGAACATGTCCGCTGAAACTGGTCCGCGGACCAGTTTCCGCAGACATGTCCGACCGTGTGTAGGGCCTAGCGGACTTTTTCCGGCCTAGCGGACAGGTTTCCAGCGGACAAAAGTTTCTTAGCATGCTAAGAAACTTGTCCGGTGGAAACCTGTCCGTCGGACATGTCCCGATGGTTAGTACACCTAACCATCGGACCGAAATCGACGCATGCGTGGAAGCATTGAACTTCCTGGTTCGCGCACGTCGCCGCGTCATCGTCACCGCTACGTCGCTGCCACGTTACTGCATTCTCTGTCCGCGGGGATTTTGGTCTGATGGTGTGTACACACATCAGACCAAAACCTCCCAGCAGACATGTCCGATGAAAACGGTCCGCGGACCGTTTTCATCGGACATGTCTGGTCGTGTGTACAAGGCCTTAAACAATCAGGGGTATAACAATTGTAGCACTACCCCCACAGGAGCTGCTGAGTATTTTCGGGCGGAATGTTACCTCTATTTCCTCGCCGTCCAGGGTAGTAGAAGAGAGTTGAAAAAGTTCAATGTCCACACTTTACACTTCTTTTTCTAAGATTTATTTGTAGAACTTGGTAAGAAAAGAAGAAGTGGTTGAAGGGGTGGAAATGTAAATAGATAGGTCGGTTCAGGTGCATAATCTCAATTGGGAAACACTCCTGCTTCCAGCAAACAGTTCTCGTCGCCCCTCTAGCCAGAGTGGGTATTGCTCACCCGGATAGGTCCCTCTCACTGGCCTAGCAACCGGAATGGCGCACGGAATAAAGTACAGTCTCTGCCACAGACCTTCCTTTATAAGGAGACACTTTCGGTCCAGAATCCCCTGACACAGGATTCAGCACCTGGAACTCTCCAGACAAGCTTCTGTAGAACTCAGATCTGACAGGCGATTACCATCGAGCCTTTCCCAAGATACCAGCCTCTTGCATGATCCTCTCCAGGATAAGTCCTCCCCTGGCTTCCTTCATCAAGCGTCTTCCTCCCTCCAGAACAGACAGCACAGGATCACCTTGGAAGTGCAGGCCCCAGTCTGACTACTAGGCCTACTTAGATAAACCACAACCCTGGACCATCGTGGTCCCGGAGCCAGGATTCAGGAGCACACACCCTCGGCCAGGCGGGCCACCAGGTGGTGGGACGACAGACCGATGACCCCGGTCCAATGGCGTCTGCCCCTTAAGTACCCCTCCCCAACATGCACAGGGGGACAATCACTCCCACTGATTGGCTGCAGAGGGGGACACCCAATACACCCTGACTCTGCTGCTGCCACCCCCCTTGACCTGGGATGGTAATAACACCCCCAGGCAAACAATTGTGGTTACTCCCAGCACAGCCATGGCTCGAACAGAGGCTAAATTGCCCATAATTACATTTTCCTGAATCAATTAAGAACTCAGACCCCTCTAAATTTAAAGCAGCGCCCGCCCAACAGGAGCAGTCCGCTACACAATATTGTGAGTAGGTGGAACATATGCCAGTGGGGGGGGTTTGGGGCATAGGTCATTATAACTGTGAACAAGCTAAGTCACATATTGTTCTAGTGCTTCGCTGAGAGAGGTAGGGGGTGGTGTTTGATGAGTCCTTGGCGTCAGCTTACTGGAGGAAGGTGTATGGTGATGATGTTTCCCCATTATGCGGGGGAAATGGACCTGAGATAGAGCTGACTGGGGTTGGCAGAATCTTAGAAATAAGTCCCATGTGGAGTGAAAATTAAGAGAGTGTTTGCTGTGAGATAAGGCCACATAAGAGACTGGACAAGTCCACTTTTACATCCGTGATGGTAGGAGGAGAAGTAGATGTCCATTGTTTAAAAGAGAAGTTTGAGTTTTCATTTTTTTTTTTATTCATACTTACCTAGAGTGATGGAGCATCAGATCAATGCTACAGCTGTCCCCCGCCGTCTCTGCACTGAGGACCGAGCCACCAAACACCGCCGATCGCTCGGTTCTCACTCCTCCCTGAACAGAGAGATGCTGCCTGTCAGTCACTCTATAGCACTCCTGAACCCTAAACTCTGTACACAGTGCACTTCTGAACTCTGAACATAGTGCACTCCTGCTCCTTCCTCTTTCTTTACGGGGCCAATATGGCCTGTCCTCCCTTTTTTACTGTTTACTGTTTACAAACTTAAAGAATCTTTTGGGATTTTTTTGTTCTTCTCAGCTATGTGTCTTTCATATTCTATCTTACCTGCCCTAATTGCACCCTTACATTTCTTGTTGCATTCTTTATAAAGTCTGAATGCTGATGATGATTCCTCAACCTCGTATTTTTTGAAGGCCTTCTCTTTTGCTAGTATATGCATTGTCATGGATATGCAATAGTCTGGCAGCTTACCTGTCTCCATCTGTCCATTAGAGGCCTGACTCTGTTCTGGTTACCTTCTTATCTCCTTTCCTTCCTGTATGGCCACACCCAGGCCATCCCAGGAAGTCTATATTAACTGTTGCACTACAGGCCTGCAGTGCTGTTCAACCGTGTTGTTAGCTTTAGTTTCTGTCTGCAGTGTGCTACGATTATCTTCCTGTGTACTGTTTTTGGCTCGTCCCTGACTTCTCCTATTTGCCTGTGATCCTGACCTTTTGCCTGTCCCTCGGTTACCCTTGTCTGCCTATTGCCCTGACCTCGGCTTACCCATCACTACCGCTTGTCCTGCTTGCTGCTTCCCCTCTCTCCCTGCGGAGCGTGACCTTGGGGATCCCAGGGGTCGCGACCTGGATCCAACTGCGGTGAAGGCCATCCTCACCACTAGAGGCTCTGGTGAACACAAAGCTGGGTCTTAGACTCCGCGCCCTGGGTGATCTTGGGTTCACGCTTCCTTTCTAATCACAGCAATGGCTAATTCTCTTATTTAATATGCTTATAAAGCAAACCCATCTCTCATCCGTGTTCTTTGTTCCTAAGATTTTATCCCAATTTCTGCCTTCTAGCAAGGTTTGTAGTCTAGGGAAGTTGTCTCTTTTGAAATTCAGTGTCTTTATATTGCCCTTATGTTTCCTATTTGTGTGATTTATACTGAAGCCAATTGACCTGTGATCACTGTTTCCTTAATTGCCCCGTATTTCCACATCCGTTATCAGGTCTGTATTGTTGGTAATCAGTAGATCCAGTAATGCTTTATTTCTAGTTGGTGCGTCTACCATCTGACCCATAAAATTGTCCTGCAAGACATTTAGGAACTGGCGAGCCTTAAATAAATGTGTGGTTCCCTCCACCCAGTCTGTGTCTGGATAATTAAAATCCCCCATTATGATAATACTTCCCATCCTTGCTGCTAATCCAAATTGTGATAGGAGATCTGTCTCCCCCTCCTCCCTCAGGTTAGACGGCCTACAGCATACTCCCAATATTATTTTCCCCTTAGCTTCATCCGTTTGGAGCTCTACCTATAAGGATTCCACCTCCTCCCTAGCTCCCTTAGTGATGTCATCTCTCACATTCACTTGTACATTATTCTTGATATATAGGCATACCCTTCCCCCTTTTTTACCTTTTCTATCCTTGCGATAAAGGGTATACCCTTGAATAGTTGCCAGCCAATCATGAGAGCTGTTGAACCAGGTCTCTGAAATTCCCACAAAATCCAAATCCTCCTCATACAACAGTATCTCTAGTTCACCTATCTTGTCCGCCAGGCTCCGAACATGCCACATAGTTTAGACCGGTTGCATACTATCCTCTTATTGGGTGTTCTGAGATTGCAACCAAGGACTTGCTACTATACTTACCCTGGGTTTATGTGCTTTGGTTACCCTACCCCTAATGCCCCCAATACTACCCTCTAAAATATGTTCTGCGCTGACTATCTCTACCTCTGGACCCCCCCCCTCCCCCCCGTCACCTAGTTTAAAAACCCCTCTAACTTTTTGTCCATCTTCATTCTGTCACTTCTATAGTACTGGTTATCAACTGAGAAGTTGACCCAGTCCTCCAGGAACCCAAACCCCTTCTTACTACACCAGCTCCTGAGCCACTTGTTTACTTCTCTAATCTCCCTCTGCCTTTCTGGTGTGGCTCGATGTACCGGTAGTTTTCCTGAGAATACTACCTTGGAGGTCCTTTTCCTCAACTTAGCTCCCAAGTCCCTAAAATTGTTGTTTAGGACACTCCATCTGCCTCTTACTTTGTCATTGGTGCCAACCATGACAGCTGTGTCTTCCCCAGCCCCTCCCAGTAATCTGTCCACCAGATCCATGATGTACCGAACCCAAACGCCAGGTAGACAACATACAGTTCGGTGCTTCAGGTCTTTGTTACAGATTGCCCTCTCTGTCCTTCTAAGAATTGAGTCCCCGACCACCAGAATCTGTCTTTCCTTTCCCTTTGTCCCCACACCCCCCCCCCCCCCACACACACTCTCACTGGAGGAGTTCTTTCCCTGGCAGATAGTTTTTCAACAGGGTAAAGAGCACACAATGCAAGTCACATCTTCAAGAAGATTAGCAGACAGATTGAAACAATAGGTGACTCAATTAACAATGGTAATTCACACCTAAGAGGCACACAATGGGGGATTATATAATGAGAGGAAGGCACCTTAATAAACAGGAGACACCAGCATCAAGTAGTTTGAACTGATTATAAATTGATGCTGTGAGTCTCTGAGTCTGGCTGGTTGAAGCAATCAATGCTGGTTTTGGCACAGGGGCCCCTGATCTAAAGCAAAACCCCTCCAAAGGTCCCTCAGGCACACATCTCTTAAAGAAAGAGTCCCCCAAAAATCCAGGGCTCATAGTCAGTAGGTAAGAAGCTACCCTGCAATCCCCTTCAATAGCCCCTGTCTCAATTGAGTCAATCACACCAACCAACAAGTACCACCCATGGGGGTGAAACAGGAGAGGTCAGGCCCAAAGTAGCATGGGTCGCCTGCTTGACTGTGTGCAGGAAGTTCCAGTGTACAGCTGAGGTGCTGGAGTGGAGTCAGCAGACAGGTGGCACATGTGAGCCGTTGCAGGTCTAGGCAAATGCAGAGACTGGAGAGATGTCAGTGGAAAACCAAGGTCAGGAGCCAGGTGGGTATCAGAGCAGACAAGGTCAGGTGGATAGCCCAGGTCAAACACAGGAGACAGGCAGAAGACAGGTAAAGGACAAGCTGGGTCAGTAATAGGAGATCACAGGAACAAGACAATCACACAGATAACGTACTGGTGGAGCTGATGATCAACCAGCAACTATAGCCACTGACAGGCTTCCCTATAAAGGCCGTTTGGCACCAAATTACAGTGGAGGCATGTGCTGTTGTGCTCCAGTGCGTCTGCATGGTCCGGCGTGTGCCCTTTTGTGCATGCATGTGCTAATGTGCATTCTTGTGTGCATCTGCGCATATATTATACACCAATGCAAATTCCTGCAGCCATGCACAGTACTGACAGGAATGCCAGGTCTTCGAGCACCTCCGTTGCAGATGGTACCCTGACAGCTGGTAACAAAAGTTACTCAGGTCTCAGCCAAAAGTCCTAGCCCATGAGGCGAGGTGCAAAAAGAAAAAAAAAAAACAATTGGTGTCATGGCATAGTGCTCATTTTCACAGTGGAGTCCCAAATCTATAGTGATGGTCACAGCACCCCTGGGTTGCCACTACCAAGCAGCACTTGACACCATGGGCTATCTGTGCTCCCAGCCCTCAGCAAGACAAGGTAGCACTGCTCAAATCAGGATGCACTGGGCCCCTTAGGATTCCTCCACACTAGCAGAGAACTATTGACCTCCCCCTTAACCAGCGGGCACTTAACTTGAATTCCTTCATATGAGGAAGAGCCCTCAGGGCCCCCATCATACCAGCACAGATACTATACCGCCAGCCATCGCAGCCAATAAGCTGGAATGGAGAGTTCCACTAACTGTAAAGTTAAAGGGGTTGTAAAGGTACCATTTTCTTTCCTAAATAGCTTCCTTTACCTTAGTGCAGTCCTCCTTCACTAACCTCATCCTTCCATTTTGCTTTTAAATGTCCTTATTTCTTCTGAGAAATCCTCACTTCCTGTTCTTCTGTCTGTAACTCCACACAGTAATGCAAGGATTTCTCCTGGTGTGGAGTGTCGTGCTCGCCCCCTCCCTTGGACTACAGGAGAGTCAGGATGCCCACTAACACACAGCTCCTTTCTATATATGCATTGTAGAGAGCGTCCTGACTCTCCTGAAGTCCAGGGGAGGGGGCGAGCATGACACTCCACACCAGGGAGAAAGCCTTGCATTACTGTGTGGAGTTACAGACAGAAGAACAGGAAGTGAGGATTTCTCAGAAGAAATAAGGACATTTAAAAGCAAAATGGAAGGATGAGGTAAGTGAAGGAGGACTGCACTAAGGCAGGGTGACCAGACATCCCCGGTTTCTGAGGACAGTCCCCGGATTGAGGACACTGTCCCCAGACCAAGTCTGTCCCCGGTTTTGTCCCCGGATTGGATTTGAACAGGGGCTGGGGCAATTTCAAAGACAGTCAGTGTAGAATTAAAAAAAAAATCTGAATTACACCCCCGCTCCAACACACCTACTAGCATAGGGGGGTTGTATTTTTTCCATTACCTGTGCCCCTTTCTGATGATCATGTGCTGGTCGGAGCAGAGGGAATATTTCTTCAGTTTCGGGTGCATGCCCATTCAGCTCCGCTCGCATGTTCTTCTGCCTTGGCTCAAGTCCCGGGCAGCCGCCTGCCTGCTTATCTCCTTGCCTTTCCTGGCGGAGTGATCTTCCTTCGCTCCCCACAGAGTAGTAGTCGGGGCCCGGAGAGTGAGACTTGACAGGCTGTGAGGCAGGCAGTGGCGACAACGGGCTGAGAGACGCCGCCATTACTAGTACACCTTACACTAAGGTAAAGGAAGCTATTTAGGCGAAAAAAATATCCAAATTTGGTGCTTATCGCATAAACCAGAGGGATACGTTTATAGAAAGCTTGGATCCCACCAGGTACATCATCACCCTCAAGTTCTCTAAAGGGTAACAGCAGGTTCCTTAAAAGCCAGGGCAAAGGAAAACGTAAAAGAAGGCCTTTTGGGAGACCAGATAGACCGTGCTGTATTTGCAGTCCTATCTTTTGGCTTATGTTGGGCCATGGACTCATTCCAAAAAATAATGGACCCCATTTACAAGCCCCACAAAGCATATGCTTTGGCATATCATGGGTGTTTTAGTGCCGATAAAGATTCACTCCTACAGAAGGTCCAAGCAGTTCTAGGTTCCATGTATAAATTTAGGTTAATAGCCAATCCAAAATAAATGTGTGATAGACCTGCAAGTAGCCTGAGCTACAACATAGGAGGAGGGTGGCGATGATGGTGGTGATGGTGATAGTGGTGGCCGGAGTGTATATCTTCCCTTGGACAAGATTGAATCAATTAAAATGTAACTTCAACCAGTGTCAGAAAATCAAGTTTGAGCCTTTTTAGGAATTGTAGGATACTACCGGGGTCTTCACCAAGTCTTATTTAATAAATTGTTTATTTTGGTGTGTCAACAGTCATTGTAATTTGCAACATCAAGAAAAAAAATAATAAAAGATCTAATGAGCTGCTTTGGGAAATGAACCCCACTGGGATAAATCAGTAAAGTAGCTGATCACAAACATATAAAAAGGCCCAAGAAGAATCCATAAGACGGAACACGGAGAGAGACCTCTGCCGGAGCATGGAGGTCCATGGAACACGGAGAATGAGACATTCCGTGTTATAACACCGATCATCGTATTCCCAGGACGAATGGTGAGACAAACAACATTCCACTTGTGTCATTAATGATGACTTTCTATAGACAGCTGAGATCTGATATACACAATGATTTATGATTGTTTTACTGATTGATGTTTTATCATTTGTTATCAGTTTGTTATAACCGAGGTCCTTACAGGGACACAAAACACAATTTCCATCATCTTCATAATGTGCTTTATGTACAGGAGATGTAATGATGTCTGAGGAGGAATATGGAACATCTTCAGGAGATTCTTATCATAGAAAACAATGAGAATATTATTCTCTGATATATCACCTTCATTATTAAACACACAGACTATTCTCCATAGAAACCCGGGGGCCAACATCAAAGTCATTAGTGGAATTATTGATTTTCAATGCCAGTGATATCTAGGTCTCATTTAACATCTTCAGTCTCTAATCACCCCTGTACTGAAACTGCAGTCTCTAAACATTTGTTGTAGTGTGTCCTCAGTCTCTGATCATTTGTTGTAGTGTGTCCTCAGTCTCTAATCATTTGTTGTAGTGTGTCCTCAGTCTTTGATCATTTGTTGTAGTGTACAGAGAAACAAGTATGTAGGTGAATGAATGACTTCCTCTTGAGCAACAGTCACTCACAATCCCATCAAAATTGTAAAAAATAAAAGGGTTTAGCTTATATAAGGGGAGGAGGAAAATCTCCTCTCCAAATATAGGGATTTTTACGTGAGGTGTGTTGCTCTTAGTATCGAAGGTAGGCGCACAAAACACAAGGTTTTTAGATATCAAAAATAATTTAATTAAATAGATATAAAGTTTCACATTTCATAAAATAAGTTAGCAAAAAATGAAATATACATGATCACGACCAAATTTACATGATTTATACAAAAAAGGAAATGAAGGTTATAATTAGAAGAAAAGTAGATGCGATATTGCCAACTAGTTTCGCACTTAGGTGTGCTTCATCAGGGCTTGCATGATACTTCTGTTCCTTATTTACATGTAATGGTCTGTGTACGACATAAGAGTTAATCATTAATACAGGTATGATCAATGTAATATATTTAAACTTTGTAAATGAGTGTTCAACACAGATACAGATACTAAAATATATAGTGCGCTTACCAATATGTGTTTAAAAAGCTCAAAAACCATGGCAGAACAAGCTGCCAAGAAAGTAGCGGAGGCGAACCCGATGCGGGCGGAAGGCATTGACTGCTGCACTTTCAATCAGTGGAAGCCAGATCCACTTGATTTTAACAGGTGCGGACAATGAGATGTATAGAGGGGGTCACCACAATTGAGGAGGAAGAGATACAGGTATTTGTACGTTGTATCTAATTCTCTCCTAAGGAATTAAAAATAAAGATATAAAAGGAGAAGAAAGAATGATAATGATACAGCAGATTAAGGAGGTATCCATATATATTTATAGACATTTTTGTTAAATTAAAATAAGTATCTTGTTTTTAAATGGACATAGACCGAGTAAGTATCTAAGCCTTGAATAAGTATGGATACAGTCTAACAAATATATATAAAAAACTAGAGAGTATTACCTCAGTAGTAGTGAAGTTTAGATATAGGGTTAAAGCTGTCAATAGAGTCCAGTGTAGTTCATACTGAATTCATAATATATTCTATAAGTAAGTAAAATACAAAATATGTATGCATATAAGTATATAAATGAATTCAATTTATTTTTTAAAAAATAATAAGTAACTGTTGCATTGCAGCGTAGTGCCCGTCTATTAGAAAAGAATGTAATTGAAAAGGAAGAGAGTTTACCTTAGATGGTTAATAACATGGAGTATATAGTGCTATAAGCTGATGTCCTAGGGGGATATGCTATCCCAGTGGCATTATACTTAAAGGCAATACTGTCAGAATGGTCCAAGGGCCGTTATATCTATTTAGGTTCCGATTCTAAAAATAGACAGAGTAATGAGTAGATTAAGTTCATGCCCATGACCAGGAAAGCCTACATAGAGGATTAAAACCTAAAGAGATGAACTAGAAAGTAATTACCTTATTTGTGTTGTAACACCAGAGAGCTGACTGAAGCAAACTTCCACGTGTACTGTGATATCTTCCCTCACGCCGTCCAAGTCAGCGTCTGACATACATTGTGTCAGCGCTGGCCTTAAGAACGACATCTCCACCGGAAATGATAAGAGTCAAACATGACCCCTGGCATCATATCCGGTCCACGCGTCCCAAGTTACTATGCGGGGGTAGGCTTTCCTGGTCATGGGCATGAACTTAATCTACTCATTACTCTGTCTATTTTTAGAATCGGAACCTAAATAGATATAACGGCCCTTGGACCATTCTGACAGTATTGCCTTTAAGTATAATGCCACTGGGATAGCATATCCCCCTAGGACATCAGCTTATAGCACTATATACTCCATGTTATTAACCATCTAAGGTAAACTCTCTTCCTTTTCAATTACATTCTTTTCTAATAGACGGGCACTACGCTGCAATGCAACAGTTACTTATTATTTTTTAAAAAATAAATTGAATTCATTTATATACTTATATGCATACATATTTTGTATTTTACTTACTTATATAATATATTATGAATTCAGTATGAACTACACTGGACTCTATTGACAGCTTTAACCCTATATCTAAACTTCACTACTACTGAGGTAATACTCTCTAGTTTTTTATATATATTTGTTAGACTGTATCCATACTTATTCAAGGCTTAGATACTTACTCGGTCTATGTCCATTTAAAAACAAGATACTTATTTTAATTTAACAAAAATGTCTATAAATATATATGGATACCTCCTTAATCTGCTGTATCATTATCATTCTTTCTTCTCCTTTTATATCTTTATTTTTAATTCCTTAGGAGAGAATTAGATACAACGTACAAATACCTGTATCTCTTCCTCCTCAATTGTGGTGACCCCCTCTATACATCTCATTGTCCGCACCTGTTAAAATCAAGTGGATCTGGCTTCCACTGATTGAAAGTGCAGCAGTCAATGCCTTCCGCCCGCATCGGGTTCGCCTCCGCTACTTTCTTGGCAGCTTGTTCTGCCATGGTTTTTGAGCTTTTTAAACACATATTGGTAAGCGCACTATATATTTTAGTATCTGTATCTGTGTTGAACACTCATTTACAAAGTTTAAATATATTACATTGATCATACCTGTATTAATGATTAACTCTTATGTCGTACACAGACCATTACATGTAAATAAGGAACAGAAGTATCATGCAAGCCCTGATGAAGCACACCTAAGTGCGAAACTAGTTGGCAATATCGCATCTACTTTTCTTCTAATTATAACCTTCATTTCCTTTTTTGTATAAATCATGTAAATTTGGTCGTGATCATGTATATTTCATTTTTTGCTAACTTATTTTATGAAATGTGAAACTTTATATCTATTTAATTAAATTATTTTTGATATCTAAAAACCTTGTGTTTTGTGCGCCTACCTTCGATACTAAGAGCAACACACCTCACGTAAAAATCCCTATATTTGGAGAGGAGATTTTCCTCCTCCCCTTATATAAGCTAAACCCTTTTATTTTTTACATTTGTTGTAGTGTGTCCTCAGTCTCTAATCATTTGTTGTAGTATGTCCTCAGTCTCTAATCATTTGTTGTAGTGTGTCCTCAGTCTCTAATCATTTGTTGTATTGTGTCCTCAGTCTTTGATCATTTGTTGTATTGTGTCCTCAGTCTTTAATCATTTGTTGTAGTGTGTCCTCAGTCTCTGATCATTTGTTGTATTGTGTCCTCAGTCTTTGATCATTTGTTGTAGTGTGTCCTCAGTCTCTGATCATTTGTTGTATTGTGTCCTCAGTCTCTGATCATTTGTTCTAGTATGTCTTCAGTCTCTGATCATTTTTTCTAGTATGTCTTCAGTCTCTGATCATTTGTTGTAGTATGTCCTCAGTCTCTGATCATTTGTTGTATTGTGTCCTCAGTCTCTAATCATTTTTTGTAGTGTGCCCTCAGTCTCAGATAATTTGTTGTATTGTGTCCTCAATCTCAGATCATTTGTTGTAGTGTGTCCTCAGTCTCTGATCATTTGTTGTATCGTGTCCTCAGTCTCAAATCATTTTTTGTAGTGTGCCCTCAGTCTCAGATCATTTGTTGTATTGTGTCCTGAGTCTCTAATCATTTTTGTAGTGTGTCCTCAGTCTAAGATCATTTGTTGTAGTGTGTCCTCAGTCTAAGATCATTTGTTGTAGTGTGTCCTCAGTCTCAGATCATTTGTTGTAGTGTGTCCTCAGTCTCAGATCATTTGTTGTAGTGTGTCCGCAGTCTCAGATCATTTGTTGTAGTGTGTCTGCAGTCTCTGATCATTTGTTGTAGTATTGTCACGTACACACGATCGTAAATTCCAACAAGAAAACCGTGGATTTTTTTCTGACGGAAAGTTGGCTCAAACTTGTGTTGCATACACATGGTCACACAAATCTTTTTGGAAATTCTGACCATCAAGAACGCGGTGACATACAAGATGTACGACAAGCCGAGATCAATAAGGTTCAATGGGCAGTTTGGCTCTTCTGCTTGATTCTGAGCATGCATGTTTTTTTACGCATCAGAATTGCACACAGACAAGCCGATTTTTAGATAGGAACTTTTTCCATCAGAAAAATAGAGAACCTGCTCTCAATCTTTTGTTGGTGGAAATTCAGACAGCAAAAGTCCGATGGAGCCTACACACGGTCGAAAATTTTCGGCCAAAAGCTCACATCTGACTTTCCTTTTCGGAATTTCCGATTGTGTGTATGCGGCATGTGTCTGCAGTCTCTGATTATTTGTTGTAGTATGTCCTCAGTCTCTAATCATTTGTTGTAGTATCTCCAGTCTCTGATCATTTGTTGTAGTGTGTCTGCAGTCTCTGATCATTTGTTGTAGTGTGTCCTCAATCTTTGATCATTTGTTGTACTGTATGCAGTCTCTGATCATTTGTTGTAGTGTGTCCTCAGTCTTTGATCAGTTGTTGTAGTGTGTCCTCAGTCTCTGATCATTTGTTGTAGTGTGTCTGCAGTCTCTGATCATTTGTTGTACTGTATCTGCAGTCTCTGATCATTTGTTGTAGTGTGTCCTCAGTCTCTGATCATTTGTTGTAGTGTGTCCGCAGTCTCTAATCATTTGCTGTACTGTATCCCCAGTCTCTGATCATTTGTTGTAGTGTGTCTGCAGTCTCTGATCATTTGGTGTAGTGTGTCTGCAGTCTCTGATCAGTTGTTGTAGTGTGTCTGCAGTCTCTGATCATTTGTTGTACTGTATCCACAGTCTCTGATCATTTGTTGTAGTGTGTCTGCAGTCTCTGATCAGTTGTTGTAGTGTGTCTGCAGTCTCTGATCATTTGTTATCAGTTTGTTATAACCGAGGTCCTTACAGGGACATAAAACACAATTTCCATCATCTTCATAATGTGCTTTATGTACAGGAGATGTAATGATGTCTGAGGAGGAATATGGAACTTCTTTGGAGATTCTTATCATAGAAAACAATGAGAATATTATTCTGTGATATATCGCCTTCATTATTAAACACACAGAATATTCTCCATAGAACCCCGGGGCCCAACCTCAGGATCTTTGGTAGATCCTGTGCAGCTGTCAGGTCTGGAAAGTCATTAGAGGAAGCTGTAATGGCAGTGATCTCTAGCAGTCTCATGTAACGTCTCCAACCACCTCTGTACTGTATCCGCAGTCTCTGATCATTTGTTGTAGTGTCACGTACCTGGTTGTGGAGCCCAACGTGCAGGGAGCGGCCTCTCGTAAGCCTCCGACCCAAGACCTACTGGTAGAATGGACAGAGGGTCAAGGGTCCGGAGGGACACAAGTGCCTGGTGGTAAAGCTGAGTAGTGGTCCAGGAATTGTAGCTGGTAGGTGTGCTGGTTCAGGCAGGTCACTTAAACAGCAGACAAGACGGTAGTATGGCACTTGTAGGTACAGAGATCAGGCAGGTAAGTAAGCCGGTCGGGTCACCGGTGAGTGGTTCAGGTAACAAGGAAAGTCCAGAGAATCGTGGTAGTCCAAGCCGGGTCAGTAATACAGGCGGGCAGCGACAAGCCAGGGATTGAGCAGAGCCGTGGTCAGGAAAAGCCGGGGTCAAAGGTGGGTTGCAGACAAGGAAGGTCAAGGAAAGCCGGGTCAGGTAAACAGGTGAATCAATAGGTAGCAGATGCAGGTTCTCAGGTAAACGCTGTAGACTGGTCAGCAAGATGGTGAGGGACTGGCCAGTTTAAATAGCGTTTCCTTGGCGCCACACGCTGTCAGCGGGCGCGCGCACTCCCGCGACGCGCGCCGCGCGCACTCCCGCGCCGCGCGCCGCGCACACTGATGTGCGCATGCGCGCGCAAACGCGCGCCAATGCGCACGCGCTGGGGCTGAATTCCCCTGACATTGACAGGACTGCGGAATCTCCTTTCATGACATTGCCCCCCCTCTACGGGCAGCCTCCGGATGCCCAACTGGGCCAATCTTCTTGGGTGTGCCCTCTTATAAGCTTGGATCAGTCTCTGGGCATGAATGTTGGCTTCTGGTTCCCAGGAATTTTCTTCCGGACCATAACCCTTCCATTTCACTAGGTATTGTACTAGGTTACGTCTCTTCCGACAATCTAGGATGGATTCCACCTCGAATTCCTCCTCACCGTCGATAAGTACCGGCTCGGGGGGACCGACATTCCGGTCGGTGAAGGGATCCGGGATCGCAGGCTTGAGAAGTGCCACATGGAAAACTGGATGGATCCGGAAAGAAGCAGGTAGTTTTAACTCGTAGGCCACTTCGTTAATCCTCCTGAGAATCTGGAAAGGCCCCACAAACTTGGGACCAAGTTTCTTGGACGGGCAGGCTAGTTTTAGATTCAAAGTGGACAGCCAAACTTGGTCTCCTGGAGCCAGATCAAGTTCCCCCCTTCTCCTCCTGTCGAATACCTCTTTATTATGTTCTTGGGCCTTTGCCATTGTCTCTTGGAGTAATTTATTATTAGTGGCGAAAAAATCCAAGGTTTCTTGGGCAGCTGGTACTGAGCATTCCGGGATAGTGTTGGATAGGAAGAGAGGGTGGAAGCCATAATTAGCAAAAAATGGAGATTGGTTGGTGGCCGAATGGACCGAGTTGTTGTAGGCGAACTCTGCCAGAGGCAATAGAGAGGCCCAATCGTCCTGTGAAAAACTGGAGAAGCATCGCAGATATTGCTCGAGCGTCTGATTGGTGCGCTCCGTTTGGCCATTGGTCTGCGGGTGGTACGCAGAAGAAAAGGAAAGGTCAATCTTCAATGCCCCGCACAGAGCCTTCCAAAACCTTGAGGTGAATTGCACCCCGCGGTCCGATACAATATTAGCAGGTATGCCATGAAGTCTCACAATCTCTCTTATGAAAATCTTTGCTGTTTCAGCCGCAGAAGGTGTCCCCAGCATTGGTAAGAAGTGCGCCATCTTTGAAAGCCTGTCCACCACCACAAAGATAGTGGTATATTCTTCCGAAGGGGGTAGCTCAACAATGAAGTCCATTGAAATCCTTCTCCACGGTTTCTCTGGAACAGGCAGTGGTTTGAGTAAACCCCAAGCTTTGGTTCTGCTACCCTTATGCTGAATACAGGTGATATAGGATTCCACGTAATTTTTACAGTCCTGAAGTAGTTGGGGCCACCAGAAGGTGCGCTGGAGGAGCTCAGCCGTCTTATGTATCCCAAAATGACCAGCTAGCTCATGGTCATGGCAGGACTTAAGAGCTGCTACCCGTAGCTGTTGAGGGACGAAAATCTTGTCCTTGTTCCAGAGTAAGCCGTCCCTTAACTGTAGAGTAGGATCTGGGGCTAAGGAACTTCCTGAAGAAGCCTGCTTGATTTGAGAGAGAAGGTCTCCTTGTAACATGAGAAAATTTCCAGGAGTAAGGATGGTGTCTGAAGATGAAGGGACTTCAAGACCACTGAACATCCGGGAGAGGGCGTCGGGCTTGGTGTTTTTCGACCCAGGTCTGTAGGTTATATGGAACGAAAAACGGGTGAAGAACAATGCCCACCTGGCCTGGCGTGGCTTCAGTCTTTTGGCAACCTTTAAGTACTCTAAGTTTTTATGATCCGTGAAGATCAGAATAGGGTGTGCAGCACCCTCCAGAAGATAGCGCCATTCTTCGAGGGCTGCTTTGATTGCCAAAAGCTCCCTGTCCCCAACATCATAATTCCTCTCGGCTTCTGAAAGTTTGCGGGAAAAAAAAGCGACTGGATGTAGGAGAGATTTGGACCCCTGTCTCTGAGAGAGCACTGCCCCGACCGCCACTTCAGAGGCAGCCACCTCCAATGTATAGGGTAGGACCGGATCAGGATGCTTCAGGATAGAGGCTGAAATAAACAGATCCTTCAAGGTGACAAAAGCAGCTTGTGCCTCGGGAGACCACTGAAAACGGTTGCCCTGTTTGGTTAGACTTGTGATAGGGGCGATTATTGAAGAGAAGCCCTTGATGAACTTACGATAAAAATTTGCAAATCCCACGAAGCGTTGGACCGCTTTTTTATCGGTGGGAGCAGGCCACTCTGTGATAGCAGTGACCTTCTGAGGATCCATCCTGACACCTTCGATTGAGATTATAAGACCCAGAAACTGAATAATTTCTTGTTCAAACTCGCATTTCTCGGCTTTAGCGTATAGGCTATGTTGACGGAGCCGGGCTAGAACTCTTTGGACATGCTTCCGATGATCTGGCAGGGAGGAAGAGAAGACCAGGATGTCGTCCAGATAGATAATAACGAATAGATCAAGGTAGTCTCTAAATATATCATTTACGAAATGTTGGAAGGTGGCTGGGGCATTGCACAAACCGAAGGGCATAACTAAATATTCAAAGTGCCCGAATCTGGTGCGGAATGCTGTCTTCCACTCGTCTCCGTCTCTAATACGGACAAGGTTGTAGGCCCCGCGGAGATCGAGTTTGGTAAAGATGACAGCTGCTCCTAGTCTCTGGAATAATTCGGGGACAAGAGGAAGAGGATATCTGTTTTTAATTGTGATCTTGTTCAAATCCCGATAGTCTACGCAGGGGCGTAGAGAGTGGTCCTTCTTCTCCACAAAGAATATGCCGGCTCCCGCGGGGGATGTGGAAGGACGTATGAAGCCTTTTTCAAGGTTTTCGTCAATATAGGATCTTAACGTGCCCAATTCCAGTTCTGTCAAGGGGAATATCCTACCAAACGGGATTTCTGCACCAGGTAAAAGTTCAATTGGGCAGTCGTAGGACCTGTGTGGGGGTAAGGTTTCTGCCCCTTTTTTACTAAAAACATCCAGGAAACCATGATATGCCTCCGGAACCAGTTGACGGTTTCCAACTTCAGAGTCTAGACACATTAAGGGAGATGAGGAAGCTGCAGACTCCTGGAGGCAACGTTGGCGGCAGTAAGAAGAAAGGAAGTTGATCTCCCCGGACTCCCAGTCAATCTGGGGATTATGAGTCTTTAACCAGGGCATTCCCAAGATAACGGGAAAGATAGGTGACACAATGATATCAAAACAAAGAACTTCTCGATGGTTGTTAGCAATGAGCATGTGTAAGGGGGCAGTTTCCTGAGTGACAGGGCCGGATCTGATGGCTGATCCGTCGGCTAAATGAACGGTGAGTTCCAAGCGTCTAGGTCGAAGAGGAACTCCATGTCGGGCGGCAAAGGAAGCATCCATGAAGCCGCTGCAAGCGCCGGAATCAATAATCACGGGTACTTGGACGTCCCCTCCTGGGAGCTGCAGAGAGATTGAAATTACCAGGTGAGTATCATTATTACATAAAGTAGATGAAAGGGTAGAAGGCAAGACTGAACACTTACGGAACTTGACTGGGCAGGTGTTTACATAGTGCCCGGATCCTCCGCAATACAGACAGAGATTATTGCGTCGGCGCCGCTGGCGCTCTTCCGGTGTTAGAGAGGGCCGCAGTAGGCCTAGTTGCATTGGTTCTGGGGCATCGGCAAAGGTCGATACAGCACTTGGAAGAGGTATATGCGGAGAGCTTGGTACCCGTGGCATCATCCATGTGGGTCGTGCGGAACCGGATGTACGTTCAGCACGCCGTTCCCTTAAACGTCTGTCGATCTGTACAGAGAGGAGGGTGAGGGCGTCAAGCGTTGCGGGAATGCCCACTCGAGCCAGTTCGTCCTTTAATGAGTCCGAGAGGCCCGCACGGAACTGGTGACGCAGGGCAACATCGTTCCAGTTGGTGTCGGAACTCCACTGTCTGAATTCAGCTACATAGTCCTCTACTGCCCTGCGCCCTTGTTGGAGTACACATAACGCTGCTTCAGCAGTTGCCGCTAACTGAGTATCCTCATAAATAAGGTCCATGGCTTGAAAAAAGGCAGCAAGATGGTTAAGGCATTCTTCCTTGCGTTCCAACAGGCGATGTGCCCAGGTTTGGGGTTCGCCGGATAACAGCGAGATGACGAAGCCCACTTTTGTAGCTTCGAGCGAAAAAGTTCTAGGTTGTAGCGCAAAGAAAAGTTCGCAGGCGTTGCGAAAGGCTCTGTATTTGCTGCGGTCACCAGAAAATCTTTCAGGTGTGGGCACACGGGGTTCCGGTGGCAACATCACTACAGAAGGGGTGGCTGAAGTTCCGGATGCCGCAGGAGCGGTTGTAGCCAAAGTTTGGACGCGCTCCTCCAAACGGGTATAACCCTCTTGTAGGTTCCTTACAGCCGTAGTAAGACCATCCAGATGGCGGCATAAGTCCTCCATAGGAGACGCTCCCTGCGTGGGCTCGGTCATGGCTGACCAGTACTGTCACGTACCTGGTTGTAGAGCCCAACGTGCAGGGAGCGGCCTCTCGTAAGCCTCCGACCCAAGACCTACTGGTAGAATGGACAGAGGGTCAAGGGTCCGGAGGGACACAAGTGCCTGGTGGTAAAGCTGAGTAGTGGTCCAGGAATTGTAGCTGGTAGGTGTGCTGGTTCAGGCAGGTCACTTAAACAGCAGACAAGACGGTAGTATTGCACTTGTAGGTACAAAGATCAGGCAGGTAAGTAAGCCGGTCGGGTCACCGGTGAGTGGTTCAGGTAACAAGGAAAGTCCAGAGAATCGTGGTAGTCCAAGCCAGGTCAGTAATACAGGCGGGCAGCGACAAGCCAGGGATTGAGCAGAGCCGTGGTCAGGAAAAGCCGGGGTCAAAGGCGGGTTGCAGACAAGGAAGGTCAAGGAAAGCCGGGTCAGGTAAACAGGTGAATCAATAGGTAGCAGATGCAGGTTCTCAGGTAAACGCTGTAGACTGGTCAGCAAGATGGTGAGGGACTGACCAGTTTAAATAGCGTTTCCTTGGCGCCAAACGCCGTCAGCGGGCGCGCGCACTCCCGCGCCGCGCGCACTCCCGCGCCGCGCACCGCGCGCCGCACGCCGCGCACACTGTAGCGCGCATGCGCGCGCAAACGCGCGCCAATGCGCACGCGCTGGGGCTGAATTCCCCTGACATTGACAGGACTGCGGAATCGCCTTTCATGACATGTAGTGTGTCTGCAGTCTCTGATCATTTGTTGTAGCAAATCCAAAGTTGACCACCTCTACCATATTGTTGTACTTTTGCCAAATGTGCCAAGAGCAGTAAAATATATTTATGGATAAAAATGATATTTATGTAAAGAAAATTCTACAAAATATGGGTAAAGGCAGAATGAAATACAGTATCTCACAAAAGTGAGTACACCCCTCACATTTTTGTAAATATTTTCTTGTATCTTTTCATGAGAATTTCCAATTGTGTGTACGCGGCATTTGTGTCTGCAGTCTCTGATTATTTGTTGTAGTATGTCCTCAGTCTCTAATCATTTGTTGTGGTGTCTCCAGTCTCTTATCATTTGTTGTGAGTACACCCCTAGGGCAAGTTCCCTCAACGCTGTGAGAGGGGTAAAGGAGCCAGGGCCTCCTCTTGCTAGTGCAATGGGTCATACCTTTTTGTCACTGCCACAGTTGCCTCTGCATCTTCCTGGTCCCACACAACCGCGTCCACCACTGTATCATGAAAATAGATTGCGGGGGGCGTGGCCAGCAGCCGAGGAGGATGGCTGTGTAAGGAGAGAGCTCCACGAGACCCGCTCGAATCCTGCTCCATCCAGCGACACAGCAGCTTTTTTTGGGCACCATTCGACTGTCCCTCACCCCGGGGAACCCCGACGCAGCTATGGGGAAGAGGAAAAAGGAGAAAGGGCCGAGAAAATTTACGGACTTCTACCCGTCGGCAAGCACGCCTAGGCCGCAAGATGGCGCCGAGGCCTCGGACTCGCAGTTCGGCCCACGCCGAAACGGCAGCGACGCAGCAATTCCACCGCACGGCAAAGGCTCATACCCACTGCACGATAACGGCAGAGGCTCATCACCCGACACGTCGCCCATACAAAGCCCTCAAAAATCGGCACCAAAGATGTCCTCATCCCACAGATATGCAGGTGAGCCAGGGGATGGGTGTAACTCGCATGATAGCACTAGTGACTTTGTGGAGCAGATTAACGAGTTCCCCACAACAGGCCAACCCCTTAGCGATACAGTAATGAGGGACATGTTGATTACCCTCAGGGGCTCCCTGCACAAGGACATGATGTTATGTGTCACCCAACTTAAAAGTGATGTTTCTGCCATTGGGGATAGAATCTGCCATGTTGAAGATAAGATGGGGGAATTCACAACAGCCCACAACGAACTAGTGGATGCCCACAATGATGCTGAGGGAGAAATGCAAGCCCTGAAAGAGAAATTAGCTGATTTGGAAGACAGATCTAGAAGGAATAACATAAAATTGAGGGGAGTAGAAGAGGCTGTGACCCCTGCGGAGCTCCGGCACTATGTTCAGGCCTTCATAGCAACCATGCTTCCTGATGCCTCTACTAATGAAATCATAGTAGACAGGGCCCACCGGCTTCCTAAACCAAAATATCTGCCTGAAAAGGTACCGAGGGATGTCATAGCTCGGGTACACTTTTTCCACGTGAAGGATGACCTCATGCGATTTACCCGAAAGAATCAACCTCTACCGGGACCCTACTCTAATATCAGCGTCTTTGCTGATCTGTCCAAGCACACTATGATGGCGCGTAAGAATCTGTCCTCGTTTACCAAAATCCTTCAAAATCACAAAATCACATACTCCTGGGGATTCCCAACTAAACTGCTGGTCACCAAAGAGAACCCCACTTATACGATTACCACCATTGAAAATGGGATTGCTCTGGCCAAACAATGGAACCTTCTCCCCGAAGAAACTGATGTTCCTGCACAGAATCAGAATCTCCCAAGATTGTCCCCAGAGTGGCGACAGAAGTGACACTCTTTCCCTTCAATGAGCACTGTTATGCTCCTCTATTTCCTTCTCACCATAGGAATGTGTAGTGCCTTAAAAGTTCAATCACCAGAGTAGCTGGCTCTGGGTCTCGGGGAGACATATCCCCCTATCTCCATTGCGAAAATTCTCGCACTTAGTGGAACTGTTCGTATGTTCTTATCGTTTTTGTTCATGCTATTTGTTTTTTTATTTTATGTTTTTACTGTACCAAGGGACTTCCACATTGAAAATGATCCTCCTTCAGCACAACTTTTATCCGCAAACACCTCCAGCATTGCAGGAACATTGCAGCTCTGGAACTTTGGAACAATGGCACCATCTTCAGGCAAATTTAAGGTACTACACCGACATATAGAATATCTCTCACCTCACATGGAGCATATCTTACTGTTACTGCCATGACGATTTCAATTGTATCCATGAATGTCCATGGCCTTAACAGCCCCTTTAAGAGATCTTCCATGTGGTCAGAAATGGCTAAACTCAAAGGAGACGTGATCGGCATCCAAGAAACACATTTCATGACTTCTAACCACCCTAAATGCTCACACAAGGCCTATCCACATATCTATCAATCCACGGCCCCTGTTAAGAAAAGAGGTGATCTGTTGGCTATTAAGCATTCAGTGGCGTTTAAATTACATGACCTGGTGTGCGACACAAATGGAAGATACATAATCCTGACCTGCGATCTGAATAATACAACCTACACTCTGGTTAACCTATATGCACCAAACAAAAGACAACCTAGATTCCTAAACTCCTTACTGAAGAAAGTCGAGAAAATCAAAAAAGGTTCTCTAATTCTGTGCGGTGACTTTAATTGCATACCCGACAAATCTATGGACTGTTCTCAACCACAAAGAACACGCAGAACGGAAATCCGATCCCTAATTCATAACCATAATTTGTATGACACTTGGAGATGCCTACACTCCTCAGAAAAGGACTACACCCATTATTCCTACCCCCACAGAGCGTACTCCAGGATTGACCTGATTCTTTCTGATTTACCTTTACTGCAAAAAAATTTGTCGATTAAAATACACTCTATAACATGGTCGGATCATGCTCCTGTGTCCATCTTACTTCAAGATGGAGGTTCGCCCTCTCCGACTTATCTGTGGAGGAACAACGTAGACTTGCTTTCTAACCCTGTCCTAACAGATAGAATTGGATTGCAACTTAAATAATTTTTTACCATTAATGACAATGGTGACACCTCTGTTGCCTCCCTGTGGTGCGCACATAAGGCGTTTAGCAGGGGCATTTTAATTCAGGCAGCTGCCAGGCAAAAGAGGAGGAAGGCAAAACAGTTAAACGACTTGCTAGAGGAGCTTAAAATACTGGAAACACAACATAAACAAAAACCCACCCCAGATATAGAAGACAAACTATTCCTATGTAGACACAACCTTCGCCTACTACTGATTACAACCCATCAAACATATCTACGACGGTCTAAGGCCACATACTATGCCCATGGTAACAAAGCAGGGAAGGTCCTGGCGAGATACATAACTAAACGGCAACAACAGACCAAATTTCCCTACATCAGGGACCCTCACTCTAATGAAATGGTTAATCACCCGACACATATAGCAAATGCATTTATGAAATACTATAGTGACCTTTATAATCTCCAACTAGACCCACATACTATACAACCCACTGATGTAAACATTAACTCATTTCTTGATGCAATAGCTTTACCCTCATTAACTACCGAGCACCTATCAACACTTAATGCCCCAATCACAATTACAGAAGTCACTGACACCATACATGCTCTTCCTAATAATAAATCTCCAGGCACAGATGGTTTCACTTCAGAGTACTACAAGGTCTTCTCTACGATCCTTGCTCCATCCCTATGCACCCTATTTAACGGTATTGCCTCCTCCTCTATGTTTCCGGAAGAAATGCTTCAAGCCACTATTGTGACATTGCCTAAACCGGGGAAGAAGCCCGATACACCACCAAATTTCAGACCTATTTCTCTCCTAAACACAGACCTTAAGGTCTATGCGAAGATCATAGCGAACAGGCTGGCTAACATTACCCCTTACCTGGTCAAACCTGACCAGGTGGGATTTGTTAAGGGACGCCAAGCTCCTGATGGCACAAGGAGGCTATTTAATCTGATTAACATATTAGAAAGTAGAAAGACCCCAGCAGCTTTATTGGCCCTAGACGCAGAAAAAGCATTTGATAGGGTGCACTGGGGCTATCTCAGAGCTACCCTACAAAAATTTGGCCTGCAAGGCAATATTCTCTCAGCAATTTTGGCACTGTACACACGCCCCTCGGCGAGAGTTTTCACGTCCGGTGCCTTGTCTGACCAATTTTATATCACGAACGGCACGCGTCAAGGCTGCCCGTTATCCCCTATAATCTTCACCCTGATGATGGAGCCTCTAGCGGAGACTATTAGATCCAACATAGGAATATCAGGGATTAAAATAGGAAGAGAAGTCCACAAAATAGGCCTCTTTGCAGACGATCTAGTACTGACAGTAACAAATCCGGCTTCTTCCTTGGCAAAGGCACAAGAAATCTTGCAGCAGTTTGGTACAATATCATATTATAAACTGAATATAACAAAATCCTGTATCCTACCCACTAACCTAAATCATTAGTAGCATATCTCAAAGATAGATTTCCATTCCAATGGATGACTAAATCCCTCTCATACCTAGGTGTAAAACTAGTCTACCCCTCTGCCCAAACATATAAGGTGAATTTCGAAATGCTTCTCGCCACTATTAAATCAGACCTTGAACACATCACAACATTTGAAATGTCGTGGCTAGGTAGATGTGCAGCATTAAAGATGACCCTTCTGCCTAAAATAATCTACTATTTTAGGACCATTCCTGTCACAGTCCCTGAAGCATTCTTCTCACAAGCTGAACGGTTGTTCAGGAGGTTCCTATGGCAGGGTAAAATGCCCAGAGTGACGTTCGCCACTATTCAAAGACATAAATGGGAGGGGGGTGTAGGCTTCCCTACCCTAAGGAACTACTATAGGGCGGCGATTCTGGACCAAATGAAGGCGTGGTTTGACCCAGTCCCATCCAGACTTTGGGTAAAAATAGAAAAGGCAGTTCTTAGGGAAAGGGATCTTCCGGCACTTCTGTTGGCTAAACTGACGAATCTACCATTACCACGTACTGTTTTGCCTTCTATTGAGACTACACTCTCGGTATGGGGAAGTATACAGTCCCATGTAGACCCCACGACTAAAAATAGACGCAGACTTACCGACCTGGCACTAGCGGAACACTTGATATCTGACTTGACAACTACCTCATGGAGACAGGACGGACTGACAACCGTTCAAGGGGTACTGAATAGTCACCCCACTTCACATGCATACTCGTTTACTAGACTACAACATTTCCAAAATTCGCATTCTAATTTAACCTTTGAACTCCCAGTAGATATCTGGTCATATCTTTGTACGTCCTATGGTAAACCACGGGGTCTTTCATGGTTCTATTCCCTTCTACAACACAACAAAAAATTCTCTAAAACATCCAACATGACTAATTGGGAAAGAGACTGGGACCACTCGTTTCCACTTGCAGAATGGACGAGGGCGATCAAATTGACGTACAGACATACCCATTGTTCTAACCACTGGGATAATATGCTAAAAATTTTGCACAGATCCTACCTTACACCAGTTAGACTAGCATTGATCTTTCCCTCCGAAACTTGCCTCTGTTGGAGGCAGTGCGGAGCCAAGGGTAATATCTTCCATATACTGTGGGATTGCGAACGTATTTGCAATTACTGGTATGATGTGTTTCAGTTAATAACCTCCGTCACAGGTTTATATATACGTCCAACTCCTCCTTTAGCCTTAATGAACATCTCTGCCACCTCCATTCCGGTAGCATTGAGAAGCATAGTAATACATATTTTGATAGCTGCTAGATTAACGCTTACATCAAAGTGGAAGACTGCTCAGATTCCTAGGTTAGATGAAGTAATACAGAGAGTCTCGACTCAACATTCATATGAAAAATTATTTTCTTTTCAAACTGGCAATTCCCGCATTTTTTACGAACAATGGCTACCTTGGACTTCTAAATTTCCTGGTTAAAACACTTTCTTAAACTTAAAAAGACAACTAAAGTGGACCCATTTGGTACAATGTTCAATGTGTTAATTATTCTCTTTTTAATTTATGTTTTTTTTGATACTTGTTTTTCTTTTTTGTTACTACTTTAATTACTCTTATGATTTATATGCCTCATGTCATCACGTTACTGACATATTGGTTTTCATATAGTGACTCTGACCCCTGCCTGGGGGGCACACCTATTAGGGTTGGCCCTACTGGCAATGGTATTCTACCCTACATAGGCATTGACAGAAGCACACCCTGTTGCATGACATATGGTCAATTTATTATGACATTCTCTAAGTTACTAACATTTCTTTTTATAGGGGACCGTGGCTCCACATTGTGTAGTACAGGGGTCTTGAATTAAAATTCAAGGAGGTCCGGTCACTAAAAAAAATTTTGGGTCGAGGTCCGAATCTCAAGTCCCCATTTGTCCCCATCACGGTGCCCCTTTACATCAGGCGTCCCCATCACGGTGCCCCTTTACATCAGGCGTCCCCATCACGGTGCCCCTTTACATCAGGCGTCCCCATCACGGTGCCCCTTTACATCAGGCGTCCCCATCACGGTGCCCCTTTACATCAGGCGTCCCCATCACGGTGCCCCTTTACATCAGGCGTCCCCATCACGGTGCCCCTTTACATCAGGCGTCCCCATCACGGTGCCCCTTTACATCAGGCGTCCCCATCACGGTGCCCCTTTACATCAGGCGTCCCCATCACGGTGCCCCTTTACACCAGGCGTCCCCATCACGGTGCCCCTTTACATCAGGCGTCCCCATCACGGTGCCCCTTTACATCAGGCATCCCCATCACAGTGCCCCTTTACATCAGGCATCCCCATCACAGTGCCCCCTACATCAGGTGTCCCCATCACAGTGCCCCTTTACATCAGGTGTCCCCATCACAGTGCCCCTTTACATCAGGTGTCCCCATCACAGTGCCCCTTTACATCAGGTGTCCCCATCACAGTGCCCCTTTACATCAGGTGTCCCCACCACAGTGCCCCTTTACATCAGGTGTCCCCATCACAGTGCCCCTTTACATCAGGGGTCCCCATCACGGTGCCCCTTTACATCAGGGGTCCCCATCACGGTGCTAATTTACATCAGGCATTCCCGTCAGAATGCCTCCTTACATCAGATGCCCCATCAGAGTCCCCCTTAACATAAAATAAGGGTCACGCTGATGGGCACATTTTATGTTAAGGGGCACCCTGATGGACACATTTTATATTAGGAGCACTCTGATGGGCACAACCAAACGTGCCCCTTAATTCAAAATGTGCCCATCAGTGTTGCTCATAAAATATGCCCATCAGCATGACCCTTAACATAAAATGAGGGTCACGCTGATGGGCACCTGTTATTTTAAGGGGCACTCTGATGGGCACATTTTATTTTAAGGGGCATGCTAATGGGCACAACAAAATGTGTCCATCGGTGTGCCCCTTAACAAAATATGCCTATCAGTGTGCACATTAAAAATATACCCTTCAGTGTGCCCCTTAAAATACAATTTGTCAATCAGAGTGCCCCTTTAAAAAAAAAAATTGTCCATCAGAGCGCCCCTTAACATAAAAAAAATATGCCCAGCAGTAAATACCAGCTAACATGTGGCCCACATACCTTGAATGAGGGCACAACAGAAGGGGCAGAAGCTGCAAGATAAGGAGACAGGACCCGGGAACCGCGAGTAGCAGGGGGCGGGTCGCACCCGTGACGTCACGCCCCTACTAGCAAGAAGAGTCAGGACCAATTGTCTGGTCAGAACACCGGGAACCGCGAGTAGCAGGGGGCGGGTGGCACACGTGATGTCACGCCCCTACTTGCGGCTATGCAAGCTTTTCGTCTCAGACCTGAGGTGAGGAGCGGGGAGCGGGGAGCCGGCGCACGCACGCACACACGCACACACGCAGCGTCACTGGGGGAAACTCGCAGTCCCAGCAAACAAACAGCTGCGGACATTAATGATTATACTGGCGGTCCGGGCAGAAGCGGCACTCGGTCCGGACTCGGACCGCGGGCCGCCATTTAGTGACTGCTGGTGTAGTAGGATGCGCGGTCTCCGACCCTGATTTTCCATATGTAACATGTAGTAACTATAATACATGCAGCTCAGATTGAATTATGTCTTGTTGACTATCTCGTTGTGGACCTGTGTTGTCCCTCTTTTTTTGATGTCTTGCCTATGCATGTGTTTATGTATAAACCCAATAAAAACTAATTGAAAAGAAAATAGATTGCGGGTTGCATTCTAATTCGCTCCTGTAGGGCCCTCCTAACTAGGCCATTTTCCACTCCCACCACAAACTGATACAGACATGTAACACTTTCAAATCTCTCCTCCCACTCAGGCAAAGGAATATTGGAGCCATTATCCATGATCCCTTCTCCCACCACCAAAACCCAAACCCCCCCTTTCCAACCCTATCCGCCCCCTTCCTTCCCCCATCCATATCCCCCTCCCTCCCCTCCTCCTTTTCCTCCCAATTCCTACCCCATCCCATCCCCCATATTCCCTTTTTTCCTCCCCTATTTCTCTCCCCCTTTTTCTCCTTCCCCCCTCCTTGCTCCCCCCGCCGCTCAATTGTCATTCAAAGTGTGACAGCACTGAAAGCTAAAAATTGGCCTGGGCAGGAAGGGGGTAAAAGTCCCCGGTGGGCAAGTGGTTAAAAAGGTTCTGCCTGACCCAAGATGTCTTCCAGAGTCACATGAGGTGGCAGAATCCACTCAGTTTCCACAGTGACCCAGGAAACCATAGAGAAACCATGTTCCTCTTGACTTCCCCTCCATCTGCAATGCGACTGCGGTCGAGCACCACCTACAGTGGAGAAAATAGACTGCACCTGCCAACATGGGCCCGGATTCACAAAGCACTTACGCCGACGTATCTCGAGATACGCCGCGTAAGTGTAAATATGCGCCGCCGTATCTCTGCGCCGGACTCTGAAACCAAGATATGCCTGAAAATAGGCTTCATCCGACCGACGTAACTTTTCTACGCCGGCGTATCGCGGGCGCATATTTACGCTGGACGTAGGTGGCGCTCCCATTGATTTCCTATTCAAATATGAAAATGAGGGAGATATGTCGATTCACGAACGTACTTGCGCCCGGCGCATAATATACACGATTTGCGTAAGTCGTATGTCCGGCGTAAAGCTATTCCCCATAGATGAGGCGCAAGCCATGCAAAGGTATGAACCAGGGAACACTAGGCGTAGGTTACGTTAATGTCATAGGCAGTGATCCGTCATATCTTAGGGAGTAGTTCTGATGTGATTCTGAGCATGCGCACTGGGATGCATCCATGGGACGGCGCATGCGCCGTTCGTTATTCGTATAATTATGGCGCTTGGCCCATCATTTGCATGGGGTCACGCCTCATTTGCATGGCTCACGCCCACTTCTACTTACGAGGACTTACGCCTAAGAAAACCAGCACAGATTTGGTGGCAAGTGCTTTGTGAATTTGGGGCTTGCCTCTCTGCGCTGCGTCGGCGTAGCGTAAAGAAGATACGCTACGGCGGCATAAATATGTGCCGATGTATGTGAATCCGGGCCATGCTTTCTAAAGCACATTTCAACTGCAGGTGTGTCAGTGAGTTCAGGTACTACCCAAGTGGCTCATTGTCTCGGGAAGCATAAGGAGTCACTCAACCAACAGCTCCTTCATGGCTAACGATACATTTGCAACACTATGTTATAAAGATGAGAGAAGATAACTAGATGATTAAGGTCTTTTCCTTTAACCTGAAAAAATTGCTTTAGCACAACTAAATAGAAGACATAGACCTTTATTGACCTTCAAATTATTGTATGTCATGTTTGATTGTCTCCCCCACAGATGGTGTATCCCGAGAATTGCACAGCCATCACTGAAATTCTACTCACCGGATTTACAGCTTTTGAAGGCTTCAGGATCCCGATGTTTGTTCTGTTTCTGATCATTTACATTTTAATTTGCTGGGAAAATGTATTGATCGTCTACATCATTTTTAGTAGCTCTCGTCTCAAGGCGCTGATGTTTTTTATAATTCAGAGCATGTGCATAAATGATCTGCTGAGCATCTCAAATATCGTTCCACAAATCCTAAATGACGTTCTTCGGGAGAGACCGACCTTCACTGTCACCGGTTGCATTGTACAATCACAGATGTTTGGTACCACCGGAGATGTTTTATGTTTTCACTATGTTTTAATGTCTTATGACCGATACTTGGCTATATGTCATCCATTACGCTATTCCTCCTTTGTGAACAATAAAATCTATCTGTGGGCGGTCATTGTATCTTGGATAATTTCGGCCTCATTTACAAGTGTAATATCTGGTTTACTGAGCCAGTTACAATTTTGTGGCCACAACACCATTCACCATTTTTTCTGTGACTCTTCTCCATTCTTGGACCTGGCCACCTCCGATACAACACACATCCGCCTCTTTATTACCATAATAAGCTTATTCATGATATTGGTCACAGTTTCGTCTGTTTTTGTTACATACGTGTTTATAATTCAAACTATTCTTAAAATTCCCTCATCCTCCGGGAGGAAGAAGACCTTCTCTACGTGTAGCTCCCACCTCACTGTGTTTTCCATGCAGTACGTTGTCTCTCTTGGTGTCTATGTGTTGCCAGCCAAAGTAGTAACACAGCAGCTCAGCAACACTTTTACATTCATAGTCTTTTTCTGGACCCCCTTGGTGAACCCACTGATCTATACATTCAACAATAAAGAGTTCCGTGCAGAATACCTTAAAAAGGTTAGGTCAGTGCATAAGATATTTTGACGTATTACTTTGAACCAAGCAGATCTATGTTTTTTGCCAACTTAAAGTTGAACTTCATAGAGGTACAGTGCATCTGGAAAGTATTCACAGCGCTTCACTTTTTCCACATTGTGTTATGTTACAGCCGGTTGGAAAGCAACATGGTTTAGGGTCGTAGTTCTGGAATTTACAGTCAAAGCTTGGTAGCATATTAGAATCTGCATAACAAAAGGGCTTGTCTCCAGCCCACCTGGTGTGGCTATAAGCTTCAAAGAGAGGAGAAGGAATACCTTGGCATTATCTGATTGGACAGGAGGAAAGTGGGGGTGGTTATGGGTGAGGGGAATGAATGTTAAAAGCACATACCGAAGAGTAAGAGTTCTCTTTGTCCCTTTTTTATTCCTGGCATGTGAGCCTTTGGCTCGTTCCATTTTATCATTCAGAACCAGCCGATGAAACCTTGTGCGATAAGTATCTTTCATGTTCTTTTGTATATGTACTCTGCTGTTTAATGTGTGAAGTTAGAATATTCCTATTTTCTTGGGAAATAAATGAACAATATTATTTTTACTACCAGCAGTGTGTGTGTTTTCATAACTAACTTTACATTATTGTGCTTAAAATCTTAATAGACTAATTATAGGCAAAGAAAAATCAATCCATTTATGCAATAGATAGAGGGAATCTGTAAACACCTTTCGGGGTAAATAATTATATAGGTTATTTTGTTTTAATTTATTAGCTTGTATATTGCAGCATTTAAATCACATTATTTTCCTCAAAATTCTACAAACAATCCCCCATAATGACAACGTCAAAGAAGTGTGTTTGAAATCTTTGCAAATTTATTAAAAATAAAAATAATCCTGTGTACATAAATATCACAGCCTTTGCTCAATACTTTTATCCGGATTCAGGTAGTGCGGCATATCTTTTAGCCGGCGTAGCGTATCGCATATACGCTACGCCGCCGTAAGTCAAGAGGCAAGTGCTGTATTCACAAAGCACTTGCCTCCTAAGTTACGGCGGCGTAGCGTCAATGGGCCGGCGTAAACATGCCTAATTCAAATGAGGATGAGGGGGGCGTGTTTTATGTAAATTACTCGTGACCCGACGTGATTGACGTTTTTTACGAACGGCGCATGCGCCGTCTGTGGACATATCCCAGTGTGCATTGCTCCAAAGTACGCCACAAGGACGTATTGGTTTCGACGTGAACGTAAATTACGTCCAGCCCCATTCACGGACGACTTACGCAAACAACGTAAATTTTTAAAATTTTGACGCGTGAACGACGGCCATACTTAACATTGACTAGGCCAGCTATTTGTTCAACTAACTTTATGCCGGGAATCGCCCTACGTAAACGGCGTATCTTTACTGTGACGGGCAAGCGTACGTTCGTGAATCGGCGTATCTTGCTGATTTACGCATTCTAGGTGTAAATCAGCGTTCACGCCCCTAGCGGCCGGCGGAACTAGACAGCTAAGATACGACGGCGCAGGCCGTCGTATCTTAGCTAGGTTTAAGTGTATCTCAGTTTGAGAATACACTTAAACATACGACGGCTTAGATTCCGAGTTACGACGGAGTATCTACTGATACACCGGTGTAACCCTTTGTGAATCTAGCTATTTGTGTTTTTGAGTATGATGCTACAAGCTTGGCACACCTATTTTCGGGCAGTTTCTCCCATTCTTCTCTCTTTCAAAAAGGTATGCAATACTTTGTAAAATGTAACATTTCATAAATAAATAACTGGAGGCTGACAACTTGGAAAAATTAAACATATATCCAAAATATGTATAAGAAGAAATTAAGACCTCTTAATTATAGGTTCAGTACAGCTTACAACCAGATAAGTACTTTTAGCGTTAGATCACCCCGGGAGTTCCTTGAAGAGGCGAAGATCCTCTTATTCCCTCAGCACCCCTATCGGGATCAGATTGTGCCATGAAGAGAATCTACAATCACCCTCATGGCCCCATCCCTTGGCCTCCTAAGCTTTTTGTCTATAGTGGCCCTACTATGTAGTCAAGATTCCAGGCCTATTTATCCATCACTTCATTTTCCAAGAAATTATAGAGGAAATAGTGTTCCTTGAGGTCATCTCCAGGTTCCCCAACCATCTGAGAGAGATAAAGAAGAAGAAAAGAGAAGAAAGGGAGGGGTAAAAAGAGGGAATGCAATTGAGGAGGGAAGGGGATGAGGTACGTGCCTAACCTGATACTAATGTAGGTTGAGGAGCTGGTGGAACCACTTGATTAAGTGATATCCCAATAAAGTTAGCCCATGGTTCCCAGATTTTTTTGGACTTTGAGATTGTATTATTTAAGATACTGGCCAATTTTTCTTGGGTCATTATCCATGATATTTTCCATTTGGTTTCTGAAAGGAAGGGTTTAGGTTTCTTCCGCGCCTTGGCTATTGCTAGTTTGGCTCCTGTGAGGATAAGGTGAATTAATGTTTGTGTAGCCCTTGATATATATGAGATATATGAGCATTTAGGAGGGCTACAGATGGGGACATGAGAACCTGGCAATTAGTCACTTTGAAGATTAAAATTAAAAATTTTGCTCCAATAGGGGGGAATCCTAGGGCATTCACGCCACACATGAGCCATTGACCCAGAAACTCCCATTCTTCTTTGCAGGACCTCTCAAGCTCCATCAGGTTGGATGTGGAGCATCGGTGCACAGCCATTTTCTGATCTCCCCAGAGATGTTCAATCAGGTTCAAGTCTGGGCTTGGGCTGGGCCACTCAAGGACATTCACAGAGTTGTCCTATAGCCACACCGTTGTTATCTTGAAATGCTTAGGGTCGTTCTCCTGTTGGAAGATGAACCTTTGCTCCAGTTTGAGATCCAGAGCGCTCTGGAGCAGGTTTTCATCAAGGATGTCTCTGTACATTTCTGTATTCATGTTTCCCTTGATCCTGACACTGATAGGTGACACTGGTGAACATTAATAGGTGGCACTGATGGGCACTGCTTAACAGTACTAATATGCAATGGTTGGTGACACTGATGGGCACTGATTGGGAGGCACTGGTGAGTACTGATCAGGAGGCACTGATGAAGCTTCACTGATAGCTGGCACTGTTGCGCACTGTTAGGTGGCACTGACGGGCACTGGTAGATGGCACTGATGATGAGGCACTGATATGCACTGATTGGCAGCACTGATGGGCATTGATAGTTGGCACTGATAGGTGTCACTGGTGGACATTTATAGGCGACACTGATAAGCACTGGTAGATGACACTGATAGACAGCACTGATAGGTGGCACTGATGATGAGGCACTGATAGGTGATACTGGTGGGCATTAATAGGTGGCACTGGTAGGTGGCATTGATGGACACTGCTTAACAGTACTGATATGCACTGGTGGGCACTGGTAGGTGGCACTGGTGGGCACTGCTTAGCAGCAGAGGGTGTCCATGTGCGGGACTGATGTACCATTTACACAAGCCAGTAATCGGCTTTTTTTCTCCTCATGCTGTCAGTGTGAGGAAAAAAATGGATTGCTGGCTTCTGTTCACATCACTTGATTAGCTGCCATTGGCTGACAGCTGATTACGTGGTGCTGGGATGGGCCGTTTACTCCGATCTGTGATCAGCGAGTCCCATGGACTTGCTGATCACAGAGCCCACTGCCCGTGCCATGCAGGCAGCACATGCACAGGAGGACATACAGTACATGGACACCCTCTCAGAAATTTAGGCCCACGCTGTAGTCGACTTTTGGCTATAGCGCAGAAGGCAAGAGGTTACAATTTTGGATAATTTATCTACAATACCACATCATGTGGAGAAAACCTGCCCCCTCTCGACTGCACCTCACACAGCTTGATGTTGGCGTCCTCCCCATTTTATACAGTCTACTTGGACTAAAATAAGTCTCATGTATTATATCTCGTGGGGTTCCCCTTAGAATCCATACCAGACCCAAAGGGCTTTCTTATGGATTGGGGGGAACCCCCACACCTTTTTTTAAACATTTTTGTATTGCCGCTAATGTTATTGTATTGCCGGAAATTTAAATGCCATTTCTTTTTCTTAATAAATGTCAGTTTTGCTGCAGCAGGTTCTATACATGGTACAGATTTGCCATTTTAAATATAGTGCCTGGGGTGTCCCCTTAGTCTGCTTGTAAAGGATTTATTTTTATTTTTATTATTTCACTTTAAGCATCATTAACCACCTTCTTTTAACGTCCTCGGCTTTGTGCGGTGATATCTGAATGATGGGGCAGCTACAGACATCATTCAGATATCACCGTCTTCAGCCGGCGATTCTGTGAAAAATATAAATGATCAAACCGGCAGTTCCGCCGCTTGATCGTTCTTATAGGCGGCGGGAGGGGACGTCCCCCGCTGCCATCCGGTGCTTCCCTGTGCCATCGGGGGCCCGGAGAGCGAATCGGCCGCCGCTGTCTGGGAGGCATGGAGATGACTGTTATGATGTCACGCCCGGTACCCGCAAGTAAACAAAGCCGCAATTGCGGCTGTCGGCATTTGATGAGTGAATTTTTTCACCAATTTCATGCTAGTGTAGCGCCCCCTTACTTTCAGTATGGGCACTACGCTAAAGTTAGTGGGGAATGGGAGAGTTATTTTTTTGCTCCCATTCACAATTTTCTAGATTTGGGCTACTGTCATTCCATAAATGTCCTGTGGGTCAGCCTGCGCTCCAGGGGTGTTGTTTCCACCCCTGGGCGACAGGTGGCGCTAGAGGGGTTCTGGCAGAGCCGCTTTTCCCCAGCAGCCAATTGGAGGAGTTTTCCCTCGCGGGGCATGCTGGGGGAGAGTATATCTGTGGCGAACACCATTTTGTGTGGTTCTTCGCGGGTTCCAGGAGCGGCACCCACCTTCAGGGTGTGCGCATCCAATGGATGGCCTTCCAGGCCGGGGTCGCGTGCTATGCGGAGCTCCATGTTCCTGACAGGGGCCCCAGTGACTTACTGGGTTCCCAACTCTACTGAGGAGATCCCAGGCTGTGTGCCGTTCGATGGGGGGTCGGCTTGAGGAGAACCCGGAGGCAGGTTGTCCAACAGGGCTTGAACGAACCATCGGGGATCTGGTGACTGGGACATTGACAGGTACACTTCAACTGTCATCCGGTGACCCTGGCTTAATCTACTGGGAGGATTCGCTCAATCCGTTCCCCTCATTCAAGTAATAGGCCTGTGGCAGAGGCCCTAGAGCCAGGCCTGTGGCAGAGGCCTGTTCCTCCCAGCAATCTAAAGTGACACTTCGGCTGCCAGGCTTGTGGCAGAAGTCTGTCCGGAGGCACTTCACCCACTCTGGCTAGAGTGGCGACGAACTGTAACTACTACTACTGTGCTACTGAGAGCAGGATTGCTCTATTCATATCCAGGCCTGATACCGCAAGGTTTTCTATCACTTCATCAACCTTTCCTTCCTATTCCATGTTGATGTTGGCTATGTTGGGCCAAAAATAAAGCATTTGAAAACCTTCCTTCATTGCCTGGACATTCGCTCACTGCTCTACTCTACTCATCAACTGCACCCCTAGACAACATTGAGGTAACTTAAATACGCCGATCCCAACAACAACCAGCGGCTCCTGCGGGGGTAGCGCTACATAGGTATAAAAGCAGATCACCCTGGTGGATGGCATGGGCTCACCTGAGTTGCGGAGTATAAAACACTAACCAATATTCACCTGAGTCCCTGATGGTGGAGATGGGTTTTGCTGTGTCTTAGTACCAGGTCACAGTCCTCAAGATTTATCCACCGGGAAGTGAGCAGGCCGGGGTCCAGTAGCAGATATCGCCAGTAGGGATATGGAGAAGCGTAATCAGAAAACATGCCAAAGGTCGGTAACAATAATTTTCAGTTTGGGATGAAGCATAAGCGTAGCGAAGGAACAAGCGAAAGGTTGGTAATGAGTGGTAGCAAAGATATGGACAGCAGCAGGAGCAGTGATGGCCCATCCATACGGGGTGCAGGGGCACTGCCCCCCTAATCCCTGCAGGTGGACCCTAATCAAAATGCAGTGTGCCTGAGGCTCTAATTGGCTTAAAGAAAAAGTAAGAAAGAATGGGTCATGGGACTTTATATGAGACGAGGGTGTGTTGTCTAAAGACATTTTTAGGAAGTCAAACGATGGATTATATGTCAGGATCCTAACAAGGAATTCTCTGCTTCCATATGAGACTGCTGAGTAATCAATCCAATGAATGAAATAGCAGTACTAAACATGAGATATGTGTAATGTGTATCATATTAAATGGTACACAAATCATGCAGACAAAGGCATAATTCAAATCATAGTAGTTACAATAACATATTTAATTATTCATCTTGGATATACATGATTAAAAAAGCAGTCACCATCAATAAATGGACATACAGATATGGTGAACATAATTATCATGGATATGGACAAACTTGACTTGGCATCCATGAGTGTAGACTCGACGCGTTTCTTGGCATTTAAAGCCAGTCATCAGGAGTGGGGTGCGTAAATGTCGACTGAAATGCTAAATACATAAATGAATGGACAATTAGGTCAATAAAGTCTCAGGTGGGCTGAATCATGCTTTCAATAGGAAAACAGAGTAGGAAATCGTATACATTACCAATGGCAAAGCCCAAAGTGATTACCCTAAAAAGGTCCCACAATTGGGAATAGACTGATGGCCCCGGATGAGCTGTCTCCCCTGAGGTAGAGGCGGTGGTTAGGCCCCCCCACAGAACAGGGCTCTCAGGTTGGAAAAAGAGAGCCCCAAAAACCGTGGTGGTGGGAAAAGTCAGACCCGGACGGACACGGACAGCCACAATGCCAGATTGGGACGTAGGCAAACAGGGAACAGAAAGCAGGTTCTGTGGAGAAAAGAGCAAGTAGGTAATAGGACGCAGAGGAAATATTGGTAACTGGAATACACCAGAGGGGCACATACCACCGATGAACACTTCCATCTCAACCATATTTCTTTATCGTACATCACGGGGACACAGAGCTGCTTCATTAATTACTATGTGGGTTATATTGTCTACCTTCAGGTGATGGACACTGGCACTCTAAAACAGGAAGTTCCCTCCCTATATAACCCCCTCCCATACAGGAAGTACCTCAGTTTTTTCGCCAGTGTCTTAGGTGTTGGTCACGTTTGGATAGCTATTAGGCATGTGCAATTTTTTAAGTTACGAATACGTTTTCCGTCAATTTTTCGTTATTTTAGTTGATTCGTTAACATACGAATGAACGAACGGTTTAGCGCAATTAATAACGATATTTTCAAAATAACGAATATGAAAAACAACGAAGATACGAAAGATGAAAGAAACGAAAACATAGAAACAACGAAAATACCGAACCCAAAAAAAATAATAATTACGAAAAACAAAATGAACGAAAATGCACACTTACTAATATTCGAAGACCGAAAAGAAAACAACCGAAATGCTGAACAAAGAATAAAAAACGAAAATCAAAACTAACGAATAATAAATTACGAATCTTCGGAAAACGGAAATGAAAACAACGAAAATACGAAATAATGTAAATTAGCTTTCATTAGTACTGAAATATTTCTGGACATTGACCAATAGCCACTGAGCGCTGTCCCTTTCCTCTGAAGAGGTTCGTTCCTTCCCCCAATGAGCTTCTTTTTCTGTGTTAGACTGCAGTGCATCTAATTTCTAGATTTGTATTTGTAATATCTGACATATTTTAGATTTTTTCCTACGTCAGACATCATTCTAGACAGGGTGTGTGTGCTAACTAAGGCCTAGTACACACGAGAGGATTTATCCGCGGATACGGTCCACCGGACCGTTTCCGCGGATAAATCCTCTCGAGGATTTGCGAGGATTTTTATCCGATGGAGTGTACTCACCATCGGATCAAAATCCGCGCCGAAATCCCATCGCGATGACGTGATGACGCGGCGACGTGCGCGACGATGTCATATAAGGAATTCCACGCATGCGTTGAATCATTACGACGCATGCGGGGGATCCATTCGGACGGATTGATCCGGTGAGTCTGTACAGACCAGCGGATCAATCCGTTGGGATGGATTCAAACGGATAGATTTTAAAGCATGTCTTCAAATTTTTATCCGCTTGAAATCCATCCCAGGGGATAAAAATCCGCGCAAACAGATCCGCTGGATTGTACACACCAGGGGATCTATCCGCTGGAGCCGGTCCGCGGATCAATTCCAGCGGATGGATCCTCTCGTGTGTACGGGGCCTAAGACAGTCAAGTCAATCACAGTAAAGTACGAATTACAAAATTACGACGAGTAGTGTGTCGAATAAACGTAAAATGTATTCTAACAGAATTACGAATACAATAAAATCTACAAAAGTAAGTTTTTACAATCAAAGGAAATTAGACAGGAAAATACGAATGATCATAAAGCAACGAAAATATATTTCTTACGAAAATACGTATGCGGTATGATGGAAAATATAATGTAAATACGAATAGCAAAACAACGAAAATTAAAGTAACGTAAAAACGAAGGAACGAATAAAATCATTTTAAAAATACGAACGCGGCAGAATACAAAATATAACGAAAATACAAATCTCGATTCAACGAAAAATAAACTAACAGAAAAAAACAGAAACGGAAAAAAGAGTGTTACGAAAATACTAAAGAGTACGAATACGATAACTAACGTCTTACGAAATTGCGACTCGTTATGAATCACGATAAACGAACAGAAACGAAACAGAAATAAACGAAAATTTTTGCTGTGCACATGTCTAATAGCTATGCTGTAAGGGTCCTTTGTGGCCTAGACAGGCTAGAAACCGGATCCATCCAAGGTGCTTCATAGCCAAAGTGGACGGTACCCAGGCCTCGGTGTGAAGAACGAGGTTTGGCCTATAATGCCTCTCTTCGGAGGGCTGGACCCTGGGTTCCAGAACTTTGTGCCTTCCAAGGACCAAATGTTTTCTGCTGCAACGGTACAATATATGTCCAGGGGAGTGGTGCTCCTGTTCACAGTATCCCGGTCTCTGAAGGTCTATGACAAAACCCACGGTGAGGGGGTAAAGCCTGGGCCTCTTGCTTTGGCAATACCCTGCGGCGTGGAAAGGTAAGCTATGGAAGTACTTATGGAACTTGGTTCGACGGTAAGTCTTCCGTTATTGGGGTTTATGGGTTGGCCTGTTATTTTGCTTCTATGCATAAGGCAATGTTTCCACTATGTCTTTTAGACAGGATGGTTTCTGTTTATTCACCCATATATTTGTTTCCCCTAGCCTGGTTCTCATTTATCGGGGGGTGCGCATATGTACTGTTGTAGATTGTATATATGTCCTTGGTGCATGGTACCTGCTGTTTTCTTGTAACCAGCACGAAGGTTTGTTTAGCCGACACTGGACCGCTTCAGCCTCTCCTCGGCCTGAACGCTGACCCCCTCTGCTGCCTCCATCATGGCGTAGTGTCTCGGTTTGTACGTTCGGAGAGGCGTGGTTGCGAGAGTGGGAGGAACGGTCGTGCTGACGGCTGGGACACAGAGCGCTAACGGAGGTCCACAGGTCTATGGGAAGCTCTTGGAGCAGTAGCAGGACAGTGGCTCAGACGGGTTCAGCTTTTGTCAGCTAGAACAGACTGGTAAACAGTACCTCGTGGGGGACCAGGCTTGTCAGGCATACCTTAGTCTTCTTATAGCACCTGGGAAGGTCATGGCTCCTAAGGGGTCGGGGACTGCAAAAAATGCAAAGAAGCAAAAGGGTTCCCCTTCGGGTTCGGAGGACCTTGGTCATACCTCTATGGTGCCATACTCCCCTGAAATTCCAGGTGTGATTGCTTCCACCCTAGGGGGGTTGGAGCAGAGACTAACAGCTTTAATTGCTGCTTCTCTGCCTGATAGGAAGCGGGCTAGATCTCCATCTCCCAGGAGCCAGTCCCTGGGCCCAATGAATTTCCCTACAGAAGGAGATTTTTTGGAGGATCAGGCTGATGAGGAACTGGAGAGGTCTGACTCAGAAGAGTCAACTATTGAGGAACCTTTTTCTGCATCCCAGGCTGAAAAGCTTTGGATTCAGTCTTTGACAGATATGGTTCGCTCGGCATTCAAATTACCTCTTCCAGAGCCGGCGGTTAATGCGGTGTCCTCTTTGGGTTCCTCAAAGGCTCCACAGTCGGGGTTTATCTTTCCAGTTCATCCTCTACTAGAGGACCTGATTTATCAGGACTGGGTATGCCCAGACTGAATAATTGTGGGGGTACCGGCTCAGGAACAGGGATTAGGGTTCTACTCGAACCTCTTCATTGTTCCGAAGCCAAATGGCGATGTCAGGCCAATCTTAGATCTAAGGAGCCTAAACCAGTATCTAAGGATTCGGTAATTTCGAATGGAATCCATTCGCTCAGTAGCCACCGCTTTGCTTGCGGAAGATTTCCTAGCATCTATAGACGCATACCTTCATGTCCCTATTTTTCCAGGCCATCACAGGTTCCTGCGATTTGCAAAAGGCCCACGCCACTTTCAGTTCGTGGCTCTCCCCTTTGGGTTGGCCACGGCTCCCCGGGTCTTTACAAAGATTCTGGCACCCCTGTTAGCCAACCTGAGGGCCCAGGGGATTGCCATTATGTCTTATCTGGACGATCTGTTATTAATAGATTATTCAGCCCCAGGGTTAAATCAAGGGGTGCGATTCACGGTACAATACTTGGAGTCATTCGGTTGGGTCATAAACAAGGACAAGTCAGCCTTGGAGCCAACAAAGAGATTGGAATATCTCGGCATGTTCCTCGATACCTACCTCCAAAGTTTTTCTGCCCCAAGCAAAGATCAGCTCCATAAGAGAATTGATTCTCTCGATCTTGTGCAAAGAGAGACCGTCGGTCCGTATCTGCATGCGACTGTTGGGGAAGCTGGTAGCCACTTTCGAGGCAGTGCCTTATGCGCAGTTCCATACAAGAGAGTTGCAGAGGGCCATTCTATCAGCCTGGAACAAGGAGGTGCAGGCATTGGACTATCCAATGGCTCTATCCCCATCAGTTCGACGGGCTCTGGGTTGGTGGTTAACCCCCCAGAATTTGCAGAAGGGGAAATCCTTCAGCCCAGTCTCCTGGAGAATAATTACCACAGACACCAGCCTGTCAGGCTGGGGGGCAGTTATGGGGGAGCTTTCCCAGCAGGGGAAATGGTCAGTTTCAGAGAAAACTCTTCCCATCAACTTATTAGAGATCCGTGCGGTTCGGCTAGTCCTGAAGGCATGGACAAACGAACTGCGTGGATACCCAGTCAGGGTGCAGTCCGACAATGTCACGGCGGTGGCATATGTAAACCATCAGGGTGGCACCAGGAGTCGAGCTGCTCAGAGAGAGGTAAATCAAGTCCTCACTTGGGCAGAGGCCCATGTGCCCTGCATCTCGGCGGTGTATATTCTGGGGATAGAAAACTGTCAGGTGCCTCCATCCCGTAGTTTTCCAGGAGATATGCCGGAGGTGGGGTACACCGGATGTGGACCTTATGGCGTCAAGGTTCAACACAAAGTTAAGGAGGTTTGTGTCTCGGACAAGGGATCCTTGGACGTGCAAAACGGATGCGTTGGTGTGCCCATGGACTCAGTTCTCCCTTCTTTACGCATTCCCTAATTTTCAGCTGTTACCCCGGCTCCTCCACAGGATTCGGGCAGAAAACAAGCCGGTGATTCTGGTAACCCACGCCTGGCCCCGCAGGACATGGTTCACCCTCATTGTAAGGATGGCGATAGGAGAACCTTGGACGCTCCCGCTCCGGCCAGACCTACTTTCACAGGGTCCGATCTTCCACCCTTTTTTACGGTCGCTAAATTTGATGGCCTGGCGATTGAATCTTATATCCTGAGTAAGAGGGGTCTTTCCAACCCTGTGGTTTCTACTCTAATCAATGCCAGGAAACCGGTATCTAGACTGATCTATTATAGGGTGTGGAAGGCATACTTAGCCTGCTGCGAGGCCAGGCCCAGAGGTTGGCCTCCCCGCAAATTCATCATGGGTCTTGGATTTTCTCCAACAGGGGGTGCGCATAAAGCTAGCTGTCAGCACCATTAAGGGACAGGTCTCGGCCTTATCCATTTTGTTTCAGAGACCGTTGGCTACCCACTCCCTTGTGAAATCCTTTTTACAGGGGGTTTTACGGGTTAATCCCCCGATCAGGCTCCCATCATGCCCTTGGGACCTAAACTTGGTCCTCTCTGTATTACAAAGGCAGCCCTTTGAACCCTTGAATCAGATTCCGTTAATTTTGTTAACCAGGAAGCTAGTATTCCTGGTAGTCATGGTGTCCGCCAGGAGGGTTTCGGAGTTAGCTGCGCTTTTTTGTGAAGAACCATACTTGGTGGTCCATAAGGATAGGGTCGTTTTACGACCTCACTTGCATGTTTCCCCCCCCCCCCCTCAGGTGGCATTGCTGTGGGACATCCCACATAGTAATTAATGAAGCAGCTCTGTCTCAGCTCTGTGTCCCGAAGGTGGTGTCCGGTTTTCACTTAAACCAAGATTTGGTCCTTCCTTCCTTCCTTCTTTCCAAATCCGGCTTCCTGGATGGAAAGGTTGCTACATTCCTTGGATGGGGTTAGGGCAATCAGGATCTATATCAGAGCTACTGCCCAGGTGAGAAAAACCAATATCCTGTTTATTCTGCCGGACGGGCCCAGAAAGGGCCAGGCAGCGTCGAAAACCAGGATCTCTAGGTGGATTCGGCAGGTAATCTCTCAGGCTTATGGCCTAAAAGGGAAGGATCCCCCGGTATCTTTAAAGGCTCACTCTACCAGGGCTGTGGGCACTTTTTGGGCAATGCGTCATCAGGTTCCCATGGCTCAGGTCTGTAAGGCGGCGACCTGGTCGTCTGTTCACACATTCACAAAATTTTACCATTTGGATGTTAGGGGGCACACAGACATGGCCTTTGGCCATGCTGTACTGCAGGCGGCAGTATAGTTGTTTTGCGTCTAGTGGCTTCTATGTTTTGCACTTGCATGTTTCCCCCACCTCAGGTGGCATTGCTGTGGGACATCCCACATAGTAATTAATGAAGCAGCTCTGTGTCCCGTGATGTACGATAAAGAAAAAGGGATTTTTTATAACAGCTTACCTGTAAAATCCTTTTCTTGGCGTACATCATAGGACACAGAGCTCCCGCCCCTCTTGGGGAATATCGGAATTACTTTGCTACAAAACTGAGGTACTTCCTGTATGGGAGGGGGTTATATAGGGAGGGAACTTCAGTGTCCATCACCTGAAGGTAGACTATATAACCCACATAGTAATTAATGCAGCAGCTCTGTGTCCTGTGATGTACTCCAAGAAAAGGATTTTACACGTAAGCTGTTATAAAAAATCCCTTTTTTCTTCCACCGTCAAAAGACCAACCACCGCCACCGCTCACTAGGGTGACACCTTACCCTTGGGGGCCCCTCCACACCCGCAATGTACATTGAATGCCATCCTGCAACCCTCAGGGACCACAAATCAATACACACCCCAGATAAATGGACCCTTACCCCCCCCGGTACCGGACTCCAATACTAAATGGCAAATGACCATGCCCCATTACGAATACAATTCGACCCACCACTTTATTAACTTTTTATTTTTTTGTACAATCTCAGAAATGACCGTTTCATACGCAAAGTTGTCTGAGCCACCATGTTGGACTACAAGACCAGCATATCCATGAAGGCTGTACAGAGCCTCCAGAAATCAAATTCAACTTCCCGAATGAGCTCCCTACTGGAGCAAACCCCCCAGATCGTTCCCACAAACATGGAGTACCACCATGTCCAGTGGCCTGTCAAGGCAAGCAAAGTAATGCACCTCAGGCAATTCTTTGTTCCACCTCATCCCCGGTACCCCTAACCAGCAGACACCCGCCTCCCCCCTGAAAAATGTCTTAACAGCAGCTCGCCTGGCCCCCAGAACATAAGAGTAACCCCAGATCCAGACGAGGCGTGCTGCACTCCATCTGAAAGAAAGAACAAAAAAAAAGGACCCTCGTCCTTACCTTCGACTACACCTGATCCACCCATGCTAGCCGCCAGACCTACCACCATTCCCACTATAACTTGGTATAGGCTGTCCCCGTAACCTCACTCACCGACCTTCTAATCCAATACAATCTCCCACAGCCACCCATGTCAAGGTTGCTCGGCCGCCAGTGCCAGCCCTCTGAACCTATCCCACTAAACCAAGACAATGAGTCCGCCAGCGTAATGTCTACCCCAAGGGAAGTGAACAGCATAAAGAAAGATGTTCAATTGTAGGCAGCGAAGCACCCTGTGGCGCAACAGCCTTTGACCGGGTTGGGACGAACTGAGATGCAGTCATTGACTTGAACCACTCCCATTTAGTCACAATTCAACCTAATTTAAATTTTCAAACAACTCGTTCCAGATTTCCATAGCCAGGACTACCGTAAAAAGCACCAGGAGCACCCTGTTAAAGAAAAAAACAGTGTCTAACCAGGAATGTGGCCAAGGTGCCGCACTCCAACGCCCTGGTAGAAAGCCCCATAACCAGATGACCCTGTATGATCCGTAAAAAAAATTTGAGGTAGCTTCTCCCCTGGCATACAAACCGATCTCCCATCACACTCTACCAAAATGTGTGCCACACTCTCAAGTCCTCCCGATGTTTCAGATTAAGATGGAGAAAGTGTGTATAGGACTTAACCCCTGCCGTAGCAGCCAATAATCGGCTGCAACAAAAAAAACAGCCCATGGGGGTAATGCGACATGTAAAATTAAAATACCCAATGGTGATTGTATTTTTTAAGATGTAACTTACGCATTCCCAACGTCCCATGGATCTCCGTCTTGAGGGCCACCAATGTATCCTCCGGCAACCGACACAGTTCTCGTCGCCACTCTAGACAGAATGGGTATTGCTCTCCCATATAGGTCCCTCTGACTGGCCTAGCAGCCGGAATGGCGCACGGAATAAAGTACAGTCTCTGCCACAGACCTTGCCTTAGGATGAGACACTTATGGCCCGGAATCCCTTAACACAGGATTCAGCACCCGGATCTCTCCAGATTCACTTCTGTAGAACTCAGATCTGACAGGCGATCACCATCAAGCCTCTCAGTGTATGGTGCATCCCTCAATGAAGTTTCCAGGCCTCATCCCAAGACTACTGGGCAGGGCCAATGATAGAAATCATGGGGACCCGTACAGCCTACCTGACAGGGCCCCATATAGCTCCACCCCCGGCCCCACCTTCAACCCCACCCATGGCCCCATCCCCAGAACCCGCCTTGAAACAAAGTGCGTGTTTTTCTACAAGTGATATTTATTTTTCTCACCCATGCTGCCATTTCCGTAATGTGCTGCAGACAGTGCCACCCATGACACTAATGCCAAAAAAGCATGTGCTGCCTGCAGAGACAGTACAACCCATGCTGCCAATGGCATTATTATATTGGCGGCATGGGTGACACGGTCCACAGCACAATATGGCATTTATGGCATAGATGGCACTGTCAGCAGGTAGCACATGCATTATGGCATTAGCGTAATGGGTGGCACTGTCTGCAGCACATTACGGCATTGGCAGCATGGGTGGCACTATCTCTGCAGCACATTGCGGCAATGGCGGCATGGGTGGCACTGTTTCTGCAGGCAGCACATGCATTATGGTCCAGTGCCACCCATGCCGCCAATGTGCTGCAGACAGTCCCACCCATGACACTAATGCCATAACGCATGTGCTACCTGCTGACAGTGCCGCCAATGCCATATTGTGCTGCAGACAGTGCCACCCATGCCGCCAATGACATAATGCCATTGGCAGCATGGGTGGCACTGTCTCTGCAGGCAGCACATGCATTATGGCCCATAATGCATGTGCTACCTGCAGACAGTGCCACCCGTGCCATGATGTATAGATGCTGGCTGCTGCAGTAGATCTTGAATCCTCCCCCCCCAAGCAAGCACACAAGTCACACCTTAGACTGCCGAGCCCCAGGAGTCACTTCCTTCCTGATCCTGCATGGACTGGAGTGGCCACACAAACTATTCCAGTCGGATGCCAGCTGCTTCTTCTGCCGCCGCCGCTTTCCTCACTGCTTCACTCACACGGAGGGAGAGGAATCACGGAGCCGCGCCAGGAAAGGCAATATAGAAGGTGCACTGGCTGTGACTTTAGCCAGCAGGAGTAGCGGGCACGGGAGAATGCCTCTTCCGCGCCCGAAATAGAAGAAATAGTTCCCCCCCCTGCAGCCACTAGCACATTAAAGTGACAGTGCTGGGCGTCGGATGGACGATGGCTGGTGGATTTTTATTTTTTTTTACATTTATTAGCTATCAGTTCAGGTTGCCCGGGCCCCCCTGCTGGCCGGGCCCAGTACAACAGGGCCAGTTGTACTGGCCTATCAGAGGCCCTGCTATTGGGCCTACTTGGATAGATCACAACCCCGAACCAACGTGGTCCCGGAGCCAGGATTTCAGGAGCACGCACCCCCGGCCAGGCGAGCCACAAGGTGAGTTGGACGACAAACTGACGTCCAACGTCAGTGGCGTCTGTCCCTTAAATACCCCTCCCCAGCATGCACAGTGGGATGATCACCCCCACTGTTCGGCTGCCGAGGGGGACACCCAATACACCCTGACTCTGCTGCTGCCACCCTTGGCCTGGGGTGGTAATGACACCCCCAGGCGAACATTGGTGGTTACTCCCAGCACAGCCATGGCTGGAACAGAGGCTAAATTTGGTCACAATTACACATATCTGAGTCAACTAACATTCAGACCCCCCTCTAAATTTAAAGCAGCGCCTGCCCAACAGGATTAGTCCGCTACACATATATATATTAATTCACTGCCTGCACTGACTGAATATAGAGTAAACACTAAATATATAGTCTATGCTGAATGTAGAGTATATATATATATATATATATATATATATATATATATATATATAGACATTTTAGACTGACTGTATATACAGTATATATCAAATACACTGCCACTAATAATCTGTCTGCTTAATATAACTCAAGCTATCTCTCTGTCCACGCCAACAACACTACACACAACTGCTGTATAAGCAGCCTTATATAGTGTGGGGCATAAACTTAGTCCCCCTGAGCCATGATTGGCCAGAGGCACCCTGCTTTTGGCCAATTATGGCTCGCTCAGCAGAGCGCACTGTGATTGGCCAAAGCATGCAGGTCAGGTGCAAGCTTTGGCCAATCATCATACAGAAATGCACTGCGATCTCGCAGTGCATTATGGGGGGTTCCGCGGTACTCAAATTTTCCGCAAAAGCCCCATGTTTGGTTTGTTTTAGAACAAACGAACACTTGATGTTCGATTCGAACTTACGTTCGACTCGAACTGCTGGCTCATCCCTACTCATTTTCACAGTGGGGTTTCAAACCCATAGTGAGCACCCTCAGGGTACCACTCCCAAGCAGCATTTGCCACAGTGGGCTTTCAGCCTTCCCAGCCCTGAGCCAGAAAAGGTAGCACTGTACAAATCAGGATACACTGGGCCCCTCAAGAATCCTCCACACTAGGGGAGTACTACGACCTCCATTTTAACCATTGGAATTCCTTCCTATGAGGAAGAGCCTCCAGGACCCCATCATACCAGCAAGAATACTATACTGCCAGTTATCCCGGCCATAATTCTAGAATGAGAGCAGAGCACCACTAGGGCCCCGTACACACGAGAGGATCTATCCACTGGAATTGATCTGCGGATCAGTTCCAGCGAATAGATCCGCTGGTGTGTACAACCCAGCGGATATTTTTCCGCTGATTTTTTTCGGGCCGACCGATTTCCAGCGGATAAAAATTTCTTAGCATGCCAAGAAATCTATCCGCTGGAATCGGCTCCAGCGGATCCATCCGGTGGTCTGTACAGACTCACCGGATCGATCTGTCCGAACACATCCCTCGCATGCGTCGTAATGATTCGACGCATGCGTGGATATCCTTATATGACAGCGTCGCACACGTCGCCGCGTCATCATCGCAGCGATGGCGTGACACGTCACCGCGGACGGAATTCCACAGGGATTTTGATCTCCTGGTTAGTACAACCAGGAGATCAAAATGGAGGACCGTTTCCGCGGATAAATCCTCTCGTGTGTACCCGGCATAACTGTAAAGTTATGAGAAAAGACATTTCAGAAGAAGTACAGAAAATGTTGGCTCTTGGAGATATGGAGGAATCTAACAGTAAATGGGGTTATGGAGAATTCTAAAAGAAAATCGAGTTATAGAGAAACATAAAAACAAATGAGGTTTTGGAGAAATCTAACAGCTAATGGAGTTATGGAAGAATCTAAAGCCTTGTACATACGATAGGTTAACCAGAGGACAACGGTCTGAAGGACCGTTGTCATCGGTTAACCTATGAAGCTGACTGATGGTTCCTTTGTGCGTACACACCACCAGTTAAAAAAACTATCGTGTCAGAACGCGATGACGTAAAACACAACGACGTGCTGAAAAAAACGAAGTTCATCGCTTCCAAGCATGCGTCGACATGATTCTGAGCATGCATGGATTTTTAACCGATGCTTTTGCATACTAACGATCAGTTTTGACCTATCGGTTACCAATCCATAGGTTAAATTTTAAAGCAAGTTCTCATTTTTTTAACCTAAGATTAAATAACCTATGGGGCCTACATACGATCGGTTTGGACTGATGAAAACGGTCCTTCAGACCGTTGTCCTCTGGTTAACCTATCGTGTATACGAGGCCTAAAAGTAAATTAGGTTATGGAGGAATATAACAACAAATGAGGTTGTGGAGGAATCTAACAGCTAATGGGGTTATGGAGGAAACTAACAGAAAAAAAGGAAGGAATTTTTTCCCCTGCTGTAGCAAATTGGATCTCATGCTCTGCTGGGGTTTTTTGCCTTCTTCTGGATCAACTGTGGGTATGGAGTTGGGTGTATGGGATTGTACTGTGTTTTTTATTTTGTTTGTTTATTTTTATTTTTTTGTGGTTGGACTGGATGGACTTGTGTCTTTTTTCAACCTGACTAACTATGTAACTATGTGGGAATCAAATAGCTAATAGTATTATGGAGAAATCTTAGGCAAATGGGGTTATTGGAGGAATCCAAAAACACATGGGTTTATGGAGGAATCTAACAGCAACTGGTTAGGTCCCATAGTGCTCATCTCCAAGCCGGATGGTAGCCAAAGGAAGGTTCTGCAATGCCCTAAAGAAACTAAATTAAACATCCAAATTTGATACTTGATACCCTAATGCGGCGTACACACGGTCGAAATATCCAACAAAAACTGTCTGATGGGGCATACACACAGTCGGAATATCCGACGAAAAACTCCCATCTGACTTTTTCTGACGAAAATTTTGACAGTGTGTACGTGGCATTAGGGTATGGGGATAAGTATCAAATTTGGATATTTAATTTAGCTTCGTTAGGTCATTGCAGAACCTTCCTTTGGCTACCATCCGGCTTGGAATTTCCGACGGACTTAGATAGAGAGCAGGTTCTCTATTTTTCCATTGGAAATTCCGACAGAGTTTTTCCCGTTGGAAAGTCTGGCCGTGTGTACGCGGCATTAGTGGATGAGTTCAAAGAAAGCTTGGGTCCCACCAGGTACACCGCCACCCTTGGTCATTCTGATGGGCATTGTCAGGTTCCCTTTAAAGCCAGGAGACAGGAAAATACTTGTGTGACAGTTTGTGGTCCTATCTTTTGGCTTACATGGGGCCCTGACCTAATTTCTAAAAATTCTGCACCCCATTCCTAAGTCCCCCCCCCCCCACCACACGCATATGATTTGGCATATCTTGGTGTTGCCGTTTTTAGTTTTGATAGGGATTCCTGACTGCAGGAGGTTCAGGCAATCCTAGATTCCACGCATTAACCACTTTACCAGTAAATTCAACAAAGTGTGTGATAGGTCTGTAAGAAGCCCCGTATCTGGACTACAGCATTGGGCTGGGGGGACTCATACATTTATTAAATGGATTTAAACAATTAAAAGTTGGTCCCAGTTAATGTAAAAAACAAACAAACAGGTTAGAGCCTTCCTTAATTTCCTTTATTTCAGTCTGAAAAGAGATATTATTTTTTGCAGCATCAAAAAATAAATATACAATCTAATGATCTGCTTTGGGAAATGAACCCCACGGGGATAAATCAGTGAAATAGCTGATCACAACTGTATAAAAAGGCCTGAGAATTATCCATAAGACGGAACACCGAGAGAGACCTCTGCCGGAGCATGGAGGTCCATGGAACACGGAGAATGAGACATTCCGTGTTATAACACCGATCATCGTATTCCCAGGACGAATGGTGAGACAAACAACATTCCACTTGTGTCATTAATGATGACTTTCTATAGACAGCTGAGATCTGATATACACAATGATTTATGATTGTTTTACTGATTGATGTTTTATCATTTGTTATCAGTTTGTTATAACCGAGGTCCTTACAGGGACACAAAACACAATTTCCATCATCTTCATAATGTGCTTTATGTACAGGAGATGTAATGATGTCTGAGGAGGAATATGGAACATCTTCAGGAGATTCTTATCATAGAAAACAATGAGAATATTATTCTCTGATATATCACCTTCATTATTAAACACACAGAATATTCTCCATAGAACCCCGGGGGCCCAACCTCAGGATCTTTGGTAGATCCTGTGCAGCTGTCAGGTCTGGAAAGTCATTCGAGGAAGTATTGATTTGTAATGGCAGTGATCTCTAGCAATCTCATGTAACGTCTCCAACCACCTCTGTACTGTATCCGCAGTCTCTGATCATTTTGTGTAGTGTGTCCTCAGTCTCTGATCATTTGTTGTAGTGTGTCTGCAGTCTCTGGTGATTTGTTGTAGTGTGTCCTCATTCTCTGATCATTTGTTGTAGTGTGTCTGTAGTCTCTGATCATTTGTTGTAGTGTGTCTGTAGTCTCTGATCATTTGTTGTAGTGTGTCTGTAGTCTCTGATCATTTGTTGTAGTGCGTCTGCACTAAACCTCCTCTGTAACTCTAAACTGGTAACCTGTAAAAAAAACTGAAGTGTCGCCTATGGAGATTTTTAAGTACCAAAATTTAGCAAAATACCACAAGCGTGTGACATTTTAAAGTATGACATGTTAGGTATCTATTTACTCTGCGTAACAACATCTTTCACATTATTCGAAAAAAATTGGGCTAACTTTACTGTTTTGTTATTTTTTAATTCATGAAAATGTATTTTTTACCCCCAAAAATTGAATTTTTTGAAATGTTCGCGCAAATACCGTCGCAATGACTGCCATTTTATTACCAAAAAAAAGCATATAATGGCCCGGATTCACAAAGCACTTGCGCCGACGTAAGTGCAAATATGCGCCGTCGAATCTGTGAGCCGTGCCCTCAAAACTCGATACGCTTGAAATTAGGCTTCATCCGACCGACGTAACTTGCCTACGCCGGCGTATCGTGGGCGCATATTTACGCTGTACGCATGTGGCACTCATATTGATTTTCTATTCAAATATGCAAATGAGGGTGATACGCCAATTCACGATCGTACTTGCACCCGGCGCAGGCTACGACTGGTGCACGTAAGTTGTACGTACGGCGTAAAGTTATGCCCCATAAAGGAGGTGTAACTCAGCAGCATCCATGCAAAGGGCTGCACCAGGGAACACAAGCCGGGGTATTTTACGTAGTGTACGTTGTACGTGAATAGGGCTGGGTGTAGGTTACGTTCATGCCGTAGGCAGGGATCCGGCGTATCTTAGGCAGTTGTTCCGACGTGATTGTGAGCATGCGCACTGAGACGCGCCCACGGGACGGAGCATGCGCAGTTGGCAATACGTATCTGTCTGGCGCTCGGCCCATCATTTGCATGGGGCCACGCCTCATTAGCATGGCTCATGCCGACTTACGCCTGAGAAACCCAGCACAGATTTGGGAGCAAGTGCTTTGTGAATCCAGTGCTTGCCTCTCTGCGCTGCGTTGGCGTAGCGTAAAGAAGATACGCTACGGCGGCATAAATATGCGCCAATGTCTGTGAATCCGGGCCAGAATGTTTATATATATATATATAATGTTTGGGGATTCTGAGTAATTTTCTAGCAAAAAAATGATGATTTTTACATGTAGGAGAGAAGTGCCAGAATAGGCCCGGTATGGAAGTGGTTAAAGTTCATGTAGTGCCCTGGTCCTGATGATCAGGTGCTATGTTAAATTTAGTGGGTGTCAGAGCTGATAATTGGCTCAGACTTTGATGATTGATACAAAATCAGCCTCTGTTCTGGCTGTGGCTGTGCTTGGAGGGATTTTCCCACTGTTGCCTGTAGGTGGCGATACCACCACCGGCCAATGTTGGAATTCAGGCAGGCTATGGTGCATTGGGTGTCTTTTCCCGGGAACAGCCCAGTGGTCTCCCCACTGGGCATGCTGGGGAAAAATACTTAAGGGACAGACGCCATGTTGTGAGAAGCTCTGCCTCGAGGCCCTCCTGGCTCGAGGTCCGTGATGGTCGTTTAGCCTTGGGGCTTTGTTGGCCCGAGGCTGTACTTCTACCAAGTAGGCCCAGCCATCCTGACTGGGGCCTATTGATCCTGAGCTGTCCGTCCCACGAGAGGAGGCTACTTAATGGAGAAAACCAGGGGAGGCCCTGCGCAGGATGGGACCAAGCAGAAGGCTGATGTCTCGGGATAGGCCTGGTGACTCTATTCGGGGATGATCCACAATCCATGTTACCCTACAGTTTCACCGTGTCGGCTTAAAGGCTCTTAAACTGTAAGGCTGGAAGTTTGGGTACCAAATCCTGTGGCAGAAGATTCCGTAATGTTCACTTTTGCTTGCAACCAGTCTGTTGCAGAGACTGTTACTGATCATTGTTTATGCGTCATTCCGGCTGCTAGGCCAGGTGAGAGGGGCCTATCCGGGTGAGCAATACCCACTCGAGAGGAAGTGGTGAGTGACTTTTTTGGAACTTTCCCCAGTGATCTGTACTATGTGCCTGAACCTTCCCCTGCTCCTCCATCCTTCTACTTTCTTGCAAGTTATGAGAAAAATAAAACAGCTAAAGGTTTTACAACTTGTGTGGACATTGGAGCTCTTTACAGACTTTCTTCCCCTAGACAACGAATGTTGAGGTAACGTGCAAGACCCAAAACTAATCCAGCAGCTCCTACGAGGGTAGTGCTACATTCATGTGCGTGTAAAGGCAGGTGTCCCAATACTTTTGGTAATACAGTGTATATATAGCTTTTTTTTTAATTAATGAAACCCATTCCTGTTATTTGCCGCTACTCATTTTACCCATTCACAAGATTTTACTGCTTCTGGGGAAGTGTAGTGTGGTGCGTGGGAGTAAACACTCAGAGCCATGTTGCAGAAAACAAAACTTGTAATAACGTTAAAGTTCAGCAATTCACAACAAGCCCGGCGGGGAGGAGTCCGATCTGGGAACACTCACAAGATGCAACAGTGGTTACAGAGCAGGTCTCAGAAGTGCTGAGTGCTGACCATGTCTGTCTTGAGGGTCGGAATGAGGCCCGGCTAGTCTGTTCCCAAAGGGGAAGTTTTCTAGGAAGGATGGTGTGTCCCTATACTTTCTTTACTTGTCAGGAACCTCTCCCTGATGCTAATTACTGGCCCTGTCAGACAGGTGATCTGTCCTTACTCTACCCACTTGTGAAATGTGTGCCAAGCCCTGGAGGAGCCTTCAATAGGCTCTGCTTGTCTCAATATGGCTGCCAGAGTCACATGGGGTGGCGGCATCAAATTGGATAGCTTCCCCACTGACCCAGGAAATTACAGTGCAACCATTTTCCTCTTGACTTCCCCCCCAACTGCACTTTTGCTGTGGTCGAGCGCCACCTACAGTGGAGAAAATAGACTGCACCTGCCTACACGCCCCTCTTTGACTGTTCCATTCAACAGAGACTTCCTGCACAGGTGGAACATCCACAGGGTCAAACATGTTTCTATCTCCTGCTGGTTTGGCAGAACAGTCGCCGCTAAGCTCACAGGTTTGCAGTGGAGATGTCCCTTGACGGGATTAGTACCGCTATGATCACGCCATCTACTATAGTTGGAATAAAGGGTTGCTGTTTCAAGGATCCAGTTTACTGCCTTGCTCGTTCTTGGTATTTTTTACCAACACCCAGTCCAGATGCTTAACATGGTCTTGGATAAAATGATAATGTTTTTAACGTAGACTATCACAGTCTCAAAGTTGAAATCTCCCAAGCACCTCTCCATTAAGCGCTGCAAGGTTCAAGGAGCATTAGCCCAAAGGGCATGCTGTTAAATTCGAACAGTCCCAGCGGTGTAATGAGGGCAGTCTTTTTGCGATCTTTGATCTTGCCAGTAGCCGCTCACTAAGGCAAAGGTGGAGAAGTACTTGGCTTGCCCCACTACCATAAGTGATTCCTCTACCCGGTGCAAAGGGTAGGCATCCTTGTGGGTACATGCCTTTAGCTTGTGGTAATCTACACAGAATTCCACCCTTCTTGTGGAGCTGCCCAAAGACTACGGCTCTCCCGAATCACCCCACTTTGCAACATGTTGTGAAGTAGGTCTTTGATCTCCAGTCACAGCACTGAAGGAATGTAACGGTATCACTCCTAGATGGGTGGAGTGTTCCCTTTATAGATTAGATGGTCAATGGCCTCTGCTACCAGCCTGGAAGACTACAGATAGAGGGTTGTAATGGTAAAAAATGGACTTTGTAGGCACTACTTAAAAATATATAACACATTTTAATATGACACAAATATACAAATATTATTTACTGAATGCATCCAATGGAATACATAAAAGAAAAGCTACACAAATAAAAGAAGCATATGAAAAAAACACAGGACGGCATTTAAAGATAACAATCACTTGTTGCGGAGAAATGTATCATAGAATAGCCCACGCTAGAATAAGGAGGAAGTGTCTCCTGGGTGATCATGTAGAGGGTTCTTGAAGCATTAAAACAAGCTTGACATGTTTCGCGATTAAACATTGCTTCCTCAGGAGCTATTACATTTTAATGGGAGATAGAGAACATAATTGTTGTAACGGTCACCACCGTTTACAACCTTCCATCCACGACAACAGCTCATCTGACACACAGACAGACCAGCAGGCCTCCCATTTTCCCAGAATCAAGACGAGACACGCTCTGTGCTTGTTCCAAATGTAATGATACTTTAATGATTTCTCTCAGTCTTTTTATATAGTACAACAGGTCACAGAATTTACAGGAACAATCAAACTGCCCCCCCCCCAATCACACACTAAGGCTAATTACTAAACATTCCTCAATTACTAACAACAAAAGCCTTCACCCACTCCGTCTCCGCATACCGCTTGACACCTCTGAGCATCAATAGATTGTAGACAGGGTTATCACACATAAGCAGTCTTTAGTATGCATAATTAGAGTTCTGGGAGCAGACCTGGGATTAACACCTGTCCGTTACAACACCTTTACACAAGGACAATGGAATGTCCTCCAAGCCCTGATGCAATTAGCATGTCACTAGACTAATCATAGAAATGAGTCATAGAATATTGACTGGTTGGGGTCACAATTAACCAACATCTTGTAGTCTCTCAAGATCCTGCAATATGAACTGTCCGTGATGTCAAATCTCATGTAATCCATGAATTACGATTCACTTGCCACTCCATGCCCAAAGGGCACAGAGTGGACTCAGACCCAAGAGTTATCAGTGACGCTGACACAGGAGTATCCTCCATCCTCACAAAGTCTCTGTTTGTTCCGGGTCATTCCGTTACAATTGTAATTTACAGTAATACAATACGGTTATTAGTATCAACAACCTTGGAGATATAAAGAACTCACCAAAAAATTGGTGTCATTAGGGAATATCCAGTGTGGTCATCCCAGATCCTCCAGCACCCCAGCTATCTGACCACACCCCAAGATTGGGGGGGAGGGGGAGAGAAAACACAAAAACTTTTCAATCTGGCTCTGGCCACGATCCCCAGAAGGCGATGAGTTGCAGGGAATATTTTCAAGTAGTGCCTACAAAGTCAATTTTTTCCCATTACAAGCCTCTATCAAACAAGTAGGATGTGGCACTGTAGTTATTAAGGGTGCGAGTACCACCCAAGGGCATATGTAATCAACCATTTACTGGAAGACTACAGATACATAAAGACCATTAGGTGCTTTTCCAGCAGTTGATGAAGCAGCTGTTGTTGTGTCAGAGGGTAGTCTCGGAGAGGAATATCCAGCTGTTCTAGCAATAGTTGGTATTGAAACTCATTCAACAAAGCCATGGCTGCCTGTAGAGGGGCACATATGGATTCTACCCTGGGCTAAGCCTCCAAGATACAGTGACGAGGCTCTATGTAAAGGTCTGCTAGGGTGGCATGGTTGGGAAGTGTAATTGCGGTCACCCCTAGGTTGATGAGTTGCACCAGGACCTCCCCTTTGTGAACCTTGGACAGAGTGCACAACACTTGCAACACTATGGGCTAGATTCAGGTAGGTGGGCGCATTTGTACGGCGGCATAGCGTATCGTATTTACGCTACACCGCCCTAAATCAGAGAGGCAAGTGCTGTATTCACAAAGCACTTGCCTCCTAAGTTACGGCGGCATAGCGTAAATGGGTCCGGCATAAGCGCGCCTAATTTAAATGAGTATGAGGGGGCGTGTTTTATGTAAATGGGTGGTGACCCGATGTGATTGACGTTTTTTACGAACGGCGCATGCGCCGTCCGTGTACATATCCCAGTGTGCATTGCTCCAAAGTACGCCGCAAGGACGTATTGGTTTTGACGTGAACGTAAATTACGTCCAGCCCTATTCGCGAACGACTTACGCAAACAATGTAAAAAATAAAAAATTTGACGCGGGAACAATGTCCATATTTAACATTGCGTACGCCTCATAGAAGCAGGAGCAACGTTACGCCGGAAAAGCCTTACGCAAACAACATAAAAAAATTCCGCCGGGGGCACGTACGTTTGTGAATCGGCGTATCTAGGTAATTTGCATATTCTACACCGAAAGCGACGGAAGCGCCACCTAGCGGCCAGCGTAAGTATGCACCCTAAGATAAGACCGTGTAAGAGACTTACGCCAGTCGGATCTTAGCCTAATTCCGGCGTATCTTGCTTTCTGAATACAGAAAGAAGATATGCCCGCACAGCTTTGAATTTACGCTGCGTATCTATAGATACGCCGGCGTAAATCAATGCTGAATCTAGCCCTATGTTATGAAGATGAGAGAAGATAACTAGATGATTGAAGTCTTCTGCTTCAACGTGAACAATTATCTTTAGCACAAAAAACAGAAGACATAGGGCAGATTTATTGATCTTCAAAATATTGTATGTTTGATTGTCTCCTCCACAGATGGTGTATCCCGAGAATTGCACAGCCATCACTGAAATTCAACTCACCGCATTTACAGCTTTTGAAGGTTTCAGGATCCCGATGTTTGTTTTGTTTCTGATCATTTACATTTTAATTTGCTCGGAAAATGTATTGATCGTCTATATTATTTTTAGTAGCGCTAATCTCAAGGCGCTGATGTTTTTCATAATTCAGAGCATGTGCATTTATGATCTGATAAGCATCACAAATATTATTCCAAAATTCCTAAATGACGTTCTTCATGAAAGACCAACCTTCACTGTCGCTGGTTGCATTTTACAATCACAGATGTTTGCTACTACAGGAGATGTTGGGTGCTTTCACTATGTTTTAATGTCTTATGACCGATACTTGGCTGTATGTCATCCATTACGCTATTTCTCCTTTGTGAACAATAGAATCTATTTTTGGGCGGTCATTGCATCTTGGATTATTTCGGCCTCATTTACAAGTGTAATATCTGGTTTACTGAGCCAGTTACAATATTGTGGCCACAACACCATTCATAATTTCTTCTGTGATCCTTCTCCATTGATGGACCTGGCCATCTCCGATACAACGCACATCCGATTCTTTATTGCTGTGATAAGCTTCTTCATGTTATTGGTCACATCTTTGTCTGTTTTTGTAACGTATGTGTTTATAATTCAAACAGTTCTTAAAATTCCCTCATCCACCGGGAGGAAGAAGACCTTCTCTACATGTAGCTCCCACCTCATTGTGTTCTCCATGCAGTCCGGTCTCTCTCTTGGTGTCTATGCGTTGCCAGCCAAAGTAGTAACACAGCAGTTCAGCAACACTTTCACATTCATATTCTTTTTCTGGACCCCCTTAGTGAACCCGCTGATCTATACATTCAACAATAAAGAGTTCCGTGCAGAATGCCTTAAAAAGATTAGGTCAGTGAATAAGAAATTTTGACATTTCTCTTTGAACCAAGCAGATCTGTTTTTTTTGCCAACTTAAATGAGAAATCTAGCCTGAGCTTTTTAGGCTGGGCTTCTCCTCTGGGTCACAGGAGTGCAATTTGTTTTGCACTCCTGTGACCCGTTTTCAGCGGAGAGCGGTCTGAAGTCCTCTCTCTGCTGACATCACTGCCGTTAGTCGAGGCACCGCGTCATCCCGACTTCCAAGGCTGGATCTGCCAGCTGCCTTGATTGATGGCAGTCTCAGGCCTCGTACACACGACCAAGTTTCTCGGCAAAAACCAGCAAGAAACTTTTTTTTTTTTTTTTTTTCGCCGAGGAAACCGGTTGTGTGTACATTTTTAGACGAGGAAACTGTTGAGGAACTCGACGAGCCAAAAAGAGAGCATGTTCTCTTTTTCCGCGACGGCAATGGAGAAAATTGGCATGTCGAGTTCCTCGACAGCCTAACAAGGAACTCGACGAGCAAAACGATGTGTTTTGCCCGTCGAGATCCTCGGTCGTGTGAACGAGGCTTCAGCATCTTAGCGAGCCACTGAGATGGTGAGACAGCCGCTCCCCGTTCCTCCACTACTCAGTGCTCCAATGAGCATGGAGAAGTAGAGCAGAAGTGATGCTGACTGACAGTCAGCATCACTCTGCTCAGGGAGGAGTGAGAACCGAGCCATCGACGATGTTCGGTGGCTCGGTTCTCGGTCTGATGCTGCATCCACCAAGTTAAGTATGACTAGCAAAAAAAAAATAAAAAAACATACTTCTCTTTTAAGTTGAACTTCATACAGATATAAAAGGCATGTACTAACACAACTCTTCATTCATTAAAGAGGTTGTAAACCCCAAAACAAAAGAAAAAAAACTGTAAGACAAAGGCATAATGAGCATAGTATGCATCGCATGCTAGCTCATTATGAAATACTTACCTTAGAACGAAGCCCTGCAGCGGCGCCCACACACCGCGGAGACAGCTGACATCTTCCCCAGTGTTTCTTCCAGGTTCGCGGGCTAGGGCACTGTAATTGGCGGGAGCCGCGATAATGTCACTCTTGCGTGTGCGCATGGGAGCCATCATTCATGGCACAAGGTCCTGAAGAAATGGCACGGGTGGCCGTTCTTTCAGAATGCATGCGCCGATGATGTCATCAGTGGCGTATGTAATGACACCCCGAGTATGAAAGGGGTTAAAGTCGTTTAGGACATTCCATTCCCGAACACAAAGTCAGCTACTGAACACTCCAATCAGCCGAACAAGAAACCCATATGAATAATTCTCCCCCCAAGTACAAGACAAGGCTCTGTATTGAGGGTCAAGCAGGAATCAGACTCTTTATTGAAAGAAATACAGGCTCTTTATATACGCTTGAGAATACTGCAGTCACCACCTGAACAATGACCCGGATCCACCCACAACATCACACAATGGTTACATAACGGGTCCCCAATACACATTATTCTGAGTGTCAATATCTGATGTCTTGGTGTATGTACTGTACGCGCTTGAGCTATGAATGTATGTATATTGTTTGTTTGTTCTGTTTTTTCTTTGTACTATGAGAAATACCTTAATAAAAACAACTTTAAAAAAAAAAAAACAAGAAGACTTGACTTCCTCTTTAATTACATCATTGCATGTGTAGCCAGGTGCTGGCTAACTTTGCCTGAGTCATTGTGGGACATTCTGTAACACCAACTGCAGTAGGCCTGTTTGCCTCTAGTGTTCAGCCCGGACACTGTGTCATCATCTCCTGAATGCAGAGCAAGCAGAGACCACAGCTGAGATCAAGGGATCATGGGATATGTGGTCCAAGGAGACAGGATTTGCATTGGAGCCAGACTGCTGCAGACTAGAAGCTCCAGCAGGCTTGGGAGAAAGAGAAGAATACTGGGTGAGGACATAAATAGCCTGGTCTGGGGAGGACCCTTTCTCTTGGGACCGTGGCCTTCAGCTGAGAGCAGTAACCCGGCCGCTCCAGGGAATGGGAGCAAGAGCTGTGGCCTAGACAGCATGAAGAGTTTCTAGCAAGTGATCTAGCAGATCCACCATTGTCAGCTTTCTGTCGACTGAGTGACTGGTGGCGGGCTAATCTCATTGTCACTGGTACATTTACAGCAGAATCCCATTGTCGCTAGGTGCACGGCCAGACACCCTTCACTGGTTGCAGATTCTTCAACAGCCTGTTACAGGACATCTTATTCCCTTGAGCCTTGGTATCATCCAGATTTTTGAGCGGGCAGAAGATCACCCTGTGTACACCCCACAAAGACACTGCATGCAGACACCCTCATCCTATCTCTTTACATTAAAGCTTCAAGAAGGAAACACTTTGCACATGCTATTTTCTGTTGCTGGACCCCATTGCAGAGCAATACTTCTGGACCCTTTATGATGTATCTGAAGACACTGAACATCTACGTACAGTAGATCACAAGGACTTCATCCTTGCATTTTTGTGACTACCGATATCCTTTTACTGCCTGTCGAACCCCAAATCTTTTTGTAACATCCACCCCGCCCTGTAACTTTAAGAAAAACGTTAAGTGTGCCAGCTTCTTCTCTACCGACACACCCGGCACAATGTTCCTAGAGACAAAATAAAGGACCCTCATCCTTACCTCTGACTGCACCTAATCCACCCAAGCTAGCCACCAGACATACCACCATTCCTGCCATAACTTAGTGTAGGCTGTACCCGTAACCTCACTCACCGACCTCCTGATCCAACCCATGCCAAGGAACCCCCTGTTGCTCGGCCACTGGTGCCAGCCCTCTGAACCTATCTCACTGAACCGAGACAATGAGTCCTCCAGCTTATTGTCTACCGTGGGGAGGTAAACACATATAGAAAGATGTTCAATTATAGGCAGCAGCTAAGCACCATGTGTCGCAACAGCCTTTGACCGGGTTGAGTCAAACTGAGATGCGGTCAATAACTTGAACCACTCCCATGTAGTACAATTCAACCTAATTTCAATTTTAAAACAACTCGCCCCACATTTCCATGGTCAGCACTACCGGAAGAAGCACCAGGAGCACCCTGTTAAAGAAAAAAACGTGTCTAACCAGGAACGCGGCCAAGGTGCCGCACTCCAATGCCCTGGTAGAAAGCCCCATAACCTGATGACCCTGTAGCATTCATAAAATAAACTATTCGAGGTAGCTCACCCCCCCACATACAAACCGATCTCCCATCATACTCTACCAAAATGTGTGCTACACTCTCAAGTCCTCCTGAAGTTTCCGATTAAGACAGAGAAAATGCGTAGAGGACTTAAACCCCACCATATCAGCTAATAACCGGCTGCAAAAACCCAGCCCATGGGGATAATGCGAAATGTAAAATTAACTTACCCAACGGTGATTGTAGCTTTTAAGCTGTAACTTGCGCATTCCCAACGTCCAACGGATCTCCGCCTTGAGGGCCACCAATGTATCCTCCGGCAACCAACACCCCATAGTGTCCGCAAAAATCACTATACCTGAAACAAACTAAACATGGTAGTCTGGCCCTCCTTCATGCCCTTCGCCAAGGGAATACTGACTGTGCCCTAAATGTGCTGTAATATAGACACAAGTATCCTACACAACATAGCGGAAGGGGTCCCCACGCAATGGAAATCATCCAATTAATGGATGACGGAATTCAACCCTGATATCAGGACCACCCATTCCACAAAGGAACTGAACATCCGAATAACACGCAGGAAACTGAGCAGCACATGGGTAAGCAAGATCTACATAGAATTCATCCTGCCAGCAACACCCCAGCAGGCGGAAACTGTCCAGGTGTACGGGGAGTGAACCAAAAAACTTATTCAATGTCCACGTTCATCCTCAGAGTCCTGTTGCTAGATAAGGCAACACATGTTCGTCCCACTTTGTCACCACCCCTCGAGGCAAAATCCCTAAATCCGGCAAAGGCTTCACCATGAACGGCCGCCCATGCGAGCCCCGCTATCTCCTTACCCAGCTGTACAGAGACCACCCCTGGATGTTGTAAAGCGGAACTCAAATACTGTGACACAGGTGTAGCTGCCCTCAGGGAAACAAGGGATCCTAACCCTCCAAGAACGCCCCCCCCCCCCACAGCAACCGCACAGCCTAACGGTCAGGATACCAAATTAGGAAAGGTTGCATCCTTACCCCCCATTACCGGTGTCTTTCCTCTCGTTTGCAGACTTCCAGCACTTGACTTGCCCTCTTTTTTTTTATTAAGAAAACCTTGGTACCTGGGAGGAGAACCTCCCCACCTTGGAGCACTCGTGAATAAAATGACTGAAGCTCGCACACTTGCAATTGCTCTTGTCGCACTGCCCACATAAAAAACACACTGCTTAGTGGCCGGTTGTCCAGGGTAAGCTGCACCACTGGCCCCTCCTGTAAAACTGGTTTTGAGCTCACTCTAAGGACATGAGCCACATCCAGGGGTTGATGTCTTAGTGGTCGCCATATAACAACAGAGCGCTGAACCGTGCTCTGGGTTCTTTTATCTATGACACTCCTCATAATGGCAAATGCCTGTAACCAATTGGTGAAAAACGTTTGGTATCAGTCTGTACCGTCTCCTTCCTCATCCTCCTTTTTTCTAATCCTCAGGCATAACCCTATCCAGGTTAAACTTCTCCAGAGGTAGCAGGGAAAATCTACATGTACTCACCCCTGCAATCTCTCCCGGGAATCCTGCTTTAAGTTTGCCCATAACTGCCCTTCCAAGCACACAAGACCTATAACATAGCTGCGTCAGCAGTCTGCATAGCGTCCAGCTTTCCTGAGACCCCCTGCGATATTCCGGCCTCCTCCCCTGACGCCGCAACAGCAGCTATCTGATCTGGGAGGGATACTATGGGCCCCGTGGTAGTGGGTGCTACCACCGTAACCAAGGGGAGGGTGTACCACACTTGGTCCAGTCCCTATCCTGACCATGACTATTCCACCGCGACGCCACCTTCTGTCCCGGATGTGGCAGGTGCAAAACACGCCACCTGTGGGCCATACCCCCACCTACGATGTGGCACAGCGAAGGGCTGCCACGCTCCCATCAGCTACCCCAACAAGTTACCCACTACACTACCAAGAGAGCTTTTAAATAAATGATTCGACTTACCAGGCTTCCCAGGGGGCCCCCACAGCCGTTGCTCCTGAACCCCCTGATGATTGATGCCCTTGCGAGTCATCTTCCACATACCAAGACAGTTCATCTTCTGACATCACTTCTGGGATCTGTGGTTCCTTCCCTTGAAGCATCCCTAGATGAGCAGGGCCTGGGTGCCGTGGATCCGTGCCGTACATGGCTCCGCCTCCCGGCACTGGATCTGCCTGTCGATATATTGTGCAGACCTTCTCCTGGCCTATTACCCTCCCTCTCACTTATAGCAGGGGTCGCCACCGGACATTAGGGCTGCGACATTGTTCCTCCTACACCCAGACTCCCCCCCTTACCACTGTATCAGGGGGAGTCCGTTAGATCCGGACTGTGATGCCGGGTGGGCAGAGGAGGTGTACGCACACTTCCTGACATTCCCATCGAGCTCCGCCTACACCAGGGATTCCATCCAGGCCCCCCACCCGCGAACCTGTTAATCGCATCACTGGTAGTCCTGACGGGTCCTGGGCAATGCCTCTTTATTGAGAAATACAGGCTCTTATATACAATTTAGGATCCTGCAGTAACCACAGAAGGTATGACCCGGATCCACCCACAACATCACACAATAGTTACATAATGAGCCCCCCCAATACACATCATCCTCAATACATCTCTTAGCAGACACACTGACTCCGGGACCTGACCTAATTTACATGAGCTAATTAACTACAGCTGATGATTCAGACACATAACCTTTAGGCTAGCCAGTCTGGCTGTCTGCTAACTTATACTACACATTATCATCAATACACCTTCACACAATTACAGGGTCAATTAGCACAAGCCACAATCAGATGCAAAGCAGCCACACTAGAATGAGTATAATATGGCATATAATATGGCATATATCCTGGGAGATATTGTGAATTACAGACCCATTTTAAAGCAATCCAAGACATATTCTGAATGTCCATTATTTTCTGTCTCATATTTTCTAAAAGCTTCTGGGTTCCACGGGTCCTCCCGTTACACTGTGTATGGGCCAAGTCTGAAACCTGGCCAACCATTAAATCATTGATGCAAGTAGGGGGACCATTTAAAACCAACTTTTGGCAAGCCCTTCAAATAAGCCACTTTATGAGATCCCTGGGTCCTTTTATAAATTTCAAACGACAATTAACGACTTTCGAGTCATACTGTGATGAAAAAGAACCACTCCCTTGGGGGATTTCTAAAATGTATGGATTATTAAACAAACCCACGGACGACTTTGAGATGCCATGCATTAACAAGTGGGAAAAGGACCTAGATAGGATTTTTACCCCACTGCAACCTAAACAGATTATCTACCCGACCCTAAATTACTCAGTCTGTACGCGGACTCAGGAATCTAACTATAAACTTTTCATGCAGTGGTATTACACTCCAGTACGACTTCATCAATTTTCAATAGAAAACTCGGAAAGATGTTGGAGATGCTGGAGAAGAATACTGGACATTGTTACATATATTTTGGTCTTGTAAAAAAATAAGACAATATTGGGTGGAGATCCAAAGAATTATACCAAAATTTACTGATTTACAGTTACCTGATGATCCTGCATTCTTTCTCTTCCATTGCTCGCAGATCCCGGTTCAGACTTATAATAAATCGATACTGTGTCACATGATTAATTCAGCCAAAGCAGGGATTTCCCTGCACTGGAGAGATATTGGACCCCCATCGACCCTAGAATGTTTGTTTTAAGGGGGGTGGGTAGGTTAGGTTTTTCTCCCTACAGTCCAGTGTTGCCAACCTACCAGATTGAAATTTACTGGCACAACACCCAAAATTTACTGGAGCAGCCATTTTTTACTGACATTTCACAAAAGTTACTATATTACATTTTTAGGTGCAAATTTCAGTATTTAGGTATTTAGGCTACACACAAGTACACTAGGCAAATAGCAATGTGATTTAAGGTAGATATTAAGGTAAAAAAACATATTTTTGTTATTTTCGATATAATAAGAGCAAATTATTTAGTCACATCACCCCCGGCCTCATATCCACCTCTGCCACCAACACCCCCTGCCTTCACGCCCCCCTCTGTGGTGCCACAATCTCCCCCTGCCTCCAATCTCCCCCATGCCCCCTGCATCCAATCACCCCCTGCCTCCATCGTCCCCTGCCTCCATCCCCCTCTGCAGTGCCACCAACAACCCCTGTCTCCATCCCCACCCTCTGCGGTGCCACCATCCCCCTCTGTGGTGCCACCAACACCCCCTGCCTCCAATCACCCCCTGCCTCCATTGCCCCCTGCCACTAACACCCCCTGCCTCCATTGCCCCCTGCCTCCATCCACCTCTGCAGTGCCACAATCTCCCCCATGCCCCCTGCCTCCTATCACCCCCTACCTTCACCATCCCCTGCCTCCATCCCCCTCTGCAGTGCCACCAACAACCCCTGTCTCCATCCCCCACCCTCTGCGGTGCCACCATCCCCCTCTGTGGTGCCACCAACACCCCCTGCCTCCAATCACCCCCTGCCACTAACACCCCCTGCCTCCATTGCCCCTGCCACTAACACCCCCTGCCTTCATCCACCTCTGCAGTGCCACAATCTCCCCCTGCCTCCAATCTCCCCCATGCCCCCTGCCTCCTATCACCCCCTGCCTCCATCATCCCCTGCCTCCACCCCCCTCTGCGGTGCCACCAACAACCCCTATCTCCATCCCCCACCCTCTGCAGTGCCACCATCCCCCTCTGTGGTGCCACCAACACCCCCTGCCTCCAATCACCCCCTGCCACTAACACCCCCTGCCTCCATTGCCCCCTGCCTCCATCCCCCTCTGCGGTGCCACTGCAGCCACCATCACCCCCTGCCTCCAATCACCCTTTGCCTCTAATCTCCATGCGCAGTTCTAAGCCGAACCGATCTAGGCTATTTTTACTGACACATTCCCGCAACCACGGACATTTACGAACGGGGGAAAAAGTGCCCGGTTTTACGAACTGTCCGTAAAAATACTGACGGTTGGCAACACTGCTACCCTCTGTGAGAGACAGGGAAGGGGAAGGAAAGGGGAAAATAGGGGGTAAAGGGGAAAAGATGGACAGTCCACCAATTAATATCCCTGCTGTCTAGTAGTACAGATTAATAAGAAAAGCATGTAAAGAGAATTAAATGTATTGGTATTGGGATTGTCAAGATGACTTAAAATGTATTAAGGCGGGAGGGGGAAAGAGCAAGTGTAAATGTATATAAATTTGATGAATTGTAATTGTGACAATAAGGTTGTTGACATTTGCTTTTCTTTTCCTCTTATCCTTTTTGTTTTTGGAAAACATAAAAAAGATTAAAATGTAAAAAAAACAAAAAAAAAACACGATCAGACTTTTGGACAACAAACTTCAAAATTCCCAGGTTTTTAAAAAAATCCGACCTTGTGTGCGCTCCATCTTAACAAACTTTTTTGTTTTTTAACGGACAAATGTTCGCTCTGCAAACGGACAAACTTTCCGGCAACAAAAGTCCTACGGTGCAAAGTCCTGCCGTGTGTACAGAAGTCCATCGGACTTAAGTCCAAAGTACAAACACGCATGCGCAAAAGATCAGACAACAACACAGAAGTTGACCAAAGGGTGGTGGTAAAGAGCTGAAAAACCACGTGATTTGGTGAATGTTGCCGCGTGTATGCATACCAAGTTCACGGCCAACGTCCTTCGAACAAAAATCCACGGAAAAGTTTGTTTGAAGTCCGATCGTGTGTATGAGGCTTAGCAGTGAATGGGGTTATGGAAATTTCTAAAAGAAAGTCGAGTTATAGAAAAATATAACAACAAATGAGGTTATGGAAGAATCTAACAGCTAATTGGGTTATGTGGAAATCAAACATCTAATAGGATTATGGGGGAATCTAAGGCAAATGGGGTTACGGATTAATCCAAAAGCAAATGGTGTTATGAAGGAATCTAACAGCAACTGGTTAGGTCCCGTAGTGCTCATCTCCAAGCCGGATGGTAGCCAAAGGAAGGTTCTGCAATGACTTATAGAAACTAAATGAAATATCCAAATTTGATACTTATCCCCATACCCTAAGTGGATGAGTTTAAGGTTGGAACCCACCAGGTACACCGCCACCCTTGGTCATTCTGATGAGTATTGGCAGGTTCCCTTAAAAGCCAGGAGAAAGGAAAATACTTGTGTGACACCAGATGGTCTGTGCCAGTTTGTGGTCCTATCTTTTGGCTTACATGGGGCCCTGACCTAATTTTTAAAAATTCTGCACCCTATTCCTAACCCCCCCACCACACACACATGATTTGGCATATTTTGGTGTTGCCGTTTTTAGTTTTGATAGGGATTCCTGACAGCAGGAGGTTCAGGCATTTCTAGATTCCATGCATTAAACCACTTTACCAGTAAATTCAACAAAGTGTGTGATAGGTCTGTAAGAAGCCCCGTATCTGGACTACAGCATTGGGCTTGGGGGGGACTCATACATTTATTAAATGGATTTAAACATTTAAAGGTTGGTCCCAGTTAGTGTAAAAAAAACAAAAAACAGGTTAGAGCCTTCTTTTATTTCAGTCTGAAAATAGTTATTATTTTTTGCAGCATCAAATAAACAAATAAATAAATATACAATCTAATGATCTGCTTTGGGAAATGAACCCCACGGGGATGAATGAGCGAGCTAGCTGATCACAACTGTATAAAAAGGCCCGAGAAGAATCCATAAGACATAACACTGAGAGAGACCTCTGCCGGAGCATGGAGGTCCATGGAACACGGAGAATGAGACATTCCGTGTTATAACACCGATCATCGTATTCCCAGGACGAATGGTGAGACAAACAACATTCCACTTGTGTCATTAATGATGACTTTCTATAGACAGCTGAGATGTGATATACACAATGCTTTATGATTGTTTTACTGATTGATGTTTTATCATTTGTTATCAGTTTGTTATAACCGAGGTCCTTACAGGGACACAAAACACAATTTCCATCATCTTCATAATGTGCTTTATGTACAGGAGATGTAATGATGTCTGAGGAGGAATGTGGAACATCTTCAGGAGATACTTATCATAGAAAACAATGAGAATATTATTCTCTGATATATCACCTTCATTATTAAACACACAGAATATTCTCCATAGAACCCCGGGGCCCAACCTCAGGATCTTTGGTAGATCCTGTGCAGCTGTCAGGTCTGGAAAGTCATTAGAGGAAGGATTGATTTGTAATGGCAGTGATCTCTAGCAATCTCATCTAATGTCTCCAACCACCTCTGTACTGTATCCTCATGCCGCATACAGACGGTCGTTTTTTGTGATGAAAAAAAACCGACGTTTTAAATCATGAAATAAAACAACGTTTTTGAAACATCATTTTCAAAGACGAAGTTGCCTACACACCATCGTTTTTTCACAATGTTCTAGCAAAGCGAGGTTACGTTTCACCACTTTTTTCCATTGAAGCTCGCTTCATAACTAGCTTCTGGGCATGCGCGGGTGTAAAAACGTCGTTTTAAACGTTGTTTTTTGCTACACACGGTCAATTTCTGTGACGTAAAAAACGACGTTTTGAAAAACGACACAAAAAATTCAAGCATGTTCGAATTTTTTTTTGTCGTTTTTTTGAAGACATAAAACGATGTATTGCCCACACACTATCATTTTAAATGACGTTTTTTAAAACGTAGTTTTTTTTCATCACAAAAAACGACCGTCTGTATGCGGCATCAGTCTCCGATCATTTTTTGTAGTGTATCCGCAGTCTCTGATCATTTGTTGTAGTGTGCCCTCATTCTCTGATCATTTGTTGTAGTGTGTCCTCAGTCTCTAATCATTTGTTGTAGTGTCTGCAGTCTCTGATAATTTTTTGTAGTGTGTCCTCATTCTCTGATCATGTGTTGTTGTGTGTTTGCAGTCTCTGATCATTTGTTGTAGTGTGTCCTCAGTCTCTAATCATTTGTTGTAGTGTCTGCAGTCTCTGATCATTTTTTGTAGTGTGTCCTCATTCTCTGATCATGTGTTGTTGTGTGTTTGCAGTCTCTGATCATTTGTTGTAGTGTGTCCTCAGTCTCTAATCATTTGTTGTAGTGTCTGCAGTCTCTAATCATTTGTTGTAGTGTCTGCAGTCTCTGATCATTTGTTGTAGTGTGTCCTCAGTCTCTAATCATTTGTTGTAGTGTCTGCAGTCTCTGATCATTTTTTGTAGTGTGTCCTCATTCTCTGATCATGTGTTTTTGTGTGTCTGCAGTCTCTGATCATTTGTTGTAGTGTGTCCTCAGTCTCTGATCACTTGTTGTAGTGTGTCTGCGTCTCTGATCATTTTTTGTAGTGTATCCTCAGTCTCTGATCATTTGTTGTAGTATGTCCTCAGTCTCTGATCATTTGTTGTAGTGTGTCCTCAGTCTCTGATCATTTGTTGAAGTGTGTCCTCAGTCTCTGATCCCTTGTTGTAGTGTGTCTGCCGTCTCTGATCATTTGTTGTAGTGTGTCCTCAGTTTCTGATCATTTGTTGTAGTGTGTCCGCAGTCTCTGATCATTTGTTGTAGTGTGTCTGCAGTCTATGATCATTTAAAAAAAAAAGAGAGAGAGCGCTCCCATCCCTGTGTGCTCGCGCACAGAAAAGAATGCACACGTAAGTGGTGCCCGCATACGTACATGGCATTCAAATCACACATGAGAGGCATCGCCCCATACGTCGAAATGAGAGCAACAATTCTCGCACTAATGTAGGCTGCGCTAACTGCAATTGATCTGCGCAAAATATAAACAAAAGTAATAGTGAATATTGATCACTTGGTGCGTATAAGTAAATGAATATAAGTAAAAAAACACAAAAGTAAATGTAATAGTCCAATGAGCTGAACACTGTAATATTGCATAAAGCAAATTAGAGTTATGTGAACCAAATGAGTATTTATGTGAACCAAAAGGTATTTGGTAAAAAGTTATAATAGACTCAAGAGTTGAAACGCCTGTGTGAAAACAGCTTCTTCCATATGCTGTAATTGCTTCACAAAATAGAAATTGCTTGATAAGATCCACCGCTGAGAGAAATGCCTCTCAATGATCTCAATGATCCCCTGTTACAGAGGATCAAAGACAGCTTTAGCCCTGGTTCACACTGGGCTGCGGGAGTGAAGCCGTGCGAGTTCAGCTGAACTCGCATGGCTTCACTCCCGCTGACAGTCCCGATTTTGGCCGTGATTTAAGAGACATCTGTGCAGGTTTCTGCACAGATGTCAATGTAAATCGCGGCACGAAATCGCAAAAAGTAGTACAGGAACTACTTTTTGAAAATCGATGCAGTGCCGCTGATGCAGCGTCGCACCGATTAGGACAGTGTCATTGCCGACAATTGCCGGCAAATGCAGCCGATTTTAGATGCGATTTCACATCGTACCCAGTGTGAACCTGGGCTTATACAGATACAGCTCACTCTACTCCAGCCAAATCCGAATGATGGTGGTTCAGGTCAAATCACTCACAGACTCGATGGATTCCAGTGGCAGAAATCAAACCGAAAAGACAACAAAGATGGCTCCCATAGTGTAAAACCGTATAGGATTTATTTTAAAAGGAATAAAAAAAAGTGTCATCACAAATCAATTTCATTCTAGAGCTTCTGAGTTATGCTGCAGGTCACAATTACTTCTGGTTTAACCAGCAATTTTATCGCCAGGACAGAGGCGTGGCAATGGGGGCTAAATATACCCCCAGCCTTGCCAACCTGTTAATGGCCAAGTGGGAGAAGGACGTCATCGATGCCCACGTTAGACCACGTGTGGTCTTGTGGGCCAGGTATATCGACGATGTCCTCCTCCTTTGGGATGGCAATGAATCCGAGTTGCAGGATTTTATGTCGTTTCTCAATAATAACGACAGAGGCATTAAACTAAATTTTGAGGCAAGTCTAGAGGAGATCAATTTTCTTGACTTGAAGATTGCCATACAAGAAAATAGGTTTATCACTTCAAAATATTTTAAACCGACAGATAGGAATTCTTATATTCCATTGGATTTAAAAAAAATTATGATTTTTACATGTAGGAGAAGAGTACCGAAATAGGCCCGGTATGGAAGTGGTTAAAGTTCATGTGCGTGTAAAGGCAGGCGTCCCAATACTTTTGGTAATACAGTGTATATATATAGCTTCTTTTTTTTTAATTACTGAAACCTATTGCTGTTATTTGCTGCTACTCATTTTACCCCTTCACAAGATTTTACTGCTTCTGGGGAAGTGTAGTGTGGTGCGTGGAAGTAAACACTCAGAGCCCTGTTGCAGAAAACAGAACTTGTAATAACGTTAAAGTTCAGCAATTCACAACAAGCCCGGCGGGGAGGAGCCCAATCTGGGAACACTCACAAGATGCAACAGTGGTTGCAGAGCAGGTCTCAGAGTTGCTGACCATGTCTGTCTTGAGGGTCGGAATGAGGCCCGGTTAGTCCGTTCCCAAAGGGGAAGTTTTCCAGGAAGGATGGTGTGTCCCTATACTTTCTTTACTTGTCAGGAACCTCTCCCTGATGCTAATTACTGGCCCTGTCAGACAGGTGATCTGTCCTTACTCTACCCACTTGTGAAATGTGTGCCAAGCCCTGGAGGGGCCTTCAATAGGCTCTGCTTGTCTCAATATGGCTGCCAGAGTCACATGGGGTGGCAGCATCGAATTGGATAGCTTCCCCAGTGACCCAGGAAATTACAGTGCAACCATTTTCCTCTTGACTTCCCCTCCAATTGCACTTTTGCTGTGGTCGAGCACCACCTGCAGTGGAGAAAATAGACTGCACCTGCCTACACCCCCCCCCCCCTCTTTGGCAAATTTTGTTTCATTCAAGAGGGACTTCCTGCTTAGGTGGAACATCCACAGGATCAAACATGTCTCTATCTCCTGCTGGTTTGGCGGAACAGTCGCCGCTAAGCTCACAGGTTTGCAGTGGAGATGTCTCTTGACGGGATTAGTCCCTCTATGAAGATTCCATCTACTGAAGTTGGAGGAAAGGGTTGTTGTTTCAAGGATCCAGTTTTCTGCCTTGCTCGTTCTTGGTATTTTTTACCAACACCCAGTCCAGATGCTTAACGTGGTATTGGAGAAAATTATAATGTTGTACAAGTAGACTAGCCAGTCTCAAAGTTGAAATCTCCCAAGCACCTCTCCATTAAGTGCTAAAAGGTTCTAGGAGCATTAGCTGTTAAATTCGAACAGTCCCAGCGGTGTATTGAAGGCAGTCTTTTTGTGATCTTTGATCTTGCCAGTAGCCACTCGATAAGGCAAGGGTGGAGAAGTACTTGGCTGGGCCAGTACCATAAGTGATTTTTCTACCCGAGGCAACGGGTAGGCATCATTGTGGGTTCATGCATTTAGCTTGTGGTAATCCACACAGAATCACAGACTTCCATCCTTCTTGTGGACGATGGACGCAGCCCAAAGACTACGGCTCTCCCGAATCAGCCCACTTTGCAACATGTTGAGAAGTAGGTCTTTGACCTCCAGTCACAGCACTGGAGGAATGTAACGGTATCACTCCCAGATGAGTGGAGTGTTCCCCATATAGATTAGGTGGTCAATGGCCTCTGCTACCAGCCTGGAAGACTACAGATACATAAAGACCATTAGGTGTTTTTCCAGCAGTTGACGGAAACAGCTGTTGTTGTGGCAGAGGGTAGTCTCGGAGGGGAATGTCCAGCTGTTCTAGCAATAGTTGGTATTGAAACTCATTCAACAAAGCCATGGCTGCCTGTAGAGGGGCACATATGGATTCTACCCTGGGCTGAGCCTTTGAGATACCGTGTACAGGTCTACTAGGGTGGCATGGTGGAGGAGTGTAATTGCAGTCACCCCAGGTTGATGAGTCTCACCAGGACCTCCCCTTTGTGAACCTTGGACAGAATGCTCAACATTTGCCACACATTGTTATAAAGATGAGAGTAGATGATTGAAGTCTTCTACTTCAACATGAAAAATTAGCTTTAGCACAAAAACCAGAAGACATAGGGCAGATTTATTGATCTTCAAAATAATGTATGTCATGTTTGATTGTCTCCTCCACAGATGGTGTATCCCAAGAATTGCACAGCCATCACTGAAATTCTACTCACCGGATTTACAGCTTTTGAAGGTTTCAGGATCCCGATGTTTGTTTTGTTTCTGATCATTTACATTTTAATTTGCTGGGAAAATGTATTGATCATCTATATTATCTTTAGTAGTGCCAATCTCAAGGCGCTGATGTTTTTCATAATTCAGAGCATGTGCTTATGTGATCTGCTGAGCATTTCAAATATTGTTCCAAAAATCCTAAATGACGTTCTTCGGGAGAGACCGACCTTCACTGTCACCGGTTGCATTTTACAATCACAGATTTTTGGTACCACAGGAGATGTTGTATGCTTTCACTATGTTTTAATGTCTTATGACCGATACTTGGCTATATGTCATCCATTGCACTATTTCTCCTTTGTAAACAATAAAATCTATCTGTGGGCAGTCATTGTATCTTGGATTATTTCGGCCTCATTTACAAGTGTAATATCTGGTTTACAGAGTCAGTTAAAATATTGTGGCCACAACGCCATTCACCATTTCTTCTGTGATTCTTCTCCATTCATGGACTTGGCCACCTCCGATACAACAGACATCCGCCTCTTTATTATAATAATAAGCTTCTTCGTGATATTGGTCACAGTTTTGTCTGTTTTTGTAACGTATGTGTTTATAATTCAAACAGTTCTTAAAATTCCCTCATCCCCCGGGAGGAAGAAGACCTTCTCTACGTGTAGCTCCCACCTCACTGTGTTCTCCATGCATTCCGGTATCTCTCTTGGTGTCTATGCGTTGCCAGCCAAAGTAGTAACACAGCAGCTTAGCAACACTTTCATATTCATAGTCTTTTTCTGGACCCCCTTAGTGAACCCGCTGATCTATACATTCAACAATCAAGAGTTTCGGGCGGAATGCCTTAAAAAAATTAGGACAGTGGATAAGACATTTTGACATTTTCCAAGCAGATCTAAGTTTTTTGCCAACTTAAAGTTAAACATCATACAAGTATAAAAGGCATGCACCAACACAACTCTTAATTCATTAAAGAGGTTGTAAACCCTAAAAAAACAAACAAAAAAACCCTAAAAAAAACTAGGTCAAAGGCATAATTTACATTAAATATTAGGTATTCCAGATGACCACCCTTTCTTATAAGTCCACCAACCCCTTTCTTATAGGTCCACCAACAGGGCCATCAGATATCTGGAGACACCAAATGAACAAGACACTAGAAGCAGGTTGTGCATTCGTAAGATGTCTGAATTATGGTAGCTGTGTCTTAAGCTTTTATTTAGTTACCAAACAAAGAAAGTCATTGAAACGGCACCCCAAGTATGAAAGGGGTGAAAGTCATTTAGGACATTCCCTTTCCAAACACCAAGCCAGCTACCGACACTCCAGTCAGGTGAACAAGACCCATAAGAATAATTCTCCCCCAATAACGAGACTACGCTTTGTCTTGAGGTTCAAGCAGAACTGACAATCTTCATTGAAAAAAAAAACACAAGTTGTATACACAGTTAAAAGAGGAGGTGCATCATATTGCTCTGGAAATACACCTGTGACCAGACCTAATTAGCATGCTAATTACCTAATTCCTTTTAGCAGCCTGGCTGTCTCCTGAACTTCAATACACATTATCACAGAAATCCTTTCATACAATACAGGGTAAATTAGCCCAAGCCCCCATGAAAGGTTCCTTAGAAGTTAGTCTGGATTCATTAACATTACAACAGGCAGCCAGGTGGTTGGAGGTGATGACATTAGCATCTTTCAACTAACATGTTGAGTTTAGAATCAAACAACTAGTAAATATTATTTTACATATATCCTGGGGTATATTGTGGATAAATAATACTGTCCCATTTTAAGTAGTCCAAGATATAATTTCTCAGTCACCCTCTGCCCCTATTAGAGACACAGGGTGATTTAGACATAAGAGGTGCACGGAGAGCTGAAGGTATCCCATACTTTCTAAGAGATTCTGGGTTCCACGGGCCCTTCCATTACAGGCGTGATTATAAGAAGGTATACGTGTCCTTCTGCTTACACAAGCTTGTTCTCTTGTGCAAAGTATCATGTGACTGAAGGTCTTACATGTTAAAATAGACAACATGAGGAAGAAAAGATAACAATTCCAGGAATTGGCTGATAACAGCCAACCAAACTTCTTGCCTATGTGCACATAGTTTTAACACAAGACAAAATACTGCAAAACAACATATATTTACTTAATCAGCAAAATGATAACTTTTAAGGCGTAGTTTGTATATTAGATTTCAAAACACAAGGGGCTTTTTTACATGATTATTTTAATAATAGGCTAGTATGCATCGCATATTAGCTTATTATAAAATACTTACCTTAGAGCGAAGCCCTGCAGCGGCGCCCTGTCATGGATATGCAATAAAGTCTGGTAGCTTAAATGATCTCCATGTGTTCATTAGAGGCCTGACCCTCCTTCCGACTGTCTTTTATCACCTTCCTCCCTGTATTGCTCCACCCTAGGCCATCCCAGGAAGCCTATATTAACCACTGCACTGCTAGTCTGCTTTGCTGTTCAACTGTGTTGTTAGCTTTAGTTCCTGTCTTCAGTGTGCTACGTTTACCTTCCTGTGTACCGTTTTTGGCTCATCCCTGACTTCTCCTGTTTGCCTGTGATCCTGACCTTTTGCCAGTCCCTCGGTTACCCTTGTCTGCCTGTTGCCCTGACCTCGGCTTACCTATCACTACCACTTGTCCTGCTTGCTGCTTCCCCTCTCTCCCTGGGGAGCGTGACCTAGGGGATCCCAGGGGTCGCGACCTGGATCCAGCTGCGGCGAAGGCCATCCTCACCACTAGAGGCTCTGGTGAACACAAAGCTGGGTCTTAGACTCCGCGCCCTGGGCGATCTTGGGTTCATGCTTCCTCTCTAATCGCAGCAGTCGACCATAGGGTTCACTACCCTAGGTGCATCCCGGTGACCCGACACGCCCGCACACCGCTGAGACAGCTGAATCTTCCCTGATGTTTCTACCGAGAGCAGCGATAATGTCACTCACGCGCGTGCGCACGACAGCCTCTGGTCACCGCACAAGGTCCTGAAGAAACGGCACGGGTGGCCGTTCTTTCAGAGAGCATGTGCCGATAATGTCATCAGCGGGCCTTTATAGTAATTATCTCCTAAACGGTGCAAGTTTAGGAGATACTTACTGTACATACAGGTAAGCCTTATTATAGGTTTACCTGTAGGTACAATTACAACAATACTTTACTTCCTTTTTAATTACATCATTGCTGGCTAACTTTGCCTGTGTCATCGTAGGACATTCTGTAACACCAGCTGCAGTGAGCCTGTTTCCCTCTAGTGCTCATACTGGGCACTGTGTCATCAACTCCTGAATGCAGAGCAAGCAGAGACCACAGCTGAGAGAAAGGCATCATGGGATATGTGGCCCGAGGAGACAGGATTTGCATTGGAGCCAGACTGCTGCAGACTACAAGTTTCAGCCGGCTTGGGAGAAAGAGAAGAATGCTGGGTGAGGACATAAATAGCCTGGTCTGGGGAGGAGACTTTCTCTTGGGACCGTGGCCTTCAGCTGAGAGCAGGGACCCGGCCGCTCCAGGGAATGGGAGCAATAGCTGTGGAGTAGACAGCATGATGAGTTTCTAGCAAGTGATCTAGCAGATCCATGATTGCCAGCTTTCTGTCAGCTGAGTGACTGGTGGCGAGCTACTCTCTTTGTCACCGGTACAGTTACAGCAGAATCCCATTGTCGCTAGGTGCATGGCCAGACACCCTTCACTGGTTGCAAATTCTTCAACATCCTGTTACAGGACAACCTATTCCCTTGAGTCTTGGAATCATCCAGATTTGTGAACAGGCATAAGACCACCCTGTGTACACCCCACAAAGACACTGCATGCAAACACCCCCATCCCATCTCTTTACAATAAAGCCTCAAGAAGGAAACATGCTATTTTCTGTTGCTGGACCCCATTGCAGAGCAATCCTTCTGAACCCTTGTTGATGTATCTGAAGACACTGACCATCTACATCGCAAGGGCTTCTCCACTCCCCCCCCCCCAACCCTTAAAGGACTTTGTGCACAATATCTGGACACTTTAATGAAAACTATACTCAGAGATTAAATATTGCATTTCTTGTAGTGTGTTGTTTTAAAATTGTTGGGCCCGTGGCATCAGAATTTGAAGGGGGCAGTCTGACATAAAAGTTCCTGCTCTTCCCTTTTGTACCTGGGCTCATAGTATATCCTGAAATAACCTGTTATTACTGTTTGACTTATTGTGATCTTCTTTGCATGGCATACCCTTTGCATATTTACCAATAGAGATGGGCTGAACAACCCCTGTTTCACGTCAGAACTCTAGAATATGACAACATTTCGGACCTGAACCGTGAACCCCATTGAAGTCTAATAGACCCGAACTTAAAAAATCAAAAGTCCCCATTTTAAAGGCTTATATGCAAGTTATTTGCCATAAAAAAGGGCATGGGCTTGAGTACTGCCCTGGGTAACATGTACCAATGCAATTTTTTTTTTTTTTAATATTATTTTTAAAGGAGCAGTGATTTAAATGATGCTTAAAGTGAAACAATAAAAAAAAAAATTCCTTTAAATATAGTACCTGAGTGGTCCCCATAGTCTGCCTGTAAAGTGGTGCATCTGTACAATGTATAGAACCTGCTGCAGCAAAACTGACATTTATAAAGAAAAAAGACTCTTAAATTGCCAGCAATACAAAAATGTTTAAATAAATGACATGGGGGTCCCCCTAATCCATACCAGGCCCTTTGGGCCTGGTATAGATTTTAAGAGGAACCCCACGCCATTTTTTTCTTTTTTTTAACTACTTCCAGCCCGGCCTATAGCAGAATGATGGCCAGGTGGTGGTTCAGTTATCCTGACTGGGCTGACTGCACTGACGACACCTCAAAAGCCCCCAGTAGGTATCAGTTTAGTTTTACGGAGGCGGTCTAGAGCTAGAATTATTTCTCTCACTTTGGCGTGCGTGGCAATATGTAACATGTGTATGGCAATCAACATTTTCAGGTACAGACGCCCCGCCCCCCCCCCCCCCTTAATTTTTAAAAAATTTTTACATTTTTCCCTATGTAATGTTTTTTAGGTGACAGGTATGAAGTACAGACCTGGCAGCGAAAGGGTTAATGCATAGAATGCATTAAGGGAAAAAACCCTAATGCCCTGTACACACGATAAGTGAGGCCTTGTACACACGACCGAACATGTCCGATGAAAACGGTCCGCGGACCATTTTCATCGGACATGTCTGCTGGGAGCTTTTGGTCTGATGTGTGTACACACCATCAGACCAAAATCCCAGCGGACAGAGAACGCGGTGACGTAGAAGACACCGACGTTCTCTAACACGGAAGTGCAATGCTTCCACGCATGCGTCGAATCAATTCGAAGCATGCGCGGGATTTCGGGCCGCTGGTTATACGTCATAACCAGCGGACATGTCCGATGAGTCGTACTAACCATCGGACATGTCCGATGGACAGGTTTCCAGCGGACAAGTTTCTTAGCATGCTAAGAAACTTTTGTCCGCTGGAAACCTGTCCGCTAGGCCCTACACACGGTCGGACATGTCTGCGGAAAATGGTCCGCGGACCAGTTTCAACGGACATGTTCGGTCGTGTGTACGAGGCCTAAGTCTGATGAAAACGGTCTGATGGATTTTTCCATCAGATATCCGATGAAGCTGACTGGTGATCAGTGGCACCTACACACCATCGGTTAAAAAAACGACCGTGTCAGAACGCGGTGACGTAAAACACAACGACGTGCTGAAAAAACAAAGTTCAATGCTTCCGAGCATGCGTCAACTTGATTCTGAGCATGCGTGTATTTTTAACCGATGGACGTGCCTACAGACGATCGTTTTTTTCTATAGGTTTTTTATCCATCAGATAATTTTAAAACAAGTTCCTATTTTTTTAACCTATGGATAAATAACCGATGGGGCCCACACACAGTCATAAGACTAACCTATCGTGTGTACGCAGCATTAGATTGTAAGCTCTAATAAGCAGGGCCTTCTGATTCCTCTTACTTTGAATTGTATTGTAACTGTGATGTCTGCCTCAATTGTTGAGCAAACTGTTGGAACTACGGTATGAATCCTGTATAACGATAATAATAATGACACCTTTTTGTGTTCTGTAATAAAGAGTAAGTGAACTGTAAATAAAAAAAAAAAAAATGCAGCTCTTGGTGAAATTCTCATATTGTCTCCAGAACCGATCACACAGAAAGTATACTTAGCAGTAGGCTGCAGGTCTTCCTACACTCAACCCTCCGCTTGTGAGCCCAGGTTGCATTGATGTCATCGGTATGTTGCCTCACCGGCCTCTCCTCACAGCACAATACTGCAGTACTGAAGTCTTCCCTTCCACTGTCACAAGGAGGAGATTAAGAAGATTCAAATACAAAAAAGGCACAGCTGTGCTCTCAAATTTACATTGACCTTGTAGAATTTGAAAAGTGTGCTTCAAATTAAACTATAGGGAAGGGGTGGGTGTGACGGACCGCCTGGCAATCAGCCTGGGTGCCTCCATCAAGATACAGCTTCCTCCACTCTGGAACTAGGAACCAGGTGTTATAGCTGAGAATTTCACCCAAGAACTAGACAACATTAGCTTAGGTGCAAACTGGAACTGACTTTATTGTAAATTCACACAGAATATATACCATACAGATTTAGATAAGAGCCTGATCACATTATCCTAAACAATGCAACTGTAAACAGTAATATCAGTATCTCTAAGGCCTCGTACACACGACCGAACATGTCTGCTGAAACTGGTCTGCAGACCAGTTTCCGCGGACATGTTCGGTCGTCTGTACGGCCGACCGGACTGGATTCCCGGCCTAGTGACAGGTTTCCAGCGGACACATTTTTCTTAGCATGCTAAGAAACATGTCCGCTGGAAGCCTGTCCGTCGGACATGTTCGGTCGTCTGTACGACTCACCGGACATGTCCGCTCGGCCGAAAGCCCTCGCATGCGTCAAAGTGATTCGATGCATGCGTGGAAGCATTAACCTTCCAGGGTCGCGCACGTCGCCGCGTCATTGTCACGGCAACGGCGCGGCCACGTCACCGCGTTCGCTGTCTGCGGGAAATTTGGTCTGATGGTGTGTACAGCCATCAAACCAAAATCCGCGGACCGTTTTCATCGGACATGTCCCGTCGTGTGTACGAGGCCTCACAGTACATCTAATGAACAGCTAACATAAACATAAACACATAAACATCCCACAATGGTTCGGTAGCATGGTAAAGTGGACACAAGGCTAGTCACATCTCTAGGAGGATTAGCAGACAGACAGACAGACACAATAGGCGACACTATTAATAACTATAATCCACACTATGGGCCAAATTCCCAAAAACGTAGCCTAACTTAACTTTCAGCAGTTAAGTTACACAGGCGTTAAATTTCTACCTAAGTGCCCGATCTTCAAAGCACTTACCTAGTGCCTCCGTCGCAAGGCGGTCCTCCTCTCCGGGGGGCGATTACAATTTAAATGAGGCCGTACTGCCCATGCGTGTGACGGAATTTTCCCGACGTGCAGCGCGCGAACGTAATTTACGCCGGGCTTTGTGGATTGCGACGGGACAATAAAGTTGCGACGGGTGAAAAAAAAAATACGCGCCGGGAAAAAAAATTCAAATTTAAAAAAAAAACGCGGCGATCGAAAAAAAGGTCTGGTTTTACATGGTGGACTAACTTTCCACATTGTAAAACCAGCCCTAATTTTGCGCAAGCAAATCGGAACTTACGCAGAAACCACAATGCTTAAAAGCTTTGTGGATCTGCTTAAGTCCTCATTTGCATACGCAAAGCGGCATTTCAATGAGAAATGCCCCCAGCGGCGGATGCGGTACTGCATCCTAAGATCTGACCGTGTAAGTGTCTTACAGATGTCAGATCTTCTGCCTAACTTTGGAAAAATCCTTTTGAGGATCGTTTCCAAAGTTAGCCACAGAGATACGCAGGCTGAACAGCAGTTCCGCCTGCGTATCTCTTTTGAAGATTTGGCCCTCTATTGCCAAATATATTGGGCCACCCCTTCAAATCATTTGGTGGAGGGGGTATTATGGTGTGGGGTTGTTTTTAAGGGTTTGGGTTTAGCCCCTTAGTTCCAGTGAAGGGAACTCTAAAGCCCCATACACACTATCAGTTTTCCTGCTGGTTTTCTTTTCAGGTTTACCAAAACCATGTAGTACAAGGACCTGCCTGATTGCATTCAAATTGAAATGCTTAAGGTTTGACCTCATATTAGATGGTTTTGGTAAACCTGAAGAGAAAACCATCAGGAAAACTGATAGTGTGTATGGGGCTTAAGGCCGCGTACACACGGTCGGACCAAACCGATGAGAATGGACCGAAGTTCAGTTTCATCGGTCCAAACCGACCGTGTGTACGGCCCATCGGTATGTTGTCCTTCGGACCAAAATGTTAAAACTTGCTTTAAAATCGAACCGATGGACCGCTGACCGGTCGGTCCAAACCGATGGTTAGTACACAAAAGCATCGGTTCTAAACCCGCGCATGCTCAGAATCAAGTCGACGCATGCTTGGAAGCATTGAACTTCGCTTTTTTCAGCACGTCGTTGTGTTTGACGTCACCACGTTCTGACCCGATCGAATTTTGAACTGATGGTGTGTACGCATATCAGACCTTCAGGCCACTTCATCGGTGAACCGATGAAAACGGTCCGTCGGACCATTCTCGACGGTTTGTACGCAGCCTTAAAGCGTCAGCATACCAAGACATTTTGGACAATTTCATGCTCCCAACTTTGTGTGAACAGTTTGAGGACGGCCCCTTCCTGTTCCAACATGACTGCGCACCAGTGCACAAACAAGGTACATAGAGACATGGAGGAAACATACACGATATTAGTATAATGTTCAGCGCTAAACCATCCTATAAAAAATATTAAAGTTTAAAATGTAAATGAAAAGGCATGTGCATGCTGATACACGAAGGTGCAACCATGTGAACGGTGAATGAATTGAAAGTTCTGGGGGATGAACCCCTAAAAATTTGTCTCTAAAAAAGTCTCTAAATGAAGGCTGTAAAGGGAGCGAGGCTGCGTCAGGCGTGAGCTGGGGAACCCGATCACTGTGAACAAAAGGAAAGCAAAAGGAGGAGAGAGAAGTGCCAAGCAGGGCCGCCATTAGGGGGGTACAGGCAGTACACCTGTAAGGGGTCCGGAGGCCTCCAGGGCCCCAGATGGCAACCCCCCTTTTTTTATATATTTTTTTATAAAAAATATATATTTTTTTAATATATTTTTATTTTATTTTTTTATTAAAGGGACAATTTTTTTTTTTAGAGGGCCGGAGGTCCCCAGGGGCCCGGAGGCCCCCAGGGCCCCGGATGGCAACCCCCATTTTTTTTTTATTTCTTTTATTTTATATAGATATATATATATCCACTTCCATTCCAGGCACTTACACACCTTCCCGCCCAAGCCAATTTTCAGCTTTCAGCGCTGTCGCACTTTGAATGGCAATTGCGCGGTCATGCTACACTGCACCCAAACAAAATTGGCGTCCTTTTTTCCCCACAAATAGAGCTTTCTTTTGGTGGTATTTGATCACCTCGGCGATTTTTTATTTTTGCGCAACAACTAAAAAAAGACAGATTTTTTTTTAAAAAATTCCATTTTTATTTTTTTCTGTTATTTTTTTTTGTAAATAAGTACGTTTTCTCTTTCAATTATGGGCACTGATATGGCGGCACTGATGGGCACTGATGAGGTGGCACTGATGGACACCGATGAGGTAGTACTGATGGGCACCGATGAGGTGGCACAGATGGGCACTCATAGGCGGCATTGATGGGTACTCATAGGTGGCACTGATGGGCACTCATAGGCGGCACTGATGGGCACTCATAGGCGGCACTGATGGGCACTCATAGGCGGCACTCATGGGCACTCAAAGGCGGCACTGGGCACGCATAGGCGGCACAGATGGGCACTCATAGGCGGCACAGATGGGCACTCATGGGCGGCACAGATGGGTGGCACTGATGGGTACTTATGTGTGGCACAGATGGGCACTGACTTTTTTTTTTATTGCCCCTTATTTTTTATTTTGTTTGCCCTTCCCTGGTGGTCCAGTGTGCATCCGAGGGGGGGCAGCGCTGATAAACAATCAGCACGAACCCCCCCTGTCAGAAGAGCCGCCGATCAGCTCTGCTCTACTCGCGTCTGTCAGACACGAGTGAGGAAGAGCCATCAACGGCTCTTCCTGTTTACATCGTGATCAGCCGTGATTAGACACGGCTGATCACATGGTAAAGAGCCTCCCCCGGAGGCTCTTTACCGAGATCGGAGATGCAGGGTGTCAGACTGACACCCCGAATCAGCGATCGCTGCGCTGCGCGCCCCCCGGGCACACGCTAGCATGAAATCCTGCAGGACGTCAATAGACGTCCAGTCAGGATTTCAGAACCACTTCCCGGACGTCAATCTGCTATTGACCGGGCGGGAAGTGGATATATATACAAAAATATATATATTATTATTATTTTTAAAGGGCCCAGAGGTCCCCAGGGCCCTGGATGGCAACCCCCCCCTTTTTTTTTATATATATAAATGCTTATTTTATTTTTTATATATATTTTTTTTTAATTAAAGGGCCCAGAGGTTTCTTTTTTTTATTTTTTATTAAAGGGCCCAGAGGTCCCGGAGGGCAACCCCCCTTTTTTTGTAATTTAGTTTTATAAAAAAATAAATACATTTATTAAAGGACCCAGAGGTCCCCGGATGGCTACCCCCCTTTTTTTTATATATATTTTTCTTTATTTCTTCTTTTTTTTGTAAAGGGCCCCTCCGCTTCTCAATTTGCGGCAGCCCCCCCTGCTTCTCAATTTCAGGCGGCGGCAGCACCCCCCCCCCTGGTTCCCCAGGAGGGCCATGCCTGAAGCTGTGTAAGGGGCATCATAATTCCTGATGGCGGCTCTGGCGCCAAGCCAATCCTTTAAACAGCTTAGAAATGTATTCAGTATATAAGTATAAAACAACACTAAAAACTTGCATGAAAAGGAGCACAGGAGGGCCGCCGGAAAGTCTCTATTCAGGGATCCAGAAGCACCGTGTCTTAGCCTCAGCTGGAGCCTCGATAAGCCTTGTGGAGATGTTGGCTGTGTGTCTCTGGGTGGGAGTAGTCCAGGGCGGCAAACTGGGGAACGGCCCACACGCTGTCTGGCCTATCAGAACGCGTTTCAAAGCCATGGCCTCGCCTTCTTTATCATAAAGGCATGGACCTTGCTTTGTGCCGTGGTGTGCACAAAATTTATGAACTCTGCAAAATGGGGTAAGTTCAGGCCCTGACTGACTGCCGTGGGGGGGGGGGCTCTGTCCTGTCTATGGGGAGGGTCGGTGGATGATGGATTGTTTGCCATCCCCCAAAAAAGACACCAGTCACCACTGAGAAGGAACCTAGGGAGAGTGCTTGGTGGTGAGTAGGGGGCATAGACAAGGGGTGACTCAGAATGGGGGAGCAACTGCACCTATGCTCTGAAAAAAATGCCTTTTCACCCCCTTCCTGCCCAGACCAATTTTCAGCATTCAGCGCTCTCACAATTTGAATGACAATTACTCAGTCATGCAACGCTGTACCCAAATTAGATTTTTATATATTTTTTTCACACAAATAGAGCTTTATTTTGGCGATATTTAATAACCACTGGGGTTTTTTGTTTTTTGTAATGAAAATTTAAAAAGACTGAAAAGTTTGAAAACAAAGGCCCATATTCTCTCTAAAAATCCGCGGGCTGCGCTTAAGGCACTTACACTCCGCTGTCCCAACTTACAGGAGCAAGTGTGGTATTCCCCAAACACTTGCTCCGTAAGTTGGGACGGCGGAGTGTAAATGCCCCGGCGGAGCCTGGCGGATCTCCAAGGGGGCGGCTTGTATTCAAATTAAGCGCGCCCCCGATTCTAATGAACTGCGCATGCGCCAGGCTTCAAAAAGCCCAGTGCGCATGCTCCAGTTCTCGGCGGAAAACGTCAATGACGCCGACGTGTGCGTCATTGACGTAAAGTCGTATTCAAGAACGACTTACGGAAACAACGTACCCGACGAAAAAACACGACGCGGACCCGACGCCATCCGTAACATGGCCTACGTGGCACTTGCGGAAACTTACTCCTCATATAGCAGGAGTAAGTTTCCGCTTACGCAAACGACGTTAGCGACGGTTACGCGACGCAAACTCGTTCGGGAATCGGCGTAGAAAGATCATTTGCATACGCAAATGAGTCCTTCACGTAAATGCCATCTAGCGGCGGCCGGCGTCATTACATTTAAGATCCGCCAGTGTAAGTGACTTACAGATGGCGGATCTTAAGTGTATCTATGCAAAAATGATTCTAAGAATCAGGAGCATAGATACACTGGCCAAAAAAAAAGTTTTTGCGCTATAAACAAAAATAGAGCCACAGTTTTGAAAAAAAACCAATATTTTTTACTTTTTGCTATAATAATTATGCCCAAAAAAGATATAAAAAAAAACACATTTTTTTTTCTCAGTTTAGGCCGATTCTACCTATTTTTGGTAAAATCGCAATAAGCGTTTAACGATTGGTTGGGGCAAAATTTATAGCCTTTACAAAATAGGGGATAGTTTTATGGCATTTTTATTAATATTTTTATTTTTTACTACTAATGGCGGTGATCAGCGATTTTTTTCGTGACTGCGGCATTATGGCGGACACATCGGACAATTTCGACACATTTTTGGGAAAAATTGCTATAAAAATGCATTGTTTACTGTGAAAATGACAATTGCAGTTTAGGAGTTAACCACTAGGGGGCACTGTAGGGGTTATGTGTGACCTCATATGTGTTTCTAACTGTAGGTGGGCGGGGCTGGACGTGTGACGTCATTGATCGTCTTTCCCTATATCAGGGAACAGACGATCAGTGACATTGCCACTGTGAAGAATGGGGAAGGTGTGTTTACACTCACCTCTCCCCGTTCTTCAGCTCCTGTGACCGATCGTGGGACACCGGCGGCGATCGGGTCTGCGGGTGTCACGGAGCTTCGGGTCGCGGGCGCCCGCGACCCACGGCTGGGCAATTAAAGGGGAAGTACAGGTACGTGCATGTGCCCAGCCGTGCAATTCTGCCGACGTAAATGTGCAGGAGGCGGTCCTTAAGTGGTTAACAAGCTATTTCTCACACATGGCATTGGCATACTTGCAACTACACCCCAAAACACATTCTGCTACTCATCCTGAGTATGATGATACTACATGTGTGAGACTTTTACACAGCCTGGCCACATACAGAGGTGCAACATCCAAGGAGTACCTTCAGCCATTATCCACTATAAGATCAGGCCTTCATCTGTATTTTTTGTTAGAAAATTACTTAGAACCCCCAAACATTATATTTTTTTTGTAGCAGAGGTACTAGAGAATAAAATGGTGGGTTTTGCACATTTTTATCTCACACGGTATTTGCGCAGCAATTTTTTTAACGCAATTTTACAGACTAACGCAACATTTATTTTAATGAATGTCAATGCGCAAAAAGACACTATAATACCCAACATAAAATATGGTGGTGCACCAGGTAAATAGATAACAAACATGTCAAGTGACATATGTTAATGGAACACTTGTACACAGTGACAGATGTTTATGGGACACTGGTACACTGTGACAGATGTTGATGGGACACTGGTACACTGTGATAGATGTTTATGGTACACTGGTACACTGTGACAGATGTTGATGGGACACTGGTACACTGTGACAGATGTTGATGGGACACTGGTACCCAGTGACATATGTTGATGGAACAATGGTACACTGTGACAGATGTTGATGGTACACTGGTACACTGTGACAGATGTTGATGGTACACTGGTACACTGTGACATATGTTGATGGAACAATGGTACACTGTGACAGATGTTGATGGTACACTGGTACACTGTGACAGATGTTGATGGGACACTTGTACACAGTGACAGATGTTGATGGGACACTTGTACACAGTGATAAATGTTGATGGGACACTGGTACACTGTGACAGATGTTGATGGGACACTGGTACACTGTGACATATGTTGATGGGACACTGGTACACTGTGACATACAGTCCGCTAGTGTGAAAGGGCCCTTACTCTCACTTTAAACCAAACTCAAAACTTAGCCCTCAGTGCTCAGTCCAAGGCCCATGGCTGTATGTTTTTTTTATATACCTAATTTCTTTATATACTTTCCCAAAGTCTTCAGGCCGCTCATGTGATGGGCACTATCCAATTCCTCTTTGGGTCTTGCTCAGGTAGTGGGTGGTCGTGAAAGCCTGACTCTGGGAAACTATACAATTAGCCCTGGCAGTGGGTTAACCATTGCAATGGTTAACTGCTCATTTTGTCTAGGGGAAAGAAGAAGCACTATTACGTAAATGATCCTCCCTTGCTCCAGCTGATGGCACTCCCCGCTCTGGAGGTGGACTGTTCCTTGGTGTCCTCACAACCTGCACTGGTCTTGATTATGTCATGACCTTAGACTAGTGGTTCATAAGGGAGAAGAGACCAGTCTAGCAGTAGCAGCGGGTGGGGTAGGTAAATCTGCTTTGCTGGGTGACCTAAACAAGCAAATTAACTATTGCAGTGTGGGCACAGCCCCACAGCAAGGAATCATTTTATAGTTTCCAGTTGGGAGTTGGGCTTTAAAGCTATAGAAAACAGTGCTGTATCAATACCCTGTGAGTGCAAGGTTCCATTGTGATGCCCTCTGTAGAAGGCAGTCTCACAGACCCCTCCCTGCCCTGCACTTGCTGGGGTAAGGGAGTTGCAGGTGCCCCAAGTGCATTGCAATCATGGACTGGAGGGGGACCTCATGCGGTAGGCAACAGCCTTGGTGATCCCCACATGTTGCCTGGTGTCGACGACCGCCCCAATTGGAATTAAGATGTGAAGGGAGAATGCATAGCAAGAAGCTGTAGAAGAGACCTAAACCCTGCACTCTGTATGTAGCACACCCCTGAACCCTGCACTCTGTATGTAGAACACCCCTGAACCCTGCACTCTGTATGTAATGCACTCCTGTCCTGAACTATTCTCTTTATACATAGAGCACTCCTGAACTCTGCATTTTGTACATAGCACACTCCTCAGCTCTGCCTTTGTGACACCAGATGGCCTTTTGCAGTTTGTGACCCTATCTTTTGGCTTACATGGGGACCTGACCCCATTCCGAAGCCCCCACAAAACACATGATTTGGTATATCTTGGTGTTGTCGTTTTTAGTTTTGATAGGGATTCCTATCTGCAAGAGGTCCAGGCAGTTCTAGATTCCACGCATTAAACCACTTTACCGGCCAATTCAACAAATTGTGTAATAGGTCTGCAAGAAGTCCAGTATTTGGGGCTACAGCATTGGGCTGGGAGGTGGCGGGGTTCATAAAGGTTCTAATGTATAAGACTAAAACAATTAAAAGTTGGTCTCAGTGTAACAAAAGAGCCTTTCTTTATTTCAGTCTGAAAAAAATAATAATCTAATGATCTGCTCTGAGTAATTAACCCCACTGGGATAAATCAACATGCTGATCATAAACATATAAAAAAGGCCTGAGAATTATCCATAAGACGGAACACTGAGAGAGACCTCTGCCGGAGCATGGAGGTCCATGGAACACGGAGAATGAGACATTCCGTGTCATAACACCGATCATCGTATTCCCAGGACGAATGGTGAGACAAACAACATTCCACTTGTGTCATTAATGATGACTTTCTATAGACAGCTGAGATCTGATATACACAATGATTTATGATTGTTTTACTGATTGATGTTTTATCATTTGTTATCAGTTTGTTATAACCGAGGTCCTTACAGGGACATAAAACACAATTTCCATCATCTTCATAATGTGCTTTATGTACAGGAGATGTAATGATGTCTGAGGAGGAATATGGAACATCTTCAGGAGATTCTTATCATAGAAAACAATGAGAATATTATTCTCTGATATATCACCTTCATTATTAAACACACAGACTATTCTCCATAGAACCCCGGGGCCCAACCTCAGGATCTTTGGTAGATCCTGTGCAGCTGTCAGGTCTGGAAAGTCATTAGAGGAAGTATTGTTTTTCAATGCCAGTGATATCTAGGTCTCATGTAACATCTTCAGTCTCTAATCACCCCTGTACTGAATCTGCAGTCTCTAAACATTTGTTGTAATGTGTCTGCAGTCTCTGATCATTTGTTGTAGTGTGTCCTCAGTCTCTGATCATTTGTTGTAGTGTGTCCTCAGTCTCTGATCATTTGTTGTAGTGTGTCCTCAGTCTCTGATCATATGTTGTAGTGTGTCCTCAGTCTCTGATCATTTGTTGTAGTGTGTCCTCAGTCTCTGATCATATGTTGTAGTGTGTCCTCAGTCTCTGACAGGGATGGACTGGCCATTGGGACTACAGGGAGTTTCCCGGTGGGCCGATGGCTCAGTGGGCCTGCTTCAGTGACAGCGGACCGCCGCCCCCCTCCGCTCCTCTGTCTCTCCCTTCCTGCAGCGCTCACCTCCTCTCCCCCCCCCCCCGCAGTGCTCACCTGGGGGGAGCAAAGAAGCAGGGGGAGGAGCAGGGGGGACGACAGAGGAGCATGGGGGAGGGGACAGACAGCTGACTCAACAGCTATGGCCTGGGAGTTTCTCACTTCTGCCTAATCTTGTCCCATAAGGGGGGGGGGGCACCGAACTGATTCTTTGTCCCGGGTGAAATAATGTCTAGCTTCCCCACTGGTACTGCCTATAAGAGTACCAGTACCAGCCGTTCTACTCTAATAAAGTAGAACAGCTAGTGGCTAGTAGTGTTGAGCAGAATATGCCATATTCGATTTCGCGATATATCTCGAATATATATTCGAATATTCGAGATATATTCGCTAAATTCGAATATTCGTGATATTTTATCGAAATTAATTGAATGCGATTTTTCGCTATTGCGAATGCGAAAATAATTGCGATTTTTTAATAACTGCGGTAGGAGCGCTCTGATTGGCTTAGAATATTCGTGATATTTTATCGAAATATCGCAACATGCGAATGCGATATTTATTGCGCAATTTCGAGATATGCTGGAGGAGCGCTCTGATTGGCTCAGAATATTCGTGATATTTTATCGAAATATCGCAACATGCGAATGCGATATTTATTGCGCAATTTCGAGATATGCTGGAGGAGCGCTCTGATTGGCTCAGAATATTCGTGATATTTTATCGAAATATCGCAACATGCGATTGCGATATTTATTGCGCAATTTCGAGATATGCTGGAGGAGCGCTCTGATTGGCTCAGAATATTCCTGATATTTTATCGAAATATCGCAACATGCGAATGCGATATTTATTGCGCAATTTCGAGATATGCTGGAGGAGCGCTCTGATTGGCTCAGAATATTCCTGATATTTTATCGAAATATCGCAACATGCGAATGCGAAATTTATTGCAGATATTTCGAAAACTGCTGTAGCAGCACTCTGAAATCGAATATGTATGATATTTTAACCAAAATACATATTGCGATTGCGATTTTTCGATCGCGCATGCGCAATTGCGCGAACAACACGCGACCATTTCCTGGAGCCTTGCCAGTTTCCCAATATTACAGCAACATGGTGGGAAGCAATTTCTCAAAGTCTGAGGAAAAGTTGCTGATTTGTGTAAGTATTTTGACCACTGTTATTTCATCATCTTCAACTGCATTTAAGTCTAGTTTAAAAGTTAGTATATATGATCAGATATTAGTATTTAACCAAAAATGTGTCTCCTGCTTTTACAAAACTACAAGTCCCAGCATGCCTGGACAGCTGCAGACACCCTGGTTGGCAAATGTGTATTTAGGCACTTTTCCTTGTTATTTAGCATAATGAATTTAAAATTTTTTTGGACATAGGACGTATGCGAACGTCCTGACTTCAGTGTCCTCAAGGCCCAAGGACGTTCGAATACATATTGCCCTTTAGATGTTGCAGAACTACAACTTCCAGCATGCCTGGGAATGCTGGCACTTCTAGTATTGTAAGTTCTGCAGGCCCACATTTTTCAGGCCTTTATGCACGGGTCTCTAAACTGTGGCACCCTAGATGCAGCAAAAGTAAAATTCTTAGCATGCACTGACAGACCGTGGCTGATGGGAGTAGTAGTTTTGCAACAGCTGGAGGTGGACTGGTCTTGAAACCCAGAGTTAGGTAACAAACCCGTAGTGTTTTGCAACCATTCTGCCTCCAGCTGGTTATTTTCTGTTGAAAAGCCTGTGGCGTGCAAAACACAACCCAAAAACTCCACCCGGTGCAAGGAAAAATTTGCACACACCTAAAGAGTGACATCACAAAAAACTGCGACGGTTGCATACGTCAGTGGTCCTCCGAAAAGGTCCCGTCTCTGACCCCCCGGGGCGTTAGGCTCCTGACAGGGAAAAGAGTTACTGTGGTCCATACAGCCGAAGCCATATGGACCCATCTCGGTCCAAGCAGCGCAATCAACACGCGAACAACACGCGACCATTTCCTGGACCCTTGCCAGTTTCCAACTTTATGATCGCAACGCAATCGCAGAGCAAGATGGTTGGAAGTAATTTCACTGTATCTGAGGAAAAGTTGCTGATTTGTGTAAGTATTTTGACCACTGTTATTTCATTATCTTCAACTGCATTTTAGTCTAGTTTAAAAGTTAGTATATATTCATAATTATGCAAATGATAATGGCTGCTATATTTATGTAAAAAAGGTGGCGACGGAAATGGCAGTATATAAAATCTGTCATGTTACCCCTGTCATTGATTAATAAGGCGAGAATGCTTCCAATTGTTGAATAGCATACATTTATGTCATATATCCATAAGGCTGTCAACAAAAGTATTACAATATACTTTGTTCTTCATCTTGCAGAAGTTCCTGGAAACAGGATACGATGAGCTGCGGAGGCAGCAAGAAAAACAGGGAGTTATAAGCTCCCTGATTGAGGAACTAGGCGAAGAACACACTCGCATGGCGATCCTCAAAAAGTGGTCCGACCTGAAGAGGCGCCAGATGAACCGGGTCAGGCGTATCCGGAATAAATATCATCCTGGTAAGTTATTGGTCACAGTTATGTTTTTTTTTCCCTAAAGTGTATTTTGTGCGTGTACTCGAGAGAGGAGCCGGACTGCAGGAGTTGGGAGTAGGCAGGCCTCCCCCAGAGGTAATCTGCCACCTTTCTCCATGCCCCGGGTGGCAATGGCGGGTGTGAGGGGGTCCTCCCACACAGACCGTCCTACCTGCTCCGCTTCGAAGCCCCACGGGGCAGAGGGACTCCCTATAAGGGAGTGAGAGGATTTGCCCGCTCAACCAGCCCCGTTAGTCCTTCGCCTCTCTTTTTAGAGACCGCATGGTCAGAGTGCGTGCATGTTAACCCAATTGCGAGTGCGTGTGTAAGTGTGGTGGTTTTTGTGGGAGGGAGGTGGGCATACTAAGCGCAGGCTTACCTCGCATAGCACACCCACCGGGGGCCGAGCTGAGACCACCAAACTCAATTCACATGTAGCCGAGAGCGGGATCCGAACCCCTAGCTGCAGAGGTGAATGGCTTGTCAGCGCAGTGGCAATCGCGTTGAGCCAGCCCGGGTCCCTTGGGGACAGTTATGGAAGGTCATATGTAATTAATGTAAGGTCAGATGTTGTTAACCAAGACGCCATGTTGTTGTAACATATATCACCACCAGCCAAGGTATTCATAGTACTGTTGGAAAAAAACATGGGACAGCAGACAGGAACACAGAAGTTATGTGGGAACATACTTTTCCCATTGCTTTGCATGGGACTTTAAACAAAAAGCCCGACCCTCACCAATGGGGTTAGTTAAGGGATAAATTAACGATCCTATACTTTAAGTGGACGTATAGATAACATGTGACCAAGTGTTATCGAAATATCTACAGCTGTTATGAAATAACATGTATTTCCCATAGAGTTGAATGGGACTTTAAAGAAAAACCCTGACCAAGGCAAATGGGGGTGGGTATGGGTTAAACCACCAATCCTATATTTGTGGCTGACATATAAGTAACCTGTGTGCCAAGTTTCATGTAAATATCTTTAGCCGTTTGGACGTGATGGTGGAACATACATACATACATGCACACACACGTTGAGTTTTATATATATAGATTCCCACTAAATTCCTGTGTTAGGCGTGGGGTTGTTATAGTAATCCTGTGTACTCCATCAAGTACTTTTTTTTAACATGAGATCGTCTGAACAAAACAAAGGAGACAAAAACAGCTCATTTTACCATGGTGGCAGCCCAGCTCACGCTCAGTCCCCTGTAGTGCCCACAAGACCCTTTAATATAACATTGTCCCATTGGTTAACTGTCTATATAAATTAATTTGTATTCATATACAATACAGTAGAGTACACAGAATTTGCATACGTCATTAGAAAACATTTTTATAATATATGAACATTGTGTTATTATAGGAGCTCCGCTACCAACTGTGCGCCCCAAGCGCACAAGGCGACAGGCCGCAGAGGAGGAGCAGGAGGAGGATGTGGAAGAGGAGGAGAGGGATGAGGAGGAGCAGCCAGGGCCATCCACATCACCACCCCCAGTTCCTGTGGAGGAGCAAGAGGAGGAGCTGCACCCCCCCCCCGAAACTTCTGGTGGAGTAGTGGGTGACGAGGAAGAGGAGCAGGATGAGACGGTTAATTATACCGTCAATCAGGAGGGTAAATATGTGCACATATATTAATAAAATTTCAACAATAAAATGTAGCTCTAAAAATGGACAGCATTTAAAGCAGGGCTGTGGAGTCGGTAGATAAATTTTTCGACTCCGACTCCTCAGTTTTATGTACTTCAGACTCCGACTCCCCGACTCCCCGACTCCGACTCCTCTGTATTAATATGCGAATGTATTTTATAGATTCCTTGAGGGAAAGAAACGCAAACTACCACAGGACTACTGGCTGGGAAGCCAACAGTCTACTGTATTGCACAGTTTAAGCAAAAGACAAACACAATGAAAACAATCAAGTGACTGGATAGTAGCAGCAGGCTTAAACATCAGGAACATGATCTTTAACAGTTCAAAAATACAGACCACATTATTTGGCTGTTTTAGAACCAAAACAAAGCTTATCTATAATGAACCCAAAAAAAAAAATATGAAAAACCTAGAAATGGTTTATATTAATCTTGAAATGTAGTTCTAGGCTTAGCAAATGCAAATAAATGCAATGTAGAGTTCTAAGGAAGAGAATTGCCTCTGCCAGATCCTCTTTCATAGAGTCTCTTAAGTCAGACTTTATTATTTTTATGGCTGAAAATAATCTTTCGTAACGGTCTTTGAAATCCAAATGTTTTTTTCTTATATCCTAACAGTTCTAAAAAAGCTAGAGGTGAAGCAAGCTGCCATGAAAAACCTCACGAAGAGAGTAATGGCAAATGAGCAGCAGATACTGTTTTTGATGCGCCAAAATCAACAACTGGTGCAACAACTGGCGAAAAACATGGATGAGGTGACAGAGCTTCAGAAGTTAATGTCCTAATTTTTTTTTTTTTTTTTTAATAAAAAATGTTATATTTTGCAAAGGTTTCATTTCTTATTGAAATTGTTAGTTTTTTAAACACATCTAACTTCACATCTAACTTCACATCTAACACATCAACATCAACATCAACACATCTAGCTTAATAATAACCGAAAACATTTTATACTATTACTAGCTGAATACCCGGCGTTGCCCGGTCTTCCTATCTTAACCTTTTGGGGAGGAAAATCATAGTAATATAAATATACCCATCTTTTATATAAGGGTGTTGGTAAGGGTTAATTTAACTGTTATATATTTTTATTTGGCATATAAGTAATATGTATAGCGGGTATTATTGAAATATCTCCAGGCGTACAGAAGTTATGTGGGAACATACATTTTCCATTGATTTGCATGGGACTTTAAAGGAAAACCCCGACCCTCACAAATGGGGGTAGTTAAGGGATAAATTAACTATCAGTGGTATCAGTGAACAGCAGTGGTAATAGGAGTATATATAGAGTGGGAATTAACTTTTTACATAGGTGTCTTGACAGAGCAGCAGCAGCAGCAGTAGTAGTAGTAGTAGTAGATACAGAGTCATATCACTTGGGCAGGAGGTGCCATGATGAACAGCAGTGGTAATAGGAGTATATAGAGTGGGAAATTACTTTTGACATAGTTGTCTTGACTGAGCAGCAGCAGCAGCAGCAGCAGCAGTAGTAGTATTAGCAGTAGTAGTTGATACAGAGTCATATCACTTGGGCAGGAGTTGCCATGATGAACAGCAGTAGGAATAAGAGTATATAGAGTGTGAAACAACTGCTGACATAGGTGTATTGACTGGGCGGCAGCAGCAACAGCAGAAGCAGCAGTAGTAGTATTAACAGTAGTAGTTGATACAGAGTCATATCACATGGGCAGGAGTTGCCATGATGTACAGCAGTCTTAATAAGAGTATATAGAGTGTGAAATAACTGCTGACATAGGTGTATTGACTGGGCGGCAGCAGCAGCAGAAGCAGCAGTAGTAGTATTAACAGTAGTAGTTGATACAGAGTCATATCACATGGGCAGGAGTTGCCATGATGTACAGCAGTCTTAATAAGAGTATATAGAGTGTGAAATAACTGCTGACATAGGTGTATTGACTGGGCGGCAGCAGCAGCAGCAGAAGCAGCAGTAGTAGTATTAACAGTAGTAGTTGATACAGAGTCATATCACATGGGCAGGAGTTGCCATGATGTACAGCAGTCTTAATAAGAGTATATAGAGTGTGAAATAACTGCTGACATAGGTGTATTGACTGGGCGGCAGCAGCAGCAGCAGAAGCAGCAGTAGTAGTATTAACAGTAGTAGTTGATACAGAGTCATATCACATGGGCAGGAGTTGCCATGATGTACAGCAGTCTTAATAAGAGTATATAGAGTGTGAAATAACTGCTGACATAGGTGTATTGACTGGGCGGCAGCAGCAGCAGAAGCATCAGTAGTAGTATTAACAGTAGTAGTTGATACAGAGTCATATCACATGGGCAGGAGTTGCCATGATGTACAGCAGTCTTAATAAGAGTATATAGAGTGTGAAATAACTGCTGACATAGGTGTATTGACTGGGCGGCAGCAGCAACAGCAGAAGCAGCAGTAGTAGTATTAACAGTAGTAGTTGATACAGAGTCATATCACATGGGCAGGAGTTGCCATGATGTACAGCAGTCTTAATAAGAGTATATAGAGTGTGAAATAACTGCTGACATAGGTGTATTGACTGGGCGGCAGCAGCAGCAGCAGAAGCAGCAGTAGTAGTATTAACAGTAGTAGTTGATACAGAGTCATATCACATGGGCAGGAGTTGCCATGATGTACAGCAGTCTTAATAAGAGTATATAGAGTGTGAAATAACTGCTGACATAGGTGTATTGACTGGGCGGCAGCAGCAGCAGCAGAAGCAGCAGTAGTAGTATTAACAGTAGTAGTTGATACAGAGTCATATCACATGGGCAGGAGTTGCCATGATGTACAGCAGTCTTAATAAGAGTATATAGAGTGTGAAATAACTGCTGACATAGGTGTATTGACTGGGCGGCAGCAGCAGCAGCAGAAGCAGCAGTAGTAGTATTAACAGTAGTAGTTGATACAGAGTCATATCACATGGGCAGGAGTTGCCATGATGTACAGCAGTCTTAATAAGAGTATATAGAGTGTGAAATAACTGCTGACATAGGTGTATTGACTGGGCGGCAGCAGCAGCAGCAGAAGCAGCAGTAGTAGTATTAACAGTAGTAGTTGATACAGAGTCATATCACATGGGCAGGAGTTGCCATGATGTACAGCAGTCTTAATAAGAGTATATAGAGTGTGAAATAACTGCTGACATAGGTGTATTGACTGGGCGGCAGCAGCAGCAGAAGCATCAGTAGTAGTATTAACAGTAGTAGTTGATACAGAGTCATATCACATGGGCAGGAGTTGCCATGATGTACAGCAGTCTTAATAAGAGTATATAGAGTGTGAAATAACTGCTGACATAGGTGTATTGACTGGGCGGCAGCAGCAGCAGAAGCAGCAGTAGTAGTATTAACAGTAGTAGTTGATACAGAGTCATATCACATGGGCAGGAGTTGCCATGATGTACAGCAGTCTTAATAAGAGTATATAGAGTGTGAAATAACTGCTGACATAGGTGTATTGACTGGGCGGCAGCAGCAGCAGCAGAAGCAGCAGTAGTAGTATTAACAGTAGTAGTTGATACAGAGTCATATCACATGGGCAGGAGTTGCCATGATGTACAGCAGTCTTAATAAGAGTATATAGAGTGTGAAATAACTGCTGACATAGGTGTATTGACTGGGCGGCAGCAGCAGCAGCAGAAGCAGCAGTAGTAGTATTAACAGTAGTAGTTGATACAGAGTCATATCACATGGGCAGGAGTTGCCATGATGTACAGCAGTCTTAATAAGAGTATATAGAGTGTGAAATAACTGCTGACATAGGTGTATTGACTGGGCGGCAGCAGCAGCAGAAGCAGCAGTAGTAGTATTAACAGTAGTAGTTGATACAGAGTCATATCACATGGGCAGGAGTTGCCATGATGTACAGCAGTCTTAATAAGAGTATATAGAGTGTGAAATAACTGCTGACATAGGTGTATTGACTGGGCGGCAGCAGCAGCAGCAGAAGCAGCAGTAGTAGTATTAACAGTAGTAGTTGATACAGAGTCATATCACATGGGCAGGAGTTGCCATGATGTACAGCAGTCTTAATAAGAGTATATAGAGTGTGAAATAACTGCTGACATAGGTGTATTGACTGGGCGGCAGCAGCAGCAGAAGCAGCAGTAGTAGTATTAACAGTAGTAGTTGATACAGAGTCATATCACATGGGCAGGAGTTGCCATGATGTACAGCAGTCTTAATAAGAGTATATAGAGTGTGAAATAACTGCTGACATAGGTGTATTGACTGGGCGGCAGCAGCAGCAGAAGCAGCAGTAGTAGTATTAACAGTAGTAGTTGATACAGAGTCATATCACATGGGCAGGAGTTGCCATGATGTACAGCAGTCTTAATAAGAGTATATAGAGTGTGAAATAACTGCTGACATAGGTGTATTGACTGGGCGGCAGCAGCAGCAGAAGCATCAGTAGTAGTATTAACAGTAGTAGTTGATACAGAGTCATATTACATGGGCAGGAGTTGCCATGATGTACAGCAGTCTTAATAAGAGTATATAGAGTGTGAAATAACTGCTGACATAGGTGTATTGACTGGGCGGCAGCAGCAGCAGCAGAAGCAGCAGTAGTAGTATTAACAGTAGTAGTTGATACAGAGTCATATCACATGGGCAGGAGTTGCCATGATGTACAGCAGTCTTAATAAGAGTATATAGAGTGTGAAATAACTGCTGACATAGGTGTATTGACTGGGCGGCAGCAGCAGCAGAAGCAGCAGTAGTAGTATTAACAGTAGTAGTTGATACAGAGTCATATCACATGGGCAGGAGTTGCCATGATGTACAGCAGTCTTAATAAGAGTATATAGAGTGTGAAATAACTGCTGACATAGGTGTATTGACTGGGCGGCAGCAGCAGCAGAAGCATCAGTAGTAGTATTAACAGTAGTAGTTGATACAGAGTCATATCACATGGGCAGGAGTTGCCATGATGTACAGCAGTCTTAATAAGAGTATATAGGGTGTGAAATAACTGCTGACATAATTGTCTTGACTGATCCAAAGGAGTCATGGGAGAAAATCATGTGGTCAGATGAGACTATAATATAATTTTTTGATCATAATTTCACTAACCGTGTTCGGAGGAAGAATAATGATGAGTACCATGCCAAGAACGCCATCCCTAATGTGAAGCATGGGGGTGGTAGCATCATGCTTTGGTGGTGTTTTTCTGCACATGGGACAGGGTGACTGCACTGTATTAAGGAGAGGATGACCGGGGCCATGTATTGCAAGATTTTGGGCAACAACCTCCTTCCCTGAGTTAGAGCTTTGAAGATGGGTCGAGGCTGGGTCTTCCAACATGAGAATGACCCAAAGCACACAGCCAGGATAACCAAGGATTGGCTCTGTAAGGAGCATATCAAGGTTCTGGCGTGGCCTAGCCAGTCTCCAGACCTAAACCCAATAGAGAATCTTTGGAGGGAGCTCAAACTCCGTGTTTCTCAGCGATAGCCCAGAAACATGACTGATGTAGAGAAGATCTGTGTGGAGGAGTGGGCCAAAATCCCTCCTCCAGTGTGTGCAAAGCTGGTGTAAAAATAAAAGAAATTTTTGACCGCTGTAATTGCAAAGAAAGCCTACTGTACCAAATATTAACATTGATTTTCTCTGATGTTGAAATAGTTATATTCAGCACTGTAAATACATCAGGTCCGGGGCTTCATCAGGGAATGCATGGCAAGGGACCCTTCAGCGCCCTGAACCGACGACGGGTGCCAGAAAGTCACCGCCGATCCAGGACTCATTCATCTTTATGAATGTGAGTCTGTCCACGGACTCTGTGGACAGACGGGTCCTCTTGTCCGTGACCACCCCACCTGCCGCGCTGAATGTCCGCTCAGATAGTACGCTGGAGGGGGGGCAAGACAATAACTCCAGCGCATACTGAGCGAGCTCGCGGCAGGTGTCCAATCTGGCAACCCAGTACTCCATGGGGTCGTCGGTGCTCATACTGTCAGAAGCACCGACGGACGCCATGTAGTCTGCCACCATGTGGGCCAGCCGCTGGTGGTGACTGCTGCTGCTGCTGCTGGTGGTGGTACTGGGTCGCTCGGTTTGGAAGAACATCCTCATCTCTTCCATTAGGTCCCCTGCTCGGCTGCAGCTGGGTGCAGCCACCTGCTGGGTGAGATGAGGGGGGACAACTGGAGGCCGGGGAGTTGCCTGCTCCAACCGTCTGACAATGGCTGCCTGCAGTTCCTCCATCCGGTGCTGCCTCCGGCTGGCTGGGATGAACTGCTCCAGTTTCCCCTTGCACCTGGGATCCAAAAGGGTGGCCATCCAGAAATCATCCCTCGTCTTGATGGTCTTAACCCGGGGGTCCCTCCTGAGGCATCTGAGCATGTGGGCAGCCATGGGGAAGAGCACAGCCCGCTGTGACTCCTCAATGCTGGCCAGGTGAATGAGGTGCGACTCTTCTTCCCTGAGGCGCTGCTGGTCAAACTCAGACATGCCCAACCCCCGGACTATCGGTGCCCCCAACACCGGCTCTCCCTCCTGACCAGGCCCTGACTCCGGGACGACACCAGCAACCACCTCCTCCTCCTCTTCATCATCATCCTCCTCCTCCTCCTCCTCCTCCTGGTCCTGGCCCTGGTCTCGGTGGAGCATTGCTGACTCCTCCTGCTCCACCAAGGCACTCTCCCCAGCCTCGAGCAGGCGATCTAGTGTCCTCTCCAGCATGAACAGTATTGGCAGCACGCTATTGAGGCCAATTTGCTCACTGCTGACCATCTTGGTCGCCTGCTCGAAGGAGGACAACACTTGGCAGACCTGGTTTATCTGCCCCCACTGCGCACAGGCGATGAAAGGGAGTTGTGGTGAAGCCCTCTGAGTGCCTAGTTCCATCAGGTACTCCCTCACCGCCCTTTGCTGCTCCCACAACCTCTTCAGCATGTGGAGGGTGGAGTTCCACCGCGTCACACTGTCCACAATCAGCCTGTGAAGGGGCAGATTGTACTTCCGCTGCAATTTGGACAGGGACGCGGTAGCGGTTGGGGAGCGCCTGAAGTGGCTGGCAATCCTACGCGCCTTTGCCACAATGTCACTCAACCCTGGATAAGTGCGCAGGAACTTCTGCACCACCAGGTTGAGGACATGTGCCAGACAGGGCACGTGCGTCAGACTGCCAGCATGGAGGGCGGCGAGTAGGTTGCTGCCGTTATCGCAGACAACCATACCTGGCTGGAGCCTTCGGGGTGTCAGCCACTTCTGGACCTGAGCTTGAAGTGCTTTCAGCACTTCTTCTGCAGTGTGTCTCCGGTCCCCTAAACTAACAAGCTGGAGCACGGCCTGACAGCGCACGTGCCCCACACTTGAGTAGCTACGGGGGCGCTTGCTGGGAGGCTCAGCAGCTGCGGAGACAGTGGCTTGAGGGAGACCAGCAGTTCTCCCCTGGACACCCCGGGGCGGCACCACAAGATCGGTTGCCGACGATCCCTCACCGACGCCTCGGAGGGAAACCCAATGGGCCGTGAAGCTGATGTAGCGTCCCTGCCCATGCCTGCTGGTCCAGCCATCCATTGTCAGATGAACCCTGTCGCTGACAGCGTGATCCAGCGACAGGGTTACATTCTGAACAATGTGCTGGTGTAGGGCAGGGACACCAGTCCTGGCAAAGAAATGGCGGCTGGGGACACGCCATTGGGGTTGGGCCTGCTCCAACATCTGCCTGAAGGGGTTGCTGTCAACTATGTTGAAGGGCAGCAGATGTTGGGCAATAACCCTTGCCAGGAGCCCATTGAGGGAACGCACACGTCGGTCTCCAGGGGGGAAGGGAGTGGTGCGGTCAAAGGCGTCTGAAATCGACGCCTGGCGCCGGACGGCAGTGCGGGACACAGACGTGGAGGGTGCTGTGGAAGTAGAGGTCTGGCTGCCGGTACCAGTACCTCTACTAGAGGGAGCGGGGGGGCATGACCTGCTGGAAACAGATGAAGATGTGGCAGGGGCTGCTGTACCCTGCTCACTTGTGGTGGTGGCGCTGCTACCACCACCACGCTTCATCTCCTCATACAACGCCCAGTGGTTTATCCTGAGGTGCTGGTTCAGGGCTGTGGTACCCACCCGAGCCAAACACTTCCCTCTCTTCACCCTCACTTTACAAATCCGGCAGATGGCCACGGTAGGGTTGTCTGCCACCAGGGTAAAGAAATTCCAGACAGGTGACTTCAGCACCGCCCTCCTGTCAGATGGGGTGACGCTTACTTGCACCTGCTGGGATTCGGTGCGCACAGGTGGAGCTGCCTGCTGCTGCTGCTGCTGCTGCTGCTCCTCCTCCTGACACCTCCTGCTGCCATCACCAGTGGAGACCCTGACGATGGTCTCCCTGGTGGTGACCTGGCGCACCGTTTCACCAGGGTGCCTACCTTCCCCGTCGTCACTGACGTAGTGAGCCGACGCGTCAGATGGCAACCATGATGGGTCACCCTCTTCGCCCCCAGAGATGTCAGACCAAGGGCTGAGATGTGTTGGTCTGAGGGAACCACGTGACATGGAGCCTCTAGCCTGGCTCCGCTGTCCCCTCACCCACGCCTGGGTCTGACTAGGTGCTGCTGTTTCCTGCACCAAAACAGCAGCACCAGTTTGAAGGGATGTCTCTGGGATACTGCCAGCAGGTATCCCATCCTCCTCATCCATCCCTTCAAAAAGGTCCTGACCATCAGGACAGAGCTGGAGGTCTGCCTGATGCATGGCCTCCCCCAAGAGATCCCTATCACTGTCGCTGTCGAACAGTAAGATGCTGGACTCTTGGGGGCTGGGGGGGGGTAGTACAGGCAACGGTGTAATGGTGGTACTACTGTGAGTCGGGACCGACGACTCAGTGGCACTGCTGTGCCCCATGTAGTCCACCACTACTTGAGCCTGAGATGGCAATATCGGGCGGCTGCCCGATGGGAAGAACTCCCGGATCAGGCGTACTCCCCTTGCACCCGATCCTCTACCACTAGTAGGGGCACGAGAGGTACCCCGTGCTGGCAGCGATCCAGCACTGGGAGTAACTCCCCTACCCCTACTGCCACGGCCACGGATGCCGCTCATAATTGCTGATATGTGTGTGGGGGGGTTAAACTTTATTGGGGGGGAAAATGTGAACAAAATGTGTTTTTGTGTTTTTTTTACAAGACAGGCACGCAGACAAAGACGTACACAGACAGCTACTAAACTATAAGAAAAGTAGTACACCAGACAAGGACTACAAAATTAAAGAAAAAAAAAAAAAGCACTAAACAAACACTAACTTTTTTTTTTTTTTTTTTTTTAAACACAGACACTAAACACACACTAAGCTAAGCTAGATGAAATAAATGTACACTAACAGTGTGTACACTTACTACACAAAATTTAACTAAACTGAACACAAAACTTAGCTTTTATAAAAGCTCTTTAGGGAAAACTAAACAAAATTTGAACTGAGATGCCTATCAAATATCACTGAACAGTGAACCTGCAAGATCTGACAGTAACACAAGATGAACAAAACTTAGCTTTTAGAAAAGCTCTTTTATAAAGCTCAGATCAATATGTGTTCTGAAATCTCTTGCAAATATAACTGAACAGGGAGGATTGCAGGATCAAACAGTAACACAAATGAAAAAAAACAGCACAAAACAGCACAAAACGTAGCTTTGAAAAAAGCTCTTGGGTCTATTGCTTTGAAAAAAGCAGTTGATATACTGGAAAAGATCCACTGGAATCACTAAATAGCAATGCTGGTGATGATCTAAATCAATCAAGAACAAAGACACAGGAAACCAGGAAACCAGGAACACAGAAACAGCCTCCACACTCTATAGCAAGCTTCTGAATCTGCAATGAAATGGTGCTGGGAGTGAGCTTATATAATGTCCATGCAGGCAGGTTCCTATTGGTTGCTAACCTGTGACGAGTGTGGAAGGAGAACTCTGATTGGCTCTGATGCAAAAGGGCGGAACAAATAATCGCGCAATATTCCTATTGCCGAATATTCGCATTGCGAATATTCGGCAATATAAAATGATCGCTTCAGCTACTCGGCCCAATGGCTCTAATCATACCAGCAATGCTTTCAGACGTCTATGGAGATCACTAGGATGTGATCTGTTTTAAAAATGAAACTGTAAAAATCGCTCTGATGCGGAAGATCGGGGCGAGGAAAATAATCGCGCGATATTGCGTTTGCCGAATAATCGCATTGCGATCTTTCTGGAAAATTCAATGAACGCTTCAGCTACTCGGCCCAGGGTCTCTAATTATACCAGCAATGCTTTTAGACGTCGATGGAGATATCTAGGATGTGATCTGATTCAAAAAAAAAATTGTAAAAAATCGAATATTCGGAATTGCGAATATTCACCGCGAATTTCGAAATATAGCGCGATTTCTCGAATATGCTATATTCGAGTCGAATATTCGCAATGCGAATATTCGTGAGCAACACTAGTGGCTAGTGAAGGGGGAGAGGGGGCTTGGGTGGCCGGGGAGGGGGTGCAGGATCGACCGCCATGGGAGAGACCTGTCAAAGTGGGCCAGTCTAGATGAAGTCCAGGGCCAAATTTTTGTCCCAGTCCAGCCCTGGTCTCTGATCATTTGTTGTAGTGTGTCCTCAGTCTCTGATCATTTGTTGTAGTGTGTCCTCAGTCTCTAATCATATATTGTAGTGTGCCCTCAGTCTCTGATCATTTGTTGTAGTGTGTCCTCAGTCTCGATCATTTGTTGTAGTATGTCTGCAGTCTCAGATCATTGTTGTAGTATATCCTCATTCTCTGATCATTTGTTGTAGTGTGTCCTTAGTCTCTGATCATTTGTTGTAGTGTGTCTGCAGTCTCTGATCATTTGTTGTAGTGTGTCCTCAGTCTCTGATCATTTGTTGTAGTGTGTCCTCAGTCTCTGATCATTTGTTGTAGTGTATCCGCAGTCTCTGATCATTTGTTGTAATGTGTCTGCAGTCTCTGATCATTTGTTGTAGTGTGTCCTCAGTCTCTAATCATTTGTTGTAGTGTGTCTGCAGTCTCTGATCATGTGTTGTAATGTATCCGCAGTCTCTGATCATGTGTTGTAGTGTGTCTGCAGTCTCTGATCATTTGTTGTAGTGTGTCCTCAGTCTCTGATCATTTGTTGTAGTGTGTCCTCAGTCTCTAATCATTTGTTGTAGTGTGTCCTCAGTCTCTAATCATTTGTTGTAGTGTGTCCTCAGTCTCTGATCATTTGTTGTACTATGTCCTCAGTCTCTGATCATTTGTTGTAGTATGTCCTCAGTCTCTGATCATTTGTTGTAGTGTGTCCTCAGTCTCTGATCATTTGTTGTAGTGTGTCCTCAGTCTCTAATCATTTGTTGTAGTGTGTCCTCAGTCTCTGATCATTTGTTGTAGTGTGTCCTCAGTCTCTGATCATTTGTTGTACTATGTCCTCAGTCTCTGATCATTTGTTGTAGTATGTCCTCAGTCTCTGATCATTTGTTGTAGTGTGTCTGCAGTCTCTGATCATTTGTTGTAGTGTGTCTGCAGTCTCTGATCATTTGTTGTAGTGTGTCTGCAGTCTCTGATCATTTGTTGTAGTGTGTCTGCAGTCTCTGATCATTTGTTGTAGTGTGTCTGCAGTCTTGCACAGGGAAATACATTTCTGGATAAAAACGGTGCACATGTACAGAAAGTTCTATAAAAAATAACAATTATTGCTTCAGACTGTGATGCCGCGTACACACGATCGGTTCGTCTGATGAAAATGGTCTGATGGACCACGATCGTGTGTGGGCCCCATAGTTTTTTTATCCATCGGTGAAAAAACTAGGAACTTGTTTTAAAATGATCTGATGTTTAAAATACCGATAGAAAAAAAAGTCCTGACCTCAACACCATTGGGTTGAATTAAATAGGAGACTGTGAGCCAGGCCTTCTCTTCCACATTAGTGCCTGACCTAACAAATGCGCTTCTGGAAGAATGGTTGAACATTCCCATAGACACACTCCTAAACCTTGTGGACAGCCTTCCAAGGAGGGTGGGTTAACTCAATATTGAACCCTATGGACTAAGACTGGGATGCCATTAACAATTGCCAGCCCAATCACGTCATAGGCTTTGAGCGGGGATATATGCATGATGCCTGCAGCTGCAGGCATCATGCAGATATCATTCTTTTTCTGACGGCCTTCCCAGAAGAGTTGAAGCTGTTATAGCTGCAAAGGGTGGGCCAGCTCAATATTGAACCCTACGGACTAAGACTGGGATGCATTAAAGTTCCAATACTTTTGGTAATATAGTGTATATAGCTTCCTCCAGTCTGGATCTAGGAACCAGATATTATAGTTGAGCATCCAAGACTAGCTGACAATAGCTTAGATGTAAACTGGTACTCAGTTTTTCTGCCGGAGATTCTGTGCACCGTAAGAATAATCATAGCATTCAGGTCTTCCAAGGTCTTGGATAAAATGATAATGTTTTCCAAGTAGACTAGCACAGTCTCCAAGTTGAAATCACCCAAACACCCTTTCCATTAAGCGCTGAAAAGTGCTAGGAGCATTAGCCCTGAAGGGCATGCTGTTAAATTCAAACAGTCCCGGGGGTTTAATGAAGGCAGTCTTTTCACGATCTTTGATCTTGCCAGTAGCCAGTGCCACTCACTAAGTCAAGGGTGGAGAAGTACTTTGCTTGGCCCAGTACTATAAGTGATTCCTTTACCGCAGGGGTGCCCAACCGCTTGACTTGTGACTGGGAAAAAAAACATGGGAATCAATCTCACCTTCACTGAGAGCCCTTCATTGGTTGCCCGTAAAAGACAGAATCACTTTCAAAGCTCTCTGTCTGACACATAAGTGTGTTCAAGGAAATGCTCCCCAATATCTATGCGAGAAACTAAAAGCGCACAACCCCAATCGCATTCTGCGATCCACCAACCAAAATCTACTCCAGATACCCAAAGCCAGATACAAGTCCAAAGGAGATCGAAGATTTGCCGTCCAAGGACCTAGACTATGGAACGCTCTACCAACCAGCATTGATTGGAGGTGAACTACCTGGCCTTCAGAAGAAAAATCAAAACCCATCTCTTCTGAGGGCAAAAAGTTTACCCAGGGAATGGATACTAAGGGCCTAATCCTCAAAAACCCGGCGCAACGTAACTTTTGGCATTTAGGTTACACCGCCGCAAAATCTCTACCTAAGTGCCCGATCCACAAAGCACTTACCTAGAAATTTTGAGCGGTGTAACTTAAATCCGTCCGGCGCAAGGCGTTCCTAATTTAATGGGGCGAGTCCCATTTAAATTAGGCGCGCTCCCGTGCCGGACGTACTGCGCATGCTCCCGACATCATTTTCCCGACGTGTTTTGCGCGGTTTTACGTTACGCCGAGTTTTGTGAATCGCGCCGGGTAAAAAAAGTTGCGTCGAAAAAAAAAAAAAGATACGGCGGGAAAAAGAAAAGTAAAAAAAAAAATGACAGCGTCGCGGGAAAACAGGGTCTACTTTTACATGGTGTACTAACTTTACACCTTGTAAAAGCAGCCCTAATTTTGCGTTTGCAAACTAATACTTACGGAGAAAAAACGAAGCTTAAAAGCTTCGTGGATCTCCGTAAATGCTAATTTGCATACCCGAAGCGGCATTTTGACGAGAAATGCCCCCAGCGGCGACTGCGGTACTGCATCCTAAGATCCGACAGTGTAAGGCCTAGTACACACGAGAGGATTTATCCGCGAATACGGTCCAACGGACCGTTTCTGCGGATAAATCCTCTCGAGGATTTCCGCGGATTTGGATCCGATGGAGTGTACTCACCATCGGATCGAAATCCGCGCCGAAATCCCATCGCGATGACATGTCGCGCCGTCGCCGCGATGATGACGCCGCGACGTGCGCGACGCTGTCATATAAGGAATTCCACGCATGCGTCGAATCATTACGACGCATGCGGGGGATCCATTCGGACGGATTGATCCGGTGAGTCTGTACAGACCAGCGGATCAATCCGTTGGGATGGATTCAAGCGGATAGATTTTAAAGCATGTCTTCAAATTTTTATCCGCTGGAAATCCATCCCAGGGGATAAAAATCCGCGGAAACAGATCCGCTGGACTGTACACACCAGAGGATCTATCCGCTGGAGCCGGTCCGCGGATCAATTCCAGCGGATGGATCCTCTCGTGTGTACGGGGCCCTAGTCCCTTACACATGTCGGATCTTCTGCCTATCTATGTGAAACTGATTCTGTGGATCAGTTCCATAGATAGAAACAGGGGCCCAGATTGAGCATAGCTTGCGCTTTATTTGCGCGGTCACAGGGCAACGATTTTGCCCTGCAACCACGCAAATATTTTGCGCTGCCCTCGATTCACGGAGCAGTAGCTCCATGAACTGCGAGGGCGCGCCGGCAAATTTGCCCGGCGTAAGCGCGCGCAAGTTAAATGATCCCGCCGGGGGCGGGAATCATTTAAATTAGGCGCGCTCCCGCGCCGAGCGTACAGCGCATGCTCCGTCGGGAAACTTTCCCGACGTGCATTGCGGCAAATGACGTCGCAAGGACGTCATTTGCTTCAAAGTGAACGTGAATGGCGTCCAGCGCCATTCACTAATCACTTACGCAAACGCCGTGAAATTCAAATTTCATGGCGCGGGAGCGGCGGCTATACTTTAGCATTGGCTGCCCATACTATTAGAAGGGGCAGCCTTGCGCTAAAGTAGCCGTACGGAAACTCCGTACCTGGCTTGCGCGGGGCCCGCGCAAGCTTGTGAATCAGTGGTAGTATGCAATTTGCATACTACACGCTGATACACAATGGGAGCGCCCCCTAGCGGCCCCCGCAAGAATGCAGCCTAAAATCTGCGAGGCATAAGAGCCTTATGCCGCGCAGATTTTAGGCTGCAGTCGGTGTAACGAGGTTCCTGAATCAGGAGCACTCGTTACACCGGAGCAAGTCAGCAATTGCGCCGTGTAACTTATGGTTACACGGGCGCAATTGCTTTCTGAATCTGGGCCCGGGATACGACGGCGTATCAGTAGATACGCCGGCGTATCCCTTTTGTGGATTACCCCCTAAGCTCCCAGAGGCGATTCAGTTCGAATGTGTTGCGCTATATAAGTTTCTCACTCACTCACTCGCCCGCGTCCTCCTGCTCTGGCATGGAATAAAATAGAATACTGTTATTAAAGATCAGTTTATTTCCCAAATCACAGTGTATATATGGGCATATCTGTTCTACAGTGGTTACTGAGCTGCCTTCAAACTGATCCGCAGGTGCAGAGCAATGTACCTGTGGGTTACCTGCACTGAGCCATAGACTTCTGTTATTACCTGTGAGTTTCGGTGAGCTTTCTGAAAGTGCACCAAACCTGCAAAATATAATAGCAGTCTATTGCAAAGTGCAGGAAAGCCAAAGGTACACTGTGTTGCACCCGTGCTGTGGGTAAACCGCAGTGCATCAGTGTGAAAGCAGCCTTGGGCCCCTTTCACACAGTCAGTGTAACAGTCCGACCAACTGGACCCTCCATTCACCTCTCACTAGTGGCAGACATAAACCGACTTGTTCCCTACCTCCAATACGATCCACTAAAAAAAGGAGTATAGTGGGCTGTGTCCGTTTTCCGCTCTGTATATGCAGAGCAGACACGGATATGCCATCCACCCACTCCGCTCATTGTGGCCCGCGACTGGTTACCAAGTCGCTTAAAGGGTCACTAAAGGAATTTTTATTTTTAGCTAAATAGCTTCCTTTACCTTACTGCAGTCCTGGTTTCATGTCCTCATTGTTTGTTTTTGCTCTGATGTTGCTCTAATCCTTCTCTGTTCTGAACACTTCCTGGTTGTCTGTTTCCTGATGAAAAAAAGTCCTGGGAGCTTTCTCTCTGTGGTCACTAATCAAGGAGGTGTGATTACTGTGTGTCTAAAACCAGGGATGGACTGGCCATGGGGACTACAGGGAGTTTCCCGGTGGGCCGATGGCTCAGTGGGCCGTTTTTTAAAACAGAGATGCTGCTTGGAGGACTTTTTTTAACGCACTGGCAGCGCCCCAGTGTGAAAGCACTCAGGCTTTTATTCTGGGACTGCAGCGGAAGCATTTTTCAGTCGCTTTAAAGGCGCCCAAAAGCGCCTAAAAAACACCTCAGTGTAAAAAGGGGTCCTACACTCACCCCCTCTCTTTTACCCTCACTCTCTTTTTCTTACACTCACCCCATTTCCCTCAGCCCTCCCTCTCCCTCTCTCTCATTCCCCTCTCCCTCACCCTCTCATGATATACAATAATGGATGTAGGGGCCTTTTGGTGGGCGTGATGTTTCAGGGGGGTGGGGGGCAGCATTTTATTGACTTAAACTGGGCCGGTCTGGATGAAGTCCAGGGCCGAATTTTTGTCCCAGTCCAGCCCTGTCTAAAACCCCTCAACACCAATCAGTTTCGTTTTCCAAACCATCACTGCCCTGTATTGGCTCTGTGCAGCAGAGAAGCAGAAAACATGCAAAAATGAAACTGAAACTCCAGGTACATTATATGATTGATTTTTATCTATTTTTAATCATTTTTTAAAAGGAATCAGTTAACTATTATGTCTCTATACCCTGTAAACAGTCATTTCAGCAAAAAAAATTAAAAAATTCCTTTACAACTCCTTTAAGTGGCCCTTGCTCTTCAAAAGGTAAAAGAAGTATAAGGCTGCATTCACACCTTGGCGTATTTACGCCCGCCGCTCGTGCCGCTGGAGGGGTGATTTAACATTGATGTCTATGGAGATGGTTCACATCTCCACGCCGAACGCCGAAACGCTGTACGCCTGAAGCTCAAAACAAGTCCCGGACCCTTTTTTCAGGCGGCTTTCGGCGTTCGGCATAGACAACAATGTTAACAATGTTTTGTAAAAAAAAAAGAATAAAACGACTCGTTTTGTCGCGGCAAATCGCGGTACAATACGCCGCAATTTGTCGCGGCAAAATACTCCGCGTTATAGTGTGAATGCAGCCTAAACCTGCACTGGGACTGTGAGTAGTAGGCTGCGGCCCCCCTAAATCTGTCCCCCAAAGGAGGAAGATGAAAGTAAATATAGGTAAGGTTGGGGTAGTGGCGCTGCCTAATGCACAAGCTCAGACAGTACCTATCGGCCTGGTAGAAAAAAGACCAGACTGGGTAGTGTCTAGGTGCAACCCAGATGGCTAATAAATCACTGAAATGGCCCAGCAATAAGAAAAGTCTGAGAACCCAATCAGCAAGAGCTATTAACCACTTCCTTACCGGGCCTATTTTGGCACTGTTCTCCTTTATGTAAAAATCACAATTTTTTTGCTAGAAAATTAATCAGAACCCCCAAACATTATATATTTTTTTTAGCAGACACCCTAGGGAATAAAATGGCGGTCATTGCAACTTTTTTTCTCGCACGGTATTTGCGCAATAATTTTTCAAACGCCTTTTTTTAGGGAAAAAAACAGTTTCATGAATTAAAAAATAACAAAACAGTAAAGTTAGCCCAATTTTTTTGTATAATGTGAAAGACGATGTTACGCCGAGTAAATAGATACCTAACATGTCACGCTTTAAAATTGCGCACACTCATGGAATGGTGCCAAACTTCGGTACTTAAAAATCTCCATAGGCGACGCTTTAAATTTTTTTACAGGTTACTATTTTTGAGTTACAGAGTAGTTCTAGTGATGGAATTGTTGCACACGCTCTAACGCACGCGATGATACCTCACATGTGGGGTTTGAACGGTGTTTACATATGTGGGCGGGACTTGCATGCGCGTTCGCTTCTGCACGCGAGCGACCGGGACAGGGGCGTTTTAAATTTTTTTTTTTATTATTTTATTTAATTTTTTTACTTCATTTTTTTATTTTTACACTTTTTTTGACATTTTTTTTTTTTTGATCACTTTTATTCCTATTACAAGGAATGTACACATCCCTTGTAATAGGAATCACTGTGACAGGTCCTCTTTATGGAGAGATGTGGGGTCAATAAGACCCCACATCTCTCCTACAGGCTTACAAGCATGAAATCGGTGAAAAACATTTCACCGATTACATGCCGACAGCCGCGATTGCGGCTTTGTTTACTTCCGGGTACCGTCGGAGGGCCGGGCGCGACGTTATGACGTCACGCCCGGCCCTCCGACGGTCATAGAGATGACTGTGACCGTCTGGTCACCAGTCATCTCTATGGTTCAGCAACGCGCGCCGGCCGATTCGCTCTCCGGGCCCCCGATGGCACGGGAGAGCCCGGAGAAGCAACGGATGGCGGCGGGAGGGGGGGGGGACGTCCCCTCCCGCTGCCTAGAAGAACGATCGAGCGGCGGAACCGCCGCTTTGATCGTTCTTCTGGTGCACAGAATCGCCGGCTGAAGACAGAGATATCTGAATGATGCCTGCAGCTGCACCCATCATTCAGATATCACCACTCAAAGTCCAGGACGTCCTACGGATCTGAAGTGGTTAATGAGATAACACATATGATGGATAGTCTACGTCAGTGGTCTCAAAGTACCGGCCCGCGGGCCATTTGCGGCCCGCGGACCAGTTATAAATGGCCCGCAGGCAGGGTGGCGCCATCTGGTGGTGAGCCGTTAGTATTACAAGTTATTACCACCAGATGTGAGCTGGTGCCATCTGGTGGTGAGCCGTTGGTATTACAAGTTATTACCACCAGATGTGAGCTGGCGCCATCTGGTGGTGGCCGTTGGTATTACAAGTTAAGCATTACAAGTTAAACAGCAATTCTAATGTTATTTTACACTATTTTCACTGACTATCTTCTTCCCTCTAATTAGAACCCCCAAACATTATATATATTTTTTATCCTAACACCCTAGAGAATAAAATGGCGATCGTTGCAATACTTTCTGTTACGCCGTATTTGCGCAGCGGTCTTACAAGTGCACTTTTTTGGGAAAAAAATACACTTTTTTTAATAAAAAAATAAGACAACAGTAAAGTTATCCCCATTTTTTTTTTATATTATGAAAGATAATGTTACACCAAGTAAATTCATACCCAACATGTCACACTTCAAAATTGTGTCCGCTCCTGGAATGCCGACAAACTTTTTTACCCTTTAAAATCTTCATAGGCGACGTTTAAAAAAAATCTACAGGTTGCATGTTTTAAGTTACAGAGGAGCTAGAATTATTGCTCTCGCTCTACCAATCGCGGCGATACCTCACATGTGTGGTTTGAACACCGTTAACATATGCGGGCGCTGCTCGCGTATGTGTTCGCTTCTGCGCGCAAGCTCGTCGGGACGGGGTGCGTTTTCTGGCTCCTAACTTTTTTAGCTGGCTCCTAGATTCCAAGCAAATTTGTCAAACCCTGACTTACACCAGTGCTGGGGGTTAATAATGCGCTCGCTGACACCAGTGCTGGTGGTAATAATGCGCTCGCTGACACCAGTACTGTTGTTTTTGAAGTTTGAAAGTTTGCATGCGGCCCCCCATGGCATATGAAAACTTGTCTTGTGGCCCTCAGGTAATTTGAGTTTGAGACCCCTGGTCTACGTACTAATATAGCTGTCAGACTCTAATAGTAATCACATAAGAGAAATGCATGAGGGGAGCACCGGGACCACCTTGTATCGACATATCTAGGATCACCCCCTCCACACGCTATTATATGATTGGACTCCACTTATATTGCAACAACATTGAATGCCTCTGATGTTTTTGTTTTGTTGGGTTACACCGGATTTGGACTGACCATCCTACACAGTTTTTCTAGCAGACTTTACATTGATCTGCTATTGTTGCTGCTGGATTTTCATTGGATTTATATTTCAGTACTGCTGTCTGCTGTTATTTACTCTTCTAACTTTTTCATGTTTATTTTCATATACATGTTATCTATGTGTCATTTATGGTGGGATATTGGCGCATCACCTCTCACCATAGTTTTGGCATCCATATCAGCATTCATGTTGTAATATTAATATAGATATGTAGGTATTGTAAAATATTGTGGTATATGAAAGGCACAGTATATATAGGTTTACATACAGGCATTCAAGGTTACACATCAAAGGGGTTAGTGGTCAAACGACACGTATCAAAAGGACTCTTTGTGAGTTGACCCCCCCCCCCCCCTTCCAGTGTGAGTCCAATATTTGAAGGACTCAAGCTGGCATTCAAGGAGTCTTGGCTAGTCTTGTCTTGTCACTCTATGATGAACATTGCACAGGTCTAGGATAAGATGGGATTCTGAATTATACTCTGTCGGATTCTTGTATCGTCTGTGGACTTTGTATGTTATTGGAAGATCCATTAAATGCGTTCTCTGGAGAACCTTGTGTGAGTTGCTGCGGAACAACCTAATTTACTCTCTGACTTCAGTACGTTGGATCTTATGGTTCTGTGTTGGACCCTATTCATGATCACTACAATTCACAGCATTTCTCTTATGTGATTACTATGAGGCCCCATACACACGAGAGGATTTATCCGCGGATACGGTCCAGCGGATCGTTTCCGCGGATAAATCCTCTCGAGGATTTCTGCGGATATCCATGCGATGGAGTGTACTCACCATCGCATTGAAATCCGCGCCGAAATCCTCTGGCGATGACGTGTCGCGCCGTCGCCGCGATTATGACGCGGCGACGTGCGCGACGCTGTCATATAAGGAATTCCACGCATGCGTCGAATCATTACGACGCATGCGGGGGATCCCTTCGGACGGATGGATCCGGTGAGTCTATACAGACCAGCGGATCCATCCGTTGGGATGGATTCCAGCGGATAGATTTGTTTGGCATGTCAGCAAATATTCGATCTGCTGGAATCCATCCCAGGGGATAAAAATCCGCGGAAACAGATCCGCTGGAGTGTACACACCATAGGATCTATCCGCTGAAACCCATTCGCTGGGATTTTTCAACGGATGGATTCTATCATGTGTATGGGGCCTTAGAGTCTGACAGCTAGTACATAGACTATCCATCATATGTGTTATCTCATTAATACCTCTTGCTCTTCAAAAGGTTGGGCACCCCTGCTCTACCGGGTAGGCTGGGCAGGCATTCCTGTGGGTACATGCATTTAGTCTGTGGTAATACACATAGAATTACAGACTTCCATCCATCTTGTGGAGCACGGAAGCAGCCCAAAGACTACTTATCTTCTGAATCACCCCTCTTTGCAACATGTTGCAAAGTAGGCCTTTGACCTTTTTTCACAGCACTGGAGTAGGGATGAGCTTTATGTTCGGGTCGAATATTAGCTGTTCGCCCTTTCATCGAAATTCGAAACATTATGGGGCTTTCGTGCCAAATTCGAGCGGCGTGTCACGCCTCATAATGCACTGCGACATTGCAGTGCATTGCTGTCTGATGATTGGCCAAGCATGCACTATGACCCGCATGCTTTGGCCAATCACAGCGCCGTCAGCAAAGAGAGCCATAATTGGCCAAAGGCAAGGTGCCTTTGGCCAATTATGGCTCAGGGGGTTAAGTCCACGCCCCACACTATATAAGGCCGCCTGCACGTCAGCCCTGTGTAGTGTGTTGCTGGCCTTGACCGAGAGAGAGTGTCATTTAGATTGAGCAGGCAGGTGATTCAGTTAGCTGCAGTGTATTTAGTATATATACATATACTATATATATATATATATATATATATATATATATATATATATATATATATATATATATATATATATATATACACACATATATATATATATATATATATATATACACATCCAGGCTTGTATACACAAATATATATATATATATATACACACATACACACACACACACACACACATATATATATATATACACACACATCCAGGCTTGTATACACAAATATATATATATATACACACTGGGCCAGATTTAGATAGGTTAGTGGATCTTTAGATCCGCGTAACCTATCTGATTTACGATCCGCCGGCGCTAGTTTTTGAGGCAAGTGCTTTACTCAGAAAGCACTTGCCTCTAAAGTTGCGCCGACGGATCGTAAATCCCCCGGCGGAATTCAAATTCCGCGGCTAGGGGGCATCTAAAATTTAAATCAGGCGCGTCCCCGCGCCGAACGAACTGCGCATGCGCCGTCTGTAAACTTTCCCAGCGTGCATTGCTCCAAATGACGTCGCAAGGACGTCATTGGTTTCGACGTGAGCATAACTTACGTCCAGCTCTTTTCTGAATTGACTTACGCAAACGACGTAAAATTTCAAAACTCATAGGATAGGAAACATAGGATACCCCTCACATAGCAGGGGTAACTATACGCTGGAAAAAGCCGAACTCAAACGACGTAAAAAAAATGCGCCGGGCGGTCGTTCGTTTCTGAATCGGCAGAAATCCTCATTTGCATATTCGTCGCGTACAAAAACCGAAACGCCACCTAGCGGCCGGCCTGGAATTGCAGCCTAAGATCCGACGGTGTAAGTCACTTACACCTGTCGGATCTTAGGGAGATCTATGCGTAACCTGATTCTATGAATCAGGCGCATAGATACGACCGACGGAACTCAGAGATACGACGGCGTATCAGGAGATACGCCGTCGTATCTCTTTCTGAATCTAGCCCACTGTTTTCAGTATAGCTAGATCTGACTGCAAGCCGTTCCTGGTGTACTGTTTCTGATATACTTCAGGCAGGCAGGTGATTCAGCTAGCTGCAGTGCATTTAATATATACAGTTGTGCTCATAAGTTTACATACCCTGGCCGAATTTATGATTTCTTGCCCATTTTTCAGAGAATATGAATGATAACACAAAAACATTTCTCTCACTCATGGTTAGTGTTTGGCTGAAGCCATTTATTATCAATCAACTGTGTTTACTATTTTTAAATCAGAATGGCAACAGAAACTACCCAAATTACCCTGATCAAAAGTTTACATACCCTGGTGATTTTGGCCTGATAACATGCACACATGTTGACACAAAGAGGTTTGAATGGCTATTAAAGGTAACCATTCCCACATGTGCTCTGTTTGCTTGTAATCAGTGTTGCTCACGAATATTCGCATTGCGAATATTCGGCTCGAATATGGCATATTCGAGTATTCGCGAATATTTCGAATTTCGCGGTCAATATTCGCTATTCCGAATATTCAGATTTTTTCAATTTTATTTTTAGAACAGATCACATCCTAGAGATCTCCATCGATGTCTAAAAGCATTGCTGGTATGATTAGTGACCTTGGGCCGAGTAGCTGAAGCGATCATTTTATATTGCCGAAAAATCGCAATGCGATTATTCGGCAATAGGAATATTGCGCGATTATTTTCTCCGCCCTTCTTTTGCATCAGAGCCAATCAGAGTGCTCCTACAGCATTTGTCGAAATTCCGCAATAAATATCGCATTCGCATTTTGCTAAATTTTGATAGAATATCACGAATATTCTGAGCCAGAGTGCTCCTACAGCATTTGTCGAAATTCCGCAATAAATATCGCATTCGCATTTTGCGAAATTTCGATAGAATATCACGAATATTCTGAGCCAATCAGAGGGCTCCGAATATTCTGAGCCAATCAGAGGGCTCCGAATATTCTGAGCCAATCAGAGGGCTCTGAATATTCTGAGCCAATCAGAGGGCTCAGAATATTCTGAGGCAATCAGAGTGCTCCTACAGCAATTGTCGAAATTCCGCAATAAATATCGCATTCGCATTTTGCGAAATTTCGATAAAATATCACGAATATTCTGAGCCAGAGGGCTCCGAATTGCGCGATTATTTTCTCCGCCCTTCTTTTGCATCAGAGCCAATCAGAGTGCTCCTACGGCAGTTGTCGAAATTTCGCAATTATTTTCGCATTCGCAATAGCGAAATTTCGCAAACATTTCATTTCGATAAAATATTCGGCTATATATTCGTGATATATCGCGAAATCGAATATGGCGTATTCTGCTCAACACTACTTGTAATTAGTGTGTGTGTGTATAAAAGGTCAATGAGTTTCTGGACTCCGGACAGACCCTTGCATCTTTCATCCAATGCTGCACTGACGTTTCTGCATTCTGAGTCATGGGGAAAGCAAAAGAATTGTCAAAGGATCTGCGGGAAAAGGTAGTTGAACTGTATACAACAGGAAAGGGAAATAAAAAGATATCCAAAGAATTGAGAATGCCAATCAGTAGTGTTCAAACCAATCAAGAAGTGGAAAATTAGGAGTTCTGTTTAAAACCAAACAACGGTCAGGTAGACCAACTAAAATTTCAGTCACAACTGCCAGGAAAATTGTTTGGGATGCAAAGAAAACCCCACAAATAACTTCAGGTGAAATACAGGACTCTCTGAAAACATGTGGTGTGGCTGTTTCAAGATGCACTATAAGGAGGCACTTGAAGAAAGATGGGCTGCATGGTCGAGTCGCCAGAGGAAAGACATTACTACGCAAATGTCACAAAGTATCCCGCTTACAATACGCCAAACAGCAAAGAGACAAGACTCAAACCTTCTGGCACAAAGGGCCAGATCCACAAAAGGGATACGACGGCGTATCTACTGATACACCGTCGTATCCCTGTTTCTATCTTTGGAACTGATCCACAGAATCAGTTTCTCATAGATAGGCAGAAGATCCGACATGTGTAAGGGACTTACACTGTCAGATCTTAGGATGCAGTACCGCATCTGCCGCTGGGGGCATTTCGAGTCGAAATCCAGCGTCGGGTATGCAAATTAGCACTTACGGAGATCCACGAAGCTTTTCAGCTTCGTTTTTTCTCCGTAAGTATTAGTTTGCAATCGTAAAATTAGGGCTGCTTTTACAAGGCCTAAACTGTTTAGGCCTTGTAAAAGTAGACCCTTCTATCCCGCGTCGCCGTCTTTTTTTTTTTTCAATTTTTTTTTTTTTCCGCTGCAACTCGTATTTTTTTTTTTACACCCGTCGCGATTCTCAAAACCCGGCGCAACGTAAAACCACGCAAAGCACGTCGGGAAAATGACGTCGTGAGCATGCACAGTACGGCCGGCGCGGGAGCGCGCCAAATTTAAATGGGACTTGCCCCATTTGAATAGGAACGCCTTGCGCCGGCCGGATTTAAGTTACACAGCCGAAAATTTCTAGGTAAGTGCTTTGTGGATCGGGCACTTAGGTAGAAATTTTCCGGCAGTGTAACTTAAATGGGAATATTTAAGTTACGGCGGCTGGCTGTGGATCTGGCCCAAAGTTATTTGGAGTGATGAGACCAAAATTTAGCTTTTTGGCCACAACTAAGGATGAGCCGAACACCCCCCTGTTCGGTTCGCATCTGAACTTGCGAACACACCAAATGTTCGTGTGAACTTTAGAACCCCGTTAAAGTCTATGGGACTCGAACATTTGAAATCTAAAGTGTTCATTTTAAAGGCTAATATGCAAGTTATTGTCCTAAAAAGTGTTTGGGGACCTGGGTCCTTTAAATTTCATACCGGGGGGGGGGGGGTGTAAAGTCAGCATGTGAAAAAGCGCATGTTTCCTGTACATAGAACTGTCCCTGCACAAAGTGTCATTTCTGAAAGAAAAAAAGGCATTTAAAACCGGCTTTGTGGCTCTAATGAATTGTCGGCTCTGGCAATTACAGAGATGATTCATTCATAAAGAAAAAAAAATGTGTGGGGGTTCCCCGAAATTAAATTACCAGGCCCTTCAGGTCTGGAATGGATATTAAGGGAAACCCCGCCGTAAAAAAAAAAAAAAATGACGTAGGGTTCCCCGCAAATATCCATACCAGGCCCTTCAGGTCTGGTGTGGATTTTAAGGGGAACTCCACCCCAAATTAAAAAAAAATGGCGTGGAGTCCCCCTAAAAATCCACACCAGACCCTTATCCGAGCACGTTAACCTGGCCGGCCGCAGAAAAGAGGGGGGGCAGAGTGCGGCCCCCCTCTCCTGAACCGCACCAGGCCACATGCCCTCAACATGTTGATGGGGACAAGGGCCGGTGGTTGTGGGGGTCTGCGGGCGGGGGGCTTATCAGAATCTGGAAGACCCCTTTAACAAAGGGGACCCCCAGATCCTGCCCCCCCCTATGTGAATTGGTAATGGGGTACACTGTACCTCTACCATTTCACGAAGGAAGTGTAAATAGTTAAAAAAAAACACACAAACACCGTAGAAAAAAATCCTTTATTAATAAAAAAAATAAAAAATCCAGCGATGTGAATCCACTGTCTCCTATCCAGCGATGGATGATCTCTCCAGCGTCGGATGATCAGCGGTCCGGTCCAGCGATGCAGAAGATCCATCCGTCCAGAGCGCAGCAGGGGAGCTCCACTCTCCGCTGGACACAGCCCAGCGGAATGACGAACTGGAGCTGTGACATTTCTTATATAGGGAAAGCGGCCCCCCTTCACGTGTCCCTGCCCCCTCTGACGCACCCTCGTACGTCACTGGGAAAGCCCGGTCTTTCAGGGTCTTTCCCAGTGACGTACGAGGGTGCGTCAGAGGGGGCGGGGTCACGTGACGGGTGGCCGCTTCCCCTATATAAGTAATGTCACAGCTCCAGTGCGTCATTCCGCAGGGCTGTGTCCAGCGGAGAGTGGAGCTCCCCTGCTGCGCTCTGGACGGATGGATCTTCTGCATCGCTGGACCGGACCGCTGATCATCCATCGCTGGATAGGAGACAGTGGATTCACATCGCTGAATTTTTTATTTTTTTTTATTAATAAAGGATTTTTTTCTACGGTGTCTGTGTTTTTTTTTAAACTATTTACACTTCCTTCGTGAAATGGTAGAGGTACAGTGTACCCCATTACCAATTCACATAGGGGGGGGCAGGATCTGGGGGTCCCCTTTGTTAAAGGGGTCTTCCAGATTCTAATAAGCCCCCCGCCCGCAGACCCCCACAACCACCAGGCAAGGGTTGTGGGGATGAGGTCCTTGTCTCCATCAACATGGGGACATCCTCCCCATGTTGAGGGCATGTGGCCTGTTGCGGTTCAGGAGAGGGGGGGGCGCACTCTGTCCCCCTCTCTTTTCTGCGGCCGGCCAGGTTAACGTGCTCGGATAAGGGTCTAGTGTGGATTGTTAGGGGGACTCCACGCCATTTTTTTTTTATTTGGGGTGGAGTTCCCCTTAAAATCCACACCAGACCTGAAGGGCCTGGTATGGATATTTGTGGGGAACCCTACGTCATTTTTTTTTTTTTTTTACGGCGGGGTTCCCCTTAATATCCATTCCAGACCTGAAGGGCCTGGTAATTTAATTTGGGGGAACCCCCACACATTTTTTTTTTCCTTTATGAATGAATCATCTCTGTAATTGCCAGAGCCGACAATTCATTATAGCCGCAAAGCCGGTTTTAAATGCCTTTTTTTCTTTCAGAAATGACACTTTGTGCAGGGACAGTTCTATGTACAGGAAACATGCGCTTTTTCACATGCTGACTTTACACCCCCCTAGGTACGAAATTTAAAGTAATATTTCACTTTTATTGTTTCACTTTTAGCATTATTAAATTCACTGCTCCTGAAAAAACGGCCTTTTTAAAAACTTTTTTTTGCATTGATACATGTCCCCCTTTTTAGGACAATCAATTGCATATTAGCCTTTAAAATTAACACTTTAGATTTCTCCCATAGACTTTAACAGGGTGTTCCGCGGCTTTTCAAATTTGCTGCGAACACCCCTAATTGTTCGTTGTTCGCCGAACAGGCGAACAGGCAATGTTCGAGTCGAACATGAGTTCGACTCGAACTCGAAGCTCATCCCTAGCCACAACCATAAACGCTTCATTTGGAGAGAAGTCAACAAGACCTGTGATGAAAGGTACACCATCCATACTGTGAAACACGGAGGTGGATCGCTGATGTTTTGGGGATGTGTGAGCTACAAAGGCACAGGAAATTTGGTCAAAATTGATGGCGAGATAACATGCAGAATGTTATCAAAAAATACTGGAGGAACATTTGCATTCATCGCCAGGAAGCTGCGCATGGGACGTACTTGGACATTCCAACATGACAATGATCCAAAACACAAGGCCAAGTCGACCTGTCATTGGCTACAGCAGAATAAAGTGAAGATTCTGGAGCGGCCATCTTAGTCTCCTGACCTCAATATCATTGAGCCACTCCGGGGAGATCTCTCATGCAAGGCAGTTGAAGAATTTACAGGAACTGAGAGCCTCATCTAAAAATACCACAAAAGATTTCAAGCTGTCATTCATGTTAAAGGGGGCAAAACACAGTATTAAGAACTGGGGTATGTAAACTTTTGATCAGGGTCATTTGGGTAATTTCTGTTGCCATTATGAATTAAAAATAGTAAACACAGTTGATTGATAATAAATGGCTTCAGCCAAACACTAATCCACACACGATCGGTTCGTCTGATGAAAACGGACCGATGGATTTTTTCATCAGATATCCGATGAAGCTGACTTTCATCAGTCTTGACTACACACCATCGGTTAAAAATCCGATCGTGTCCAACGCGGTGACGTAAAATACTACAACACGCTGAGAAAAACGAAGTTCAATGCTTCCGAGCATGCATTGACTTGATTCTGAGCATGCGTGGATTTTTGACCGATGGATTTCCCCACAGACCATCGTTTTTTTCTATCGGTTTTTTAACCATAAGAAAAATTTAAAACAGGTTCTATTTTTTTTCGCCCACACATGATCGGTTCGTCCGATGAAAACGGTCCATCGGTCCGTTTTCATCAGACAAACCGATCGTGTGTACAGGGCATAACCATAAGTGAAAGAAAAGTTTTTGTGTTATCATTCATATTTTCTTAAAAATGGCCAATAAATCATAAATTATGTAAACTTATGAGCACAACTGTATATACAGTCCTATATATATATATATATATATATATATAAATAAATATATAAATCCAGTGTAGCTAGAGCGGACTTCAGGCTGTTCCTGGAGTACTTTTTCTAATATACTTTCAGGCAGGATATTCAGTGATCTGCAGTGCATAAAATATATATTCAGTCTCCTACATATATATATATCCACTGCATTCTAGTCTAGCCAAGCCTATATCTGACTGCAGGACATTCCTGGTGTACTTTTTCTAGTAAATTTCTGGAAGGCCACCAAGGAGAGGCAGATGCTCACAGGCCACTAAAAGAGGGCAAGCAGGCTCTGTGTCTACAGCCAACAGTGCTGGTCGTGGACACTGTGCATCCTCAGCACATGACAGTGGGGCACACTTGTCCTTTTTTTTCCATCAGCTGGCCTTGTTATTGAGCCACAATCCCCTGTCACCCAGGCTCAGAGTAGTTTGCCTGCCAATGCAGCTGCCAAAGCGGCCTCTTCCATCGGCTCAATGTCAACAGTCACTCCTTCCCTAGCCCCACCATCATGCACGGAGGAGTCCCCCGAACTGTTTGACCACAGTGTTGGGTGCATGCTGCAGGAGGATGCGCAGAATTTTGAAGGCTCCAATGATGGTACCCGGGTTGAGGAAGGCAGTAACGTGAGCCTAGGGAGAGGGGGTGCCCAAGAAGGACAAGAAACTGTCAGTCATGTTCACCCAGCTGCAGCATACTGCCAGGTTTGCTCCAGTGACGAGGAGGGAGGGGATGATTAGGTCACTGACTCTACGTGGGTGCCTGATAGAAGAGAGGAGGAGGAGTCACATCTACAACGAGGCTGGATGCCCTCCGGGGTGCAGCTTAAGGGCAGCCACCCAACTGCATCACACCGTAGAGATCCGCATGTTCAGGGTGCTGCTGACTCCCCGCGTATTTTGAAAAGTTCTTTGGTGTGGGCTTATTTGATACGTGTGCAGCAGATCGCACCATTGCTGTTTGCAACATATGTCTGAAGCGTATCAAGCGTGGCCAAAACAGCAGCCGCTTGGGCACCACATGCTTGATCAGACATATGTCAACCTCCCATTCAGTCCGTTGGCAACAGTACTTAAAAGACCCACACCAAAGAACAAGGCTCACCTCTCCTTGCTCCTCATCAGCTGGGATCTCCGACCCCACTATACCTTCAGTCCTCTCAGAAACCTGCACAGAGAGGAATGAAGGTGTAGAATTAAGTGTACCAATACTTGCAAACAATCTGCTATTGCTACACCAACATCCGATTGTAACAGGCAAATTTCCCTACCACAGTTGCTAAACCATCGAAAGATATTCGGTCCCAGCCATCCACATGCTCAGCGGCTAAATGCTAGCTTAGCTAAATTGCTAGCACTCCAACTGCTGCCTGTCATGGATATGCAGTAATGTTTGTGTGTCAGCTTACCTCCTCCATGTGTTCACCTTAGAGGCCAGTCACTCTCACCTGGCTGCCTAAATAATCTCTCCTCCCTGTATGGCTCCACCCCAGGCCATCCCAGGAACTCTATATTAACCAGTGCACTGCAGGTCTGCCTTGCTGATCAACGTTGTTTGTTAAGCATTGTGTGTTTGGGTTCCTGCTTGCCGTGTGCTATGTTTATCTCTGTGTACCGATCTTGGCTTGTCCCAGACTACTCTTGTTTGCCTGTGACCCTGACCCTTGGCCTGTCCCTTGTTTATCCTTGTCTGCTTGTCGCCCTGACCTTGGCTTAACCCTTCACTATCTCTTGTGTTCTGAGTGGCTGCTTCCCCTCTCTCCCTACGGAGCGTGACCTAGGGGACCCTGGGAGCCACGACCTGGATTCAGTTGCAGTTAAGGCCATCCTCTCCACTAGAGGCTCTGGTGAATACCAACTGGATCTTAGACTCCGCGCCTTGGGGAATCTTGGGCTCAAGCTTCCTGTGGGATCCCCGTTTGATCTCCAGTTGACCTGTCCTCCATATCCACTCTGTGGTCTATCCGCAGCAGTCTGCCATAGGGTTCACTACCTTGTGGTGCACTCCTGACTCCAACGGGGTGCATCTGTCATCTGGCCACAGGTGACCTGACACTGAGACTCGAGTATAAGCCAAGGGGGCTTTTTCAGCACAAAAAAAGGTGCTAAAAAACTCAACTTATACTTGAGTATATACGGCAATTGTTGAGGAGCATTTCCACAGCAGGTTGTAACAAATGTGAGCCTTTTCAGCTGGTAGACTCTGCCCCCTTTCATGAATTTGTGGAATGTGCTGTATCTCAGTGGCAAGTTCCCAAACGCCATTTCTTTTCACGGAAGGCCATTCCGGCTCTCTACCGGCATGTGGAAGGCAATGTCTTTGCTTTGTTGTACAGGGCGGTCAGCGGTAAGGTGCATATTACCGCTGACTCATGGTCCAGCAGGCATGGACAGGGACGTTACCTTTCTTTCACGGCGCACTGGGTAACTCTGCTGGCAGCTGGGAAGGATGCAGGACAGGGTGCAGTATTGTTGGAGCTTGTTCCCGCCACCACGCCTCCAAAATGCTAGTAGTGGTGATTCTGCCACACCTCTCTCCTCCACCCCCTCTTTTTATTCCTCTATGGCCTCTTACTCTGCAGATTTGTCCTCAGAACCAGCGGTGCTCCGTAGGCGTTCAAGGGGCTACACAAGCACACAAAAAGATGTCATGCAGTGCTTGAGTTGGTCTGCTTAAGAGACAGGAGCCACACTGGGGTAGAGATTCTTTCAGCTCTGCAGGGGCAGACTCATAGGTGGTTGACGCCATGCCAGCTTCAGCCAGGAATGGTTGTATGCGACAATGGCACCAACCTCCTCTCCGCCCTCCGACAGGGACACTTGACCCATGTTCCCTGTTTGGCTCACGTCCTGAATTTGGTGTTGCAGCGGTTCTTGTGCAGGTACCCGGGCTTACAGGATCTCCTGAGGCAGGCTAGTAAAGTCTGTGGGCATTTCCACCGGTCATATAATGCCAGTGCTCGGCTGGCTGACCTTCAAAAGGAATGCAACCTGCCCAAGTACCGCCTCATTTGTGACATGCCCACCAGGTGTAACTCAACGTTTGCAATGCTTCAGCGGCTGCACATGCAGCAGAGGGTACCAGTGGGAGTATGGCAACAGGACTGGGTCAGAGGAGCTTGGCTTTTTTTTGCCACACCATTGGCTACTGATCAAGGATGCATGCACTGTCCTGTCACCATTTGAGGAGGCCACAAGGATGGTGAGCAGTGACAGTGCATGCATCCGTGACACTGTCCCTCTTGTCCACCTGTTGGAGCACACGCTTCATGGAATAATGGACAGGGCACTTGAGGCAGAACAGAGGGAGGAAGAGAAGGACTTCATTACCTCCCTTTATCCAGACAGTATTCCTGCGGGCCCACCGATCACACAGGAAGAGGAGGAGGATGAGGATTGTGTCAGCATGGAGGTGGAACCTAGCACTCAGCATCAGCAGCAATCTTCAACTGATGGTTTTCAGTCTGAAGAAACCCATGGACTTGTACGTGGCTGGGAGGAGGTGGCTGCGGATCATGTCATTCTTAGTGACCCAGAGGACTCCGGATCAAATTCCTGTCCACAGACTCAGTTGATCGGCTCACATTCATAAAAATGATCACCAGCTACCAAGCACCTGATGCTGATGTAACCAATTAATTTTTCTATTAATGTGAGATGCCTTGAAGACTGCCTATGCTGAGTGACTATCCTATTCCTCCTCAATTTTCTTTTTTTTTTCAAATACTTTATTTCTACCACCAAGGGCGAGTCCAGATTCTCATAACAATCATATATAAACAGTTACATAACAGATATATCAAATACTAAATCAAAGAATAAAAATCATATCCTTCATAGCACCCTCCCTGCACCCCTAGGGAGGATGTCCTGTATATTTTGCAGCGAGCAGGTGGATCACTTCCGCTCGCTGTATCTGGGATCGCCCTATCCATTTTCTCAGTATAAACAAAAACCCAAAGAAGGAAAAAAAAGAAAAAACAAATGCTTAATTTGTTTTTTCCTCCTCAATGTTCATGTTGATAGCTTCTAAGAACATTTTTGTTTCAGGGCACCACCACCACGGCCTAAGGCCCAATTTTTCTGCCCCTGTTTTACAGGGGCGTATAATTATAATTTTTGCTATAATATTTTGCAGCAGGGCTCGTTCTTGCACTAAACTAGATTATCTGTGAGGGGTTGAAGTGTTGTGGCACCACCACTGCCTAAGGCCCAATTTTTCTGCCCCTGTTTAACCGGGGCGTGTAATTAAAATTTTTGATCTAATATTTCACAGCAGAGCCCGTTCCTGCTCCCACCAAAAGTAACTGTGAGGGCTTACAGTGTTATGGCACCACCACCACACCACCACCACCAAAGGCCCAATGTTTCTGCCCCTGTTCAACAGGGGCATGTAATTACAATTATTGATATAATATTTCACAGCAGGGCCCGTTCCAGCGCCCACCAAGAGTAACTGTGAGGGCTTACAGTGTTCTGGCACCACCAACACTTAAGGCCCAGTTTTCTGAAGAGCAGGCCGTATAGTATATACAGGCAGTCCCCTACTTTCAAACATTCAACTTACAAACGACTCCTACTTACAAACGGAGGGAGACAACAGGAAGTGAGAGGAAATCTACCCCTAGGAAGAGAAATTCTCTCCTCTAAGTGTTAATCTTACTGGCTAATCTTCCCTTAAGTCTGTTCCCAGCGAGAAGAAGCTGTTCGGTGGGAAGTCCATCTGAGGAGAGCCAAGAGAGGCTGGCAATCCAATAGGGTCTCGACAATCCACCAGGGATCAAGGGAACCGATTACTGAAAGGCTGGACGTTGGTCACCTGTCAGTCGGTAACCTGCAAACTACCTGAAGGAGATCCAGGCCAAAGTCTATCAAGGAGGATTACCTCCGCTACCTCAATCCTAAGGAGGGTCTGTGGCAGAGACTTTTCCTCTAAGTTCCGAGTGATACTCTGGCTAGGTACACTATACCCACTCTGGCTGGAGTGGCGAAGAAGACTAAGTGTTGTTGGAAGCAGGACTGTTTCCCTATTGCTATGCCTGAATCTGCTATTTCTCCTTTTACTTCAACACTTCTATCGACACAAGCTTTATTGTTTTTACCCGGCTGGGTAATAAAGAGCACAGAAAAAGACACCTGTCATGGACATTCCGTTACTGCTACATTCACCATATACCCCTAGATGGCGGAGGAGCCATGAGGTAAAATGCCACCCAAAACAAACCAGCAGCTCCTTCGGGGGTAGTGCTACACAATTATAAAACTTTAACATGGGTACAGTGTTGCAAGACCACACAATTGTCATTCAGAATGTGACAGCGCTGAAAGCTGAAAATTTACCTGGGCGGGAAGGGGGTAAAAGTTCCAAGTAGGCAAGTGGATAAATAGTCTCTTCCTGAACCAAGATGGCTGTGATAGTCACATGGGGTAGCAGCATGCTTACGCAGTGACCCAGGAAACCATAGAGAAACCATGTTCCTCTTGACTTCCCCTCCATCTGCAATGCAACTGCGGTTGAATGTCACCTACACTGGAGAAAATAGACTGCACCTGCCTACATGCATTACTTACTAAAGAACAATTCAACTACAGGTGTGTCAGTGAGTTCAGGTACTACCCAAGTCACTCATTGCCTCAGAAAGCATATGGACTCACTCAACCAACAGCTCTTTCATGGCTAGCACTAGCACAACATTTGGAACACTATGTTATAAAGATGAGAGAAGATATTTCGATGATTGAAGTCTTCTGCTTCAACCTGAAAAAAATAGCTTTAGCACAAAAACCAGAAGACATAGGGCAAATGTATTGATCTTCAAAATATTGTATGTCACGTTTGATTGTCCCCTCCACAGATGGTGTATCCCGAGAATTGCACAGCCATCACTGAAATTCAACTCACCGGATTTACAGCTTTTGAAGGTTTCAGGATCCCGATGTTTGTTCTGTTTCTGATCATTTACATTTTGATTTGCTGTGAAAATGTATTGATCATCTATATTATCTTTAGCAGTGCTCGTCTCAAAGCGCTGATGTTTTTCATAATTCAGAGCATGTGCATAAATGATCTGCTGTACATTTCAAATATTGTTCCAAAAATCCTAAATGACGTTCTTCGGGAGAGACCGACCTTCACTGTCACCGGTTGCATTTTACAATCACAGGTGTACGGGACCACAGGAGATGTTGTATGTTTTCACTATGTTTTAATGTCTTATGATCGATACTTGGCTATATGTCATCCATTACGCTATTCCTCCTTTGTGAACAATAAAATCTATCTGTGGGCAGTCATTGTATTTTGGATAATTTCGGCCTCATTTACAAGTGTAATATCTGGTTTACAGAGTCAGTTACAATTTTGTGGCCATAACACCATTCACCATTTCTTCTGTGATTCTTCTCCATTCATGGACCTGGCCACCTCCGATACAACAGACATCCGCCTCTTTATTATAATAATAAGCTTCTTCATGTTATTGGTCACTGTTTTGTCTGTTTTTGTAACATATGCTTTAATAATTCAAACAGTTCTTAAAATTCCCTCATCCACCGGGAGGAAGAAGACCTTCTCTACGTGTAGCTCCCACCTCACTGTGTTCTCCATGCAGTCCGGTATCTCTCTTGGTGTCTATGCTTTGCCAGCCAAAGTAGTAACACAGCAGCTTAGCAACACTTTCATCTTCATAGTCTTTTTCTGGAACCCCTTAGTGAACCCGCTGATCTATACATTCATCAATAAAGAGTTTCGGGCAGAATGCCTTAAAAAGATTAGGACAGTGGATAAGATATTTTGACATTTTCCTTTGAACCAAGCAGATCTATGTTTTTTGCCAACTTAAAGTTGAACTTCATACAGGCATAAAAGTCATGCACCAACACAACTCTTCATTCATTAAAGAAGTTGCAAACCCTAAAAAACAAACAAAAAAAACCACAAAGGCCCAGATTCACGTAGGAGATACGACGGCGTATCTCCAGATACGCCGTCGTATCTCTGAGTCTGAGGCGTCGTATCTTGTCGCCTGATTTAAAGAATCAGATACACCAGAATTTGTATAAGATACGACCAGCGTAAGTCACCTACGCCGTCGTATCTTAACTGCATATTTACGCTTGTCGCTAGGGGCGTGTACGCTGATTTACGCCTAGAATATGTAAATCAGCTAGATACGCCAATTCACAAACGTACGCCCGGCCGTCGCAGTACAGATACGCCGTTTACGTTAGGCTTTTTCCGGCGTAAAGTTACCCCTGCTATATGAGGCGCAGCCAATGTTAAGTATGGACGTCGGGCCAGCGTCGATTTTTCCGTCGATTACGTCGTTTGCGTAAGTCGTTCGCGTATAGGGCTGTGCGTCATTTACGTTCACGTCGAAAGCATTGGCTTTTTGCGGGTTAATTTGGAGCATGCGCACTGGGATACTTTCACGGACGGCACATGCGCCGTTCGTAAAAAGCGTCATTTACGTGGGGTCACAATAAATTAACATAAACACGCCCACATGTTCCACATTTGAGTTAGGCGGGCTTTCGCCGGCTTATATACGCTACGCCGCCGCAACTTTGTTTTGTAAATACTGCACTTGCCTGTCAAAGATGCGGAGGCATAGCGTAAATAGGCTACGTTACGCCCGCACAGAAATACGCGCTCCCTACCTGAATCTACCCCAAAAAACCTGTAGGTCAAAGGCATAATTGAAATGAAATATTAGGTATTCCAGATGGCCACCCTTTCTGTTGGTCCACCAACAGGGCCATCAGATATATGGAGACACCGAATTAACAAGACACTAGAAGCAGGTTGTGCATTCGTAAGATGTCTGAATTATGGTAGCTGTGTCTTAAGCTTTTATTTAGTTACCAAACAAAGAAAGGTGTGATTATAAGAAGGAATACGTGTCCTTCTGCTTACACAAGCTTATTCTATTGTGCAAAGTATCATATGAATTAAAGTCTAAGGCCTAGTACACACGAGAGGATCGATCCGTGGAAACGGTCCGGGGGTCCGTTTCCGCGGATAAATTCTCTGGCGGATTTTGATCTCATGGTTGTACTAACCATGAGATCAAAAACCCCCGCGGAATTCCCTCCGCGGTGACGTGGAAAAAAATCCGCTGGATCGTACACACCAGGGGATCTATCCGCTGGAACCGGTCCGCGGATCAATTCCAGCGGATCGATCCTCTCGTGTGTACGGGGCCTAAGGCCCCGTACACACGGTCGGTTTGGTCCGATGAGAATGAACCGAAGTTCATTTTCATCGGACCAAACCGACCGTGTGTATAGGCCATCGGTCTGGTTTCCTTCGGTCCAAAATTTCTAAACATGCTTCAAAACCGAACCGATGGACCGCTGCCCCATCGGACCAAACCAATGGTTAGTACAGAAAAGCATCGGTTCAAAACCCGTGCATGCTCAGAATCAAGTCGACGCATGCTTGGAAGCATTGAACTTCGTTTTATTCAGCACGTCGTGTGTTTGACGTCACCGCGTTCTGACCCGATCGGATTTTGGACTGATGGTGTGTACACATATCAGGCCGTACGGCCACTTCAGAGGTGAACCGATGAAAATGGTCTGACGGGACAGTTTAATCGTTTTTTTCCGACCATGTGTACAAGGCCTAATGCCGCATACACACCATCACTTTATGTGCTGAAAAAAAACGACATTTTCTGTGAAGTAAAAAATGACGTTTTTGAAACTTCAATTTTCAAAGACGAAGTTGCCTACACACCATCGTTTTTCTCACAATGTTCTAGCAAAGCGAGGATACGTTCACCACTCTTTTCCATTGAAGCTCGCTTCATAAGTAGCTTCTGGGCATGCGTGGGTGAAAAAACGTAGTTTTAAACGACGTTTTTTGCTACACACGGTCAATTTCTGTGAAGTAAAAAATGACATTTTGAAAAACGACACATAAAATTGAAGCATGCTGTGTGAAAACGACGTTTTCCCCCACACACGGTCAATTAAAGTGACGTTTTTAAAAACGTCATTTTTTTTCATCACATAAAGTGATGGTGTGTACGCGGCATTACAAGTTAAAATAGACAAGAAAACAAAACAAAATTGGCGTCCTTTTTTTCCCCACAAATTGAGCTTTCTTTTGGTGGTATTTGATCACCTCTGCGGTTTTATTTTTTGCGCTATAAACAAAAATAGAGCGACAATTTTGAAAAAAATAAATGAATATTTTCTACTTTTTGCTGTAATAAATATCCCCAAGAATATATAAAAAAACAATTTTTTTCCCCTCAGTTTAGGCCGATACATATTTTTTTACATATTTTTCAAAAAAAAAAACGTAATAAGCGTTTATTGATTGGTTTGCGCAAAAGTTATAGCATCTACAATATAGGGCATAGTTTTATAGCATTTTTATTAATATTGTTTTTTTACTAGTAATGGCGGTGATCAGCGATTTTTATCGGTACTGCGACCTTATGGCGGACACTTTTGACACATTTTTGGGACCATTGACATTTTTATAGCGATCAGTGCTATAAAAATGCATTGATTACTATAAAAATGCCACTGGCAGGGAAGGGGTTAACACTAGGGGGTGAGGAAGGGGTTAATTATGTTCCCTGGGTGTGTTCTAACTGTAGAGGAGGTGGCCTCACTAGGGGAAATGACTGATCGCTGTTCAAACATTGTATGAACAGACGGTCAGGCATTTCTCCCCCTGACAGGACCGGGAGCTGTGTGTTTACACACGCACACACACACACACAGCTCCCAATTCTCGTTCTGTAACGAGCGATCTCGGGTGCATGGCGGTGATCGCGCCCGCTGGGCACGCACATTGGGACCAGGGGCATACACGCCCCTAGTGGCTGATGCGCGAGATGATGTAGATCTACGTGATCTTGCGCAGGGGAGCCGTATAACTGGTCGGCAAGTAGTTAAAGGCTGAGGGCCAGATCCTCAAAAGGGATACGACGGCATATCTACTGATACGCCGGCGTATCCCTGTTTCTATCTATGGAACTGATCCACAGAATCAGTTTCCAAAAGATAGGGAGAAGATCCGACATGTGTAAGGGACTTACACTGTCGGATCTTAGGATGCAGTACTGCAGCCGCCGCTGGGGGCATTTCGAGTCGAAATCCAGCGTCGGGTATGCAAATTAGCACTTACGGAGATCCACGAAGCTTTTCTGCTTCGTTTTTTCTCCGTAAGTATTAGTTTGCAATCGTAAAATTAGGGTTGCTTTTACAAGGCCTAAACTGTTTAGGCCTTGTAAAAGTAGACCCTTCTTTCCCGCGTTGCGTCTTTTTTTTTTTTCAATTTTTTTTTTTCCGCCACAACTCGTATTTTTATTTTTTTACGCCCGTCGCGATTCTCAAAACCCGGCGCAACGTAAAACCGCGCTAAGCACGTCGGAAAAATGACATCGTGAGCATACTAAGTACGGCTGGCATGGGAGCGCGCCTAATTTAAATGGGACTCGCCCCATTTGAATAGGAACGCCTTGCGCCGGCCGGATTTAAGTTACACAGCCGAAAATTTCTAGGTAAGTGCTTTGTGGATCGGGCACTTAGGTAGAGATTTTCCGGCCGTGTAACTTAAATTGAAAAAGTTACGTTGCGCCGGGTTTTTGTGGATCTGGCCCTTAGTTCGTATATTAGATTTCAAAACACGAGGGGCTATTTACATGATCATTTCAATAATGAGCTAGTATGCATCGCATACTAGCTCTATATGAAATACTTACCTTAGAACAAAGCCCTGCAGCGGCACCCGCCCACCGCTGATATGGCTGACATCTTTCCTAATGTTTCTTCCGGGAGCCGCGATAATGTCTCTCCCGCGAGTGCACACGGGAGCCACCGGTCACGGCACAAGGTCCTGAAGAAACAGCGCGGGTGGCCGTTCTTTCAGAGCGCATGCGCCGATGACATCATCAGCGGCATGTATAGTAAATATCTCCTAAACAGTGCACATTTAGGAGATATTTACTGTACATACAGGTAAGCGTTATCATAGGCTTACCTGTAGGTACAATTAAACAAGAAGACTTGACTTCCTCTTTAATTACATCATTGCATGTGTAGCCAGGTGTTGGCTAACTTTGCCTGTGTCATCGTGGATCATTCTGTAACACCAGCTGCAGTGAGCCTCTTTCCCTCTAGTGTTCATCCTGGGCACTGTGTCATCATCTCCTGAATGCAGAGCAAGCAGAGACCACAGCTGAGAGAAAGGCATCATGGGATATGTGGCCTGAGGAGACAGGATTTGCATTGGAGCCAGACTGCTGCATACTACAAGTTTCAGCCGACTTGGCAGAAAGAGAAGAATGCTGGATGAGGACATAAATAGCCTGGTCTGGGGAGGAGCCTTTCTCTTGGGACCATGGCCTTCACCTGAGAGCAGGGACCCGGCCGCTTCAGGGAATGGGAGCAGGCGCTGTGGAGTAGACAGCATGAAGAGTTTCTAGCAAGTGACCTATCCACCATTGCCAGCTTTCTGTCGGCTGAGTGACTGGTGGCGGGCTACTCTCATTGTCACCGGTACAGTTGTAAGGCTGGCTAGAGTTCCCCCATATTATCAATGCATTGTAAGGCTTGCTAGAGTTCCCCCATAATATCAATGCTTGTATGAGATGTATTCTTTAACCCAGAACCGTTAGGAGTGGTTACACAGAAGCTAAGAATAGCCTTGCAAAATGTTATTATGTACTGAGCAGAGAACAATAACATAGATAAGGCGTGCGGGTAGACACAAGGTTTAGCTGGTTACACAGAAAATAGATTGTTTTCATGCTCTCAGGACAGAGGATTACACGTTGTATAATTGTGACGTACTGTATAACCTAATTACTTAAATACGATTGGCTGAGCCAAGGGCGGCCCTTTTCTTGTATGTTTTGATTAGGTGCCGTGCGCATGAAAAATAAAGTCAAGTCTTTGATTCACCATATTGCTTTGTGTGTCTTGACTTCCCGATGCACCAGAGAACTCCATACATCCAGAAGTCCTAAAAGCCTGGGTCCAGTGGAACCACCAACCTCACAACAGTTACAGCAGAAACCCATTGTTGCTAGGTGCATGGCCAGACACCCTTCACTGGTTGCAAATCCTTTAACAGCCTGTTACAGGACTTCCTATTCCCTTGAGACTTGGTATCATCCAGATTTGTGAACAGGCAGAAGACCACCCTGTGTACACCCCACAAAGACACTGGGCCGGATTCAGAAAGATGATCGCATCTTTCTGTGGGCGTAACATATCTCTGATACGTTATGCCGCTGTAACTTTGGGCGCAAGTTCTGTATGCAGAAAGAACTTGCGCCCTTAGTTACGGCGGCGTAACGTATGTGTTGCGGCGTAAGCCCGCCTAATTCAAATGGGGATGTTGAGGGCATGTTTTATTTAAATTTTACTTGACCCCGCGTTTTTGAAGTTTTTTTTTAACAGCGTATGCGCCGTCCGTAAAATATCCTAGTGTGCATTGCTCCAAAGTACGCCGCAAGGACGTATTGGATTCCACGTGAACGTAAATGACGTCCAGCCCTATTCGCGAAGGACTTACGCAAACTACGTAGAATTTTCAAAACTCGGCGCGGGAACGACGGCCATACTTAACATTAGCTACGCCTCATACAGGGGTAACTATACGCTAAAAAAAAGCCTAACGTAAACGACGTAAAAAAATGCGCGGGCGGGACGTACGTTTCTGAATTGGCGTAAATACCTAATTTGAATATTCCTCGCGTAACTATACGGAAGCGCCACCTAGCAGCCAGCGTGATTATGCAGCCTAAGATACGACGGTGTAAGACACTTACACCGGTCGGATCTTAGGGAGATCTATGCGTAACTGATTCTCTGAATCAGGCGCATAGATACGACGGCCGGACTCAGAGATACGACGGCGTATCAGGAGATACGCCGTCGTATCTTGTTTCTGAATCCGGGCCACTGCATGCAAACACCCCCATCCTATCTCTTTACAATAAAGCCTCAAAAAGAAAACACTTGCTATTTTCTGTTGCTGGACCCCATTGCAGAGCCAATTCAACAAATTGTGTAATAGGTCTGCAAGGAGTCTGGTATTTGGGCTACAGCATTGGGCTGGGAGGTGGCGGGGTTAATAAAGGTTCTAATGTATGAAATTAAAACAATAAATAGTTGGACTCAGTGTAAAAAAATAAAAAAAATAAAAACAGGTTAGAGCCTTTCTTTATTTCAGTCTGAAAAAAATAATAATAATCTAATGATCTGCTCTGAATAATGAACCCCACTGGGATAAATCATCAAGCTGATCATAAACGTATAAAAAGGCCTGAGAATTATCCATAAGACGGAACACTGAGAGAGACCTCTGCCGGAGCATGGAGGTCCATGGAACACGGAGAATGAGACATTCCGTGTTATAACACCGATCATCGTATTCCCAGGACGAATGGTGAGACAAATAGGCATGTGCATTTCGTTTCGTTCCGAATCGAAATTCGGACGAATTTTTCATTATTCGGACATTCGGATGCATACGAATTCCCGAATTGCAATATTAATGAATTTACCGAATCCGAACGAACGTTTTCGATTCCGAATCGAAAACCCGCGGACGAAATTCGATCGGAATTCGAATTTTTTTTTTTTTTTTTTTTTTTTTTCGATCGAATTTCGTCCGCGGGTTTTCGATTTGGAATTCGAAAAAAAAAATTTTTTTTTTTTTTTGGAATTCCGTCCGCGGGTTTTCGATTTGGAAATCGAATTTTTTTTTTTCGAATTCCGATCGAATTTCGAAATTATATTCGAAGAGAGAATTTTCGAATTCGACCGGATTTTTCGAAATTCGGTCGAAAACGAACGAGTTCCGAAAACGAATTTAACACATGTAACGAACCTAACTTAACGAAATTAAATAAATAACGAATTAAAACGAAATGAAACGAAACTAAATTTTCCCTTTTGCACATGCCTAGAGACAAACAACATTCCACTTGTATCATTAATGATGACTTTCTATAGACAGCTGAGATCTGATATACACAATGATTTATGATTGTTTTACTGATTGATGTTTTATCATTTGTTATCAGTTTGTTATAACCGAGGTCCTTACAGGGACATAAAACACAATTTCCATCATCTTCATAATGTGCTTTATGTACAGGAGATGTAATGATGTCTGAGGAGGAATATGGAACATCTTCAGGAGATTCTTATCATAGAAAACAATGAGAATATTATTCTCTGATATATCACCTTCATTATTAAACACACAGAATATTCTCCATAGAACCCCGGGGCCCAACATCAGGATCTTTGGTAGATCCTGTGCAGCTGTCAGGTCTGGAAAGTCATTAGAGGAAGTATTGTTTTTCAATGCCAGTGATCTCTAGGTCTCATGTAACATCTTCAGTCTCTAATCACCCCTGTACTGAATCTGCAGTCTCTAAACATTTGTTGTAATGTGTCCTCAGTCTCTGATCATTTGTTGTAGTGTGTCCTCAGTCTCTGATCATTTGTTGTAGTGTGTCCTCAGTCTCTGATCATTTGTTGTAGTGTGTCCTCAGTCTCTGATCATTTGTTGTACTATGTCCTCAGTCTCTGATCATTTGTTGCAGTGTGTCCTCAGTCTCTGATCATTTGTTGTAGTGTGTCCTCAGTCTCTAATCATATGTTGTAGTATGTCTGCAGTCTCTGATCATTTGTTGTAGTGTGTCTGCAGTCTCTGAAATCTCTGAAGTCTCTGAAGTCTGCAGTCAGACTTGGTTTCTGTCAAATATCCACTTAGTTTCTCTGGGGATGATGTAGGGTGGTATTTGTGACATGAAATCCAAATTAGGTCAGATGTGCTGGGATTTTGTGCTGAATATCCTGCTCTGACCGTTCCTGTGAGAAAATTACTACGAGAAACATGGGAACAATTTGTGGGACACAGATGCTCAAATCAAGACACCACATCCCATGTACAGTATATTGGGAGGAAATGGAAAAGGGGGTAACAAACCCTGGGACTTTTAACGGTGTCAATCAAACAGTACTATAGACATAGTAAAAAAACAATTTTTTATTGTCTAAAATAGAACATTAAAATGTATACATAAATAACCATCCACAGAGGATATATCATGCTCAACCATGAGCTAAAGACCTGTGACCAGATTTCTTGACATGTTTCACTCTCAGCGAGCTTCTTCAGGAGCTGTACAGGTAATACTGAAAATCACAGAGAAATCACAGAGAAAATATATAGATGATGGGACAACACATTAGTGAATTATCATAAATAGAGAAATATTCATAATCATATTGAAATATCAGATGCCTCCAAAACCCCACCCATCGGCCAAGCGTTGGTCTGGAACATGCATGAGATACAAAGAGAGGAAATGGATAGCCGCACTCCAATAACCAAAAATGTTGTCTTTTTATTCAAACGAACAGCAAATGCATCACTTCACAAGGTCACAGCAAAGGAACAGGGGAACGGCCGACGCGTTTCACACTGAGCCAGTGCTTAATCATCAGCCATGATTAAGCACTAGCTCAGTGCGAAACGCATCGGCTGTTCCCCTGTTCCTTTGCTGTGACCTTGTAAAGTGATGCATTTGCTGTTCGTTTGAATAAAAAGACAACCTTTTTGGTTATTGGAGTGCAGCTATCCATTTCCTCTCTTCGTATCTCATGCATGGTCAGTGCATTGCCAGCACCCACGGTATCCTGAGTCAGTCTACTCCACATAGCGGCCCACCTGGAGCGGTGATCCTCTTTTTTCTCTAGTTGGTCTGGAACAGTTGTCCGTGGGGAATGGTGACTATGGACCAAATTGTCCCGGAGTGACCGTGATCTCTTGAACGTGATCTCTGGATAAGTATTAACCACTTAACCCCCGGGCCATATTGCTGGTCAAAGACCTCCTTTTCAATTGGGTTCATATGGGCACTATGAGAACCCCGATTTACAGGTGTACAATCAATCCGCCGGTTTTTGGTGAGCCCTAAGAGAATGCCTCCAACCTAGGAGCTGTCTTAATTTGTTTGGTTTGTTTTGCCCGTTTAATTTTAATTAGTTTGCGGTGCAATGTTTTCTCTGGCTTGCCAGGGTTTTTTCACTTTAGTAAGATGGCGTCTGGCGCTTCAGCGGCGTTGGAGATATCCCCGCTGACTTACTGCGCATGCGTGGAATCTCTCTGCTCTCATTGGCCAATGCTTGGCCGATGAGTGGGGTTTTGGAGGCACTCGCAATGTGTCCGCCTCCCGGCAGTGACATCAGATGCCGCCGGTTGGTATATATGAGCGCGGCAATGGCCACGATCTCTGGCTCTGCCTGGACAGCTGGGAGGAAGCATTGAATTTCTATCTGCTTCCACCCAAATGCACCAGCAGTATTCATCCTTATAGGTAATTCTTGCTTGTCTCATTTTTGATCTCTTGATTCAATTGCCTCTGTTGGACCATCTGCTTAATGATATTTGGTCATGACTTTGGCATTGCTTGCTATGTGCTATCTTTGATATTTGGTTTCCTTTTGATTTTTCTGACAGTATACTGGCTTCATGGTTGACTGCTCTGGCAATAGTGATTTTGGGACACTCTCCTAGTAAATCATGAATGCTATCCATATCCTAATTGGACGTTTGGAATATAGGATTGATTCTACTTTTGATATCCGATTGAACCAGGCAGGGGCGGACTGACAACTCATGGGGCCCCCGGGCAATAGAAGATTATGGGGCACCTGGACTTACAGATGGCCACCACGCCAGGAGGCAGTGCAGAGGCGGGGCAGCTAAAATCTCAGGATTTTCACATCAAAAGCATGTCGGTTTTGGACATATCAGGGACAGATGTAAAAAAAAACACAGATTTTGACATACTGTCCCTGGTTTTACTGAGCCTGGCAACCCTGATGGGGACCCCTAGTGGCATGGGGCCCTCGGGCAGTGCCCGAGTGACTCAATGGTCAGTCCGCCCCAGGTATATTTTCTCTACTAAAATGAGACATTTACATAGTAATCTATCATTGGTTAATGATCTATCTTGTTTTGTATATGACTCTTGAATGTGTTGTTTTTGAATTCTGTATTCAGATTCTGCTCTTCTATACTATGACCCAGTGATTGAATAGTATGAGGGGGGTGCGATTCATGGTTCCTATGGCAAGCTTTGGCGACATGCTATTTTTCATCAACAAGTTCTTCCTATTTTGAAATATGCATATATGGATTAGAACTGGCTGGATTTGGTGAGTGGTGCCTAAATTATACATTTGCATCTGACTTTATTATTGAAACTCATATACTCATTTATTCTATTGTTATGGATTCTGTATTCACATATTCCCTCACTGTTGACTATCTGATATTTCAATATGATTATGAATATTTCTCCATTTATGATAATTCACTAATGTGTTGTCCCATCCTCTATATATTTTATCTGTGATTTTCAGTATTACCTGTACAGCTACTGAAGAAGCTCGCTGAGAGCAAAACATGTCGAGCAATCTGGTCACAGGTCTTTAGCTCATGGTTGAGCATGATATATCCTCTGTGGATGGTTATTTATGTATACATTTTAATGTTCTATTTTGTACAATAAAAAAAATCTTTTTTACTATGTCTATAGCACTGTTTGATTGACACCGTTAAAAGTCTCAGGGTTTGTTACCCCCTTTTCCATTTCCTCCCAATATACGAGAAACATGGGCTGGAGGCCCTCACAACTCCTAGGGCCAGGTGGAAGTCTCTTGATCCAGTGATCTGTAACAATGATACTGGGCATGCTCTGGTGTTTTGGTAGCAGTGTGAGATGCACTGCAATTAGGGCTGGGCTGCTGGATACCTTGCACTCTTGCTGGCAAATGACTGCAGGCCTTAGTGAGGTGATCTCCCTGGGGACGAGGAACTGTGTGCATTAAAGGCCTCCTCTCAGACTACCATCCAAAGCACTGTGTGCAGTACAGACCTCCCCTCAGACCACCATCCAAAGCACTGTGTGCATTACAGACCTTCCCTCAGACCACCATCCAGAGCACTGTGTGCATTACAGACCTCCCCTCAGACCACCATCCAAAGCACTGTGTGCATTACAGACCTCCCCTCAGACCACCATCCAGCGCACTGTGTACATTACAGGCCTCCCCTCAGACCACCATCCAGAGAAATATGAGCATTACAGGCCTCCTCTCAGACCACCGTCCAGAGCCCTGTTTCCATTACAGACCTCCCCTCAGACCACCATCCAAAGCACTGTGTGCATTACAGACCTTCCCTCAGACCACCATCCAGAGCACTGTGTGCTTTTCAGGCCTCTCCTCAGACCACTGTTCAGAGCACTGTGTACATTACAGGCCTCCCCTCAGACAACCATCCAGAGAAATGTGAGCATTACAGGCCTCCTCTCAGACCGCCATCCAAAGCCCTGTGTCCATTACAGACCTACCCTCAGACGACAGTCCAGAGCACTGTGTGCATTACAGGCCTCCTCTCAGACCACCATACAGAGCACTGTGTACATTACAGGCCTCCCCTCAGACCACCATCCAGAGCACTGTGTGCATTACAGGCCTCCCCTCAGACCACCATCCAGAGCACTGTGTACATTACAGGCCTCCCCTCAGACCACCATCCAAAGCACTGTGCATTACAGGCCTCTCCTCAGACCACTGTTCAGAGCACTGTGTACATTACAGGCCTCCCCTCAGACAACCATCCAGAGAAATGTGAGCATTACAGGCCTCCTCTCAGACCGCCATCCAGAGCCCTGTGTCCATTACAGACCTACCCTCAGACGACAGTCCAGAGCACTGTGTGCATTACAGGCCACCTCTCAGACCACCATACAGAGCACTGTGTGCATTACAGATCTCAGCTCAGACCACCATACAGAGTACTGTGTGCATTACAGACCTCCTCTCAAACCACCATCCAGAGCCCTGTGTCCATTACAGGCCTCCCCTCATACCACCATCCAGAGCACTGTGTACATTACAAGCTTCCCCTCAGACCACCATCCAGAGAAATGTGAGCATTACAGGCCTCCTCTCAGACCACCGTCCAGAGCCCTGTGTCCATTACAGACCTCCCCTCAGACCACCATCCAGAGCACTGTGTACATTACAGGCCTCCCCTCAGACCACCATCCAGAGAAATGTGAGCATTACAGGCCTCCCCTCAGACCACCATCCAGAGCACTGTGTACATTACAGGCCTCCTCTCAGACCACCATCCAGAGAAATGTGAGCATTACAGACCTCCTCTCAGACGAGGGTCCAGAGCACTGTGTGCTGTAGCACTCCCCCCGAAGGGGGTGCTGAGCGGTAGGCATGTGCATTTCGTTTCGTTCCGAATCGAAATTCGGACGAATTTTTCATTATTCGGACATTCGGATGCATACGAATTCCCGAATTGCAATATTAATGAATTTACCGAATCCGAACGAACGTTTTCGATTCCGAATCGAAAACCCACGGACGAAATTCGATCGGAATTCGAAAAAAAAAAAAAATTCGAATCCAATTCGAAAAAAAATTCTATTCGAAAAGAGACTATTTGTTTTCGAATCCGGTCGAAATATTTTCGAATTCGACCGGATTTTTCGAAATTCGGTCGAAAAACTAACAAATTCCGAAAACGGTCTAAATATTTTCGAATTCGACCGGATTTTTCGAAAATTCAGTCGAAAACGAACGAATTCCGCAAACGAATTTAACACATGTAACGAATCTAACTTAACGAAATTAATTAAATAACAAATTAAAACGAAACAAAACAAATTTTTCCCTTTTGCACATGCCTACTGAGCGGGTTCTTAACCCCTTCCCCAAACCAACTTGTCCATCCTATAAAAGAAACAGGCAGGGGGAGGCGCAACTCTGAGTGTAGTATTAAAGTAGAAACATTTAATGCACAAGATTAAAAGCACTTACAGGATATAAGTGGAAGCCATGCTCATCAAGGGGTATAGAGTCCTGGCAGCTCTAATGTGTCCCACTGGCTCCACACACGTTCCGGATTCCTGGTGGAAAGAGTCTGGTGGATGTTGTTTTGTTGGATGGATGGCTGTGCTTCAGATGAACCAGGAAGCTCCACGCTGACCAGCTTGAACCGCGGAAGCGGAAATGACATCACCAGCACAGGGCGGGAGGAAGGGACCAGCACTGTCTGTATGAGGAAATAATTTACTAAATTTGTTTTACAATGAGAACTTACCTGTTATTCTCCTTCCTGAATAGTACTGTTATACCTCTCAAACATTGTTGGTTTGAATTAAGTTTCTTTGGGGACCAAAGCATTTCAGTGGGGGGAGTATGTAACACTGTGCATTGTTACTGTAATGCAGATTTGTATTTAACCCCACAATAGCAGTATTTAGCACATTACTGTATTACTGCTAATCACAGCTTTTAATACATTTGTATAGAGACTGATGGGATTTATATGCTGAAAGTAGACTTTTTCCCCACAGTTAAAGGGGTTGTAAAGCTTTGTGTTTTTTCACCTTAATGGCATCCTGTGCAATCTCGGGCCCCCCAGCCCCCCCGTTTTACTTACCTAAGCCACAAAACTCTGTGGGCTTGTTCCTGCGATGGTTTCCCCCAGCTTGAGGCGTCTCGCCTTTGGAGATTGATAGCAGTGCAGCCATTGGCTTCCGCTGCTGTCAATCAAATCAATGACGCAGCACCCCGGGGGGCAGGGGTCAAGTGATACAGTTGATGTCTATAGCCGCCGGCTATATCACAGGAGCGCACCCGCAAGCTAACCCCCTTGGGAGAGAGCTTCCCAGGAAGGGGGTTAGCTCTTGTGGGGAGGAGCCGAGACAGCCGCCGAGGGACCCCAGAAGACCAGGATCGGAGCCACTCTATGCAAAACGAACTGCACAGTGGAGGTAAGTATGGTATGTTTGTTATTTAAAAATATATATATACCTTTACAACCCCTTTAAGCTAAACAGAACGTCAAAATCCAGAGGCAATCACCGGGGGGGGGGGGGGGAATGAAGGGGAGTTGTAGAGAGACTTTGCTAGTGTAAGGAAGTGTATATGGGAGAGTTGTGTCAAGCCATGTGGGCCTAGACTGGACCGTGTTAGCCCAAGAAGCTGCAGAGTACACAGTTTAAGCGGATGATCGAGTACAGGAAGCAGACTTGTGGAGATCTGTTGTCTGCAGAAGGGTGAGAGCCTCTGCCAGCATAGCCACATCTTAAAGAGAACAGAGGGGCCCCTCATCACCGGACACTAATCGCTTTGTCGATCGTTATCTAAGGACTGGGTTAGAGGGTTCCTAACCTACTTTTCGACATTTTAAATTACAAGCAGTCGCTGCCATTCCGATACTTCAATTTACAGACAATCTTCAGCATAGGCCTCAACTAGTGATGCATGTGCCAGTGTCCCTTAGGCCCCTTCCACACTGGGCATGGGAGGTGCGGTAGGGGTATAGCGGCACATTTTTTAGCGCCACTATACTGTCGTATTTACCGATAGCGGTGCGGTTTTAACCCCCGCTAACGTCCGAAAAAGGGAGGTACATTGCCGGCAGTATTACCTTGGTTTCCCATTGATTTCAATGGGAAGGAGCGGTGTAGGAGCGGTAAACACCCCGCTCTTATACCGCTCCAAACATGCGGCTAGCAGGACTTTTGGAGCGGTCCTGCTAGTGCACCGCTTCAGTGTGAAAGCCTTTGGGCTTTCACACTGAAGACTGCAGGGCAAATTTTTTCAGGCGGTATAGCAGCATTATTTTTAGCACTAAACCGCCTGAAATACGTGTCAGGCCCCGTACACACGAGGAGACATGTCCGATGAAAACGGTCCGCGGACCGTTTTCATCGGACATGTCTCCTGGGAGCTTTTGGTCTGATGTGTGTACGGTGTGTACAAAATCCCCGCGGACACAGAACGCGGTGACGTAGAAGACACCGACGTTCTCAAACACGGAAGTGCAATGCTTCCACGCATGCGTCGAATCAATTCTACGCATGCGCGGGATTTCGGGACGCTGGTTACACGTCATAACCAGTGGACATGTCCGATTAGGTGTACTAACCATCGGACATGTCCGACGGACATGTTTCCAGCGGACATGTATAGAAGGGGGTGTAATGGCGCTTACCAGTTTATGGACGGAATAATCAAAAATAATAATAACTAATACGCACAGCAACGTATGGTAATTGACCAGTGCATCCAATAAAATGTGTTCCACTCCTAATTCCTCAAGGACTCCTCATACATCAACATCCATGATGTAAAGGATGGAAATAGTGAAAATAATGAAATCCAAAAATTATGACTCAAACACCAAATTAGAGTCATTCAATACAATAATGTGAAAACAATTGCAATAATGCGTGATAAAATCCAGTGCAAACACCAATTATGCAAATGATAAATGTGAATCAATAAATACTAATGATAAAATCCAAAAAGTGAAACAAACTTAATTTTTAAAAAATTTAGTAAAAATTGTGCACCAAAATATCGTGCCAGTGAATAAATAAATAATGTTCAGGCAATAAAAGTGTTCAGAAAAAACTCAGTGCTTGAAAAGGTTTTTTAAAGTGCAAAGAATTTTTTTTAAAATAAATAACGTGCTTGATTCAATAGTTCAATAGTTCCCAAAAAGTGCAATAGTGCTTTGGTCAAAGGATGATGCTGCAGTCCAACAACACACGATCCTTCAGTGTAGTAGTGCAGATCAAATATTAAGAAAATACTAGCCTCTCACCTCAAGAAAGGCTAATCAAACCTAAATGATGTAAATGGAGCCCAGCAGGTAAAGCTATGAATGAATGAATGAATGAATGACTTGTATAGCGCAACACATGCGAACTGAATCGCCTCTGGGCGCTTTTTCCAGCCAGAGTCTGCTTGGCTGGTGCGGTCATTTTACCCCGTAGGATCGTGACACGCTTGGGACACACAGTCATACACACAGATATACTGGGCCAATTTGGACAAGATCCAATTTACCTACCAGCATGTCTCCAGGCAGATGGTGTCGTGGTTGGGATTCGAACCAGTGACCCTTTTGCTGCTAGGCGAAAGTGCTACTCACTGCACCACTGTGCTGCCCTTCATGGATCCAGGACAGCTCAGCTTGCTTCACTCATCCGACCACAGTTTATCCAGACCGCTCTCCTAAGTCTTTGAATGCATAAAGTGCCAGCAGCAGATCCCAACATCCAGGAGGTATGTGTCGGAGCTTGCTAAAAAACTTTTGTCCGCTGGAAACCTGTCCGCTAGGCCGTACACACGGTCGGACATGTCCGCGGACCAGTTTCAGGCGGACATGTTTGACCGCGTGTACGCGGCCTCAGTGTGAAAGGGGCCTTACTACTGCAGACTACCATCTTTCAATAATTATTCTGGTCACTACCTGCAGGATTCTGAACTCAGTTAACTTCTTGGCTCTCTGCTAGGCAGAACTTTATAGCTGCATCCATCTATGTTCAAGCAATCTATCTAAAGAGGGAATTCTGTTGCTTGGGTTCAACTTAACTCTTTAAATCAGTGGTTCACAACCTTTCTAGTGCCGTGACCCCTTGATAAAATTTCCCAAGTTGTGGGGGACTCCTTACAGTAAAATGATTTCCGTAACCTGGGTTGTCAGCACCCAAAGCAAGACAAGTAATTTGTGCCCTTAACCCACGGACATTTTGCGCTCCCTGAGTCCCTTCCACTCATACAATATTACAACCCCTTATGGTACATTTTAGGATGTACCTCTCTTTCTCTTTGTTTTCCTTTCATTCCCTTGTATCTCTCTCTACTCTATCCTAATTTCTTGTTTTTTTTCCCCCCATCCCTCGCACTAGCCATCTTTCTTTCTCTTCCTTTTTCTTTGTTCCTCCACCTCTTTTCTTCACCCTTCCATGTATTCTCTATTTTTATTCCTTCTCTTACTCCTTGGGTGGGGGGCGGTGGTTGTGATCAGTGGCAGTGCTGGGGGGGGGGGGGAAGTTCTGATCGGCCAACTTAGTTGCTCTTGATCAAGGTCATCTGCTGATCTGAGAACTGCAGTGGGGACTTTTAATGGGAACTATAATCACAGGTAATGTTACTCACTGTGTCTCCGGCTTCACTGTGTCTCTGACTTTGTGGTGTCTTGTAGCAGTGACACCTCTACAGAAATCTCTAGTCTGTAATTATCAGGGGTTAATGCCGTTACGATATTCCATTCCATCAACCCAAGACAGCTTCTCGACACTCCACAATCCAGCAGACAAGACCCATTGGATTTCCCCCAGAATAACAAGACACAGCTCTGTTCTCTGGTTCCAAACAGAATGACACTTTAATGGTAAACTTAGGTTTCCTATATACAGTTAGAAAGCATGCTGCAGGAATCAAAGGGACAATGACACACTCCACCCACAACATTACACAATGGATGCTAACGAGTCCCCCTCAATCCACATCTTAGACAGACTTTCTGACTCCGTGATAAGCTATTCTCACCTGCTACAAAATACACATTCCTTTAGTGAACATAAGACAGATGTTTGACCTTTAGAGTGTGCTAACTCACAACACATATTAGCATCAATAGAACTTTCACACAATAGAGGGTTCGTTAGCATAGCACCATGAAATATCTTAGGAGCCAGGCTTAATTAACACAATAGACAATAGAATGCAATCACAGCAAGCTTTCATCACTACAGCCAGGTAGCTGGAGGTAATTAACATCTCAACAGTCTATGTTCCACATTGAAGGAGACACTCTATTGACCTGTTGGGGTCAGAATGAACAACTTGTAATATTTCAAGATATCCTGCAATACATGAATTATCATTACTGTCCCATCTCATGTAATCTATGATATCAGATCTCAGTCATCCTATGCCCCTAGTGGACATAGGATGACCCTAGACACAAGAGTCATTGGTGAAGCTGACACAGGAGTACCCCACATCCTTCAAGAGCCTCTGGGTCCCACGGGCCATACCGTTACAGGGTCTCCTCCAGCCCTTCCCACTTCACATTCCTCACCAGTCATCTGACCTCTAGTCTCTGCCCCCCAGCCATGCCGTGAACTGAATGGGCGGCTGCAAAGAGGCTGAGTGGGTGGCCATGGGCTCCAGGGATAGCCCTGCTTTGTGACAGCAAAACGGCTGGGAGAGAGGTGCAGGCTTCAGGAACAGCCCAGGATTTAGTGACCCTTGGAAAATCATCATTTGACCCCCAAGGGGATCCCGACCCTCAGGTTGAGAACCACTGCTTTAAATGAAAATTTGGTGGTGTCAGTTGGAATGGGGCTCCGTACTGGGCCTGGAGAAAAACAGAGGGCCCAAATATACTAGTGGCTCCTGTGGGGTAGCGCTACATGAACAGTGTATCTGATGTTTGATTGTCTCCTCCACAGATGGTGTATCTCGAGAACTGCACAGCCGTCACTGAAATTCTGTTCACCGGATTTAAAGCTTTTGAAGGCTTCAGGATCCCGATATTTGTTGTGTTTCTGATCATTTACCTTTTAATTTGCCTGGAAAATTTATTGATCATCTACATCATTTTTAGCAGCGCTTGTCTCAAGGCGCTGATGTTTTTCATAATTCAGAGCATGTGCGTATGTGATCTGCTGAACATCTCAAGCATTATTCCAAAATTCCTAAATGACGTTCTTCATGAGAGGCCGACCTTCACTGTCACTGGCTGCATTGTACAATGTCACGTGTACGGGACCACAGGAGATGTTTTGTGCCTTCACTATGTTTTAATGTCTTATGACCGATACTTGGCTGTATGTCATCCATTGCGCTATTCCTCTTTTGTGAATAATGAAATCTATCTTCGGGTGGTCATTGCGGTTTGGGTCTTCTCTGCCTCATTTACAAGTCTAATATCATTTTTTTTGAGTCGGGTACACTTTTGTGGCCGTAACACAATTCACCATTTCTTCTGCGACGCTTCTCCGTTCTTGGATCTGGCCACCTCCGATACAACGCAGGTCCGCCACCTTACTTCTGTAATAATCTTCTTTATGATATTGATCACGCTTTTGTCTGTTTTTGTATCATATGTTTATATAATTCATACAGTTTTTAAAATTCCCTCATCCTCCGGCAGGAAGAAGACCTTCTCTACGTGTAGCTCCCACCTCATTGTGTTCTCCATGCAGTACGGTCTTATCCTTGGTGTCTATCTGTTGCCAGCTAAGATAGTAACACCGCAGCTCACCAACACTTTCACATTCTTATGCTTTTTTTGGACCCCCTTAGTGAACCCGCTGATCTATACATTTAAAAATGAAGTGTTCCGTGCAGAATGCCTCAAAAAGATTAGGAGAGTGGATTGGATATTTTGACATTATTACACTTTCCTTTCAACCAAGCCTCTTTTTTGCTAACTTAAATCTGAACTCCAGACAAGTATAAAAGATATGCACTAACACAGCTTCACATTCATTAACACCTTGGCGCCAAGCACATTCAAACATGCGGCCTCTCTGTGGGCCAGGCATTGGTGCTGGATGTAACGGTCAGGGGTTAACGCCGTTTACGATATTCCATTCCACCAACCCACGACAGCTTCTCGACACTCCACAATCCAGCAGACAGGACCCATAAGAATTCCCCAGATGAACGAGACACAGCTCTGTTCTCTGGTTCCAAACGGATAGCTTTTAATGACAAACTCAGGCTCTTTTTATACAGTAAAAAGCATGCTGCAGTAATCAAAGGGACAATGACACACTCCACCCACAATATCATACAATGGGTACTAACGAGTTCTCCTCAATCCACATCTTAGACAGACATTCTGACTCCTCGATAAGCTATTCTCACCTGCTACACAATACACATTCCTTTAGTAAACATAAGTCAGACGTCTGACCTTTAGAGTGTGCTAACTCACAACACATATTAGCATCAATAGAACATTCACACAATACAGTGTTAATTAGCATCACACAATGAAATATCATAGGAGACAGACTTAATTAACATCTTAACAGTATGTGTCCCCACATTGAATGAATCACACTATTATTGACCTGTTGGGTTCAGAATTAACCATCTGTAATATTTCAAGATATCCTGCAATTCATTGTGAATTATCCTTAGTGTCCCATCTCATGTAATTCAAGATATCATTTCTCAGTCATCCTATGCCCCTAGTGGACATAGGATGGCCCTATACGCAAGAGTCATTGGTGAAGCTGAAACAGGAGTACCCCGCATCCTTCAAGAGCCTCTGGGTCCCAGGGGCCATACCGTTACACTGGAGTTTTTTGATCATATGACCGTTGTGACAGACAATTGCGGCATCACATGGTCAGAAGCCCCACCCCACTTCCCGCTGTTTCTAAACCCCTTAAAGGACCAGCAGAAACTGGTGCCAAGGGGTTATTCAAACTATTTCATGTATTATTATTTATTATTATTATTATTATTATGCAGTTTAAAGTGGTTTTAAACCCTTACATATACCCACTAAAGTGACTAGCCTGGGGCAATACACACAGATTAAATAAAATCTCCTACATAAGTTTTTTTATCTGCAGCACTCTGTTCTCTAAAGCCTTGTAAAACACACAGATCAAAAGCTATTTCTCATGCCCTCCTGAAGGCATGATATCACAAACTGCACAGCATACAGCAGGGAGCTGAGTGTAATCTGATAGTGGAGTTTATCGAAAAGGACACACCTCCTTCTACTCAGTCTCATAGGGAACCATGCACAACTGAGGCTGTCACCTTCTGTGTGCAAGGAGCTGAGTATAATCTGACACCGGAGTGCAGGGAAAGGACACAATTCCCTCTACACAGTCTCATAGGGAAAGGACACACCTCTCTATATGCAGTCTCATAGGTAAACATGCACAACTGAGGCTGTCACCTTCTTTGTGCAAGGAGCTGAGTATAATCTGAGACCAGAGTGCAGGGAAAGGACAAACCTCCCTCTATGCAGTCTCATAGGGAAACATGCACAGCTGAGGCTGTCCCCTTCTGTGTGCAGGGAGCTGAATATAATCTGAGACCAGAGTGCAGGGAAAAGACACACCTCCCTCTATGCAGTCTCATAGGGAAACATGCACAGCTGAGGCTGTCAGTCACCTTCTGTGTGCAGGGAGCTGAGTATAATCTGAGACCGGAGTGCAGGGAAAGGACAAACCTCCCTCTATGCAGTCTCATAGGGATACATGCACAGCTGAGGCTGTCCCCTTCTGTGTGCAGGGAGCTGAATATAATCTGAGACCAGAGTGAAGGGAAAAGACACAGCTCCCTCTATGCAGTCTCATAGGGAAACATGCACAACTGAGGCTGTCACCTTCTTTGTGCAAGGAGCTGAGTATAATCTGAGACCGGAGTGCAGGGAAAGGACAAACCTCCCTCTACACAGTCTAATAGGGAAACATGCACAGCTGAGGCTGTCAGTCACCTTCTGTGTGCAGGGAGCTGAGTATAATCTGAGACCGGAGTTCAGGGAAAGGACACACCTCCCTCTACACAGTCTCATAGGGAAACATGCACAGCTGAGGCTTTCATTCACCTTCTGTGTGCAGGGAGCTGAGTATAATTTGAGACCGGGGTGCAGGGGCAGTACACACCTCCCTCTACAAAGTCTCCTAGGGAAACATGCACAGCTGAGGCTGTCAGTCACCTTCTGTGTGCAGGGAGCTGAGTATAATCTGAGACCGGAGTTCAGGGAAAGGACACACCTCCCTCTACACAGTCTCATGGGGAAACATGCACAGCTGAGGCTGTCAGTCACCTTCTGTGTGCAGGGAGTTGAGTATAATCTGAGACCAGAGTGCAGGGAAAGGACACACCTCTCTCTACACAGTCTAATAGGGAAACATGCACAGCTGAGGCTGTCAGTCACCTTCTGTGTGCAGGGAGCTGAGTATAATCTGATACCGGAGTACAGGGAAAGGACACACCTCCCTCTACACAGTCTCATAGGGAAACATGCACAGCTGAGGCTGTCAGTCACCTTCTTTGTGCAGAAAGGGGGGGGGAAAGATGTCGTCTGAGATTCTGTGATGTTTGGATGACCTGTCAGAAGTGACTGACCCACATAGCAGAGAGAAGAGACTGAAATCACACTTGATGCTTCGGATTGATACAAGCACACATTACAGAAGGATATGCTCTGTTTATTTTTCATTTCAAAGGTTTACAACCACTTTAAGTACCCGGATTTGACCTGATATCAGCCTAATGCAGTCCCGGTACAGTATAGCTCCATCTAGGAGAGGAAGAAGCAGCACAAGGAGTCTGTCAGGTGTGCTACAGTGCTCATGTGCTAACAAGGAGCATGCTGATAATAATAAAGGGCGCAGAGTCATAGAGAAGATCATTAAACGGATGGCTCATCTTTCACTGTCCAGTCCAGTGGTGGCTGGTGCTCAAAATTTTTGGGGGGGCGCAAACAAACTGAAAAAAAAACATTAATTGCAGCCTCACTGTGCCCATCAAACGTAGCTACTGTGTCATCAAACGCAGCCACTATGCCCATCAAATGCAGCCACTGTGCCCATCAAACGCAGCCACTGTGCCCATCAATTGCCGCCACTGTGCCATCAAACGCAGCTACTGGACCCATCAATTGCTGACACTGTGTCCATCAATTGCTAACACTGTGCCCATCAATTGCCGCTACTGTGCCCATCAATTGCCGCTACTGTGCCCATCAACTGCTGCCAGTGTGCCCATCAACTGCCGCTACTGTGCCCATCAACTGCTGCCAGTGTGCCCATCAACTGCCGCTACTGTGCCCATCAACTGCTGCTACTGTGCCCATCAACTGTCAGTGTGCCCATCAACTGCCGCTACTGTGCCCATCAATTGCTGCCAGTGTGTCCATCAACTGCCGCCACTGTGCCCATCAACTGCTGCCAGTGTGCCTATCAACTGCTGCTACTGTGCCCATCAAATACGGCCAGCGTAAATCCCCCCTAGCCCGGCACTTACCTTGTCTCGGTGGGGCAGCGGGTCACGTCGGCAATGTCCTCCAGGGTCCTTGGTCTCTTCTCCCGCCCTCTCTTCCGGTCCTCTGCTATAATTGGACGCCTGATTGGCAGCGTCCAATCACAGCGCCTGTCGTTTCAGCCAATCAAGTGACAGGTAACAGATCCGATTACCTGATTGGCTGAGAGGTGCTGCGGCTTCAGTGTTAGGAAAAGGATTCATTCTCTTTCCTAACACAACACTGAGTGAACAGCGAACGCCCAGCATGGCGCCCGCTGTTCACTGTTTTGGATGCTTATTAGAGCCTACGGCTCTAATCAGGTGCCTCCAAAAAATACTCTGCCGCTGTAATTCAGGTACCCGGCACCCGACAAGGGGCTGGACACCTGAATAGTGGGTGGCAGCAGCGACCATACATAGATTCATGCAATGCATGTGGTGTGTTGATAGAGCGGTGCCAGGAGAAAGGGGGCGCCCAATGCGCCCCTTATGCACGCACCGCCACTGGCCCAGTCCGAGGCTGGGGGCAGGACACGACTTGAAAGTGTTACACAACTGCAGCAAATAAAAATAAGGGCAAAATAATTCACGAGAATATAGGCATTGGTGACTCATCCAAAGCAGTCAGAGGTAGGTGACAAAAAACAATCCTGCATTAGTCACACTAACCAAATCATCTTATCCGATTTGATAGTAGTCATAGATATAATATTAAATACTACTATCTGCATTCCTCTAAATTAATACTGCATATCAAAAATGGGAGAGAAAGAATTGGTCAGAAAGGAATACGGATACATATGACTGCAATTTATTAAAGCGGATGTGCCACTAAAAAACTATATTAAAAGCAAGCAGCTACAAATACTGCAGCTGCTGACTTTTAATATAAGGACACTTACCTGTCCTGGAGTCCAGCGGTGATCGCAGCAGATGACGAGCCGATCGCTCGTCACCCTGCTGCTCCCCCCTCCATCCACGGTGAGGGAACCAGGAAGTGAAGCGCTCCGGCTTCACTGCCCGGTTCCCTACGGCGCATGCGCGAGTCGCGCTGCGCCCACCGATTGGCTCCCGCTGTGTGCTGGGAGCCGAGTGTTCCCAGCATACAACGGGGGGGGCGACGGGAAGCGGAGGAAAAACCCGTCCTTTGCCCGTATCGTAGGGCCGGAAGTGGGTGCAGATACCTGTCTGTAGACAGGTATCTGCACCCCCCTCCCCCCTGAAAGGTGTCAAATGTGACACCGGAGGGGGGGAGGGTTCCGATCAGCGGGACTCCACTTTAGAGTGGAGATCCGCTTTAATTATCCACATAAAAACACATTAAATAACACAAAAAGTGCCAGTATCTCCACAGCACTAGTAAAATTAGACGTTAGTCTAAACAAGGACAGGTGGCCACAACAGCCATACACACAGCGTACATACACCTGCAGGAATCATAGAGCTGGAGCATGGTAAAGAATATCACAGGGCTGGATTGAGGATAATATAGCCGCAAACAGATCTGTGAAGCTAGGTACAGTTCAAGTCAAATTCTATCACCAGTTCATAGAGGACTATTCCACATGGAGATGAAGTTGATTAAACTACAATTCAATGGTGGACAGCAGCAAGTGAGTCATTGGAAACACTGCTAGTTTGGCAGTGATAGGTGCGATTACCATGTAATAGGATCTGTTTGAACCAAGCAAGGATTGCTGTACTGGCTGCAATCAGCAAGATGTACCATAAATCGGTACAGCTGAAAAACAAGATCACAATATCACAGAAACTGCTTATTGCTCAGATCTTACCACCCTTGGAAAATAGTCAGTTTCTGTAGATTGCAGAGCTCCCTCTGGTTACAAAAGCCGGCGTTTCTGCAAGGTCCTCCAGCAGTAGGATAGGAAGTGCACCTTCAATTCAGGTCCTCGGCATACAGGAACCAGAGGGTTGAGTTCCAGGGTTTTGGTTCCAGGGTGAATGAATGCCTTTGTAATGCCTTTGATGCCTTTGTAAAGAGGCCAGTAGATGGCAGTGTAAATAGGCAATAAGAAGTCAGCATGCAGTTTCAAATCCTTGCTGTGTATCTCAGGATAGTGTCCATGCAGTGATGTATGCTGGATAAGGATGAGCTCTGGCGTGTTCACATAGAACACGTGCAGAGCCCGCCAGGAAGTGTGCACGGCGCTGCGCTAATAACAGTCAGGGAGACATTTCACGATCCCTGCAGCCGAGCATCGGGACAATGTCTCCCTGGCTGTGATTAGCACAGCGCCGTGCACACTTCCTGGCGGGCTCTGCATGTGTTCTATGCGAACTCGCCGGGGCTCATCCTTAATGCTGGAGTATAAATAAATTCTCAAGTTGGGAGAGAGGGCCCCCAGTAAAAATATAATCAGGTGGCTGGAATGATGGTCAGTCCTGCTTTGTCGCTGATAAGCGTAATGCTTACATGTTTCGATCCTAACGGATCTTCATTGGAGCACCCGTTAGGATCGAAACATGTAAGCATTACGCTTATCAGCGATGAAGCAGGACTGACCATCATTCCAGCCACCTGATTATATTTTTACTGGGGGCCCTCTCTCCCAACTTGAAAATGTATTTATACTCCAGCATACATCACTGCATGGACACTATCCTGAGATACACAGCAAGGATTTGAAACTGCATGCTGACTTCTTATTGCCTATTTACACTGCCATCTACTGGCCTCTTCACAAAGGCATCAAAGGCATTACAAAGGCATTCATTCACCCTGGAACTCAACCCTCTGGTTCATGTATGCCGAGGACCTGAATTGAAGGTGCACTTCCTATCCTACTGCTGGAGGAACTTGCAGAAATGCCAGCTTTTGTAACCAGAGGAAGTTCTGCAATCTACAGAAACTGACTATTTTCCAAGGGTGGTAAGATCTGAGCAATAAGCAGTTTCTGTGATATTGTGATCTTGTTTTTCAGCTGTACCGATTTATGGTACATCTTGCTGATTGCAGCCAGTACAGCAATCCTTGCTTGGTTCAAACAGATCCTATTACATGGTAATCGCACCTATCACTGCCAAACTAGCAGTGTTTCCAATGACTCACTTGCTGCTGTCCACCATTGAATTGTAGTTTAATCTACTTCATCTCCATGTGGAATAGTCCTCTATGAACTGGTGATAGAATTTTACTGGAACTGTACCTAGCTTCACAGATTTGTTTGCGGCTATATTATCTTCGAACCAGCCCTGTGATATTCTTTACCATGCTCCAGCTCTTTGATTCCTGCAGGTGTATGTAAGCTGTGTGTATGGCTGTTGTGGCCACCTGTCCTTGTTTAGACTAACGTCTAATTTTACTAGTGCTGTGGAGATACTGGCACTTCTTGTGTTATTTATTGTGTTTTTATGCGGATAATTAATAAATTGCAGTCATATGTATCCGTATTCCTTTCTGACCAATTCTTTCTCTCCCATTTTTGATAAATAAAGGGGCTAGATTCAGGTAGCCGGGCGCATTTTTACGGCGGCGTAGCGTATGGTATTTACGCTACACCGCCGTAAGTCAGAGAGGCAAGTGCTGTATTCACAAAGCACTTGCCTCCTAAGTTACGGCGGCGTAGCGTAAATGGGGCCGGCGTAAGCGCACCTAATTCAAATGAGGATGAGGGGGCGTGTTTTATGTAAATGGGTGGTGACCCGACGTGATTGACGTCTTTTACGAACGGCGCATGCGCCGTCCGTGTACATATCCCAGTGTGCATTGCTCCAAAGTACGCCGCAAGGACGTATTAGTTTCGAGGTGAACGTAAATTACGTCCAGCCCCATTCACGGACGACTTACGCAAACGACGTAAACATTTCAAATTTCGACGCGGGAACGACGGCCATACTTAACATTGGCTTTATCTTTACACGGCGTATCTCTTACGGAAACGGCGTATCTTTACTGCAACAGGCAAGCACACGTTCGTGAATCAGCGTATCTAGTCATTTACATATTCTACGCCGAAATCAACGGAAGCGCCACCTAGCGGCCAGCGGAAAAATTGCACCCTAAGATACGACGGCGCAGGCCGTCATATCCTAGCTAGGTTAAAGTGTATCTCAGTTTGAGCATACGCTTAAACTTACGATGGGCTTAGATTCCGAGTTACGCCGGCGTATCTAATGATACGCACGCGTAACTCTTTGTGAATCTAGCCCAAGGTCTCCTGCATGGCCAGAGCTGTGTAAATCTCAGGACTGATTGACCAGAAATACTAATCCTTTGGCGTTGAAAATAGCGCCAATATAATGTATGTGTTTCATTTGTGTATTTTCACTGTTTGGTATTTCAATAAAGAAACAATTAAAGCTGAACTCCATGCAATGGTCATATCAATAAAATATAACTGTCTACTAGAGTTGGGCGAATGGTTTGGGCCGAGCAAAACTTCGGCCGAACATCGTCTGTGTTGCACAATGCATTCTGAGCCCTGACTAGGCAAAGCTTTGGCCAATCAGGGCGCAGTGAATAGCTGGTTGTTAAGGAGCAGGATCGGGAAGCCGGCTGCCGCGTCCTAAAGAAGCAGTGAGTCATCTGCTGTCAACAGGATTCTTTACTGACAGCTGAAAAAAACAAATATTGCTGCCAATAAAAAAGCGAAAAAATAAAACGACGTGGGGGTCCCCCTCCCAATGCATACCAGGCCCTTTGGTGCATGCAGGATCGGTGATGTCACAGGGGGGGCGATGCCACGGATAACGTCGCCAGGTGGCTCCTCCCTTACCTATACACAGTAAGAACTGTCAAACAGCAAGTCAGGCATTCGGCGGTTTGCCTTACTTGACGGTGGAGCCTTTTTTTTGCGGGTCTTTTTAAGGTCCGGCAGGGTCATTGTCGTGATTGATGATGGATTTACATCGGGGGGACACTGTTTTTTCATTTTTTGGTGAATGTGTACCCCATACTCATTCACATAGAGGGGGCAGGATCTGGGGGCCCCCTTTGTTAAAAGAGGCTTCCAGATTCCAATAACCCCCTGCCTGCAGACCCCCCTCAACCACCGACCAGGGTTGTGGGCATGAGGCCCTTGTCTCCATCAACATGGGGACAAGGTGCTTTGGGGTGGGGGGAAGAGCAAAGCACGAACCCCCCCCCCCCCCCCATGTTAATGACATGTGGCCTTGTATTATTTTTTTATACACAATTTATATAGCGCCAACAGTTTACACAGCATTTACAATGTAGAGGGAGGACAACACAATTACAGTACAGTTCAATACAGAAGGTACAGGAGGGCCTGGCTCATAGAGCTTACATTCTAAAGGGAGGGAGTGGTGGTACAAAAGGTAATAGCTGCGGAGAATGATTTGATGGGGGTGGTATGGTTTAGTATGGTATGCTGGGTGGTATGGTTTAGTATGGTATGATGGGTGGTATGGTTTAGTATGGTATGCTGGGTGGTATCTTTTAGTATGGTATAATGGGTGGTATGGTTTAGTATGGTATGGTGGGTGGTATGGTTTAGTATGGCATGATGGGTGGTATCTTTTAGTATGGTATAATGGGTGGTATGGTTTAGTATGGTATGGTGGGTGGTATGGTTTAGTATGGTATGATGGGTGGTATGGTTTAGTATGGTATGCTGGGTGGTATCTTTTAGTAGGGTATAATGGGTGGTGTGGTTGAGTATGGTATGATGGGTGGTATGGGTCAGGGGGGCACTTATTCATCTCCCCTTTCCCGACCTGCCAGGCTGCATGCTCGGATAAGGGGCTGGTATGGGGTTGGGGGGGGGTATTTTCATATTGCCTGAAATGTTATTTTATAGCAAGCAATTTAAATGTCGCAATGTCACAGTCACGATAATAATCGCAAATCACCACCATTACTAAAAAAAAAAAAAAACAATATTAATAAAAATGCCACAAATCTATCCCCTATATTGTAGACACAGTGGGCCAGATTCACGTAGGAGAGCGCATCTTTGTGTGGGCGTAACGTATCCTATTTACGTTATGCCTCCGCAACTTTGACAGGCAAGTGCAGTATTCACAAAGCAAATTGCGGCGGCGTAGCGTAAATACGCCAGTGTAAGCCCGCCTAATTCAAATGTGGAAGATGTGGGCGTGTGTTATGTAAATGTATTGTGACCCCACGTAAATGACGCTTTTTACGAACGGCGAATGCGCCGCCCGTGAAATTATCCCAGTGCGCATGCTCCAAATTAACCCGCAAAAAGCCAATGCTTTCGACGTGAACGTAAATGATGCCCAGCCCTATTCGCAAACGACTTACGCAAACAACGTAAAACGTGAAAAATTTGACGCTGTTCCAACGTCCTTGCCTAACATTGGTACACCTCATCTATGCCTCATAGAGCAAGGGTAACTTTACGCCGGAAAAAGCCTAGCGTAAACGGCGTATCTGTACTGCGTCGGCCGGGCGTACGTTCGTGAAAAGGCGTATCTAGCTGATTTAAATATTTCTAGGCGTAAATCAGCGTACACGCCCCTAGCGGCCAGCATAAATATGCAGTTAAGATACGACGGCGTAGGAGACTTACGCTGGTCGTATCTTAGAGAAATTTTGGCGCATCTGATTCTTTGAATCAGGCGCCAAGATACGACGCCTCACACTCAGAGATACGCCGGTGTATCTGGAGATACGCCGTCGTATCTCCTACGTGAACCTGGGCCTATAACTTTAATGCAAACCAATCAATAAACGCTTTTTGCGATTTTTTTAACAAAGATATGTAGAAGAATACGTATCGGCCTAAACTGAGGAATGAATGTTTTTTTTTTTTTTTGTGATATTTATTTTAGCAAAAAGTAAAAAAAATATAGATTTTTTTTAAATTGTCTGTATTTTTTGGTTTATAGCGCAAAAAATAAAAACCACAGAGGTGATAAAAAAAACCAAAAGAAAGCTCTATTTGTGCGGAAAAAAAGGACGTAAATTTTGTTGGGGAGCCATGTCGCACGACCGCGCAATTGTCAGTTAAAGCGACGCAGTGCCGAATCGCAAAAACTGCTCTGCGAGATGGCCTGGGGCTTAAGTGGTTAATAGGGTTTGGATCAGGATTTTTTTTTTCTCTTCAGGAGTTCTGGTGTTAACCGAAGAGGGGTTTGGTCTATCCCTACTGTCTACAGAAGACATACTGGCCCAGATTCAAGTAGAATCGCGCAATATTTGCGTGGGCAAAGAGCAAATTTTTTTCTCTGCGCCCACGCAAATATTGCGCTTTGCCCGCGATTCACGGAGCAGTTGCTCCGTAAATTGCGCGGGCAATATGCTAAGCAGCCGGGCGCAAGGCTGCCTAATGTAAATGATCCCGCCGGGGGCGGGAATCATTTAAATTAGGCGCGCTCCCGCGCCGAGCGAACAGCGCATGCTCCGTCGGGAAACTTTCCCGACGTGCATTGCGGCAAATGACGTCGCAAGGACGTCATTTGCTTGTAAGTGAACGTGAATGGCGTCCAGCGCCATTCACGGTTCACTTACGTAAACGACGTTAAATTTGAACGTTGCGAGCGGGAGGCGCAGCTATACTTTAGCATTGGCTGCGCCTGCTATAGCAGGAGCAACCTTATGCTAAAGGCGCCGTACGGAAACTCCGTACCTTGCGTGAGAAGGGCCCGCGCAACTTTTGTGAATCGGTGGTAGTATGCAATTTGCATACTACACGCCGATCACAAAGGCCGCGCCCCCTAGCGGCCAACGCAAGAATGCAGCCTGGGATGTGAAGGCATAAGGAGGCTTATGTTTGTCACATCCTAGGCTGCATTCGGTGTAACGAGGTTCCTGAATCAGGAGCACTCGTTACACCGGAGCAAGTAAGCACTTATGGTGCTATGGTTGCGCGGGCGCAAGTGCTTCTTGAATCTGGGCCACTGTATGTGAGAATGGGAAATAAATTCCTATATCTTCACAGACCGATACAATGAGGAATGGCTTTTGAAGTGTCTGAGCAGAATGTAACTGTAGTCAAGAAACCCTGAATTTGGAAAGTTCTCTTTGAAATAAAGTATTCTGTATGGTATGTTGAACCTAAGTTAAAATACTATTATTTAATATATATGATGTATATATCTATAAATGATGGGAATAAAGTAAACTCAATTAACAAAATATACTGTACAACTATAAACAAAAAAAAGACCAACAATTTTGAAAAAAACGACGGTATCTCACAAAAGTGAGTACACCTCTCAAAAATTGTGTAAATCTTTTCATGTGACAACACTGAAGAAATGACACTTTGGGCCAGATTCACGTAGAATCGCCCTACGCTGCGGCAGCGTAACGCATTACATTTATGTTGCACCGCCGCAAGTTTTCAGCGTAAGTGCTTGATGCACAAAGCACTTGCCTGTAAACTTGCGGCGGCGTAGCGTAAATCCGCCCGGCGCAAGCCCGCCCAATTCAAATGGGGCGGGGACCATTTAAATTAGGCGCGTTCCCGCGCCGAACGTACTGCGCATGCTCCGTCCCTAAAATTTCCCGACGTGCATTGCGCTAAATTGGTTTCGACGTTAACGTAAATGGCGTCCAGCGCCATTTACGGACGACTTACGCAAACGACATGAAATTTTAAATTTCGACGCGGGAACGACGGCCATACTTAACATTGGCTAGACCACCTAGAGGGCAGGTTTAGTTTTACGCCGCGTATCTCTACGAAAACGACGTAAATTTACAGCGACGGGCAAAGCGTACGTTCGTGAATCGGCGTAACTAGTCATTTGCATATTCTACGCCGACCGCAATGGAATCGCCACCTAGCGGCCGGCCTGGAATTGCAGCCTAAGATCCGACGGTGTAAGTCACTTACACCTGTCGGATCTTAGGGCTATCTATGCGTAACCTTATTCTATGAATCAGGCGCATAGATACGACAATCGTATCTCAGAGATACGACGGCGTATCAGGAGATACGCCGTTGTATCTCTTTTGTGAATCTGGCCCTTTGTATCTACAATGTTGTGTAGTGAGTGTACAGCTTGTATAACAGTGTAAATGTGCTGTCCCCTCAAAATAACTCAACACACAGCCATTGAGGTCTAAACCGCTGGCAACAAAAGTGAGTACACCCTTAAGTGAAAATGTCCAAATTGGGCCCAATTAGCCATCTTCCCTCCCCGGTGTCATGTGACTCGTTAGTGTTACAAGGTCTCAGGTGTGAATGGGGAGCAGGTGTGTTAAATTTGGTGTTATCGCTCTCACTCTCTCATACTGGTCACTGGAAGTTCAACATGGCCCCTCATGGCAAAGAACTCTCTGAGGATCTGAAAAGAATTGTTGCTCTACATAAAGATGGCCTAGGCTATAAAAAGATTGCCAAGACCCTGAAACTGATCTGCAGCACGGTGGCCAAGACCATCCAGCAGTATAACAGGACAGGTTTCACTCAGAACAGGCCTCGCCATGGTCGACCAAAGAAGTTGAGGTCACGTGCTCAGCGTCATATCCAGAGTTGAGGTTGTCTTTGGGAAATAGACGTATGAGTGCTGCCAGCATTGCTGCAGAGGTTGAAGGGGTGGAGGGGGGTCAGAATGTCAGTACTCAGACCATACGCTGCACACTGCATCAAATTGGTCTGCATGGCCCAGAAGGAAGCCTCTTCTAAAGATGATGTATGCAGATGATCATGTACAAATGTACGCAGATGATCATGTACAGATGTGCGCAGATGATCATGTACAGATGTGCGCAGATGATCATGTACAGATGTGCGCAGATGATCATTGGGATATGTGATTTTACTGTTACATATGTGGGGGGACAGGTGTTTTTATTGTGTGGGGACATGTGTTTTGGGGACATGTGTTTTGGGGACACTATTTTGGGGACTTTGTGTGTTTATATTGTGTTGGGACATGTGTGGGGACAATGGGCCGGTGATCAGTGTGTAAAAAGCTGCAAAAAAACTGTTCATACTCACTGATCACTGGCCGGCTGCAGCGATCCGCTCTCCTCACCGACAACTTCTGTGTGAGGAGAGGAGAGCCGAACGCCTACCAACAGGCTCTCTATTTACATCACATGACGGCTGTGATTGGACACAGCCGTCATGTGATCAGGAGGGCCAATCACAGAGCCCTCCTGCCGATCGGAGATGCGCTGTGTCCGGGTGATACGAGCGCATTGGGATCGCGAGCGTGATCCCCCTCCTTCTGAGGGACATTTCTGAATGTCCACTCAGAAGGAGGAAGCGCCCACCCGGCCGTATATGTACAGGGGCAGATCCACAAAGATCTGCCTATCTTTAGGCAGGCGTAGCATATCTAAGATACACTACGCCGCTGTAACTTACTTTTTCTTCTTGTGAATCCTCAAAGAATCCGCGCGGTAAGTTACGGCGGCGTAGTGTTTCTATTGCAGCGTAAGGGCGCGCAATTTCAAATAGGAGTGATGGGGGCATGTTCTATGCAAATACGTTGTGACCCGACGTAAACAACGTTTTTTTTTAACTGCGCATGCGCCGTCCCTGGGGGTATCCCAGTGCGCATGTTCGAATTTAAACCAGAACCCGCCAATGCTTACGACGGTGACGTCATTCTACGCAAATTCCTATTCGCGAACGACTTACGCAAACAACGTAAAAAATTCAAAATTGTATACGGGAAGGACGGCCATACTTAACATTGAGTACGCCTCATAACAGCAGCTTTAACTATACGCCGGAAAAAGCCGAACGCAAACGACGGGGAAAAAAAGCGACGGGCCGGCGTTCGTTTGTGGATCGCCGTAAATAGCTCATTTGCATACTCGACGCGGATTACGACGGGAACGCCACCTGGTGGACGCCGAATTGCATCTTAGATCCGATGTAAAAAAATGCGAGGGGCGCTCGCACGTTCGTGGATCGTCAGAAATAGCTAATTTGCATACTCGACGCCGAATACGACGGAAACGCCACCTAGCGGCCGCCGGAAAATTGCATATTAGATCCGACGGCGTACGAAGACGTACGCCTGTCGGATCGATCCCAGATGCCGTCATATCTTGTTTTGAGGATTCAAAACAAAGATACGACGCGGGAAATTAAAAATTACGCCGGCGTATCAGTAGATACGCCGGCGTAATCCTTTTGTGGATCTGCCCCACAGTGTCCGGTTGGCTGGGTGGGAGGTGGTTAAACATTTGTCATAGGTGCAGCTACAATTAAATATTTATCCGTCTTCATTGCTGTAAAATATATATTTATTCAATAAAAAAAAAAAAAAGATATAAAACATCATTTCAAAATTTTAGAAATATTACAAACAAAATTGGCCCTGAACCATTGCCGTTAAGCCCCGGGCCTGTTTTTCAGATTCGGTGTTTACAAGACTAAAACATTTTTTTTGCTATAAAATTACTTAAAACCCCCAAACATTATATATTTTTTTCTAACACCCTAGAGAATAAAATGGCAGTCATTGCAATACTTTTTGTCACACCGTATTTGCGCAGCGGTCTTACAAGCGCACTTTTTTTGGAAAAAATTTACTTTTTTAAATTAAAAAATAAGACAACAATAAATTTGGCCCATTTTTTTTATATATTGTGAAATATAATGTTACGCCGAGTAAAATGATACCCAACATGTCACGCTTACAAATTGCACCCACTCGTGGCATGGCGTCAAACTTTTACCCTTAAAAATCTCGATAGGTGACGTTTAAAAAATTCTACAGGTTGCATTTTTTGAGTTACAGAGTAGGTCTAGGGCTAGAATTATTGCTCTCGCTCTAACGATCGCGGCGATACCTCACTTGTGTGGTTTGAACACCGTTTTCATATGCGTTCGCTTCTGCGCGCGAGCTCGTCGGGACGGGGCGCTTTAAAAAAAAAATGTTTGGTTTTCGTATTTATTTTTATTTATTTTACAATTTTTAACACTGAAATAAAAAAAAAAAAATTATCACTTTTATTCCTATTACAAGGAATGTAAACATCCCTTGTAATAGAAAAAAGCATGACAGGTCCTCTTATATATGAGATCTGGGGTCAAAAAAACGTCACATCTAATATTTAGACTTAAATGCAAAAAAAAAAAAAAAAAAATTGAAACTGTCATTTTTTTCAAATGACAAAAAAAAAAATGTGCCTTTAAGACGCTGGGCGGGACTGACCTTTTGATGTCACTTCCGCCCAGCAGAGCTATGGGGGAGGGGCTGCCGGATGGTCGCGATCCCCTCCGCCGCTACCGACGGCTCCGGTAAGCGGCGGAGGGCGCGGGACAGCGGCGGGAGGGGGGGGGGGCCCTCTCCCGCCACCGATAACGGCGATCTCGCGGCGAATCCGCCGCGGAGACCGCCGTTATCGTGTACAGGACCGTCGGCACTAAAGATGGATACCTCAGTTGTGGCAGCAGCTGCTGCCGTTACTGAGATATCCATCTTTAAAAACAGGACGTATTTTGACTGTGGGCTGGAAACCAAGTGGTTAACAAGGTTCATGTAATATTTGTTAATTTATTAGGAATGAATTCTGAATATACACAATCGTTTCATTTCAGTTTTTGTTGTCTGCAAAGCTTTATGGATTTCTTGGTTGCGCAGGGTGTAAATGATGGGGTTCATTAGGGGGAGCACCAAATAGTATACAAAAGAGGACGCATTGTAGGCTTTAAAAGTCATCGGCAGCAGAGATTGGATAAACGGTATTCCGAAATAAATACTAATCACCAGGAGGTGGGAGCTGCAGGTGGAGAAGGTTTTCCGTCTCCCGGATGACGACTTTATCCTGAGGATGGCGATAATAATGACTAAGTACGACAGAACAATAAACACGAAAGGTACATTAAGAAGGTTACTGATCACCGAGCCCACCAATTCGATGGGCCCCGTGTCCGATGTCACACAAGCTGTAGTGAACGTTGTGTATTCACAAAAAAAAGATTCGATAGTAATCGGGCCACAATATTCTAGATGACTTAAGTAGTAAAATAATACCGCCACGACTAAAACCGAAGTTATCCAAAACACAACGACTAAATACAGGCACAGTCTATTGTGCATGAGGGCGGAGTATCTCAGCGGCTTACAAATCGCCAAATACCTGTCATAGGACATCAAAGTCAGCAGGAACGTTTCAATGACCAATATACCAAGCACTACGTTGATCTGGAGGAGACAGCCAACGTAGGAGATGACCCCTCTTCCTGATAGGATGTTGTACAATATTGACGGAGACATATTGGTGACGCTGACAAACTCACACAAGAGAAAATTGCTGATCAGGAAGTACATGGGGGAGTGGAGACGAGGACTTTTCCATATTAGAGAGATGATCAGGAGGTTCTCAATGGAGGTAACGGTGTACATGATCAATAACAGGAGGAAGAGTGGGATTTTATAGTCACTAAGGCCTTCAAACCCAACAATCAGAACTTCCACAACAATTGTGCGATTCCTTTGATGCGTCACCTGTTGAAAATTTGAGAGAAGTTATTAACCACTTAACCCCCGGACCATATTGCTGGTCAAAGACCAGAGCACTTTTTGCGATTCGGCACTGCGTTGCTTTAACTGACATTTCCGCGGTCGTTAGGGTGACCACATGTCCCGGATTGCCCGGGACAGTCCCGCATTTTGCAGGTCTGTCCCGGGCACATTCAATCCAGGGCAATACAGTGTCCCGGAATGAAACTGACACAGCCACCCCCAAGCCAAACTAATGCCCCCAAAAAAGGCTGCCACATCATCGCTTTACTCACTGACAGTACTTGTCCTGGCCGGGAATGCCTGGAGGAGCATAATGCTTATTGGAGAAATCATAAATCCTGTCTCTTGTGTCCAAACACTGTGCTGCGATTAGTTACAGCACAGGCTGATTTTTGGGATGGGAGGGTGTCCCTGAATGGTAGATTGGAAATTTGGTCACCCTAGCGGTCGTGTGACGTGGCTCCCAAACAAAATTGGCGTCCTTTTTTCCCCACAAATAGAGATTTCTTTTGGTGGTATTTGATCACCTCTGCGGTCTTTAGTTTTTGCGATATAAACAAAAATAGAGCGACAATTTTGAAAAGAATTCAATATTTTTTACTTTTTGCTATAATAAATATCCCCCAAAAATATATAAAAAACGTTTTTGTTCCTCAGTTTAGGCCGATACGTATTCTTCTACCTATTTTTGGTAAAAAAAAATGCAATAAGCGTTTATCGATTGGTTTGCGCAAAATTTATAGGCCCAGATTCAGGTAGATTGGCGTATCTATGCGGTGGCGTAACGTATCCGATTTACGTTACGCCGCCGCAAGTTTTTCAGGCAAGTGCTTTATTCACAAAGCACTTGCCTGTAAAGTTGCGGCGGGGTAGCGTAAATCACCCGGCGGAATTCAAATTCGGCCCGTAGGGGGCATGTATCATGTAAATGAAGCACGTCCCCGCGCCGAACGAACAGCGCATGCGCCGTCCGTAAAATATCCCAGTGTGCATTGCTCCAAATGACGTTGCAAGGACGTCATTGCTTTCGACGTTAACGTAAATGACGTCCAGCCCCATTCACGGACGACTTACGCAAACGACATAACTTTTTAAAATTTTGACGCGGGAACGACGCCATACTTAACATTGTTGCGCCACACTTATGCCACCATATAGCAGGGGCAACATTACGGCGGGAAAAGCCTAACGTAAACTTCGTAACTTTACTGCGTCGACCGCGCGTAAGTTCGGGAATTCGCGTATCTAGCTAATTTGCATACTCGACACGGAAATCGACGGAAGCGCCACCTAGTGGGCAAAAAAAAAAAAAATGCAGTTACGATCCGACGGCGTAAGAGACTTACGCCTGTTGGATCTAATGGATATCTATGCGTAACTGATTCTAAAAATCAGTCGCATAGATACGACGGCCCAGATTAGGACTTACGACGGCATACATGGTGCTGCGCCATCGTAAGTCCTTTGAGAATCTGGGCCATAGTGTTTACAAAATAGGGGATCGTTTTATTGCATTTATATATAAAAAATGTTTTACTACTAATGGCGGCGATTTTTTTCGTGACCGTGACATTATGGCGGACACTTCGGACAATTTTTGCACATTTTTGGGACAATTGTCATTTTCACAGCAAAAAATGCTATAAAACTGTACTGTAAAAATGACAATTGCAGTTTGGGAAGTTAACCACTAGGGGGCGCTGAAGGGCTTAAGTGTGACCTCATATGTGTTTCTAACTGTAGGGGGGTGGGCCTGGACGTGTGACATCATTGATTGTGTTTCCCTATATCAGGGAACACACGATCAATGACAGCGCCACAGTGAAGAACGGGGAAGCTGTGTTTACACACAGCTCTCCTCGTTCTTCAGCTCCGGGGACCGATCGCGGGACTCCAGCGGCGATCGGGTCCGCGGGTCCCGCGGCCGCGGAGCTTCGAACCGGGTTGTGGGCCCGACCCACGGCTGGGCACTTAAAGAGGACGTACAGGTACGTGCTTGTGCCCAGCCGTGCCATTCTGACTACGTATATGTGCAGGAGGCGGTCCTTAAGTGGTTAAAAAATGTAAAGTATTAAAATAAAAACTCTCACATTTTCTATGATCAATAACAGGAGGAAAGCCCTGTACACATGGCCGGGAATCTCGTCAGGAAAAAAACAGACGAGATTCCTTGCAAGCTTTCCTGCTCGCCGAGTGTAGACACGGGCCATTCAAAAGAACCGCCGTTTTTTTGAATGGCAAGAACGCGGTGACGTCATCGACTACGACAAGCATGCGCTCGTCACATTAGATGCCGTCGCTGCCATCTTGCTACACCCTACACTGCCCTTGTAAGCTACCGCACATGCGTCGAAGTCTCACCGAGCATGCACGGGCTTACCGGGGACAGGTAAGCAAAGACACACGCTCGGTTTTCTCAGCAGTGCCAACGAGAAAATAGAGAGCAGGTTTTCTATTTTTCCCGTCGAGATTCCCGGCAGTTTTCCCGACGAGAAACCATACACAGGCGCGGTTTTCTCGGCAAAAAGCTCTCCCAGCAGCTTTCTTGCCGAGAAAAACGTGCGTGTGTACGAGGCTGAAGAATGTGATTTTATAGTCAGGGATTTTGCCGTGTACACACGATCGGAAATTCCGACAAGAAAAGTCTGAGGCCTCGTACACACGACCGAGGAACTCGACGGGCGAAACACATCGTTTTGCTCGTCGAGTTCCTTGTGAAGCCGTCGAGAATCTCGACAAGCCAATTTTCTCCATTCCCGTCGAGGAAATGGAAAACTTGCTCTCTTTTTGGCTTGTCGAGTTTCTCAACAGTTTCCTCGACGAAAATGTACACACGACCAGTTTCCTTGGCAAAAAAATATCTCCCAGCAAGTTTCTTGCTGGTTTTTGCCGAGAAACTCGGTCGTGTGTACGAGGCCTGATGCAAGCTTTTGGTCCGACCGTGTGTAGGCTCTATCGGACTTTTTCTGTCGGATATTTCCGACAACAAAAATTTGAGTTCTCAGTTTTTCCAATAAGAAAAATTCTTGTCAGAAATTCTGATCGTCTGTATGCAATTCCAACGCACAAAAAAACGCATGCTCGGAATCAATTTGATGCATGCTCGGAATCATTGAACTTCATTTTTCTCGGCTCGTTGTAGTGTTGTTGTACGTTGCCGCATTCTTGGCGATCGGAATTTTGTGTGACCGTGTGTATGCAACACGGGTTTGAGCCATCATTCTGTCGGGAAAAAATCCATGATTTTCTTGTCGGAATTTCCGATCGTGTGTATGTGGCATAAGGCCTTCAAACCCATCAATCAGAACTTTTTGAACAATTGTGCGATTCCTTTGATGTGTCACCTGTGGGAAATTTGAGAGAAGTTATTAAAAAATGTAAAGTAGTAAAATAAAAACTCTTTCCTTTTCTCCGGTACTGTCGCCTCCCCCCCCCCCTCCCCCCGCAGGCAGTCCACTCCACCATCCAGTGCCAATCCTCTTTCAGGTTTTATGATGCCTATCACTGATTTACTCCAGACATATCAGCCTGGATGTCAAACCACTTCCTCAAACTGAATCTATCTAAAACTGAGCTCTTAATATTTCCTCTCCCACGTGCCCCTTCCACGTGCCCATTCCTCCTGACTGTGGCAGCACAGTGGTGTAGTGAGTAGCACTTTCACCTAGCAGCAAAAGGGTCGCTGGTTCGAATCCCGACCACGACACCATCTGCTTGGAGTTTGCATGTTCTCCCTGTGCCTGCGTGGGTTTCCTCCGGGAACTCCGGTTTCCTCCCACACTCCAAAGACTTGCTGGTAGGTAAATTGGATCTTGTCCAAATTGGCCCAGTATATATATGTATATCTGTGTGTATGACTGTGTGTCCCAAGCGTGTCGAGATCCTACGGGGTAAAATGACCGCACCAGCCAAGCAGACACTGGCTGGAAAAAGCGCCTAGAGGCGATTCAGTTCACATGTGTAGCGCTATACAAGTCATTCATTCACTGTGTGTCACCCACCAGCCCTCTTGGCTGTTCCTGTTGCTCCTAAAGACTCTCCCAGAAGTGTTCTTCCACTGTCCTCCTTGCTCCCTGTGCCTCCTGTCCAGGACACCTCTGTGTGTCTTGAGAGGGTCCTGTCCGCAGCCGAGCCCAGGCCCAAGACTGGGGAGCTCCCTTTAAAGACCACAACAGCCTAACACCCCATCTCCAACTTCCACCCAAACACAACTCCCCCCAGCTGGGCTGACCCTGAGTATTTGAGGGGGCCTGCCCCCTGCCAATCCAAGTTGAGGACTGGTCAGGGCCTTCAGAATACTCCAGGCAACTCCACCTTACCTCCCCTCCAATTCTTCTAGAAGGATACAGAACATTCGATAAGTAGAGGGGAGGTCTCAGTGATGCTGCCTGTGAGTCATCCAGCTCACCCTGGATTTCTGCCCAACCCAGGAAAAACACAGACAGGCTTGGCTGCCAGCCAAGCCTGCATAAGTTTACCTATACTAGAAAAAAAACTATTTACACTTCTATCACTAGAGGGTGCTACATTACAATAGGGGGGTTATAAACCGTATGTACAAAAACTCACGCATTGCTAGGGGAATAAAAGTGCTAGATCTATTGGGTGATCAGCAATATTGGGGTTCCACATGGGACAGTTCTCTCTCCCTTTCTTTTTACTGTCTACACCACTCATTTCAGATACCAGACAGAGGAAAATAGGTGTATTCCAATCTGTTATGTCCCCAAGGAACGCAAAACCCTACGTAACCCCATCACTAAATATTTTTTATCTTTATGGGACAAACTTAGATTTAAGCATCAGCTACAATCTTCTCACAACCCTCTTTTGTCATTTCTCAAAAACCCTGCTTTCTACCCAGCATGGGTCTCACCCAAATCATTTAAGATCTGGAACTCATTGAACATTACGCGGCTTAGTAACCTAACTTCTTCAACATCCTTTCACACATTTCCTACCCTTTGTGACACCTATAACTTACCAAATTCTGAAATTTTTAGATACCTCCAAATCAATTTTTTTTTACACACCTTTGTTAACCACTTAAGGACCCCTTCACGCCGGTATACGTCGGCAGAATGGCACGGCTGGGCACATCAACGTATATGTACGTTGCCCTTTAAGCCCAGCCGTGGGGTCGCGGGCGCACGCCCACGGCGCGCTCCCGCGACCCGGTCCAAAGCACCGTGACCACGGGACCAGCGGACCCGATCGCCGCTGGAGTCCCGCGATCGGTCCCCGGAGCTGAAGAACGGGGACAGCTGTGTGTAAACACAGCTTCCCCGTTCTTCACTGTGGCGGCGTCATCGATCGTGTGTTCCCTTTTATAGGGGAGACACAATCGATGACGTCACACCTACAGCCACACCCCCCTACAGTTGTAAACACACTTCAGGTCACAAATAACTCCTTCAGCGCCCCCTAGTGGTTAACTTCCAAACTGCAATTGTCATTTTCACAATAAACAATGCATTTTTTGCTGTGAAAATGACAATGGTCCCAAAAATGTGTCAAAATTGTCCGAAGTGTCCGCCATAATGTCGCAGTCATGAAAAAAATTGCTGATCGCCGCCATTAGTAGTAAAAAAAATAATAATTAATAAAAATGCAATAAAACTATCCCCTATTTTGTAAACACTATAAATTTTGCGCAAACCAACCGATAAACGCTTATTGCGATTTTTTTTTTACCAAATCCCCCTTTCTTTCTTTTAATTATAATTTCAAGTTCTGTATTCTGTACCTGTTTTTCTCTAAAACATCTTTAACGACAATTTATGGAAAAGAAAAGAACTTAACGCAAATATTACTAAGACATTTTTTTTTTCATTAGAGCTCAGCTGTCCTTAGAAATCTGCGATCCCCGGGGTGATCCGTTCTACTTACTGCATTCTCTGTAGCGTTCATCTCTCCGTCCATCTTGGGAATATAAAGATTTGGAGTATAATGTTCATTTCCATGTGTGAGTTGTTTATCTCCATGTATGCCCATGCTCCAGCAAAGGTTTCTTTGCTTCCAATTGCATCTGTTGGGTTTTTACAGAGCTATTTTATACTTTTCCGATCAGCTGCTTGCATGAATTTTGTCCCAGTAGGGTTAATGATTTCTGATCAGCTATTTTTTTTAATGATCTCAGTGGTATTAATGATTTCCCAAAGCAGATCATTAGGAAGTTACTATTTTTTTGTGAAAAATATGATTGTATTAGACAAAGTATTTGATTACATCAGATGTAAATCAAGTTGGATCAAAGAATGCAAGGAACATTTATTTATAACTCATTTATAACTAATAATAAATTAAATTTGGTTTACAAAAGATAATAGGCCCGGATTCAGAAAGAATCCGCACCGTCGCAACTTTAAGTGTATGCTCAAACTGAGATACGCTTAAATGTTGCTAAGATACGACCGGCGTAAGTCTCCTACGCCGTTGTATCTTAACTGCATATTTACGCTGGCCGCTAGGGGCGTGTACGCTGATTTACGCCTAGAATATGTAAATCAGCTAGATACGCCTATTTACGAACGTACACCCGGCCGTCGCAGTACAGATATACCGTTTACGTAAGGCTTTTTCCGGCGTAAAGTTACCCCTGCTATATGAGGCGCAGCCAATGTTGAGTATGGACGTCGGGCCAGCGTCAAATTTTCCGTCGATTACGTCGTTTGCGTAAGTCGTTCACGAATAGGGCTGTGCGTAATTTATATTCACGTCGAAAGCATTGGCTTTTTGCGGGTTAATTTGGAGCATGCGCACTGGGATACTTTCACGGACGGCGCATGCGCCGTTCGTAAAAAGCGTCATTTACGTGGGGTCACGATGATTTTACATAAAACACGCCCACATCTTACACATTTGAATTAGGCGGGCTTACGCCGGCCAATTTACACTACGCCGCCGCAACCTACGGAGCAAGTGCTTTGTGAATAATGCACTTGCCTGTCAAAGATGCGGAGGCGTAGCGTAAATAGGATATGCTACGCCCGCACAGAGTTACATGCTCCCTACCTGAATCTGGCCCAATAGACAATAAAGGAAGCCCTTGAATGGACTGGCAGCAAAAACTCCCTGTTGTGCTCCAGTCACCCAAGCTAATAGTTTTAATCCAAAGAAAATTGGTCAACTGTAGGACTTTTTGGTCAACACCAAGACATTTTTAATCAAAAGAATTGGCCAAAATAGACAAAGAGAGCACAGGTGGTGCTACAGTGTAAACTTGTCAGGGCTGGGCTCAGCCCTTCCTTCTCCGAGCTGGCCGCTCAGCTGTCGGCTAATTACCAGCTCTTATCTCTCCACAGTGACTCACCTGTTGATGATCCGGCTTGTCAGTCCTGACTACTTAAGCCTTCCAGCTCAGTTGCTTTCTGCCTTCGCCTTGGTCAACATCACAGAGACTATATCCTGCATTCCTGTTGAAGACTTGCTTGGCTGACATCCCTTCTGGCTCCTGATCCTGCTTGCTGTTCTACTACGTTTATCTCTGGCTCTCTGACTTTGGCTTGGCTGACTATCCGATCCAGTTGCTGAACTCTGGCTATGTTTTGACTACACTTACTCTGTTTATCTTTTTATTATTATTATTATTATTATTAAATTAGTGTAATTAAAGGATCACTAAAGGAAAAAACATTTTTTGCTGAAATGACTGTTTACAGGGTATAGAGACATAATACGGTAGTTAACTGATTCCTTTTAAAAACGATTAAAAATAGATAAAAATCAATCATATAATGTGCCTCTTAGATGCAAAAACGAAACTGAAAGTAGTTTAGTCTTTGCATGTTATTTTATGCCTTTGTGCTGGACAGTGCCATAGAGAGTCATGGCTAGGAAAACGAAACGAAACTCTCCCATGACTTTTTCATAAGGAGCCAGACTGTCCAGGAAGTGTCCAGAACAGAGCAGTTTTACAGCAACATCAGAGCAAAAAGGAGCAATGAGGACATGAAACCAGGACTGCAGTAAGGTAAAGGAAGCTATTTAGCTAAAAGAAAAAATTCCTTTAGTGACCCTTTAACTGTAGTTCTGTCTGAGTCTGATTCATGGTTTCTGACAAAACTTGGCCGACAGGGCAAATTTTAAATAGCAAGGCTAGGCCCAATTTACTAGAGACAAAGAGCAGACACTTGAGCTGAAATACAAGAATTAAGATACCACAGACAATAATCAGGGATTAGCGATGAACTTCAGGTTTGACATGAACATGTGTATGACCCGAACCCAGCCTGTTTGCATCTAGAGAAAACAGCCAAATAAAATTACAGGGCATTTTCCTCCATCTGTGCAAATTTCCAGCTGGTACAACCAAAAGTTATTAATTTATCAGATTTATGACTGGCATTACTAAATAACAACTCCCAGTTACCTTGTTTCAAACAGTAAACAAGCTGGTGAGGATTCTGGGTGATGTAACTGATCCTTTTTGGCCAATGACACCACCCAACATCCCCAGCTGGATTGTTTACATTTAGCAGTCTTTAGGGGACTGTCATTTGTGACAGAAGTAGTGGTGGGAGAGGATTGTCATGGTAATGGGTCATTGGAGCATTTCTTAATGAGAATGTTGCTGGCCTTAAAGCGGTGGTTCACCCTCCATAACAACATTTTAGCATAAAATGAGGCATAGTAGCGCGAGCTACAGTATGCCTGTATTTATTTTTTTAGCCCCGTACTCACTGTGCAATCGTATATTGAAGATTCCGACTCCCCGCGGGGAATGGGCGTTCCTATCCAGAGGGAAGGTGATTGACGGCCGGCTCTGGCACGTCACACTCCCCGAAGACAGCCGGAGTAGGTCTCGGCTCTTCACGGCGCTATACGGCGCCTGCGCACAGACTATGCGCAGTGGTGTAGTGAGTAGCACTTTCACCTAGCAGCAAAAGAGTCGCTGGTTCGAATCCCGACCACGACACCATCTGCTTGGAGTTTGCATGTTCTCCCTGTGCCTGCGTGGGTTTCCTCTGGGTACTCCGGTTTCCTCCCACACTCCAAAGACACGCTGGTAGGTAAATTGGATCTAGTCCAAATTGGCCCAGTATATATATGTATATCTGTGTGTAAAACTGTGTGTCCCAATTAGAGCTCAGCTGTCCAAAACCGTGACCACGGGACCAGCGGACCTGATCGCCGCTGGAGTACCGCGATTGGTCCCCGGAGCTGAAGAACGGGGAGAGCCGTGTGTAAACACAGCTTCCCCGTTCTTCACTGTGGCGGCGTCATCGATCGTGTGTTCCCTTTTATAGGGGGACACAATCGATGATGTCACACCTACAGCCACACCCCCCTACAGTTGTAAACACACTTCAGGTCACACATAACTCCTTCAGCGCCCCCTAGTGGTTAACTCCCAAACTGCAATTGTAATTTTCACAGTAAACAATGCATTTTAAATGCATTTTTTGCTGTGAAAATGACAATGGTCCCAAAAATGTGTCAAAATTGTCCGAAGTGTCCGCCATAATGTCGCAGTCATGAAAAAAATTGCTGATCGCCGCCATTAGTAGTAAAAAAATAATAATTAATAAAAATGCAATAAAACTATCCCCTATTTTGTAAACACTATAAATTTTGCGCAAACCAACCGATAAACGCTTATTGCGATTTTTTTTTTACCAAATCCCCCTTTCTTTCTTTTAATTATAATTTCAAGTTCTGTATTCTGTACCTGTTTTTCTCTAAAACATCTTTAACGACAATTTATGGAAAAGAAAAGAACTTAACGCAAATATTACTAAGACATTTTTTTTTTCATTAGAGCTCAGCTGTCCTTAGAAATCTGCGATCCCCAGGGTGATCCGTTCTACTTACTGCATTCTCTGTAGCGTTCATCTCTCCGTCCATCCTGGGAATATAAAGATTCGGAGTATAATGTTCATTTCCATGTGTGAGTTGTTTATCTCCATGTATGCCCATGCTCCAGCAAAGGTTTCTTTGCTTCCAATTGCATCTGTTGGGTTTTTACAGAGCTTCTTTATACTTTTCCGATCAGCTGCTTGCATGAATTTTGTCCCAGTAGGGTTAATGATTTCTGATCAGCTATTTTTTTTAATGATCTCAGTGGTATTAATGATTTCCCAAAGCAGATCATTAGGAAGTTACTATTTTTTTGTGAAAAATATGATTGTATTAGACAAAGTATTTGATTACATCAGATGTAAATCAAGTTGGATCAAAGAATGCAAGGAACATTTATTTATAACTCATTTATAACTAATAATAAATTAAATTTGGTTTACAAAAGATAATAGGCCCGGATTCAGAAAGAATCCGCACCGTCGCAACTTTAAGTGTATGCTCAAACTGAGATACGCTTAAATGTTGCTAAGATACGACCGGCGTAAGTCTCCTACGCCGTTGTATCTTAACTGCATATTTACGCTGGCCGCTAGGGGCGTGTACGCTGATTTACGCCTAGAATATGTAAATCAGCTAGATACGCCTATTTACGAACGTACACCCGGCCGTCGCAGTACAGATATACCGTTTACGTAAGGCTTTTTCCGGCGTAAAGTTACCCCTGCTATATGAGGCGCAGCCAATGTTGAGTATGGACGTCGGGCCAGCGTCAAATTTTCCGTCGATTATGTCGTTTGCGTAAGTCGTTCACGAATAGGGCTGTGCGTAATTTATATTCACGTCGAAAGCATTGGCTTTTTGCGGGTTAATTTGGAGCATGCGCACTGGGATACTTTCACGGACGGCGCATGCGCCGTTCGTAAAAAGCGTCATTTACGTGGGGTCACGATGATTTTACATAAAACACGCCCACATCTTACACATTTGAATTAGGCGGGCTTACGCCGGCCAATTTACACTACGCCGCCGCAACCTACGGAGCAAGTGCTTTGTGAATAATGCACTTGCCTGTCAAAGATGCGGAGGCGTAGCGTAAATAGGATACGCTACGCCCGCACAGAGTTACATGCTCCCTACCTGAATCTGGCCCAATAGACAATAAAGGAAGCCCTTGAATGGACTGGCAGCAAAAACTCCCTGTTGTGCTCCAGTCACCCAAGCTAATAGTTTTAATCCAAAGAAAATTGGTCAACTGTAGGACTTTTTGGTCAACACCAAGACATTTTTAATCAAAAGAATTGGCCAAAATAGACAAAGAGAGCACAGGTGGTGCTACAGTGTAAACTTGTCAGGGCTGGGCTCAGCCCTTCCTTCTCCGAGCTGGCCGCTCAGCTGTCGGCTAATTACCAGCTCTTATCTCTCCACAGTGACTCACCTGTTGATGATCCGGCTTGTCAGTCCTGACTACTTAAGCCTTCCAGCTCAGTTGCTTTCTGCCTTCGCCTTGGTCAACATCACAGAGACTATATCCTGCATTCCTGTTGAAGACTTGCTTGGCTGACATCCCTTCTGGCTCCTGATCCTGCTTGCTGTTCTACTACGTTTATCTCTGGCTCTCTGACTTTGGCTTGGCTGACTATCCGATCCAGTTGCTGAACTCTGGCTATGTTTTGACTACACTTACTCTGTTTATCTTTTTATTATTATTATTAAATTAGTGTAATTAAAGGATCACTAAAGGAAAAAACATTTTTTGCTGAAATGACTGTTTACAGGGTATAGAGACATAATACGGTAGTTAACTGATTCCTTTTAAAAACGATTAAAAATAGATAAAAATCAATCATATAATGTGCCTCTTAGATGCAAAAACGAAACTGAAAGTAGTTTAGTCTTTGCATGTTATTTTATGCCTTTGTGCTGGACAGTGCCATAGAGAGTCATGGCTAGGAAAACGAAACTAAACTCTCCCATGACTTTTTCATAAGGAGCCAGACTGTCCAGGAAGTGTCCAGAACAGAGCAGTTTTACAGCAACATCAGAGCAAAAAGGAGCAATGAGGACATGAAACCAGGACTGCAGTAAGGTAAAGGAAGCTATTTAGCTAAAAGAAAAAATTCCTTTAGTGACCCTTTAACTGTAGTTCTGTCTGAGTCTGATTCATGGTTTCTGACAAAACTTGGCCGACAGGGCAAATTTTAAATAGCAAGGCTAGGCCCAATTTACTAGAGACAAAGAGCAGACACTTGAGCTGAAATACAAGAATTAAGATACCACAGACAATAATCAGGGATTAGCGATGAACTTCAGGTTTGACATGAACATGTGTATGACCCGAACCCAGCCTGTTTGCATCTAGAGAAAACAGCCAAATAAAATTACAGGGCATTTTCCTCCATCTGTGCAAATTTCCAGCTGGTACAACCAAAAGTTATTAATTTATCAGATTTATGACTGGCATTACTAAATAACAACTCCCAGTTACCTTGTTTCAAACAGTAAACAAGCTGGTGAGGATTCTGGGTGATGTAACTGATCCTTTTTGGCCAATGACACCACCCAACATCCCCAGCTGGATTGTTTACATTTAGCAGTCTTTAGGGGACTGTCATTTGTGACAGAAGTAGTGGTGGGAGAGGATTGTCATGGTAATGGGTCATTGGAGCATTTCTTAATGAGAATGTTGCTGGCCTTAAAGCGGTGGTTCACCCTCCATAACAACATTTTAGCATAAAATGAGGCATAGTAGCGCGAGCTACAGTATGCCTGTATTTATTTTTTTAGCCCCGTACTCACTGTGCAATCGTATATTGAAGATTCCGACTCCCCGCGGGGAATGGGCGTTCCTATCCAGAGGGAAGGTGATTGACGGCCGGCTCTGGCACGTCACACTCCCCGAAGACAGCCGGAGTAGGTCTCGGCTCTTCACGGCGCTATACGGCGCCTGCGCACAGACTATGCGCAGTGGTGTAGTGAGTAGCACTTTCACCTAGCAGCAAAAGAGTCGCTGGTTCGAATCCCGACCACGACACCATCTGCTTGGAGTTTGCATGTTCTCCCTGTGCCTGCGTGGGTTTCCTCTGGGTACTCCGGTTTCCTCCCACACTCCAAAGACACGCTGGTAGGTAAATTGGATCTAGTCCAAATTGGCCCAGTATATATATGTATATCTGTGTGTAAAACTGTGTGTCCCAATTAGAGCTCAGCTGTCCAAAACCGTGACCACGGGACCAGCGGACCCGATCGCCGCTGGAGTACCGCGATTGGTCCCCGGAGCTGAAGAACGGGGAGAGCCGTGTGTAAACACAGCTTCCCCGTTCTTCACTGTGGCGGCGTCATCGATCGTGTGTTCCCTTTTATAGGGGGACACAATCGATGATGTCACACCTACAGCCACACCCCCCTACAGTTGTAAACACACTTCAGGTCACACATAACTCCTTCAGCGCCCCCTAGTGGTTAACTCCCAAACTGCAATTGTAATTTTCACAGTAAACAATGCATTTTAAATGCATTTTTTGCTGTGAAAATGACAATGGTCCCAAAAATGTGTCAAAATTGTCCGAAGTGTCCGCCATAATGTCGCAGTCATGAAAAAAATTGCTGATCGCCGCCATTAGTAGTAAAAAAATAATAATTAATAAAAATGCAATAAAACTATCCCCTATTTTGTAAACACTATAAATTTTGCGCAAACCAACCGATAAACGCTTATTGCGATTTTTTTTTTACCAAATCCCCCTTTCTTTCTTTTAATTATAATTTCAAGTTCTGTATTCTGTACCTGTTTTTCTCTAAAACATATTTAACGACAATTTATGGAAAAGAAAAGAACTTAACGCAAATATTACTAAGACATTTTTTTTTTCATTAGAGCTCAGCTGTCCTTAGAAATCTGCGATCCCCGGGGTGATCCGTTCTACTTACTGCATTCTCTGTAGCGTTCATCTCTCCGTCCATCTTGGGAATATAAAGATTTGGAGTATAATGTTCATTTCCATGTGTGAGTTGTTTATCTCCATGTATGCCCATGCTCCAGCAAAGGTTTCTTTGCTTCCAATTGCATCTGTTGGGTTTTTACAGAGCTTCTTTATACTTTTCCGATCAGCTGCTTGCATGAATTTTGTCCCAGTAGGGTTAATGATTTCTGATCAGCTATTTTTTTTAATGATCTCAGTGGTATTAATGATTTCCCAAAGCAGATCATTAGGAAGTTACTATTTTTTTGTGAAAAATATGATTGTATTAGACAAAGTATTTGATTACATCAGATGTAAATCAAGTTGGATCAAAGAATGCAAGGAACATTTATTTATAACTCATTTATAACTAATAATAAATTAAATTTGGTTTACAAAAGATAATAGGCCCGGATTCAGAAAGAATCCGCACCGTCGCAACTTTAAGTGTATGCTCAAACTGAGATACGCTTAAATGTTGCTAAGATACGACCGGCGTAAGTCTCCTACGCCGTTGTATCTTAACTGCATATTTACGCTGGCCGCTAGGGGCGTGTACGCTGATTTACGCCTAGAATATGTAAATCAGCTAGATACGCCTATTTACGAACGTACACCCGGCCGTCGCAGTACAGATATACCGTTTACGTAAGGCTTTTTCCGGCGTAAAGTTACCCCTGCTATATGAGGCGCAGCCAATGTTAAGTATGGACGTCGGGCCAGCATCAAATTTTCCGTCGATTACGTTGTTTGCGTAAGTCGTTCGCGAATAGGGCTGTGCGTAATTTACGTTCACGTCGAAAGCATTGGCTTTTTGTGGGTTAATTTGGAGCATGCGCACTGGGATACTTTCACGGACGGCGCATGCACCGTTCGTAAAAAGCGTCATTTACGTGGGGTCACGATGATTTTACATAAAACACGCCCACATCTTACACATTTGAATTAGGCGGGCTTACGCCGGCCAATTTACGCTACGCCGCCGCAACTTACGGAGCAAGTGCTTTGTGAATAATGCACTTGCCTGTCAACGATGCGGAGGCGTAGCGTAAATAGGATACGCTACGCCCGCACAGAGTTATGCGCTCCCTACCTGAATCTGGCCCAATAGACAATAAAGGAAGCCGTTGAATGGACTGGCAGCAAAAACTCCCTGTTGTGCTCCAGTCACCCAAGCTAATAGTTATAATCCAAAGAAAATTGATCAACTGTAGGACTTTTTGGTCAACACCAAGACATTTTTAATCAAAAGAATCGGCCAAAATAGACAAAGAGAGCGCAGATGGTGCTACAGTATAAACTTGTCAGGGCTGGGCTCAGCCCTTCCTTCTCCGAGCTGGCCACTCAGCTGTCGGCTAATTGCCAGCTCCTATCTCTCCACAGTGACTCACCTGTTGATGATCCGGCTCGTCAGTCCTGACTACTTAAGCCTTCCAGCTCAGTTGCTCGCTGCCTTCGCCTTGGTCAACATCACAGAGACTTTCTCCTGCATTCCTGTTGAAGACTTCCTTGGCTGACATCCCTTCTGGCTCCTGATCCTGCTTGCTGTTCTACTACGTTTATCTCTGGCTCTCTGACTTTGGCTTGGCTGACTATCCGATCCAGTTGCTGAACTCTGGCTATGTTTTGACTACACTTACTCTGTTTATCTTTTTATTATTATTATTAACCACTTAAGACCCGGACCTTTAGGCAGCTAAATGCCCAGGCCAGGTTTTGCGATTCGGCACTGCGTCGCTTTAACTGACAATTGCGCGGTCGTGCGATGTGGCTCCCAAACAAAATTGGCGTCCTTTTTTCCCCACAAATAGAGCTTTCTTTTGGTGGTATTTGATCACCTCTGCGGTTTTTATTTTTTGCGCTATAAACAAAAATAGAGCGACAATTTTGAAAAAAAATCAATATTTTTTACTTTTTGCTATAATAAATATCCCCCAAAAACATATATAATTTTTTTTCCCTCAGTTTAGGCCGATACGTATTCTTCTACCTATTTTTGGAAAAAAAAATCGCAATAAGCGTTTATCGATTGGTTTGCGCAAAATTTATAGCGTTTACAAAATAGGGGATAGTTTTATTGCATTTTTATTATTATTTTTTTTTACTACTATTGGCGGCGATCAGCGATTTTTTTCGTGACTGCGACATTATGGCGGACACTTCGGACAATTTTGACACATTTTTGGGACCATTGTCATTTTCACGGCAAAAAATGCATTTAAATTGCATTGTTTATTGTGGAAATGACACTTGCAGTTTGGGAGTTAACCACAAGGGGGCACTGAAGGAGTTATGCTTCACCTAGTGTGTGTTTACAACTGTAGGGGGGGTGTGGCTGTAGATCTGACATCATCGATTGTGTCTCCCTATAAAAGGGATGACACGATCGATGCAGCCGCCACAGTGAAGCACGGGGAAGCCGGGTTTACATACGACTCTCCCCGTTCTTCAGCTCCGGGGAGCGATCGCGAGGGGGCGGCTATAAACGAATAGCCGCGCCCTCGTCCCGGATCGCTCCCTGAAGCTAACCGACCGCCGCATGTAGCGGGGGGGGGGTCCCGATCGGACTCCCGACCCGCGGAAAGGCAGGGACGTACGGGTACGCTCATATGCCTGTACGTGCCATTCTGTGGATGTATATTTACATGCGGCGGTCGTTAAGCGGTTAAACAACACCCTTGTGGGCGTTGCGTCAATAAACATATCCATATTTTTATAACTGGTGCCTCCAAGGTCCATTTTTGTCCAATTTTTCTTGTTAATTTCACCTCTGCGATTTTTATTTTTTGCGCAACAACTAAAAAAAAGACTGAAATTTCTGATTTTTTTTTGTAAAAAAGTAAGTTTTCTTCTTCAATTATGGGCACTGATATGGCAGCACTGATGGGCACCAATGAGGTGGCACTGATGGGCACCAATGAGGTGGAACTGATGGGCACCGATGAGGTGGCACTGATGGGCACCAATAGGGGGCACTGATGGGCACTGATAGGTGGACTGGTATGCTGCACTGATGGGGATTCATAGGCGGCACTGATGGGCACTCATAGGCGGCACTGATGGGCACTCATGGGTGGCACTTATGGGTGGCACTGGTTGGTACTTATGGGTGGCACAGATGGGCACTGATAGGTGGGCACTGGGCATAGATGGGCACTAAGAGGTGGCACTGATGGACACTGGGTGGCACTGATGGACACCGAGGGGTAGCACTGATGGCATTGCTGGGCATCATTTCAGACAGTGCCCATGTTGCCAGTCAGTGCCCATTTGTGCCCATTGTGTTTTTTGCTCTATCGAGCACCCTGGTGGTCCAGTGTTGGCATCCGAGGGGGGGGGGGGCTGTGCTGATAAACAATCAGCACGAACCCCCCCTGTCAGGAGAGCCGCCGATCGGCTCTCCTCTACTGTGGAAGAGCCGATCAACGGCTCTTCCTGTTTACATCGTGATCAGCCGTGGTTGGACACGGCTGATCACGTGGTAAAGAGCCTCCGCCGGAAGCTCTTTACCGAGATCGGAGATGCAGGAGGTCAGACTGACACTCCGCACCACCGATCGGCGCGCGCCGGCATGTAATCAATAGACGTCCAGTCAGGATTTCACAACCACTTCCCGGACGTCAATTGACTATTGACCGGGCGGGAAGTGGTTAAAGCGTGAGGGTTTGTGCAGTAACATTACAGATCTTCTATGTAACTTTTTATATTAGTAGAGAATGGAGGAGTAGAGGATGTTTGGCTGATATTGCTCTAATAGCTACTGGAAACAAGAGTACACTGCAAGGCCAAATGTTTGTCGAAAACTTGACCATCACACGTCAAGCCTGTGGGACCCCCCAAACCAGGAGTTGCTCTCTCCCCTTCCTTCTGACTAGCTTGCAATCTTCTGGGAAGGCTTTTTATGAGATATTGAAATGTCTTTGGGAATTTTTGAGCCCATTTAGACAAAGGAGCATGTGTAAAGTCAGTTAGTGGTGTTGGATGTTGTCTTGCTATCGGCATTAAAATGCATTCTCAGGCCCCGTACACACGTCCGAGAAACTCGACGAGCAAAACACATCGTTTTGCTCGTCAAGTTCCTTGTGAAGCCGCCGAGGATCTCGGCGAGCCAAGTTTCCCCATTGACTAACGAGGAAATAGAGAACATGTTCTCTATTTGGCTCGACGAGTTCCTCGTCGTTTCCTCGGCCAAAAGTGTACACACGACCGGTTTCCTCGGCAGAATACGGCTCCCATCGAGTTCCTGGCTGAATTCTGCCGAGAAACTCGGTCGTGTGTACGGGGCCTAAAGGTGTCCAATGGGGTTGTGCTGCCCCAATAGGGGCATAGAATATGAGATGCATAGCCTCAGTTAATATTAGCATTGTTATATAGATTAGAGTTTATATAGTGTGGTTTGCCTACTATTTTCTCTTGGCTAAATCTATGTGTTATCCTATGCTGCCATCTAGTGGCCTTTGTTGCAATGCACATGTTTATGTGATTCTTTGAGTTACCACATATTTTCACTGTATGTATGCCCCTCCCTGCTTCCTGTGTGGAGTACTTCCTGTGTCATCTCTTCAGCCAGCAAGCCACATGTAGAAGGACACTTATGTACTCTGCTCAGTACGTAGGAATGGCATCATCTTTTGACCGCACAATACTATCACCATTCATCTGCTGTTCCTGTTATCTGCTGTAACCCCTGAAGTTTAAAGAATAAACACCTCTTTTGAATGAATCGGTATTGACGAGTTCAGCTGTCTGACAAGGATTGTCCGCAGTGAGTATATCTGCTTATACAGGCCAGGCATAAAGGTCTCAGCAAGGGATATATCGCTATCACAACAATCGGAGTCAGAATAGTCAAAAGATGCATAGAATTCTTACAGCCTGCTGGGCATATGTGTGTGCCTAATCTGCAATCAAGCTCAGTGCCAGCCGCCATCTTGTATAAGCACATGGTCGCACAAGCTTACTGCGCTTCATGCGAATGTTGAAAGCTGTTTCTCTAATTGAACTGTGTTACCCCACCTGTCTAAGCTGCTGTTCGTCTTCTTAAAGAGACAGTACCATTTTTTACAAAACCGTGAGAAATGTCTAGACAAGGCTCTGAACACTCTTTTACGGCTGAACCAACGCAGATTCATCATGCCTCTGAACCCGCAGACGTACAGGGAGCAGACTCTGCAGATATTGTTGAACAGAGTGTAAGACCCAAGCGTACAATAAAACCAATACAGAAACTCAGAGAAAACTATGAATACACTAGAGATAAGTTCTCCAGCAAGCTATCGGACTTCTGGGACAGAACTTCACACTGCATGTCAGTTTTGCCACACTTTAATGATCAACCGGCTGAACTAGGAGATTCTATAGTTCGCCTATCTGCTGCGTATGAACACTACCAACGGCTGTCTGCAAAATACACTGCCTTCTTGCAAGACTGTAATATAGAGGACTCTTCAGCAGAACTGACCAAGACTGATGCACTGAACCAACAAAGGGATCTCTTAGTGCAAAATGCTCAGTGTAAGGCAGAACTCCGCATTGCTCAACTGCAAGAGACCAGATCTCACAGATCAACATCAACCAAGCACACTGCACGTTCTTCTAGATCCTCTCGCTCCAGAAGTTCAACATTAAGCGACAAGCTAATAGAGGCCCGCGCTGATGCTGAATCCAAAAAAGCGCAAAGCTCCCTTGCTAAGAAAGAAGCAGAGATGAAGGCCCAAAGCAAAGCTCTTGAAGCAGAGATGGAAGCCCAAAGCAAAGCTCTTGAAGCCCAAAGCAAAGCTCTTGAAGCCCAGAGCAAAACTCGCCAAGCGGAGATGGAATCCCAAATAAAGATTCTGCAAATAGAGAAAGAGGAAGCAGGTGCGCTAGCAAGGCTGAAAGTCCTTGAACAAGCAATGGGTCAAAGTACTAATTCAGACTGTCTTATCCCAGCAGAACTGGAAGATCCAATTGATCGCACCAGTGATTATGTGCTAAAGCATAATGTTTACAAAGATACAGAGTCATCTCCTGTACCTCCTACTAACAACACTGTTCTGACTCTCAACTCAGGGACCTCCCAGCTCCAAATGCCTGAGTCTCCTCAAGTCCACAACGCAAGAGCATCTACGCAGCAAACCACATCAACTCCTGCCATCAACAAGGTGACTTCCAGCGACAAGCCGCAGCTCCAGCCACAGCCAGCAGAAGCCTTAAAGACTACACCAAAGTTAAGCGCTCATGCAACATCATTTCATCCTGGTAAACCTCACCCTTCTTCACCAGAGAACTTTCACACCCAAGGGGTTCCACAGATTACTTTGGCACCAAAGAGTGAGAGATCAGACTTGAATGACTTAGCCAGCTATATGGCGCGCCGTGAGCTCATTATCACCAGCCTCTCAAGGTTTGATGACTGTCCAGAGAACTACAGGGCCTGGAGATCAACCTTCAAGGCTGCTATTGCTAATTTCAACCTTACTAGCAAGGACGAACTTGATTTGCTCATAAGGTGGCTGGGGCCAGAATCTGCAAATCGTGTTAAAAGACTGAGGACAGTACATGTTGACCACCCAGATGCAGGTCTTGTTGCCACATGGGCAAGACTTGAGCAAGCCTATGGTAGCTCAGAAGCCATAGAAAGCGCTCTATTCAAGAGACTGCAAAACTTCCCAAAAATAGGGAACAAAGACTATCGCAAGCTCCAAGATCTAAGTGACCTCCTCATGGAGTTAGAGTTGGCAAAGACAGACCCACGTCTACCTGGTCTAAGCTTCCTGGACACTGCTCATGGTGTCAATCCAGTGGTGTCTAAACTGCCATACGGCCTGCAGGAGAGATGGGCGCAGCAGGGCTCAAGGTACAAAAGAGACTATAACGTATCCTTTCCTCCATTCTCATATTTTTGCAGGTTCATCAGTGAACAAGCCTGGATGAGAAATGATTTCAGCTTCAGTGAACCCAACTTGCCTGCTTCATCACCATCTCCAAGGTATGACAACACAGCAGCTAAACACAGAGACTTTCATAGAGCAATATCTGTTAAAAGGACAGACATCTCACCACCCGTATCCTCTCATGCATACCAGAGTGATTCGGGTGATAAAGATAAAGATCCTAATCGTCAGTGCCCTATTCACAAGAAGCCTCACCCTCTTAAGAAATGCTGAGAGCAAAGACTTTACAAGAGCGCAGGGAGATTCTCCAGAAACTTGGAGTATGCTACAGGTGCTGTGCTTCTTATAGTCATTTTGCCAAGGACTGTAAAGTTGTCATCAAGTGCACAGAATGCAGCAGCGAAAGACATGTGACAGCTATGCATCCTACTCCACTTACAGACAGCCCACAGCAGCTACCTACCTCCACCCCTCTCTCAAATCATGGCGGGGAGCAACGAAGCCACGCTCTAGCCCAGGAGAATGTTTCTTCTTCATGCACAGAAGTCTGTGGAGAAGGTTTAGATCACAAGTGCTGTGCCAAGATATGCCTTGTTAAGGTATACCCAGAGGGTCAACCTGAAAAATCTGCCAGGATGTATGCCATAATAGATGAACAGAGCAACAGATCCCTGGTCAAGCCTAAATTCTTTGAGATTTTTGGCATTGAGGGTCATGCCACACCGTATACTCTCAGAACCTGTTCTGGTCGCGTAGAGACTTTCGGCAGAAGGGTCGATGGGTTCATGGTGTCTCATATCGAAGGGAAGGAGGGCATACTCCTACCAACATTAGTCGAGTGTGACCAGATACCAGACGAAAGAGAAGAGATTCCTACTCCAGAGGCTGCATATCACCATCCTCACTTAAGGCACCTTGCTGATGAGATTCCCGCAATGGACATGAATGCTGAAATCTTAGTCTTGCTAGGAAGAGACATTCTTAGAGTACATAAGGTACGTGAGCAGTGTGATGGACCTGAGGATGCCCCTTATGCACAAAGACTTGATCTAGGCTGGGTAATAGTGGGCGATGTATGCTTGGATAGAATGTGTACATCATCTGAGATCCACTCCTTCAAAACTTACATGTTAGGAAATGGACGCGCATCCCACTTCAAAGAGTGCCTTCACCATTATGAAATAAAGGAGAAGCCTCTTGACATCATCCAAGTACCTGATGTCACTCCTATCCTTTGTGATGACAACCTAGGTACCACAGTGTTTTGTACCACAAGTGACGACAACAAAATAGCCTTGTCAGTTAAAGACAGAGGGCCATATTCTCAAACAAGTTACGTAGGCGTATCAACAGATACGCCTACGTAAGTCCGTTTCCTATGTTTAAGTGTATTCTCAAACTGAGATACACTTAAACATGCCTAAGATACAACAGCCTGCGCCGTTGTATCTTAGGCTGCAATATTTACGCTGACCGCTAGGTGGCGGTCAGCGTAGAATAAGCAAATGACTAGTCACGCCGATTCTCGAACATACGCTTGCCCGCAGTAGTGTTTTAACGTCGTTTCCGTAAGCGATACGCGGCGTAAAGATAAAGATGCCCCCTAGGTGGCGTACTCAATGTTAAGTATGGCCGTCGATCCCGCGTCGAAATTTCAAAATTGAACGTCGTTTACGTAAGTCGTCCGTGAATGGCGCTGGACGCCATTTACGTTACAGTCAAAACAAATGACGTCCGTGAGACGTCATTTAGCGCAATGCAAGTCGGGTAATTTACCCGACGGAGCATGCGCATTACGATCGGCGCGGGAGCGCGCCTAATTTAAATGATCCACGCCCCCTGCCTGGATCATTTGAATTAGGATGGCTTACACGGGTGGACTTTACGCGATGCCACCGCAAGTTCACAGGTAAGTGGTTTGGGAATCCGGCACTTGCCACTTAAACTTGCGGCGGCGTAACGTAAAGTACATACGTTCCGCCGCCTGAAATGTTTGAGAATATGGCCCAGAGAGTTCATCAAAATAATGGACAAAGAATTCTTCAAGGATGAGTCTAACAGCTGGGTTGCACCATTGCCTCTTCGTGCTGCAAAGGTCAAACTGCCAAACAATCGTGAACAGGCTTTATCCAAATTCAACTCACTTCAACGAACACTAAAGAACAGGCCTGAAATGAAGGACCATTTCATTACCTTTATGAAGAGGATCTTTGATAATGAGCACGCTGAGCCAGCTCCACCTCTTCAAATACACCATGAGTGCTGGTACCTACCTTTCCTCGGAGTGTACCATCCACGTCCTGAATTCTTGCTGACTGATCCAGAAGAAACCACGGCTCACGTCTTCAGTCTTCTAGAACCCGACAAAGATCCAGAGGTTCGTCCTGAAGTTAAAACCCTTGTCACCAGAACTGAACAAAGACGTGCCTTGGGCTGTCAACGTTTCTCCAAGTGGACAAGGCTGGTACGCACCACCGCAAGGTTAGTTCATATTGCACACTGCTTTCACACGAAGCTCACAGATGCTCACTTCTTTCTGCAAAAGACATTGCTGAAGCTGAACTGATCGTAATACGCAGTGTACAACAGGATGTCTTTGGCTCAGAAATCAGACGTATCCGTGACAAGGGGGACATTCCAAAAAACAGTCCAATTGCTAACCTGAACCCATTCATTGACATGCCATCATTGACAATGATGGCACGTTAAGGGTTGGTGGACGCCTAAACAAGGCTAAGTTCAGTGAGCAAGAACAGAATCCTCTCATTATACCTGCTCGCCATCACATCACCACTTTGCTCATACGGCACTACCATGAAAGGGTGAAACACCAAGGTAGACACTTCACAGAGGGAGCCATAAGAGTTGCAGGCCTTTGGATTATAGGAGCAAAAAGACAGATTACAGCTACACTGCACAGCTGTGTTCAGTGCCGCAAACTAAGAGGGAAACATCAGCAACAGCAAATGTCAGATTTGCCAGCTGACAGGTTAAGTACTGACCCACCCTTTACTCACGTTGGTCTGGATGTCTTCGGACCATGGATGGTAACAGCCCGCAGAACACGAGGTGGCCAAGCCAATAGTAAGCGATGGGCAGTGCTGTTCACCTGCATGAGTGTACGTGCAGTACACATTGAAGTAATAGAATCTATGGATGCCTCAAGTTTCATCAATGCTCTAAGACGGTTCCTTGCCATAAGAGGACCAGTCAAGACACTAAGATCCGACTGTGGAACTAATTTTGTTGGAGCTTGTCGAGAGTTACAGCTCAACTCTAGGCCAATACAAGACCTTTTAGCTGAAAGAGGCTGCACATGGATTTTCAATCCTCCTCATTCGTCTCACATGGGTGGTTCATGGGAGAGAATGATAGGAATCACGCGAAAAATACTGGACTCTATGCTCATGGACTTGAATTCCACAAGACTTACCCACGAGATTCTAACCACCTTCCTGGCAGAAGCATCTGCCATAATCAATTCAAGACCACTTGTTCCAGTGTCTACAGATCCAGAGACCCCAACTATCCTTACTCCAGCCACTCTTCTTACCCAGAAGCTTGGGACTGTTCCCGTGCCACCTGGAGACTTTAAATCAGGAAATCTGTGCTACGATCAGTGGAAGCGAGTACAACACCTTGCCAACTGCTTCTGGAATCGTTGGAAGATGGAGTATCTTTCTACTCTGCAAGGACGCAGGAAATGGCAGCGCCCGAACCTTAACATCCAAGTTGGAGATCTCGTTCTGCTTAAGGATCAGCAAGCTGAAAGAGTCGAGTGGCCTATGGGTCTTATTGTAAAGAGCGTTCCTAGTGATGACGGTAAGGTACGTAAGGTGGAGGTGAAAGTTTCAAGACAAGGGACTTTAAAGACTTTCATCAGACCTATCACGGAACTCATTTTGTTCTTGCCGTTTGGAGACTGAACTTACTTGGGTATGCTGTTGGATCCTACCTGCAACTTCGAGAAGGAAGTATCTGGAACTTTAGTTGTCACAACTTGAAGCCTTATATTATAGATGTTGTTGCATTATATGCATGTTCTCCACTATGTCTTTCAGGTTTCAAGACATCAAGCAAATTGCGCTGTTGTTTATTTGCATAACTACCGTTGTATTATGTAAATAGTGGCATTATCATGCCAGACGGGGAGTGTGCTGCCCCAATAGGGGCATAGAATATGAGATGCATAGCCTCAGTTAATATTAGCATTGTTATATAGATTAGAGTTTATATAGTGTGGTTTGCCTACTATTTTCTCATAGCTAAATCTATGTGTTATCCTATGCTGCCATCTAGTGGCCTTTGTTGCAATGCACATGTTTTTATGTGATTCTTTGAGTTACCACATATTTTCACTGTATGTATGCCCCTCCCTGCTTCCTGTGTGGAGTACTTCCTGTGTCATCTCTTCAGCCAGCAAGCCACATGTAGAAGGACACTTATGTACTCTGCTCAGTACGTAGGAAAGGCATCATCTTTTGACCGCACAATACTATCACCATTCATCTGCTGTTCCTGTTATCTGCTGTAACCCCTGAAGTTTAAAGAATAAACACCTCTTTTGAATGAATCGGTATTGACGAGTTCAGCTGTCTGACAAGGATTGTCCGCAGTGAGTATATCTGCTTATACAGGCCAGGCATAGAGGTCTCAGCAAGGGATATATCGCTATCACAACAATCGGAGTCAGAACAGGGGTTGAGGTTAGGGCTTTGTGCAGGCCACTTGAGTTGATCCGCACCAAACTGGTCAATGTCACGCCTACTCCTAGCTTAGTTTAGGCACTAATATTATGTAGCACTACCCCTTGCAAGAGCTGCTGGTTTCGATTTGGGTTTTGCACGTTACCTCTAAGTTCGCTGTCAAGGGAAGAAACTCTGTAGTAATTGCAATGTCCACACAAGATGTAAAACCTTCAACTGTTCGGTTTTATTTTTTTGCTGCAAAACTTGTGAAGAAAGTGGAGAGTATAGAGAGAAGGGGAAGGTTCAGGTACGCGGTACAGAGTACAAAAAAATGTCTAGCGTTCCAGTATTCACCACTCTCTCTTGAGTGGGTATTGCTCACCCGGATAGACCCCTCTCACATGGCCTAGCAGCCGGGATGATGCGCGGACAGTATAGAGACAGTCTCTGCCACAGACCGTCTGAGAACGAAAGATGGATAGTCAGGGATCCTCTGCCACAGGATTTAAGTCCCGAACTTCCAGCCTTACAGTAAAAGAGCCTTTAAGCCAATCCAGGGAACTGTAAGACAAGTAGAGCTGTGGATCCCTTTCTAACAAAGTCACCAGGCCTATGCCGAGACATTAGGCTGCCCCGCTTGGTCTCCTCCAGGGCAGGTCCTCCCCCGGTTTCCTTTGTTAAGCAACTTCCTCCACTTGGATGGACAGCTTGGGTTCCTCTTTTAAATCGTAAGCCCCAGCCAGCATAACTGGGCCTACTCCATGCAGATGTGACCTCGGGCCAACGTGACCCTGATGTCGAGATCACACACACACGTGCCTCGCGCCAGGAGGGCCACGAGGCGAAGGACCCCGAAAAATGGCGTCTTCCCCTTAAGTATCCCTTCCCAGCATGCACCGCGGGGCACCACTCCCACTGGGCTGCTGCCGAGAAGGGTCACTTAACACACCATGGTTCGCTTGTGTTCCAACATGGGCCTGTGGTGGTAACGCCACCTACAGGCAACGGGGGAAAATCCTCTCAAGCACAACCATAGACAGAACAGAGGCTAATTTCAATGCAACTGAGTACCAGTAGGCCTGCCCTCTCCGCTCTTCTCAAGACCTGCTCCGGGATGGTGGCCAGGCACTATAGCATTGTGTATAAGACCTTGGGGCAACTGAGTACCGGTAGGCATGCCCTCTCCGCTCTTCTCAAGACCTGCTCCGGGATGGTGGCCAGGCACTATAGCATTGTGTATAAGACCTTGGGGCAACTGAGTACCGGTAGGCCTGCCCTCTCCGCTCTTCTCAAGACCTGCTCCAGGATGGTGGCCAGGCACTATAGCATTGTGTATAAGACCTTGGGGCAACTGAGTACCAGTAGGCCTGCCCTCTCCGCTCTTCTCAAGACCTCCTACTCTCAAGCTCTCTCGTCTCCTCCTCCCATGCTTGTCTCCAGGATTTCTTTGTAAATGTAATGAGCTAGTACATTGTATATCCACTTCCTGACTGTCGCACAAACTTATACGTCAACAGAATGGCACGGCTGCGTAAATGGGCGCATATATACATCCCCTTTAATTTGTGAGCTGTGTGGTCGTGTGTACCGCGGGACCCGTGGACTCGATGTCCGCTGGTGTCCCGCGATCGGGTCACAGAGCTGAAGAACAGGGAGATGTCAGTGTAAACACAACATTTCCCCGTCCTTCCCCTGACATGTCACTGATCGTCTGTTCCATCTCATCGGGAACCGCGATCAGTGACGTGTCACAGCAAGCCACGCCCCCCTAACAGTTAGAAGCACTCCCTAGGTCACACTTAACCCCTTCAGCGCCCCCTACAGGTTAACCCCTTTAATGCCAGTGTAATTTTTCAGTAATCAGTGCACTTTTCTAGCACTGATCGCCGTAAAAATTACAATGGTCCCAAAAAGGTGTCAAAAGTGTCCGATGTGTCCGCAATAATGTCGCAGTCACAATAAAAATCGCTGATCGCTGCCATTACTAGTAAAAAAAAAAATATTAATAAAAATGCCATAAATCTATTCCCTATTTTGTAAACACTATAACTTTTGCGTAAACCAATCAATAAACGCTTATTGCATTTTTTTTTTACCATAAATAGGTAGAAGAATATCGGCCTAAACTGAGGAAAAAATATATATATGTTTTGGGGATATTTATTATAGCAAAAAGTAAAAAAATATTGATTTTTTTTCAAAATTGTCGCTCTATTTTTGTTTATAACGCAAACAAATAAAAACCGCAGAGGTGATCAAATACCACCAAAAGAAAGCTCTATTTGTGGGGGAAAAAAAGACGTCAATTTTGTTTGGGAGCCATGTCGCACGACCGCGCAATTGTCAGTAAAATCTACGCAGTGCTGAATAGCAAAAAAGTGGCCTGGTCTTTGGCCAGTCAAATGGTCCGGGGCTTAAGTTGTTAATAGAACCCTTCACTGGAAACATTTGAACTTAAAGGGGTTGTAAAAGTAAAAAAAAAATGTTTCCCTAAATGTCCTTCCTTTACCTTAGTGCAGTCCTCCTTCACTTACCTCATCCTTCCATTTTGCTTTTAAATGTCCTTATTTCTCCTGAGAAATCCTCACTTCCTGTTCTTCTGTCTGTAACTCCACACGGTAATGCAAGGCTTTCTCCCTGGTGTGGAGAAAGCCTCTTGAGGGGGCGAGCAGGCAAGTCGGGACACTCTCTACTTTGCAGATAGAGAAAGGAGCTGTGTGTTAGTGGGCATCCTGACACTCCTGCTCGCCCCCTCAAGAACCTTTTTTTCACACCAGGGAGAAAGCCTTGCATTACGGTGGTGAGTTACAGACAGAAGAACAGGAAGTGAGGATTTCTCAGAAGAAATAAGGACATTTAAAAGAAAAATGGAAGGATGAGGTAAGTGAAGGAGGACTGCACTAAGGTAAAGGAAGATATTTAGGATTTTTTTTTTTTTTACCTTTACAACCCCTTTAAGAAATTGGAGGGATGTCCACATCTTTTGGTCAGATAGGTAGGTGTGATGGCCAGGTGTCCACAAACCTTTGTAAATGTAATGAGCTAGTACATTGTATATACCGTATTTATTGGCGTATACCGCGCACTATTTTGCCCTGAAAATCAGGGCAAAATCGTGGGTGCGCGATATACGCCGATACCCGCTTTCCCGCGTTGAGTTTGAATACTGCGCCGGCATATACCGAGCGCAGTACACTCGTGTATAGTCGGGCAGTCTCGGCTACACTCGCGCTTACGTCCTGTACGTCCAGGACGTCAGCGTGAGAGTAGCCGAGCATTGCCGACTATACGCGAGTGTACTGCGCTCGATATATGCCGGCGCAGTATTCAAACTCAACGCGGGAAAGCGGGAAACGAGCGGGGAGGACGCCGCAGAAGGACGCCGGACCCGACGAAGAGGACACCCGAAGCCGCAGACGGACACCGGACCCGACGAGGCCGCCGATGGACGCCGTGCAAGACACCAAACTGTAAGTACAAAAATCTTTTTTCACAGGAATTTCTGGGCAAATTTAGGGGTGCGCGCTATACGCGGGAGCGCGCTATACCCCAGTAAATACGGTAAACAATGCTGTACAATGCATGTGCATTATCTATCCAATCATTTCCACTGCAACCCTTCAAGACGAGGTCTGTCCCGAAGGAAACAGGAAGCTCCAAAAATTGGAAGGATTCACATGAAACATTTTCTGTACTTGGATTAGAATTTTTTTTTTTACTTTGATAAGAGATGAGTATTTTAGTCAATACTTTAGTTGGGTAATAGTCAGGGGCGGACCGACAACTCGTGGGGCCCCCGGGAAATATGAGATTATGGGGCCCCCGGGCAATAGGAGATTATGGGGCCCCCGGGCAATAGGAGATTATGGGCCCCCCGGGCAATAGGAGAGTATATGGCCCCCGGGCAATAGGAGATTATGGGGCCCCCGGGCAATAGGAGAGTATATGGCCCCCAGGCAATAGGAGATTATGGGGCCCCCGGGCAATAGGAGAGTATATGGCCCCCGGGCAATAGGAGATTATGGGGCCCCCGGGCAATAGGAGAGTATATGGCCCCCTGGGCAATAGGAGATTATATGGCCCCCTGGGCAATAGGAGATTATGGGGCCCCCGGGCAATAGGAGATTATGGGGCCCCCGGGCAATAGGAGATTATGGGGCCACACAGTATACACACACAGACGTACAGTATACATATACAGAATACACACACACACACATACAGTATACATATACAGAATACACATATACACAGTATACACACACAGACATACAGTTTACATATACAGAATACACACACACATACAGACATGCAGTATACAAATACAGAATACACATACAGTATACATACACGGTATACACACAGACATACAGTATACATACACAGAATACACACACATAAGGATGAGCAGAACACCCCCCTGTTCGGTTCGCATCAGAACTTGCGAACACACCAAATGTTTGTGTGAACTTTAGAACCCCATTAAAGTCTATGGGACTCGAACATTTGAAATCTAAAGTGTTTAATTTAAAGGCTAATATGCAATTTATTGTCCTAAAAAGTGTTGGGGACCCGGGTCCTGCCCCAGGGGACATGTATCAATGCAAAAAAAAGTTTTAAAAAAGGCGTTTTTTTCAGGAGCAGTGAATTTAATAATGCTAAAAGTGAAACAATAAAAGTGTAATATTACTTTAAATTTCGTACAGACCGGGCTTTCCCAGTGATGTAGGAGGGTGCGTCAGAGGGGGCGGGGGTCACGTGACGGGTGGCCGCTTCCCCTATATAAGAAATGTCACAGCTCCAGCGTGTCATTCCGCTGGGCTGTGTCCAGGGGAGAGAGGTGCTCGCCTGCTGCGCTCTGGACGGATGGATCTTATCATCACTGGACCGGGCCGCTGATCATCCGTCACTGAATAGAAGACAACGTTGGAGCGGGGGGCCGGGCCGAGAGTGGATTCACATCGCTGGATTTTTTTTTATTAATAAAGGATTTTTTCTACGGTGTCTGTGTGTTTTTTTTAACTATTTACACTTCCTTCGTGAAATGGTAGAGGTACAGTGTACCCCATTACCAATTCACATAGGGGGGGGGCAGGATCTGGGGGTCCCCTTTGTTAAAGGGGTCTTCCAGATTCTGATAAACCCCCACCCGCAGACCCCCACAACCACCGGGCAAGGGTTGTGGGGATGAGGCCCTTGTCCCCATCAACATGGGGACATCCTCCCCATGTTGAGGGCATGTGGCCTGGTACGGTTCAAGAGAGGGGGGGGCCGCACCCTGTCCCCCCCTCTTTTCTGCGGCCGGCCAGGTTAACATGCTCGGATAAGGGTCTGGTGTGGATTTTTGGGGGAACTCCACGCCATTTTTTTTTTACATTTGGGGTGGAGTTCCCCTTAAAATCCACACCAGACCTGAAGGGTCTGGTATGGATATTTGGGGGGAACCCCACGTCATTTTTTTTTTAAATTGACGGCGGGGTTCCCCTTAATATCCATATCAGACCTGAAGGGCCTGTTAATGGAATTTGGGGGGACCCCCAGCTTTTTTATTTTTATTTTTTATGAATGAATCATCTCTGTAATTGCCAGAGCCGACAATTCATTAGAGCCGCAAAGCCGGTTTTAAATGCCTTTTTTTCTTTCAGGGACAGTTCTATGTACGGGAAACATGCCCTTTTTCACATGCTGACTTTACACCCCCCCTAGGTACGAAATTTAAAGTAATATTACACTTTTATTGTTTCACTTTTAGCATTATTAAATTCACTGCTCCTGAAAAAACAGCCGTTTTTAAAACTTTTTTTTGCATTGATACATGTTTCCTGGGACAGGACCCGGGTCCCCAAACACTTTTTAGGACAATAACTTGCATATTAGCCTTTAAAATTAACACTTTAGATTTCTCCCATAGACTTTAACAGGGTGTTCCGCGGATTTTCGAATTTGCCGCGAACACCCCTAATTGTTCGTTGTTCGCCGAACAGACGAACAGGCAATGTTCGAGTCGAACATGAGTTCGACTCGAACTCGAAGCTCATCCCTACACACACATATACAGTATACACACATACTGTACAGTACACATATACAGAATATACACATACACAGTATACACACACAGACATACAGTATACATACACAGAATACACACATACAGTATACATACACACAGAATACACATACACACACTAAAAGGGTACTGGAGAGGCGGGGCAGCTAAAATCTTCACATTTTTTTTTAAAACACAGATTTTTACATACTGTCCCTGGTTTTACTGAGGCTGGCAACCCTGATGGGGCCCCCTAGTGGCATGGGGCCCTCGGGCAGTGCCCGAGTGCCCAAATGGTCGGTCCGCCCCGGGTAATAGTACTGTGCCTTATTGATTACTATCAGACGTTAATTTTATTGATAGGTCAGCTTGGTTCAAGTGATACAATGTAATAGACTTCAAATTGTTCTATTTATTTTCTTAATCCTTCTCATACATTCTGCCCGAAACCCTTTATTGTTGAATGTATATATCAGCGGGTTCATTATGGGGGTCCAACAAAACTGTACAATTGTGTAAGTGTTGGTGACTTGAGGTGTCACTATTTCAGCCGGAAGCACATAGACACCAAGACTGACACTGTACTGCATGGAGAACACAAAGAGGTGGGAGCTACACGTAGAGAAGGTCTTCTTCCTCCCGGAGGAGGAGGGGATTTTAAGAATCGAACCAATTATAAACATGTAGGTTATAAAAACTGATAGCATGGTGATAAAGATCATCAAGGCGCTAACCACAAAAGTATAGAAGCGAATAGGGGTTGTATCGGAGGTGGCCAGGTCCAAGAATGGAAAAAAGTCGCAGAAGAAATGGTGAATTGTGTTAGGGCCACAAAATTGTAACCGGCTCAGCAAACCGGCCGTGACGGCTGAAAAGGAGACGGAAATAATCCAAAAAGCAACGACCACCCGAAGATAGATGACATTGTTCACAAAGGAAGAATAGCGCAAGGGATGGCAAACAGCCAAGTATCGGTCATAAGACATCAAAGCGTAATGGAAACTCCCAACATTTCCCGTAATCCCGTACATAACCGATTGTACGCTGCAGCCAGTCACGGTGATGGTCGGTCGGTCAGTAACGATGTAATGGAGCATCATCGGAAGCATGTTGGTAATGCTCACCAGTTCGTATACGCACATGCTTTTAATTGAAAAAAACATGGGCGACTTAAGACGGGTGCTACTCCAAATGATATAAATAATCGTTAGATTTTCACTGAATATCAAAATGTAAATGAGGAGAAACGCAACGCACATTGGAATCCGGAAGCCATAGTAAGGTTTAAATCCAATAACCAGAATTTCGGTGACGGTTGTGCAGTTCTCTGGGTACACCATTGGTGGAGAAGACAATCGCAACTCAGATACAATATTCTGGAGATCAATAAACAATTCTGCCTTATATTACACCTGCACAAGGGGCTGAAATAATAACAAAAATGTGATAAATTATATTATTCACAAAATAAATATTGATAGTGTGTTGTAACTAATACAGGGAAAAATAAGCACCGGACCCCTTATCTTACTGGTATTGCTATCTTAAAGTACAGTAAAACCTTGGATTGCGAGCATAATTTGTTCCGGAAGCATGCTTGTAATCCAAAGCACTTACAATGGGCACAGTGAGGCTGCAAATGGGCACAGTGAGGCTGCACATGGGCACAGTGAGGGAGCAAATGGGCATTGTTGACTCTCTTTTGCACTTACAGTAGCTGTTGCGTTCTTACCCTAGGCTTATACTCGAGTCAATAAGTTTTCCCAGTTTTTTGTGATAAAATTAGGTCCTCGGCTTATACTCGGGTCCAGGGCCGCCATCAGGGGGGTACAGGCAGTACACCTGTAAGGGGCCCGGAGGTCCCCAGGGGCCCGGATGGTAACCCCCTTTAAAAAGGATATATATATATATTTTTTTTTTTTTTTTTTTTTTTTTAGGGGTTCGGAGGTCCCCAGGGGCCCAGGGGCCTGGATGGAAATCCCCCTTTTTTTATTTATTTTTTATAAGAAAAAATATATATTTTTTTAATATATTTTTATTTTATTTTTTATTAAAGGGCCAATTTTTTTATAGGGGTCCGGAGGTCCCCAGGGGCCCGGAGATCCCCAGGGCCCGGGATGACAACCCCCCTTTTTTTATAAAAAAAATATATATTTTTATATATATATATTATTATTATTATTATTATTAAATGGCCCCAGGGCCCCGGATGGCAACCCCCCCTTTTTTTTTTATAAAACAAAATATTTTTTTTTATATTATTTTATTTCTTTTTTCTTTTTATTTCTTTTTTATATATATATATATATATATATATATATATATATATATATATATATATATATATATATATATATATATATATATTTTTTTATTTTTATTAAAGGACTCAGAGGTCCCTAGGGCCCCATCTGGCAAACCCCCTTTTTTTATATATAAATGTTTATTTTTTTATTTTTGTTTATCTATTTTTTTTTAATTATTTATTAAAGGGCCCAGAGGTCCCCAGGGGCCCAGATGGCAACCCCCCTTTTTTAAAAATATATATATATATATTTTTTTATATATTTTTTTTTATTTCTTTTTTTTTCTCGGATGCTACCCCCCTTTATACTCGAGTATATACGGTAATTGTTATTGGAATAGTGCCTTAAAAAAATTCATCTATAAGGCCTCGTACACTCGACCGGTTTTCTCGGCAAAAACCAGCAAGAAAACTGCTTCTTGCCGGGAAAACCGTTCGTGTGTACGAGGTGTTCAGGTTTCTCGTCTGGAAATCAGGCAAGAATCTCGACGAGAAAAAAAGAGAACCTGCTCTCTTTTTTCTCGTCGAGATTCTCGTTTGCCTGTTTCCAGACGAGAAACCCGAGAGTGTGTATACTTACCTGTTGTCTTGCTGGTTTTTGCCGAGAAAACCGGTCAAGTGTACGGGGCGTTATAGATGAATTTTTTTAAGGCACTATTCCAATAACAATTACCGTATATACTCGAGCACTTGTATATCACAGCAAAAAATGCATTGTTTACTATGAAAATGACAAATTGCAGTTTGGGAGTTAACCACAAGGGGGCGCTGAAGGGGTTAAGTGTGACCTCAATTGTGTTTCTAACTGTAGGGGGGTGTGGCTGTAGGTGTGACATCATTGATTGCGTTTCCCTATAAAAGGGAACACACGATCAATGACGGCGCCACAGTGAAGAACGGTGAAGCTGTGTTTACACACAGCTCTCCCCGTTCTTCAGCTCCGGGGACCGATTGCGGGACTCCAGCGGCGATCGGGCCAGCGGGTCCCGCGGTCACAGTCACGGAGCTTCGGACCCATGGCTGGGCACTTAAAGAGGACGTACCTGTACGTGCCTGTGCCCAGCTGTGCCATTCTGCCGACGTATATGTGCAGGAGGCGGTCCTTAAGTGGTTAATCATGGCTATACATGTACACGTACACACGACCATTTTTCATGTCATGGAAAAAAAACAAAGTTTTTCTCAACGTCATTCCTCTCAAGCCTGCCTTGCACACACACGATCGTGCGCTAGTAAAGCGCGGTGACGTACAACACGTACGACAGCACTATAAAGGGGAAGTTCCATTCGAATGGCGCCACCCTTTGGGCTGATTATGCAAATTTCCCTTCTCATAACTTGCTTCTGAGCATGCGCGTTTTTTCCCCCACGTCGTTAAAGCCTACACACGACCGTTTTTCACGACGAGAAAAAACGGCAACGTGAAAAACGACGAGAAAAAATAGAGCAGGTTCTAAATTTTTAATGCCCTTTTTCCACGACAAGAAATATGCTCTGAAGCCCACAGACGTTTTTAATGACCAATTTAAAAAATTGAATTTTTCTCGTCATGAAAAACGGTCGTGTGTATGCGGCATTAGGGTCAGGCCCCATACACACCAGCTGATCTGTCCGATGAAAACGGTCCGTGGACCGTTTTCATCGGACATGTCCGCTGCCGGATTTTGGTCTGATGGCTGTACACACCATCAGACCAAAATCCCCGCGGAAAACAAACACGGTGACGTGTCGCGACGTGGCTACGCCGTCGCTGCGACGATGACGCGGCGACGTGCGTGACCCTGGAAGGTCAATGCTTCCACGCATGCGTCGAATCACTTCGAAGCATGCGAGGGATGGCGGCCGATCGGGCGTGTCCGGTGAGTCTGTACAGACGACCGAACACGTCCGACGGACAGGCTTCCTGTGGACATGTTTCTTAGCATGCTAAGAAACATTTGTCCGCTGGAAAAAGTCCGCTCGGCCGGGAATCCGGTCCGGTCCGCTGTACACACGACCAAACATGTCCGCTGAAACTGGTCAGCGGACCAGTTTCAGCAGACATGTTTCGGTCGTGTGTACGAGGCCTAAGAGTACCTATCCCCCTTCCCTGGTTTTGGATGCACATACCTGGGTTTCGTGTGGGATCATCACATTACAGCTTGGTCACTCCACCGCATGAAATTTGATGTACAACGATTATTCTTAAAGAATTCTTGAAGAGTTCTTAACTGTCTGCATTGAACTTATAGAGACATTTGATTTTGTCCCCCTCTGTGGGTTATACTATTGTGTGTGCAATTTACATCTGTTTATTGTGGCATAGTTATACACCTCTATGGATTTAGATTGATTCATACACCTATGCAGGGGTTGACAAATTTGCTTGGAATCTAGGAGCCAGCTAAAAAAGTTAGGAGCCAGAAAACGCACCCCGTCCCGACGAGCTTGCGCGCAGAAGCGAACACATACGTGAGCAGCGCCCGCATATGTAAACGGTGTTCAAACGCAATTTTGAAGCGTGACATGTTGGGTATGAATTTACTCGGCGTAACATTATCTTTCATAGTATTAAAAAAAAAATGGGGATAACTTTACTGCTGTCTTATTTTTTTATTAAAAAAAGTGTAATTTTTTCCCAAAAAAGTGCGCTTGTAAGACCGCTGCGCAAATACGGCGTGACAGAAAGTATTGCAACGATCGCCATTTTATTCTCTAGGGTGTTAGGATAAAAAATATATATAATGTTTGGGGGTTCTAATTAGAGGGAAGAAGATGGCAGTGAAAATAGTGAAAAATAACATTAGAACTGCTGTTTAACTTGTAATGCTTAACTTGTAATACCAACGGCCACCACCAGATGGCGCCAGCTCACATCTGGTGGTAATAACTTGTAATACCAACGGCTCACCACCAGATGGCGCCAGCTCACATCTGGTGGTAATAACTTGTAATACCAACGGCTCACCACCAGATGGCACCAGCTCACAAAAAAAAAAAACACTATTTCTAGTCGCCATGGCGACCTGGTGCCCGGGATTTGTCGATCCCTGCCTATGCACATAGCACTTTATTACTCATAGATAGGGATGAGCCAAACACCCCCCCCCCCCGTTCGGTTCGCACCAGAAGTTTGTGTGAAATTTAGAACCCCATTAAAGTCTATGGGACTCTAAAATTAGCACTTTAGATTTCAAATGTTCAAGGCTAATATGCAAGATATTGTCATAAAAAGTGTTTGGGGACCAGGGGACATGTATCAATGCAAAAAAAAGTTTTAAAAACGGCAGTTTTTTTGGGAGCAGTGATTTTTAAGTGACTTTTTATCCTTCAGAAATTACACTTTGTGCAGGGACGATTCTAAGCATGGGAAACAAGCGCTGCTCTACAGGCATACTATAGACACCCCCCCAGGTATGAAATTTAAAGGAATATTTCACTTTTATTGTTTCACTTTTAGCATTATTAAATTCACTGCTCCCGAAAAAACAGCCGTTTTTAAAACTTTTTTTTTGCATTGATACCTGGGGCAGGACCCAGGTCCCCAAACACTTTTTAGGACAATAACTTGCATATTAGCCTTTAAAATTAACACTTTAGATTTCAAACGTTCGAGTCCCATAGACTTTAACAGGGTTCTAAAGTTCACGCGAACATTTGGTGTGTTCGCAAGTTCTGATGCGAACCGAACAGGGGGGTGTTCGGCTCATCCCTATTTATGAAGATCTTTGTGTATTCCAGCCTGCATCCAGCCTTTTGATCCCTATGCAATCCAACCTGTACCTTGTGCCTGTTCCCTAAGCCTTCTCCTTTGGTCCTCATGTTCTCCATTCTGCATCCTGGTCCAATGGCTCTGTGCAACTCCTTCCAACATCCAGTGTCCATTCACCACCATGTCTTCTTGTGCACTCCAGTAAGCTACCTGCTTCTCTGCACCAGTGTGTTGCAGCCAGCCTCTCGTTACCTTCACCTGTGCCTTCCTAGTCTATTTCCCCCCCTCTGTACCTGTGTTTTTCTGGGCATTCCTACCGGCTTGCACTGGGTTTCCTACAGACAAGAGATCTGAGCCATGCAAAGACACTTCCCTGTGTATCCATTCTCAATTTTTAGTAGCTGCTGAGTCAGAGGAGAATTAGGGGGGATATGATCAACATGTACAAATATATAAGAGGTCCATACAGTGAACTTGGTGTTGAGTTATTCTCTTTACGTTCAACACTGAGGACAAGGGGGCATTCTTTACGTCTCGAGGAAAAGAGATTTCACCTCCAAATACGGAAAGGTTTCTTCACAGTAAGAGCTGTGAACATGTGGAACAGACCCCCTCCAGAGGTGGTTCTGGCCAGCTCAGTAGATTGCTTTAAGAGAGGCCTGGATTCTTTCCTAAATGTACAGAATATAACTGAGTACTAAGATTTGTAGGTAAAGTTGATCCGGGGTAAATCTGATTGCCTCTCGGGGGATCAGGAAGGAATTTTTTCCCCTGCTGTAGCAAATTGGATCATGCTCTGCTGTTTTTTGCCTTCCTCTGGATCAACTGTGGGTATGAAGTTGGGTGTACGGGATTGTATTGTGTTTTTTATTTTGTTTTTTTATTTTTTGTGGTTGAACTGGATGGACTTGTGTCTTTTTTCAACCTGACTAACTATGTAACCTAGGTGTTGCCTACAGCAAAACCCATCTCCACCTTCAGGAGCTCTGGTGAAGACAAGATGGCTCTTTAGGATGTGCCCCTTGGTCCTTCTAAGGGCACTTAAAGTGGTTGTAAACCCAGAAAAATAAAAAATAAAACACCTGCAAGACAGAGCCATAATGAGCTAGTATGACTAGCATACTAGCTCATTATGCATTACTTACCTTAGATTGAAGCCCCCGAAGATGTCCCCGTCTCCCCCTCCGGCCGCAGACATCTTTCCACAGATACCCGGAAGGTTACTCATGAAGGGGTGTTTTTGAGCTTCCAAAGTGCACTGGATACTCTTTGGGTTGTACCGCTGTCTTTTGTTGGAATACAATCACATCTGGGCCTTTCAGCAGTGGCATTGGGTTTCAATTTACATTTTAGTTAAAGTATTGATTATAAAGCCTCGTACACATGATCGGATTTCCATTGGACAAATCCGTGGAGTGGTTTACAACCACTTTAAGTGCTCTTAGAAGGGCCAAGGGGCAGAACCTAAATAGCCATCTTGTCTTCACCACAGCTCCTGAAGGTGGAGATGGGTTTTGCTGTAGGCAACACCCAGGTTGCTGCCCTCTGACTCAGGCCTCATACACACGACTGAGGCCCCAAACACACGACCGAGTTTCTCAGCAGAATTTAGCCAGAAACTCGGTCGGAGCTGGATTCTGCCGAGAAACTCGGTCATGTGTACACTTTTCACCGAGGAAGCCGACGAGTAACTCGTCGGGCCAAATAGAGAACATGTTCTCTATTTCCTCGTTGTTCAATGAGGAAAGTTGACTCGCCGAGATCCTCGGCGGCTTCAACACAGAACTCGACGAGGAACTCGATGTGTTTGGCACGTCGAGTTCCTCGGACGTGTGTACGGGGCCTGAGTTTCTCGGCAAAAACCAGCAAGAAACTTGCTGTTTTGTTTTTTTTGCCGAGGAAACCGATCGTGTGTACATTTTTCGACGAGGAAACTTTCGAGGAACTCAATGAGCCAAAAAGAGAGCAAGTTCTCTTTTTCCTCGACGGGAATGGAGAAAATTGGCACATTGAGTTCCTCGACAGCCTAACAAGGAACTCGACGAGCAAAACTATGTGTTTCGCTCCGTCGAGTTCCTCGGTCGTGTGTACGAGGCCTTACAAGAGCAGACAGCTACTGAAAACTGAGAATGGATACACACGGAAGTGTCTTTGCATGGCTCAGATCTCTTATCTGTAGGAAACCGCACCATATGCGCATGCGCCGTAGACAACAGTGTATACCTTTTGACAAATATCTCCTAAACTGCGTAGGTTTAGGAGATCTTGCAAACACCTAAGGTAAGCCTTAATCTAGGCTTACCTGTAGGTGTAACTTCAGGGGGAGGGTTTACAACCACTTTAATATCACTGTATGGGCAGACACACTGGGATTGTCTCCAATGTTATCAGTTCCCATTCCATTCCACAAGATTCCTTGCAGTTCTCTGCATCACCTCCGTGGCCACTGCCACTGCCTAACCCCAGCTGCAATAACTGATTTCTGGATAGCTACTCTGCCCCTCATGGGAATGGACTTCACTTGTGACAAAAACATTACAACATAAAGCAGATTTTCCCAATGTCATTTCCCAAGTATCCCCAACAGGCCATGCTTTTGGAAATTTTTCTAAGATAAAATAGTTTTCATAAATACAATCCTGATCAAAAGTTTAAGACCATTTGAAAAATGGCAAAAAATCATATTTTACATTGTTGGGTCTTAACAAGGTTCCAAGTAGAGCTTCAACATGCAACAAGAAGAAATGAGAGAGACAAAACGGGCCAGATCCACAAAGAAGTTACGCTGGCGTATCTATTGATACGCCGCGTAACTTCTAGTTTGCTCCGGCGTATCTTTAGTTTGTATCCACAAAACAAGATATGCCTGAAGCTGGGCTAGATCCGACTGGCGTACGTCTTAGTACGCCGTTGGATCTAAGGTACATATTTACGCTGGACGCTAGGTCGCGCTTCCGTCGATTTCCGCCTCGAGTATGCAAATTAGCTAGATACGCGAATCCACAAACGTACGTCCGGCCGGCGCATTTTTTTACGTCGTTTCCGTAAGGCGTAAAGTTACCCCTGCTATATGAGGCGTACTCAATGTTAAGTATGGACGTCGTTCCTGCGTCAAATTTTGAAAATGTTACGTCGTTTGCGTAAGTCGTTCGCGAATAGGGCTTTGCATAGAATTACGTTCACGTCGAAAGCATTGGCTTGCTGCGGGTTAATTTGGAGCATGCGCACTGGGATACCCCCACGGATGGCGCATTCGCCATTAAAAAAAAACGTCATTTACGTTGGGTCAAGTAAAATTAACATAAAACACGCCCACATCTTTAACATTTGAATTCTGCGCCCTTACGCCGGCAGATTTACGCTACGCCGCCGTAACTTTAGAGGCAATTGCTTTGTGAATACAGCACTTGCCTCTCAAAGTTGCGGCGTAGCGTTACTAGGATACGCTACGCCTGCCTAAAAGTACGATGCGCTACGTGGATCTGGCCCAAAAATGTTTGAGCACTCAATTAATTGAAAATAATGAATAAACTGAAACAGGCTGTTTTTCAGCTGATGAAAAGTTTAGGACCACGTGCCTTTAAAAGGCCAAATCTGTGCAAAGATGTGGATTCATTGTCATCCTCTGTCAGGTAGTCACACGTTGTGATGGCAAAGACAAAAAAACTCTCCCTTTTTGAACGTGGTCGGGTTGCTGAACTGCATAAGCAGGGTCTCTCATCAAGACACTGGACGATCCTCGACCCAAATTAGGGCCCTTACTGGTGCTGACTGCAGCCCCATAACCATCAGACGGCATCTGAGACTGAAGGGCTTCAAAAACAAAAAACTTCCTCAAAAACCTTGTCTCCTTGAACGCCACAGAACTGCTCGTTTGGACTTTGCAAGAGAGCACTAAACATGGGACATTCAAAGGTGGAAGAAAGTTTTATTCTCTGATGAGAAAAAATTTAACCTTGATGGTCCTGATGGTTTCCAACGTTACTGGCATGACAAGCAGATCCCACCTGAGAGGTTTTCTACGCGCCACAGTGGAGGGGGCGCCATAATGGTCTGGGGTGCTTTTTCCTTCAGTGGAACAATGGAGCTTCAGGAAGTGCAGGGGCGTCAAAACGGCCGCTGGCTGTGTCCAGATGTTGCAGAGAGCATTCCTCATGACTGAGGGCCCTCGTCTCTGTGGTAACGATTGGGTTTTTCAACAGGACAACGCTACAGTACACAATGCCCGCAGGACAAGGGACTTCTTCCAGGAGAACAACATCACTCGTTTGGCCCATCCTGCGTGTTCCCCTGATCTAAATCCAATTGAGAACCTTTGGGGATGGATGGCAAGGGAAGTTTACAAAAATGGACAACAGTTCCAGACAGTAGATGACCTTCGTGCGGCTGTCTTCACCACTTGGAGAAATGTTCCCACTCACCTCATGGAAACGCGAGGCGTCAAGCATGCCGAAATTAATTTTTTAAGTGATCAACAATAACGGCGGAGCTACTCATTACTGAGTTCATGTTTGGAAGTTGGATTTCTGTTTTGGGGGGGTTTAGTTTATTTTTGGAGGTGTCGTCCTAAACTTTTGATCAGCTGAAAAACAGCCTGTTTCAGTTTATTCGTTGTTTTCAAGTGGTCTTAAACTTTTGGCTGTTGGGAACCGCTGGCATAAAGGAATGCACTGATACATCCCCTAGCCCCATAAACCTGTAATGTTATGATGCAGCCAGTATATGTACAAAAGGACATCATTTAGGAAATGTTAACTTAATATTTGAGTTTCTTAACAAATTGCATACACACATCATTTTCTCTAAATTATTTATATTAAAAAAATGGTGGCTTTATACGAAAGCCACCAAATATGCTTTAGATGATCAATATATTTTCTTGGAAACAAACATTGAAATCCTAAAGCCCCAAAAATAATAAATTACACGGATCACAATTCTCCAAATACAGGAGAAAAACCATGTCAGAGAGTCCAAATGTTTCCAGTGATACTGTAGCTGTAGAATATTGAGGTGTATCCTCCCCTGTCTAATGAAATGTATATTTGCTTTAAAAGAGAAAGAGACAGAAGAGAGAGGGAGAACAGAGAGAGAGAGAGAGATAAAAAGAAGAGATAGAGAAGAGAAAGCAAGTAAAAGGAGAGAAGAGAGAGAAAAAGAGGAAAGGGGAGAGAGAGAGGGAGAGAGAAAGAGCAAGATAAAGAAAGAAAGAAAGAAAGAAAGAAAGAAAGAAAGAAAGAAAGAAAGAAAGAAAGAAAGAAAGAAAGAAAGAAAGAAAGAAAGAAAGAAAGAAAGAAAGAAAGAAAGAGAGAAAGAGAGAAAGAAAGGAAGAAAGGAAGAAAGAAAGAAAGAGACAGAGACAGAAGAGAGGGATGTTAGCAAGAGACAAAGTTAAGAGGGCGAAAGGAGAGAAAGATAAGAAAGAAGAAAGAGAATAGAATGAGAGAAAAGAGAGATGAGAGAAGGGAAAGGGAGAAGATGGGTAAAAAAAGAAAGACTGGCCAAGAGAGAGGGGTGAAAGAGAAAGAGAGAGAGAGAGACAGACAGAGAGAGAAGGAAAGAGAGAGAAAAGGAAATAAAGAAAGAGAGACAAAGAGAGAGTAGATAGAGGGAGAGAGAAAGAGACAGATGAGAGAGGGAGAAGGGTGAGAAGAGAAAGAGACAGAGAAGAAAGTGAGAGATAGAGTGAGAGAAAAACAAAGAGATAAAGAGAGAGAGAGGAAAAAAGGGGGGAAGAGAGAAAGAGTGAGAGAAGAGAGAATAAGAAAGATAGAGAGAGCGAGAGAGAGAGGGAAAAAAGAGGGAAATAAGAGAAGAGAGAATGAGAATGGGGGAGAAGAGAGAGTGAGAGAGAAAGAGAGAAGAGTGAAAGAGAGAGAATGAGAGAGAAGAGAGTGAAAAATTGATGCGAGAAGAGAAAATGAGTAGAGGGATAGAAAAAGAAAGAATGAGCAAGAGAGAGAGAGAGAGAGAGAGAGAGAGAGAGAGCAAGAAAGAGAGACAGACAAATAAAGAGAAACAGGGAGTGAGAAAGAGTAAGAAGAGTGGATGAGAGAGAGAGCGAGAGAGATGAAAGCAAGTGAAAAGAAGAGAAGAAAGAAAAAAGAGAGAGAAGAGAAAGCAAGTGAAAAGAAGAAAATAAAGAATAAAGAAAGAAAGAGAGAGAGAGAGAGAGAGAGAGAAAGAAAGATAGAGAGAAAGAAAAAGAGAGAGAGAGAGAGAGAGAGAAAGATAAAAAGAAAGAAAGAGATATAGAAAAAAATAAATAGAAAGATAAAAAGAAAGAAATCTAGAAAGAAAGAGAGAGAGAGAAAAGAAAGAAAGAGAAAAGGTAAGAAAAAGAGAGAGAAAAATAAAGAAAGAGAAAAGGAAAGAAAGAAATAAAGAGTGAGAGAAGAGATAGAAGAGAGAATAAAAAAGAGAGAAAGACAGAGGGAAATAAGAGAAGTGAGAATGAAAACGGGAAAGAAGAGAGAGTGAGAGAGAAAGAGAGATAATGAGAGAGAATAGAATGAGAGAGAAGAGAATGAGAGAAATCAAGAGCGTGAAATAAAGATGCGAGAAGAGAAAATTAGTAGAGGGATAGAAAAAGAAAGAATGAGCAAGAGAGAGAGAGAGCAAGAAAGAGAGAGAGAGACAGACAAAGAAAGAGAAACAGAGAGCGAGAAAGACTATGTGAAATAGAGAGACAGAGAGAGAACAAGTGAAAAGAAGAAAATAAAAAAAAAAGAAAGAAAGAAAAGGAGAGAGAAAGTAAGAGAGAAAGAAAGAAAGAAAGAAAGAAAGAAAGAAAGAAAGAAAGAAAGAAAGAAAGAAAGAAAGAAAGAAAGAAAGAAAGAAAGAAAGAAAAATAAATAAAGCAAGAAAGAAAGAGAGAGAAAAAGAAAGAGAGAGAGAAAGAAAGAGAAAGAGAGAAAAAGGAAGAGAGAGAAAGAAAGAAAAAGCTTCAAATTGACAATCTACTCCAGCTGTTACATATTCATGCTTGGATATTAATAAATTGTTGTCAAGTTAAAAAAAAAAGAGAAGGGAAAAAATGGAGAGCGATAGAAAAAGAACGAATGAGTAAGAGAGAGAGACAGACAAAGAAAGAGAGCAACAGAGAGAGGTGACAGAGAAAAAGAGTAGGAAGAGTGAGTGAGAGAGAGAGAGAGAGAGAGAGAGAGAGAGAGAGAGAGAGAGAGAGAGAGAGAGAGACTGAGGACAAGAAGAGAAAGCAGGTGAGAAAGAAAGAAAGAAAGAAAGAAAGAAAGAAAGAAAGAAAGAAAGAAAGAAAGAAAGAAAGAAAGAAAGAAAGAAAGAAAGAAAGAAAGAAAAAGACAAGAAAGATAAAAAAAGTTTTAAATTGACAATCTATTGTAGCTGTTACATATTCATTCTTAGGTATAATTTATTGCCTGATTGTACTGCTATCCAGGACTCCATTACAGAGATGTCCCCTCACTTCTTGTCTTGCTGGCACATATTTACCAGACAGGATGGGAGGAAAAATCTCCAACAGGATCACCCAAAGAAATACTATAAAATCTGAGAGGTGTTCAATACTTTTCTACTCTGCTAAAGATAATCCTGTTTATATCTGTGTGTGTTGCTGTTGGAAAGTTCCCCTCACTTTCTGTCTGGTAAAATATCAGGACAGCAGTATATGAGGGGCTTCAATGGATCGTCAGATAGAAGTAAAAATCAGACGGGGGTCTAAGCCTCAACCACTCCATATAAAAGCTAAAAAAAAAAAAACATAGACTTTAAATCTGTTTTACATAAAGCACATTATGAAGATCAGGTACATTGTGTGTCTCTTAAGTGTAACAATATTTTTTAATACCTGTGTAACAAAAGACTAACAGTTTATTTGGCGTGTGTGAGAATAAATCATTGTGTATATCAGATCTCAGCTTTCTATAGAAAGTCATCATTAATGACACAAGTGGAATGTTGTTTGTCTCACCTTTTGTCCTGGGAATACGATGATCGGTGTTATAACACGGAATGTTCAGTTCTTGATGTTACATGTTTGTACATGCTTCGGCAGAAGTTTCCTTTAGTGTTACATCTTATATATATTTCACTGGCCCTTTTATAGTTATGATCAACCCCGCTGGAATAAATCAGAAATGTAGTTAATTAACCAACACAAATCATTAGATAGTTATTATTTTTTTATTGATGCTGAAAACAATGACTAATTATGTCTCACTGAAATAAACATTTGATTTCATCAGACCGTAAACTAGGTAGAGAAAAAACAAATATGAGGCACAAAGTCGTTCCTCACTTAATCATTATTCAATGGTCATTTTGGGACTTGGGATAAGATTGGGTTGAATTCAATAAGCTAAAAAAAAAATCTTAAATTTTGTACCAAGTGGTCCGCCACTAAACTTTTATTCATTTATATATTTTTTGTGTCGTACCAAGTTGCATTGTCTCAAAAGTTTAACATGTACAAAAACAATTCAAAACAACAGCCCACATACCAGAGACAGGCCGGATTTAATCCTGAAATATAAAATGAAAGCGGTATTATTTCAGTGACATTAGCCAAAAATATTGTGCAGTCACCTCCACGTATATAAGCAATTTAACTAGGCCGCAATGTAAGGGAGAGACAAGGCAAGCAGAGCCTATTCTTCATATTGTGTCTTCAACAAAAGGTCTTTTCAGTACTACTCATATCACTCAGGACAACAGTGCCCTCAAATATCTTACCCCACCCACATGTTTTGGGAGGGGAAAAGTCCACATTTCATCTTTTTATTCACCCCAGAAACCAAACACCTCTCTTCATACACCTTCTCTGCCTTCTGTTGTTTTACAAGAATGGAGTTAATGGACAAAGGATTCTACTGGATCTGGGACAGCGGGAAGTCCTCTTCTTTCTTCTCCTGCTGTACCTTTAGTTACGTTAAATTATTCCACAAATCAAACTAGGCAGGAAAAACAAAAATGAGGTAAAAAGTGGAAGTCATTCCTCACTTAAAATTACTATTGAATAAGAACTGTTTCTTTGGGTATAGTAAGGCCGCGTTCCGCGGACATGTCCGACCGTGTGTACGGCCTAGCGGACAGGTTTCCAGCAGACAAAAGTTTCTTAGCAAGCTAAGAAACTTGTCCGCTGGAAATATGTCCGTCGGACATGTCCGATGGTTAGTACACCTAATCGGACATGTCCGCTGGTTATGACGTGTAACCAGCGTCCCGAAATCCAGCGCATGCGTCAAATTGATTCGACGCATGCGCGGAAGCATTGCACTTTCGTGTTTGAGAACGTCAGTGTCTTCTACGTCACCGCGTTCTCTGTCCGCGGGGATTTTGGTCTGATGGTGTGCGGACCGTTTTCATCGGACATGTCTCCTCGTGTGTACGGGGCCTAAATGTGTCAGGGTTTGATTCAAAAAGATAAAAAAAAATAGCAAAAGTGTTTGTTCCAACTGGACAGCTGCAAAACACTGGTATAGTTTGTAAATTGCTTTTTTTATACAGTACCGCATTGCCTAAAAATGTATTAAAATGCCAAGGTGACATATACAAATACAACTCAAAACAACAACCCCACATTCCAGAGACAAATATACTGTAAATGAAGGTGTATTATTTCAGAGACTATAGCCAAAAATATTGTGCAGTCACTTCCACATATATAAGCAATTTTATTAGGCCGCAATGTGAGCAAGAGACAAGGCAAGTGGAGCCTATTCTCACATATTGTCTTTTACAAAGGACCCCGTCTTTTCAATGTCACCCAGGACAACAGTGCCCTCAAATATCTTACCCCACCCACATGGTTTGGGAGGGGAAAAGTCCCCCTGGAGGCTTGCCACGTTTCGTCTTCGAACCCAAACACCTCTCTTCATACACCTTCTCTGCCTCCTGTTGCTTCACATGAATGGAGATCCTGGACAAAGAGTTCTCCTGGATCTGGGACAGCAGGGAGTTCTCTTCTTTCTTCTCCTGCTGTTCTTTTAGTTCCATTAAATTATTCCACACATCAAACTAGACAGGAAATACATATATGAGGTAGAAAGCATCTTAAAGGTGACGTACAGGTACATTAATATGCCTGTACGTGCCATTCTGCCAATGTATATCGGCTTGAGTCGGTCAGAAAGCAGTTAACTGCTTGCCGACCAGCCGCCGCAGTTATACGGCGGAAGGTCGGCTCCCCTGTACGAGAGCCCGTAGCTATACGTTGGCTCTTGCGAAGGCCGGGCACACGCGATCGCTTGTTACAGAGTGAGGACCGGGAGCTGTGTGTGTAAACACACAGCTCCCGATCCTGTCAGGGGGAGAAATGCCTGACCGTACAATGTATGAACAGCGATCTGTCATTTCCCCTAGTGAGGCCACCCCCCCTACAGTTAGAACACACCCAGGGAACATACTTAACCCCTTCTCCGCCCCCTAGTGTTAACCCCAGTGCCAGTGGCATTTTTATAGTAATCCAATGCATTTTTATAGCACTGATCGCTATAAAAATGCCAACGGTCCCAAAAATGTGTCAAATATGTCCGAAGTGTCCGCCATAATGTCGCAGTACCGGAAAAAAATCGCTGATCGCCGCCATTACTAGTAAAAAAATAAAAATAAAAATGCCATAAAACTACCCCCTATTTTGTAAACACTATAACTTTTACGCAAATCAATCGATAAAGTTTTTTTTTTACGAAAAATATGTAGAAGAATACGTATCGGCCTAAACTGAGGAAAAAACATGTTTTTATATATTTTTGGGGGGATATTTATTATAGCAAAAAGTAAAAAATATTAATTCTTTTCAAAATTGTCGCTCTATTTTTGTTTATAGCGCAAAAACGAAAAACCGCAGAGGTGATCAAATACCACCAAAAGAAAGCTCTATTTGTGGGGAAAAAAGGACACCAATTTTGTTTGGGAGCCACGTCGCACGACCGCGCAATTGTCAGTTAAAGCGACGCAGTGCCGAATCGCAAAAAGTGCTCTGGTCTTTGACAATATAGTCCGGGGGTTACGTGGTTAACAATCTCTAATAATACATGTTTTTCTCCATAAAATATGCAATTTCATCATAGAGAGAAGCATAGGTCTGCATATGTCTAAATGTCGTGTCAGAGTGTTCTCAAGTATTCCAAAACAAAAGCTGTTTTTGTTTTTTGTTTTGTTTTTTTGAAAGGACGAATGTTTATTGATAAAAAAAGCAGATGTTACACAGGTTTTCTCTTTTAACTTTATAATCTTTATTGAAAAAAATTTCATTGGCCATATTTGACATACAAACAACCATTATGCCCCCCCCCCTCCCTCCCGGCACCATTTCATATGCAAAGATACAAAATAAAAAATATATAGCATATTCACAATAAATTTCTCAATTGTTTATTCTATAACGGGGCCATCTTCCTCCCATTCACTTTCCATTTGAGTCCTTCACATCTACCCTCCCAACACGCCCTCTCACACCATTCGATCCCCTTCCATTCTATCTCCTTCCTTACAATCCCAATACCCACCCTCAACCAACCCCCCCCCCCTCCTAATTCCACACCTTTCACCCTCAGTCACACTTCTCTACCATTCCAATATGTCACCTCTTAGGCCGCGTACACACGATCGGTTAAACCGATGAGAACGGTCTGATGGACCGTTTTCATCGGTCCAAACCGATCGCGTGTGGGCGCCATCGGTTAAAAAAGAAAGCCAACTTGTTTTAAATTTAACCGATGGATTCCTAACCAATAGAAAAAAAAACGATCGTTTGTAGGCACGTCCATCAGTTAAAAGTCGACGCATGCTCGGAAGCATTAAACTTCGTTTTTTTCAGCACGTCGTTGTGTTTTATGTCACCACGTTCTGACACGATTGTTTTTTAACCAATGGTGTGTAGGCACGACGGACCATCAGTCAGCTTCATCGGTTAACCAATGAAAATGGTCCATCAGACCGTTCTCATCGGATTGACCGATCGTGTGTACAAGGCTTTATTTTTATTGAATTTGCTCTCTGCCCCTTCTCTTTTTCTTTTAACGTGGGTGTCATTTATCCTTATCCTCTCCTCGACCCTTCTTATCCTTCTTTCTCTGTACAAATGGTTCTTACCTAATAATGTCTTCCGCCATCATTCTAGGAGGGATATCCCTTTGCCTCCCACTAGGGTTTCCAGATCTCTTCATATTTCTTTACATGTGCAGATATACAGATTTTTCCTTCCAAATTCTCTCTTTCATGCCTCGCTCCCATTCTGTAAAAGATGGTGTCAGACTTGTATGTATCAGACTGGAGAGCACGATTGAGCAGAGCGAGGTCTCCCTTACGTGTCCGACTCGCGGGCCCTGGTAATATGGACAGGAGGCACGGGAGTGCAGAGTGGTATGAGAGCCTGTTGCAGGAGATGCGGCTCTGGATCTAGGTGCAGAGAAGAGGGTGTCCGGCTGGACAGGCAACAGGAGACAAGAACACAGACAGGTGATTCTGAGCAGGAGCAGAGCGGGATGGTCGGTGTAACGGTATGGCCCATGGGACCCAGAAGGGTGTGGGGTACTCCTGTTTCAGCTTTACCAATGACTTTTGTGTCTAGGGTCCACTAGGGGCATAGGATGACTGAGAAATTATATCATGGATTACATGAGATGGGACAGTAATGATAATTCACAATGTATTGCAGGATATCTTGAAATATTACAGGTGTTTAATTCTGAACCCAACAGGTCAATAGGACAGTGATTCATTCATGTGGGAACACAGGCTGTTAAGGGGGTAATTAAGTCTGCTACTGTCATGTAAACTAACCTTAGTTTGGCTTCTAACGACCTGTTCATTGTGTGATGCTAATTAACACTGTATTGTGTGAAAGTTCTATTGATGATAGATGTGGAATGTGAATTAACACAATCTAAAAGGTCAGATGTCTGACTTATGTTTACTAAAGGAATGTGTATTGTATTGAGGTGAAAAGAGCTTATCTCGGAAGTCACCTCGTCTGGGTAAAGGGTTAGTAATTAGCTCATATCGGTGCCAGAAAGTCTGACTAAAAATGTGTATTGAGTTCCTTGTGTCATGTTGTGGGTGGAGTTAAGCCATTGTTATTTTATTACTGACTGTATATAAGAAACCTGAGTTTACCATTAAAGTGTCTATTCGTTTGGAACCAGAGAACAGAGCTGTGTGTCTCGTTTTCTGGGGGAAATCCAATGGGTCCTGTCGTGGGTTGGTGGAATGGAATATCGTAACGGCGTTAACCCCTGACCGTTACAGTCGGTTCACAGGCAGGGTTGGCAACAGGCGGGCAGCGAAGTACAGAGCAGCAGGCAGGTTCAAAGTCAAGGCAAGCCGAGGTCAGGTGCAGGTGGAAGGCAAGGATAATCCAATAGGCAGGCCAGGTAATCAGGAGACAAGTGTTCAGACAGGTAACAGGAGCATGGGTCACAGGTAGCTGCAGATCAGACAGCACCGATCCAAGGCATTTAAGGGGTGTAGTAAACTCTATTTAGCATAAACAGTTGTGACATCCTTTGGAAGGGAAATTCTACCCCATTGCTCTTCCGTTATAGTTTCTACATCTTGTTCCCACCTCCTCCTACTTGGTGGGCCCCCTATGCCTTCCAGGCTCCCTTATATATGCAGATAAAAGCTTGACATAAGGTCTTTTAGGGTTGTTGCATTAATTACCTTCTGGAGCAAAGAAATCTTGCTCCATTCAAGCGCCCTCTCTCTTAACTGCTCCCCCAGAGCATGCCTGACCTGTAGGTATTTGATATTGTGTGTTGTTCCCTCAGTTCCTGATAGCTGGCTAGTTATGAGCCAGACACTCCCCTGTTCGGTTTGCACCAGAACCTGCGAACACACCAAATGTTCATGTGAACTTTAGAACCCCGTTAACCACTTAACCCTCGGACCATATTGCTGGTCAAAGACCAGAGCACTTTTTGCCATTCGGCACTGCGTCGCTTTAACTGACAATTGCGCGGTCGTGCGACTTGGCTCCCAAACAAAATTGGCGTCCTTTTTTTCCCCCACAAATAGAGCTTTCTTTTGGTGGTATTTGATCACCTCTGCGGTTTTTAGTTTTTGCGCTATAAACAAAAATAGAGCGACAATTTTGAAAAAAATGAATATTTTTAACTTTTTGCTATAATAAATATCCCCCAAAAATATATAAAAAAAATGTTTTCCTCAGTTTAGGCTGATACATATTCTTCTACATATTTTTCGTAAAAAAAAAAATCGCAATAAACGTTTATTGATTGGTTTGCGCAAAAGTTATAGCGTTTACAAAATAGGGGGTAGTTTTATGGCATTTTTATTAATATATTTTTTTTACTATGGGGTCCCCCCAAAATTCAATTTCCAGGCCCTTCAGGTCTGGTATAGATATTAAGGGGAACCCCGCCGTCAATTTAAAAAAAAATGACGTGGGGTTCCCCCCAAATATCCATTTCAGACCCTTCAGGTCTGGTGTGGATTTTAAGGGGAACTCCACCCCAAATAAAAAAAAAAATGGCGTGGAGTTCCCCAAAAAATCCACACCAGACCCCTTATCCGAGCACGTAACTTGGCGAGAGCACGCCCCCCCCTCCTGAACCGTACCAGGCCACATGCCCTCAACATGGGGAGGATGTCCCCATGTTGATGGGGACAAGGGCCTCATCCCCACAACCCTGGTCGGTGGTTGTGGGGGTCTGCGGGCGGGGGGCTTATCAGAATCTGGAAGACCCCTTTAACAAAGGGGACCCCCAGATCCTGCTCCCCCCATGTGAATTGGTAATGGGGTACATTGTACCACTATCATTTCAAGAAGGAAGTGTAAATAATTGTAAAAAAACACACACCGTGGAAAAAAGTCATTTATTAAAACGAAAAAACAAAATCCAGCAGTGGTAATCCACTCTCGATCCCTGCTCCAACATTGTCGGTATCCAGCGACGGGTGATCTCCTCTCCGCCGGGGTCCATCAATGAGAAGATCCATCCAGGTCCGGGATCCAGAGCGCAGCAGCGCCGGCCGCTTGTCTTCACCGGAGACAGCCCGGCGAATGACGCCGCTGGAGCTAGTGACAGTTCTTATATAGGTGAGGCGGGGCATCTCTCGTCCCCCCTCTTTTCTGCGGTCAGCCAGGTTACGTGCTCGGATAAGGGGTCTGGTGTGGATTTTTTGGGGGAACTTCACTCCATTTTTTTTTTTTTTTTACCGTTGTCCTCTGGTTAACCCATCGTGTGTACGAGGCCTAAGTGATACAACATTCATGATACTGTATACGGGCCCATCTACCCGCACAGGTATGTCTCAATGATACATCTTGTGAGTTTTTAAAGCATTTTTATACTATTCTGATCAATTGATTGACTCATTAATTCCCGTGGGGGCTGACAATTTCCCAAAGCAGATAATTAGATTTGTTTACGCTCTAAATAAACGCTTGTTTACATCAGACTAAGTGCAAGCCTCAGTTGGCTGGTCCCTAAAGATTTGATTGTAGCTAATGTTGAGGATAATGTATTTATGTATTTATTTATCATAGTTTTGTGTATTGCCCTTGTTTTGGTTTGTTTAGTTGCTTGCGGCAATAGTTGCTTTGTGTCCAAGTCCAGTTAACATTGTGGAGGCCAAAACCAGGTGATTGCATCCATGTCGACTGCTACTTGACCTCTTAATTACTGTGCGTTGCTCATAGGCATGCGCACAGGGTGTGCCAGGTGTGCCCAGGCACACCCTAATCCCCCTGTGCAGAACCTGACCTGGCTCCCCCTCCTTCCCCCCCACATCACTTCCGGCTTCCCCCCTCTCCCACCGGTTGTTGTAGGGCAGCGTAACTTTGAGCGGGTGTAGCGTATTTACGATACGCCGCTGCAAGTTAGAGAGGCAAGTGCTGTATTCACAAAGAACTTGCTCCCTAAGTTACGGCGGCGTAGCGTAAATGTGCGGGCGTAAGCGCGCCTAATTCAAATGAGGAAGAGGTGGGCGTGTTTTAGGGAAATTAAGCATGACCCCACGTAAATGACGTTATCAACGAACGGCGCATGCGCCATCCGTGGACGTATCCCAGTGCGCATGCGTCGGATAGAATGCCTAAGATACGTCGAACACTGCCTACGACGTGAAGGTAACTTACGCACAGCCCTATTCGCGTATGACTTACGCAAACGACGTAAAAAGATAGGCTTGTTCCGACGTCCATGCCTTGCATGGACTGCGCCACCTAGGGAGTAGCTTTATCTTTACGCCGGCGTATCTCTTTTACTTAAACAGCATAACTAATTGCGACGGGCGCACGTACGTTCGAGAATCGGTGTATATAGCTCATTTGCATATTCAATGCGGAAAGCATAGGAAGCGCCACCTAGTGGCCAGCGTAAATATGCACCCTAACATACAACGGCTTAGGAGACTTACGCCGCTCGTACCTTAGCCTAATTTAAGCGTATCTGGTTTCCAGAACATGCTTAAATTTACGACGGCGCAGATTCAGAGTTACGACGCTACTGATACGCCGGCGTAACTCTCTCTGAATCTAGCCCTGTGAGTGATCGGTAGAGTGTGTTTGAGCTTTGGGGTGCACACCATAATGCCAAAGGCTGCGCACACCTATGGCGTTGCAGTACATAACCCTTAGGCTCCATTCACACCTAGGCAGACAAATTCGCAGCGTTTTGTCGCCGCAAATCGCGGTACAAATAGCGGCGTTTTGTACCGCGATTTGCGGCGACAAAACGCCGGTATTGTCCTCCTAGATGTGCCCCAGATTGACCCCCTCTATGGAGATGGTTCCCATCTCCTAGCCGAACGCCGAAAGCCGCCTGAAAAAAAGGTCCGGGACCTTTTTTCAGGCGGCAGGCGTCCGGCGTCCAGCGTTCGGCGTGGAGATGTGAACCATCTCCATAGAGGGACACGTGTTTTCATCCCTCTGGCGGCAGCGGCGTAGCACTACAGGCGTTAAAACACCTAGATGTGAATGGGGGCTTATGCCCTGTACACACGAACGGTTCGTCTGATGAAAACGAACCGATGGATTTATTTTATAGGATATCCGATGAAGCCGACTTTCATCAATCTTGCCTACACACCATCGGTTAAAAATACGATCGTGTCCAACGCGGTGACGTAAAACACAACAATGTGCAGAGAAAAATTAAGTTCAATGCTTCCGAGCATGCGTCAACTTGATTCTGAGCATGCGTGGATTTTTGACCGATGGACTTCCCCACAGACGATCATTTTTTTTCTATCGGTTTTTTAACCATACAAAAAATTTAAAACAGGTTCTATTTTTTTCCACCAATGGAAAAAAAAAATGGGGCCCACACACGAACGGTTTGTCCGATGAAAACGGTCCTTTTTCATCAGATGCACCGATCGTGTGTACAGGGCATAACTGTACAATGTATTGATATCATTTCTGGTCTATTATTATACTTTTGTATTTTTTCCAGACTTCATACGATCACTGACCACCTGAAGAAGACGCACCGTATCTGAATGTTGAAGCATGTTAGGACTTATTTCTACAACAATAGGCTTTTTGTTTCAATGATTTTTATTAAAGTTTTCAACACAAAAATACAATCCCGATTTTTCACTGCACAGGATTTGGGAATCATATATTTCTTATGCCAAGGCACTTGAGAGTCAAATTATAACATCTACCCTGTCCAGAAGGATCTTTAACCACTTAAGACCTGGACCTTTATGCAGGTAAAGGACCCAGCCCGTTTTTGCGATTCGGCACTGCGTCGCTTTAACTGACAATTGCGCGGTTGTGCGATGTGGTTTCCAAACAAAATTGGCGTCCTTTTTTTCCCACAAATAGAGCTTTCTTTTGGTGGTATTTGATCACCTCTGCGGTTTTTATTTGTTGCGCTATAAACAAAAATAGAGCGACAATTTAAAAAAAAAAAAAATTACTTTTTGCTATAATAAATATCCCCAAAAAAGATATAAAAAAACATTATGTTTCCTCAGTTTAGGCCGATACGTATTCTTCTACATATTTTTGGTAAAAAAACCTTAATAAGCGTTTATCAATTGGTTTGCGCAAAATTTATAGCATTTACAAAATAGGGGATAGTTTTATTGCATTTTTATTACTATTTTTTTTTTACTACTAATGGCGGCGATCAGTGATTTTTTATGGCGGACACATCAGACAATTTTTTCTTTTCCTGAGATCATTCATAAGATATTGAATCGACGGGTCCCATACTTTATGAAATAACTTTATTTTATTTTGTGCCAATGCTGTCAACCTTTCGTTTAACATAAGCCAAGATAATTTGCCTTTAAGTCAGTGGTTCTCAACCTTTCTAGTGCCGTGACCCCTTGATAAAATTTCACAAGTTGTGGGGACCCCTAACAGTAAAATTATTTTCGTAGTGTGGGTTGTCAGCACCCAAGGCAAGACAAGTAAATTGCGCCCCTAACCCATGGATATTTAGCGCTCCTGAGTCCCTTCCACTTGCACAGTATTAAAACGGAAAATTGTATCATACTTACCAGTAATTTTCCTTTCCTGGTGCCTATCCATGGCAGCATACTTGTGATAGAGCTCCGCCTCGACTCCTCCTTCAGGGCTAGTGAATAGAATAAATTAAAGGCATAGCCCCTCCCCCAACATTCTCCGTAATATAGAATACCGAGGGTGGGAGCGTATGCTGCCATGGATAGGCACCAGGAAAGGAAAATTACTGGTAAGTATGATACAATTTTCCGTTTTCCTGGTGCCTCCATGGCAGCATACTTGTGATAAATAACTAGCTGATATGGGTGGGATAATGCTTAACAATAAACGTTTAATTAGAAGAAGACATAGCAGCCTGAACTGCCCTTCTTCCAAACTCAACAGTTGTGAGAGCTCCTAGACCAATACGGTAGTGTCTGAGGAACGTATGGTGAGAAGACCAGGTGGCGGCCCTGCACACCGTCTTCAACAAAACAGCCCTTGCTGCCCAGGAAGCCGAGACTGCCCTTGTAGAATGAGCATTTACTCAGGATGAAGAATATTCTTTACCCTGTAAGCCTTCTGGATTAACTTTACAACCCAAGATGCCAGAGTTCTGATGGAAGCTTCTTTGCCCCTGTATTTACTGAACAGTACAATGAAAAGTCTCTCAGAGTTTTTGAAGGGGTCGTGGCTGCTAGGTAGGCCCTGAGTACTCTGGATACATCCAGCTCACGACAAGACTCTGAACCTGTGTCTGTAAACACTGGTAGTGCCCAGGTTCCTACAGGTGGCTTGGAGTAGTGACCTTAGGTGTGAACCCTCGAAGGGGCAAAGTTCCACCCTGTTCGGGAAGAAGGAGATGTGGCCGTCACCCATCCCTAAGGTGTGAAGTTCCGAGATCCTTCTGCCAGATGTAATGGCTAGCAGGAAAGCCGTCTTTAGTGTCAGGTTCCATCTTGCTACTTGTTCCACTGGAGCAAAGGGATGGTCAGATAGAATTTCAAGGACCAGGGACAATCCCACTTAGGAAATGATCGTCTGACAGGTGTCGCCGAATCTTCAATACTCCTCTGAGGAAAGTGACTACCAAGAGATCCTCCACCCATCTCTTACTTGTTGCGGCAGAGACTGCTTCTACCTGCACTTTGAGGGAGCTCAGACCAAGCCCCAGATCAAGTCCTGTCTGAATGAAACCTAAAATATTGGACGTAGAGGGAAGGACTGGATCAAATCCATTTACGGTAGCAGATGACAAGAACTTGTCCCAGATTTTTGATTATATGGCATTAGTTGCCGGTTTTTCTGGTTTTTAGAAGGGTTGTTATGACTCCTGGGGAACACCCTAGGGACTCGAACCCTCGCCTCTCAACCTCCAGATTCGAAGATTCAACTTCTGGAGGGTTTGGATGAACTAGACTGCCCTGCGACAGAAGTTGAGGGACAGGAGGGATCCTGATTGGAGAGCTCACACTGAGGCGCATGGCTAGAGGGAACCAGGGTCTCTTCAGCCAATACGGAAGTACTGCCACCACCTGGACTGACTCCCTGAGGAGCCTCAGGAGGAATTTGAATATTAATGGCCTGGGCTTGTGGACTGCCTCGGCTTGTGGGTGCTGCATTCGAGAGAAGAATCTGTCCAGCTTGGTATTCTTTGGGGAGACGAACAGGTCTACCTGAGGGGGATCCCACATGCTGGCAATCTGATGGAAGACGAGGGGGTGGAAAGCCCATTCGTTGTTGTCCAGGAAGTTTCTGGGCAACGTGTCTGCTTCCGTGTTCAACCTGCCCGGCAGATACATTGCTCTGGGGTCCAGGAGGTTCTTCTCTGCCCAGAGTGTGATCAGCATCACCACCTTGAGGAACGACCTGCTGCGAGTGCCTCCTTGCTTCTGCAGATAAGCGACAGCTGCCATGTTGTCTAGATGTAGAAGTATTCTCTGGCCTCTGATTTGGGACGCCAAAGTTAGTGCTAAGAAGGCTGTCCTCATCTCCAAGATGTTGGATACCACTCCATGGGTAGAACATGACCATCTACCCTGCATTATGGTTTCCCCGGAATGGGCTCCCCAGCCCTGTCCGCTTGCATCGGACATAATTGTGATCCAAGGATGGGGGACCAGGTGACTAGGTTTGGAGAGGTTTTCTGGAACTGTCCACCAGTGAAGATTCCTGTGCATTACTCCCGTCAGCAGTATCGTCTGGGATAGTCGTCGTTTCTTCCACTGCGCCAAGAAACCTGTCTGGAACTACCTTAAGTGCCAATGGGCCCAAGGAACCATGGGTATACAAGGAGACACTGTGCAAATGAGGCTCAGACATTGTGAAGCTGTCAGATACGGGCTCCGGATGACCTTGATCATTCTCTGGGTGACAATCCTTGCCTTTGGCGGTGGTAATGACACTGTCCCCTCCTGAGTGTTGAACATTGCACCCAGGTAGATTATCTGCTGTGTGGGTGCTAGTTGACTCCTTTCGGAATTTAATAGCCACCCTAGCTCTTTTAGGGACTGTAGAAGAATTTCCCGGTGACATACCAACTGATCCGGACTGCTTGCTAGGAGGAGGATGTCGTCCGAGTAGTGGAATATCCTCAAGCCCCTTTCCCGCAGGGGAACCAAAGCGGATATTAGTATCTTGGTGAACACCCTGGGAGAGGTGCACAGACCGAAAGGCAGGGCTTGAAACTGTAGGTGGGTCCATCCCACTGCAAATCTCAGACATTTTTGAAATGCAGATAGAATTAGAACGTGTAGGTACGCATCCTGCAGAAATCATCCAATCTTATGGCTGGACTGCCTGAATAATCCTTTGCAGGGACTCCATTTTGAAGCTTTTGGGGCAGATATACCGGCTGAGCCTCTGAAGGCCTGTCACAGGCCTCCACCCACCTGTCCTCTTTGGGACCAGAAATAGGGTGGAGTAGACGCCTGCGAAGCGCTCTGCCAAGGGAACCAGAACAGCCGCCCCCTGAGGCTGAAGTGACGTTAGGAAGTTTTACAGAGCTTGAGCCCTTGGCGGAGAGGATGGAATCTGTTCCTTTGAAAGAATCCCGAGGTGGGGGATGAGAGAAATTCCAAAGGTGCCCCCATTGAATTGTAGACAGAACCCAGGGGTCCTGACAGCATGTGGTCCAGACTGGGACAAAGAACTTTAGCCTGGCTCCCACCGGGAGTGCCTGGGCTACTCTGGCATCAAAAAGACTGCTTCTGCTCCTGTGGAGCCGGAAAAGGTCCTTCATCTTCCTGTTCAAAAGAATGTCTGAGTACCTTTCCAAGGTCTTTTGTTGTCTCTGGGCTGTCTTGACTGCCTAAGTCTATTGGATTTGTCTGGCGGAATCTAGAGGACCTGCCTCTGAATCTTCGCATCCTTCTGTCCTGGGGAAGCGCACCGGACTTCCCTCCTGACAGCCTGGAGATAGCTTTAACCGTTTTGTCTCTGAATAGTGCTTTTCCACTGAATGGGATTTTGCACCAATTTTGTTTGGAGAATAAGTCAGCCAGCCAATCTTCCAGCCAGAAGACCCTCTTCACCATTACTGAATGCAACATGGATCTTGCAGAGCATCCGATCGTGTCAATGGCCGCCACCCTGACAAAGTCTGCTGACAATCTAAGTTCCTCCAAGGCTTTAATTATATCCTCCTTGGGGACATCCTGATGCAAAGCCGTCTCAATATTATGGGCCAGATTCTCATACATTCGCGCTGCTCCTGGGCAGCGGAATATATGAGATCTACGTTACACCGCCGCAGGTCTACAGGTTTACATCCTGATTCTCAGAACACTTACCTGTAAACTTGCGGCGGTGTAGCGTTAGATTGCTCGTCGCAAGCCCGCCCAATTCAAATGGGGCGGGCACCATTTAAATTAGGCGCGCTCCCGCGCCGAGCGTACTGCGCATGCTCCGTCGGGTAAATTACCCGACGTGCATTGCGCTAAATGACGTCGCCCCGACGTCATTTGCCTAGATGTATACGTAAATGGCGTCCAGCGCCATTCACGGACATCTTACGCAAACGACGTAATTTATATTGAATTCGACGCGGGAACGACGGCCATCGTTAACATTGGTTGCGCCTGCTAATTAGCAGGGGCAACCTTACGCGTCGGGTACGCTACGCAAACGACGTTAATTCGCTGCGTCGACCTCGCGTATGTTCGGGAATCGCCGTACTTACCTCATTTGCATAGACGACGGGGAAAAGCGACGATGCGACACCTAGCGGCGGGAAAAAAAAATACATTTAAGATCTGACAGCGTAACAGCCTTACGCATGTCAGATCTAATGGGTACCTATGCGCAACTGATTCTGAGAATCAGTCGCATAGATACCCGGGGCCAGATGAGGTGTTACGACGGCGCTAATGGTGTTGCGCCCTCGTAACGCCTTTGAGAATCTGGCCCTAAATGTCCAAGATCTTATGGCATTTGATACCGATGTGAGGGCGATAGCTGGTTTACATGCTGCTCCCGCGGCTAAATAGCTCCTCTTCAGCTCCAGGTTGGTTCGCATGCCTAGAGGGTCTTTTGAAGGAAGCGGAATCCTTCATTGGTAAAGCGCGCTCTTTTTTTTTTTTTTTACGAGTCGCACCACCGATGCGTCTACAACTGGCATGGATTCTGTTAATGGGTATAGTTTATTGAACCAGCCCCATGAAAATTTTCTATCAGTCTTTGCCCATTCATTCTGAATGACCTGGCTAATGTCGCCTCAACAAGAAGAGAACCTGCCTCCCTTTGAGGATGGGAAGGAACTTGTAGACTCTTGGGGAGGCTCTTCTGCGTCTTTTCAGGTGACTGCAGTTTTGACTGCCTGGAAGAACAGCTTTACCAAGGAGAGACTGAAGCCAGAAGGTTGACTCCTCTGAAGAGTCTACAGGTGGTGAATCTCTAGCTGGTCAGCCTGACAGTGGCAGAGGTGTACTGACTGCTGCAGGACCAGGGAGATTAGGTTCTGTATCCTGAACCTGGGACAACTGCTGAAGTGGTTGAGCGGGGACCCAAGTCGCAAGCTCGGAGAAGGAGTCCTTCATTGTTCACTTGAGCAGGTCTACAGCGTGCTGATTTTCTAGCTCGCAGCCGGACTCATAGTCCATAAAACAGTCCTTACAGACCACTCTGTCTGGTAGTGGTGTGGCCCCACCTGTCCAGCATTTCTTCTTTGTATAGGTCCTAGGAGAGGGGGAAGGATCTTGTCCTCTGGATCTTGATCTCTCTGATCTATGACGTGAAGAATGAGACCTGCGGTCTGATCTGTCGTCATCACGGTGTCTTGAAGATTTTCTGGACCTCTTGGAGTGGGCAGGGCCACGGTGTAAGGAACTCACATTAGACAGTGAGCGCACTTTTTTTCTTTTTTTCAATACTCACATATAGTTGGTCACATACCTAATAGGGGTGCGAGGATCTTTGTTTGCAAGATAAATGACTAATTGCGAAGTTAGGCAAAAGGATCAGCTGCGGAAATTTAGTAAGAAAGGGAAAAAAAAAAAAGGAACTATGGAGTTTTTTTTTTTTTTTAAATAACATACATTTATTTTAATTATTTTATCTAGCACCATTTTTTTTTTTTTTTTTTTGAGAATAAACACAAAAAGGTAGCTACCACAGAGCAGCATCAGTAAAACCTAGCAGGGCACAGCTGAGGAGACTCTGACAGCCAGGCCCGGACTGGCCATAGGGCACACCGGGCATATGCCCGGTGGGCCGCGGCAGCCGGCCACATGTCAATTTTGTGCCTGATTTTGCAGCTGCTTGAGCCGGCCCTGCTCATCCGCTGCCGGCCTCTCCGTGGCCGGCTCCGCGGGATGAGCCGCATCCATGTCCTTCTGGCCGGGGTCCCCATCCCTTATCAAAGTGCTGCGTCATCTGGGCTGCTCCGTGAGTTGGGGCCGCTCAGCCGGCCTCACCACTGCCAGCTCCGCGGCCGTCCGACGGACTATTCAGCTGAGCTCAGGGGGGGCGGAAGTGAAGAGGTCAGGTGACCATGAAGGGGGAGAAGCTGCCTGGAGGAGTCCCCTGCCTGATGTCGGAAATGTGCATCTGGAGCGCTGTGAGTAGAACGAGGAAAGTTGAATGTGGAGCTCTGACTGTACTGGAATCTGGGGGGAGGGGTGGAGAGGAGAGCACCCACCTCACCCTCTGCACCCACCCCACCCATCTCACCTTTTGCACCCACCCCACCCATCTCACCCTCTGCACCCACCTCACCCTCTGCACCCATCCCACCCACCTCACCCTCTGCACCCACCCCACCCATCTCACCCTCTGAACCCACCTCACCCTCTGCACTCTGCACCCATCCCACCCACCTCACCCTCTGCACTCTGCACCCACCCCTCCCTTCTCACCCTCTGCACCCACCCCACCCATCTCACCCTCTGCACCCATCCCACCCACCTCACCCTCTGCACCCACCCCACCCACCTCACCCTCTGAACCCACCTCACCCTCTGCACTCTGCACCCATCCCACCCACCTCACCCTCTGCACTCTGCACCCACCCCTCCCTTCTCACCCTCTGCACCCACCCCACCCATCTCACCCTCTGCACCCACCTCACCCTCTGCACCCATCCCACCCACCTCACCCTCTGCACCCACCCCACCCATCTCACCCTCTGAACCCACCTCACCCTCTGCACTCTGCACCCATCCCACCCACCTCACCCTCTGCACTCTGCACCCACCCCTCCCTTCTCACCCTCTGCACCCACCCCACCCATCTCACCCTCTGAACCCACCTCACACTCTGCACCCATCCCACCCACCTCACCCTCTGCACTCTGCACCCACCCCACCCATCTCACCCTCTGCACCCACCTCACCCTCTGCACTCTGCACCCACCTCACCCTCTGCACCCATCTCACCCTCTGCACCCACCTCACCCTCTGCACCCACCCCACCCATCTCACCCTCCGCACCCACCTCACCCTCCGCACTCTGCACCCATCCCACCCACCTCACCCTCTGCACCCACCCCACCCATCTCACCCTCTGCACCCACCTCACCCTCTGCACCCACCTCACCCTCTGCACCCACCTCACCCTCTGCACCCACCTCACCCTGTTGCACCCTGCAACCACCTCACCCTCTGCACCCACCTCACCCTCCGCACCCTCTGCACCCACCCCACCCTCTGCACCCTGCAACCACCTCACCCTCTGCGCTCACCTCACCCACCTCACCCTCCTCACCCTCTGCACCCACCTCACCCTCTGCACCCACCTCACCCTCTGCACCCTGCACCCGCCCCACCCTCTGCACCCACCTCACCCTCTGCACCCTGCACCCACCCCACCCTCTGCATTCACCCCACCCTCTGCACCCACCCCACCCTTGTGCACCCTGCAACCACCTCACCCTCTGCACCCACCCCACCCTCTGCACCCTGCACCCACCTTACCCTCTGCACCCTGCACCCACCTCACCCTCTGCACCCTGAACCCACCTCACCCTCTGCACCCTGAACCCACCTCACCCTCTGCACCCTGAACCCACCTCACCCACGTTTGATTAAATAACAAACATGTCATGCTTCCCTGATTTGTATTAAAAAAAAATGGGCTGCTCAGCCTAAAATGCCCGGGCCTATTTTTTGTCCCAGTCCGGGCCTGCTGACAGCTAACCCTGAATCTGAACTTAACTAGGCTCAGGTGGATGGGCTAATAATCCCATAAACCACCATTGCAAAGTGACTCTGGAAGAAAAAGGGCAAATCTGGCCCCTCTTCCAGAATCCAAGATGGCCGCAGTGATGTCGAGTGATATACAAAACAAAACAAAACAAAAACTGTAGCCCACCACTGATTTCGGGGGAAACAATCAACAACTGCAAGCCTGTCAGGATAAAAGGCACCTGCCCCATCAAACTGACCGGACTTAAAGGGAGCATCACAAAAAATAAAACAACAAGCACACCCTTTTTTTTAAAAGGAGACCTAACAGGCAAGTTAAAAGGAAGGAAGGGATGGGAGAGGGGAGAGACAAAAAAACAATATATGCCTAAAAATAAAATGGAAACCACCAGCCTGGAAAGATGTGAGCTGATCCTTTTGCGACTCCACTGCATTCATCATGGATGCGATAGCAGACTTCGTTCCTAAGCGGAAACTCTGCGAAATGACCCCAACAGATCCACAGAGGGGTCTCCCAGACTTATTAGCGCTAAGAGCGGCCCAAGAACAGGGACTGCGCACGGGAAAGGCTAAACCCGGCGGACGCTGCCGACTGCAGAGGTATGGACATACATCTACTCTTCACCAGCACAAGAAGGTATGAGGGAAAAAAGGAGAATGTTGGGGGAGGGGCTATGCCTTTAATTTATTCTATTCACTAGCCCTGAAGGAGGAGTCGAGGCGGAGCTCTATCACAAGTATGCTGCCATGGAGGCACCAGGAAAACCCCTTATGGTACATTTTAGGATGTACGTTTGTTTCTCTTTTTTTCTCCTTTCTTTCCCTTTTATCTCTCTCTATCCAGTGGCGGCTGGTGCTCAAAATTTTTGGGGGGGGGGGGGGGGGAAGGGCGCAAACAAACAAAAAAAAAAACAATTGCAGCCTCACTGTGCCCATCAATTGCAACCACTGTGCCATCAATTGTCGCCACTGTGCCCATCAATTGTCACCACTGTGCCATCAATTGTCGCCACTGTGCCATCAAATGCAGCCACTGTGCCATGCCATCAAATGCAGCCACTGTGCCATGCCATCAAATGCAGCCACTGTGCCATGCCATCAAATGCAGCCACTGTGCTATCATTTATCGCCACTGTGCCCATCAATTGCCACCACTGTGCCATGCCATCAAACACAGCCACTGTGCCATCAATTGTTACCACTGTGCCCATCAATTGTCGCCACTGTGCCCAGCAAATGTCGCCACTGTGCCCAGCAAATGTCGCCACTGTGCCCAGCAAATGTCGCTACTGTGCCCAGCAAATGTCGCCACTGTGCCCAGCAATTGTCGCCACTGTGCCCATCAATTGCAACCACTGTGCCCATCAAATGCAGCCACTGTGCCATGAATTGTCACCACTGTGCCATCAATTGTCGCCACTGTGCCATCAAATGCAGCCACTGTGCCATGCCATCATATGCAGCCACTGTGCCATCATTTATCGCTACTGTGCCCATCAATTGCCACCACTGTGCCATGCCATCAAACGCAGCCACTGTGCCATCAATTGTTACCACTGTGCCCATCAATTGTCGCCACTGTGCCCAGCAAATGTCGCCAGTGTAACCAGCAAATGTCGCCACTGTGCCCAGCAAATGTCGCTACTGTGCCCAGCAAATGTTGCCACTGTGCCCAGCAAATGTCGCTACTGTGCCCAGCAAATGTCGCCACTGTGCCCAGCAATTGTCGCCACTGTGCCCATCAATTGCAACCACTGTGCCCATCAAATGCAGCCACTGTGCCATCAATTGTCACCACTGTGCCATCAATTGCCGCCACTGTGCCATCAAATGCAGCCACTGTGCCATGCCATCAAACGCAGCCACTGTGCCATCATTTATCGCCACTGTGCCCATCAATTGCCACCACTGTGCCATGCCATCAAACGCAGCCACTGTGCCATCAATTTTTACCACTGTGCCCATCAATTGTCGCCACTGTGCCCAGCAAATGTCACCACTGTGCCCAGCAAATGTCGCCACTGTGCCCAGCAAATGTCTCTACTGTGCCCAGCAAATGTCTCTACTGTGCCCAGCAATTGCCGCCACTGTGCCCATCAATTGCAACCACTGTGCCCATCAAATGCAGCCACTGTTCCCATCAAATGCAGCCACTGTTCCCATCAAATGCAGCCACTGTGCCATCAATTGTCACCACTGTGCCATCAATTGTCGCCACTGTGCCATCAAATGCAGCCACTGTGCCATGCCATCAAACGCAGCCACTGTGCCATCAATTGTCGCCACTGTGCCCAGCAAATGTCGCCACTGTGCCCAGCAAATGTCGCTACTGTGCCCAGCAAATGTCGCCACTGTGCCCAGCAATTGTCGTCACTGTGCCCATCAATTGTAGCCACTTTGTCCATTAATTGTAGCCACTGTGCCCATCAATTGTCGCCACTGTGCCCATCAATTATAGCCACTGTGCCCTGGAAAAAATGCTGCCAATGTGCCCTGGAAAATTCCCCCCCCCCCCCCCGCCTGGCACTTACCTTTCTGGGGTCAGCCATCCTGCTTCTTCCGTCCCTCGATGTCTTCTCCCGCCCTTGATGACGCTTCAGCCAATCAGGTTACCAGTAACCAGAACCGGTGAACCTGATTGGCTGAGATGCCTGTCAGTCTTATCCAAGGAACGCACCCCCCGTGCATCCCTGGGATAAGCTGTGAAAGCCTATTACAGCCTGAGGGCTGTAATCGGAAAGCCTATCAGAGCCACAGCCACAGCCAACCAGCTGCCGCTATTCAGATGGCCGGCGCTCGCTATGGCTATGGCTGCCGCTGTATCGCGGGAGCGCGCCCGCAAGAGCTTTCCAGGTGGAAGGTGGAAAGCTTTTGCGGGGGAGGAGCCGAGACAGCCGCCGAGGGACCCCAGAAGACGTGGATCGGGGACACTCTGTGCAAAACGAACTGCACAGTGATGTAAACAATTATTTGAATCTGATTTAAAAACTCTATTTAATTAAACATGGGATCTGTAGATACAAAAAAAAGAAAGAAACGTGGGGAAAATAATATATATTTTTTTATTTGTTAGTAAAAATAATCACAGTCACCCAGTAGTTTCCATGCAAAGATAAACATATATAAGAAAATGGCCAATGGTTGCTGCATATAAGGCCCCGTACACACGAGGGGATCTCCGCTGGATCTCCGTTTCCAGTGGAGATTCCTCCTCGGGATTTGTATCCGATGGCTTGTACTCACCATCGGATAAAAATCCGCGCAGGAATTCATCCACAGGGATGTGTCGCGCCGTCGCCGCGATGATGACGCGGCGACGTGCGCGACCCTGGAATGTAAGTACTTCCACGCGTGCGTCGAATCATTACGACGCATGCGAGGGAGGGGAGCGGACGGATTGATCCGGTGAGTCTGTACAGACCACTGGATCAATCCGCTGGACAGGATTCCAGCGGATAGATTTCTTAGCATGCTACAAAATTTATATCTGCTTGAAATCGAACCGAGAAATGTTCGCGGATAAATATCCGCTAGGCCGTACAGACGACCGGATTTGTCCGCTGGAACTGATCCGCAGATCAATTCCAGCGGATAGATCCGGTGGTGTGTACGAGGCCTTAAAGGATCACTAAAATATTTTTTTTATTATTTTTCTTCTTATTATTATTATTATTATTATTATTATTATTATTATTATTATTAGTATTATTATTATTATTTTTAATAACAAACATGTTATAACAAACAGTATAACATGTTTGTTAATTAAACAAAAAAAAATAATAATAATAAAAAAATAAATTTAGTGATGCTTTAATATGCAGCAACCATTGGCCATTTTCTTTTATATGTTTATCTTTGCATGGAAACTGCTGGGTGACTGTGATTATTTTTACTAACAAATAAAAACATATATTATTTTCCCCATTTTTCCTTTTTTTTTTAATATCTACAGATTCCATGTTTAATTAAATAGAGTTTTTAAATCAGATTGAAACAATTGTTTACATCAGGCTAAATATATCTCCTCTCTTTGTAACATAAAAATAAAGTCTAATGAGTTGCTTTGGGAAATGATCCCCATGGAATGAATCATTAAATGAATTGACAAAAAAATAGTATAAAAGAGCCGTAAAAACTCCCCGAGATTTATCATATAGGAGGCCTGCACGGGAACATGGGTCCTTCTAAATCAGCATGAATGACCTTCTCAGTGTTATAGGACAGAGATTTATTTATCCAAAGACACAAGGTAAGACCAACCATATTATGCTTCAAAGCTATTAACCATTTATTACACCTTTTTGTTATACTTTTATATTTATTATTATTATTATTATTGTTGTTATTATTATTATTATTATTATTGTTATTATTATTATTATTATTATTTCTATTATTCATTTTTTTTTTTATGGTTTTAAACACTCTCTGTAACCTCACAGAATAGATTTTTTTTCTCTCTCCCTGTTCTGATATTCAACATCTGGACAGGAAATTGTGCTGGAAAAAAAAAAGTTGCGCAATCTGTTACATTGTTCAACACACCGCGCTCTCTCCACCTCGGGTCCATGTTGCCGTTTCATGGCCAAACACAATTTTATGGCCTTACCTTGTGTGGTATCTATTTAGCCAGAAAAATGTGGATTAATAGCCGGATTCAGGTAGTGCGGCGTATCTTTTAGCTGGCGTAGCGTATCGTATTTACGCTACGCCGCCGTAAGTTATAGAGGCAAGTGCTGTATTCACAAAGCACTTGCGTCCTAAGTTACGGCGCCGTAGCGTAAATGTGCCGGCCTAAGCGCGGCTAATTCAAATTGTGAGTGGGTGGGCGTGTTTTATGTTAATGACTCGTGACCCGACGTGATTGACGTTTTTAACAAACGGCGCATGCGCCGTCCGTGGACACATGCCAGTGTGCATTGCTCCAAAGTACGTATTGGTTTTGACGTGAACGTAAATTACGTCCAGCCCCATTCACGGACGACTTACGCAAACGACGTAAGAATTTCAAAAATCGACGTGGGAACGACGGCCATACTTAACATGGGCTAGTCCAACTTTTTGTTGAACTAACTTTACGCCTGAAAACGCCTTACGTAAACGGCGTATCTTTACTGCGACGGGCGCACGTACGTTCGTGAATCAGCGTATCTTGCTGATTTACGCATTCTAGACGTAAATCAGCGTTCGCACCCCTAGCGGCCGGCGGAACTAGACAGCTAAGATACGACGGCGCATCTTAGTTGTATCTTAGTTACATTTAAGTGTATCTCAATTTGAGAATTCACTTAAATGTACGACGGCGCAGATTCAGAGTTACGACGGCGTATCTACTGATACGCAGGCTTAACTCTAAATCTGGCTATTCATTTTTGGTTTGTGTGCACTAAAATAAGTTTCATATTTTTTTTTTTTTTTACTCAAAATATAGATCAGAGAAACAGTGGTATTAATATTGTGCATCATAAAAAAAAAATGCAACTACCGGGTTTTTATCCTTTTTTTTTGTAATTAACAATTAGATTTGTATATATATATAAAAAAAAAAAACACACACAAAATTTGTAGAGGTAAAAACATACTACAATATTCTATAAAATATAGTAGGTATTGGATGAAGGGTGTAAGTTTTAGGAAAGTTTTCATGTAAAAAAATATCTATCTATCTATCTATCTATCTATCTATCTATCTATCTATCTATCTATCTATCTATCTATCTATCTATCTATCTATCTATCTGTCTCTCTATCTATCTATCTGTCTCTCTATCTATCTATCTATCTATCTATCTTTCTGTCTGTCTGTCTGTCTGTCTATCTATCTATCTATCTATCTATCTATCTATCTATCTATCTATCCTTCCATGTTTTTATTGCTAAGAGTCCTCTGCTTTCAGAAAATATACAAAGGATTTTAGGAAAGTTTTCATGTAAAAAAAAAAAATATATAGATATATCTATATACAGGTATATACAGATATATATATATATATATACACAAAAAAATAAAAATAAAATGCAACTACCGGGTTTTAATCCTTTTTTTTTTTTTGTAATTAACAATTAGATTTATAATAAAAAAAACACAATGTATAAAATTCTACAAAATTTAGTAGAGGTAAAAACATACTACAACATACTATAACATATAGGAGGTAAACATACTTCCAGGTTATTATTGCTAAGAGTCCTCTGCTTTTAGAAAATATACAAAGGGGTTTTAGGAAAGTTTTCATGTAAAAAAAAAAAAAAATATATATATATATATAGATAGATAGATAGATAGATAGATATCTATCTATCTATCTATCTACATACAGGTATATATACATACACACACACACGCTGTATATACTCGAGTATCAGCCGACCTGAATATAAGCCGAGGCACTTAATTTTACCACAAAAAAACTGGGAAAACGTATTGAGTATAAGCCTAGATTGAAAATGCAGCAGCTACTGTAAGCGGAAAAGAGGGTCAGCAGTGCCCATTGCAACCTCACTGTGCCAACCTCACTGTGCCCATCGTCACTGTGCTCATCGTCACTGTGCCCATCATCACTGTGCCCATCGTCACTGCGCCCATCCTCACTGTGCCCATCCTCACTGTGCCCATCCTCACTGTGCCCATCCTCACTGTGCCCATCCTCACTGTGCCCATCCTCACTGTGCCCATCCTCACTGTGCCCATCCTCACTGTGCCCATCCTCACTGTGCCCATCCTCACTGTGCCCATCCTCACTGTGCCCATCGTCACTGTGCCCATCGTCACTGTGTCAATCCTCACTGTGCCCATCGTCACTGTGCCCATCGTCACTGTGCCCATCAGTGTACCTGAAATTGACAGGCTGCGGGCATCCATTCGTTGTTTAAAACCCGCTGTCTCCTCCTGATAAGCGTTTCTCCGCAGACAGCGTTCCGCCGATCACGGAAGGGACAAGAGGAGACCTCAAGTTTTAAACGATGGACGCCCGCAGCCTCTCAATAATTTCAGGTACGCCGACTCGGGTATAAGCCGAGGGGGGCATTTTCAGCCCCCCAAAAAAAGGGCTGATAATCTCGGCTTATACCCGAGTATATACGGTAAGTGCAATTTACTACGTGGCTCTGGAAGTGAAAGGATTCAACTACAGGATTATATTAACATTATACATCTCTCTTCATTAAAAAAAAATATATGTATATATATATATATATATATATATATATATATATATATATATGTGTGTATTTATTTGAATTAGGATATACTGTATGTAATTATTTTGTAACAAGATAAATGGATTTTTAATGGAGATTGTATATGTACAATGTGATTATTTATTGTTAATAAGGGACAGAGCTGGGGAAAAAAAGGAGATACGCTTTGTATTTGTTACATCCAAAGGGTCTGAATGTGGAAGTGAAATGTAAATTCTGTATAGAAAATTAATTACAAAAGTAATCACAAATTTATTTTTACTGGAGATATATGTATAATATTATTTCTTATGTTTAATGGAGGTATACAGTATATATATATATATATATATATATATATATATATATATATATATATATATATATATATATATATATATACAGTACTGACCAAAAGTTTGGACACACCTTCTCATTCAAAGAGTTTTCCTTATTTTCATGACTATGAAAATTGTAGAGTCACACTGAAGGCATCAAAACTATGAAGTAACACATGTGGAATTATACAGAACAAAAAAGTGTGAAACAACTGAAAATATATTTCATATTCTAGGTTCTTCAAAGTAGCCACCTTTTGCTTTGATTACTGCTTGGCACACTCTTGGCATTCTCTTGATGAGTGTCAGGAATGCTGGTAGATCAGACTGTGTGACCGCACAGAGGAACCAAACAAGGTGAGTAGTGAAATAAAGGTGTTTATTTACAAATGTGTGAACCACCAGTGCACAATAAAACGACAAAACAGTACGTACAAATAAAGGGGAATACCGTATTCATAAACGAGCCAAGCCAAGGTCATACACATGGGAGGTCAGTAGATGGGTAAGGATGGGGACAGGAATCAGGACACAGGGAGGACAAGTCCAGGCAGGGATCAAGGATCAGGTCCAGGGATCAGGTCCAGAAATCAGGGTCAAATACAAGCTCAGGTCCAGGAGGTATGACGGTACCAGGGCGAGGAGTGATTACACACGCCGGGTATTTATAGAGGCGTGCTGATTGCATTCAGGTCACACCTGAACGCAGGAAGGGCTGTGTGCTCCACACTGCTAAGAACGCCCCGCTGGTGGACGCCAGTACTGCAGCCCAAGGATAACATAGCAGTAACACCAGCAGGGGGAACCTTCCCTGACAGTACCCCCCCCCAAAGGAGCGGCCTCCGGACGCTCCAATTAGATGTTGCTGGGGAAAGTCCATGGTGTCAAGCTGGGCAGCAGATAAAGTCACATCAGGTTGGGCCGGATGAAAGTCCATGACTTTTAACAGGGCAAAGTGCAGCTCAAGCTGGGCAGCGGGTACAGAAATCTTAAGTTGGGCAAAAAGTACATCAAGCTGGGATGCAGATAGGGGCAAATCAAGCTGGGCAGCAGACTCCGGGTCGTCGAGCTGGGCAGCAAGCTCCGGGTCGTCGAGCTGGGCAGCAGGCTCCGGGTCGTCGAGCTGGGCAGCAGGCTCCGGGTCGTCGAGCTGGGCAGCAGGCTCCGGGTCGTCGAGCTGGGCAGCAGGCTCCGGGTCGTCGAGCTGGGCAGCAGGCTCCGGGTCGTCGAGCTGGGCAGCAGGCTCCGGGTCGTCGAGCTGGGCAGCAAACTCCGGGTCGTCGAGCTGGGCAGCAAGCTCCGGGTCGTCGAGCTGGGCAGCAGGCTCCGGGTCGTCGAGCTGGGCAGCAAACTCCGGGTCGTCGAGCTGGGCAGCGGGCAGGGACACCTCAGACTGGGCAGCGGATGGCACTGAAACAGGCAGGGCAGATGGCGCTGAAACAGGCAGGGCAGATGGCACTGAAACAGCAACTTCAGGCTGGCAAACTGGCACAGCAACTTCAGGCTGGCAAACTGGCACAGCAACTTCAGGCTGGCAAACTGGCACAGCAACTTCAGGCTGGCAAACTGGCACAGCAACTTTAGGCTGGCAAACTGGCACAGCAACTTCAGGCTGGCAAACTGGCACAGCAACTTCAGGCTGGCAAACTGGCACAGCAACTTCAGGCTGGCAAACTGGCACAGGAACTTCAGGCTGGCAAACTGGCACAGGAACTTCAGGCTGGCAAACTGGCACAGGAACTTCAGGCTGGCAAACTGGCACAGGAACTTCAGGCTGGTTATCAGGTTCAGCTGGCATGCAAGCAGACTGGAGCAGGTTGGTTGGTGTGGAGACAGGTTGGGTTACTGGCAGGATCGTCTTGGTTGGGAAAAACTTTCGTTTTTTCTTGGGCTTAGCCGCAGAAGCTTTGTAGGTAAGGGGTGCAGCGGACTGGAAAGGAGGATTGGGATATGGCAGAGAAGAGGGAACAGTAGCTGGAGGAAGTTTTTGTGGGTTTGTAGGCAGCTGAGAAGAGACAGGTGGGTTGTATGCAGGGTAGGTACAGGGATCAGAGACTGGATATTGGTATCTGGTGGGAAGCAGTGTATACTGAGCTGCGACTGGGGTTGCTATTGGTGATGGATGGATATATTCTTGGAAAGGCAGGTGATTAATGGCAGGGCTGGAATGTAGTGGTTTGGCTGAAATCAGGAGATCTGACCATGCCTGCAGCACAGGTTGAACAAAAGCAGATTCACACACACCTTGTTTAATCAGAGACTGCACAGAACAAATGCACTCAGACAACTTCTGCTGGGAACAAGAGGAATAATGTTCATCAAAAGAAACTGGATCATCCTCTAATAACCATATCAAGGATTCAACTTGGTCATGACTGAAGGGAGGAGAGAAATCATCACTACCATCTGGGATGAACGACAGGGCCGGTTTAACACATAACTGGATTAATGCCTGAACATCATCATAAGACATATAACCCTGATCCACCATGGAATGGGCTGATCGGATGGTTTCCATCAGCTGGTCACTTGTCCATCCCTCAAAAACCTGGCGACAATACTCCTCATCCTCCTCTGCCAGCAGAGAATAGTAAATGATTTCATTGAAATCCATCTTTAGAGCCACACACTACACCAGTATGGTTCCTCAAAGCAATCACGTCTGATCAAGGGATGGCCCTGGTATACTGTCAGGAATGCTGGTAGATCAGACTGTGTGACCGCACAGAGGAACCAAACAAGGTGAGTAGTGAAATAAAGGTGTTTATTTACAAATGTGTGAACCACCAGTGCACAATAAAACGACAAAACAGTACGTACAAATAAAGGGGAATACCGTATTCATAAACGAGCCAAGCCAAGGTCATACACATGGGAGGTCAGTAGATGGGTAAGGATGGGGACAGGAATCAGGACACAGGGAGGACAAGTCCAGGCAGGGATCAAGGATCAGGTCCAGGGATCAGGTCCAGAAATCAGGGTCAAATACAAGCTCAGGTCCAGGAGGTATGACGGTACCAGGGCGAGGAGTGATTACACACGCCGGGTATTTATAGAGGCGTGCTGATTGCATTCAGGTCACACCTGAACGCAGGAAGGGCTGTGTGCTCCACACTGCTAAGAACGCCCCGCTGGTGGACGCCAGTACTGCAGCCCAAGGATAACATAGCAGTAACACCAGCAGGGGGAACCTTCCCTGACAATGAGCTTCAAGAGGTAGTCACCTGGCGCAGCACCCCATCACTCTCCTTCTTGGTCAAATAGCCCTTCCCCCGCCTGGAGGTGTGTTTGGGGTCATTGTCCTGTTGAAAAATAAATGATGGTCCAACTAAACGCAAACCGGATGGAATAGCATGCCGCTGCAAGATGCTGTGGTAGCCATGCTGGTTCAGTATGCCTTCAATTTTGAATAAATCCCCAACAGTGTCACCAGCAAAGCACCCCCACACCATCACACCTCCTCCTCCATGCTTCACAGTGTGAACCAGGCATGTAGAGTCCATCCGTTCACCTTTTCTGCGTCGCACAAAGACACGGGGGTTGGAACCAAAGATCTCAAGTTTGGACTCATCAGACCAAAGCACAGATTTCCACTGGTCTAATGTCCATTCCTTGTGTTCTTTATCCCAAACAAGTCTCTTCTGCTTGTTGCCTTTCTTTAGCAGTGGTTTCCTAGCAGATATTCTACCATGAAGGCCTGATTCACACAGTCTCCTCTTAACAGTTCTAGAGATGTGTCTGCTGCAAAAGGTGGAAGAACCTAGAATATGAAATATATTTTCAGTTGTTTCACACTTTTTTGTTATGTATAATTCCACATGTGTTCATTCATAGTTTTGATGCCTTCAGTGTGAATCTACAATTTTCATAGTCATGAAAATAAAGAAAACTCTTTGAATGAGAAGGTGTCCAAACTTTTGGTCTGTACTGTATATATAAAGAAATTATTTATTTTCAATGGGGATATATAAATAGTAAAATTATTTGAATGGGGACATATGTCCAGTAGAGATTGAATATTTATTTTAATGGGGATATTTGTAGAGAGTGATTATTTATTTTTAATAGGGATATGTGCATAATTTGAATATTTAAAATTAATGGAGATAGATTTATAATCTGATTATTTATTTATAATAGGGATATATGTATGTATATATACCTAATTCAATTTTTTTTTCACGTTTCTCATTTCGCGTTTCGCCGTTAGGCTTCATCAGTTCACGTTCTAGGTTAAAAGATAGCAAATAAGAAAACGGATCTCACACTGTCTGGAATGAAACATATTTAATTAAGAATTCTAATAATAATAACACATGCCGTATATACTCGAGTATAAACCGACCCGAATATAAGCCGATGCACCTAATTTTACCACAAAAAAATGGGGAAACGTATTGACTCGAGTATAAGCCTAGGGTGTCCATCCGCATGCCTCATTGTGCCTCACTTTGCCTCACTGTGTCCATGTGCATGCCTTACTGTGCCCATGCCTCACTGTGCCTTAATGGGCCCATGCCTCACTGTGCCCATGCCTCACTGTGCCTTACTGTGCCCATGCCTCACTGTGTCCATGCCTCACTGTGCCAATGCCTCACTGTGCCCATGTCTCACTGTGCCCATGCCTCACTGTGCCTTACTGTGCCCATGCCTCACTGTGTCCATTCCTCACTGTGCCTTATTGTGCCCATGCCTCACTGTGTCCATGCTTTACTGTCACTGTGCCCATGCCTCACGGTGTACATGCCCCTACCTGATCTCTGGCGCTGTGTAACTAGTGTGAACGTTTAACATGGGGTCCAGGGGACCTAGGGCCAGTCAGTACCCCGTCCCCAAAATCACAGAAGAAATTACTGTTTAACATGGGAGTCTATGGAAGGGGTGCCTGGGTTTGAGAAATCGGTGCTCCCCGGCCGTAAGTCCCCTGGACAACAAACTTTGCAAACTTGTGTTCATCTGCATGCCTCACTTTGCCTCACTGTGTCCATGTTCATGCCTAACTGTGCCGTATTGTGCCCATGCCTCATTGTGCCCATTCCTCACTGTGCCCATGCCTCACTGTGCCTCACTGTGCCCAAGCCTCACTGTGCCCATGCCTCACTGTGCCTCACTGTGCCCAAGCCTCACTGTGCCCATGCCTCACTGTGCCTTACTGTGACCATGCCTCACTGTGTCCATGCCTGACTGTGCCAATGCCTCACTGTGCCCATGCCTCACTGTGTCCAATCTCCCTACCTGATCTCTGGCGCTGTGTGACTTGACTGACGTTTAACATGGGGTCCAGGGGGAGTATAAGCCGAGTTTTTCAGTACATTTTTTTTGTGCTGAAAATTCTCCCCTCTGCTTATACTCGAGTCACCGTTTTGCGCCTGATCTCCCGGACTTTGGGGACCCGGTACCAGCCCAAGCTTGGCGCACAGGTAACCCCACTCTTCCTCTACTAGTGTGCAAAGATTGGCGTCCGGGGGACCTACTGCCAGGGAACACCGATTTTTCAAAGCTGGGCACCCCTTCCATAGACTCCCATGTTAAACGTCAGTCTAGTCATGGACACAGTGAGGCATGGGCACAGTGAGGCATGGGCACAGTGAGGCATGGACACAGTGAGGCATGGACACAGTGAGGCATGCAGATGGACACCTTAGGCTTATACTCGAGTCAATAATTTTTCCTATTTTTTTATGGTAAAATTAGGCGCCTCGGCTTATATTCGGGTCAGCTTATACTTGAGTATATACGGTAAGTCGTTAAACGTACCTAATAATACGCCGCGTAAGTCCACGGATGCGCCGTCGTATCTATGCGCTGTATTCACAGTACAAGATACGCCTGAATTTTGGCTTCCTACGACCAACGTAAGTCTCCTACCCCGTCGTATCTTGGGTGCATATTTACGCTGGCCGCTAGGGGCGCTTCCATTGATTTACGCGTCAAATATGTAAATGACCTAGATATGGCGATTCACGAACGTACTTGCGCCCATCGCGGTAAGCTACGCCATTTACGTAAGGCGTACATTCGGCGTAAAGATAAACCGTCAAACAGCTGGTCTAAGTCGTGTAGGGTATGGACGTCGGAACTGCCGTCGGATTTTACGTTGTTTGCGTAAGTCGTACGTGAATAGGGCTGGGCGTAGGTTACGTTCACGTTGTTGCCATTAAGCCGTCGTATCTTAGGGCGTAAATTCGACGTGATTCTGAGCATGCGTGCGCATGCGCCATTCGTTCGGGAATTCATTAACATAGGGTCACGGTTAATTTTAATACAACGCGCCCACTACCTTCCTAATTTGAGTAAGGCGGGCTTACGCCAGCCCATTTACGCTACGCCGACGTAACTTAGGGAGCAAGTGCTTTGTGAATACTGGCCTTGCCTCTCTATTTTACGTTGGCGTAGCGCAAATGAGCTGCGCTATGTCCGCTCAAATGTACGCCGCTCTACCTGAATCCGACTACCTAGGCTTATACTTGAGTCAATAAGTTTTCCAATTTTTTTTTTTAAAATTAGGTGCCTCGGCTTATATTCGAGTATATACGGTAACTAATAAAATTTATTTTTCGGACGAAAACGAAATTCTGAAACAAAACATTTCAGTGTGCACATGTCTAATAATCAGTAGACCCAGCAAGATTGTGAAATCTACTCTGGCCAGTTGGGGCTGTACAGGGGTGAGAGCTGAATTGGTTAACCACTTCCCGCCCGGCCTATAGCCGATTTACGTCCGGGAAGTGGTTATGAAATCCTGACAGGACGTTCCAGAACGTCCTGCAGGATTTCATGCCGCGCGCGCCCGTGGGGGCGCGCAGCGCGGCGATCGGTGATGCGGGGTGTCAGTCTGACACCCTGCATCTCCGATCTCGGTAAAGAGCCTCCGGCGGAGACTCTTTACCACGTGATCAGCCGTGTCCAATCACGGCTGATCACGATGTAAACAGGAAGAGCCATCGATGGCTCTTCCTCCCTCGCGTCTGACAGACGCGAGTAGAGGAGAGCCGATCGGCGGTTCTCCTGACAGGGGGGGGGTTCGCGCTGATTGTTTATCAGCGCAGCCCCCCCTCGGATCCTCACATGGACCACCAGGGAAGCCCACCCTGGGTGGGCAAAAAAAAAAAAAAAATCCTGAAAAAAAAAAAAAAAGAAGAAGTCTAAAAAAAAAAAAAAAAGCATTCAAAAAAAGAAAAAAAGATGCCAATCAGTGCCCACAAATGGGCACTGACTGGAAACCTGGCAAAATCAGTGCTGCCCCACAGTGTCCATCAGTGCCACCCCAGTGTCCATCAGTGCCACCCCACAGTGTCCATCAGTGCCACCCTACAGTGCCCATCCATGCCCAGTGCCCACCTATCAATGCCCATCTGTGCCACCCATAAGTATCCATCAGTGCCACCCATTAGTGCCGCCCATGAGTGCCGATCTGTGCCACCTATGAGTGCCCAGTGCCGCCTATGTGTGCCCATCAGTGCCGCCTATGTGTGCCCATCAGTGCCGCCTATGTGTGCCCATCAGTGCCGCATACCAGCGCCGCCAATCAGTGCCACCTCATCTGTGCCCGTCAGTACTACCTCATCGATGTCCATCAGTGCCATCTCATCGGTGCCCATTAGTGCCGCCATATCAGTGCCCGTAATTGAAAGAGAAAACTTATTTACAAAAAAATTAACAGAAAAAATTAAAAACGTATTTTTTTTTCCAAATTTTCAGTCTTTTTTTAGTTGTTGCGCAAAAAAAAAAAGAGGTGATCAAATACCACCAAAAGAAAGCTCTATTTGTGGGGAAAAAAGGACGCCAATTTTGTTTGGGTACAGTGTAGCATGAGCATGCAATTGCCATTCAAAGTGCGACAGTGCTGAACGCTGAAAATTGGCTTGGGCGGGAAGCTGCGTAAGTGCCCGGTATGGAAGTGGTTAAACAAACCAAGCCAAAATGACAGGGCAAATTTGTTGTTTTGATGTACAGAATATTGTGATTGATATGTGATTGTCTCCCCCACAGATGGTGTATCCCGAGAACTGCACACCCGTCACCGAAATTCTGATCGTTGGATTCAAACCTTATTATGGCTTCCGGGTTCCAATGTTTATTTCGTTTCTCATCGTTTACCTTTTGATTTGCAGCGCAAATGTAACGATCATCTATATTATTGCGAGCAGCGCTCGTCTTAAGTCGCCCATGTTTTTTTTAATTAAAAGCATGTGCGTATACGAACTGGTGAGCTCTACAAACATGCTCCCAGTGATGTCCCATTATATCGTTACTGACCGACCGACCATCACCATAGCGGGCTGCATTGTACAATTACAGGTGTACGGCGTTGCAGCACACGTTGGGTCTTATCATTATGTTTTAATGTCTTATGACCGATACTTGGCTATTTGCCATCCATTGCGCTATTCTTCTTTCGCGAATAATATGTTCTATCTCCGGGTGATCATTTTTTCTGGTATTATTTCGACCGCACTTTTAAGTACATTAACTTTTTTTTTTAGCCAGTTACAGTTCTGCGGCCATAACACAATATACAATTTTTTCTGTGACTCTTCTCCGTTCCTGGACCTGGCCACCTCCGATAAAATGCACGTCCATATCTATATTGCTCTATTAAGTGCTCTTCTGACATTGATCACAGTTGGGTCCGTTTTTGTAACGTATGCGCTTATAATTCGCACAGTCCTGAAAATTCCATCATCCTCCGGGAGGAAGAAGACCTTCTCTACGTGTAGCTCCCACCTCATTGTGTTCTCCATGCAGTTTGGTCTCGGCTTTGGTGCCTATGTATTGCCTGCAACACGTGAAGCCACCGACACTTTCACGTTTGTAAACGCCTTATGGACTCCCATAGTCCACCCCTTGATTTATTCATTTAGAAATAAAGAGTTTCAGGCAGAATGGGTGAAGAAAATTGATAGAACAAAAAGGTGGGGGAAAAAGACAGGAACATGCTGAAATCTATCATTTATCCAAGCAGACCTATAAATAAAATTCACACCTCATCAATACTACCAAATATCTTCCTATTCTTGAATTAGTTATTTCGGTCAACATACAGGTGCATCTCAAACATTTTTAATATCATCAAAAAGTTCATGTATTTCAGTAATTAAATTCAAAAAGTGAAACTCCTATATTACCGTATTTATCGCGGTATAACGCGCTCTGGCGTATACCGCGCACCCCCAAAGTGGCCCCCAATCCTGTGGGAAAAAAAAATTTTTAGTTTTGCGACGGCATTGAATGTGACGAGCGCATGCTCGTCGTACGCGATGACGTCACCGCGTTCTTGCCTTTCAAGAGAACCGCGGTTCTTTTGAAATGTCAGTGTGTACACCCGGCGGCAAGAGATTCTTGCCAAGATTCTCGTCGGGAAAAACGTTTTTTTCTGACGAGATTCTTGCCTGTGTGTACGAGGCCTCAGACTTTAGGAGGACCGGATTGTGGCCAGCAAGGGCAATGGATGTCACGGGCCCAGCATCAGTGAAAACAAATATGTCCCTAGGGTTGTTGGTCAATAGGAGATGGAGTAGTATCCAATCATTGGTAACGGTGGCAGATATAGTGGCCCTATTGTTGGTGTCAGTGGGAGGAATATTGCCTCATATAAGTGGGAGGAATAGTGCCTCAAGGGCCGGATAAAGGCTTGCAAAGGGCCACATCTGGCCCCCGGGCCGCAGTTTGGAGACTCCTGAACTAGACCATGTGAGAGTGAAAGGTGAGTGAATGAGAGGAATGGATGGTGATGTGGGGTTTGAGGTGATTGGGTGGGAATTTAGACCCATATAAAACGCCAGATAAATTTCCCTGTTGGACGCCCATCCCACCCAGGCAATACCCAAAATGTGTATATTTTACCTACTGCTTGTCAAAGGGACGGAAGAACTTGGGAGGGGGGTTGGGTACCGGAGGGGATGTTTGTTTTAAAACATTTTGTAAAACAAGAAATACCTTAATAAAGAAATAAAGTAAAAAAAAGTTTGACTCGAACATAGGGCGTTCGCCGAATAGCGAACATTATAGGGCGTTTGTGGTAAATTTGAGTGTCGTGGAACGCCCCATAATGCACTGAAGTGGTTAAGAAAAAAAGGCATGGGTTCCCCCCAGTCCATACCAGGCCCCTTGAGATGTTAAGGGGAACTCCACGCAAAAAAAAAAAAAACTGCTTGGGGTCCCCCCCCCAAAATCCATACCAGGTCTTTTGGGTCTGGCATAGATTTAAAGGGAACTCCATGCCAATTTAAAAAAAAATTGATATGGGGTCCCTCCCAAAATCCATACCAGGCCCTTATCTGAGCAAGCAGCCTGGCAGGCCAGGAAAGGAGGGGGACGTGCACCCCCCTCCTGAACTATACCAGACCACTTGCCCTCAACATGGGGAGGGTGCTTTGGGGCCTCGTCCCAACAACCCTGGTCGGTGTTTGTCAGGGTCTGCGGGCAGGGGGCTTATCAGCCCTTGGGGGCTCCCAAATCCCAGCCCCCCACTATGTGAATGGGTAACGGGTACATTTTACCCCTACCCATTCACCAAAAAAAGTGTCAAAAAGAAAAAAAAACACAAGACAGTTTTTGACAATTCCTTTATAGAAAATAAATGTCCCACAATATCTATCCATCGTCAATCGCGCTACCTGATGGTCCAGAAAAATAGAAAAAAAAAGCTCTGCCTTAATGGGAGGCACCCCGCTGACTGCTGTCTCTTGGCTGTGACAATTAAGGGCAAGGCCACCAAGTGACGTAACCGAGTGACCCCACCCCTTCTGACATCATGTGCCATCAGAGGGGGTGGGGTCATCCGTTACATCAGCAGGTGGCCCTGCCCTTGCCTATATAAGAGCTGTCAAAGCGAAAAGACAGCAGTCGCCAAGAGGAGTATTTTCGTTTTGTGTTTTTTTTATATTTTTCGGGTCCGTCAGGTGGCGTGATTGACGATGTATGGACATCGCGGGTCATTTTTTTAATAAAGGACTTGTCTAAAACTGTCTATTCTCATTTTTACTTTTTGACACTTTTTATGGTGAATGGGTAGGGGTACAATGTACCCCTACCCATTCACATAGGGGGAGGGCAGGATCTGGGGGCCCCTTGTTAAAGAAGGCTTCCAGATTCTCATAAGCCCCCACCCGCAGACCCCCATAACCACCGGGCCAGGGTTGTGGGGACGAGGCCTTGTCCCCATCAACACGGCAAAACTTACAATCGCTAGACTGTGGAACTCTCTGAATCCACCATCTATTACTGATACTATTTCTACTCTAAACCACCAATGTGACATAGAGAAGATATTGGCTGTTACCGATTCAACGGTTAAACCGTTTAGAGGTAAATGTAATATTTGGTTGACTATTACTATGTGATGGAAGTTACTAAAATGAATATTTTGTGTTATGCTATTTCTTTTATTAGAACCACTGAAATGTTGTTTTTCTTTCCTTATATTGTTTATTTGTTTTATTTCCTTTTATTTCTTGATATATATATATATATATATATATATATATATATATATATATATATATATATATATACATATGTATGTGTGAAAATATACTATAGTATTATCGTCCTTAAAGTGAAATGGCAGATTATAAAGATTCAAGTATATCTCAGCTCGGAGTGAAGACAAAGGGAACTATTAATACCAAACAGCTGTTACCTCTCACTCCAAAACCCCCTCCACCGAAGAAAGCCCCTGTGAGCTTCAATGGGTGGCCCTGTGTGACACGAGGACATTCGTGCTAATAAAAGACTTTTACAAGAAGGAACCACCATATATGGACTGACCTATCAGATGTGCTCATGTGAATGATGTCATGTTGTCTTTGAAAAGCCAATAAAGGTCCCGCCTCTTTCTCTTGGACGCTGGAACATAGAAAGAAGCAGTCTGTTCCTCAGCTCTCTGTATGTTTCCGTGATTTGGGTCAACGGCAGAATGGGTTATGCCCTGAGGTTGTGTCAGGGGTTAAAAATCCTTATCAACTATACTATATATTACTATACTATACTATTACTATACTACTATATTTGGTGTACTATTAAAGATTGATTACCTGTTGATTACATCCTCATTTTAAACTGGCATATGCTCTGTTATCAGTGGCTACCATCCTCATATGTCCCTATGCTTTAACTCCCTCCCTGTTTCCTTTACCCGTCTTCCTCTTCTTTAGATGAGTGCACCTTTAAGTATGCCACAAGTGTGTTACCAATGATCTGTTCCTTATGTTGTATATTCCGACAATGCACAACTATTACTTTGACCTCCTGTACTGTTTTGGTGCATCTCCACCATTTATTGTACTTTTGTTTTGCTTGTGTATTATCTTTCCTTTTAATAAAAGAAGCATTGACATTAAAGAAGCTGGCTGTTCACAGTGTGCCGTATCCAAGCATAATAAAGGAAAGTTAAATGGAAGGAAAAAGTTTGGTAAAAAAAGGAGGTGCACAAGCAACAGGGATAACCACAGCCATGAGAGGATTGTAAAGAAAGGGTCATTAAAAAAATGAAGGGGATATTCACAAGGAGTGAAACAAAGCAAAACAAAACAGCAGCAGAAGCAACTGTGACAGAAAGTCAGGTAAATCTGTGGGTGTTGTCACAGACGGGACATACATTTCTACCTTGTTTAGACAATACACCAATTGGTATCAGGCGTTGGCTGCAAAAGTAGCCAGAAAAGATCTAAGGGCGTTGAAAAACTTCAGCTGTTCAGAATGAGGCAATCAAGGCCTCTATAAGTAATCCAGAGGATTACCACTGAATTGCTGCATCCTGAGGCTTTGTGAGTAAGGAGAGCAGTGTACTGAAAGTCTTCTGAGGAGGTGAGAAGGTGATTGATTTTTGTATGTGATAAAAATCAAAAGACTATTGTTTTTCTGCTGTATGACCAGCAGTGTCTGCCCAGCACTAGGCTGTGCCAGACTCCATAGATAGGTTCCTGTGTGGTGAAGATAGACGCCCCAAGTGGCCAGGGTTTATTTTATGTTTGATTTTGTTTATGCTGTTTGGATGCTTGCACTTGTTTCCAGCGAGATGGAAGAATAAACCAAAATCTTTGTTTTCAACCGTCTTCGACTGCCTGTCTGTATAAATTCAGTGTGTAGTGAACCCATCCAGGGGGTCACACACCCCGCTACCGAGCTAACCCCTTACACAACAAGACTCTTATCTGACACCAAAACTTACATTAAACTGAGTGCTGATCCCCTATCCTGGTTTACTTTAGAGGCCACCGTTCTTGTCACTGATGCTCTTCGTGATCACACTATTATCCAACAGGAAGCCTCTTTTTTGGTTAAGGCTATCAATTACACTCCATGGGCCAGATTCACGTACCGCAGCGGATCTATAGATCCGCTCGTTCTACGTGAATTAAGATCCGCTCCCGCAAGTTTAGGAGGCAAGTGGCTAATTCACAAACAACTTACCTCCAAACTTGCGACGGCGGATCCTAAATCCCCCGGCGGAATTCAAATTCCGCGGCTAGGGGAGTGTACTATTTAAATCAGGCGCGTTCCCGCGCCAATTTAAATGTGCAGGCGCCGCCCGGGGAATTTCCCAGCGTGCATTGCTCCCACTGACGTCACTAGGACGTCAGTGGTTGCGACGTGAGCGGGACTTGCGACGCGCGTGTTCGTGAATCGGCGTACGCAAACGACGTAGGAAAATTCAAATTTGACGCGGGAACGCCGGCTATACTTAACATTGGCTGCGCCTGATAAAAGAAGGGGTAAGTATACGACGGAAAACCGCTACGGAAACGACGTAAGAACACTGCGACGGGTCCGCATACGTTCGTGAATTTGCGTATCTCGCTGATTTACATATTATTTATCGTAAATCAGCGGGAACGCCCCCGGCGCCATTTTTAAATTGAAAAAAAGATCCGACAGTGTAACACAGTGTAACACTGTCGGATCTAGCCCTATCTATGCGTAACTGATTCTATGAATCAGGCGCATAGATAGGACCAGTTTACGTCAGAGATACGATGGTGTATCTGTAGATACACCGTCGTATCTCTTTGTGAATCTGGCCCCATATTTCTATCACCTGCCCAAGGTGCAAAACAAAACATGTAAATCCCCCTGGGCGACCTATTGTGGCAGCCATGGGGAGTATCACCAGCCACTTGCTCAATCACTTCAACCCTATATTAGAGATGGCACACATCTGCTAGAGCTTCCTTTCCCTTACTCCACTTACCTTTGGGTCTCTCTTGATGTGCAATCGCTATACACCTCACAATATAGGACTGTGTGCCATACAATCCCTCCTTTGTGAGGACCCCATGTTGAAGCCCAGACAAGCAGATTTTATCATAGAGGCAACTTCTTTTTGTCTCACTCACAACTATTTTAAATTTGATGATGAGTATTTCCTACAGGTGACTGGGACAGCGATGGGAGCAAACGTTGCACCATCATATGCCAATCTCACTATGGGGAAATGGGAATATTTTCCTATATTTGGCACAATAACCACGTTTTGTCCAATATCATTTTCTATGGCAGGTATATTGACAATGTGATTATCATCTGGGATGGCAATGAATCAAAAGTATTAGACTTTGTGAAACATTACAATGATAACAACATGGGTCTGTCCTTCACCTCTGTCATGGACAGCGAAAAAATTTATTTTCTTGACCTAGAACTGTATTTTGTTGACAAAAACATTCATGCTAGGAATTACACCAAGCTGACAGCAGGTAATTCCTTTCTTCATTATAAGAGTGGGCACCAACCTTAATGGTTAAACAACATACCCAAAAGCCAGTTCTGAAAAAGGCTGAAAAAGTAATGATTATGAGACACAGAGTAAGATTCTAAAAAAGAAATTTCCAGCTGATATTGTGGAAACAGCTTACTCTCATTACAAAAATTCAACATCTGCATCACACCCCAAAACTCAGATATACACCAGCAAGGATGAGCTATGCTTTATCACCCAATTACATTCCCATCATAGACAGAGGAAAAATATTGTGCGTAAACATTGGCCTTTGCTCAACAGGATCAGCATCTCCTTCCTGTCCTATCCAACAAACCTAAGGCCTCGTACACACAATAGGTTAACCAGAGGACAACGGTCTGATGGGCCATTTTCATTGGTCAAAACCGATCGGATGTGGGCCCCATAGGTTATTTAACCATAGGTTAAAAAAAAAGCCAACTTGCTTTAAAATTAACCTATGGATTCCTAACCGATAGGTCAAAACCGATCGTTAGAAAATTGAATACCTCTGAATTGGTGGGATTTTTGGGGCAACAACAATTTTGAGTGGCAACTAGGGTCATAAAATATTAAATTTATTACAAAAATGGTTGACATACTAAATATCACAATGACAAAATATCAAAATACACTATAAAAACATCGTTCTAGAAAAGTACTGTAGGTCACCACATGCCCCAGGGCAAAGCTAAGGGCAGAGATGATTCTTTCCAATGCGTTTCAAATGTTTCAAAATTACATCCTTCTTCAGGGAAAATTGTACAGTATAACTCTTCTAAAACATGAAAAAAGAAAAAACAAAATAAATTACATGATCAGGTATATACACAGGTGCACGCATAATGCAGACATATTGGGCATGAAGAGGAGAAAAGCAGTGACAAATTCATAGACCCAAAGGGAGGAAAAACCTCCACCATGAACTCACCCTCTCCTAGATAAGGAGTGCCTGGATTCCCCCAAGGGGAAGCCGTGGGTGCCCAAAGGAACGCCGTGGTCAGACCGGATGACACATCGAGTGCCCAGGAGAGATCCCCCACCTCTTAGGGCTCCAAACCATAGGGGGTGGACAAGGAGTGATAGATTCCACTTTTTGGTCAGCAAACAGCCACAGCAAAGATAATCCCAGCTAAAATGGTCAAGTATATATATAAATAATGTATGAGTAATTGTCACTTATAAAAACAAGGAACAAAAAAAGGAAAGGAGAAAAGGACCAAAGGTACACTCACCAATCCTAGAATATAAGCCCCATTTGCTGAGAGTTTAAATAAACAGCATTTCCAAAAGGGGATCCAAAAAAAGCGCAAAGATGGACAAGACCAACACCATAAATACTCCCACTCCTTTAGGAGATGGGAGAAAAGAGGATGCTGAACCAACCCCCCTGACACCCTTAAATACTCACCTGGGTGAAGGTGATAGGCCCCTTAGCTAAAGATCCTCCCCCTTGGCAGCGTAAATGGCGGCAAAATACTACATGTATGACTCTTATACAGTAAGAGGTGGAATAGCGGGCAGAATGGAAGTGAGAGCGAGCGCCATTGCGTCTCCTCTCCTGCAGCATGGGGCACGTCACACGAAAACATCGCGCATGTGCATGACGTCAGTGCGCCGTGCGTCACGTGACCCCAGCACGTCGCATTCAACCAAGTGCGGCGCGACCCCGGCGCTTACTTCCGCATCATCAAAGATGCGTCCAAGCCGCCTAGTGTCCGCACAAAGGGCGAGATGGTAAACACAGTTTGTCATATGCAAATTAGTGCAATATGACGGCGGTACTCGTGTCTGCATCAAAAGTGATGCATCTGTGCTTCCAAATGTATGCACAGTCAGCAAAGCACCTAAATTTCAAATTAGGGTTTAAAACAAAAGTCAAAACAAAAGGATATTAAACAGGGGACCCTATACTGGATTGGCCACACGTTTAAGGGAGTGTCATTGGTAGTGGTCTATTTAATAGAGGAAGTTTTTCCTCAAAGATCAAACAAACCACCACAAAGGATCTCCACAATTCCAACATTTCCTAAGGGGGAGGAAGGAAAGGGGAGACTGATGTAAGAAAGTCCTAAACACCCAAAGTGCTATTCTCCCCCGGCAGTGGATGGAGGAGCCCCTTGAGGAGAAGGATGAACCGAGGGCACCAATGGGAACCAATGGGAACATCCGGAATACACCACGCACGGAATCGGACAATCCACGTCTCCTGGTTAGAGGCCCAAATGTCAGCAAATAAGTACCCATTCAGTGCTAAACATAATCATGATTAACTACTTCCCGACCGCGCACCGCCGTTCTACGTCGGCAAGATGGCTGTCCTAGGCGAGAGCACGTAGTATAACGTCCTCTCTTCTAGCCGCCACTAGGGGGCGCGCGCGCGCGCCCCCCCGCTCGCCCCCCCGACTCCCGTGCGTGTGCCCGGCGGGCTCGATCGCCGCCGGGCACCCGCGATTGCTCGTTACAGAGCGGGGACCGGGAGCTGTGTGTGTAAACACACAGCTCCCGGTCCTGTCAGCGGGGGAAATGCTGATCTTCTGTTCATACAATGTATGAACAGAGGATCAGTGTTTCCCCTAGTGAGGCCACCCCCCCCCCCCCCACAGTAAGAACACACCCAGGCATACTTAACCCCTTCCCCGCCCCCTAGTGTTAACCCCTTCACTGCCAGTGGCATTTTTATAGTAATCCAATGCATTTTTATAGCACTGATCGCTATAAAAATGCCAATGGTCCCAAAAATGTGTCAAAAGTGTCCGAAGTGTCCGCCATAATGTCGCAGTACCGAAAAAAAAATCGCTGATCGCCGCCATTACTAGTAAAAAAAAATATTAATAAAAATGCCATAAAAATATCCCCTATTTAGTAAACGCTATAACTTTTGCGCAAACCAATCAATAAACGCTTATTGCGATTTTTTTTTACGAAAAATAGGTAGAAGAATACGTATCGGCCTAAACTGAGGAAAAAAAATGTTTTTTTATATATTTTTGGGGGATATTTATTACAGCAAAAAGTAAAAAATATTCTTTTTTTTTCAAAATTGTCGGTCTATTTTTGTTTATAGCGCAAAAAATAAAAACCGCAGAGGTGATCAAATACCACAAAAAGAAAGCTCTATTTGTGGGAAAAAAAGGATGCCAATTTTGTTTGGGAGCCACGTCGCACGACCGCGCAATTGTCAGTTAAAGCGGCGCAGTCCCGAATCACAAAAAGTACTCTGGTCTTTGGGCAGCAATATGGTCCGGGGGGTAAGTGGTTAAAGCATATATTACAAAAAAAATTCTTACAATACATACAAAAATGCATTTCAATTGACAAAATTGCAAAATGAGAATACAATAACATGAAATAATCCTATTTCCTCAAATCACGGAAGTATCCTAGCCCCCTATACCTAGGCACCGAGAGGGGGAACCCCCCAAGGGAGCAGGTCCACAAACGAGGAATGAAAAGATGGAAAGGTGGGAAAACAGAAAAGGGGCTCATACAGTCCACCCAGGATAAGAGTGAAATCAAGAAGGACAGAAGACCAAAGGGTTGACATGGCAAACAATATTAATCCGTTTTACCAGAACTAAAACCCTCAAGGAAAGGTCTGAAACTTTCCATTTCGTTAAGTCCTGGAGGAGTTGTGGCTTTAAGGCGTCTAATCCAGCGCATTTCGCGCTGGAGTAGCACCTTATTCCAATCTCCCCCACGAAGGGGAATGTGTAACCTATCCAGGACTGTAAAATTCACATTGGGCATGTGATACCCATGCTCCTTGGCCACGTGTCTTCCAAGGGGCAAATAAAGGTTGCCTATCCGCATTGAATGCATATGTTTTTCAACTCTCTTTTGGAGGGGCTGTTTAGTCTTCCCTACATAGAAGGAATCACACTGGCATTGCATGAGGTATATTACCCCCCGGGTCTTGCAATTTGCATAATGTTTCAATGCAAAAGTTTCTCCATTGGGCAAAGCCAGTGTGGTCCTTCTTCTTATGACCTCACATTGTGAGCATTGCCCACATGGAAAAGTCCCGTAGATTTTGCATGGGTCCTTATTAGAGTTTCCTTTATACTCACTTTGGACCAACATGGTCCCAAGTGAATCAGCTCGCCTGAAGGTTAACTGAGGTTTGTCCAATAGAAGATTTCTGAGAATGGGATCCTCCGTGAGTATAGGCCAGAATTTGGAAACTACGGGCCAAATCCTCAAAAGAGATACGAGGGAGTAACTGCTGTTACTCCGTCGTATCCCTGGTCCTAACTATGGAACTGATCCACAGAATCAGTTTCCCATAGTTAGGACGAAGATCCGACATGTGTAATTGAATTACACTGTTGGATCTTAGGATGCAGTACCGCATCCGCCGCTGGGGGCATTTCGCGTCAAAATGCCGCCTCGGGTATGCAAATTAGGACTTACGGAGATCCACAAAGCTTTTCAGCTTCGTTTTTTCTCCGTAAGTTTTATTTTGCAAACGCAAAATTAGGGCTGCTTTTACAAGGTGTAAACTGTTTACACCATGTAAAAACAGACCTTTCTTGCTCGCGACGCAATTTTTTTTACATTTTAAAAAAAAAATTGGGCGCCGTATCTTTTTTTTTACCCGACGCAACTTTATTGTCCCGTCGCGATCCACAAAGCCCGGCGTAACGTAATTTCGCGCTATGCACGTCTGGAAAATGACGCCACGAGCATGCGCAGTACGGCCGGCGCGGGAGCGCGCCTCATTTAAATGGGAATCGCCCCCTGGAGAAGAGGAACGCCTTGCGCCGGACGGATTTAAGTTACACCGCTCAAAATTTCTAGGTAAGTGCTTTGTGGATCGGGCACTTAGGTAGAAATTTTGCGGCGGTGTAACTTAAATAGGAAAAATTACGTTACGCCCGCTGGCTGAGGATTCCTTATCCGAGTGTGTTCATTAGAAAATCCTAAAATTATTCTCAAATTATTCTCTTCAGATTTGGTCTTATGGAGTTTGGTTTTGAAGATCAAACTCCGCCTATTTGTAGCTTTAACTCTATTAAACGCTTTTCTGAGGCAAGTTTTTGTGTAACCTCTAGCGAAAAGGCGAAGAGCAAGTGTATCACATTGGCCCAGATTCAAGAAGCAATTGCGCCCGTGTAACCATAAGTTACACGGCGCAATTGCTTACTTGCTCCGGTGTAACGAGTGCTCCTGATTCAGGAACCTCGTTACACCGACTGCAGCCTAAAATCTGCGCGGCATTAGGCTCTTATGCCTCGCAGATTTTAGGCTGCATTCTTGCGTGTGCCGCTAGGGGGCGCTCCCATTGTGATCAGCGTGTAGTATGCAAATTGCATACTACCAACTGATTCACAAACTTGCGCGGGCCCCGCGCAAGCCAGGTACGGAGTTTCCGTACGGCAACTTTAGCGCAAGGCTGCCCTTTCTAATAGCAGGGGCAGCCAATGCTAAAGTATAGCCGCCGCTCCCGCGCCGTGAAATTTGAATTTCATGGCGTTTGCGTAAGTGATGCGTGAATGGCGCTGGACGCCATTCACGTTCTTGCGACGTCATTTGCTGCAATGCACCTCGGGAAAGTTTCCCGACGGAGCATACGCTGTACGCTCGGCGCGGGAGCGCGCCTAATTTAAATGATTCCCCCCCCCCCGGCGGGATCATTTACATTGCGCGCGCTTACGCCGGGAAATTTTGCCGGCGCGCCCTCGCAATTCACGGAGCTACTGCTCCGTGAATCAAGGGCAGCGCAAAATATTTGCGTGGGCGCAGGGCAAAATCGTTGCCCTGTGCCCGCGCAAATATAGCGCAATTCTACCTGAATCTGGGCCATTGTTTGTGAAAGTCATCATCTAATGAGCAATTCCTCCTAATCATACAGGTTGAAAACGGGTGAAAACGACGGAAAAACTAAGTACAGACCGAAAAAAAAAAAAAAAAATCCAGCATACTGTTGATGTCAGCAGTATGCTGGATAAAACAGTCTATAGATATTTTTGGGTGAACCCCCGCTTTAATAATATAGTGAAAAAAATATTATAAAAAATTTATATTGATAATAATATAAGTCCACAAATAAACTGATTAGTGAAACCCAAAAATCAAAACGGATGATAACTAGTTACCGACCGCCCACCGTCATTCTACGTCGGCACTTTAAAGCTGAATATCTCGGTAACGGCAGCAGCTGCTGCCACAACCGAGATATTCATCTCTTCAGTGGGCGGCCGTGTAAACGATAACGGCGGTCTCTGCGGCGGATTCGCCGCGAGATCGCCGTTATCGGTGGCGGGAGAGGGCTCCCCCCCTCCCGCTGCTCTCCCGCGCCCTCCGCCGCTTACCGTAGCCGTCGGTAGCGGCGGAGGAGATCGGGACTGTTCGGCAGCTGAGCGGGGACGAGACTGAAGGAAAAATCTCCTTCGCCCATCCCCATAGCTCTGCTGGGCGGAAGTGACGTCAAAACGTCAGTCCCGCCCAGCCTCTTAAAGCAACATTTTTTTTTTTTGTCATTTGAAAAAATTACATTTTCAAATTTTTTTTTTTTTTTGCATTTAAGCCTAAATATGAGATCTGAGGTCTTTTTGACCCCAGATCTCATATTTAAGAGGACCTGTCATGCGTTTTTCTATTACAAGGGATGTTTACATTCCTTGTAATAGGAATAAAAGTGATAATTTTTTTATTTTTATTATTTCAGTGTTAAAAATTGTAAAATAAATAAAAATAAATACGAAAACCCCCCAATTTTTTTTTTAAAGCGCCCCGTTCCGACGAGCTCGCACGCAGAAGCGAACGCATACGCGAGTAGCGCCCGCATATGAAAACGGTGTTCAAACCACACAAGTGAGGTATCGCCGCGATCGTTAGAGCGAGAGCAATAATTCTAGCCCTAGGCCTACTCTTTATCTCAAAAAATGCAACCTGTAGAATTTTTTAAACATCGCCTATCGAGATTTTTAAGGGTAAAAGTTTGACGCCATGCCACGAGCGGGCGCAATTTGTAAGCGTGACATGTTGGGTATCATTTTACTCGGCGTAACATTATCTTTCACAATATGTAAAAAAATTGGGCCAAATTTATTGTTGTCTTATTTTTTAATTTAAAAAAGTGTTTTTTTTCCAAAAAAAGTGCGCTTGTAAGACCGCTGCGCAAATACGGTGTAACAAAAAGTATTGCAATGACTGCCATTTTATTCTCTAGGGTGTTAGAAAAAAATTATATATAATGTTTGGGGGTTTTAAGTAATTTTATAGCAAAAAAAATGTTTTAGTCTCGTAAACACCGAATCTGAAAAACAGGCTCGGGGCTTAAGTGGATAATAAGAGTCCACAAATAATTTGATTGGTGAAATCCAAAGATGAATGTCCATAAATTATAATGATATATAATGATGATACAGTGGTAAATTGTGTGAATGAATGATAAAAACAATAAGTAAATAATGAAAAAGATCAAAACAGCTGTAAATGAATGACTATATACACCAGTGCACTGTGACAAAAAGTCCATATGGATGTGAAATGCCGCCCTCAAACTTTATGAGGAAAAAACGTGCTGAATCCACCAACCGAATCAGCAGAAATGACTTCTTACCGAATAACCGTGATCCCCCATGACCGAGGATCAAGGAATGCATGTAATGAATCACAGCTTCACTCCAAAAGACAGCAGGCACAGTCGCGGATTCGTAGCAATCGCCTCACAGCCAATCAAACCATCAATGGATGTGCGTGGTACATAAAAGATATAAACGCTCCATATAGTGTAAAACCTTATTCAAATGTATTTGTAAAAAGCAAAGTAAAACACTTACAATGTTGCAGTTTAAAAGAGCCTCAAGTCTGGTGTGCCGGTGATCTGACGATATGGTTCCGGCTATCGAGATGGTTCTTGTAAGGACTGCGCAGGCGCAATCCTTGCCGACGGAAATCACAGAACCTCCATGGCGACGTGGAATTTGTAAGTTAAGTGGCCAGTCGGCCCCACGTCCTCGCTTCGCTCGCTCGGCCTCCTGGCTCTTTTTTTAACCACTTAAGGACCGCCTCCTGCACATATACGTCGGCAGAATGACACGGCTGGGCACAAGCACGTATATATACGTCCTGTACTTGTACCCAGCCGTGGGTCGCGGGCGCGCTCCCGCGACCCGGTCCGAAGCTCCGGGACCGGGACCGCGGGTCCCGCGGACCCGATCGCCGCTCGAGTGCGACGATCGGTCCCCGGAGCTGAAGAACGGGGAGAGCCGTGTGTAAACACGGCTTCCCCGTGCTTCACTGTGGCGGCGTATCGATCGCGTCATCCCCTTTATAGGGGAGACACGATCGATGACGTCACACCTACAGACACACCCCCCTACAGTTGTAAACACTCACACAGTGAACCCTAACTCCTACAGCGCCCCCTGTGGTTAACTCCCAAACTGCAACTGTCATTTTCACAATAAACAATGCAATTTAAATGCATTTTTTGCTGTGAAAATGACAATGGTCCCAAAAATGTGTCAAAATTGTCCGAAGTGTCCGCCATAATGTCGCAGTCACGAAAAAAATCGCTGATCGCCGCCATTAGTAGTAAAAAAAATAAAAAAAATAAAAATGCAATAAAACTATCCCCTATTTTGTAAACGCTATAAATTTTGCGCAAACCAACCGATACTTTGCGATTTTTTTTATACCAAAAATAGGTAGAAGAATACGTATCGGCCTAAAATGAGGAAAAAAAAAATTATATATGTTTTTGGGGGATATTTATTATAGCAAAAAGTAAAAAATATTGCATTTTTTTTCAAAATTGTCGGTCTATTTTTGTTTATAGCGCAAAAACTAAAAACCGCAGATGTGATCAAATACCACTAAAAGAAATCTCTATTTGTGGGGAAAAAAGGACGCCAATTTTGTTTGGGAGCCACGTTGCACGACCGCGCAATTGTCTGTTAAAGCGACGCAGTCCCGAACTGTAAAAACACCTTGGGTCTTTAGCCAGCATATTGGTCCGGGGCTTAAGTGGTTAACATCCTCCAATCCACGGGGATGTTAAGGAATGAGCCTGGATGCCGGCCGAGGTTCGGAGATTTTCGTCGGCAAGGATTGCGCCTGCGCAGTCCTTACAGGAACCATCTCGATAGAGGAACCATACTGACAAGTCACCGGCCAGTGCACAAACAGACAACCCGTCCTTCTGGGTAAACGAATAGAGCACGCGCTGACGTCAGTGCACTGGTGTATAGTCATTCGTTTACAGCTGTTTTGATCTTTTTCATTATTTGCTTATTGTTTTTTATCATTTTTTTTACACAATTTACCACGGTATGGTTTTCATCATTATAATTTATGGACATTAATCTTTGGATTTCACCAATCAAATTATTTGTGGACTCATATTATCATCAATTTAGATTTTTATTATATATAATATTTTTTTCACTATATTATTAAGATATGTATGGGATATGTAACGGTCAGGGGTTAACGCTGTTACGATATTCCATTCCACCAACCCACGACAGCTTCCGACACTCCACAATCCAGCAGACAGGATCCACTGGATTTCCCCCAGAAAACGAGACACACAGCTCTTTAATGGGGCTTCTTATATACAGTCAGTAATAAAATAACAATGGCTTAACTCCACCCACAACATGACACAATGAACTCAATACACATTTTTAGTCAGACTTTCTGGCACTGACATGAGCTAATTACTAACCATTTACCCAGACGAGGTGACTCCGAGATAAGCTCTTTTCACCTCAATACAATACACATTCCTTTAGTAAACATAAGTCAGACATCTGACCTTTTAGATTGTGCTAATTCACATTCCACATCTATCATCAATAGAACTTTCACACAATACAGTGTTAATTAGCATCACACAATGAAAAGGTCTTTAGAAGCCAGACCAAGGCTAGTTTACATGACAGTAGCAGACTTAATTACCCCCTTAACAGCCTAATTGACCTGTTGGGTTCAGAATTAACCACCTGTAATATTTCAAGATATCCTGCAATACATTGTGAATTATCATTACTGTCCCATCTCATGTAATTCAAGATATCATTTCTCAGTCATCCAATGCCCCTAGTGGACATAGGATGACCCTAGACACAAGTCATTGGTGAAGCTGTAACAGGAGTACCCCCCCATCCTTCAAGACCCTCTGGGTCCTACGGGATATACCACTACAGGATATATTTTATTATTTAAACACAGGTGATTTATTTCATTTTTTTATTTTATAATTTGAGAATCACATGGTAGCATGATTGTATTGTTGTTGTCTAACTCTGACTGTGTTAACCTTTTTTGATTACTGTATAAGCCGACCCGAATATAAGTCAAGGCACCTAATTTTACCACAAAAAAATGGTAAAACTTATTGACTCGAGTACAAGCCTAGGGTGTCTATGGAAGGGGTGCCTGGCTTTGAAAAATTGGTGCTCCCCAACCGAGGCACCTTATTTTACCACAAAAAAAATATGGAAAAACGTATTGACTCAAGTATAAGCCTAGGGTGTCCATCTGCATGCCTCACTGTGCCTCACTTTGCCTCACTGTGTCTCACTTTGCCTCACTGTGCCCATGCCTCACTGTGTCCATGACTAGACTGACGTTTAACATGGGAGTCTATGGAAGGGGTGCCCAGATTTGAAAAATCGGTGCTCCTTAGCCGTAGGTCCCCCAGACAAAAAACTTTGCACACTTGTAGAGGAGAAATTGGATTGGGCTACATGTGTGCCAAGTTCCGGGTCCAGGGGACCTAAGACCCGCCGGTACCGGGTCCTCAAAATCACCAGAGAAATTACTGTGTAACATAGGAATCTATGGAAGGTGTGCCCGGATTTGAAAAAAGCAGTACTGCCTAGCTGTAGGTCCCCTGGACAACAAACTTTGCACACTTGTAGAGGAGACATTGGGTTACATGTGTGCCAAGTGTGGGGTCCAGGGGACCTACGACCGGCCTGTACCGGGACCACAAAATCAACGGAGAAATCACGGTTTAACATGGGAGTCTATGGAAGGGGTGCCGGGATTTGAAAAATCGGTGCTCCCCGGACATAGGGTCCCCGGACAACAAACTTTGCACACATATAGAGGAAGAGTGGGGCTACATGTGTGCCAAGTTTGGCTGGGATCAGACACACAAAGTTGAAGATGGACACAGACTCGATTATAAGATGAGGGGGCATTTTCAGCCCAAAAAAAATGTGCTGGTCCAGAAGAGCTATGAACAGCTGGCACCGGGTCCCCAAAATCACCAGAGAAATTACCTATTAACATGGGAGTCTATGGAAGGGGTGCCCGGCTTTGAAAAATTGGTGCTCACCGACCTACGGCCAGCTGGTACCGGGTCCCCAAAGTCCAAGAGATCAGGCGCAAAAAGGTGACTCGAGTAAAACCCGAAGGGGGCATTTTCAGCCCAAAAAAATGTGCTGGTCCAGAAGAGCTTTGAACAGCTGGCACCGGGTCCCCAAAATCACCGGAGAAATTACTGTTTAACATGGGAGTCTATGGAAGGGGTGCCCGGCTTTGAAAAATTGGTGCTCCCCGACTTTACGGCCGGCTGGTACGGGGTCTCCAAAGTCCAAGAGATCAGGCGCAAAAAAGGTGACTCGAGTAAAACCCGAGGGGGGCATTTTCAGCACAAAAAAAAATGTGCTGAAAAACTCTGCTTATACTTGAGTATATACGGTATGTACATTTTGATTATGTTATTTGTTACTATTGCATGCTTTGGCTGTTAAACGCAAATTTCTTTGGAAAAAAAATGAATATAGCTTGAAGATGACCAGAAAATGATATGTCTAATTGGTTCAAAGAAAATGTGATGTCAAAATATCCTATCCACTGTCCTAATCTTTTTCAGGCATTCTGCACGGAACTCTTTACTGTTAAATGTATAGATCAGCGGGTTTACTAAGGGGGTCCAGAAAAACAGTATGAAAGTGGTAGTGATGGTAAGTTGGATTGTTACTACGTTAGCTGGCAAAACATAGACCCCAAGAGAGAGACTGTACTGCATGGAGAACACAATGAGGTGGGAGCTACATGTAGAGAAGGTCTTCTTCCTCCCGGGGGATGAGGGAATTTTAAGAACTGTGTGAATTATAAACACGTACGTTACAAAAACAGACAAAAATGTGCCCAATATCATAAAGGCACTTAATACAACAGAAGAGAGGCGGATGTGCATTGTATCGGAGGTGGCCAGGTCCAGGAATGGAGAAACATCACAGATGAAATGGTGAATTGTGTCTTTGCCACAAAATTGTAACCGGCTCTCGAACCCGCATATTACACCTGGACAAGCAATTGAAATAATCCAAAATACGATGATGATATGAAAATAAATTCTGTTATTAACAAAAGAAGAATAACGCAATGGATGGCAAACGGCCAAATATCGATCATAAGACATTAGAGCATAATGGAAAGAACCGATCACTCCTGAAGTCCCATGCAACTGTAATTGTAAAATGCAACCAGTGACAGTGAAGGTCGGCCTCTCCTGAAGAACGTCATTTAGGAATTTTGGAATAATATTTGAGATGCTCAGCAGATCACATACGCACATGCTCTGAATTATGAAAAACATCAGCGCCTTGAGACGAGCGCTACTAAAAATGATGTAGATGATCAAAACATTTTCAAAGCAAATCAAAAGGTAAATATTCAGAAACAGAACAAACATCGGGATCCTGAAACCTTCAAAAGCTTTAAATCCGGTGAGCAGAATTTCAGTGACGGCTGTGCAGTTCTCGGGATACACCATCTGTGGAGGAGACAATCACATATTAGATACAGAGAAGAGGAACAGAAGAAGAAGGATGAGGTGAAAGAGGAAGGCAATGAGGAGTAGAGGGAGGAAGAGGTGAAGGAGGAACGGGAAGAGTAGAAGGAGAACAGTAGAGGGAAGATTAGGAAGTGAAAGAGGGAAAATTGGAGTAGAGGGAAGATAAAGGGATGGAGGAAGATGTGAATGATGAAGGGGAGGAGGAGGAAGAGGTAAAGGATGAAGGGAAGACAGAGGAAGGGGTGTGTCAGGGAAATGGCCGTGGAAGTACTGGCAATCTTGCCAGTAGAAGAAATGGCCGAAGGCTGTGTCAGGGAAATGGCCGTGGAAGTACTGGCAAACATGCTGGCCTATAAAAGGCTGCCACTGTCTGACCCAAATTGCTGGATTGTTGTCAGCTTCCTGTGTTCCTGTGTCTGTTTACCTTGTAACTCTTGGCTTGACTTCTGCTTTTGGCTTGACCTGTGATCCCGATTATCTCCTCGCTCTGACCTTGGCTTGGCTGACTATTCTTCGATCCACTACCCACTGTTTATGACCCAGCTTGCTCCTGTTTGCTCTTGGACTGTCTCCCGGTATATGACCTCTGGCCTGGCTGCGAACCCTGCTCCTGGTTTATCCTGCATAGTGCATACGCCTACTCAGGACTTCTTCTTGCATGGCTACTGACATCACTACCCAGCACACCCCAGCCACATTCTGCTTACCAGCCTGTTGCAGCACTACTGGCAACCCGTGCACCTTTGGGCACCGTATCCCCTGTATCACTCCCAGGGGAGCACTGCACTTAGCCGCAAGGGGCGCCCTCTCTGCCACTTGGCCTCACATCAGAGACTTGACAGGGTGATGGATGAAGGGGAGGAAGAAGAAGAGGTGAAGGATGAAGTGGAGGAGGAAGAAGAGGTGAAGGATGAAGGGGAGGAGGAAGAAGAGGTGATGGATGAAGGGGAGGAGGAAGAAGAGGTGAAGGATGAAGGGGAGGAGGAAGAAGAGGTGAAGGATGAAAGGGAGGAGGAAGAAGAGGTTAAGGATGAAAGGGAGGAGGAGGAAGAGGTGAAGGATAAAGGGGAGGAGGAGGAAGAGGTGAAGGATGAAGGGCAGGAGAAGGAAGAGGTGAAGGATGAAAGGGGAGGAGGAAGAAGAGGTGAAGGATGAAAGGGAGGAGGAGGAAGAGGTGAAGGATAAAGGGGAGGAGGAGGAAGAGGTGAAGTATGAAGGGGAGGATAAGGAAGAGGTGAAGGATAAAGGGGAGGAGGAAGAAGAGGTGAAGGATGAAAGGGAGGAGGAGGAAGAAGTGAAGGATGAAGGGGAGGAGGAAGAAGAGGAGGTGATGGATGAAGGGGAGGAGGAGGAAGAGGTGAAGGATGAAGGGGAGGAGGAAGAAGAAGAGGTGAAGGATGAAGTGGAGGAGGAAGAAGAGGTGAAGGATGAAAGGGAGGAGGAGGAAGAGGTGAAGGATAAAGGGGAGGAGGAGGAGGAAAAGGTGAAGGATGAAGGGGAGGAGAAGGAAGAGGTGAAGGATAAAGGGGAGGAGGAAGAAGAGGTGAAGGATGAAAGGGAGGAGGAAGAAGAGGTGAAGGATGAAGGGGAGGAGGAGGAGGAAGAGGTGAAGGATAAAGGGGAGGAGGAGGAAGAGGTGAAGGATGAAGGGGAGGAGAAGGAAGAGGTGAAGGATAAAGGGGAGGAGGAAGAAGAGGTGAAGGATGAAAGGGAGGAGGAGGAAGAGGTGAAGGATGAAGGGGAGGAGGAAGAAGAGGAGGTGATGGATGAAGGGAAGGAAGGAGGAGGAAGAGGTGAAGGATGAAGGGGAGGAGAAGGAAGAGGTGAAGGATGAAGGGGAGGAGAAGGAAGAGGTGAAGGATAAAGGGGAGGAGGAAGAAGAGGTGAAGGATGAAAGGGAGGAGGAGGAAGAGGTGAAGGATGAAGGGGAGGAGGAGGATGAGGAGGAAGAGGTGAAGGATGAAGGGGATGAGGAGGAAGAGGTGAAGAATAAAGGGGAGAAGGAGGTAGATAGAGAAGAGAAGTAAAGAGAGTAGGATATTAAAGAGGTACGTGAAAAGGAGTAGACAGGTGGAAGAAGTAAAAGAGGAAGGGGCAAGGTAGAGGAGGAGTTGAAAGTGAAAGCATGAAGGAGGTAAAGAAGGAAGTAGAAATAGGAGTGGAAGGCAGGAGTGAAAGAGGAATGTTGTGAGGAGAAGGCTGTAAGGAGAAAGCGGGAAGGAGTAGAGGAAGGAAAAGGTAAGGGAGGAAGAAGAGGAGGAGTAGAAGGGAGAATAGAAGTAAGGAGAAGAAAAAGTAGAAGAAGACTACAGTCAGAAAAGGTTTAGAGGATGGATGTGAAGGATGAAGGGGGAGGAGTAGAGACGCACTGGGAAAATTGTGAATAGGTAGGGGTTACTATGTACTCCATACTCATTCATATAGAGGGGCAGTGTCAGGGTGCCCCCTTATTGTTAAAGTGGGCTTCCAGATTCTGATAAGCCCCCCACCCACAAACCATTGTTCTTATTAACATGGGAGTCCCCCAAGCATGGTAGCCCCCATGTTCAGGGCATTGAGCTTGGTTTGGTTTAAGGAAGGGGGTGCATGTTTGTCTCCCCTTTTCTGGCTAGCCAGGCTGCATGCTCAGATTAAGGGTCTGGGGTAGAGACCCTTGATCTCATCAAAATGGGGCAAGGTGCTTTGCCAAGGAGTTTCTCCTGGCAATGTCCCCCCCCCCCCTCTATAGGCAACGCTTTAAACTTTTTTTACGGTTACCAGGTTAGAGTTACAGAGGAGGTCTAGTGCTAGAATTATTGCTCTCGCTCTGACGATCGCGGCGATTTTCATATGCGGGCGCAACTTCCGTATTCTTCCGTATTCTTTGTTGCGCAAGCTTGCGGGGAGGGGGGCGCTTTAAAAATGTTTTTTTTTTTCTTATTTATTTTTATAATATTAAATTTTTTTTTTTTTTTTTACATTTTGATTTCTTTGTTGCGCAAGCTCGCGGGGAGGGGGGCACTTTAATTTTTTTTGTAAACATCCCTTGTGACAGTAATAGGTGGTGACAGGTACTCTTTATGGAGGGATCGGGGGGGTCTAAAAGACCCCCAATCCCTCCTTTGCACTTCAAAGTATTCAGATCGCCGAAAACGGCGATTCTGAATACTGTGTACTTTTTGAAATCCGGCGCCATTGGCAGCCGAGAAACCCGGAACTGATGTCATGACGTCGCTTCCGTGTTTACATTGCGGAGACTGAATCAAAGCCGTTTACGGCTTAGTTTCAGTCTGCGCCAGGACAGTGGAGGCGCCGGATGGAGGATCGGGTCTCCCGGTGGGGAGAGATGTGTGTAAACAAACCTTCCCTGTTCTTCGTTGTGGCGCTGTCATTGATCGTCTGTTCCCTGATATAGGAAAAGACGATCAATGACGTCACACGTCCAGCCCCGCCCCCTACAGTTAGAAACACACATGAGGTCACACTTAACCCCTTCAGCGCCCCCTGTGGTTAACTCCTGTAACTGCAATTGTCATTTTTGCAGTAAACAATGCATTTTTATAGCACTTTTTCATGTTCCCAAAAATGTGTCAAAATTGTCCGAAGTGTCCGCCATAATGTCGCAGTCACGAAAAAAAATCGCTGATCGCCGCCAATAGTTGTAAAAAAATATATATTAATAAAAATGCAATAAAACTATCCCCTATTTTGTAAACGCTATCAATTTTGCGCAAACCAATCGATAAACGCTTATTGCGATTTTTTAACAAAAATAGGTAGAAGAATACGTATCGCCCTAAACTGAGGGAAAAAAAATGTATATCTTTTTTGGGGGGATATTTATTATAGCAAAACGTAAAAAATATTGAATTTATTTCAAAATTGTCGCTCTATTTTTGTTTATAGCGCAAAAAATAAAAACCGCAGAGGTGATCAAATACCACCAAAAGAAAGCTCTATTTGTGGGGAAGAAAGGACGCCAATTTTGTTTGGGAACCACGTCGCACGACCGCGCAATTGTCAGTTAAAGCGACGCAGTGAGGAATCGCAAAAAGGGGCAAGGTCCTTAACCTGCATAATGATTCGGGTCTTAAGTCAGTGTTTCTCAACCTTTTTCTAGTCGGGGGCACCCTTAAAAAGTATTTTCAGTCTTGAGGCACCCCAGTCCAAGGCTTGGTTCACATTGCGGTGTGTCGCAGAACACGGGCAGAATCGCGCTCATTCCTGACACACAGACAAATGCTCTGCTCGTTAGGGGTACCCTTAACGTGGGGTGCTTTTGCTGCAGTGAAATTAAAAAAAAAAAAGTTTGGGGACTTGTTTCCCTGCATTTTGTGGGTACGGAAATGAATGGACTGCCCTACATGCAGCTACACAGATGTGAACCAAGGGCTCGTTCACATGTCATAGGGGCGGTAAAACCTTATGGTTGAGCTATTTTTACCACCCCCAACTTCCCCACCTTCCCCACCTTTAGCTGCAGAGGCAGCAGCTGGGGGTGTTCACATGCAGTGGCTGCAACTGGAGGTATACCGAGGGTGGATGGGGCTGCCCTGCAACTACCCCGCAACTGTGTGCATTGCACGGTTGCGGTGTAGTGATGCTGCATTTACGGGCCTAAAACAGGTGGTGAGGAGGCAACATAATGCCTCTTTAACACCTGTCAAATGCCTCTGAAAACCGATCCGTGCATGGATTGCTTTTCAGAGGAGCAGCAGTCCTTGATGCTAGCAAACAAGCCCTACAAAAGCAGTGCTGATGGTACAGGAATGAGGGGGGGGGGGGGGGGTCAGGATTAAAAGTAACATACACACATACATACATACAGACACACATGCATACACACATGGAAAAGAGAAAAGCCCTAAGGCTGACGCAGCACTAAAGGAAATTAGTGAAAATAAAAAATGATTGTGTATCATATGTTGAAAAAATAAATTAACCACTTGCTTACTGGGCACATATACCCCATTCCTGCCCAGCCAAAATTTTAGCTTCCGGCACTGCGTCGCTTTAACTGACAATTGCGCAGTTGTGCGATGTGGCACCCAAACAAAATTGACGTCCTTTTTCCCCCACAAATAGAGCTTTCTTTTGGTGGTATTTGATCACCTCTGCGGTTTTTATTTTTTGCGCTATATACAAAAATAGAGCGATAATTTTGAAAAAAATAATATTTTTTTACTTTTTGCTATAATACATATGCCATTTTTTTTATGGGATTGAACTTCGTTTTTTTCAGCACGTCGTTGTGTTTTACGTCACCGCGTTTGACTCGATCGGTTTTTGAACCGATGGTGTGTAGGCACATCAGACCATCAGCCTTCGGACCATTCTCATCGGATGGACTGATCGTGTGTACAAGGCCTAACAGTTCGGCAGGAGAGCAGGTTCATCTGACAGCCTACACACATGCTTACATGCACACACACACACATACATGCAAACACACATACATGCACACACACACATGCATGCACACACACACGTACACACATACATACATGCACACACACATACATGCACACACACACACATGCATACACACACACATACATGCACACACACACATACATACATGCACACACACATACATGCACACACACACATACATACATGCACACACATACATACATGCACACACATACATACACACACATACATGCACACACACATACATACATACATGCACACACACATACACATACATGCACACACACACATACATACATGCACACACACACACACACACATACATACATGCACACACACATGCATGCATGCACGCACACACACATACATGCACATACATGCACACACACACACATACATACATGCACATACACATACATGCACACACACACATACATACATGCACACACATACATACATGCACACACATACATACACACACATACATGCACACACACACACACACACACACATACATACATACATGCACACACACATACACATACATGCACACACACACATACATACATGCACACACACACACACACACATACATGCACACACACATACACATACATGCACACACACATACATACATGCACACACACACACATACATACATGCACACACACACATACATACATGGACTGGATGGACTGACCCCGCGGCACACCTGAGAACCTCTGATGACACACTGGTTGAGAAAGGCTGTCTTAAGTGTTTAATGACACAAGTGGAATGTTGTTTGTCTCACCATTCGTCCTGGGAATACGATGATCGGTGTTATAAGACGGAATGTCTCATTCTCCGTGTTCCATGGACCTCCATGCTCCGGCAGAGGATAGGTCTTTGGAGTTTTTCCTGGATGCTTTTATACTTTTGTTATCAGCTACTTGGGGAATTGAACCCCACTGGGACAAAACAGCAAAGCGGATGATTAGATTGTTTTGTTTTTCATGTTGCAATTAGTGATGACTCTTGTCACACTGAAATAAACATTTGATTACATCAGACTGTAAAATCAATAACAACACATTTTATTTTTTTATGTAAACATGTATTTTAATTTAAAGTTAATAAAGTTACATTAGCATGCTAAGATTTTTAATAGATTTACATAAATTGTTTATATTTTTTTGTTTGAAATCTGCAGCTTTGGATAAAATACTATCTAGTTGAAGCAGTGGCGGCTGGTGGGTTCTTCTTTTGGGGGGCGACAAACAAAGAACAACCCCGGCGGCGTGGCCCTACACTAAAATCCCCCCCTTCCCTGGGGCTGGTGGGTTCTTCTTTAGGGGGGCGACAAACAAAGAACAACCCCCCAACCCCGGCGGCGTGGCACTACACTAAAACACCCCCCCTCCCCTGATGCTGGTGGGTTCTTCTTTAGAGGGGCGACAAACAAAGAACAACCCCCCAACCCCGGCGGCGTGGCACTACACTAAAACACCCCCCTCCTCCCCTCCCCTGGGGCTGATGGGTTCTTCTTTAGAGGGGCGACAAACAAAGAACAACCCCCCAACCCCGGCGGCGTGGCACTACACTAAAACACCTCCCCCCCTCCCCTGGGGCTGGTGGGTTCTTCTTTAGGGGGGCGACAAACAAAGAACAATCCCCCAACCCCGGCGGCGTGGCACTACACTAAAACACCCCCCCTCCCCTGGGGCTGGTGTGTTCTTCTTTAGAGGGTGCGACAAACAAAGAACAACCCCCCAACCCCCGCGGTGTGGCACTACACTAAAACACCCCCCTCCCCTGGGGCTGGTGGGTTCTTCTTTAGAGGGGCGAAAAACAAAGAACAACCCCCTAACCCCGGCGGCGTGGCACTACACTAAAACATCCCCCTCCCCTGGGGCTGGTGTGTTCTTCTTTAGGGGGCGACAAAAAAAGAACAACCCCCCAACCCCGGCGGTGTGGCACTACACTAAAACACCCCCCCTCCCCTGGGGCTGGTGGGTTCTTCTTTAGAGGGGCGACAAACAAAGAACAACCCCCCAACCCCGGCGGTGTGGCACTACACTAAAACACCCCCCCTCTTCTGGGGCTGGTGGGTTCTTCTTTAGAGGGGCGACAAACAAAGAACAACCCCCTAACCCCGGCGGCGTGGCACTACACTAAAACACCCCCCTCCTCCCCTCCCCTGGGGCTGGTGGGTTCTTCTTTTGGGGGGCGACAAACAAAGAACAACTCCCCAACCCCGGCGGCGTGGCACTACACTAAAACACCCCCCCTTCCCCTGGGGCTGTCCGGCACTTACCCGCCGGGCTGTGGTGTCCTCTCCGGGAGTGCATGCAGTGGCTGTGGCGGCTCCAGGATCCGCGCCTCCAGCGGCTTCCTCCGCTATGTAATACTTCATATTCCCATCGCACACATTCCTGGATGAGCTCTAAAATTTGGGTGCTGCAGCAGCAACAACCAGCTGGATACTGGTTCAAGTCACCACACAGATATTTGCCCGCGCACCATGGATCGACATAAAATAGCGTCCAAACTGATAATTTATTGCATGATCACAACACAAGGAGAGTGCAACGTTTCGGAGACCCCTTTGTCAGGCATGTGATGATGAAGGGGTCCTGCATGACACCGAAACGTTGCACTCTCCGTGTGTCATGATTATGCAATAAATAATTCATTAAAAAAAAATTTTTTATATATTTTTGGGGGATATTTATTATAGCAAAAAGGAAAAAATATAGCATTTTTTTCAAAATTGTCGCTCTATTTTTGTTTATAGCGCAAAAAATAAAAACCTCAGAGGTGATCAAATACCACCAAAATAAAGCTCTATTTGTGGGGGGGGGGGAAGGATGCCAATTTTGTTTGGGAGCCACGTCGCACGACCGCATAATTGTCAGTTAAAGTGACGCAGTGCCGAATCGCAAAAACTGGCAGGGTCCTTTACCTGCATTTTGGTATGGGTCTTAAGTGGTTAAAAAAACACCCCCACCACATTGAAATCCATGGTCCGGAGCCACTGATATGAAGATCAGGGGGGCGGACGCATGAATTGGGGAGGCAGCGCCCGTGCGCCCTCTATGGACGGGCTGCCACTGTTCAGGCAATTCCTGTCTCCCAGTTGTTCTCCTGCACTGTCACCTTGTCACGTGGTCTACTGATAGAGACTACATGTGGCATTTCAACACAATTTACATGGTCCACTGTCGTTATATCTGCTTGTCCGAGCCACTAACTAAACTCAGGACATTTCCTCACAAACAGAATACCCAAAAAGAGAGTTCCTCTAAACAAATCGGCAGCATATCCAGTAAAACCTTGCATTGAGAGTAACTTGGTTTGAGAGCGTTTAGCTGGCGTGAAGCAAAAATCAATCGCTGGTCACTAGCGTAGTAGACTGCTGCGATGGCCTCTCACGTTGGTTCAGATGGTCAAAAGTCAGACTGTAGCCAGGCACCCGACATGTTTCGTCATATAATTGACTTATTCATGGGATAGGCTACCTGTACTGTGAACCCACTTTAAATATCCTCTGGTACACTTAAAATTATGTCACACCTGTAACGCTCCCGAGTCGTCCAGACCACTCGTCCCGAGTGGACAATTCGGGATCGTTACAATCACTTTGAAGATTTCACATTTGAGAGAGAGAAAGTGTTTTACCTTGCTGCTCTTCAACACTTATGAACTATTTTTTGCTTATCAACACTTTCAGTCACGGGTTTTGCTCATCTATTTATATTTAATATATTTATTTTATTGCTTTTTGTAATTTCACAGTGTGGGTCATACACACATTAGCGCTGTTTATATATAATTTATCTCTTATATCATTATTTGAACACATTATATATACTTTGTCTCAAAATGTTTTTATACATTTTGACTCGATATACAAGCGATGTCTTGATATAAGAGTAGTGCCATGTCACAACTAAACATAAAAGAGAAGAGAGGAGCCTCAAAGTGTAGCAATATTGTTAAATTAAATGAAGATACAACATCTAGCAAGTCACTTGGTTGAACAGGCACATCTAAGTATGCAGGGATCCGGGGTAAAGCTGTTCCACATAGACCGTCCTCCTCACCGCCATCAACGTCACCGTGTAGGTTTAGGAGATATTCATTTTTCCTACAGGTAAGCCATATTATAAGCTTACCTGTAAAAATAACGGTAAGGCTGATTTAAGACTTTGGAACCACTTGGACTTAATGGGGGCGATTCAGATAGAGATACGACGGCGTATCTCCTGATACGCCGTCGTATCTCTGAGATCCGACGGTCGGATCTATGGGACTGATTCATAAGAATCAGTTACGCAAATATCTCCCTTAGATCCGACAGGTGTGAGTGACTTACACCGTCGGATCTTAGGCTGCAATCTCCCGCCGGCCGCTAGGTGGCGCTTCCATTTGTATACGCAACGAATATGCAAATGAGGAGATCCTCCGATTCAGAAATAAACGCCCGCCCGTCGTTTTTTTTTATGTCGTTTGCGTTCGGCTTTTTCTGGCGGATAGTTACCCCTGCTATATGCGGCGTATCCAATGTTAAGTATGGCCGTCGTTCCCGCGCCGAGTTTTGAATTTTTACATTGTTTGCGTAAGTCGGTCGCGAATACGGATGGACGTAATTTACGTTCACGCCGAAACCAATGACGTCCTAGCGACGTCATTTGGAGCAATGCACGCTGGTAAATTTAGCCGGCGGCGCATGCGCATTTAAATCGGCGCAGGGACGCACCTGATTTAAATACTACACTCCCCCTAGCCGCGGAATTTGAATTCCGCCGGGGGATTTACGATCCGCCCACGCAAGTTTCGAGGTAAGTGCCTTCTGAATACAGCACTAGCCTCTCAAAATTGCGCCGGCGGATCGTAAATCAGATAGATTACGCAGATCTAAAGATCCGCTGATCTATCTGAATCTACCCCACTGATCTCACTAAAGTTAGGCACAAACCTCCAGTAACATTCTACAATCTCTATGGCCCGGATTCACAGAGAGCGGGCGCACATTACACCGCCGTAGCGCAAATAAGATATGATACGCCGACGCAGCGCAGAGAGGCGAGCACTGAATTCACAAAGCCAGTGCTATCAAAACTGTGCTGGGTTTCTTAGGCGTAAGCCGGCGTAGGTGGAAGTGGGCGTGAGCCATGCAAATGAGGCGTGACCCCATGCAAATGATGGGCCGAGCGAAAGACAGATACGTACAATGAACGGCGCATGTGCCATCCCGTGGACGCATCCCAGTGCGCATGCTCAGAATCACGTCGAAACTACTCCCTAAGATACGTCAAATCACTGCCTACGGCATGAACGTAACCTACGCCCAGCCATATTTACGTCCAACGTAAAATACGCCGGCTTGTGTTCCCTGGTGCACCCCTTTGCATGGATGCTGCTGAGTTACACCTCCTTCATGGGGCATAACTTTACGACGTACGTATAACTTATGCGCACTTGCGTCGGACGCACGTACGTTCGTGAATCGCCGTATCTCCCTCATTTGCATATTTGAATAGAAAATCAATGGGAGCGCCACATGCGTCCAGCGTAAATATGCGCCCACTCTACGCCGGCGTAGGCAAGTTACGTCGGTGGGATGAAGCCTGTTTTTAGGCGTATCTTAGTATTAGGGTCCGGCGCACAGATACGATGGCGCATATTTGCACTTACGGGGCGTATCTGGAGATACGTCGGCGCAAGTGCTTTGTGAATCCGGGCCTTCGTATTTAACCTGTTTTGTGTTTTACACTGACTGGAACTGACTTTTAAATGCTTTAGTCTTGTCCATTAAAGGCTTTATGACACCGCCACCCAATTCTTTAGCCCAGATATCGGGCCTCTTCCAGGCCTTTCTCAAATTTCTTTGGGATTGGATATTAAATCAGCCTTAAAACAAGTGGAATCTGGAACTAGCTGGACCTCCTGTAGGTGGGAATCCTACCCAAGGCTAAAAATTACAACCTGAGTCAGATGTGCCAAAACATGAATCCGCCGCAGAGACCACTTCTATCTGGAAGCGGACTGCCCACTGAAGAAGAGCATAGTGGGGTTATGGTATCTAGCTGCTGCCATAACAACGATATTCGTCCTCAAAGTACCGACATAAAACGACGTCGGCGGGCCGAAAGTGGTTAAGGTTGTACTTAACATAACCATAATTTTGAACTTACCTATTACCCGTGTTTCCCCGAAAATAAGACCGGGTCTTATATTAATTTTGGTCACAAAAAACACACTATGGCTTTTTTTCAGGGTAGGGCTTGTTTATTTACGATATGTACATTAGGTTGTTGTTTTTAAAAAAAATCCTGTTTCTGTAAAGCATGTGTAGCGCCCCCTTACTTTCAGTAAAGGCACTACGCTAAAGTTAGTGGGGGAATGAGAGAGGTAGTTTGCTCTTATTCCTAATTGTGTTAAATTTGCCAAATCTGGATTGTTCCTGTGGGTCAGACTGCGTTCTAGGGATGTGGTTCCATCCCTGGGCGACAGGTGGCACCAGAGAGGTCCAGGCGGAGCCGTTTATTCCCAGCAGCCAATGAGAGGAGTTGAGCCTTGCTGTGCATGCTGGCGGAGATCGTTGTTCTTGGTTCTTCGCTGGTTCCGGGTGCGGCACCCACCTTTAGGGTGTGCGCACATCGCGGGCCCCACCACTATGGCCTACCTGGCTTGGGGTCGCGCGCAACGCAGAGTTCCTGACTCTGGGCCCTCTTGGCCCGGAGCAACTGATGCCTAAGAGGGGCCCCAGTGACTGACTGGGTCCCCCTTCTACTGAGGAGATCCCAGGCTGTATGCCGTTTGGTGGGGGGTCGGCTTGAGGAGAACCCGGAGGCAGGTTGTCCAAAAGGGCTTGAACGAACCATCGGGGATCTGGTGACCGGGACATTGACAAGTACACTTCCACTGTCAACCGGTGAACCTAGCACACATTTACTGGGAGGATTTGCTCAACCATTCAGCTCATTGAAGTATCCAAGTTCTAGGCCTGTGGCAGAGGTTCCTTCAGAGCCAGGTCTGTGGCAGAGATCTGCTCCTCCCAGCATCCTCAAAGTGACACTTCGGGTTCCAGGCCCGTGGCAGGGGTCTGTCAGGGGGCACTTCACCCACTCTGGCTGGAGTGGCGACGAATTGTATCTATTACTACTGAGAGCAGGATTGCTCGTCTTCTATCCAAGCCTGATACTGCAAGTTTTTCTTACCTCATCAACCTTTCCTTTCCTATCTCACGTTGATGTTGGTCGTGTTGGACCGAGAAATAAAGCATTCAGAAAACCTACTTCGCTGATTGGACATTCGTTTACTGCTCTACTTACTGACTGCTATCACCCTAGACAACAATTAGAGGTAACTTAATTCGCCGATCCCAAAAAAACAACCAGCAGCTCCTGAGGGGGTAGCACTAAACATGATAGACAACACAGGGCCGGATTCAGGTAGCCCTGCATAATTTAGTGCGGGCGTAACGTATCTCCGATACGTTACGTCGCCGTAAATTAGGGCGCAAGTTCCATATTCAGAAAGAACTTGCGCCCTAAGTTACGGCGGCGTAACGTATGTGCTCCGGCGTAAGCTCGTCTAATTCAAATTTGGATGATGTGGGCGTGTTTTATCCAAATTTAGTGTGACCCCACGTATTTGACGTTTTTTACGAACGGCGCATGTGCCGTTTGTAAAAGAATCCCAGTGCGCATGCTCGAAATTCCGTCGCAAATCGTCAATGCTTTAGACGTGAACGTAACTTACGTACAGCCCTATTTGTGAACAACTTACGCAAACGACATAAAAATTTCAAAATTCGACGCGGGAACAGCGTCCATACTTAACATTGCTTACGCCACATAAGAGCAGGGGTAACCTTTAAGCCGAAAAAAAGCCTTACGTAAACGACATAACAAAATAGCGCCAGGCGTACGTACGTTTGTGAATCAGCGTATCTACCTAATTAGCATATTCCTTGCGTAAATCGACGGAAGCGCCACCTAGCGGCCAGCGTAAATATGCAGCCTAAGATACGACGGTGTAAGACACTTATGCCAGTCGGATCTTAGGGAAATCTATGCGTAACTGATTCTAAGAATCAGGGGCCAGATCCACAAAAACCTGACGTAACTTAAAAAATCCAATTTAAGTTACACTGCCTTAAAGTTTCTACCTAAGTGCCTGATCCACAAAGCACTTATCTAGAAATTTCAGGCTGTGTAACTAAAATTCCGCCGGCGCAAGGCGTTCCTATTCAAATGGGGCGAGTCCCATTTAAATGAGGCGCGCTCCCGCGCCGGCCGTACTGCGCATGCGCGCCGGCCGTACTGCGCATGCGCGAAGTTACGTTACGCCGAGTTTTGAGGATCGCGACGGCTTAAAGTTGCGTCGGGGATAAAAAAAATGACAGCGGCATGCATTCCTGAGGGAGAACTCCATGCCCATTTTCAAAGAAAAAAACGGCATGGGTTCCCCCCCCAGGAGCATACCAGGCCCTTAGGTCTGGCATGGGTTGTAAGGAGACCCCCCCACGCCGAAAAATTGACGTAGGGGGTCCCCCTACAATCCATACCAGACCCGTATCCAAAGCACGCTACCCGGCCGGCCAGGAAGGGAGTGGGGACGAGCGAGCGCCCCCCCCCCCTCCTGAGCCGTGCCAGGCCGCGTGCCCTCAACATGGGGGGGTTGGGTGCTCTGGGGCAGGGGGGCGCACTGCGGGCCCCCCCACCCCAGAGCACCCTGTCCCCATGTTGATGAGGACAGGACCTCTTCCCGACAACCCTTGCCATTGGTTGTCGGGGTCTGCGGGCGGAGGCTTATCGGAATCTGGGAGTCCCCTTTAATAAGGGGGCCCCCAGATACCGGCCCCCCACCCTAAGTGAATGGATATGGGGTACATCGTACCCCTATCCATTCACCTGTAGGCAAAAAGTAAAATGTAGTAAACACACAACACAAGGCTTTTTAAAATAGTTTATTATTCTGCTCCGGAGGCCCCCCCTGTCTTCGTTATTAGCTCAATTACCAGGGGGGGCTTCTTCTTCCACTCTCCGGGGGTCTTCTCCGCTCTCCGTGGGTCTTCTCCGCTCTCCGGGGGTCTTCTCCGGACTCCGGGGGGCTTCTTCCATCTTCTCCCCTCTTCCGCTCTTGACTCGGCGAACCCCGGTTCTTCTTCAGCTCTCCGGTGCCTTCTTCTTCAGCGCTGGCTGCCTGCTATGTTTGTGTGTTAGCTCGATTTCAAACAGGCAGCCGGCGCGGTCTTCTGTGGCGTCATCTTCTCTTCTGGTCTTCTGTTCTTCCGATGTTGCCTCGTCGCCTGTTGTCGCTGTAATGATGGAAGCGCGCCTTGCATCACATTTATATAGGCATCACCGTCCCATCATGCTCCGGTAGGTACCCACGTGGTGGGTGCACGTGGGTAGGCACCCACCACGTGGGTACCTGCCGGAGCATGATGGGACGGTGATGCCTATATAAATGTGATGCAAGGCGCGCTTCCATCATTACAGCGACAACAGGCGACGAGGCAACATCGGAAGAACAGAAGACCAGAAGAGAAGATGACGCCACAGAAGACCGCGCCGGCTGCCTGTTTGAAATCGAGCTAACACACAAACATAGCAGGCAGCCAGCGCTGAAGAAGAAGGCACCGGAGAGCTGAAGAAGAACCGGGGTTCGCCGAGTCAAGAGCGGAAGAGGGGAGAAGATGGAAGAAGCCCCCCGGAGTCCGGAGAAGACCCCCGGAGAGCGGAGAAGACCCCCGGAGAGCGGAGAAGACCCCCGGAGAGTGGAAGAAGAAGCCCCCCCTGGTAATTGAGCTAATAACGAAGACAGGGGGGGCCTCCGGAGCAGAATAATAAACTATTTTAAAAAGCCTTGTGTTGTGTGTTTACTACATTTTACTTTTTGCCTACAGGTGAATGGATAGGGGTACGATGTACCCCATATCCATTCACTTAGGGTGGGGGGCCGGTATCTGGGGGCCCCCTTATTAAAGGGGACTCCCAGATTCCGATAAGCCTCCGCCCGCAGACCCCGACAACCAATGGCAAGGGTTGTCGGGAAGAGGTCCTGTCCTCATCAACATGGGGACAGGGTGCTCTGGGGTGGGGGGGCCCGCAGTGCGCCCCCCTGCCCCAGAGCACCCAACCCCCCCATGTTGAGGGCACGCGGCCTGGCACGGCTCAGGAGGGGGTGGGGCGCTCGCTCGTCCCCACTCCCTTCCTGGCCGGCCGGGTAGCGTGCTTTGGATACGGGTCTGGTATGGATTGTAGGGGGACCCCCTACGTCAATTTTTCGGCGTGGGGGGGTCTCCTTACAACCCATGCCAGACCTAAGGGCCTGGTATGCTCCTGGGGGGGAACCCATGCCGGTTTTGTTTTTTACAAATTGCCGTGGAGTTCTCCCTCGGGAAAGCATACCAAATGCCGTCGCTGGAATGGGCCTTTACAAGGTGTGACTAACTTTACACTTTGTAGAACGAGCCCTAATTTTACACTTGCAAAATAACACTTACGGCGCAAAAAGGAAGCTAGAAAGCTTTGTGGATCGCCTTAAGTGCTAATTTGCATACTAGCAACGGCATTTCGACTCGAAATGCCCCCAGCGGCGGATGCGGTACTGCATCCTAAAATTAGGCAGTGTAATTCAATTACACATGCCGGATCTTCTGTGTAACTTTGGAAAAAGCCTTTTGAGGATCGTTTCCAAAGTTACACACAGACTGAACAGCAGTTAAGTCGGAGTATCTCTTTTGAGGATAACCCCCCAGATGTATAGATACGACCGGCCGGACGGTGTATCTCCTACCTGAATCCGGCCCACAGTGTTTGTGCGGTGTCATCTATCCCTCTCTATTTTCCTGTTAAAATCTAAAAATTCTGTGTCCTCCGTCTTCCCCTCAGCCCCCCCCCCCCCCCACCACCACCACAACATTGTCAGGTCAGGAGTCCGTTTTTTAGATCATTCTGAATTGATTGTAAAGTAATCAGTTTTACTACAGCTCAGTCAGCCCCGTTTTATACCGTACAAAAGTACATTTTTAACAACTTTTATGGAACCGTATGCTGCTCTTGATGAGGAAAGAGAATGTGACGTCACCACGCTCCGTGCAGTACGGTAAAGAGGGAGAGGGCGCAGACGTCAGCGGGAGGAGAGGAGGAAAAAGAAGAGCCGCGATTGCCGCTGACGTCTGTGCACTGAAGACAGAGGGGCTGCCGCCAAATGGGAGTAGTGGAGGAAAGAGAACAGCCGAGATGTCGGCTGACGTCAGCTCGCTCCATGCACAGAAGAGGAAGGGGCACAGACATCATACGGGAGGAGAGGAGGACCTCCGGCGGGTCAGCGGTGGGTGAAAACATGTTTTTTTTTAAATACGCTGCAAACGGAGACACTGGCCAATATTTACAAAAGCATTACAGGGTTTTTAATGAGATTTACTGGGGCTTATTTTCGAGGTAGGGCTTATATTGTAGCCCGCCCTGATAATCCAGATAGGTCTTCTTTTTGGGGTAGGGCTTATATTGTAGCCGGCCCTGATAATCCAGATAGGTCTTATTTTGGGGGTAGGGCTTATATTGTAGCCCGCCCTGATAATCCAGATAGGTCTTATTTTCGGGGTAGGGATTATATTGTAGCCCGCCCTGATAATCCAGGTACGTCTTATTTTCGGGGTAGGGCTTATATTGTAGCCTGCCCTGATAATCCAGATAGGTCTTATTTTCGGGGTAGGGCTTATATTGTAGCCTGCCCTGATAATCCAGATAGGTCTTATTTTCGGGGTAGGGCTTACTTTAGGGGAAACACGGTAGAGGTTTTTTGCACTCATAAATTTATTTAATTTCTAGTTTTTCAGACTTTGTTTCAAGTTTTTTGTATTTTTATTTTTTTTTACCAATTGTGTATACATATTTGGCATTTGCATATAAGGGCTAGATTCAGAAAGAATTTACGTTGGCGTATCTATTGATACGCCGCGTAAATTCAAAGCTGCGCTGGCGTATGTTCTTTCTGTATTCAGAAAGCAAGATATGCCGAAATTAGGCTAAGATCCGACTGACGTAAGTGTCTTACGCCGTCGTATCTTAGTTGCATATTTACGCTGGCCGCTAGGTGGCACTTCCGTCGATTTACGCAAGGAATATGCAAATTTGGTAGATACGCCGATTCAGAAACGTACGTCCGCCCGGCGCATTTTTTTACGTCGTTTACGTTAGGCTTTTTCCGGCGTAAAGTTACCCCTGCTATATGAGGGGTATCCTATGTTAAGTATGGACGTCGTTCCCGCGTCGAATTTTGAAAATTTTACGTCGTTTGCGTAAGTCGTTCGCGGATAGGGCTGTATGTAAGTTACGATTTGCAGCGTAATTTCGAGCATGCGCACTGGGATTCTTCGTAAAAAACGTCAAATACGTGGGGTCACAATTTATTTTATTAAAACACGCCCACATTATCCACATTTGAATTAGGCGGGCTTACGCCGGACTACATACGCTACGCCACCGTAACTTAGGGCGCAAGTTCTTTATGAAAATCAGGGGGAAATCGTGGGTGCGCGATATACACCGATCCCTGCTGTCTCTGAGCCGCTAGCCTAGAGCCGAGCCGAGTGTACTGCGCACTCGGCTAGGCTCGGCAAAGCTCAGCTCCACCCGCCGCAGCCAAGAGCTCTGCCCGCAGCCACGCGAGAGGAGCCGAACACACAGGAAATCCGGCTCCTCTCGGCTTGCACCAAATCAAAAAATAAACACCGCTGCAACCCCGGGCAAGGTGCGGATGGACTCACAGACGGACACGCTGGACGGAGATGGACACCTGGATGGAGGCCGCAGACGGACACCTCCAAAGCCGCAGACGGACCCCGCACAAGGAAGCCGCAGACGTACACCCACAAGGCTGGACGGATCCCACGCAAGCCGCAGACGGACGCCATACAAGGCCGCCAATGGACCCAGGGCAAAAATGTAAGTTTTCTTTTTTTCCTTTCTAAGCTTGGGGTGCGCGTTATACGTCGGCGCGCGGTATACCCCGATAAATACAGGTCTGGTCCGGTACCTTTTCATACACCTTTGTTATTGTGGGTTGACACGTTATACAGATCACCATGTACCGCACTAACTGTAGTCTGTGGGAGCGTTCCTTTTGGATGCCTTTGAAAGAGTTAAATATATGTCGGAAATTAGAGATAAGCCAGAGGTTCAAGCCTCTTCACCACAGCCTTCAAATGTTGGACATAGCGAAACGTCTTGGGGCGTGGCTTAGCGGCAACCAGAAGTGGCGTCTGACGGGATGGACTGGGTAACCAAGCAGGAGTTCCGACAGCTTTAGGTTGGGTTCACACCATTGCAAATTCAATTTGTAATAGCAGGAGATTTTGACCAGCTCTCTATGGAGTCAGTTTACATATCTTCGCTGTGGCTCCGTTGCAAATTTGGTAGCCCTGTGCGTCTTTTGGTCCATTTCAGGTTCAAATTCAGCCAAAAATTCGGGCTGAAATGGGACCTGAAACGGTGAACAGGGACGCCCAAAACCCCTGCTGTGAGCCGCATGCGAAGATAGTATGAACCAAGCCTTAAGCCTTGTACACACGATCAGTCCATCCGATGAGTACGGTCTGAAGGACCGTTGTTATCGGTTAACCGATGAAGCTGACTGATGGTCAGTCGCGCCCACACACCATCGTTTAAAAAAATGATCGTATCAGAACGCGGTGACGTAAAACACGACGTGCTGAAAAAAATAAAGTTCAATGCTTCCAAGCATGCATGGATTTTTAACCAATGGTCGTGCCTACTAACGATCGGTTTCGACCTATCGGTTAGGAATCCATCGGTTAAATTTAAAGCAAGTTGCCTTTTTTTTAATCGATGGTTAAATAACCTATGGGGCCCACACACGATCGGTTTTGACCGATGAAAACGGTCCATCAGACCGTTGTCCTCTGGTTAACCTATCGTGTGTATGAGGCCTTACTGTGTTACTTTGCTTTTAGGCCCCATGTACACTGCTGCTGCTAAGCGGACGCTCATGTACATACGATCAGTTCGTCTGATGAAAACGGGTGGATTTTTCCATCAGATATCCGATGAAGCTGACTTTCATCAGTCTTGCCTACACACCATCGGTTAAAAATCCAATTGTGTCCAACGCGGTGACGTAAAACACAACGACATGCTGAGAAAAATTAAGTTCAATGCTTCCGAGCATGCGTCGACTTGATTCTGAGCATGCGTGGATTTTTGACCGATGGATTTCCCCACAGACAACCGTTTTCATCAGACGAACCGATCGTGTGTACAGGGCATCAGAGGCAGTTGGACACTTTTTTTTCCAACTGCCCCTGAACTCATTTAATGTTATCCAATGTTTTTAAGGCAAAAAAAATTGTTCAGATGCCGAAGTTTCAGACGTTTCAGACGCCAAACGCGTCTAAACTCAGCTAAGCGTTTTTGGGCATTTAAAAAATAAAAATATTATGCTTAGCGCTTCTAATTGCAAACGCGGCAAAACACTGCTAAACGCGGCAAACCGGACGTTTTAAATGTGGGTTACGATCTGTCCAGTTAAATCGTTCAGGAGAGGTTGTAAAAACGTCCCGTGTACATGAAGCCTATTAGTTTGGTTGCATGAATATTACCCACCGTATGCTTGCTTTTGTAAGTATAATTCCTTTTACTAAAGCGGCTTTCGTTTTTGTGGATCTATACATCCTTTGTTTGGTCTCAGTTCTCTTGTGTAGCTACGTGTCTGGTCTCCTTAGCCGCTGATCCTGACACCTGGGCTGCTGCTTCCTCTCTATCCTCCTGTAGCCTACCGTGAGCGTGAGCTGGGAGACCCTGGGGGCCGCAACCTGGAGCCAGTTGCAGTGCAGTCCATCCTCACCACTAGAGGCTCTGGTGAACACTGGCTGGCTCTTAGACTCCGTGCCCCGGGGAATCTTATGCTTTAGCTTCCAGTGGGATCTGTGTTGGTGCTCCAGTGGAACCACCCAGAGTTCCATCCGCAGCAGTAAGCCATAGGGTCCACTACCATAGTGGTGCACTCCTGACCCCAACGGTGTGCATCTGTCACCTGGCCTCAGGTGACCTGACACCACCTTTGCTTTTTAAATGGGAGAGGGACCTTGATGTCTCTTTCTCAGTGCAATAAAGAGAGGACATACTTAATTTCTTTCAATGTTCTTCTATTGCCATTAGGTTTCGTGAAACAGGTGACAAAATCCTGATGAGGTGATGCAGAACCCCCATAGTCCCCCTTACAATCCAGTGTTGGTCTTGTCATGGCATCAGTTGGAGATGCCGAGGGGACTTTACTGCAAATCTTTTGATATTGGGCCAGACTTAGAGGATTTTGTCAGACGGTTTTGAATCTCGTTTGTAAACTGATGAGCATTGTAACGAGCCACTGACTTGCTGTATCTTCCAATCCACCTACTGAATGCAGCCAGGATTTGCATAAGATTCTCAGCTTATGGTTCTCTAAAACAGTCTCCACCAAGAATGGCAAGACTCCAAAAACATCAGTCTCTCCAAAGTATGACATGACTACAAAATCAACAGTCTCTATAAGCATGGCAAGACTATAAAACAACAGTCTCTAGCAAGTATGCAAGACTCCAAGATTGCCAGTCTCTACAAAGCATGATATGAGTACAAAAGCAACAGTCTCCACCAAGCATGGCAAGACTCCAAGAGAAACTACATCTACCAAGTATGGAAAACTCCAAGAGCAACAGTCTCTACAAAGAATGGCAAGATTCCAAGAGCAACAGTCTCTATCAAGGATGATAAGCCTCCAAAAACAACAGTCTCTACCAAGCATGGCAAGACTCCAAGAGAAACCACATCTACCAAGTATGGAAAACTCCAATAGCAACAGTCTCTACAAAGAATGGCAAGATTCCACGAGCAACAGTCTCTATCAAAGATGGTAAGCCTCCAAGAATAACAGTCACCACCAAGCATGGCAAGACTCCGAGAGAAACCAAATCTACCAAGTATGGAAAACTCCAAGAGCAACAGTCTCTACAAAGAATGGTAAGATTCCAAGAGCAACAGTCTCTACAAAAGAATGGCAAGATTCCAAGAGAAACAGTCTCTATCAAGGATGGTAAGATTCCAAGAACAACAGTCTCCACCAAGCATGGCAAGACTCCAAGAGAAACCACATCTACCAAGTATGAAAAACTCAAAGAGCATCAGTCTCTACAAAAGAATGGCAAGATTCCAAGAGCAACAGTCTTTATCAAGGATGGTAAGCCTCCACCAAGCATGGCAAGACTCCAAGAGAAACCACACCTACCAAGTATTCAAAACTCCAAGAGCAACAGTCTCTATGAAGAATGGCAAGAGTCCAAGAGCAACAGCCTCTATCAAGGATGATAAGCCTCCAAAAACAGCAGTCTCTACCAAGCATGGCAAGACTCCAAGAGAAACCACATCTACCAAGTATGGAAAACTCCAAGAGCAACAGTCTCTGCAAAGAATGGCAAGATTCCAAGAGCAACAGTCGCTATCAAGGATGGTAAGATTCCAAGAACAACAGTCTCCACCAAGCATGGCAAGACTCCAAGAGAAACCACACCTACCAAGTATGGAAAACTCCAAGAGAAACAGTCTCTATGAAGAATGGCAAGAGTCCAAGAGCAACAGTCTCTATCAAGGATGATAAGCCTCCAAAAACAGCAGTCTCTACCAAGCATTACAAGACTCCAAGAGAAACCACATCTACCAAGTATAGAAAACTCCTATAGCAACAGTCTCTACAAAGAATGGCAAGATTCCACGAGCAACAGTCTCATTCTTGGAGGCTTACCATCTTTGATAGAGACTGTTGCTCGTGGAATCTTGCCATTCTTTGTAGAGACCATTGCTATAGGAGTTTTCCATACTTGCTAGATGTGGTTTCTCTTGGAGTCTGAGAAAAACAGAAAGGTTGGGACTTTAAATGAAGCACCTCGGGAAAGGGGTGCCTCCATCCCTAATAGCAATGTAAAAGAGAGAACAGTTTAGATGACTTTAGATGAGGCACAAAGAGGAACCGGATGTAGAAAAGATCATTTATTGATCAACCATAACCATAACATAGTACAGTCAAAATAGTAATTGCAGTAAAGGTTGTGTTTACAGAAACTCAGATACAATAGAAAATAAACATAAGTGATACAAAAATATATAATAACATTCCCGTTGTAGCTCCATGTACAGATTCATATAAAACATTTTTAATAAAACTGAATGAGTGTCCTCACAGATGACGTCAATAGGGTATGCATCTTTGTAAACTCTACGCGTTTCGATGAATAATACCACCTCGTCAGGAGCTGATGCGTATGACATTTCTGTGAAAAGAGTATGAAGCATTGAACATATATTAACCCCAATAGCAAATGAAGATATGGGGAAGGGGGGGCATAAACGGGAAAATGTTGATACTTTCTACTCACTTAAAAACTCAACATGTCACTGTCAAACACTGAGGGGACAGGGAGCCCCACTAATGTCTCCACCGGGAGCTGAGGTAGGAAAGGCCCACAGAGCAGAAAGCAGCAAACATCCCCCCACCAGGACAAGGAAATTCCCGCTGCTGCGGCTGGTAGTATCTGGTACAGACTCCAAAATATCTGTGAAGAATGCTAATGTAAGTATGTGATAAGATACCATCTAAGTGTTAGTGTGAAAGTGAAAAATAAAAAAATAAAAAATAATAGCAGTCACAGTCACTAGGAGCCAATTGTTGAAATATATAAGTGGGTAAGTATTGGCCATCGATAGGTAGTATGGCCAAATACATGGAAGTTAAAAAAATAGAACAACCGAGACTCCATTTGTCCTCCCAGAGTGACTGGGAGAGGGTGATGGTATAGAAACAGGGTGCTAGAGACACCACATGTGTGTAGGTGATGTAGGTAAAATGAAATGCCTGTGTGAATCCAGTATGGGGGTATAACGAGCTGCAACAGCCCACAACCAGCAGCCACGAGCAGCTGAGACGACCAAGCCAAGCGTGGATTTAAATAAGCCAGCCATCCTTCCGAGGGTCCACCCACCAGCGTCATGCTGACATGGTGCGATTGGAGAAGCACTCCCACCTGAGCAGGGTCCGCCGCCCAGCCTGGCGTGCGAAGGCACCTCCCACACCAATTGTCAAAAGGTATGCATAAGCCGACACGGCGGCACCATAACAACGGCGCCACAGTGCCGGCTTTGTGCGTGGCACCGATGCGCAATGGGACCAGCCCGCCCCTCCCCCACACATACACGCCAACAAGCGAGAGGGGGAAGGGGAGGGCGCCCAGAGCGCATCGCAGCTCCCGGACATAGAAACACAGGGACAACCCCAAGCCACCCGCATACCAACAGAGAACATGGGAATAATAAGTAAACCAAAGAGAAATTGTATATATAAACACCTGATCAGTGGATAGAACTGAAAACAAGGTATAAATAGAGTTTCAATTAGAAAATTCACACAGCAGAGCCCTACTGAAAAAGGGCCCCTGTGTGATAGCTACCCTCCGGACCTAGAAGTTTTTGTATCACTTATGTTTATTTTCTATTGTACCTGAGTTTCTGTAAACACAACCTTGAGAGTCGGTTCACACTGGGGCGACACGACTTCCAGCACAACTTTCAGAGGCGACTCCGACACGACTTGAGCATGAACCACAGGGCGATCTGGGGAGATTTACAACAGGACTTGAAGTCGTCTCCAGGACAGGAGACTTTCCAGTGGCCAATCAAACAACAATCAGCTCTAGGGGAGGGAGGGGGAGGGAGAGGTTTGCCTGAGAAATGTATGTTATCTTCCTGGAAAGTCGCTTCAGTTAAGACAGTGATCAGACTTGGATCAGACTTGGAGGCGACTTCTATTGAAATCAATGGGTACAAATTGCCTACAAGTCGGATTGAAGTAGTACAGGAACTTCTTTTGAAGTCGGAGCGACTCGAGTAGTGTGTATTAACACCGCTCCCATTCACTTACATTGTTTTTCTCGACAGCGCGACTTGGGACGACTTGAGGCGACTTCAAGTCGGATCCCAAGTCGCCCCAGTGTGAACCGACTCTTACTGCAATATCTATTTTGACTGTACTATGTTATGGTTATGGTTGATCAATAAATGATCTTTTCTACATCCAGTTCCTATTTGTGCCTCATCTAAAGTCCCAAACTGTTCTCGCTTTTACATTTCTCTTGGAGTCTTGTCATGCTTGGTAGAGACTGCTGTTTTTGGAGGCTTATCATACTTCATAGAGACTGTTGCTCTTGGAGTTTTCCATACTTGGTAGGTGTGGTTTCTCTTGGAGTCTTAAGTAAAAAAAAGTGAAGGGGTCGTGGCGCTGTCTCAACTAGAGGCTGAATGTACCAGGTTAGTGGTACAGTACTATCTTGAATGTGATCCAAATGTGAGTGAGTAGTGGATCTAATCAATACAAGTGCCTGAGTGTATTAATACGTGAGTGCCTATATGACATGTATTAAACACTCTAATAAACGTGTAATGAGGACATAGTAAATAATATGCACCAAATGCTGGAGATGCAAATTAAGATGTGGCACTTGGCCACAAGGGTGGTGAGCCACTAGGTGTACTGCTAAAATAGCCACCAGGGGCCAGTATAATCAATTAATAAATAATATATATAAGGGTTGACAGTGACTGCCTTGCAGCGGTGAGTGAATACTGGATCAAAGACACCAACGCAGCAATGAATAACCGGTAGGTGTGTAACACAACAGTGAAAAATATAAGTATAATGAAATAGTCCAATATGCTAAGGACTCAGCAATAGATCGACAGTCCACATAAATATCAAAGGTGAATGTGTTCGTGAACCGGTGCACCCACTCTGGGTGATAAATCACAATATGCAGTTGTGTGGATTCGCACAGTGGTTCCGGTGCTCCCCCTCCTGGGTCCCTACTCACCGGAGGCACTCACCCTTGCAGGGGTAAAGTGCAAGTATATGTGCTCTCCAACAGCTAGGCTTTCGTCTCCCTGGGTCCTATGGATGGATGGGTCTCCCGGTCCGGATAGCTCCACTTCTTTTAAGTTGTCCAAGATTCCTCCAGGGAAAAAAACAATCTCATAGCGCAGTATGTTCAAAATATAAAAAATGTTTTATTTAGCACTGCCACAAGCAGGCGTGCGCAATAGAGCAAGGAGTTACAAAAAAACTTAGAACCAAGGTTCCATATAAAATTAGATAAAAATAAAATAAAGGGAAAATTATAAAAACAAAGCAGCAGACAGCTATCTATGCGATAGCAGAGCCTCCCACCACAGCACTCATAGCCGGTAAGTTAATATGTCAGCGCCAGCTTGGGAACGGCGTGCGTTCCACTGAGGATCAGCTGGTTGACCCGGAAGTGCGTGTGGGTGTGCGTGTAGCCGCTTTACGCACGTTTCGTATTGATTACGTCTTCTGAAGCGGGTCAAGTAATCAATACGAAACGTGCGTAAAGCGGCTACACGCACACCCACATGCACTTCCGGGTCAACCAGCTGATCCTCAGTGGAACGCACGCCGTTCCCAAGCTGGCGCTGACATATTAACTTACTGGCTATGAGTGCTGTGGTGGGAGGCTCTGCTATCGCATAGATAGTTCAAAAAAAGGTGGAGGGGAATAACATATAGGCACTCACATTTGCCCACATCCGAAATAGTAATTCAAGAAAAAAGGTTGTACTACACTAGGTAGTGACATGGCGGACTTTCGAAGGCAATCACAGGGACATTTTTCGTTATAAAAAATATAAATTTAATACAAAAATACAAATAAATTTCAATAAAATATGTTGAGAAGAGTACATAAATACATATTCATAAGCAATATTTTCATCTCGCCGACGCGTTTCGCCTTACGGCTTCTTCAGGACGAGTTTTGAGATTTTATGACAATAACGTATTGCTACTTGCATATATCAATTGAGTTGATGGCCATCCACATATATTAAGGACCATTGGAGTCACAGGTAAAGAAGTACCGTGTGATATGTTGGTAAACCCAATGAGAGGAGAAAAGAGTATCTCCTAGTGATAACAGGAGACCACGGCGATTATAAATTGCGGGTTCTGAAAAGTAAAAACAGAAGAACGAACCGGGACCTCGTGGAGCACAGGCTGCTACCCCCCCGGGACATACGAAACCTCCACGGCTGCAAGGCTTCCAACCCTCCGGTCTGCCCTCTATTGGACAGTGCAGTGTGGATGCCCTGTGTCTGGATTTATTTTTCCTCCAGGCTCCCTCCACCTGCCTTTTGCCTTACTGGTCCCGGTTCGTTCTTCTGTTTTTACTTTTCAGAACCCGCAATTTATAATCGCTGTGGTCTCCTGTTATCACTAGGAGATACTCTTTTCTCCTCTCATTGGGTTTACCAACATATCACACGGTACTTCTTTACCTGTGACTCCAATGGTCCTTGATATATGTGGATGGCCACCAACTCAATTGACATATGCAAATAGCAATACGTTATTGTCATAAAATCTCAAAACTCGTCCTGAAGAAGCCGTAAGGCGAAACGCGTCGGCGAGACGAAAATATTGCTTATGAATATGTATTTATGTACTCTTCTCAACATATTTTATTGAAATTTATTTGTATTTTTGTATTAAATTTATATTTTTTATAACGAAAAATGTCCCTGTGATTGCCTTCGAAAGTCCGCCATGTCACTACCTAGTGTAGTACAACCTTTTTTCTTGAATATCGCATAGATAGCTGTCTGCTGCTTTGTTTTTATAATTTTCCCTTTATTTTATTTTTATCAAATTTTATATGGAACCTTGGTTCTAAGTTTTTTTGTAACTCCTTGCTCTATTGCGCACGCCTGCTTGTGGCAGTGCTAAATAAAACATTTTTTATATTTTGAACATACTGCGCTATGAGATTGTTTTTTCCCTGGAGGAATCTTGGACAACTTAAAAGAAGTGGAGCTATCCGGACCGGGAGACCCATCCATCCATAGGACCCAGGGAGACGAAAGCCTAGCTGTTGGAGAGCACATATACTTGCACTTTACCCCTGCAGGGGTGAGTGCCTCCGGTGAGTAGGGACCCAGGAGGGGGAGCACCGGAACCACTGTGCGAATCCACACAACTGCATATTGTGATTTATCACCCAGAGTGGGTGCACCGGTTCACGAACACATTCACCTTTGATATTTATGTGGACTGTCGATCTATTGCTGAGTCCTTAGCATATTGGACTATTTCATTATACTTATATTTTTCACTGTTGTGTTACACACCTACCGGTTATTCATTGCTGCGTTGGTGTCTTTGATCCAGTATTCACTCACCGCTGCAAGGCGGTCACTGTCAACCCTTATATATATTATTTATTAATTGATTATACTGGCCCCTGGTGGCTATTTTAGCAGTACACCTAGTGGCTCACCACCCTTGTGGCCAAGTGCCACATCTTAATTTGCATCTCCAGCATTTGGTGCATATTATTTACTATGTCCTCATTACACGTTTATTAGAGTGTTTAATACATGTCATATAGGCACTCACGTATTAATACACTCAGGCACTTGTATTGATTAGATCCACTACTCACTCACATTTGGATCACATTCAAGATAGTACTGTACCACTAACCTGGTACATTCAGCCTCTAGTTGAGACAGCGCCACGACCCCTTCACTTTTTTTACTTATTTCTGTGTCCCCTAGGGGATTACTCATTAGGGGGGCTGCAGTCTATATTATTGTTTTATTTCAGTCACACTCATTGGGATTTTGAGTATATACATTTATTTTTGGAATCTTTACCACCCAAGTTTTTTGCCTCATCCTCCACACATTTTGCTCCTAAGTGCGGTACCCTCCCTATCCATTCTCTTGGAGTCTTGCCATGCTTGGTGGAGGCTTACCATCCTTGATAGAGACTGTTGCTCTTGGAATCTTGCCATTCTTTGTAGAGACTGTTGCTCTTGGAGTTTTCTATACTTGGTAGATGTGGCTTCTCTTGGAGTCTTGCCATGCTTGGTGGTGACTGTTATTCTTGGAGGCTTACCATCTTTGATAAACAGTCACCACCAACCATGGCAGGACTCCAAGAGAAACCAAATCTACCAAGTATGGAAAACTCCAAGAGCAACAGTCTCTACAAAGAATGGCAAGATTCCAAGAGAAAAACAGTCTCTATCAAGGATGGTAAGATTCCAAGAACAACAGTCTCCACCAAGCATGGCAAGACTCCAAGAGAAACCACATCTACCAAGTATGGAAAACTCCAAGAGCAACAATTTCTACGAAGAATGGCAATATTTCACTAGCAACAGTTTCTATCAAGTATGGTAAGACTCCAGGAACAACAGTCTCAACAAAGAATGGCAAGACTCCAAGAACATCAGTCTCCACTAAGCATGGCAAGACTCCATTGGTGAAAAAAAAGAGTGTCCAGAAACTGAATGATGAATTATTGAACAGTAATAAGTAGACATGTGCAGACTGGAATATTTTGTTTCGTTTTTTCGTTTTCGTTTGGAAAATAAATTTATTTAGTTACTCCTGAAAATCGTTTTGATTTATTTCGTTTTTCGTTGGGAATAGCTTTCGTCCGAAAATCCAATAATACTTGGTTTCTGTCGAATGGTCAAAAGAATAGTCGCCGGAACGTCAAATCTTTTTGGTTTCTGTCGAATGGTCAAAAGAATATTTGACGGAACGTCGAATCTTTACGTCAAATCGTACATTTCCGTTTGAATATTCTGCCTACAAGAATTCTAATGTTGTATGACTAGTAATAATGTCAAATCTATTCTCTATAATGTCGAATCTATTTTCTCATAAATCGAAATCTATTCTCTGTAATGTCGAATCTATTATTTCTATAGTGTCGAATCTTTTCTCTATAATGTTGAATCTTTTCTCTATGATGTTGAATCTTTTCCCTATAATGTCGAATCTCTCTATATCGAATTTTTACCACAACGAAAACGAAAATAAAGCATTTTTTATGTTGGATCTTTCGGTTTTCGTTTCTTGAACTTTCGTTATCGTTTGTTAAAATATTATACTTCACAAAGCCAACAAGAAAAAGAGATAAATCAACACAAAAAAAAAAGAGAAAACATCAAATAATATGACTTATGATTACCAATACTTCAGCTAAACAGACACCAAGGATTTTTCTGGAAGTCAGTCAAGGGAACACAAGATGTAATACACTACCAAACAACCTAGAGAGCATTGACAAAGAAAAGATAATTGCAACATATAATACTGGTGTTCACAACATTGTGTCCACCAGCTTGTAATTTTCCTCATCTTGATTGTCCTTTAACAGCACAATATTCTTTCATGTCGTTTACTGATGTCTTTAAAGCTTTATGAATGTCCTGATTCCTTAAAGTGTAAATGATGGGGTTTAACATGGGAAGCACCAAAAAGTATATAAAGGTGAGTCCGTTATAAACGCTGTCAGTCAATGTATTAGACAGTGTCAGTGCATATGTAGCAAATGGTATTCCGAAATATAAAGAGACCACCAGGAGATGGGAGCTGCAGGTAGAGAAGGCCTTCCGTCTCCCGGCTGATGACTTTATCCTGAGGATGGAGATTATGATCAGTATGTAGGACAAGACAATAAACCCAAAAGGTAGATTAAGCAGATAAGTTATCACCCAGGAAAATATGTAAAAGGGTCTGGTACTTGATATAACGCACACTGGAATAGAGAATGCAGTGCATTCACAAAAAAAATAATTGATGATAATAGGGGCACAAAATTTTAGACCCAAAAAGAAGTAAAAATAAACGGCTACAACTGCAACTGAAGACAACCAAAAGCCAATGACGAGATATAGGCACAGTCTATTGTGCATGAGAGCAGCATATCTCAATGGTTGACAGATCGCCAAATATCGATCATAGGACATTAGCGTCAGCAGAAAAGTCTCAATGACTAAAATAGCGATCACTACATTTATCTGGATGATACAATCAACATAAGGAACAACGCTTCTTCCCCATAGGATGTTTTCCAGCACAGAAGGATCAACACTTGTGGTTCCAACAAACTCACAAAGGAATAAATTGCTGATCAGGAAGTACATGGGGGTGTGGAGATGAGGACTTTTCCATATTACAGAGATGATCAGGACGTTCTCAATGCAGGTAACGATGTAGATAATCAATAAGAGAAGGAAAAGTGGAATTCTGTATTCATAAAACCCATCAAACCCAACAACCAGGACTTCTACGACAATTGTTTCATTCCTTTGACGTAACGCCTGTGAAAAAAGTGATAGTTGATATTTTTGCACCCAGCATTATACTGTATGTAAAGTGTATCTGAATAACAGTGAGAAAATACTGCGCTAACACAAGAAGCTACTAAAAATTAAATAAAATAAAAATAAAATAAAAATAAGTCTTCTGATGTCATTATATGACGAAACGCGCATTGGGAGGAGTTGACGTGCTGATGTCATTGTGTCTGAGCGGACGGGCGTTCGCAAGCCGGCCGGCTATTTGCTGCTTTTTATCTCCTTACTGCTGTAAGTGTTTCTATTTATAATAAATGCCATTTTACCGAATTTACACGTGAGTTCCTTTGCATTTTGGGTAACATTCGACCACTTTCCATGATTATTGAATGATCGAGTTATCCTGGCTATCTGCTGTATACCTCTCCTCCACCATACTGACCACCGGAAGTTGCCGCCTCAGAACCCTCTGGATAAAAGCCCTGGTTGGGTATATAGCCGCAAGCTTATCTAGCTTGCCTTTTGGTAAGCGCGTAATCTATGTGGTGTTGGCACACAATTTGTGGTGGTGGAATACGCTATTGATTGCACTAAATTTTATGCACATTGTGTCTAAGGACTTTGTTCAACATAATTTATTATTAGCGGACGTTTCTATTGTAGCATTACCCCGGAGGAGCTGCTGGTTATTTTTGGGTGGCACGTTACCTCTATATTCTCGCTGTCCAGGGTAAAAGGAGAGTCCGAAGAATTTCAATGTCCACACAATGCACTTCTTTTTCTTAGATTTATTTTGCAGAACTTCAATAGAAAAGAAGGATGAGGGGTTCAGGTGCTTAGTCACAAATAGGAAACACTCCTGCTTCCAGCAAACCGTTATTGTCGCCACTCTATCCAGGAGTGGGTATTGCTCACCCGGATAGGTCCCTCTCACTGGCCTAGCAGCCAGGATGGCGCATGAAGTAAAGTACAGTCTCTGCCACAGACCTTTATTTATGAGGAGACACTTTGATCCGGAATCCTCTGCCACAGGATTCAGCACCTAGATCTCTCCAGCTTAGCTTTGGTAAAACTTTTAGGCCCGACAGGCGATACTGTCAAGCCTCTCAGTGTATGGTGCATCCTTCAATGACGTCTCCAGGCCTTCTCCTAAGGTACCAGCCTCTTGCATGGCCCCCTCCAGGATAGGTCCTCCCCTGGGTTCCTTCATCAAGTGGCCTCCTCCCGCAGGACAGACAGCACAGGATCACCTTTGCAAGGCAGGCCCCAGCCAGACTACTGGGCCTACAAACAAAGTCACAGCCCCGGGCCAACGTGGTCCCAGAACCAGGATTCAGGACACGCACCTCATGCCAGGCGGGCCACGAGGCGCGTGGGACGGCAGACCGACGACCCCGGCCCAAAAGCGTCTGTCTCTTAAGTGCCCCTCCCTGGAATGCACAGCGAGCAACCACTCCCCACTGATTCGCTGCCGAGGGGAATACCCAATACACCTTGACCTTGCTGCTGCCACCCTTGGCCTGGAGTGGTAACGACACCCCCAGGCGAACAATGTTGGATACTCCCAGCACAGTCATGGCTGAAACAGAGGCTAAATTGCCCTTAATCATTATTGTCTGAGCCAAATAACAGCCCAGACCCCACTAAATTTAAAGCAGCGCCTGTTCAACAGGAGCAGGGTGATACACAATGTTTTCTCCTATTCACTTATGATACTCAATTTGGGACATTTTCAGTAATAAATATTGGATTATCCTTATGGTATAATCATACACCATTCTTTCACACTTGGTTGTAGTTTTGTCATTTTTATTTTAAGACCCCTTTCACACTGAGGAGTTTTTCAGGTGTTTTAGCGCAAAAATAGCGCCTAAATACCGCCTGAAAAACTCCTGCCCTGCAGTCTCAGTGTGAAAGACCGAGGGCTTTCACGGAAACGACGGCGGGAACGACGGCCATACTTAACATTGCGTACGCCACCAAATAGCAGCTTTAACTATACGCCGAAAAAAGCCGAACGGAAACAACGTAAAAGAATGCGCCGTGGATCGTTGGAAATAGCTCATTTGCATACTCGACGCAGAATACGGCGGGAACGCCACCCAGCGGACGCCGAAGAATTGCATCTAAGATTCGAAGGCGTACAAAGACGTACGCCTGTCGGATCTAACCCAGATGCCGTCGTATCTTGTTTTGAGGATTCAAAACAAAGATACGACGCGGGAAATTTGAAAGTACGCCGGTGTATCACTAGATACGCTGGCGTACTCTTTTTGTGGATCTGCCCCAGTGTCAGGTGCTGGAAAACAGAAATATGGAGGAGATATTGCCTTTTATTCTTCTCTCCTGCTGAGATACAGTAGGGGGAGAGCTAAAGCTGAGCAACTCAGAGGCCCCGTACACACGACAGAGTTTCTCGGCAGAATTCAGCGAGAAACTCGGTCAGAGCCGGATTCTGCCGAGAAACTCTGTCGTGTGTACACTTTCGGCCCGATGGAGCCGCCGAGGAACTCGTCGAGAAAATAGAGAACATGTTCTCTATTTTCTCGTTGTTCTATGGGAGAACTCGGCCCGCCGAGCTCCTCGGCGGCTTCAGGGCTGAACTCGCCGAGGAACTCGATGTGTTTGGCACGTCGAGTTCCTCGGCCGTGTGTACGGGGCCATAGACTTCTATGCAGAGCGCTAAGAATCCTGGGAGTAGTAGTTTGAGAGGACAGCCAAATAATGGAATGAATAGACTCTTTGGACTACATATCCCAATGGACACTGTGGGGTAGGAGGAGTGGGGACAGGATTTTGGAAATGGCCTGCGGAAGTTCTTTGTCTTGGTGCTGACGAAAGAGGGAGAGTTGAGCTTATCACCAGAGTTTTTCAGAGAGAGACTGAGGGGACCCCCTTATACAGTGAGGGTCCTCAGCAGAATCCCGGGGACTGGTGACAGGGTTATCTGCCCACTATTGACACTGCTAGCAGACTGAGCCACTGAGAGCAGGACACTGAGGCCCAGATTCACGTAGCTCAGCGCATAATTAGGCGGGCGTAGCGCAACGCAGATACACTACACCGTCGAAACTTAGAGAGGCAAGCAGCCTATTCAGCAAGCAAATGCGCGCTGCGATGCGCCATCGTAACGTAATTTAGACGGCGTAACCCGACGCAATTCAAAGTGGGAAGGAGGTGGGCGTGATCCATTTAAATGAAGCGTGACCCCATGCAAATTAAGGTCCGAACGAACGGCGCATGCGCCGTCACGTGATCGCATGCCCCGCGTCCCACTGCGCATGCGCCCCAATTCGCCTATCGTATTCCCCCACGATAACCCAGCCCACCGTTTCCGCCCAGGGCATAAATCCGCCCAGACATGCGCCAGTCAAGTTCAAAAGTACACCTGCTGGTTTTGGTCGTTTGGTGTGGCTACTTTTGCTTTCTTCTTATCCAAAAAGATGTCTGAGGCTGCGTCTAAGGATAGGAGGGATAAAAACTTTAGTATTGAGGAGAAGGCGGTCATTATTGATGCCATGCGAAAATATAATAAGTTCCTCCACGGCAAGGAAAGTGGCTCGATCAGCAAGGTCCGTAAGGATCAAATCTTGGCACAGATTGCAGCGGAGGTGAGTGTCCTTGGCTATGCCAACCGGACCCCAGACAAGATAGCCAAGAAGATCAACGACCTGCGGCGTCTTGTGAAGGAGAAGGTGGCCAAGATCAAGAAACACAGAAGGGGCACCGGAGGTGGTCCAGCCCTGAAGATAAGACTGACACCTGATGAGGAGGTCATTGCCAGGTGCCTGGAGAAGGAGCAGGTGGAGGGCCTGGAGGGCTTCGAGTCAGTTGATCAGCCCTTGAGGACAGGTGAGTGTGTTTTATCTTTTATCTGGTGTCTAGCATGTGGGGGGGGGAGTGAATATGTGACAAGTGTGTGGGTCCACCAACATGTGAATGTTTTGTGTCATCCACAGATGTGCAGGATGAAGCGGGCCCATCCTCGGCTGCTGGGCAACCAACCCCATCCCAGGATACCAGTGTCCACACCTCTCCATTAGAGGAAGTGGAGGAGGAGCACGGGCACCTGGATGATGGCATATATCTGGGGGATGAGACCACCGTCGCTGGACCCTCCCATACCTCCACCTCCATAGGGGATACCCCCCCAAGGGACTCAAACTTCATTGTAACCCCCCCAAGGCCCTCAAATGTGGGATCCCCCCTAAGGGCCTCCACCCTTTTGGGAAGCCCCCTAAGGGCCTCCGACCTTTTGGGAAGCCCATCCTCCCTAAGGGAAGTGCCCTCAGGGGCCTCCCCATACATTCGTCCCCAAGCCTCACCTGCACCCAGGAAGGCAACTAGGAAGACGAGGGGTGATCCTGACGCCTTAGAAGCCACTTTGGCTATGGACCTGGCCAGACAGACCCACCATGTGGGTTCTGTGGCATGTGATATGCACCGGGTGGCAGCCAGCCTGGCCTCCATGCAGCAGACCCAGGCTGCTTTCACTGCCACCATGACCGAAAATGTGCAGGAGGTCAGTGCCAACAGCACTGCGTTGGTGACCTGCGTTAGGGACCTGGATGACACAAATTCAGGCCTTGTGGCAGAGGTCAGGAGCCTGGGAGTGGCCATACAGGCCAATACAGCAGCCATTGAGGCGGTGGGGAATCAGACCACTGCGGTCCTCACCCGCATAGCCCTGGCTTTAGAGGGTATCCAGGCAGCCAGGGAGAGACCGGGGGATGTTCCTCCTCCCAATGACCCACCCCCCCACCCGCGGCTGCCCCCAGGCAACAGAGGGCACGGAGCCTTGGCACTAGGCGTAGTCCACGTCGGGCCAGATGAGTGCCAGTTCGAATATTTTCTTTTTATACTCGATATGATTTTTGGTTATTAACTGATACTCATGATATGAGTGATATTATGTTATTATGATACTCGATTGGAGTTGTATTTATTTTATTATTATTCGGGATATTTTTTTTTTTAAATATTTTCAGAGAAAGATACAGCAACATAATTGGAGCCTTGACGTGGCGTTGCTGCTCCCAAGTACCGCGCGGTGTACTTCGGTCTAATCCAATTTATTGTGGTTTGGGGGAGGGGGGGTGTTAGGGACCACAGTGGGGTGCATGCGTGCATTCTCATTGTGACATGTTTCATGTGCGTGTTGCACGTGAAAATAAGCCTACCACGAGGCATCTCCTGACTGCTCTTCCCTCAGCAGACGGGGGACCCTCGGTTGGGGGGGGGAATGTCTGGTTCGGGGGTCAGGTCATGACGGAGTTCAACCTGCAGGCCCCTTCTCATGGCGAAATTGTGCAGAATGCAACATGCACCAATAATCTGGCACACAAAGTCTGGGGCATACAACAGTGTACCCCCAGACCTATCTAGGCATCGGAACCGTGACTTCAGGAGGCCAAACGTGCACTCCACCACTCCCCGGGTACGTATATGAGCCTCGTTGTAGCTTCTTTCTCCTGGTGTTTGTGGGTTCCGGAATGGGGTCATCAGGTGGGGTCCCAGGGCATATCCAGAGTCACCTGGAAGGGAAAAGACAGGAGGAGGTTAGTCATGCATGTGCCCCTCGTGATGTCTGCATCATGGGGGGGACAGTCATGCCTGACACCCATGTCACTCACCAACCAGCCAGCTGTCCCCATACACGTTCTGTTCAAATTGTCCTGGGATGTCGCTTTGCCGGTAGATAAAGCTGTCATGGGTGGCCCCAGGGTGTTTAGCACAGACGTGCCATATGAGGCCTTGAGCATCGGTTATTACTTGTACATTAATTGAATGCCAATTCTTCCTGTTACGGTACATATGCTCAGCGTCACGGGGGGGCTGGAGTGCCACATGAGAACAATCAATGGCCCCCACAGTGCGTGGAAATCTGGCTATTTTATAGAAATCGGTTCTTGCCTTCGCCTGCTGGACCTCCTGGGTGGGTCTCACAATGTGGTGGGACATCCGTCTCAGGATAGCGGGTACAACTTGGTGCACGCACCTACTCATTGTGGATTGGGACATCCCAGCCAAATTTCCACTGGTTCTTTGAAATGATCCACTGGCTAAAAAATGCAGGGTTGCCATGACCTTGAGCAGTGGCGGCACTGCTTGTGATCGATGTGTTGGGCTGGTGAGGTCATCCTGCAGGGATCGTACTATTTCCATGATGGCTTCAGTGTCAAATCTCAACAAGCGAAACACCTCCGATTCAACCATGCCAAAGAGGTCCATGCGATCTCGGGGTACCCTCTCCTGTGCCCTCCTCCTCCTCCTGCGTGCTTGTAGACGCCGTAGTACTATGACCACGGCTGCCCCTGACATGTTGGCACACAGATGTGTTGTCCTGCAAGTGTTGTTGCTCAGCTCCTCTGTCACGCTGCTGCTGTTGCTGCTCTCCAGCTGACCTGTGCAAGTCCGTTGCAAAGTTACCCCTGCTTTTATGAAGGGTAACTTTAGATCGGGCGAGCAGCTTACGCGCACCGCGCGTAGCCTACGACGGACAATCGTACGCATGTGAATCGGCATTTCTCCCTCATTTGCATAATTGAATAGCAAATCAATGGGAACGAAGAATACGCCTAGCCTAAATATGCGCCTAAGTTTCGCCGGCGGAGGACAGTTGCGTTGGACGGGTGAAGCCTAAGTTCGCGTGTATGTGCTTCTGTGGGTACCGCGCATCGATATGACGGCGCACATCTACACTTACGCCGCATATCTCGAGATACACCATCGTATCTCTTTGTGAATCTGGCCCTGAGTGTATCCAATCAATACGACACTTTCATACTACACTAGTTAACTGGGACTGTCGTTAAGTGCAAAGATGCTCTTAAAAGGGCCCCAACGATAGCCATCAGAAACATTTCTCATAAAGGACTGTCCCTCCCGTAATGATTGTTCGGCAAGCATCTTTGTTCCGCTGCCCCCTCTGCTACCATCCTTCTTTTTATTTGGACAATGTTTTCCCAGTAGGTCTAGGACTAGCATTGCCACCATAAATGCGCCCAGTCAGTATAATTCCAGCACTCGGTAGATTAAACTTTACTACTGTTCACTGCAGCACTTGAGATGGCCTTGCTACTGTTAATGCAGATCTTAACGACATATCATCTTATGCCTAGTCTTTACTGTTTATCACTTTGTATGCTAAATTGTGTTATTACCATTGTTAATCCATTTTATGCTTGAGTAGTTATCAACCATATTGTGTGACAGTGTATTAAGTTTAGGCTTGGTGCCTGCTTTCTTTGATATACTGTAGCACCACTGTTGGGTATTAATAGGTAGATTCAGGTACATGGGTGCAAACTTGCTTTGGCGTAGCTTAGCCTGTTTAGGCTACGCCGCCGTAAGTTAGCTAGGCAAGTACATGATTCTCAATGTACTTGCCTGCTAATATACGGCGGCGTAGCCTAAAGTGGGCGGGTGTAAGGGCGCCGAATTCAAATGTGTTGGAGGGGGGCGTGTTTTATGGTAATGAGGTTTGACCTCACATTTTTTACGTTTTTTTTTTAATGCGCATGCGCCGGGTGCCTACATTTTCCAGTGTGCATTGCGGCTAAGTACGCCGCACGGGCCTATTGATTTAGACGTGGACGTAAACAACGTAAATCCCGATTTGCGGATGACTTACGCAAACAACGTAAAAAATTTGAATCTCGCGGCCGCAATGGCGGCCATACTTTAACATCGTTATTCCACCTAATAGATGGAATAACTTTAGGCCTGCTAATGCCTTACGGAAACGGCGTAAAACTACTGCGGCCGGGCGTACGTTCGTGAATCGGCGTATCTTCGGCGCAATGGAAGCGCCACCTAGCGGCCATCCGAAATATTGCAATCTAAGATAGGACGGCGCAAGCCGTCGTATCTTAGATATGTTTAAGCGGATCTCTGTTTGAGCATACGCTTAAACATAGGTCGGCGTAGATTCTGAGTTAGGTCGGCTTATCTACTGATAAGCCGGCCTAACTCTTTCTGAATCTACCTATAAGTATTTTTTTCAGTGATTTCCTGTAAATGTACTGTATGTTTGTACACTCAACCTGGTGTGTCAGAGGGGCAAAGAACAGAGGTCTCACCTTATAAAGTGGCTCCTATGAGGGTATTGCTACATATATATTACAGCCATTTATAAGGCAGCAACATGTTCAAAATAGAATAGCTGACAATCAACATATTTCACTAAGTAGACCATATTGTCAAAAGTATTGTGACACCTGCCTTTACACGCCCATGAATTTTAATGGTGTCCCAATCTTAGTCCGTAGAGTTCAATATTGAGTTGGTCCCGCCCTATGCAGCTATAAAAGCTTCAACTCTTCTGGGAAGGCCGTCCACAAGGTTTAGGAGGGTGTCTATGGGAATGTTTGACCATTCTTTCAAAAGCGCATTTGTGAGGTCAGGCACTGTTGTTGTATGAGAAGGCCTGGCTCACAGTCTCCGCTCTAATTCATCCCAAAGTTGTTCTATCGGGTTGAGGTCCAGGACTCTTTGCAGGCCAGTCAAGATCCTCCATCCCAAACTCGCTCATCCATGTCTTTATGGACCTTGCTTTGTGCCCTGGTGTGCAGTCATGTTGGAACAGGAAGGGGCCGTCCCCAAACTGTTTACACAAAGTTGGGAGCATGAAATTGTCCAAAATGTCTTGGTATGCTGACGCCTTAAGAATTCCCTTCACTGGAACTAAGGGGCCAAACCCAACCCCTGAAAAACCACCCCACATCATAATCCCCCCTCCACCAAACGAGCTACAGTGGCAATCATTAGACAGTGAAGAAGGGATCTACAGTGGCAGTCAGTAGACCTTTTAAAAGGGAACTACAGTGGCAGTCAGTAGACCTTTTAAAAGGGAACTAGAGTAGCAGTCAGACAATGAAGAAGGGAACTACAATGGCAGTCAGTAGACAGTGAAGAAGGGAGCTACAGTGACAGTCAGTAGACAGTGAAGAAGGGAGCTACAGTGGCAGTCAGTAAACCTTTTAAAATGGAACTACAGTGGCAGTCAGTAGACAATGAAGAAGGGAGCTACAATGGCAGTCAGTAGACAGTGAAGAAGGGAGCTACAGTGGCAGTCAGTAGACAGTGAAGAAGGGAGCTACAGTAACAGCCAGTAGACAGTGAAGAAGGGAGCCACAGTGGCAGTCAGTAGACAGTAAAAAAGGGAGCTACAGTGGCAGTCAGTAGACAGTGAAGAACGGAACTACAGTGGCAGTCAGTAGACAGTGAAGAAGGGAGCCACAGTGGCAGTCAGTAGACAGTAAAAAAGGGAGCTACAGTGGCAGTCAGTAGACAGTGAAGAACGGAACTACAGTGGCAGTCAGTAGACAGTGAAAAAGGGAACTACAGTGGCAGTCAGTAGACAGTGAAGGACGGAACTACAGTGGCAGTCAGTAGACAGTGAAGAACGGAACTACAGTGGCAGTCAGTAGACAGTGAAGAACGGAACTACAGTGGCAGTCAGTAGAGATGAATGCTACTTGTGTGTTACATTAGTGGCGGTCAAAGGAAAAGAACGCTATGGGGTTAATTTACTAAAATTTTAGAGTGCGAAATCTGGTGCAGATCTGCATGGTAGCCAATTGGCTTCTAACTTCAGCTTGTTCCATTAAACTTTGACAACAAAACCTGGAAGCTGAATGGTTTCTATACAGAGCTGCACCAGATTTCGCATGCTCCAGGTTTAGTAAATCAACCCCAATGATCAGGGAAAAGATTGTGTGTGTTGTTACATTGGTGGCAGTCAGTGGAGAGTACACAGTGCACGGGTAGTCAGTAGAGAAATATGCTGTGTGTTACATTGGCAGTGAAAGTCAGTCTAGGAATGAAGTGTAATGCCGCGTACACACCATCACTTTATGTGATGAAAAAAAACGACACTTTCTGTGAAGTAAAAAATGACGTTTTTGAAACTTAAATTTTCAAAGAGGAAGTTGCCTACACACCATCGTTTTTCTCACAATGTTCTTGCAAAGTGAGGTTACGTTCCACCACGTTTTACCATTGAAGCTTGCTTCATAAGTAGCTTCTGGGCATGCGTGGATGAAAAAACGTCTTAGAAAACGACGTTTTTTGCTACACACGGTCAATTTCTGTGAAGTAAAAAGTGCACTTTTGAAAAACGACACATAAAATTGAAGCATGCTTCAATTTTTTTTGGTCGTTTTTTACAAGACATAAAACGACGTTTTCCCCCACACACGGTCAATTAAAGTGACGTTTTTAAAAACGTCATTTTTTTTCATCACATAAAGTGATGGTGTGTACGCGGCATAAGGGTCGTAGAGTGGAGAAGAATGTTGTGGAGAGCACAATACATTGACATTATAAAATCACAGACATCATATATTACAATATCCATAATATATACACATCAGTACTGGTATTGTTAGTTCTCCCATTACATAGAGCAGTTTTGATCTTTCAGAAGCTGTGTGTAAAATGCACCCTTCATACAGTGACATTATCAGAGTACTTACTGTACCTTGGCACTGTTCTCCTCACTATTTATCCTGGGAATATAAAGATTTGTATTATAATGATCATCTTCCTGAGTATGTTGGAGTCCTCCATGTATGCCCATACTCCGGAGAGGTTCAGCTGAGCGTTCCGTCTGATGACTTCTCACCTTTTATATACTCTTCTCATCAATTACTTTGGTGGCGATCAATCCCAGTGGGGGGCCAATCATTTCCCAAAGGTGATCATTAGTTTAATTTTCAGTATCAAAAATAAACAAACAATCTTTGCATCCTGAAATAAACATCTGATTTAATCATCCTAAGCATGGGAACTATCTAAGAACAAAGAAAGTAAAGGGTAAAAAATGTTTATGGAAGATTGTAATCTCCAATACCTTTATCTAAATGTTATTTTTGTGTAAGGATCTTTTTATTTACAAAAAAATATTATTAGTGTATATATAGAGATATATCTATATATACTGTAAGATTGGGATAATCAGACTCCAGCTATAGATGCATTTTGCAGTGAGTACACCAGTCCAGAACTGAGTTTTTAAGGGCCTGGTAGCCCACTTTTATTTAAAAGCACAAAAGTTCACAAACACAACAGTATTTCTGCATCTTGCATACTCAACAGTTTAGCCTCCTGGCTTTCATACTTGCCATCCGGCTTTTTCAGGCCTTTAGCCTAGGCCTAAGTTCTGTTCCTCAGAACAAACAGTTTCCTAGAGATAAGCTCAAACCTCGCTTTCTCCTGATAAGCGTCTTGCTGCTCAATCATCAAACGACATCTGCCTCCTGCAGACATGCATGCTCTAGCTGCACCCATGCAGCGTCTCTGACTCCTCTCAGAGGGATTGGGAATCCACCTGATTCCCAGGAACAGACTTCCTGTCTGTTGGGTGAGGCTCTGAGCCATGTCAGGTCAGAACTAAAACTCCCAACACACAGCTGTGCAATTAATGTGTCTTTCTCTCCAAAATCTGGCGTAAACTAGCAATCTTTCCTATAGCACAGAGTCCCACCATCACATATCCTCCCCCCCTGTTTCGAAACGGATGGAGGAACACATAGACCCATCATCACAAATGGGACACCTCTGTGCCAGCCATTGGCTGCGTAGGCCCATTTTTTCCGGGTATTTTTCCACCAACACTTCACCGTGGCGCCTCGGTGCCAACTATCAGCAGCAGGAGTCCTAATCTGCCCAACCTTTTCTCTAAAGGGGCACTCCACTCACATCTTCTTCCGTGTGTGCTTCCACCAGATTTCTTCCTGAACCGCGGGCTCCCACTAATCCCTCTATCCCTTCTGGCCTCAGGATCCTTCTTTTTCCTCCCACAGACCTACTCTCCTGGGACTGTTGGGGACCTACTTCCACGGGGTCTGTCAGGGACTAACTGCTCTCACTACCTGACGCAACATTAACCAACAACATTTGTTTCTCAGGTTCACTAACCCCTATGTGGTTACCTTTGGTAACCAAACCATCTGAGATCAACATCACATCCTTATAAATCATCTTCTGAAATTTGAATTTGGAACAGAATGAATTCGAATAGAAAAGATTAGAATAGAATATATTATATTTTTTTCTATACTGTTCTATTGTTTTTCAATGCTTTTCTTTTCTATTATTTTCTATTCTATTCTAAACTTTTATATTGGAATTTGATTTCATTCCATACGAAATTCGAATTTCATAAGATGTTATATAAATATATATATATATATATATATATATATATATATATATATATATATATATATATATATATATATATATATATATATATATATATATATATATATATATATATATATATAAAATATTTTTTTTCTGTTCTGTGCTATTGTTTTTCTATGCTTTTATTTTCTAGTGTTTTCAATTCTATTTTAATCTTTTCTATTTAAATTCGATTTCATGCTATTTGAATTTTGAATTAGTTTAAATGTGGTAGCATTATTTCAAATTTGATAGTTTTTTTTCAAATTCAGTAGAATTATTTCGAATGCGGTATAGTTTTTTCGAATGCGGTATCGTTTTTTCAAATACGAAATTAATCCCGAAAACGAATGTAACAAACTTATTGAAACAATTTTAATTAAATAACGAATCGAAACGAAACAAATCTTTTCATCCTGCGCATGTCTATGTATTGTATTAGCTGTATTTAACATATCCTTATATGGTCATCTGCTGGGTGGAGCTCACACCCTGTGAGCTCACTTCCTATGGAGGAGGTCACATGCTGTGACATCACTTCCTGCTGGGATTTTAATAAAAGAGAGGTGTCTCCCGGGCAGGTGATGCTGGGATGATAAACATAGCAGTGTGGTGATGTTTGGATATTGAATGAATGGGAAAGCGAATGAAAGGCGAGTGAATTTTAGCCTCAGATGCTTTATTGCATTAAATGTATTAAAGTGCTTGGGTATATTTATGTTACAAAATGATGCCTTCGTCCCATTGAAATATTGTAAAGAAAAGGGAGGCTGTATTGGACTATACTGGCATCGTATGAGCAACTGATAGACAGTCACATTTATAATGTAAAATATTTTTATTACAAAGTAAAACATTTTTTTTTTTTTTTAAACATTTACAATAAAATATTGATTGTGACAACCATAAATCAGCTTATCATTAACATTGTATTAACAATGATGTATACAACAAATCAAATATTGTGCAGTGTATATAAAACTCTACATGTTGCATGTTTCGCGGTTACTTGAAATGAAATTAAAAACTTATATAGCGCGGCACATGCGAACTAAATCGCCTCTGGGCGCTTGTTGTTCCTGTCTCCTTTGGTATCAAAAGAGATGCGTCTTGATCTTTCTCCTGAATGCTAAATGGTTTTCCTTCAACCGAATGCTGGTTGGTAAAGTGTTCCATAGTCTGGGACCCTGGACCGCGAATCTTCATTCTCCTTTAGACTTATACCTGGCTTTAGGTATTTGGAGCAGATTTTGGTTGGTGGATCGTAGAACGCGATTGGGGTTGTGAGCTTTTATTTTTTCGCACAGATAATGGGGAGCATTCCCATGGATACATCTATGCGTTAGACAGAGTGCTTTAAAAGCAATTCTGTCTTTTACTGGCAACCAATGAAGGGTTCTCAGCGAAGGTGAGATTGATTCCCATGGTTTTTTTCCCGTCACAAGTCTGGCGGCCGTATTTTGAACGACTTGCAGACGAGCGATTTGGAACTTTGGGAGACCGAGGTAAAGGGCGTTTGCATAGTCCAATCTGGAGTTTACAATCGCTCCCACAACGGCCGCTATGTCTTCTTTGGGAATAAAAGGAGTCAGTTTACGAAGTAGGCGTAGCAGATGGTGAGATCCGCTGACTACCGACCCTATTTGTGCATCCAATGTCATGTGAGAGTCTAAGATGACCCCGAGACTTTTGACTTTGGCGCTAGGGGTGATGATTTTGCTGTCCGCTTCCTCAGGAGCCATACATGGGCACATCATTTATTAAACGATGTATATGGAATATGTCACAGAACTAAAAACAAAGAAATAAACATTATTATTTTTATACATAGTGGAAAATATATTATTATTTACAGTTATATACATAAGAGTACATCCATCTGCCAATATATAACCATCATTCAAGACAATCTCACCGTGGATGCTGTGTCAGGTAGGTGGCCAAGAACCCATTTCAGGGACACAAAAATGCAGGATGACCCACATTGGTACAACCTAGGTAAAAATATTTAATTAAGACATATGTCAGTGTATTCATATTCTGGTCCACATGAAGTGGCCAGGTGGTATATATTGGACTATAGATATTATTACTGTGTGTGTGTGTGTGTGTGTGTATATATAAATATACAAACATGGAATATATCAGTTTTACCTCTGGCCACAATATGTTAAACATCTAGGTAAATAATAATAATAAAATAATAAAAATAAACAACAACAACAACAACAATAAACAATGAATTGCATATCTGTATAATAATATCCATGATTTCATCAGGACACAGTCGATGAATACCGTATTTATCTTGCTATAACGCGCCCTGGCGTATAGCGTGCACCCCCGAACTTGAAGGAAAATTCCTGAAAAAAAAAATACTTACAGTTTGGATGCCCCTCGTCGGTGTCTTGCCCGTTGTCCATCACGTCCATAGGCGGCCTCGTCCGGTCCGGCGTCCTTCTGCGGCCATCGTGGTGTCCTCCCCGCTCGATCCCCGCTTCCCGCACTGTTTGAACCACTACGCCGACATAAACCGAGCGCAGTACACTCGGGTATAGTCGGGCTCGGCTCCTCTCGCGTAAAGGACGTACAGGACGCACAGGACGTGACTGCGAGTGGAGCCGAGCCTGCCCCGACTATACCCGAGTGTACTGCGCTCGGTATATGCCAGTGCAGTGGTTCGAACACAGTGCGGGAAGCGGGTATCGGCGTATATCGCGCACCCACCATTTTGCCCTGATTTTCAGGGCAAAAAAGTGCGCGGTATACACCGATAAATACGGTAATTACTACTACCATTGAATGTTATTTTCAGACCTCCCTGTACCCAGAGGGGCTACTCATGTACAATATACCAAGATGACACTGTGGGGATAGAACAGACGTCTCTTTATAATCAGGTACATGTTTGTATATTGAGATATATATATATATATATATATATATATATATATATATATATATATATATATATACAGTGAGGAAAATAAGTATTTGAACACCCTGAAATTGTCATCGTAGGTGCATGTCCACTGTGAGAGACATAATCAAAACATTTTTTTCCAGAAATCACAATTTATGATTTTTTAACTATTTATTTGTATGATACAGCTGCAAATAAGTATTTGAACACCTGTCTATCAGCTAGAATTCTGACCCTCAAAGACCTGTTAGTCTGCCTTTAAAATGTCCACCTCCACTCCATTTATTATCCTAAATTAGATGCACCTGTTTGAGGTCATTAGCTGCATAAAGACACCTGTCCACCCCATACAATCAGTAAGAATCCAACTACTAACATGGCCAAGACTAAAGAGCTGTCCAAAGACACTAGAGACAAAATTGTACACCTCCACAAGGCTGGAAAGGGCTACGGGGAAATTGCCAAGCAGCTTGGTGAAAAAAGGTCCACTGTTGGAGCAATCATGGAAGATGCTAAACATGACTGTCAATCTCCCTCGGACTGGGGCTCCATGCAAAATCTCACCTCGAGGGGTCTCAATGATCCTAAGAAAGGTGAGAAATCAGCCCAGGACTACACGGGAGGAGCTGGTCAATGACCTGAAAAGAGCTGGGACCACCGTTTCCAAGGTTACTGTTGGTAATACACTAAGGCCCCGTACACACGATAGAATCCATCCGCTGAAAAATCCCAGCAAATGGGTTTCAGCAGGTAGATCCTATGGTGTGTACACTCCAGCGGATCTGTTTCCGCGGATATTTCTCCCCTGGGATGGATTCCAGCAGATCGAATATTTGCTGACATGCTAAACAAATCCATCTGCTGGAATCCATCCCAACGGATGGATCCGCTGGTCTGTATAGACTCACCGGATCCATCCGTCCGAAGGGATCCCCCGCATGCGTCGTAATGATTCGACGCATGCGTGGAATTCCTTATATGACAGTGTCGCGCACGTCGCCGCGTCATAATCGCGGCGACGGCGCGACACGTCATCGCCAGAGGATTTCGGCGCGGATTTCAATGCGATGGTGAGTACACTCCATCGCATGAAAATCCGCAGAAATCCTCAAGAGGATTTATCCGCGGAAACGGTCCGCTGGACCGTATTCGCGGATAAATCCTCTCGTGTGTATGGGGCCTAAGACGTCATGGTTTGAAATCATGCATGGCACGGAAGGTTCCCCTGCTTAAACCAGCACATGTCAAGGCCCGTCTTAAGTTTGCCAATGACCATTTGGATGATCCAGAGGAGTCATGGGAGAAAGTCATGTGGTCAGATGAGACCAAAATATAACTTTTTGGTCATAATTCCACTAACCGTGTTTGGAGGAAGAAGAATGATGAGTACCATCCCAAGAACACCATCCCTACTGTGAAGCATGGGGGTGGTAGCATCATGCTTTGGGGGGGTTTTTCTGCACATGGGACAGGGCGACTGCACTGTATTAAGGAGAGGATGACCGGGGCCATGTATTGCGAGATTTTGGGCAACAACCTCCTTCCCTCAGTTAGAGCTTTGAAGATGGGTCGAGGCTGGGTCTTCCAACATGACAATGACCCGAAGCACACAGCCAGGATAACCAAGGAGTGGCTCTGTAAGAAGCATATCAAGGTTCTGGCGTGGCCTAGCCAGTCTCCAGACCTAAACCCAATAGAGAATCTTTGGAGGGAGCTCAAACTCCGTGTTTCTCAGCGACAGCCCAGAAACCTGACTGATCTAGAGAAGATCTGTGTGGAGGAGTGGGCCAAAATCCCTCCTCCAGTGTGTGCAAACCTGGTGAAAAACTACAAGAAACGTTTGACCTCTGTAATTGCAAACAAAGGCTAATGTACCAAATATTAACATTGTTTTTCTCAGGTGTTCAAATACTTATTTGCAGCTGTATCATACAAATAAATAGTTAAAAAAAATCATACATTGTGATTTCTGGATTTTTTTTTTGATTATGTCTCTCACAGTGGACATGCACCTACGATAACAATTTCAGACCCCTCCATGATTTCCAAGTGGGAGAACTTGCAAAATAGCAGGGTGTTCAAATACTTATTTTCATCACTGTATATATATATACACACACACACACACACACACACACACACACACACACACACACACAAGTAATAATATCTATAGTCCAATATATACCACCTGGCCACTTCATGTGGACCAGAATATGAATACACTGACATATGTCTAATTTAAATATTTTTACCTAGGTTGTACCAATTTACATGTGGGTCATCCTGCATTTTTGTTTCCCCCTGGGGTGGGTTGCTTCCCTGAAATGGGTTCTTGGCCACCTACCTGACACAGCATCCACTGTGAGATTGTCTTGAATGATGGTTATATATTTGCAGATGGATGTACTCTTCTCTATATAACTGTAAATAATAATATATTCTCCACAATCTATAAAAATACTAATGTTTATTTCTTTGTTTTTAGTTCTGTGACATATTCCATATACATCGTTTAATAAATGGTGTGCCCATGTATGGCTCCTGAGGAAGCGGACATCAAGTGACTGCGAAACATGCAACATGTAGAGTTTATATACACTGCACAATATTTGATGTTTTGTATACATCATTGTTAACCACTTAAGACCCGTACCTTTATGCAGGTAAAGGACCTGGCCAGTTTTTCCGATTCGGCACTGCATCGCTTTAACTGACAATTGCACGGTCGTGCGACGTGGCTCCCAAATAAAATTGGCGTCCTTTTTTTCCCACAAATAGAGATTTGTTTTGGTGGTATTTGATCACCTCTGCGGTCCCTTCCACCCTGCAATAGTATGGAGCCAGGAGGGGGCTATCTTCCCCTCACTCAGCACCATATCACACAGGGAAAAGGATCCGATCGCCTCTTGCCGGCAGCTCCGGTAAGCGGCAGAGGTCACCAGAGTGCGGCGGGAGGGGGGCCTCTCCTGCCACCGATAAAAAGTGATCTTGCAGCGAATCTGCCACCGAGACCACTTTTATCTGAAAACTGACCGCCCGATCAATAAATTGACACCGGGGTTATGGCAGCTAGTTGCTGCCATAACAACGATATTTCACTTCAAACAGCCGTCGTAGAACGACGGCGGGCAGTCGGCAAGTGGTTAATGTATTTATACACACATGCAAGTCTCCTACATGAATCCCTACCTTGCAAATGTCACCCCCTTCAGCTGTAGGAGCCCCGCAAAACTCTGGAATTGGTGGGTGGGTCTCTTTGCCAGGGCTTGTGGTCGGAGTGGTGATCCCACAAGACTCTCCGCCCACCTCTTCCACTCTCCTACTCTTCAGTCACACTGATCATGCTCCGTGAAGAGTAACATCCAGTCAAAACTCAGGAAAGGCACCACATGACTTCAGCATGCCCAATCATGCTGAGTGTCAGGTCACCTGTGGCCAGGTGACAAGTGCACCCTGTAGGGGTCAGAGATGCACCACAGGGAAGTGAACCCTATAGCCGACTACTGCTGGCAGGGAGGAAGCGTAACCCAAGATCACCCAGGGCGCGGAGTCTAAGACCCAGTTTTGTATTCACCAGAGCCCTTGGTGGTAGGGATGGTCTTGGCCGCAACTGGGTCCAGGTCGCGTTCCCGGGATTCCTCAAGTCACACTCCGCAGGGAGAAGGGGGAAGCAGCCAGCAGGACAAACAGTGGTGATGGACAGGCCGAGGTCAGGGCAACAGGCAGACAAGGATAACCGTGGAACATGCAAATAGTCAGGGCCACAGGCAGACAGGGAAGTCGGGGACAAGCCAAAACGGTACACGGAAGATGATCGTAGCACTCTGCAACCAGGAACTAGCAATACACTGCAGACAGGAACTAAGCATAGGAACACTGTTGAACAGCACTGCAGACCTGTAGAGCAAAGGTTAATATAGGCTTCCTGGGATGGACTAGGGTGGAGCCATACAGGAAGAGGAAGTGATAAGAAGGGAAACCAGAACAGGATCTGCCTCTAATGAACACATGGAGATCAGGTAGGCAGACAGACTTGATGCATATTCATGACAGTACCCTCCCTCTTACGAGGCCTCCCCCTTCCCTGCCTGGGTCCGGGTTTAGAGGGAAACTTCAGATGAAAATTCTTCAATAGACGAGGTGCAAAGACCTCTGATGCAGGAACCCAAGACCTCTCCTCAGGACCAAAGCCTTTCCAATGAACAAGGTACTGAAGAGCGCCTCTACAGAGTCGGGAATCCAGAACTTGACTGACCTCATATTCCTGATTCTCCTCAGAGACTGGTGCCGTGGTGGGGAGAGGACGAGAGAACCTATTAAGGACTAAAGGCTTCAGAAGGGAAACATGGAAGGAGTTAGAGATTTTGAGGTTTTTGGGAATCTGAAGTTTGAAACAAACTGGATTCAGCTTAGCCATTATGGTGTATGGACCAATGAATCTTGGAGCAAACTTCAGAGAAGGAACTCGGAGCTTGATGTTTCTGGTGGAGAGCCAGACTTTGTCCCCTGGTTGAAGAGAAGGCGGTTTATGCCTGCGGCGGTCAGCAAAGCCTTTGAATTTGTCGGCAGCTGCCCGGAGGGAATCATGGACGTCGCTCCAGATGGAATTGAATGACTCTTGAGCTGAAGCCAAAGCTGGGATATCCAGAGAACAGGTCATGGGAAGTGGAAGTTGAGGATGTCTTCCATAAACTGAGAAAAAGGGTGTTCTCTGCGAACTGGTATTTACATGATTGTTATGGGAAAATTCCGCCCATGGAAGTAGAGGACCAATCGTCATGATGAGCGGAGACTAAGGTACGAAGAAAAACCTCTAACTCCTAATTAACCCTCTCCGTCTGCCCATTGGATTGAGGATGGTAAGAAGAGGAAAAATCCAAAGCAATATTGAGGGATTTGCAAAAGGCTCTCCAAAAACGAGACATAAATTGAACACCCCTGTCCGAAACAATATGAGAAGGAACCCCATGAAGACGGAAAATCTCTCGAACAAAAATGGGGACCAAGGCAGGAGCAGAAAGCAGACCAGGAAGGGGAACAAAATGTGCCATTTTGGAGAACCGATCGACTACCACCCAAATGACCGTATTACCGTCAGACAGTGGAAGATCGGTGATAAAATCCATGGCAATGTGAGCCCAGGGCTCCTTGGGAATGGGCAAGGGCATGAGGAGACCAGCAGGAGCTTGTGTGGAGGATTTGAACTGAGCACAGACATGACAAGCCTTGACATAGTCTTTAACCTCTGAGCGGAGATTTGGCCACCAATAGTGACGACTAATGAGTAGGAAGGACCGGAGGAAACCAGCATGGCCCGCCACCTTGGAATCATGTCCCCAACGAAGGATCTTGGCTCTTAGCTCAGTGGGGACAAAGGTCTTACCAGGAGGAATTTTTGAGTCCAGGGTGGTAGAATGGGCAACAATGCATGAAGTTGGAATGATCGGCTCAGGTTCAAGAGTGAGATCTTCGTCCAAGGTGTCAAAGGATCTAGAAAGCGCATCAGCCCGACCGTTGCAGGAACCAGGTTTGTATGTAGGTTAGGATGAAGGAAAAAAGCTGGGACAGCCGCACTCCAAAAAAACTCCTCCTTTAATTAAAAATCACAAAATACATGCCACAGCAAAAAACAGCACAACAAAAGAAAAGCTGACGTTTCGCACTATGCCTTAGTGCTTCTTCATAGCTATGAAGAAGCACTAAGGCATAGTGCGAAACGTCAGCTTTTCTTTTGTTGTGCTGTTTTTTGCTGTGGCATGTATTTTGTGATTTTTAATTAAAGGAGGAGTTTTTTTGGAGTGCGGCTGTCCCAGCTTTTTTCCTTCATCCTAACCTGCATTTTGATTGCACTGCCTGCACCCTTGGCTCGGACCACAGGAATCAGATTACCTGGTTCTCTTTGAGCGGTTACCCACTCTCTCAGGTTTGTATGTAATCGTGAAACTGAAACGGGAAAAGAAGAGACTCCACCTGGCCTGTCTGGGGTTCAGACGTTTAGCATTCTGTAAGTACTGTAGATTCTTGTGATCGGTGAAGATCGTTATGGAGTGAGGAGAACCCTCCAAAAGATGACGCCACTCTTCTAGCGCCAATTTAATTGCGAGAAATTCCCGGTCACCGATGGCATAATTTCTCTCTGCCTGAGAATTTTTTTTGGAAAAGAACGCACATGGTTGACGTCTCTTCTCAAAAAGTTGAAGAAGCACCGCTCCCACTCCCACTGAAGAAGCGTCCACTTCAATAAAGAATGCCTCCTAAGGGTTAGGTCTCCTCAAAAGAGGTCCAGAGACGAAGGCCTGTTTCAGATCGTGAAACGCAGAGACAGCTTCGGGAGGCCAGTCTTTGGCATTAGCACCCTTCTTGGTCAAAGCGATAATAGGCGCGGCAATGGAAGAATAATTCCTGATGAACTGCCTATAATAATTTGTGAAACCAAGAAAGCGCTGTGTGGCCTTGAGGCTAGCAGGAAGAGGCCAATTGGTAATGGCTAAGACCTTCCCAGGATCCATACGAAGGCCCAAGCTTGAAACAAAGCATCCTAGAAACAGGACCTCAGAACATTCAAAGGAGCATTTCTCCAGTTTGGCATAGAGATTATTCTCTCTGAGGCGCTGGAGTATAGTGCGAACATGGTTCCTGTGGACACGCAGATTTTCCGAAAAGATTAGAATGTCATCCAGATAGATGACAACAAACTGGTACAGCAGGTCCCTGAAGATTTCGTTGACAAAGTTTTGAAACACGGCTGGGGCATTACATAACCCGAAAGGCATGACCAGATACTCATAATGGCCGTCTCGAGTGTTAAACGCAGTCTTCAACTCATCACCTTCTCGTATTCGAATGAGGTTGTACGCCCCCCTGAGATCCAACTTAGTGAAAATGGAGGCACCCCTCAACCTATCGAACAACTCAGATATCAAGGGTAAGGGGTAACGATTCTTAATAGTAACAGCGTTTAATCCTCGATAATCAATACAGGGTCTCAAGGTACCATCCTTCTTGGCAACAAAAAAGAACCCTGCTCCTGCAGGCGATGACGATTTCCGAATGAAACCTCTGTCAAGGTTTTCTGCGACATACTCAGACATGGCCTGGGTCTCTGGGATGGACAAAGGGTATGTGCGACCCCTGGGCAGAATTGCTCCAGGAACAAGGTCAATGGCACAGTCAAAAGATCTGTGGGGAGGAAGCACCTCGGCTGATTTCTTACAGAACACATCCCGGTAATCGCTGTAAGCAGTGGGAAGATCCGAAGATACTGATGTGGTAGCAACCGGAAGTTCCCCCTTAGGAGTCACCTTGGAAAGACATGACGAGAAACATGAAGGACCCCAAGCCAGAATCTGCCCAGAAGCCCAGTCCACATGGGGAGAGTGGAGCTGTAGCCAAGGAAGGCCCAATACAATGGGAGTGGAGGCTTTAGGTAGGATGAGAAAGGATATCCACTCCTGGTGGAGAATCCCTATCGACATCCTAATGGGTAGTGTCTGGAAGCGAATAGGACCCCCTGGGAGAATAGTGCCATCAATTGCCGAGACTACCAGCGGCGTAGTGAGGGGTAAAAGGGTAAGCTTCATAGAAGAAGCAGTTCTCCAGTCCATAAAGTTGCCGGCAGCCCCGGAATCCAGATATGCAGAGATCGATAGGGGAGAAGTGCCTACATGAAGGGACACCGGAAGGAGCAGACGGGAAGGTGATGTTTCTGGGTCCAATACTCCACCTTCTAAATGTATTAGACCTGAGCGTTTCCCGGGAGAAGCGGGCAGGAGGCACGAAGATGGCCCTTGCCTCCACAATAGAGGCACAAGCCCAGAGTTCTGCGTCTAGCACGTTCTTTGGGTGTTAGTCTGGTCCGGCCCAGCTGCATAGGTTCCTCAGCAGGCAGAGGATGGTCCACGGGACGAAGTGAGGGAAGCACAGACTGACTACGACCTAGGGAGTGCTGGTGTCTTTTCTCGATGGACCTCTCCTGAAAACGAATATCGATCTGATTGCACAGGGAGATGACATCGTCCAGACCGACGGGGATGGTTCTTCCCGCTAATTCGTCCTTCACTCGGTCAGAGAGGCCATGTAAAAAGGTAGCGACCAGGGCCTCATTGTTCCAGCTCAATTCAGCTGAGAGTATACGGAACTGAAGAGCATATTGACCCACTGAATGAGATTCTTGGCGGAGACGTAGCAGAGCACTGGCTGCTGAAGAGGCCCGGGCCGGCTCTTCAAAGATGTTCCGAAAGAGCTTTAGGAAGTTGAACAGGCTGGAAACTACCGGATCATTCCTCTCCCACATAGGGGCAGCCCAGGCTAAAGCTTCACCGGAAAGGAGGAAAATAATATAGGCTACCTTTGCCCGATCAGACAAGAAGTTTTGAGGCTGTAGTTCAAAATGGATGGTGCACTGGCTAAGAAACCCCCTGCAGGCCTTGGAGTCTCCAGAAAAACGGACTGGAGGTGGTAGCTTCAGCGAATGCGACTGGTGCGACGGGCGCAGCCGCTGCCGCTGGTTGTACTTGGGGTTGTAGATTCGGGGCTCCCAACGAGGTCTGAAGCTGATCAAAGCGGGAAGCCAGATCCTGAAGGAAACGCATCACCTGAGCCTGATTAGCTTCATGCGTCTCGAGTCTGTGAACAACGCCCTGTAATGGGTCATCTGCAGGAAGCGGCACGTCGGCCGGGTTCATGGCTGTTCAAACTGTCAGGTCACCTGTGGCCAGGTGACAAGTGCACCCTGTAGGGGTCAGAGATGCACCACAGGGAAGTGAACCCTATAGCCGACTACTGCTGGCAGGGAGGAAGCGTAACCCAAGATCACCCAGGGCGCAGAGTCTAAGACCCAGTTTTGTATTCACCAGAGCCCTTGGTGGTAGGGATGGTCTTGGCCGCAACTGGGTCCAGGTCGCGTTCCCGGGATTCCTCAAGTCACACTCCGCAGGGAGAAGGGGGAAGCAGCCAGCAGGACAAACAGTGGTGATGGACAGGCCGAGGTCAGGGCAACAGGCAGACAAGGATAACCGTGGAACATGCAAATAGTCAGGGGCACAGGCAGACAGGGAAGTCGGGGACAAGCCAAAACGGTACGCGGAAGATAATCGTAGCACTCTGCAACCAGGAACTAGCAATACACTGCAGACAGGAACTAAGCATAGGAACACTGTTGAACAGCACTGCAGACCTGTAGAGCAAAGGTCAATATAGGCTTCCTGGGATGGACTAGGGTGGAGCCATACAGGAAGAGGAAGTGATAAGAAGGGAAACCAGAACAGGATCTGCCTCTAATGAACACATGGAGATCAGGTAGGCAGACAGACTTGATGCATATTCATGATACTGAGGTGTGGAGCAGCCAATCCTGGGAGAGCTGGTGAAGAAAGGAGAAGGGATGTGAAGCTGGAATCGTAAAACACACTCTGCTCTCATGCTCGCTCGTGAGATAAAGAAATTAAATGTCAGGCAGTGGGGGATGTGGCGACTCAAACTTATCTGTGTGTTCTTTTTTATCTTACTAAAAAAAAGACAAGAGGATTGCTCTTCGTTGCAAGACTGGGCACAGATGACTTGACATCCTCTACTGTACCAGGTAGAAGTCTTCATTAAAAAATAAAAAGTTCAGGTTTACATCCACTTAGTTTTTTTTTTAGAAATGACAAAAAACTAACTTATAGTAGCCTAAGTAGGTGCCACACTTTACAAATTACTTTCTATGGTAGTAGCAATTACTATTGTGGTGACACCCACCCGATGATGAGGGTTTTTGGCACTATGACCTTCTATGTGAATTCTTCCAACCAATATTTTTAGTGTGTTCGAAAATGCATTTTCCCATAAAAAAAAAGACTTTTCTTTCAATGTTGCTATTTTTTATTGCAAAAATAAACATAATGAATGAAAAACTAGAAAAAATAAAATAAAAATAACAACTAAAAACAGAAACAAAATCAATAGTACATACAGTATAGCAATTGATCTTATGTACATGATGACACTTTCAGACTGTGATTTTACCAGGGCAGATACATTTTGATAGCCGATTCCACCACCAGCATTTAAGGGCTTATTTTTTTATCTGTGTTCTCTAGATTGTATGGGCCAGATTCACAAAAACGGGCGTACATTTAGGCGGGCGTAGTGCATCACATATGCCATACGCCGGCGTAAATCAGAGTGGCTCCTAGGGTATCCACAAAGAACTTGCTCATATGTGGGCCGGCGTAATGTAAATCTGCCAGCGTAAGCCCGCGTAATTCAAAGTAGGCTTGGAGTGGGCTTGTTGTATGGTGATCTGGTATGACCCCACGTAATTGACGCTTTTTACGAACGGTGCATGCGCCGTCCGTGGACGTATCCCAGTGCGCATGCACAAAATCACGTCGCAAATAGTCAATGCTTTTGACGTGAACGTAACTTATGCAAAGCCCTATTCGCGAATGATTTACGCAAACGACGGAAAATTTTACGCTGTCCCGACGTCCATACCTAACATTGCTTATACCTCATAGAGGCAGGGGTAACGTTACGCCGAAAAAAGCCTTACGTAAATGACGTAAAAAAATGCACCGGGCGGACGTACGTTTGAGAATCGGCGTATCTAGCTAATTTGCATACTCTACGCGGAAATCAACGGAAGCGCCACCTAGCGGCCAGTGTAAATATGCACCTAAGATCCGACGGCGTACTAAGACGTACGTCAGTCGGATCGAGCACACATTCAGTCGTATCTTGTTTTGTGGATACAAAACAAAGATACGACGGGGCATCTTAGAACTTACGCAGCGTATAAATAGATACGCCGGCGTAAGTCCTTTTGTGGATCTGGGCCTATGTGTTTATCTTTTTTAAGTCTATATTCCCTAGGTTGTAAGTAAGTATATTACATCCGTTTGGAAGTCTGACAAGTCACTCAATTTACTGATCACACATACAAACTGTTGCCAACGAGGACAAAATATGAGTGCCCATTTAGCTGGAGCACCTCTGACAGAACAGCCATATTGTTTGATTCTTCAAGAGCAACAGTCTCCATTAAGCATGGCAAGATGCCAATAGCAACAGTCTCCGCCAAGCTTGGCAAGACTCCAAGAGCAAGAATTTCCATTAAGCATTACAAGACTCCAAGTGCACTAGTCTCCACTAAGCAAGGCAAGACTCCAAGAGTATCAGTCTCCACTAAGCATGTAAAGACTCCAAGAGCACCAGCCTCGACCAAGTATGTCAAGACTCCAAGAGTATCACTCTCTACCAAGCATGGCAAGACTCCAAATACACCAGTCTCTACCAAGCACGACAAGACTCCAAGAGCAACAGTCTCCACCAAGTATGGAAAGACTCCAAGAGCACCAGTCTGCACCAAGAATGGCAAGACCCCAAGAGAACCAGCCTGCACCAAGCATGGCAAGACTCCAAGAGCACCACTCTCCACTAAGCATGGCAAGACTCCAGGAGAATCGGCTTTCACCAAGCATGGCAAGACTCCAAGAGCACCAGTCTCCACTAAGCATGGCAAGGCTCAAAGAGCACCAGTCCCCATTAACCGCTTGCCGACCAGCCGCCATGATTATACTGCGGCAGGTTGGCACGGCTGCACCATAGCTCTACTTTGGTCACTTTAAGAGCAATAGCAGATGCGCACACACTACCAGAGCCGATGTGCGTGGTCGGTGGCCAGGATGTCTGCCAGCCACCTGCAATTGCTCCACAGAGAGCCAGAACAGGGATCTGTCAATGTAAACAGACAGATCCTCATTGTGACAGGGGAGTAGAGAGAGATCGTCTGTTCCTAGTGATCAGGAACAGCAATCTCTCTCCTCCTCCAGGCAGTACACACCCGCAGTTAGAAGCACCTCCCTAGGGAACACTTAACCCCTTGATCGCCCCTAGTGTTAACCTCTGCCTTGCCAGTGACATTTATACAGTAATCAGTGGCTATTTTGAGCTCTGATCGCTGTATAAACGTCACTGGTCCCAAAGTGGCAAAAGTGGCCGCCGCAATGTCACAGTCCCTTTTTTTTACCCAAAATATGTAGAAGAATACATATTAGCCTAAACTGATGAATCATTTTTTATTTTGGATATTTTTTATAGCAAAAAGTTAAAAAAAATATTGCTTTTTTTAAAATTGTCTGGCTTTTTTTGTTTATAGAGCAAAAAAAACCCCCGCAGAGGTGAACAAATACCACCAAAAGAAAACTCTATTTGTGGGAAAAAAGGACATCAATTTCATTTGTGTATGATGTTGCATGACCACGCAATTGTCAGTTAAAGCGGCGCAGTGCTGTATCGCAAAAAAGTGGCATGGTCATTAAGGGTGTAAATCCTTCCAGGGCTAAAGTGGTTAAACATGGCAAGACTCCAGGAGAACCAGTTTTCACCAAACATGGCAAGACTCCATTGGGGGGGGGGGGGAGAGAAAAATAGGGGTCAGATTTTGATTGATAGATTGCTGAATACTAGCAGCCTTGGAAAGGGGGAGGGAGGGGGCCAGTAGAGCTGTAGGGGATGAGGGTGGGGGAGCAGCAGAAAGGAGAGGAATATGGCTAGGAGGGGAGCTGGGGCGCAGCATATAGGGCAGTGGTTGTCAACCTTCCTAGTGAAATTAACCCTTGATAACATTTCCCAAGTTGTGAGGACCGGGAAACCTAACAGTAAAACAACTTTCTTATCGTGGGTTGTCAGCACCCAAGGCAAGACAAGAAATTTGCACCCCTAACCCATGGAAATTTTGCGCTTCCTGAGTCCCTTCCACTTGTGAAGTATTAAAACCCCTTTTTTCTCCTTTCTTTCCCTTTTATCTCTGTATCCTAATTTCTTGTTTTTTTCCCCCATCCCAGACTCTAGGGCCCAGATTAACAGACACTGGCGCATATTTATGCCGCCGTAGCGTATCTCCTTTATGCTACGCCGACGCAGCGCAGAGAGGCAAGCACTGAATTCACAAAGCCAGTGCTTCCAAAACTGGGTTTCCAAGGCGCAAGTCGGCGTAAGTGGAAGTGGACGTGAGCAATGCTAATGAGGCGTGACCCCATGCAAATGATGGGCCGAGCGCCAGACAGATACGTAATCGCCAACTGCGCATGCGCCATCCCGTGGACGCATCTCAGTGCGCATGCTCACAATCACGTCGGAACAACTGCCTAAGATACGTCGGATCACTGCCTACGGCGTGAACGAAACCTACGCCTAGTCATATTCACGTCCTACGTAAACTACGTCTACGTGTTCCCTGGTGCAGCCTTCTGCATGGATGCTGCCGAGTTAAACCTCCTTTATGGGGCTTAACTTTACACCGGATGTATGACTTTACGCGCACTGCGTCGGACGGACGTACATTCGTGAATTGGCGTATCTCCCTAATTTGCATGTGTGAATAGAAAATCAATGGGAGCGCCAAATACGTCCAGCGTAAATATGCGCCCACTCTACGCCGGCGTAGGCAAGTTACGTTGGTCGGATGAAGCCTATTTTCAGGCGTATCTTAGTTTTGTGGGCACGGCACACAGATACGACGGCGCATATTTGCACTTACGCGGCGTATCTCGAGATACGTCAGCGCAAGTGCTTTGTGAATCCGGGCCAATCTGTCTTTATTGTTCGGGGTGGGGTGGGGGAATGGGATGAGTGGCAGTGCTGGGAGGAGTTCTGATCAGCCAACTTAGGTGCTCTTGATAAAGGTCATCTGCTGATCTGAGAACTGTAGTGGGGACTTTTTATGGCAACTCTTACCACAGCTAGTGTTACTCACTGTGTCCCCGACTTTTTGGTATCTCATAGCAGTGACACCTCTACCAAAATCAGGAGATGGGATCTCCTCCAGCTCTTCCCACTTCACATTCCTCACCAGTCAGCTGACCTCTAATTTCTTCCCCCAAGCCATGTCGTTTACTGAATGGGCGACTGCAAAGAGGCCGAGTGAGTAGCCGCAGGCTACAGAGACAGCCCTGCTGGGTGGCTGTAAAAAGGCTGGGAGAGCGGTGTGGGCTTAAAGTGGAGTTTCCATCCCAAAATTTTTTTTCATTATTGTGCTCATTAGACCTAAAAAGGTAAAAAAAAATAAAAACAATTTTTTTTTACTCATCTGGAAATGCCTGTTGCTATGCGGTCCCACAAAATCTGCCTTTTAAACCACCTAGGATTCTGACATAATCTCCCTCTAATGCTCCTGGGAAATGTGTGTCATCATTTCCCAGGATGCAGTGCGCTGTCCAATTATCACTCCCCATCCAAGACTTCCAGGAAGTAAGTGCCTGTAGGCTTCACAATTCCCACAAGCATAATGACAACGGTGTAGATATAGTTTTATAAACTATCTTTTTTGAATATCTATGCGGATCGGCGGCGGATTGTAAAATAGTAAGTGACCGGATTTATATTATAAAAACGCAGGATGAAAGGACATACATTTAAAAAATGCTAATTGTGGTTGGAACTCCTCTTTAAGGAACAGTCCAGGATTTGGTGACCCCTGACAAATCATCATTCGACCCCCAGTTTGAGAACCACTGATATAGGGAGAATAATTTTTCTCCTTCAACCACTGAATTCCTGCAGGAGGGAGAAGAGGAGAAGCAGGCATTCAGTGGCTGCAGGAGGAAAATCGAGGGCATCAGTTCTTCTATATGCCGCCCCCAACACCCCTCCTATCCAAGTGTACATGGGAGCATATAAAGCAAAGAAAAATTGTGCATACCATATGTGAAAAAATATTAAAGAAAAAGCTGCGACTCAAAAATGCTATACAACATCAAAAATACATAAGAAAAGAAGAGGAGTCGCGCTATGTGAAACAGGACAAAAAATGCTTATTATCCAATAAAGTGACATGGACACAATACAAAGTGAATATCCAATCAGCATAAATGAATATCAAAGATATACACAAAATGTATATTAATTGAAAAAATTTAAAAATGAAAAATAATAAAGCAAAGTCCAATAATAGACAAAGGTAAGGATAGTGAGCCCACAAGTGAAAAATGGATCCACACACGGTGCAGTTGATGATGAACAAGAGCCTCCACCACCATCAAACACTGACCCTTACCAGAGCCAAAAATCTCAAGGAGATCAAACACAGCAAAAATACAAGAGTGACATCCAGCATCCACAGTAGAGGTGTAGTTTTAAACATCCGTCTAGTATGATCAGCCAGGTATTCGCCAGTATCCCAATCAAACACAGGGTAAAGGTACTGGTCTGATGGAGCGCTCCTTTCTGCGGACTACAATGGGATGCCGGGCTCGGGATGGGCGCTTAGTGATCGGGATAGCGGCGGATTGAAGGCGACTCAGCTCCGGCTTCGCCTCTCTCCTCCGACTTTCTCGCTGTGTATTTTCTCCTCTGATCTTGAGCATCATGGACCCCCTGGAGCATGGGGCCAGGTTGCATTTGTGACCCCTGTATGGAAATAATTAATCAAACAACAAATAATAACAACAACTTAAGAAGAATGCAAACATTCATTCTAAATTTGATCAAATGATTGTGGTCAAACACCACAAAACGGCTTCATCAAAGTTGATAATGGAACTCAATATCCAACTTGGAGACCCACAAAACTAGTCCACAGGAAACGTCAAAAAGCCAACATTCACCCCCTCCATAATTCTCCTCATCTTGAATGTCCTTTAACAGCACAATATTCTTTCACGCCATTCACTGATGTCTTTAAAGCTTTATGAATGTCTTGATTCCTTAAAGTGTAAATGATGGGGTTTAACATGGGAAGCACCAAATAGTATATAAATGAGAGTCCGCTATCAACACTTTGATTGAATATCAAAGTCAGTGTCAGTGCATATGAAGCAAATGGTATTCCGAAATATAAAGAGACCACCAGGAGATGGGAGCTGCAGGTGGAGAAGGCCTTTCGTCTCCCGGCTGATGACTTTATCCTGAGGATGGAGATGATGATCAGTATGTAGGACAAGACAATAAACCCAAAAGGTAGATTGAGCAAATAACTTATCACCCAGCCGTATATGTAAAGTGGTCTTGTGTTTGATATAACACACACGTGAGTAGAGAATGCCGTGTATTCACAAAAAAAATAATAGATGATAACAGGGGCACAAAATTTTAGAAACATAAAGAAGTAAAAACAAACGGCTACAACTGCAGCTGAAAACAGCCAAAAGCCGATGATGAGATACAGGCACAGTCCATTGTGCATGAGAGCAGCATATCTCAATGGGTGACATATCGCCAAATATCGGTCATAGGACATCAGAGTCAGCAGAAAAGTCTCAAAGACTAAAACAGCATTCACTACATTTATCTGGATAACGCAATCAACATAAGGAACAACGCTTCTTCCCCATAGGATGTTTTGCAGCACCGAAGGATCAATGCCCGTGGTTCCAACAAATTCACAAAAAAGTAAATTGCTGATCAGGATGTACATGGGGGTGTGGAGATGAGGACTTTTCCATATTAGAGAGATGATCAGGACGTTCTCAATGCAGGTAACAATGTAGATAATCAATAAGAGAAGGAAAAGTGGAATTCTGTATTCATTAAATCCATCAAACCCAACAACCAGGACGTCTACGACAATTGTTTCATTCCTTTGACGTAACACCTGTGAAAAAGTGATGGTTAATATTTTAGCACCCAGTACGATATGTAAACCTAGTGTATCTGAACCTAAAAACACAAATGTGATATATAGCAGCTTACTAGCCCTTATGCCGCGGTCACGTCACCTGTGGCCAGGTGACACGTGCACCCCGTTGGGGTCAGGGATGCACCTCAGGGTAGTGAACCCTATAGCCGACTGCTGCTAGCAGAGAGGAAGCGTGAACCCAAGATCACCCAGGGCGCGGAGTCTAAGACCCAGCTTTGTGTTCACCAGAGCCTCTAGTGGTGAGGATGGCCTTTGCCGCAGCTGGATCCAGGATGCGACCCCTGGGATCCCCTAGGTCACACTCCGCAGAGAGAGAGGGGAAGCAGCAAGCAGGACAAACTGAAGTGATGGGTAAGCCAAGGTCAGGGCAACAGGCAGTCAGGGTAACCGAGGGACAGGCAAAAGGTCAAGGGCACAGGCAAACAGGAGAAGTCAGGGACGAGCCAAAAATGGTACACAGGGAGGTAATCGTAGCACACTGCAGACAGGAACTTAAGCAAACAACACTGTTGAACAGCACTGCAGGCCTGTAGTGCAACAGTTAATATAGACTTCCTGGGATGGCCTGGGTGGGGCCATACAGGAAGCAGAGGAGATAAGAAGGTAACCAGAACAGAGTCATGCCTCTTAATGGACAGATGGAAACAGGTAAGCTGCCAGACTATTGCATATCCATGACAGCCACGTACACGGGATCGGACATTCCAACAACAAAACCGTGGATTTTTTTCCAACGGAATGTTGGCTCAAACTTGTCTTGCATACACACAGTCACACAAATGTTGTCGGAAATTCCGAACGCCAAGAACGCGTTCACGTACAACACGTACGATGGCACTATTAAAGGGAAGTTCAATACCAGTCATGAACGCCAGTCAAAACTCCCGTTACTAAATAAAATGGTTAGCTTACAGGCCTGTTTACACCTGCTTTTGCTTTGCTTTAAAAATGATACCCCATGTAGGTTTAGTTGTACTTTAAAGCATCTTCAAAGCCTCCATAGAAGTCTATGGCAAAGTTCTCTTGAAGCCTCACCAAACCTCATTGAAGCCCCACCAAAGGCTCATTAAAGCTTTACCAAGGCCTCATCAAATCCCCACCAAAGCACCAAGCAAAAGCAAGGTGTAAACAGGACTGTAAACAAACCATTGTATTTAGTTTAGTGACAAAAGTTTTCACTGGCATTCAAAGAGCTTTACTAAAGGGTGTCCAAAGCCTTGTTTTGAGGCAAGGGTAAACTAGCCCTAAGTGTACTCAATCCATACTGCACTCTATAGCACACTTCTACCAAACCTATACAAATCTTTGCCGTATCGGAACCACATCCAACATGCACTTGTGCTGAGATTTTACCATACCTATACTGCACTGATACTGCATGCAGGTTAATGGAGATTGTCTTTAACCCATTGACGCAGAGCGCATGCAAATGAGCAGCCTCTCATTGGCCAGGCCGTGGTGATGAGTGGCAGCACATTTGCTTGCAATAGCACCAATAGAGCTGTTGTGAGAGCGCGCTCCCAGTTTCCTGCAGAAAAAAGGTGCATTCAGCATTTTAAAAATACAGTTGCCTTAAAATCCATTCTGCTTTTGCACCATGCTACTTACCTGCAGTTCTTGCACAAACAAACGCTCTGTGTTTTTAAAAGCGTGGCCTAAACGTCTAAAAATGCAGCAAGTTTGACAGTGCGGTAACTGCAGATAAGTCACAGCAGACAGCAGAATGGACAGACAGTGCTGTATTTCAGTGCTTGATGGGCATAGGCATGCCGTGTGCGCAGCCTATTACATGAGGCATGCGCTTTTCTTTGCAGGAAACGCAGGCATGGCGGCCCATTCAAATGAATGGGCTGCTGTGCCTGCGCAAATGTGGGCTGCCAAAACACATACATGTGAACCAGCCAGGCCCAAAATAAGCCCATCAAGCAGTTAAATATAGACAGTAATGCCATGTGCTCTGAGGCCTCACTCAGCCTGGACTGCAGGTCTGGTCTGTGATTTAAAGAGTTCCTCTATTTTACACATGGCATGGGGTCCCATGGTGCTAAAGCAGAATGGACAGACAGTGCTGTGATCCCATGCCATGCCATGTGTAAAATAGAGGAACTTTTTAAAACACTGACCAGACCTGCAGTGAAACTTTAAATATTATCAAGACTTTGGGCACACTCTACAGAAAACTTCTATTTGCATAATACATTATCAAACATTGACATACCTTGAGGAGCAGGACATGAAGAAGTCAGCCTTTTGTAGATCAAACTGGGGATGTTATAAAATCACATTCTAATTCACTTTTATATACAAGCAGCACCCAGTGGCAGGAAGGGAGAAGTGCACATCTAACGGGAAGCCAGGGGTGCTGTACATTTTAAAACACTGGGAAGGGACACTGGCTGCGTGCCGCTGATGATTTTCATCGCTGATTTGTGGGCAGCACAGGGGCTTAACGGGCGGCTCTGCTTTGGGCCCCCAACAGTGACAGGGCCCTGGGCAGCTGCCCCTGTTTGCCCTATGGTAAAGACGGCCCTGGGCCCAACGCCGGCTGAAAATTTTGATATCAGGATCATGGCTTCAGCTGCAACCTGTTCATGTGTGTTCTTTGAATAAATTGCTGAAACAAAATTCCTAGTGATAATGCATGTACATCAAAGGTAATGTATAGCACAACGTGCAGCAGTTAGCGGTACACAGCGTGCGGTTATATTGGCAGCAGTCAGTGGACGTCAGTGGAAAAGGACACGCGGGAAGAATTCTGTGTTATTATATTGGCAGCAGTCAGTGAAGAAGTCAATCGGTACAGTGGCAGATAGTGGAGAGGAATGTTGTCTGAACTGTTACATTGGAAGCAGTCAGTAGAGAAGTAGGGTGTGTGTGCTGTTACATTAGAGAAAAGAAAGGAGGGCGCACCGACCTAGTGTGATACCGTATAAAAGGGTTTTATTAAATGTATTAAAACAATGGTTATCCTCACAAAATGAGTTGTAAAACGCGCTTTGACAAACAGTACAGATGGTACGCAGCAACGCCAGAAGAACACGGTGACAACACGGATCAAGTAGTATCTGGCCGGTGGTATGGCTGACGCATTTCAGGGGCGTACCCCTTTCCTCAGAGCCTTGGTGGTCTGTAGTTGTGGTCTGTAGCAACTTCTTGTTTCTGAGCATGCGCAGGTTTTTAACCGATGGTTTTGCATACTAACGATCGGTTTTCACCTATTGGTTACCAATCCATCGGTTACATTTTGAAGCAAGTTTGCTTTTTTTTAACCTATGGTTAAATAACCTATGGGGCCCACACACGATCGGTTTTGACCGATGAAAACGGTCCTTCAGACCGTTGTCCTCTGGTGAACCTATTGTGTGTACGAGGCCTAAGATATTAAGTAATCACTCACTAACTACACTGCCCAGTACCCATTCGAAAGAACGATACAAGTACACAAATTTACGAACAGACAAAGAAACGGATTTACAAAACACACAAATGAAAATACGAACAGACGAATGAAAATACAAACAGACAAAGGATTTAAAATACGGAATGCAAATCGTTCGTTATAGATGTAATTTTCGTTCTTTTGCTTTTTCGGTGTTTCGTATTTTAGTAAGATCGTCCAATCGTACGTTCGTATTTTCGTTTGTTTGTTATTTTGCTTATTCGTAATTCCGTAATTTTCGTATTTTGGTTCTTTCAGCTTTTCGGATGTTCGAATTGATCCGAATGTACGAATACTAACAAATTCCTATGAAAATCCATATGTTACGAACAGGAACGCACATGTCTACTGTGTGTGTCGTTACATTGAAAGCAGTCAGTGGAGGAGTGAAATAGTACAGTGGCAGGTATTGAAGAAGAACGCTGTTTGATCCATTGCAATGGCAGTACAGTGGTAGTTAGGGGAGAAGAATGTAGTGCTAGCCATTAAATTGACAGTTCAGTGGTAGTTAGTACAGAAGAATGCTGTGTCAGCCATTACATTGGCAGTTAATGAAGAATAATGTTGTGTGTGCCATTACATTGACAATACAATGGCAGTTAATGTAATGGCTCACACATCATTATTTTCCACTGAGTGAGTGAGAGAGAATCTTATATAGCGCAACACATGCAAACTGAATCGCCTCTGGGCGCTTAGTATCCAATTCACCTACTGTACACAGGGCCGGATTTGCTAATGTGCGGCACTTTTTTTTATTTTTATTTATTTGTAGCTTGTCGCTTACTTTTTTAAATTTTTGTGTGATAGCAATTGGAGGTGACAGGTTCTCTTTATTGACCCTGTCACCTCCAAAACAGGAGTCCTAGCACTGTGCTAGAACTCCTGTCACAGCTGAGATGGGAAAAGCACATCTCTCCCCTCTCACTGTGTATATCGGCAGCAGGGGCAGGAGACAGACTCGGTGACCGGGGGGAGGACAGAGTCCTGAAGACAGAGCCAGCAGAGAGAGGTATGTGGGGTGGGGGGGAGAGGGGAGGACGGATGGGAGCACATATTTTACAAGTGATTTTGGCGACATCGACATCGTTAACGAGCGAGCGGATTCCCCCATAACTTATTGCCCTTAACTGTATGTTCCGGGCGTCGGGGGACACCATGCCACTGCCGCCCCTTGGAGCCCTGCCACCCCAAGGCCTGGCCTCAGTGGCCTTGTGGGAAATCCGGGCCTGACTGTGCATTTGCCTTCAGAAGAGATGGGTTTTGAGTTTTTTTCTGAAGGCCAGGTGATTCACCTCCATTCGGATGCTGGTTGATAAAACGTTCCATAGTCTAGGTGCTTGGACTGCAAATCTTCGTTCTCCTTTGGCCTTGTATCTGGCTTTGGGTATCTGGAGTAGATTTTGGTCGGTGGATCGCAGAACGCGATTGGGGTTGTGACATTTTAATTTTTCGCATAGATATTGGGGGGCGTTTCCTAGAACACACTTATGCATCAGACAGAGTGCCTTAAAGGTAATTCTGTCTTTTACTGGCAACCAATGAAGGTATCTCAGTGAAGGTGAGATTGATCACCATGTTTTTTTCCCAGTCACGAGTCGAGCGGCCGTATTTTGAACGACTTGCAGACAAGTGATTTGGTATTTGGGGAGTCCGAGATAGAGGGCATTTGCATAGTCGAGTCTGGAGTTGATTATTGTTCCCACCACGACTGCTATGTCCTCTTTCGGGATAAAGGGAGTGAGTCTGCGTAGCAGGCGCAACAGATGGTGGGATCCGCTGACTACTGACCCTATTTGTGCAACCATTGTCATGTGGGTGTCAAAAATGACTCAGAGACTTTTGACTTTGGTTTTAGGGGTGATGGTTTGTCCCAGAATGGGCGGGGGTGTCCATGTCGGTGCGGGAAGTCTCTTTCGATTGGCGTGAAACAGGAGAAGTTCTGTTTTAGAGCCGTTGAGTTTAAGGTAACTCTCCTTCATCCAATTTTCTATCAAAGTAAGGCATTTCTCTAGTCCAAGATAATGATCCTTATTGTTGCAGATGCGAAAATATAGTTGCGTGTCCTCCGCGTAGGAGTGGTAGAGTAAGTTCTGGTTACTGATGATTTCAAAAAGAGGGCAGAGATAAATATTGAATAGTACGGGTGACTAGGGGGATCCCTGAGTGACTCTGCATGACATTGCACGTTTTTCAGAAGTGAAAGGCCCCAGTTTCACTATTTGTGATCGCTTTTCCAAGGAGGAGGAGAACCAGAGTAAATCCGAGCCCGCGACTCTAGCTACTTCAGCTAGGCGAGCCAGTAATAATTTGTGGTCTACTGTATCAAATGCTGCTAACTGCCATTGTACTGTCAATGTAATGGCTTACATAACATTCTTCTCCACTAAATGCCACTGTATTACCTTGCATAACATTCTTCTCTACTAACTGCCACTGTACTGTCAATGTAATGGCTTACATAACATTCTTCTCCACTAAATGCCACTGTATTATCTCACATAACATTCTTCTCTACTAACTGCCATTGTACTGTCAATGTAATGGCTCACAGATCATTATTTTCCACTGACAGTACAATGGCAGTTAGTAGAGAAGAATGTTATGTAAGGTAATACAGTGGCGTTAAGTGGAGAAGAATGTTACGTAAGCCATTACATTGACAGTACAGTGGCAGTTACGGGGAGAAGAATGCTGTGTGAACCATTAGAATGACAGTACAATGGCAGTTAGTGGAGAAGAATGTTGTGTTAGCCATTAAGTTGTCAGTACAGTGGTAGTTAGTGAAGAAGAATGGTGTGTAAGCCATTACATTGACAGTACAATGGCAGTTAGTGGAGAAGAATGTTATGTAAGCCATTACATTGACAGTACAATGGCAGTTAGTGGAGAAGAATGTTATGTAAGCCATTACATTGGCAGTACAGTGGCAGTTAGCGGAGAAGAATGTTGTGTCAGCCATTACATTGGCAATGCAGTGGCAGTTATGCCGCAAACACACGATCTGAATTTCCGATGGAAAAAGTCCGACTGACTTTTTCCATCGGAAATTCCGACCGTGTGTATGCCCCATCGGAGAAATTCCATCGGAAATTTAAATATAGAATATGTTCTATTTTACTCCGAGGGAATTCTGTCGGAATTCCGATGTGCTTTTGGCCAGGCAAAAGCCTGAACATGTGTACGTGGCATTGGTGGAGAATGTTATGTAAGCCATTACATTGACAGTACAGTGATAGTTAGCAGAGAGGAGTGATAAGGCATTACATTGGTGGGCAGGACAGTACAATGGCAGTCAGTAGAGAAGTATGCTGTGTGTTACATCGGCGGCAGTCAGCAAATAACATTTTTTTTTTTTACCATGGCAGTTAGTGGAGAAGAATGTTGTGTGTGTTGTTACATTGACAGCAATCAGTAGAGAAGAGTGCTTTGTGCACTGTTATGTTGGCAGTAGTTGGTGGAGCAGTGAACAGGTACAGTGGCGGTCATTGGAGAAGAATGTCATGTTTTCTGTTAGATTGGCAGTCCGGGGTGGCCTAGAAATCAAGTGTAAAGCCACGTACACATGATCGGTCCATCTGATGAGAACGGACCGATGGACCGTTTTCATCGGTTAACCAATGAAGCCGACTGATGGTCCGTCGCGCGCACACACCATCAGTTAAAAAACCAATCGTGTCAGAAAGCGGTGACGTAAAACACAATGATGTGCTGAGAAAATGAAGTTCCATGCTTCCAAGCATGCGTCGACTTGATTCTGACCATGCATGGATTTTTAACCAATGGTCGTGCCTACTAACGATCGTTTTTGTCCTATCGGTTAGGAATCCATCGGTTAAATTTAAAACAAGTTGGCTTTTTTTTTAACCGATGGTTAAATAACCTATGGGGCCCACACACGATCGGTTTGGACCGATGAAAACGGTCCATCAGACCGTTGTCCTCTGTTTAACCTATCGTGTGTACGAGGCCTAAGGGTAGTATAGTGAAGAATGTTGTGTGTGCTGTTACATTGGTAGCGATCAGTACAGAAACATGCTGTGTGTTCTGTTACATTGGCAGCAGTATCTGAAGAAGTGACTCAGCACAGTTGCCATCAGTGGAGAAGAATGTTGTGCCGTTACATTGGTTGCAGTCAGGAAAGATGTGACTTATTACTATGACAGTCAATGGAGAAGAATGCTGTGAGTGATGTTACATTGGTGAAGGTCAGTAGAGAAATGTGCTGTGTGTGATGTTACATTGGCAGAGCAATGAACAGGAACAATGGTGGTCAATGGAGAAGAATGCTGTGAGTGATGTTACATTGGTGGAGGTCAGTAGAGAAATGTGCTGTGTGTGATGTTACATTGGTGGTGGTCAGTAGAGAAATGTGCTGTGTGTGATGTTACATTGGCAGAGCAATGAACAGGAACAATGGTGGTCGATGGAGAAGAATGCTGTGTGTGCCGTTACATTAGCAGTCAGAGTCAGTCTAGAGCTGGGCTGCTATTACTGACAGCAGAGTGGAGAGCACAATACATAGATATTATAACAATCACCGACATCATATATTACAATATCCATAATATATATACACATCAGTACTGGTATTGTTATTTCTCCCATTACATAGAGCAGTTTTGATCTTTCAGAAGCTGTGTGTAAAATGCACCCTTCATACAGTGACATTATCAGAGTACTTACTGTACCTTGGCACTGTTCTCCTCACTATTTATCCTGGGAATATAAAGATTTGTATTATAATGATCATCTTCCTGAGTATGTTGGAGTCCTCCATGTATGCCCATACTCCGGAGAGGTTCAGCTGAGCGTTCCGTCTGATGACTTCTCACCTTTTATATACTCTTCTCATCAATTACTTTGGTGGCGATCAATCCCAGTGGGGGGGCCAATCATTTCCCAAAGGTAATCATTAGTTTAATTTTCAATACAGGAAAAAAACAACCTTGCCGTAAGTAAAAAAACAAACAAAAAACAAACAAACATCTGATTTGATGATAAAAATAAAGCAAGCTATCTAAGAACAAAGAAAAGAAATGGGTAAAATGTTTTGGAAGATTATAATCTCCTATATATTTCTGCAATTATTAATTATCCAGGCAAAATAAAAATGTTCCCAAAAGTTTATGCTTTCAGTAATCTTATACTGTACTGTAAATATTTGAATCTCCCCTTCTTTAGGTGTTCATCCATCCAGTGTGGCCTCATGTCCCATGTTGGTCTGACCTGAGAGTAGGAATGATTTTCTAAACATCCCTCTTGATAATGTTGGCCATGTAATTTTGGTTTGCAGTGATGGATTTCTGTGGTTTCTAGAGTCAACTTTGTAAAGGTTGCCAATTTTGGCCTGACATTAGGTAGATAGAGTAAACTCCTGCGCTGTCTGAAAGGTGAAAGGAGGGGGACAGACTAAAAATACTGCTGCAAATATAAAAGTCTACCTCGATAGACTAAAGTGAAACAGAAAGATTAAATTGCAATACTTGCGCTGTAAGGTGTGGGACAGGGAGTATGTAATGGACAGTAATATTTATGAGTGACTGGTGAAAATATTATTTAGTGAGAACAATATTATAAAACATATAACAGTGAGACCAATACAAGGACAGTCCTTAATGAACAAGTCTGCACTCTAAGAAGGTCCAGATCCAGTGCAGTCCTGCCGTGCATTAATGTGCTCCAAACGGAGATAAATCCTAATCTCCAGCGGTGCAGGTATTGTGTAAAAATAAAAATGCAATCAAAAAATGAAAATACGAAAAGTACACGGAAAACAGTCCTGAAGGAAATATATATGAGACCCTTAGATCCGTAATATAGGTGAAAATAGGATAGTTGAGCCAACACCAAAGTTATATGTAAACACCTTTGGTGAACCCAGCTGCTCACCTCGAGTTGACCACAATATGTCCAGGTCAAACTGGTCTAGATGGTTACAATCCACAAATAACACATGTAAATCTCCATCCGATGTTTAACATGAAAAAACAAAGTAAAAAGACAAAAAGAGGCTGATGGTGAAATACCGTCACAAAAAAGATATTAGCAAATGGGATCTTGGCGAATGGGAATGCACTCACATGTGAGTGAGAGATCTCAGACTCATATCCACGAGTACCGCACTCGTCGGTCCCTCTATCTTTCCTCTGCTTCTTTCCACTAATTCTCAGGGTTCAGATGCTGGCTGTTTTGGTCTCCCCAGGGTTTCTCAGTGTGTGACACTGTCTCAGCTGCTGTGGGCTTATGGTAACTCCTATCCCTCTCTCATTAGCTCAGATGGAGCGCTCAGGTGGCGTTTGCAATGTGAAAAGGGGTGAAAGAAACATACCCATAGTATAGCCCAGTCAGCAATGTAAACCGATTTTATTAAAAGCAACAGTTAAAACTCACATATCAATGCGGGAACTCTGCAACAATCCTTACGAGCGGCGAACTCGTATGTCCGTTCGTCAGATGTTGTGGTGTGTCCTGCCTACCAATCCCGACGCGTATCGTCACGATCACGTGACTTCATCAGGGGATGATGTAGGGGACACATAGACAGACATTTATAGTCTGTGTTAATGAGCACCCGGCGGCCATTTTGTCGGAGCTCATAGAGAATGACTACGCTGCCTGTGTTCTAATCGCGCCGTGCTGTGTAGTGCAAGCCGCGCCCGTGGACAAATCAGAGAACGGGGGTACAGATCATGCAAAACGCACAAAAGGCGTCTCATGCGATCGGACCAGCAATGGAATGTCACGATGGACAAACCAATATAGGGAAATATAAAAGAACATAAAAGCACAGAGGAGGGGCTGAGGCTATAAAAGCGACATATCCTGATACTGTGTGGGGCCGTGGTAAAAACAGTGAAACATATTGAAAAATATATATATATGGCCCAAGTCTATATTCTATTAATATACAAAAAGGAGTATATAAGGGGATATTAGAGCTAATTAGAAGGGAAAAGGTGGTGGGTAAAGCAAAGGGAGGGGCGGAAGGGAATGGGGATGTAGAGAATATCTCCCTAAGTGAAACATCTTCAAAAATACATATGTGCCAGATAGCCAGCTTAGAGAAAGGTGACCATAATAATGTCAAGTGTAAATATACTCAGACATGAGGGTATGTCAAGGGGTGTCGGGCGTATCGATTCTAGCTTTATGTGATGTGAGGTATGTATTCATGTAGCACAAATGCTGCATGGATACGGGTGATACAGTGACAGTGCGACTCAGTTAGATTTATGATATTCTACTCTTTCTCAGAATTGAGAAAGGGGCAAGAACTGCATGTGCAGTCAGCGACTAAGCTCACAGCGGGGGGCCTAGCTAGGGGGACCTAGTGGCGTGATAGGGAAGTGAAAAGAGATGGGGCATGTGGAATTCATGTGCCAGTGGGTAAATGGCCATACATATGAATAATGAAGCAACATTCACTGGTTGTATGGTAATGGTAACTCTGTTACATAGGCCAATATTTAAACAAATTATATGATATAATTTTTAAAAATAAATTAAAAATTAAAAATTAGTTTGGAAGACATGGAAGCTATAAGGGGGACATCCTCAGATAACAGAAGAAAAGAGACCGTATCGAAAAAATGGGGCATGATGTACCACAACATATGACGTACAGCCAAATGTCATCTGTAACATATATAGTAAGAGAGACCATCTGCAAAGTAAAACTAAAAGTCACTGAGAAAACAATTGAGGTCAAATTCTATATTTAAACCTTTGGGTGCAAAAGTGTCCATGGAGAATATGTACTTCGACTCTATTTGGCTCAGTGTTCTGACTTTGTGGCCGCCACGCCAAGGCCGGGAGTAGGGCACTATCCCCCAAAACCTTAAGTGTGTAGGATCTTTCTGATGTACTTCGGCGAAATGGCGGGATACACTGTGTTTTGGGAAACCGCTTTCAATATTTTTAACGTGCTCTTTAATGCGGATTCTCAAGAGCCTTTTGGTGCGCCCAATGTATTGGAGGCCGCAGCTGCACTCCAAACAGTAGACTGCACCTTCAGTGTGGCACCCAATGAATTCTTTGACCTCATATTGACTCCCATTACTATTGGACTGAAACTTGGTTACTTTCAGGTTGGGTATACGGGTATGAGTGCATGAATAGCATCTCTTACAGGGATAAAACCCTTTTCCCGTGAAGAAGGAGAATGCTTTTTTCGGGGGTCAATCACATTTTTGACCAGTTGGTCGCGCAAAGTAGGCGCACGTGTGTATATAAACCTTGGTTTATTGGGCAATATCTCCTTTAGACCCGAATCTGATTTTAGAATATGCCAGTGGCGTAGAATGATCTTCTCTATTTTTTTATGCTGTACATTAAACTCTAAAATAATGGGAACCTGGTCTTTCCTGCTAGCAGGCCTACGGGTTTCGAGAAGTTGACTTCTTTGTAACTCAGTTACTTCTCTTATTTTGTCTTGGATAAATGTTCCTTCATATCCCTTCTCTATAAACCTATCGCCTATTTTGTTGGCCTGGGTCTGAAATTCCTCAATGGTCGTGCAGTTCCGCCTTAGCCGTACCAGCTGCCCTTTGGGTATGTTAAACAGCCAATTCTTGTGGTGGCAGCTGGTGATGGGGAGGTAGCTATTACGGTCAACGTTTTTAAAAAATGTTCTCGTGCTGAACGTATTGTTCGTCCGGCTGATTTCCAAGTCTAAGAATGGTATCACTTTCTCTTCGATTTGCCAAGTCAGAACAATATTGACATAGTTGTCGTTTAGTTTCTCAAAAAACGATATGAGCGACTGGCAATCGCCTTTCCATAGAACGAAAATATCGTCTATGTACCTCTTGTACAATAGAAGATCTGATGGGGGATCTTGAAAGACGACCTCTTCTTCCCATTTGGACATGAAAAGTCCTGCTACGCTAGGTGCGAACTTGGCCCCCATAGCAACCCCAGTTCGTTGTGAGTAATACTTGTTCCCGTACCAAAAGTGACTGTGTTTCAGACAGAAGTCCAGACCCTTGATCAAATATTTCCTCTGGAGGCATGGGAGCTTAGTGTATTTACGGAGGCCCCACTTTGTAGCATCACATGCCAGATGGTGGGGAATGATCGTATACAAAGAGGATACGTCTGCTGTCGCCATCAGAAGTGGACCATCAATATCTGTACCATCCAGGAGTTTCAGCATCTCTTTTGTATCTTTCAGATACGCACAAGTTTTCTGCACGGCCGATTGCAGATATCGATCAATATATTGGCCAAGTCTGGCAGTAATAGATTCAATCCCGTTCACTATCGGGCGGAAAGGTGGGGTTAGTGGATCCTTGTGTATTTTAGGCAGTGCGTAAATAATAGGCGTCCTACAGGCTTCTGGGACAAGATATTTCGCCTCCCTTTTATCTAGGATATTCTTCCTAGTGCCTAGTTGGACTACCTGTTCTAGATCCTTTTTCCATTTATGGATGGGATTTTTAGATAGTACACTATATGTATCAGAATCCTCTAATAATTTCATCATTCCAGTATGATATTGTTCAGTTGTTTGGATGACGATCCCTCCTCCCTTATCCGAAGGTCTTATTACGAGATTTTTTCTTTTTGTGAGTCTGCTAATGCCAGTTTTTATGGAAATAGGTTCTTCCACTTTTTTGAGATTCAGGTTCTTAATTTCTTCAGTTACCATTTGTTTAAAAACCTCAATATGTTTCCCATCTTTTAATTTGGGGTTAAAGGTAGACCTATTCCTCAGATGACTATGCACCACTTGTTGATTATCGCAGGTCTGGGTCACAAAGGGTTTCTCTAGCATATACTTTTTAATATTTAATTTGCGAACATATTTTTGTATGCCGATGTAAGTTTGGAATTTATCCAAATTCCTCACTGGTGCATACTTCAAACCTTTGTCCAGTACTGCAATTTCTTCAGCTGTAAGTGGTGTGTCAGTGAGGTTGAAGATCCCTTCCCCTATTAGTCTCTTCTTCTGTTTTCTCTTCCCTGCTCTGCAGCCTCTTTTCTTGTGGGACTTTTTTGTTTCGATTCTTCCTGTCTCCTTGGAGGATGATATACTGTTCCTCGATCTAAAAAAGCCGATGGATAATTGTATCCTTGTTCTTGACGAAGATCTAAATCTCGTCTTCCATCTCTATGGGTATCACGCAAATCCCTCAAAGGGGCATAGTAATTGTTAGTATGTATCGGACTTCTTTCCCTAGGCCTCATTTGGGGTGGTGGTTCGTGCCTATGATTTGGAGTCCTCCTATATGGCTGATCTCCATAATGGTAATCCCCTCTGTGTTCTCTGTTGTTATAGTATCCACTGGGATACACAGGACTTCTAGTTTGGTAGTAGGGTACATCAGGTGGTTCTCTGTCGTCCCTTACTCCTGGGTTTGTTTTGTTCCAATTGTTATATGGTTTTTTGTTTTTATTTTTTTTTCTTTTGGGTTTTTTCCAGCCTTGTTGTGGTGTATATCCATTCGGTTGTGGTTGCCTCCAAGGGGTGCGAGGGGAGATATTTCTTGGGTATCCATTCCTTTCGTCACCATATTGGTTTCTAGGGTAGTCATCCCTTGATCTTTCTTCTCTCCTATCTCTATGGTCTATTCCCAAAAGTGGTGGGATAGGATTCATCTGTGGCCTTATTTGAGGTGGGACTCCCCTTTCTGGTGTGGAAAAGGTGGAACTGGGATCCGTGGGTTCCAGTGGTTTAGCCTTATTTTGCCACTTAAAGACTACATCGTTTTTGTAATCAGTGATGTCTCTGGTGTATTTTTTACTTTTTCTCAATTTGACTTCCGTATCCTTGATCACTAGGTCTTTGTTTAATTGGGTAGTTAATCGTGTAAATTCTGCCGTATCTTTATGTGTATCTAATTGTGTTTTCAAAGTGGCTAGTGTAGCATCTATCTTGCGAAGCTTCTTTTGCTTCCTCTTCAATAAAAGATGTAGAAGCTCCATCCCTTTAAGGTTGAAAAACCTAAACCATTCGTCAATTGACTCCTGGTCGCATAGACCATCATTGGGGGGTACATCCCACCTGAGACGTCTCGGCACAATGTTGGCTTTAATGTACCGGTCAAAGGTGGTGATGTCCCACCAAGTATTGATCTTCTTTTCCAGACCATGTCCCAACTTGCGTATCAAGTGTTGGACATTGCTGGGGTCTTTGGGGGGGGGGTCTTCATCGTTGAACACAAGGTCTAAATCGACTTCTCGCTGTTCAACAAAGGTGAAGAGATCCATGACTGCTGCTGGAGTGATAAAGCAAGGTGAATAAAATGTAGATAGAGTAAACTCCTGCGCTGTCTGAAAGGTGAAAGGAGGGGGACAGACTAAAAATCTGCTGCAAATATAAAAGTCTACCTCGATAGACTAAAGTGAAACAGAAAGATTAAATTGCAATACTTGCGCTGTAAGGTGTGGGACAGGGAGTATGTAATGGACAGTAATATTTATGAGTGACTGGTGAAAATATTATTTAGTGAGAACAATATTATAAAACATATAACAGTGAGACCAATACAAGGACAGTCCTTAATGAACAAGTCTGCACTCTAAGAAGGTCCAGATCCAGTGCAGTCCTGCCGTGCATTAATGTGCTCCAAACGGAGATAAATCCTAATCTCCAGCGGTGCAGGTATTGTGTAAAAATAAAAATGCAATCAAAAAATGAAAATACGAAAAGTACACGGAAAACAGTCCTGAAGGAAATATATATGAGACCCTTAGATCCGTAATATAGGTGAAAATAGGATAGTTGAGCCAACACCAAAGTTATATGTAAACACCTTTGGTGAACCCAGCTGCTCACCTCGAGTTGACCACAATATGTCCAGGTCAAACTGGTCTAGATGGTTACAATCCACAAATAACACATGTAAATCTCCATCCGATGTTTAACATGAAAAAACAAAGTAAAAAGACAAAAAGAGGCTGATGGTGAAATACCGTCACAAAAAAGATATTAGCAAATGGGATCTTGGCGAATGGGAATGCACTCACATGTGAGTGAGAGATCTCAGACTCATATCCACGAGTACCGCACTCGTCGGTCCCTCTATCTTTCCTCTGCTTCTTTCCACTAATTCTCAGGGTTCAGATGCTGGCTGTTTTGGTCTCCCCAGGGTTTCTCAGTGTGTGACACTGTCTCAGCTGCTGTGGGCTTATGGTAACTCCTATCCCTCTCTCATTAGCTCAGATGGAGCGCTCAGGTGGCGTTTGCAATGTGAAAAGGGGTGAAAGAAACATACCCATAGTATAGCCCAGTCAGCAATGTAAACCGATTTTATTAAAAGCAACAGTTAAAACTCACATATCAATGCGGGAACTCTGCAACAATCCTTACGAGCGGCGAACTCGTATGTCCGTTCGTCAGATGTTGTGGTGTGTCCTGCCTACCAATCCCGACGCGTATCGTCACGATCACGTGACTTCATCAGGGGATGATGTAGGGGACACATAGACAGACATTTATAGTCTGTGTTAATGAGCACCCGGCGGCCATTTTGTCGGAGCTCATAGAGAATGACTACGCTGCCTGTGTTCTAATCGCGCCGTGCTGTGTAGTGCAAGCCGCGCCCGTGGACAAATCAGAGAACGGGGGTACAGATCATGCAAAACGCACAAAAGGCGTCTCATGCGATCGGACCAGCAATGGAATGTCACGATGGACAAACCAATATAGGGAAATATAAAAGAACATAAAAGCACAGAGGAGGGGCTGAGGCTATAAAAGCGACATATCCTGATACTGTGTGGGGCCGTGGTAAAAACAGTGAAACATATTGAAAAATATATATATATGGCCCAAGTCTATATTCTATTAATATACAAAAAGGAGTATATAAGGGGATATTAGAGCTAATTAGAAGGGAAAAGGTGGTGGGTAAAGCAAAGGGAGGGGCGGAAGGGAATGGGGATGTAGAGAATATCTCCCTAAGTGAAACATCTTCAAAAATACATATGTGCCAGATAGCCAGCTTAGAGAAAGGTGACCATAATAATGTCAAGTGTAAATATACTCAGACATGAGGGTATGTCAAGGGGTGTCGGGCGTATCGATTCTAGCTTTATGTGATGTGAGGTATGTATTCATGTAGCACAAATGCTGCATGGATACGGGTGATACAGTGACAGTGCGACTCAGTTAGATTTATGATATTCTACTCTTTCTCAGAATTGAGAAAGGGGCAAGAACTGCATGTGCAGTCAGCGACTAAGCTCACAGCGGGGGGCCTAGCTAGGGGGACCTAGTGGCGTGATAGGGAAGTGAAAAGAGATGGGGCATGTGGAATTCATGTGCCAGTGGGTAAATGGCCATACATATGAATAATGAAGCAACATTCACTGGTTGTATGGTAATGGTAACTCTGTTACATAGGCCAATATTTAAACAAATTATATGATATAATTTTTAAAAATAAATTAAAAATTAAAAATTAGTTTGGAAGACATGGAAGCTATAAGGGGGACATCCTCAGATAACAGAAGAAAAGAGACCGTATCGAAAAAATGGGGCATGATGTACCACAACATATGACGTACAGCCAAATGTCATCTGTAACATATATAGTAAGAGAGACCATCTGCAAAGTAAAACTAAAAGTCACTGAGAAAACAATTGAGGTCAAATTCTTTTTTTTTTTTTTTTTGTTCCAAAATGTGTTTATTGACTCTTCAGCAGTAACAATTTACAAGACATATGGCACAATGATGTTCGTACATACGTAAAGTGGGTGCCTGCGGGCGCAGCCGCTAACCCTTACACTGGTAGAACATAGGTAGGCATCATATAGCGGCAGTCCATCAGTCGTATGTGGCAGCCATCGTGTGGAGCCTCGGCCAGCAGTCCCATATGCTTGTGCGTGTGTATGTATTACGGCTGGTGGCGTTGATGCGCCGAATGCGGGAACAACGTGGAGTAACCTAAGCCTTGGGTAGGGCTTCCAGGGAGAGAACGTGTAATGATCCCTCTAACTAGCCCTAGGGCTTATCGAGGGTGGTGGTGGAAAGCCGGTCACAGGTGATAACCTACATGTAGGGTGAGTTTCTAGGCTTATCTCCCTAACCTTAACTCACTTCTGGTGGCCGGGTCTGTCCGCCTAGAGACGTCCCTGCGAACAGGAGAGGGCGTGAGTATGTTTAACCAAAAAGATAGAAAAAAAGAGATAAAAAGGTAAGGGGGAGGGGATTGGGGCGGTGGGGGAGGGAGCAGACAATGGGGGAAGGGGTGTGGACTGGAGGTGAAGTGCAGCCCGCCACAGCTCGGCGGGGGAGGAGGAGGGCAAATTTCAGGGTCAGAGTCGTCAGGGTCAGGCCGTCCTGTAGTCTGCTGTCGTAGTGAAGTGTTTCCAACAAGCCCATGTCTCGTTGAACCTCGTAGGGTTGTCATTGGCTTGATGGATAAGGTCTTCCATCTCCATTGTTCTTTGGATACGTTGGAACCAGTCGACTAGCGAGGGTGGTTGTGGGGATAGCCACCTAATTGGGATGCACATCCTCGCCGCGTTCACCATGTGCATGGCCAGTGATCGGTTGTAGCCCCTCGGGAGCGTCTGGGCATGGTGGAGAAGATATTGCGCAGGCGTAAACTCTAGTGTGTCTGTTGTTATGCGTGCAATGTAGTTGTGGACCTCCATCCAGTATGAGGTGAGTGATGGGCATGTCCACCATATGTGGAGGAAAGAGCCCGTCTCCCGGTGGCATCTCCAGCAGATTTCGGGGAGCGTAGGATCAATTTTGTGTAATTTGAGCGGAGTCTTGTACCACCGGGAGAGGAGCTTGTACGCGTTCTCCTGAGTTTGGACGTTAGCCGAGCCCTTGTGGGCCCGTCTGTATACCGCTTCCCATTCCACCTCCGTGAGATCAAGAGCGATATCCCTCTCCCACTGTTGGTTGGCCCAGTGTATTTTGGACGAGTGCGTGGAAAACAGTAAGCCGTAGATTATAGAGATAAGGTGTCTTTGTGATCCCTTACTGGCGCATAGGTTCTCGAAGGGGGAGCAGGGTCTAGACCATTGGAGGCTCGGGGCCGTCCTGTCTAGGAAGTGTCTGATTTGTATGTATGTCCAGAAAGGGAACTCGTCTTTGTCAGTCTTGGCTGCCAGTTCTGCTTGGAGCATGAGTCTACCTGAGGTAAAGAATTGGCCCGCCTGTACCGACCCATGAGGCCATCTGTCTGCCAGAAAGGCTGGGTGCATGCCCGGGGGGAAGTCAGGGTTCAGTCTGAGGGGGGTCAGTGGGCCGCATTGGTCCGACAGCTTGTATTTGGTGCAAGCTTCCCGGAAGGCCCGCAGCGATGGAAGTATGAGGGGGTGGTCCCTGCAGGCCGGGGGGGTGTTGCTTCGTGAGACCCATGGCAGGTGCGTCAGTGGGAAGGAAGAGAACGATTGTTCCAGCCCCACCCACTGTTTGTGTGTCCCATTGGTGGCCCAGTCCACTATTCTGGTGAGGCTGCAGGCCAGGTAGTATTTGTGAAGGTCCGGGAGGCCTAGGCCACCTAGTGGTTTGGGGACCGTGAGCCGGGCATAACTCAGGCGGGGGTGGGTGCCTCGCCATACAAAGGTCGTGCAAGCCGCCCTAAAGGATGAAAAGAACGCCGGGGGGAGCTTGATGGGGATCGCTTGCATGGCGTACAGTATCCGGGGGAGGATATTCATCTTGATCACCGCCACCCTACCGAACCAAGACAGGTGTTTCGAGGACCATCCCCTCAAGTCCTTCACTACCGTTTGGAGCAGCGCCAGATGGTTGAGGGCGTATAGGTTCGAGAGGGAGGCGGGGAGCTGTATCCCCAAATACGTGATGGCTCTGGCGCTCCATTTAAAGGGGAAGTTTACCTGGCACAGGTCGCACAGGGTTTGGGGCAGGGAGACGTTCAGAGCGCGTGATTTAGAGATGTTGATTTGCAAATTCGAGAGGAATTTAAATTCTCTAAGATCCTTCAGGAGGTTGGGGATAGTCGTGAGGGGGTCTCTTAGAAATAGGAGGATGTCATCCGCGAACGCGGCGAGTTTGTAGGTCCGGTCTTTTATGTCAATCCCTTTGATCGTCGGGTTCGCCCTGAGTCGTCGTAGGAAGGGTTCTAGAGTGAGAACGAAAATCAGGGGGGAGAGGGGGCATCCCTGACGGGTCCCGTTCGAGATGGAGAAGGCGTCCGACAGGTGGCCGTTCACGCTGACCCTCGCCGTGGGGCCCGCGTAGAGCATAGTTATATAGTTCAGCATGAGCGGCGGGAGATTGGTGGCTTCGAGGGTCGCACGCATAAAGTCCCATGCCACTCTGTCGAACGCCTTCTCCGCGTCGAGTGAGAGAAAAAACCCCGGGGACCCGGTGGAGGTGAGCCAGTGGTGTATATTTAGAGCCGTGACGGTATTGTCCCGTGCCTCCCGGCCGGGGACAAAGCCTGCCTGGTCTAGGTCTATGAGTTTGGGCAGATAAGGGAGGAGCCTGTTCGCAATCGTCTTAGCGAACCACTTAAGGTCCACGTTGAGGAGCGAAATGGGTCTGTAGTTGGTCACTACGGTCAGGTCCTTGTCTGGCTTGGGAATGACTACTATGTGGGCGGACAATAAGTCTCGGGGAGGGGTTTGGGTGTTGGCGAAGGAGGCGAAAGCCGAAACGAAAAAAGGTGTGAGGACTTCGGCGTAGGCCTTGTAGTACCCAGCGGTCAACCCATCTGGGCCCGGGCTTTTGCCCGCTTTCAGTTGTTTGAGGGCTAGGCCCACCTCATCACCGTTTAGGGGCCTGTCTAGTTCCGTCCTAGCCTCCTCCGTCAACTTGGTAGGGCTGTATTGGCGTAAAAAGTCGGCAATTAGGTCTTGTCGTGTGTTGATACCGTTCTGCGCAGTCGGGGAGGGTAGATTATACAAGCTGGAATAGTACTTTACGAATAGCTTAGCGATGTCTGGAGAGGACTGCACTTTTCGGCCTTGGTCGTCTGTCAGGGAGTGGACGGTCGCCTTGGCTCTTTTGGATTGCAGGGCTTTCGCCAGCATTTTGCCGGCCTTGTCACCGTGTTCGTAGAAGGATTTCTTAGCTAGGGCGTAGCTACGTTTAATCTTCCTACCTATAACCTCCAGGAGTTCGGCCCTGGCCTGGTTCAGTTCCTGCAGTGTCGCGAGAGCTAGCGAGTGTTTGTGGGCGGACTCCAAGCGCGCGATCCTCTCTAACAAAGTGTTGTAGTGTTTGCGTCGTTCCCTATTGCGTTTGGCGGCTGCGGCTATCAGGAGGCCCCGGACCACACATTTGTGTGCCTCCCAGTTTACGATCGGGGACGTGTCGTCTGGGTTGTTTTCCCGGAAGTACGCTATGAGAGCTTCCTTCAGCTCCTTAGCTACTGTCGGGTCCGTGAGTAGTGACGGATCTAGCCTCCACACCTTCGCTCGAGGGTGGCAGGGGGGAAGGGTCAGTGTCGCTGATACCGGGTGGTGGTCCGAGAGGAACATGGGCTCTATGTCCGCAGCAGTCAGCTTGTGTAGATCTTCCTGGCTAACCAGTAGGTAGTCGAGTCGGGAGTAGCGGTTGTGTGGGGCCGAGTAGAATGTGTAGTCTCTGCCCGTGGGGTTTAAAGCTCGCCATGTATCGTGGAGGAGATGGTCCTGGAGAATCGTTTTAATCCTCCTCAGAGCTGCGTACGGGGTTGATGATGTGCCCGTGGACGTGTCCAGTGCTGGGTTGAGGGGCACATTGAAGTCACCCCCCAATATCAGCATTCCTGACTGAAAGGGCGTCAGTACCTCTGATACGGATCGAAAGAAAGGGACCTGGCGCGTATTGGGTGCATATATGTTGGCGAGTGTGACGGTTCGGTTCAGGTATGAACCCTTCAAGAACAGGTACCTACCCTCCGGGTCAGCCAGCGACTCTGACACTGTAAAAGGGCATTTTCTAGCTACCAGTATGGAGACCCCCTTCGTCTTAGCATGGGAGTTTGTGGCGTGGTGGACAAGCGGGAAATGGAAATTGTGCAGTTTGGGTGTGGCACCTGATTTAAAGTGCGTTTCCTGCACAAACACCACGTCTGCCCGGGCTCGGTGCATGGCCAGGAGGAGTTGGGCACGTTTCTCTGGGAGGTTCAGTCCCTGCGCGTTCACCGAAATCACTTTCAGTGTGGGGCTAGTGGTCTCTGTCGTCAGGTCTGTCATTGTGATCGTCTCTACAGGCGTACAGTAGCTCGGGGGGTGGCTGGGAACTTCTGAGCTGTGGCGGGGTGAAGGTAGGCTTCGGGTGGGGGTTTCCCGGAGGCAGCCCTAGGGTCCGAGACTAGACAGGAGTGAGGGCAGAGCCGCTGTCGGGGCAACTACCCGACTGGATCCTGAAATTGGATGGGGATGGGGGGGGGGGAGGGAGGGTCCTCGCGAGAGAGGGGGGGTGTTCGTGGGGAAGGGGAGGGGTCTGGAGTGGATACCAAAAAAAACCCTCCTCCAACGGGAGGGGGTGAGAAAACCGATTAGATGGGGGGATCTATGTCCCACCACCTGCCTACCGTGAAACACACAATCGGTATGTTGCGGCCGCACGGGGCACCTACACCTAGGGGTAGGTCCAGGCACCACCGCGCGGTACCGTCCGGGGGTTGGCCGAGTTCCAGCCAGAAAACGTCCGCCGAGGGTGAACAAAAATTACTAGTAACTCCCAAGTAGAACCTGAGCCCGTGTTGCCACCCCAGAGCGGTCAACCCTGCGTTGTCGCAAGGGGTGAGATCCCAGGGGCACCTAGCTGAGGATGAGTGCGGTGGCACGGTTGAACCATGGGCCTATTTCGTTGCCATAGACCCGAGAACGCACGACACCACCAACCGCAAACCCCCCATGGCATAGGGGGCCCGCAACCAGCGACACCGCGCGCTCCCGGGTCCCCGCATCATGGCCCGCCGCAGAGCGTGTCGTCCCCCCCCCCCCCCCCCCGCGGCCGAGCCGCCACCGAATCGCCGGAGCCGACCCGCCCGCGGGGGGACGGCGAGAGAGAGACCCCCGCACCCCCCCCCCCGCCCCCGGCGAAACCTCCCGGTCCCAAGACCCCGTTAAACGTCCACTAATATGTGTGTATGTCCAGTAGCCGGGCAGCAGTCTGCTCGCGTTGAGTCTAGATGGAGTACCGGATAGCGGGAGTATTGGACAACAAGAGCATACTTAACCAATGTCCGGGTTGCGATCAGTGATGTCCGCTCCAGCATCTGGTGTTGTAGAGGTGGGACAGTCTGCGGGGGTATTCTGCGTGTGAGGCGGAACGGGGGAGCGGGGGCCCGCCGGTGCCGAGAGGTCCGGATGAAGGAGCGCTCGGGTCTCGTGTCGTTTGCCTGCTCGCGGCCCCTCGAGAGTGACACAGTCTGCTATGTAGGGGGAGTTTCCCCGGACGGGGACATCGTTCCGACTCACCGAGGGTCTTGCGCAGTGTAGCTATATGCCTCACACTGGGAGCGGGGGTAGATGGAGAATGGCCCAGTCGGCAACATCGGTCCAGGCGACGAGAGGCGATCCGGCACGGGCATCCAGGGCTGGGGCTCCTGTGTTGAGGCCTCGGGTCCATCGGAAGCTATGTCTCCCCGGATGTGGCGCGGTCAGGGCGCGCCGGAAGAGGACGGGGCACATTCCGGAGGACCGGCGGCGAAGGCGGGCGCAGGGCATCATGGGGGATGTAGTGCGGAGGCCGGCCACGTCACAGGGATTCCATAGAGCTGCAGGGGGAGACTAGTTCGTGATGTCACACTTCGAAGGCGTGGAGGCCGCTGGTGTAATTTGCTGGGCGTGGCGACAGTCAGAGCGGGAAGCCGCGTAGTCTAGCAGCCTCTATGAGGTACTGGGAGTTCAGGCACAGTCTCCATAGGCAAAGTTTAACAGTTAGTAAACACCCAACGTGGCACCTTAACACGCCAACAACATAGTGGGTAACAGTTTCTGAGTGCAGGTGTCTGGGCGATCAACGGTCTCTTCGGGCTCTTCGTGACCCTGGCGAGGACAGTGGATCTCGGTCCCTCCTGGGCACCGGAGCTGCAGTCGAGTTGCGGGAGCCGGAGTGAGATCTTCTTCTACGGTGTCCCGTCGGTTGCGTTTCCATGCTGTCTGCCTGAGGTCCATTCCAGCGGCCCACTGAACGGCGGTATATGGCATACCATTCAGGGACCGCGACGGGCTGTATACCCAGGGTTTCAAAAAAGTGCGGGAGGTCCTCAGGAACCTTCAGCTGTACGGTGCGGCCCTGGTAGGAGGCCGAGAGACAGAAAGGGAACTTCCACTTGTATGGTATGTTTTCCGCCCGCAGGACCTCCAGCAGGGGCCTGAGGTCCCTGCGGTGTTTCAAGGTGATCCCCGAGAGGTCCTGGAACAATTGGATCGGGGCTCCTCCGTGCTGCAGGCGCTGTCCCCTGGCCCGCCTCAGGATCTCCTCCTTCACGCCGTAGTCCGTGAGGCAGCATATAATGTCTCTGGGGGGGTCCGTGTCTCTGCCTCTAGGGCGCAGTGCTCTATGGATCCTCTCCATGGTGATCTGCGTGTCTGGTGGTCTCTGGAGGATTGAGTTAAAGAGGCTTGTCACTTCGGGCCGGATCCGGTCGCTCTCCACCGTCTCCGGGAGGCCCCGCACGCGCAGATTGTGGCGTCTTCCCCTGTTCTCGAGGTCCTCCAGATGGCGGTTGACCTCTCGTAGTTGTAGTGTGTGGTCATCTATTTTCCTCGTTGAGCGCTGGTGGACTAGGTCGTGGTCCTCCAGGGTGGTCTCCACTGCTTGCACTCTCCCGTCCAGCGCTCTAAATTCCAGGCGCAGGTCGGCGATGGCCGCCGCGAGCGCCTCTTTGATGTCCGTCGCCACCGCCCTCAGATCCGTGATGGTGATCGTTTGTGACGCCAGTACTGGGGTCGGTGCGGGGTCCGGTCCTCCAAGAGCTCCCGGGGGGGTAGCGTGCGGGGTCGCTGAGAGGACGATCTCTGGCCCCTGAGATGAGGTCTGTGAACGGCTTCCTCGCGTTCCCTGGCGGGAAGCCGCCATGTTCCCGCGGCCGGTCCGGAACATCTCCGGGATATTGTGCTCAGGAGGCTCGCCGTGTTCCCGGGGGGAACGGGAGCAGGAGGCGGAGGACTGCCTCGATGCTGTGCCCATGTTTCTGGTGGGGAAAAGCGGGTGAGATGTGCCGGTAAAACTGATAAGGGCTCTGAGGTGGCAGGAGCTCTGTGATCAGGCAGCCATCTTCCAGCTCGGCTCGGCCACGTCAAATTCTATATTTAAACCTTTGGGTGCAAAAGTGTCCATGGAGAATATGTACTTCGACTCTATTTGGCTCAGTGTTCTGACTTTGTGGCCGCCACGCCAAGGCCGGGAGTAGGGCACTATCCCCCAAAACCTTAAGTGTGTAGGATCTTTCTGATGTACTTCGGCGAAATGGCGGGATACACTGTGTTTTGGGAAACCGCTTTCAATATTTTTAACGTGCTCTTTAATGCGGATTCTCAAGAGCCTTTTGGTGCGCCCAATGTATTGGAGGCCGCAGCTGCACTCCAAACAGTAGACTGCACCTTCAGTGTGGCACCCAATGAATTCTTTGACCTCATATTGACTCCCATTACTATTGGACTGAAACTTGGTTACTTTCAGGTTGGGTATACGGGTATGAGTGCATGAATAGCATCTCTTACAGGGATAAAACCCTTTTCCCGTGAAGAAGGAGAATGCTTTTTTCGGGGGGTCAATCACATTTTTGACCAGTTGGTCGCGCAAAGTAGGCGCACGTGTGTATATAAACCTTGGTTTATTGGGCAATATCTCCTTTAGACCCGAATCTGATTTTAGAATATGCCAGTGGCGTAGAATGATCTTCTCTATTTTTTTATGCTGTACATTAAACTCTAAAATAATGGGAACCTGGTCTTTCCTGCTAGCAGGCCTACGGGTTTCGAGAAGTTGACTTCTTTGTAACTCAGTTACTTCTCTTATTTTGTCTTGGATAAATGTTCCTTCATATCCCTTCTCTATAAACCTATCGCCTATTTTGTTGGCCTGGGTCTGAAATTCCTCAATGGTCGTGCAGTTCCGCCTTAGCCGTACCAGCTGCCCTTTGGGTATGTTAAACAGCCAATTCTTGTGGTGGCAGCTGGTGATGGGGAGGTAGCTATTACGGTCAACGTTTTTAAAAAATGTTCTCGTGCTGAACGTATTGTTCGTCCGGCTGATTTCCAAGTCTAAGAATGGTATCACTTTCTCTTCGATTTGCCAAGTCAGAACAATATTGACATAGTTGTCGTTTAGTTTCTCAAAAAACGATATGAGCGACTGGCAATCGCCTTTCCATAGAACGAAAATATCGTCTATGTACCTCTTGTACAATAGAAGATCTGATGGGGGATCTTGAAAGACGACCTCTTCTTCCCATTTGGACATGAAAAGTCCTGCTACGCTAGGTGCGAACTTGGCCCCCATAGCAACCCCAGTTCGTTGTGAGTAATACTTGTTCCCGTACCAAAAGTGACTGTGTTTCAGACAGAAGTCCAGACCCTTGATCAAATATTTCCTCTGGAGGCATGGGAGCTTAGTGTATTTACGGAGGCCCCACTTTGTAGCATCACATGCCAGATGGTGGGGAATGATCGTATACAAAGAGGATACGTCTGCTGTCGCCATCAGAAGTGGACCATCAATATCTGTACCATCCAGGAGTTTCAGCATCTCTTTTGTATCTTTCAGATACGCACGAGTTTTCTGCACGGCCGATTGCAGATATCGATCAATATATTGGCCAAGTCTGGCAGTAATAGATTCAATCCCGTTCACTATCGGGCGGAAAGGTGGGGTTAGTGGATCCTTGTGTATTTTAGGCAGTGCGTAAATAATAGGCGTCCTACAGGCTTCTGGGACAAGATATTTCGCCTCCCTTTTATCTAGGATATTCTTCCTAGTGCCTAGTTGGACTACCTGTTCTAGATCCTTTTTCCATTTATGGATGGGATTTTTAGATAGTACACTATATGTATCAGAATCCTCTAATAATTTCATCATTCCAGTATGATATTGTTCAGTTGTTTGGATGACGATCCCTCCTCCCTTATCCGAAGGTCTTATTACGAGATTTTTTCTTTTTGTGAGTCTGCTAATGCCAGTTTTTATGGAAATAGGTTCTTCCACTTTTTTGAGATTCAGGTTCTTAATTTCTTCAGTTACCATTTGTTTAAAAACCTCAATATGTTTCCCATCTTTTAATTTGGGGTTAAAGGTAGACCTATTCCTCAGATGACTATGCACCACTTGTTGATTATCGCAGGTCTGGGTCACAAAGGGTTTCTCTAGCATATACTTTTTAATATTTAATTTGCGAACATATTTTTGTATGCCGATGTAAGTTTGGAATTTATCCAAATTCCTCACTGGTGCATACTTCAAACCTTTGTCCAGTACTGCAATTTCTTCAGCTGTAAGTGGTGTGTCAGTGAGGTTGAAGATCCCTTCCCCTATTAGTCTCTTCTTCTGTTTTCTCTTCCCTGCTCTGCAGCCTCTTTTCTTGTGGGACTTTTTTGTTTCGATTCTTCCTGTCTCCTTGGAGGATGATATACTGTTCCTCGATCTAAAAAAGCCGATGGATAATTGTATCCTTGTTCTTGACGAAGATCTAAATCTCGTCTTCCATCTCTATGGGTATCACGCAAATCCCTCAAAGGGGCATAGTAATTGTTAGTATGTATCGGACTTCTTTCCCTAGGCCTCATTTGGGGTGGTGGTTCGTGCCTATGATTTGGAGTCCTCCTATATGGCTGATCTCCATAATGGTAATCCCCTCTGTGTTCTCTGTTGTTATAGTATCCACTGGGATACACAGGACTTCTAGTTTGGTAGTAGGGTACATCAGGTGGTTCTCTGTCGTCCCTTACTCCTGGGTTTGTTTTGTTCCAATTGTTATATGGTTTTTTGTTTTTATTTTTTTTTCTTTTGGGTTTTTTCCAGCCTTGTTGTGGTGTATATCCATTCGGTTGTGGTTGCCTCCAAGGGGTGCGAGGGGAGATATTTCTTGGGTATCCATTCCTTTCGTCACCATATTGGTTTCTAGGGTAGTCATCCCTTGATCTTTCTTCTCTCCTATCTCTATGGTCTATTCCCAAAAGTGGTGGGATAGGATTCATCTGTGGCCTTATTTGAGGTGGGACTCCCCTTTCTGGTGTGGAAAAGGTGGAACTGGGATCCGTGGGTTCCAGTGGTTTAGCCTTATTTTGCCACTTAAAGACTACATCGTTTTTGTAATCAGTGATGTCTCTGGTGTATTTTTTACTTTTTCTCAATTTGACTTCCGTATCCTTGATCACTAGGTCTTTGTTTAATTGGGTAGTTAATCGTGTAAATTCTGCCGTATCTTTATGTGTATCTAATTGTGTTTTCAAAGTGGCTAGTGTAGCATCTATCTTGCGAAGCTTCTTTTGCTTCCTCTTCAATAAAAGATGTAGAAGCTCCATCCCTTTAAGGTTGAAAAACCTAAACCATTCGTCAATTGACTCCTGGTCGCATAGACCATCATTGGGGGGTACATCCCACCTGAGACGTCTCGGCACAATGTTGGCTTTAATGTACCGGTCAAAGGTGGTGATGTCCCACCAAGTATTGATCTTCTTTTCCAGACCATGTCCCAACTTGCGTATCAAGTGTTGGACATTGCTGGGGTCTTTGGGGGGGGGGTCTTCATCGTTGAACACAAGGTCTAAATCGACTTCTCGCTGTTCAACAAAGGTGAAGAGATCCATGACTGCTGCTGGAGTGATAAAGCAAGGTGAATAAAATGTAGATAGAGTAAACTCCTGCGCTGTCTGAAAGGTGAAAGGAGGGGGACAGACTAAAAATCTGCAGCAAATATAAAAGTCTACCTCGATAGACTAAAGTGAAACAGAAAGATTAAATTGCAATACTTGCGCTGTAAGGTGTGGGACAGGGAGTATGTAATGGACAGTAATATTTATGAGTGACTGGTGAAAATATTATTTAGTGAGAACAATATTATAAAACATATAACAGTGAGACCAATACAAGGACAGTCCTTAATGAACAAGTCTGCACTCTAAGAAGGTCCAGATCCAGTGCAGTCCTGCCGTGCATTAATGTGCTCCAAACGGAGATAAATCCTAATCTCCAGCGGTGCAGGTATTGTGTAAAAATAAAAATGCAATCAAAAAATGAAAATACGAAAAGTACACGGAAAACAGTCCTGAAGGAAATATATATGAGACCCTTAGATCCGTAATATAGGTGAAAATAGGATAGTTGAGCCAACACCAAAGTTATATGTAAACACCTTTGGTGAACCCAGCTGCTCACCTCGAGTTGACCACAATATGTCCAGGTCAAACTGGTCTAGATGGTTACAATCCACAAATAACACATGTAAATCTCCATCCGATGTTTAACATGAAAAAACAAAGTAAAAAGACAAAAAGAGGCTGATGGTGAAATACCGTCACAAAAAAGATATTAGCAAATGGGATCTTGGCGAATGGGAATGCACTCACATGTGAGTGAGAGATCTCAGACTCATATCCACGAGTACCGCACTCGTCGGTCCCTCTATCTTTCCTCTGCTTCTTTCCACTAATTCTCAGGGTTCAGATGCTGGCTGTTTTGGTCTCCCCAGGGTTTCTCAGTGTGTGACACTGTCTCAGCTGCTGTGGGCTTATGGTAACTCCTATCCCTCTCTCATTAGCTCAGATGGAGCGCTCAGGTGGCGTTTGCAATGTGAAAAGGGGTGAAAGAAACATACCCATAGTATAGCCCAGTCAGCAATGTAAACCGATTTTATTAAAAGCAACAGTTAAAACTCACATATCAATGCGGGAACTCTGCAACAATCCTTACGAGCGGCGAACTCGTATGTCCGTTCGTCAGATGTTGTGGTGTGTCCTGCCTACCAATCCCGACGCGTATCGTCACGATCACGTGACTTCATCAGGGGATGATGTAGGGGACACATAGACAGACATTTATAGTCTGTGTTAATGAGCACCCGGCGGCCATTTGGTCGGAGCTCATAGAGAATGACTACGCTGCCTGTGTTCTAATCGCGCCGTGCTGTGTAGTGCAAGCCGCGCCCGTGGACAAATCAGAGAACGGGGGTACAGATCATGCAAAACGCACAAAAGGCGTCTCATGCGATCGGACCAGCAATGGAATGTCACGATGGACAAACCAATATAGGGAAATATAAAAGAACATAAAAGCACAGAGGAGGGGCTGAGGCTATAAAAGCGACATATCCTGATACTGTGTGGGGCCGTGGTAAAAACAGTGAAACATATTGAAAAATATATATATATGGCCCAAGTCTATATTCTATTAATATACAAAAAGGAGTATATAAGGGGATATTAGAGCTAATTAGAAGGGAAAAGGTGGTGGGTAAAGCAAAGGGAGGGGCGGAAGGGAATGGGGATGTAGAGAATATCTCCCTAAGTGAAACATCTTCAAAAATACATATGTGCCAGATAGCCAGCTTAGAGAAAGGTGACCATAATAATGTCAAGTGTAAATATACTCAGACATGAGGGTATGTCAAGGGGTGTCGGGCGTATCGATTCTAGCTTTATGTGATGTGAGGTATGTATTCATGTAGCACAAATGCTGCATGGATACGGGTGATACAGTGACAGTGCGACTCAGTTAGATTTATGATATTCTACTCTTTCTCAGAATTGAGAAAGGGGCAAGAACTGCATGTGCAGTCAGCGACTAAGCTCACAGCGGGGGGCCTAGCTAGGGGGACCTAGTGGCGTGATAGGGAAGTGAAAAGAGATGGGGCATGCCCCATCTCTTTTCACTTCCCTATCACGCCACTAGGTCCCCCTAGCTAGGCCCCCCGCTGTGAGCTTAGTCGCTGACTGCACATGCAGTTCTTGCCCCTTTCTCAATTCTGAGAAAGAGTAGAATATCATAAATCTAACTGAGTCGCACTGTCACTGTATCACCCGTATCCATGCAGCATTTGTGCTACATGAATACATACCTCACATCACATAAAGCTAGAATCGATACGCCCGACACCCCTTGACATACCCTCATGTCTGAGTATATTTACACTTGACATTATTATGGTCACCTTTCTCTAAGCTGGCTATCTGGCACATATGTATTTTTGAAGATGTTTCACTTAGGGAGATATTCTCTACATCCCCATTCCCTTCCGCCCCTCCCTTTGCTTTACCCACCACCTTTTCCCTTCTAATTAGCTCTAATATCCCCTTATATACTCCTTTTTGTATATTAATAGAATATAGACTTGGGCCATATATATATATTTTTCAATATGTTTCACTGTTTTTACCACGGCCCCACACAGTATCAGGATATGTCGCTTTTATAGCCTCAGCCCCTCCTCTGTGCTTTTATGTTCTTTTATATTTCCCTATATTGGTTTGTCCATCGTGACATTCCATTGCTGGTCCGATCGCATGAGACGCCTTTTGTGCGTTTTGCATGATCTGTACCCCCGTTCTCTGATTTGTCCACGGGCGCGGCTTGCACTACACAGCACGGCGCGATTAGAACACAGGCAGCGTAGTCATTCTCTATGAGCTCCGACCAAATGGCCGCCGGGTGCTCATTAACACAGACTATTAATGTCTGTCTATGTGTCCCCTACATCATCCCCTGATGAAGTCACGTGATCGTGACGATACGCGTCGGGATTGGTAGGCAGGACACACCACAACATCTGACGAACGGACATACGAGTTCGCCGCTCGTAAGGATTGTTGCAGAGTTCCCGCATTGATATGTGAGTTTTAACTGTTGCTTTTAATAAAATCGGTTTACATTGCTGACTGGGCTATACTATGGGTATGTTTCTTTCACCCCTTTTCACATTGCAAACGCCACCTGAGCGCTCCATCTGAGCTAATGAGAGAGGGATAGGAGTTACCATAAGCCCACAGCAGCTGAGACAGTGTCACACACTGAGAAACCCTGGGGAGACCAAAACAGCCAGCATCTGAACCCTGAGAATTAGTGGAAAGAAGCAGAGGAAAGATAGAGGGACCGACGAGTGCGGTACTCGTGGATATGAGTCTGAGATCTCTCACTCACATGTGAGTGCATTCCCATTCGCCAAGATCCCATTTGCTAATATCTTTTTTGTGACGGTATTTCACCATCAGCCTCTTTTTGTCTTTTTACTTTGTTTTTTCATGTTAAACATCGGATGGAGATTTACATGTGTTATTTGTGGATTGTAACCATCTAGACCAGTTTGACCTGGACATATTGTGGTCAACTCGAGGTGAGCAGCTGGGTTCACCAAAGGTGTTTACATATAACTTTGGTGTTGGCTCAACTATCCTATTTTCACCTATATTACGGATCTAAGGGTCTCATATATATTTCCTTCAGGACTGTTTTCCGTGTACTTTTCGTATTTTCATTTTTTGATTGCATTTTTATTTTTACACAATACCTGCACCGCTGGAGATTAGGATTTATCTCCGTTTGGAGCACATTAATGCACGGCAGGACTGCACTGGATCTGGACCTTCTTAGAGTGCAGACTTGTTCATTAAGGACTGTCCTTGTATTGGTCTCACTGTTATATGTTTTATAATATTGTTCTCACTAAATAATATTTTCACCAGTCACTCATAAATATTACTGTCCATTACATACTCCCTGTCCCACACCTTACAGCGCAAGTATTGCAATTTAATCTTTCTGTTTGGCCTGACATTGATTCATTTTCTTGGATCCATACCTATAGACATCAAAAGAGGAAAGTTGGGACCTCATTCTATATGGACCCCAAGGTGAGGAACATGAGTTTTCTCTTCACATAGGGACACAAAGCCATAAAACATCCCACTGATCAACATCGGCCATGCAAGGATTGCAGATTTTGGCCTGGCAATGACAGATGTCTTTGGGTCCTTGACAGTGCTGGCCATGTAAAGATCACTGATTTTGGTTTGCAATGATGGACTTCTGTGGTTATATATTGTCACCTATGTAAAGGTTGCCAATTTTGGCCTGGCATTGATTCATTTTCTTGGATCCATACCTATAGATTTCAAAGGGGAAGGTTAGGACCTCATTCTATATGGACCCTGTCATGGAACTTGGAATGCTGAAGGGTTCTCCTTGAAATCTGTTACACAGTGGGGGGTCTTCTGCCCTGTCTTAAGGCTAATCCCCCCCTCCAGATGGCTCCATGGTCTGAAGGAAAAGCATTGTTCTGTGTTTGGCTGTTTGTGTACTTTGATTGCCCCCTGGGGCTTCTGTCTCATTACACATATCAGTCCTCCTATTCAAGCTATCGGACCAATCCCTGCTGACCCTGTATCAAGTCCTCATTTGCATGGCCAAGAGGACCTAATTGAGAACTACAATGTACTTTACAATTGGCCAATAGGAAAGTGGTTGTTGGGGGCAGGGTGTTCAAACTGCTGTATAAAAGTGTGTGTGCATCCAATAAAAGGGTCTCCTGTTTGCCTGGTGTTTGTTCTGAGCTAACACAAATGGATTTCGAACGGCACATAGCTGTAGTTGGAATCCCGGAGTATCGGATGGCCGAACCATCAGACATTGCGATCTGCAATCTGATCCAATAGTAGCAGAGGAGTGTCGGGAAAGTGGAACCGAGCGAGCAAGGGTCTCGTTACAGACCCCAAGGTGAGGAACATGAGCTTTCTCTTCACACAGAGAAACAAAGCCATAAAATATCCCAGTGATCAACATCGGCCATGCAAGGATTGCTTATTTTGGCCTGGCGATGTCTCTGGGTCCCTGGCAGTGCCGGCCATGTAAAGATCCCCAAGTTTGTTCTGGCAATGAAGGATGTCTCTGGATCCTGGATAGTGCCAGCTATGTAAAGATTTCCAATTTTGACCTTGCACTGTCTCTGGATTCAAGAAATTTAGGATATGTGAGCATCTTTCTCTATATGGACCATGCTTTTTCTCTTCACAGAGCTCTAAAACCATACAACATCCTTTTAAGCATTGCCAGCCATGTAAAGATTATAGACTTGGCCTTAAAGTGGAGTTTACATCCCAATTATGTCCAATTATCACTCCCCATCCAAGACTTCCAGGAAGTAAGTGCCTGTAGGCTTCACACTGCCCACAAGCAAAATGACAACGGTGTAGACACAGTTTTATAAACTATCTTTTTTGAATATCTATGCGGAGCGGCGGCGGATTGTAAAATAGTGAGTGACCAGATTTATATTATAAAAACGCAGGATGAAAGGACATACATTTAAAAAATGCTAATTGTGGTTGGAACTCCGCTTTAATGTCTCTCGATATGTATAACAAAAAAATAAAATAAAAATAAGGGTAAAGGGTGGGCACCCCTTTTTATGTGCACTCTGAGAGAAGGAACTTGCTCCTTCTCTTCATAGACCTTGAAGACTTAAAACATCCTTCTGAACAATACTGGCCCTGTAAAGATTACTCATTTTGGCCTAGTCATGGATTTTGGTCCTAAAACTTAATGGTAAAGGTGGTATTCCGGCTTTATTTGGACGCTGAAAGTAGGAATGTGCTTATCTCCAAATACCTAAAACCTTAAAAATATCCTTTTAGACGACAAGTATAGTCACTTCAGCCCCGGACCATTTTGCTGGTCAATGACCGGGCCACTTTTTGCGATTCGGCACTGCGTCGCTTTAACTGACAATTGCGCGGTCGTGCGACGTGGCTCCCATACAAAATTGGCGTCCTTTTTTTCTCCACAAATAGAGCTTTCTTTTGGTGGTATTTGATCACCTCTGCGGTTTTTATTTTTTGCGCTATAAACAAAAAATAGAGCGACAATTTTGAAAAAAATATGAATATTTTTTACTTGTTGCTGTAATAAATATCCCCCAAAAATATATAAAAAAAAATTTTTTCCTCAGTTTAGGCCGATACATATTCTTCTACATATTTTTTTTTTTTAAATCGCAATAAGCATTTATTGATTGGTTTGCGCAAAACTTATAGTGTCTACAAAATAGGGGATAGTTTTATGGCATTTTTTATTATTAATATTTATTTTTTACTAGTAATGGCAGCGATCAGCGATTTTTATTGGTACTTTGACCTTATGGTGGACACTTCGGACACTTTTGACACATTTTTGGGACCATTGGCATTTTTATAGCGATCAGTGCTATAAAAATGCATTGATTACTGTAAAAATGACACTGGCAGGGAAGGGGTTAACACTAGGGGGCGGAAGGGGTTAATTATGTTCCCTAGGTGTGTTCTAACTGAAGGGGGGGTGGGACTGACTAGGGGAAAATGACAGATCGCTGTTCATACATTGTATAAACAGACGAACAGTCATTTCTCCCCCTGACAGGACCGGGAGTTGTGTGTTTACACACACAGCTCCCGGTTCTCGCTCTGTAACGAGCGATCGCGGGTGCCCGGAGGTGATCGCGCCCACCGGGCACACGTGTTGGCACCAGGGGGCGAGCATGCGCCCCTAATGGCTGGAATGCAAAATGACGTATACCTACGTGATTTCACGCGGCCGAGCCGACCTGACGCTGTATAACTGCAGCGGCTGGTCGGCTTGTGGATAGACTGCTACCCATGTAATGATCATTGATTTTGGACTGACATTGACAGATGTGTTTTGATCTTGAACAGGGCCTGCTATGTAAAAGATTGACAATGTTTGTCTGCCAATGACAGATATCTGGATCTTGGGAACTGCTGGCTATGTAAAAATCCCTGGTTTTGGCACGAAATGTGATGTGATGAATGTCTCTGGATACTGGATAACTAGACATGTGCAGGATGAAAAAATGTGTTTTGTTTTGTTTCGTTATTTAATTAAATTTGTTTAGTTAAGTTCGTTGCATTCATTACCAGAGGCGTCTCTAGGGGGGGGCCAGAGGGGGCCCTGACCCCCCCAACATTATGCTGTGCCCCACCATGTGCCCCCCCAAAAAAATAAAAAAATATTATTTTTTTTTTGCTTTTTTTTTTTTTTTTCCGGGCCGCCGCTGGAGTAACAGTCTCTCCTGAGAGGGAGAGCATCCCCAGTCAGCTCTGCGGGGCATTCCTCCCCCCTCCCTCTGCTCGCTGACACTGCATAATGCGAGCGTTCACACAACCACAGCAGCCCGATCTGCTCCTTCCCCTGCATCCTCATTGGCACGGAGAAGAGCGAGTTGCAGAAAGGACTCCATGAGCACTGTGGGGGAGGGGGGCCCAAGCCTTCATCTCAGTTACTGAAAAAACAGACTGATTTCTCCCGTCCTTAGGACAGGAGAACCAGCCTGTAAATTCCGAGAGTGGTGACTGCAAGCTGAGCCAAGTGTCAGTCTATGACACTCTTTTACAGCCCAGCGAGTCTAGCCACCTCCCCCCCCCACTCTCCTCACATACGAGCAGGGAGGAATAAAGCTCCTCCTCCTTCTCCTTTCAGTCCCGCCCACACTATCTCGGTGTGCTGTATCTGAAGAGAGGGGATGTGTGTTCAGGAAATATGAAAATCAGCAGCATGTGTGTGAATGATGCCTGAAATTCTAGCCTGGACCGTGGGTATGTGTGTGCACTGCAGACTGCAGTACACTGTAATCACTGAACTGCATTATCTCTATCCCTTCTCTCCTCCATCTGTCTCCCTCCCCCTCTCCTGTTCTTTCAAGACATTCACAATTTACTTTCTGTAACGGTCACCACCGTTTACGATATTCCAATCCATCGCCCCACGACAGCTTATCCGACAGTCCGACAGACATCAGACACAACCCATTTCATTTCCCAGAATAAACGAGACAAAACAAGCTCTGGTACTTGCTCCAAAATGAATGAATTAATCCTTTAATGGTAACTTAGCTTTGTTATATACAGTACAAGCATGTTACAGTTAATCACAGGGACAAAGACACACTCCACCCACACATCACACAATGGGGGGCTTCATACACATTCTTTTAGATAATAACATTCCAATGAGTTAATTACTACTTATTACCCAGACGGTCTGGCTCCGCATTTAGAGGGGTTAATTACTACAGCTTGACAAGTCACATTCCACATCTTAACAGTGTCATTAGCATACACAATGAACAGGTCTTAGGAGCAGACCTAATTAGCACAATGGACACAAAACAGTATTAGCATCACACAAAGGAATGTCTAGGAGCAGACTCAATTAACACCTCAAAAGCATGTGTCCCCACATTGAATGAAAACACTCTATTGACCTGTCGGAGTCAGACTTTAACAACTTGTAATATTTCAAGATATCCTGCAATACATGAATTATCAGTAATGTCCCATCTCATGTAATTTATAATTATCATTTCTCAGTCACCCTATGCCCAAAAGGGCATAGTGACGCTGGCACAGGAGTAAACCCCATCCTTCAAAAGTCTCTGGGTGTCACGGGCCATTCTGTTACACTTTCACTTTCAGTTAGGCAGGTAATATACAATGCAAATCTTTTTCCTACATCCACAGATTGCAGGAAAGAAACTTGCATGATTCCCCCATCAACAAAAACAGTGCTGACGGGAATATCCCTCCTGCCCAGCAATTGTATTCTATACAGCAACCACTGGTGATAATCATAAGAGAATCTGCTCATTAATGGTTCAAATCTCAGCCAGTTCCTGCTGAACCAGCTGAGATTTAAACTGTCTATGGCTGGTCTTAGCTCTTAGGCAGCCCATACATTGATCACTTTTTTTCATTCAACTATTAGGTTGAATTAAAAAAAAAAAAGAAATGATCCAATTCCCCCATCTACACATTATAGGTGGATGGGGGAATCGTCCCAGTGTGGACCAGTGCTGGAACAACCAGAGTTACTGTCCTGCCCCGGCTATTCACAGCGCTGGTCTCTGTCTCCATGGCAGCGGCGGCAGGACATTGGAACCCAGAGCTGGTTACTTTATGGGGCTGATGTACAGGAGGGCCAGCACAATTTGTTGTTAGAGATGGGCTGGGCATGTTCAAAATTCCACATGCCAGAGCCTGCCAGGAAGCCCACACTGCACAGCGCTAATCACAGGCAGTGAGACATTTCCCGGTCCGCAGCTGCACAGATCAGGAAAGGTCTCACTGCCTGTGATTAGCACTGTGGAGTGTCGGCTTCCTGGCGGGATCGGGCAGGTGGGATTTCAAACACACCCGAGCCCATCTCTATTGGTTGTAGACAGTTGAGCTCCCTGCAGGTTGCTTAGCAGCAGTGGACCCTTCTCTGACATGCTGATCGTGATGCAATCCAGGTGATGCTCTTAGTCAAATCCTAGTCATAAATATCAGTGATTTTATTGATCAAAGCCCACACTTTACAGGCATAGAGCCCACATGGCTGCTGAACATACGGTTGATTATATATATATATATGTGGTTGTACTCTTGATGCTAATAAATATTGTGTTTATTAGATCTGACTGGGAGCATCACCTGGATCACATCCCGATCAGCATGTCAACAGAGAAGGTTATACAGCATTACTGCTGCTAGGTGACCAGCTAGGGGCTCAGCTCTCTATAACCAATAGTGCCAGCCTTCCCCTGCATGCACCCATAATGTCACCAGCACTAGGTCCTAATAGACTGCCGCCCCTGCCAAGGAGACAGACGGCAGACCAGCGCTGTCAATAGCAGGGACAGGACAGCTGGGGAACCCCACGGTGGCAGAACACCAGGCCCCGGTGGCAAGACAACCTTTGCAACCCTGAAAGTTCTCCCACTGCTTTGGACCCTTATATTTTCTTAGTGTGCTGGTGACATATATCTCTTGTTTTCTGCCACCCTGGGGGGCCCCAGTATAGTAGGAAGGGAGCTCACGACAGAACATGTAAAAGGGCCCGTTGTGGGATCGTAGTAAAGGGCCCCAGGAGATTTTATATATATATACTGTATATATATAAAATTGCATTTTATAGTTGGCCCCCCTACTTTTTTCCCTGTCCCCCCATGTGCCCCCCCTAAATATGAAAGCTGGAGACGCCACTGCTAGTAGTGCATCGAACGATGATGAACAGCAGGTGGTGGTTACTCTTTCCTCCTTCGTGTATCCTCATCAGGCACGGCTCTCCTACTCACACAGCCTTAGGAGTGATGCAGGCTGCATCACTCCTAAGGCTGTGTGAGTAGGAGAGCCGTGCCTGATGAGGATACACGAAGGAGGAAAGAGTAACCACCACCTGCTGTTCATCATCGTTCGATGCACTACTAGACCCATTGGAGTCCATCTATGAGAGTGTCTGGAGGAATTTGGAGGTGGAGGACCGGAGTCATCTGAACCTTCCTATATGCAGAGTGTGTACTGCTGGGTTTCATCCCCTATCCAACAGGCTTGTATGAACGCAATTGAGGTGAGAGGCTAGCATTATCTATCCTATCTGCACAGTCACCCTGGAGGATCGTGTGGTGGATTGGAGCATTGGTTTGAACAACTTTTTCACCGCTGGGAAATCTTTGAAATTTATGCACTTTGAATATCTCTATTCTTTTTCACTTTATTTAATTTTTCATTTATTTGCACGTTTGGAACACAACGTTTGAACATTTTTTGTATGAAATTTTGGAAGTCAACTTGAACATTATATCAACTGGATTTGTTATATATATATTTTTGATATTTTTCTTTTATATATATAATTTTATTTATATATTTTTCATGGAATCTATTTATACCATTATTTATTCACTTTGCACTTTTTATCTTTGTGCACACTGGCTTATTTGCTATAACTATTGATATACAAACCACTTCCTATTTGGGATTTTGTATTCACGTTAACACTTGAGCACTTTATTTTGGTGGTAACACTGGAAGCCTTTGTTTACATTATATTGGTACATTCACTTCAATCAATGATCTCCATAGTATCATTGTAAATCTATTCTATCTATTATATCCACTACTCCTACCCTTTACACCTGAATTATGGATGTTATGAAGGGTCTTCAAGGAAATTAGGAGTGGAACACAGATTGATTGAACACTACTGATCAATACTCATACGTTTTTATACGTTGTTGTGTGTGTAATATATTTTATCTTATTATAGTTTCCCTTTGGCAAGCGCCATTACACTCCCTGTTTTACAAATGTTAAGTATGGCCGTCGTTCCCGCGCCGAGTTTTGAAAATTTTACGTCATTTGCGTAAGTCGTTCGCGAATAGGGCTGGACATCATTTACGTTCACGTCGATTCCAATACGTCCTTGCGGCGTACTTTGGCGCAATGCACACTGGGATATTTTACGGACGGCGCATGCGCCGTTAAAAAAAACCATAAAAAACGCGGGATCAAGACAAATTTAAATACTACACTCCCCCAACATCCCCATTTGAATTACGCGGCCTTACGCCGCAACACATACGTTACGCCACCGTAAATAAGGGAGCAAGTTCTTTCTGAATACAGAACTTGCGCCCAAAGTTACAGCAGCGTAACGTATCGTAGATACGTTACGCCGGAGGAAAGATACGCTCAGGTATCTGAATCCGGCCCAATATGTTCTTTGTGGATGGTTATCTATGTATACATTTTAATGCTCTATTTTGTAAAATAAATTACATTTTATTTTTTACTTTGTCTATAAGTATTATTCGATTGACACCGTTAAAAGTCCCAGGGTTTGTTACCCTTCCTCCATTGTCCTTCTATTATACATTACAGGGGATGTGGTGTCCTGATTTGTGGTGTCTTGTTCAGTGCCCATCAGCTCAGCCTGCTCAGTGCCCATCAGCTCAGTCTGATCAGTGCCCATCAATGCAGCCTGTTCAGTGCCCAGCAGCTCAGCCTTACCTAAAGGAGAGGAGATGGATTATACAGAGCAGGGGATCTCCTGTTTACCCTGCACAGCCAGTATCCTCAGACAAAGTCCCGCCTCCTATGATAGACTTCCCCAGTGTGCTGCCTATCATAGGAGCCAGTCCAGGAGGTGGGACTTCTTCTGACAGCCGGGTAAGCAGAAGTTTTCAACTCTGTGCAATCCAGAGGCCCTCGCCCCCCCCCCTTCCGAGATAGCCCAAGCCCCAATGGACTCAGCGGACTTAACGGAGAAATGGGGGGAGGCACCACCGCACTGGATTAACATTTCACAGCCCAGGCAAATCTTCTCCTTTCAATGGAAATGAACCGGTGAAGGTAGTGTACACCAGAACATCAAGTGCCAACATCAGGACTAAGATAGGGTGACCAGATGTCCCTGGTTTTGTCCCCAGATTGCCAAGCCAGGGACATCTGGTCACCCTATCTTAGTCTTGATGTTGGCACTTGATGTTCTGGTGTACACTACCTTCACTGGTTCATTTTCATTGAAAGGAGAAGATGGTAAAGATAAAATAACATACAATTATGTGGGGGGGGGTGGAGTGACTTTGGGCCTGGGCTCGGTTGTGGATGGGAACCTTCTTAAAACCATGGTGGTGTCCTGCACAGGAGGCACTGGGGGCAAAGAGGGAACAGCCTTAGGACATGGCCAGGCAAGTCTCCCAGAGCAACAGGAACAGCCAGGAGGGCTGGTGAGTGACACACAGTCAGAAGGACTGGGAGGCAACGTCTAAGAGGACTGGGATGGAGTAGTCTGGGATGGGTGCAGAGCCAGTCAGGAGGACTGTGGTGGCATGGGCAGTGGAAAGAGACAGCTGCAGCCAGGAGAGCTGGTAGGGCTTGAAGAGGTGGTACTGGGAGCAGTAGCCACATGTGGGACAGCTAGCACTAAGAACTACTACCATTTCTTTGCTACACCATAGGGGTCTGTGGTCCCTGCCTGCAAAGGGCACTCACATAATGCACCCTATTCCCATTCAAGTTCTATTCCCCATATAAAACAAAACAAAGAACTGTTTCTTGACTGAAGTATGTCTGGAAATTCATGTGCCTGGGTGGGAGATGGACCACAATCACCAGCAGCCCCTATGGGGTTACCACTACACTAATAAGGCGTACCTAATAAAGTGACTGGTGAGTGTTTAAATGATATGCATGACAGAGAAAATATATAATAAATGTATATGTCATGCAAATTTATCATAAAAAGTTGAAATCTCACTATAAAAAACACAATCTTGAGATCATTGTCATGGTGCTGTAAGGCCTCGTGTACAGTGTCTTGCAAAAGTATTCACCCCCCTTGCCATTTTTCGTGTTTTTTTACCCCACACCCTGGAATTACCATGGATTGTTTGAGAATTTGCATAATTTAACCACTTAAGGACCGCCTAAAGATGATATACGTCGGCAGAATGGCATGGCTGGGCACAATCACGTACCTGTACGTGATTGTATAATGCCCAGCCGTGGGTCTCGGCGCGCACCCGCGACCCGGTCCGAACCTCCGTGATCGCGGGATTCGCGAACCAGATCGCCGCTGGAGTCCCACGATCGGTCCCCAGAGCTGAAGAACGGGGAGAGCTGTGTGTGTAAACACAGCTTCCCCGTTCTTCACTGTGGCACTGTCATCGATCGTGTGTTCCCTTACATAGGGACTCTCAAACGATGATGTCAGACCTACAGCCACAGACCTACAGTTGTAAACACACATGAGGTCACACATAACCCCATCAGCGCCCCCTAGTGGTTAACTCCCAAACTGCAATTGTCATTTTCACAGTAAACAATGCATTTTTTGCTGTGAAAATGACAATGGTCCCAAAAATGTCTCAAAATTGTCCGAAGTGTCCGCCATAATGTCGCAGTCACGAAAAAAATCGCTGATCGCCGCTATTAGTAGTAAAAAAATAAAAAATTTATAAAAATGCAATAAAACTATCCCCTATTTTGTGAACGCTATAAATTTTGCGCAAACCAATCAATAAACGCTTATTGCAATTTTTTTTTTTACCAAAAATAGGTAGAAGAATACGTATCGGCCTAAACTGAGGGGAAAAAAAACGTTTTTTTAAATATTTTTGGGGGATATTTATTATAGCAAAAAGTAAAAAATATTGCTTTTTTTTTCAAAATTGTCGCTCTATTTTTGTTTATAGCGCAAAAAATAAAAACCCGCAGAGGTGATCAAATACCACCAAAAGAAAGCTATATTTGTGGGGGAAAAAAGGACGTCATTTTTGTTTGGGAACCACGTCGCACGACCGTGCAATTGTCAGTTAAAGCGACGCAGTGCCGAATCGCAAAAAGGGGCCTGGTCCTTTAGCTGCATAATGGTCCGGGGCTTAAGTGGTTAAACGGACAGATGTTCACTGTGAATTCTCTCAAACTTTTCAACAACAAATGTCCGATGGAGGATCATCCGATCGTGTGTACACATGTCCATCGGACTAAAGTCCAAAGTACAAACAGGCTTGCTCAAAACCAATGCTAAACATCAGACAACAATAGCAGAAGTTGCCCAAAGGGTGGAGGTAAAGAGCTGAAAAACCATGTAATTTGGTGAATGTTGGCTGAAAAAGTTTATCTGTGTGTATGCATACCAAGTTCACGGCCAACGACCCTTTGGACAAAAATCCATGGAAAAGTCCGATGGAAGTCCGATCGTATGTATGAGGCTTAGGTCTGACCACAGATTTTCTATTGGATTGAGGTCTTGGCTTTGACTAGGCCATTCCAACACATTTACATGTTTCCCCTTAAACCCCTCAAGTGTTGCTTTAGCAGTGTGTTTGGGGTCATTGTCCTTCTGGAAGGTGAACCTCCGTCCTCGCCTCAAATCACACACAGAGTAGTAAAGGTTTTGCTCAAGAATATCCCTCTATTTAGTACCATCCATCTTTCCCTCAACTCTGACCAGTTTCCCCACAGCATGATGCTGCCACCACCATGTTTCACGGTGGGGATGGTGTTCTTTGGGTGATGTGATGTGTTGGGTTTGCGCCAGACATATCGTTTTCTTTGTTGGCCAAAAAGTTCAATTTTAGTCTCATCAGACCAGAGCACCTTCCTCCATACATTTTTGGAGTCTCCCACGTGCCTTTTTGCAAACTCAAAATGTGCCATTTTGCTTTTTGCTTTTTTGCTGAAAGTAATGTCTTTCTTCTGGCCACTCTGCCATAAAGCCCAACTCTATGGAGCTTATTGTCGTCCTATGTACAGATACTCCAGTCTCTGCTGTGGAACTCTGCAGCTCTTCCAGGGTTCCCTTAGGTCTCTGTGCTCCTCTCTGATTAATGCCCTCCTTGCCCGGGCTGTGAGTTTTGGTGTGCAGCCGTCTCTTGGCAGGTTTGCTGTTGTGCCATGTTCTTTCCATTTGGTTATGATAGATTTGATGGGGCTCCTAGGGATCATCAAAGATTTGGGTATTTTTTTATAACCGAACCCTGACTTGTTCTTCTCACCAACATTGTCCCTTCCTTGTCTGGAGAGTTCCTTGGTCTTCATGGCCGTGTTTGGTTAGTGGTGTCTCTTGCTGCCTCTGGGGCGAAGATACGTCCAGCCGATCGATTTCAAGCGGATAGAAATTTCTTAGCATGCTTAGAAATCTATCCGCTTGAATCGTGTCCAGCGGATTGATCCGGTCGTCTGTACAGACTCACCGGATCAATCCGTCTGCTCCCATCCCTCGCATGCGTCGTAATGATTCGACGCATGCGTGGAAGTAGTTGCCTTCCAGCGTCGCCGTGGCGACGGCGCGACATGTCACCGCGGATGTATTCCCCGCGGATTTCGATCTGATGGTGTGTACAGCCATCAGATCCAAATCCGCCAGAGGATTTATCCGCTGGAAACGGTCCGGTGGACCGTTTCCAGCGGATATCCTCTGGTGTGTACGAGGCCTAACAGTTTGAATTGGGGAGCTGACTACTACAAAATACATATCGAATTTTATATCCCCGCAATTTAATACAGATCATGACATACCTCAGAAGACTGACCATTAGGGATGAGCCGAACACCCCCCAGGTCCGGTTTTTGGCAGAACATGCGAACCGGCAACAATTTTGTGTGACCACCATGAAAGTATATGGGACACGAACATGAAAAATCAAAAGTGCCAATTTTAACCACTAAAGGACCGCCTAACGACAATATACGTCAGCAGAATGGCACCGCTGGGCACAATCACGTACCTGTACGTGATTGTATAAAGCCCAGCGGTGGGTCTGAACCAAAAATATTCTTAGAAGCTACCATCATAAGGATTGATGAGGAATAGGGTAGTCACTCACCATAATAGGATAGTCACTCAGCATAGGCAGTCTTCAAGGGATCCCACATTCATAGAAAAATCGATCAGTTACATCAGCATCAGGTGCTTGGTAGCTGGTGATCCAAGACTGATTCATTTTTATGAATGTGAGCCTATCAACAGAGTCTGTGGACAGGCGCACTCTGTGATCGGTAACAAACCCTTCAGCAGCACTGAATGTGCATTCAGAAAGAACGCTGGATGCAGGACAGGCAAGTAGCTCAATTGCATACTGTGCAAGCTCCCAGTAACCCAGTGGGTGCTCTGCTGGAAAGGTCTCCAAGTCTGATCTTGCCCCTATATATTCCTGCACCATGTAATGCAGATGCTGGTGATGGGGACTGAAGATTGTCTGAAGGCATCGGCCAGCCGGCCACCTTCTCCACCACTCTTTCTGTGGCTGATCTAAGCCTCAGCAACACATTGTCCAGCACCAGAAATTGTAACCTCCCAGGGTCTGGAAATGCATTGCACAAACTTTTCTTCAAGGTCTCCTTAAGATGTTTCATCCTCTGCTCCCTCTGTGAAGGCTGGGTAAGTTCTGCAAGAAGGATCATGAAGGGTTGCCAGCCAGTAATGATCCCTATCCTTGATACCATAAATCCTGGGGTCCTTTTGCAGGCTTTGCAGGATCAGGTAGGCCATGCAGCGTAAGTTTGCAGAGGTATTGGATCCTGAGTCCTCTGGGTCACTAAGGATCACATAATCTGTAACCACCTCCTCCCAGCCACGTACCACTTCATGAGGACTAAAAACGATCCCTTAAGGACTGCTGCTGAGTCTTATCCTCCACTTCCATGCTGACACAATCCTTCTTTTCTTCCTGTATGTTCGGCAGGCCTGGAGGAATACTATCTGGATAAAGGGGGCCTTGAGAGTTAAGGAAGTCCTCCTCTTCCTCCCGCTGTTCTGCTTCAAGTGCCCTGACTATTACCCCATGAATCGTGTGCTCCAACAGGAAGACAAGAGGGACAGTATCACTGATGCATGCACTGCTCACCATCCTCGTGGCCTCCTCAAATGGTGACAGGACAGTGCATACATCCTTGATCAGTAGCCACTGGAGTAGTGAAAAAAAGCCAAGCTCCCCTGACCCTGCCAAAATTGGAGTTCCACCTGGTGGGCATGTCACAAATGAGGTGGTTCTTGGGCAGGTTGCATTCCCTTTGAATGTCAGCCAGCTGAGCACTGGCATTATATGACCGGCAGAAATTACCTCAAACTTTCCTGCAACCTTTCATGAAAGAAAGAGGGGGTGGAGGAGAGAGCTGTGGTATAATCACTACTAGCATTTTGGAGGCGTGGTGGCATAACAAGCTCTACCAATACTGAACCCTGTCCTGCATCCTTCCCAGCTGCCAGCAGAGTCACCCAGTGCAACGTGAAAGATGGTTAATGTCCCTGTCCATGCCTGCTGGATCATGAGTCAGCGGTAATATGCACCTTACTGCTGACCGCCCTGTCCAACAAAGCCAAGACATTGCCTTCCACATGCCAGTAGAGAGCCGGAATGACCTTCCATGAAAATAAATGGTGTTTGGGAACCTGCCACATTCCACAAATTCACGAAAGGGGGCAGAGTCTACCAGCTGAAAAGGCAGCAGTTGCAGTGCTAGCAAATTGGCCAAACTAGCATTCAGATGCTGAGCATGTGGATGGCTGGGACCAAATTTCTTTCTATAGTTTAGCAACTGGGGTAGGGAAGTTTGCCTGCTAAAATCGAATGGTGGTGTACAGCTAGCAGATTGGCCGCAAGTACTTGGGACAACTATTGCTATACCTACATTCCTCTCAGTGCAGGTTTCTGAGAGGACTGGAGGTATAGTGGGGTTGGAGAGCCCAGATGAGGAGCAAGGAGAAGTCCACCATGTTCTTTGATGTGGGCCTTTCAAGTGCTCTTGCCAACGGATTGCATGGGAGGTCATCATATGTTTGGTCAAGCATGTGGTTGCTGTTTTGGCTATGCTTGATCCGCTTCAGACATTTGTTGCAAACAGCAATGGTGCAATCTGCTGCACATGTGTCAAAAAAGGCCCAAACCAAAGAACTTTTCAAAACAAGTGGGGAGTCAGCAGCGCCCTGCACCTACTTAGCTCTGCAGTGTGATGCAATAGGGTGGCTGCCCTTAAGCTGCACCCTGGAGGGCATGCTGCCTCATTGGAGATGTGCCTTCTCCTCCTCCTCTCTTCTATCAGGCACCCAAGCCGGTGACCTCATCATCCCCTCTCTGCTTGTCACTGGAGCAAACTTGGCAGTATGCTGCAGCTGGGGGAACATGACTGCCAGTTTCTTGACCTTCTTGGGCACCCCCTCTTTCTGGGCTCACATTACTCCCTTCCTCAACTTGGGTACCATCATTGGAGCCTTCAAAACGCTGCGCATCCTCCAGCAGCATGTACCCAAAACTGTGTTTGAATAGTTCGGGGGACTCCCAGAGGCGATTCAGTTTGCATGTGTTGCGCTATATAAGTTTCTCACTCACTCCTCCGTGCATGATCGTGGGGCTAGGGAAGGAGTGACTGTTGTTAAGGAGCCAATGGAAGAGGTTGCTTTGGAAGCTGCATTGGCAGGCAAACTCTGAGCCTGGGTGACAGAGGATGAGGAGGACAGCTTTGTTACCCACTCCACCAACTCTTCTGCATGTTGTGGCTCAATAACACGGCCAGCAGCAGAAAAAAAGGACAAGCGTGCCCCACGGCCATGTGCAGAGGATGCACCGTGTCCCCGACCAGCACTGTAGACACAGAGCCTGCTTGCCCTGTGAGCGTCTGACTCTCCTCGGTGGCCTTCCAGACATGCTGTAAATTTAGTTTTGCAACACTACACTGTATTGTGTACTGTGTACACCACCAGAAAAGTAGTATTCGGATACAGAAGTGTCTATAACCAAACAGCCAGACGTGGACCTAAAAGTTGCGTAACTGTCTTGTGAGATGCTCAGATGGGAAGCCTTACACAGGGGTTCATGAGATTGCACAAAATAACTTTTTTCCTTGGGATCCTCATCACCTTGTCTTATGGTTTCTGCTTTCCAGCTTTCACTCAGGTACTTAAGCACTTCTGAAGGTTGACATCTTTTAGTATAGTCAATGGCCCAAAGATCACCCAACATCCACCAAATCCCAGAGCCAACCTTGGTCAATGTTTCAGGAAATTTGTGCATTTGGAAATTGCTTTGCCATTCAACAAAACGTTTATATTTGACGTCTTCGGGAATGGCATCCTCCCATGGAAGCTCCCCTGTAAGTAGGCAATAGATGACCACTCCGAACGACCAAACGTCAAGGCTTCCATCTGCAACCAGGCCATCTGAAATTTCAATGTTGCACATTTCTCGAGCCATAAAGGACTTGGTGCCACACTTGCCTCTAATCACTGTCCCTTTGACCTTAGCAATGCCAAAGTCTGTGAGCTTGATGGAGTGGCAGTCCCTGTCAAACACTAAAACATTATCTAGCTTCACATCCATGTGTACCAGTCCTTTTGCTGCCATAAATTGAAGAGCACTTGAGATCTGCACAGCACATATTTTTACTGCATCTTCTGGAATTCCAACCTAAAAAAAAAAAAAGTAAATTAATAAAATTAACCAAGGTACAAAAGATGTTAAATACAGTATTGTAGAATATAAGGACTGGAGAACATATGAATACTTATCAAGAAGCAAGAAATTCTGATTTACCTAGAAATAAAATTATATGTATAACCCTATGTACAGTATGTATGCATGCATGTATTTTTCCATATGTATATATGTAGGTGTTAAGAACAAGTACAAATAGTTAGAACAATAGCTTCAAGTAAATCTTTCAACATGAACACCTCTACTAACGTAAGCTAAGAGAGTTTCCTCTCACTTCTTGTTACATCTCTGGGGGAGAAAGTGATAGGAAATCTTTCCAAAATGATACAGACAACATCAAATTGTCATGAGTTTTAACTCTTAACTCTATGCAAACCTAAAAAAAAATATTTGTACTTATACAGTATTTTAATTGTACTTACATTTGGTATAATCATGGAGAGCAGATCGCCAAGAGGTGCCAGTTCTTGGGCAAATACAAAGTGGTCGGTGGTGGTGAAGGCGGGGCCACAGCATTCAATGATGTTGGGATGAACTGAAAGTAAAAATGAAATACTGAACTCCCGGAGGAAAGACCGCTGACTGCTTCTGTTTTTATCAATGACCTTCAATGCCATTCTTTGTCCTGTGCAAAACAAAAAATAAGTTCACCTTAGATCAAAAAATTGGAAATATTAAGCTTGTAATTTCTACAATTGGTGGCCCCTTTTGAAAAGGCCATATCTTACAAATCAAATTTAGTTACATATAAATGAATATTTGTAGAAGACATTGAAATGGTGATTGGATTAATTACCTGTGTTCCTGTTGTGTGCCGAGAATATTTTTCCAAAACCGCCTTTTCCAAGTTCCTTCACAATGAGGAAGTGCTCCTGTATGTCTACCTTCTGTAGTCCTTGTGAGGAGAAGGAGACCATTCTGTCCAGAAGACGTTCCACACCATGAGCAACGGGGGCCATAGTGTCCTGGAGAGCAAAAAAACAATGTTTTTATTACACAAATTTACTTTAAAAATAAACCATAGAAATGTGTCAAATATGAATATTGTTACCCTCAGTTATATATCAATAAATATGAAATGCTCAATAGACCTCCACATCTATATGTATATGACTCAGGAATAAGGTTTGGCCACTAAATTTATGGATTTAAAGGACTAAATAAGGAAAGCCAGCAATCTATTTATAAACAAGAAAATCATGCAATGGTATAACATGTATTACATCACACAAATTACTACCTCAACTTTTATTGCATTTAAATGTATTACTAACAACTTTTTCATCAGGCTGGTCACTGCAGACCTCCAATGTCCATCCTGTCTTCTCTATACATTGTATTACATAGTATCCTGTATTGAACCTCCATCCATTGCCTCTTTTGGCAGTTTAAAATATAGTTCTTTATATATTTATCACATAAACCTCTGCAGTATTATTATCAGAATGTTCATTAAATAATAAAGATCCATGTATTGGTTAGATGAAAGTGACCTTACCTTACTGTGGTGGGGATTCAGCGGTGATGAAGTTGGATACGTTTCTCTGAATATTCAGTTCCTCTGCAGATCAACACCGGACAAATCTCCAGCTAGGCTGTAATAGATGTGTATACCGGGATCTGAAAGTAGAATGTCTGATGAGAGGTTGAGACCCGCTTTATAAAAGGGAGATGGGCGGGGAAGTCAGAGAATGGAGGGTTTCCATTGGCTGACTTCTAATGTAACTGTTATGTAAATAAGCCTGGATTGCTGCTTCCAATTTACATATAAACAGGTTTTCTAGAGAATAAGTGAGAGAATTAACATGATGGAACCCAAACATTTTAAAACTTTACTGACTTATAAAACAAAAATAAGTGTCCATTTTATGGTTAATATGGTGGAAATGTTAATCTTAAAAGATTATTTACCTGATTCTAAACTGAATAACTAATACAAAAGGAAATACTAACAAGGTAATTCATTGAGAAAAAAAAACATCTCATTGTAACATCAACTGTAAGTTCTTGTTGGTTCTTTTATACCACTCTGTCTAATTTCCAGTAACATTGTATACCAATGGGTTTAGTTTAAAAAGGACTTTATTGACAAAAATAAATATATATATATGATTTTTATGCTGATCACATTTTATTTTTCGAAGAACAATTAAAGGGTCCTGTCAGGATAGGAATATTGGAGCCGCCATGTCTGGGCTTATTTATAAAGATTCATCTCTAAACCATTCCCATCTATGACCAGCTTTAGACTAAGAATTCTCTCTGAGATCTGATTTCTCTAGTGATATCATTTGGTAAAGTATATAGATTTTGGGTAACACAATTACTTACCACTTTGTCAGGACATTAGATCGAGACTTTTCAGTGCAACATAGATACAATAGGTAAATTTTGTTTTATTAGAAGAACGAGGAAGGATAGACCACTGAATGTTTTAAAAATAATTTCGATATCCTGCAATTATATTAGAAGAGTATATTGGAAACACCGTTATAAACCCGACACTTTTTACTTGTATTTGTTTTATATCTTTTTGCTCAACTTACTTCCATTTCTTGTATTTTCGTTTTTTGTTGGTGATGACACAAAGATTGTTACAGTTTTTGCTTGTTGTTTTTCTCTTGTATTTATTTTATTTAATAAGGCAGAAAAATCTTGACTTTATTTTTATTTTGGAAAATCTTTAAGTGTGTTTTTTTATTATTTAGATATTAGATATTTAGATAACTAAATGCATTGTATTTTTCAGGAAAGGGAAACTAAGAGTTACAGGAGAAAGTGTTTTGGGGGTTTTAGTGTTGAAACAGTGGAAATTTATAGAAGTGACTTCCGTATTGTCACAAGTAGATAAGAGTTTTGGTCTTTCTTTACGTTGTTATAAATGTTCTAGGGTATGGAGCTGTGTATATAGTCAGTGAATCAGATAAAGATTTATTGGATTTATTTTAATATCTCTTGCATATTTTATTTTTTATTAGTTGAGGTTAATTTTCTAGGTGTTCTACCCCCCTAACATTGTCTGTTGAATTGGTTGTGGTAGTCATTACCATAACACTGCCAGAGTTTAGTATTCATATTGTATTCCTGGAGGGTCTACCTGTACCAGTGTTTGTTGTATTTACTATATACACTGTGTCCCATCACTATTGTTCCCGGTGTCTCCTCTGTCTATTGTCTTTTGGGTGTAGGCTCAAACTATTCAGGGTAGATACCATTGTTATTATAAATGTTGAGTTTCAGTCCTGTGTATATGAAAATTCCTGTGTTAAACCTCAAGTCATTTGTTTTTATTATTTAAATTTTGTGTCAACTAAATGCATTGTATTTTTCAGGAATGGGAAACTAAGAGTTATAGGAGAAAGTGTTTTGGGGGCTTTAGTGTTGGAAAAGTGGAAATTTATAGAAGTGACTTCCAATTTTCACAAGTACCGCATCTTCCTATAGCGCGCACCGGCGTATAGCGCACACCCCCAACCTAGAAGGGAAATTTCAGGAAAAAAAAGAAAATACTTACAGTTTGAATGCCCCTCGTCGGTGTCTTGCCCGGCATCCATCGACGGCCTTGTCCGGTCCGGCGTCCGTCTGCGGCCTTGGTGGTATCCTCCCCGCTTCTCCCGTGTTGTTTGAGCCGATCCCCGCTTCCCGCGCTGTGTTTGAACACCGCCGCCGACATATCCCGAAGGCAGTACACTCGGGCACGCTCGGCTCCTCTCGCATAAAGGCTAGGAGGTGGCACAGGGCGTGACCGCAAGCAGAGCCGAGCCTGGCCGAGTGTACTGCGCTCAGTATATGTCGGCGGTGGCGTTCAAACACAGCGCGGAAAGCGGGTATCGGCGTATATCGCGCACCCACGATTTTCCCCTGATTTTAAGGGGAAAAAAGTGTGCGGTATACGCCGATAACGACGGTAGATAAGAGTTTTGGTCTTTCTTTGCATTGTTACAAATGTTCTAGGGTATGGAGCTGTGTATATGGTCTTTGAATCAGATAAAGATTTATTGGATTGTTTTTTAATATATCTTAATATAATTTCCTCCCAGATCTGGACCAGAGCATCACTGAGCTCCTGAACAGACTGAGGTGCAACCTGGCGGCACCGGATGGACCAAAACATAATGTCCCAAAGGTGTTTTTTTGGATTTAGGTCAGTTGAGCGTGGGGGCCATTCAATGGTATACATTTCTTCATCCTCCAGGAACTGGCTGCATGCTCTCATCACATGAGGCCGGGCATTGTTGTGCACCAGGAGGAACCCAGGACCAACTGCACCAGCGTAGGGCCTGACAATAGGTCCAAGGATTTCATCCCGATACCTAATGGCAGTCAGGGTGCCATTGTGTAGCCTGTAGAGGTCTGTGCGTCCCTTCATGGATATGCCTCCCGAGATCATCACTGACACACCACCAAACCGGTCATGCTGAACAATGTTACAGGCAGCATAACGTTCTCTGTTGCTTCTCCAGACCCTTTCATGTCTGTCAGATATGCTCAGGATGAACCTGCTCTCATCTGTGAAAAGCATGGGGCACCAGTGGCAGACCTGCCAATTCTGGTGTTCAATGGAAAATGCCAATCAAGCTCCACACTGTTCGGCAGTGAGCACAGAGAACACTAGAGGACATCAGGCCCTCAGGCCACCCCCATGAAGTCTGTTTCTGATTGTTTGGTCAGAGACATTCACACCAATGGCCTGCTGGAGGTGATTTTGTAGGGCTCTGGCAGTGCTAATCCTGTTCCTCCTTGCACAAATGAGCATATACTGGTCCTGCTGATTGGTTAAGGACCTTCTACGGCTCTGTCCAGCTCTCCTAGAGTAACTGCCTGCCTCCTAGAATCTCATCAATGCTCTTGAGACTGGGCTGGGAGATATGGCAAACCTTCTGGCAATGACACATATTGATGTGCCATCCTGGAGGAGTTGGACTGCATGTGCAACCTTTATAGGGTCCAAGTATCTCCTCGTGCTACCAGTAGTGACACTGACCCTAGCCAAATGCAAAACGAGTGAAAAACAGTCAGAAAAGATGAGTAGGGAAAAAATGTCAGACAACTCCACCTGAAAAAACATTCCTATTTTGGAGGTTGTCTCATTGTTGCCCATCTAGTGCACCTGTTGTTAATCAGTTTCAGCTGTTTTGCTGTTAATGGAAATTAACAACCCCCTCTGTATACACCCCTCCCCCTCTGTATACACCCCTTCCCCCTCTGCTACTTAACTGACCAGATCAATATCCCAGTAGTTCTCATTCAAAAGTGTTCCTTTATTTTTTTTGAGCAGTATATATATATATATATATATATATATATATATATATATATATATATATATATTAAATACACCGCCTGAAGTATATTAGAAAAAGTAAACCAGGAATAGCCTGCAGTCAGATATAGGCTACACTGGATGCAGTGTGTATATACATATACATATATACACACACAAATATACATATATGCAGCCAGTCTTGTGTGTGTGTATAATCTAAAAAAAATATATATATATTGTGTAAGGGGTTAGCTCGGTAGTGGGGTGTGTGACCCCTTGGATGGGTTCACTACACACTAAATTTATACAGACAGGCAGTCGAAGACGGTTGAAAACAACGATTTTGGTTTATTCTTTCATCTCGCTGGAAACAAGTGCAAGCATCCAAACAGCATTACAAAATCAAACATAAAATAAACCCTGGCCACTTGGGGCGTCTATCTTCACCACACAGGAACCTATCTATGGAGTCTGGCACAACCTAGTGCTGGGCAGACACTGCTGGTCGTACAGCAGAAAAACCATAGTCTTTTGAGTTTTTATCACACAGAAAAATCAATCACCTCCTCACCTCCTCAGAAGACTTTCAGCTGCTGCTCTCCTTAGTCACAAAGCCTCAGGATGCAGCAAATCAGTGGTAATCCTCTGGATTACATAGAGGCCTTAATTGCCTCATTATGAACAGCTGAAGTCTTCCAACGCCCTTAAACGTTTTCTTGCTACTTCTGCAGCCGACGCCTAATAACAATTGGTGTATTGTCTAAACAAGGCAGAAATGTATCTCCGTCTGTGACAACACCCACAGATTTACCTGACTTCCTGTCACTATATATATATATAAAAATACACTGCAGTTGAGCTAACTGAATAACTTGCCTGCTCAATCTAAATCACACTATCTCTCCGTCCACGCCAACAACGCACTACACACAGGGCCGACGTGCAGGCAGCCTTATATAGTGTGGGGAGTGGACTTGGTCCCCCTGAGCCATGATTGGCCTCTGGCCAATTATGGCTCTCTAAGCAGAGGGCGCTGGGATTGTCCAAAGCATGCAGGTCATGGTAAATGCTTTGGCCAATCATCATACAGCAATGCACTGCAATCTCGCACTGCATTATAGGGCATTCAGTGCCTCTCGACTTTGCCCATAACGCCCCATAAGGTTTGTTTTTCGACAAATGGGCGAACACCCGATATTTGAGTCTAACCTATGTTCAACCCGAACACCAAGCTCATCCCTACTGACCATATGTGATGTTCTTTCAGGTGCTCCATCACCCTCCAATTCTCATTTAACCAATATCTACTTCTACACCAACATGTAAAGAGAACTCTTCAATCGCACATGATTAGATCCTCTGCCATGTTGTCTTTCTGTGGCTCTGGAGTCATCTCAGATTCGGATACAGAAGTGTCTATAACCAAACAGCCAGACGTGGACCTGAAAGTTGCGTAACTGTCTTGTGAGGTGCTCAGATGGGAAGCCTCACACAGGGGTTCATGAGATTGCACAAAATAACTTTTTTCCTTGGGATCCTCATCACCTTGTCTTATGGTTTCTGCTTTCCAGCTTTCACTCAGGTACTTAAGCACTTCTGAAGGTTGACATCTTTTAGTATAGTCAATGGCCCAAAGATCACCCAACATCCACCAAATCCCAGAGCCAACCTTGGTCAATGTTTCAGGAAATTTATGCATTTGGAAATTGCTTTGCCATTCAACAAAATGTTTATATTTGACGTCTTCAGGAATGGCATCCTCCCATGGAAGCTCCCCTGTAAGTAGGCAATAGATGACCACTCCGAACGACCAAACGTCAAGGCTGCCATCCGCAACCAGGCCATCTGAAATTTCAATGTTGCACATTTCTCGAGCCATAAAGGACGTGGTGCCACACTTGCCTCTAATCACTGTCCCTTTGACTTTAGCAAGGCCAAAGTCTGTGAGCTTGATGGAGTGGCAGTCCTTGTCAAACACTAAAACATTATCTAGCTTCACATCCATGTGTACCAGTCCTTTTGCTGCCATGAATTCAAGAGCACTGGAGATCTGTACAGCACATCTTTTTACTGCATCTTCTGGAATTCCAACCTAAAAAAAAAAGTAAATTAATAAAATTAACCAAGGTACAAAATATGTTAAATACAGTATTGTAGAATATAAAGACTGGAGAACATATGAATACTTATCAAGAAGCAAGAAATTCTGAGTATTTACCCAGAAACAATAAACGTATATGTATAGCCCTATGTACAATATGTATGTATTTGTGTGCCATATGTATGTATGTGCTTAGAACAAGTACAAATAGTTAGAACAAATGGTTCAGGTAAATCTTTCAACATGGACACCTCCAATAACGTAAACTAAGAGTTTCCTCTCACTTCTTGTTACATCTCTGGGAGAGAAAGCGACAGAAAATCTTTCCAAAAGGATACAGACAGCATCAAATAAATTGACAGCAGTTTTAACTCTTCTTAACTCTATGCAAACCAAAAAAACAACACATATTTGTACTTATACAATATCTAATTGAACTTACATTTGGTATAATCATGGAGAGCAGATCGCCAAGAGGTGCCAGTTCTTGGGCAAATACAAAGTGGTCGGTGGTGGTGAAGGCGGGGCCACAGCACTCAATGATGTTGGGATGTACTGAAAGCAAAAATGAAATACTGAACTCCCGGAGGGAAGACCGCTGACTGCTTCTGTTTTTATCAATGACCTTCAATGCCATTCTTTGACCTGTGCAAAACAAAAAATAAGTTCACCTTAGATCAAAAAAATGGAAATATTAAGTTGGTAATTTCTACAATTAGTGGCCCCTTTTGAAAAGGCCATATCTTACAAATAAAATTTAGTTACATATAAATGAATATTTGTAGAAGACATTGAAATGGTGATTGGATTAATTACCTGTGTTCCTGTTGTGTGCCGAGAATATTTTTCCAAAACTGCCTTTTCCAAGTTCCTTCACAATGAGGAAGTGCTCCTGTATGTCTACCTTCTGTAGTCCTTGTGAGGAGAAGGAGACCATTCTGTCCAGAAGACGTTCCACACCATGAGCAACGGGGGCCATAGTGTCCTGGAGAGCAAAAAGAAACAATGTTTTTATTACACAAATTTACTTTAAAAATAAACCATAGAAATGTGTCAAATATGAATATTGTTACCCTCAGTTATATATCAATAAATATGAAATGCTCAATAGACCTCCACATCTATATGTATGTGACTCAGGAATAAGGTTTGGCCACTAAATTTATGGATTTAAAGGACTAAATAAGGAAAGTCAGCAATCTATTTATAAACAAGAAAATCATGCAATGGTATAACATGTATTACATCACACAAATTACTATCTCAACTTTTATTGCATTTAAATGTATTACTAACAACTTTTTCATCAGGCTGGTCACTGCAGACCTCCAATGTCCATCCTGTCTTCTCTATACATTGTATTACATAATATCCTGTATTGAACCTCCACCCATTGCCTCTTTTTGCAGTTTAAAATATAGTTCTTTATATATTTATCACATAAACCTCTGCAGTATTATTATCAGAATGTTCATTAAATAATAAAGATCCATGGATTGGTTAGATGAAAGTGACCTTACCTTACTGTGGTGGGGATTCAGCGGTGATGTAGTCGGGTTAGTTTCTCTGAATATTCTGTTCCTCTGCAGCTCAACACCGGAAAACTTCACCAAATCTACAGCTAGGCTGTAATAGATGAGTATACTCTCTGGAAGGAGAATGACTGATGAGAGGTTGAGACCCATTTTATACAAGGGAGATGGGCGGGGAAGTCAGAGAATGGAGGGTTTCCATTGGCTGACTTCTAATGTAAATGTTATGTAAATAAGCCTGGATTGCTGCTCCCAATTTACATATAAAACAGGTTTTCTAGAGAATAAATGAGAGAATTAACATGATGGAACCCAAATATTTTAAAACTTTACTGACTTATAAAACAAAAATAATTGTCCATTTTATGGTTAATACGGTGGAAATGTTAATCTTAAAAGATTTATTTACCTGATTCTAAACTGAATAACTAATACAAAAGGAAATACTAACAAGGTAATTCATCGAGAAAAAAAAACATCTCATTGTGACATCAACTGTAAGTTCTTGCTGGTTCTTTTATACCATTCTGTCTAATTTCCAGTAACATTGTATACCAATGGGTTTAGTTTAAAAAGGACTTTATTGACAAAAATAAATAAATATATATATATATATATATATATATATATATATTTGATTTTATAATTTGAAGAACAACTAAAGGGTCCTGTCAGGATAGGAATATTGGAGCCGCCATGTCTGAGCTTATATTCATCTCTAAACCCTTCCCATCTATGACCAGCTTTAGACTAAGAATTCTCTTTGAGATCTGATTTCTCTAGTGATATTATTTGGTAAAGTATATAGATTTTGGGTAACATAATTACTTACCACTTTGTCAGGATATTGGATCGAGAATTTCCAGTGCAACATAGATACAATAGATACATTTTTATAAGAAGAAATAGGAAGGATACCCCACTGAATGTTTTAAAAATAATTTTGATATCCTGCAATTATATTAGAAGAGTATATTGGAAACACCGTTATAAACCAGACACTTTTTACTTGTATTTGTTTTATATCTTTTTGCTCAACTTACTTCCATTTCTTGTATTTGTGTTTTGTGTTGGTGATGACACAAAGATTGTTACAATTTCTGCTTGTTGTTTTTCTCTTATATTTTTTATTTTATTTAAAAAGGCAGAAAAATCTTGACTTGTTTTTATTTTTGGAAAACCCTTAAGTGTGTTTTTTTAATATTTAGATATTATGTCAACTAAATGCATTGTATTTTTCAGGAAAGGGAAACTAAGAGTTACAGGAGAAAGTTTTTTGGGGGGTTTTAGTGTTGGAAAAGTGGAAATTTATAGAAGTGACTTTCGTATTTTCACAAGTAGATAAGAGTTTTAGTCTTTCTTTGCATTGATATACATTTTCTAGGGTTTGGAGATATGTATGTAGTCTTTGAATCAGGTAAAGATTTATTGGATTTTGTTTAATATATCTTGCATCTAGCATACTTTATTTTTTATTAGTTGAGATAAATTTTCTAGGTGTTCTACCCCCCTAACATTGTCTGTTGTCTGTTGAATTGGGTGTGGTAGTCATTACCATAACACTGTCAGAGTTTAGTATTCATATTGTATTCCTGGAGGGTCTACCTGTACTATTGTTTGTTGTGTTTACTATATACACCGTACCCCATCACTATTGTTCCCAGAGTCTCCTCTGTCTATTGTCTTTTGGGTGTAGGCTCAGATTATTCAGGGTAGATACCATTGTCATTATAAATGTTGAGTTTCAGTCCTGTGTATATGAAAATTCCTGTGTCAAACCTTAAGTCATTTGTTTTTATTATTTAGATTTTGTGTCAACTAAATGCATTGGGGCAGATCCACAAAGATCTGCCCCGGCTCATCGTATCCGAGATACGCTACGCCGCCGTACCTTACCTGGCTTTAAATCGAATCCATAAAGAATTTGCGCCATAAGTTACGGCGGCGTCGTGTATCTCAAGCGGCGTAACGGCGCGGAATTCAAATCGGCGATTAGGGGGCGTGTTTCATTTAAATGAAGCGCGTCCCCGCGCCGAATGAACTGCATATGTGCCGTCCCTAAATTTCCCGCCGTGCATTGTGCTAAATGACGTAATTTTTTTAACATAGACGTGAATTACGTCCATCCCGATTCACGGACGACTTACGCAAAAAAAAAAAAATTCAAAATAAACGCGGGAACGACGGCCATACTTAACAAGGCAAGTCTAACTATACGCCACAAAATACCAGCTTTAACTATACGCCGGAAAAAGCCGACTAGAGACGACGTAAAGGAATGCGCCGACCGCTCGTACGTTCGTGGACCATCGGAAATAGCTAATTTGCATACTCGACGCGGAAAACTACGTGAACGCCACCCAGCGGACGCCGAAGAATTGCATCTTGGATCCAAAGGTGTACAAAGACGTAAGCCTGTCGGATCTAACCCAGATGCCGTCGTATCTTGTTTTGAGGATTCAAAACAACGATACGACGCGGGTAATTTGAAAGTACGCCGGCATATCAGTAGATACGCCGGCGTACTCGCTCTGTGGATCTGCCCCATTGTATTTTTCAGGAAAGGGAAACTAATGCCGCTTACACACGATCGGTTAAACCGATGAGAACGGTCTGATGGACCGTTTTCATCGGTCCAAACCGATCGTGTGTGGGCGCCATTGGTTATTTATCCATTGGTTAAAAAAAAGCCAACGTGGTTTAAATTTAACCGATGGATTCCTAACAGATAGAAAAAAAATGATCGTTAGTAGGCAAGACCATCGGTTAAAAATCCACGCATGCTCAGAATCAAGTCGACGCATGCTTGGAAGCATTGAACTTCTTTTTTTTCAGCACTTCGTTGTGTTTTACGTCACCGCGTTCTGACATGACCGCTTTTTTTAACCAATGGTGTGTTGGCACGACTGACCATCAGTCAGCTTCATCAGTTAACCGATGAAAACGGTCCATCAGACCGTTTTCATTGGATGGACCTGATCGTGTGTACAGGGCATTAGAGTTACAGGAGAAAGTGTTTTGGGGGCTTTAGTGTTGGAAAAGTGGAAATTTATCGAAGTAACTTCCAATTTTCACAAGTAGATAAGAGTTTTGGTCTTTCTTTGCATTGTTACAAATGTTCTAGGGTATGGAGCTGTGTATATGGTCTTTGAATCAGATAAAGATTTATTGGATTGTTTTTTAATATATCTAGCATACTTTATATTTTATTTGTTGAGATACATTTTCTAGGTGTTCTACACCCCTAACATTGTCTGTTAAATTGGTTGTAGTTGTCATTAGAATAATACTGCCACTGTTTAGTATTCATATTGTATTCCTGGAGGGTCACCTGTACTATTGTTTGTTGTGTTTACCATATACACCGTATCCCATCACTATTGTTCCCCATGTCCCCTCTGTCTATTGTCTTTCGGGTGTAGGCTCAAACTATTCAAAGTAGATACCATTGTTATTATAAATGTTGTGTCTCAGTCCTGTGTATGGAATATTCAATTAAAGGTGCCTGTCATGATATGAATATTGGAGTTGACATGTCTGGGCTTATTTCTAGAGATTCATCTCTAGAGCTGAGGCATTCTATCCCTAATCCTTTGTGACACTCAGGATCACATGATCTGCAACCACCTCCTCCTAGCCACGTACAACTCCATGGGGATTAAAAATGATCCCTTGAAAACTGCTGCTGAGTGTTATCCTCCACCTCCATGCTGACACAATCCTCCTCCCTCCTCCTCTTCTTCCTGTGTGATCAGCGGGCCCGCAGGAATACTATCTGGATTAAGGGGGCCTTGAGAGGTAAGGAAGTCCTCCTTTTCCTCCCGTTGTTCTGCCTCATGTGCCCTGTCCATTTTTCCACAAAGTGTGTGCGCCAACTGCAAGACAAGAGGGACAGTATCAATGATGCATATGCCGTCACTGCTCACCATCCTTGTGGCCTCCTTAAATAGTGACAGGACAGTAAACAGTAGCCACTGGCGGTGCGAAAAAAGCCAAGCTCCCCTGACCCTGTGCTTGTACCATACACACAGATGTACTCATTGATGGCCCTTTGCCGCGTGTGCAGCCGCTGCAACATTGCCAACATTGAGTTCCACCTGGTGGGCATGTCACAAATGAGGCGGTTCTTGGGCAGGTTGCATTCCCTTTGAATGTCAATCAGCATACCACTGGCATTATATGACCGGCGGAAATGACCACAGACTTTCCTGGCCTGCCTCAGGAGATTCTGTAAGCCCAGGAACCTGCTGAAGAACCACTGCACCACCAAATTCAGGATGTGAGCCAAACAGGGAACATGGGTCAAGTGACCCTGTTGGAGGGCGGAGAGGAGGTTGGTGCCATTGTCGCATACAACTATTCCTGGCTGAAGGAACCACCTCTCAGTCTGCCCCTGCCACATGGCATCTTTTTGCCTGAGTGCTTGCATAGCCCCTTGAACGCATACAGAGCACTGCCGGTTCAGAAGACAAATCTGCAGAGGAAGAGGCCATAGAGGAAGAAGAGGAGGGGGTGGAGGAGAGAGCTGTGGCAGAATCACTACTAGCATTATGGAGATGTGGTGGCAGAAAAATCTCCAACAATACTGAACCCTGTCCTTCATCCTTCCCAGCTGCCAGGAGTTACCCAGAGCGCTGTGAAAGAAAGGCAATGTCCCTGTCCATGCCTGCTGGACCATGAGTCAGCGGTAATATGCACCTTACTGCTGACCTCCCTGTCCAACAAAGCCAAGACATTGCCTTCCACATGCTGGTAGAGAGCCGGAATGTACCGCACATTCCACAAATTCACGAAAGGGGGCAGAGCTTACCAGCTGAAAAGGCAGCAGTTGCAGTGCTAGAAATTTGGCCAAGCTAGCATTCAGACGCTGAGCATGTGGATGGCTGGGACCAAATATCCTTCTACGATTTAGCAACTGGGGTAGGGAAATTTGCCTACTAAAAAAAAAAAAAAATCAGATGGTGGTGTATCGCTAGCAGATTGGCTGCAAGTACTTGGGACACCTATTGCTATACCTGCATTCCTCTCAGTGCAGGTTTCTGAGAGGACTGGAGGTATAGTGGGGTTGGAGATCCCAGATGAGGAGCAAGGAGAAGTCCACCTTGTTCTTTGATGTGGATCTTTCAAGTGCTCTTGCCAACGGACTGCATGGGAGGTCATCATATGTCTGGTAAAGCACGTGATTCCCAACCTGTTGCTGTTTTGGCCACACTTGATATGCTTCAGACATAGGTTGCAAACAGCAACGGTGCGATCTGCTGCATACGTGTCAAAAAATGCCCACACCAAAGAACTTTTCAAAATAAGCGGGGAGTCAGCAGCACCCTTCACCTGCTTAGCTCTGTGAGGTGATGCAATAGGGTGGCTGCCCTTAAGTTGCACCCTGGAGGACATCATGCCTCGTTGGAGATGTGCCTCCTCCTCCTCCTCATACTCTTCTATTTGGCACCCAAGTAGAGTCAGTGACCTCATCATCCACTCTCTACTCATCACTGGAGCAAACTTGGCAGTATGCTGCAGCTGGGGGAACATGACTGCCAGTTTATTGTCCTTCTTGGGCACCCCCTCTCTCTAGGCTCACGTTGCTCCCTTCCTCAACCTGGGTACCATCATTGGAGCCTTCAAATCGCTGCACATCCTCCAGCAGCATGTACCCAACACTGTGGTCAAATAGATTGGAGGACTCCTCCATGCATGATAGTAGGGCTAGGGAAGAATTGACTGTTGACAAGTAGCCGATGGAAGAGGCCACTTTGGCAGCTGCATTGGCAGGCAAACTCTGAGCCTGAGTGATAGAGGAGGAGGAGGATGAGGATGGCTTTGTTAGTCACAACTCTTCTGCTTGTTGTGGCTCACTAACACGGCCAGCAACAAAAAAAAGGACAAGTGTGCCCCAGAGCCACGTGCTGAGGATGCACTGTGTCCATGACAGCACTGTAGACTGTAGACACAGAGCCTGCTTGCCCTCTTTTAGTGGCCTGTGAGTGTCTGCCTCTCCTTGGTGGCCTTCCGGACATGCTGTAAATTTAGTTGAACACCACCACACTACACTGTATTGTGTACTGTGTAAACCACCAGAAAAGTAGTAGCAATTTCACTAGGGGTGCACTGTATTGTGTACACCACCAGAAGTGTAATAGCAACTACAGCTGTACGGTGTTGTGTACACCACCAAAAGTATATTAGAAAAAGTACACCAGGAATGGCCTGCAGTCAGATATAGGCTACACTGGATGCAATATAATATATATACACACACACAAAGACTGGCTTTATCTATATACACTGCTCAAAAAAATTAAAGGAACACTTTGAAAAAATATCAGATCTCAACGGGCAAAAATCTCATGCTGGATATCTATACTGATATGGACTGGGTAATGCGTTCGGAATGAAAGTATGGCACATCATTTGATGGAAATTAAAATTATCCACCTACAGAGGGCTGAATTCAAAGACACCCCGAAAATCAAAGTGAAAAAATTATGCAGCAAGCTGGTCTATTTTGCTCAAAATGGTCCTCAGTAGTTTGTATGGCCCCCAAGTGCTTGTATGCATGCCTGACAACATCAGGGCATTCTCCTAACGAGACGACGGATCGTATCCTGGGGTATTTCCTCCCAGATCTGGACCAGAGCATCACTGAGCTCCTGAACAGACTGAGGTGCAACCTGGCGGCACCGGATGGACCAAAACATAATGTCCCAAAGGTGTTTTTTTGGATTCAGGTCAGGTGAGCGTGGGGGCCATTCAATGGTATAAATTTCTTCATCCTCCAGGAACTGGCTGCATGCTCTCATCACATGAGACCGGGCATTGTCGTGCACCAGGAGGAACCCAGGACCAACTGCACCAGCGTAGGGCCTGACAATAGGTCCAAGGATTTCCTCCCGATACCGAATGGCAGTCAGGGTGCCATTGTGTAGCCTGTAGAGGTCTGTGTGTCCCTTCATGGATATGCCTCCCCAGACCAGCACTGACCCACCACCAAACCGGTCATGCTGAACGATGTTACAGGCAGCATAAAGTTCTCTGTTGCTTCTCCAGACCCTTTCATGTCTGTCACATATGCTCAGGGTGAACCTGCTCTCATCTGTAAAAAGCATGGGGCACCAGTGGCAGACCTGCCAATTCTGGTGTTCAATGGGAAATGCCAATCAAGCTCCACAGTGTCCGGCAGTGAGCACAGAGCACACTAGAGGACATCAGGCCCTCAGGCCACCCCCATGAAGTCTGTTTCTGATTGTTTGGTCAGAGACATTCACACCAGTAGCCTACTGGAGGTGATTTTGTAGGGCTCTGGCAATGCTCATCCTGTTCCTCCTTGCACAAATGAGCATATACTGGTCCTGCTGATGGGTTAAGGACCTTCTACAGCTCTGTCCAGCTCTCCTAGAGTAACTACCTGCCTCATAGAATCTCCTCAATGCTCTTGAGACTGGGCTGGGAGATATGGCAAACCTTCTGGCAATGACACGTATTGATGTGCCATCCTGGAGGAGTTGGACTGCATGTGCAACCTTTATAGGGTCCAAGTATCTCCTTATGCTACCAGTAGTGACACTGACACTAGCCAAATGCAAAGCTAGTGAAAAACAGTCAGAAAAGATGAGTAGGGAAAAAATGTCAGACACCTCCACCTGAAAAAACAATTCCTGTTTTGGAGGTTGTCTCATTGTTGCCCATCTAGTGCACCTGTTGTTACTTTCCATTAACAGCAAAACAGCTGAAACTGATTAACAACCATCTCTGTATACACCCCTCCCCCTCTGCTACTTAACTGACCAGATCAATATCCCAGGAGTTCTCATTCAAAAGTGTTCCTTTAATTTTTTTGAGCAGTATATATATATATATATATATATTAAATACACCGCCTGAAGTATATTAGAAAAAGTACACCAGGAATAGCCTGCAGTCAGATATAGGCTACACTGGATGCAGTTTGTATATACATATACATATATACACACACACATATACATATATGCAGCCAGTCTTGTGTGTGTATAATCTAAAAAAATATATATATATATATATATATATATATATATATATATATATATATATAGATTGTGTAAGGGGTTAGCTCGGTAGCGGGGTGTGTGACCCCCTGGATGGGTTCACTACACACTCAATTTATACAGACAGGCAGTCGAAGACGGTCGAAAACAAAGATTTTGGTTTATTCTTCCATCTTGCTGGAAACAAGTGCAAGCATCCAAACAGCATAAACAAAATCAAACATAAAATAAACCCTGGCCACTTGGGGCGTCTATCTTCACCACACAGGAACCTATCTATGGAGTCTGGCACAGCCTAGTGCTGGGCAGACACTGCTGGTCGTACAGCAGAAAAACAATAGTCTTTTGAGTTTTTATCACACAGAAACAATCAATCACCTCCTCACCTCCTCAGAAGACTTTCAGCTACTGCTCTCCTTGGTCACAACGCCTCAGGATGCAGAAAATCAGTGGTAATCCTCTGGATTACATAGAGGCCTTAATTGCCTCATTATGAACAGCTGAAGTCTTCCAACGCCCTTAAACGCTTTCTTGCTACTTCTGCAGCCGACGCCTAATAACAATTGGTGTATTGTCTAAACAAGGCAGAAATGTATCTCCATCTGTGACAACACCCACAGATTTACCTGACTTCCTGTCTATATATATATATATATATATATATATATATATATATATATATATATATATATAAAAATACACTGCAGTTGAGCTAACTGAATAACTTGCCTGCTCAATCTAAATCACACTATCTCTCCGTCCACGCCAACAACGCACTACACACAGGGCCGACGTGCAGGCAGCCTTATATAGTGTGGGGAGTGGACTTGGACCCCCTGAGCCATGATTGGCCTTTGGCCAATTATGGCTCTCTAAGCAGAGGGCGCTGGGATTGTCCAAAGCATGCAGGTCATGGTAAATGCTTTGGCCAATCATCATACAGCAATGCACTGCAATCTCGCACTGCATTATAGGGCATTCAGCGCCTCTCGAATTTTCCCATAACGCCCCATAAGGTTTGTTTTTCGACAAATGGGCGAACACCCGATATTTGAGTCTAACCTATGTTCAACCCGAACACCAAGCTCATCCCTACTGACCATATGTGATGTTCTTTTAGGTGCTCCATCACCCTCCAATTCTCATTTAACCAATATCTACTTTCTACACCAACATGTAAAGAGAACTCATCAATCGAACATGATTAGATCCTCTGCCATGTTGTCTTTCTGTGGCTCTGGAGTCATCTCAGATTCAGATACAGAAGTGTCTATAACCAAACAGCCAGACGTGGACCTGAAAGTTGCGTAACTGTCTTGTGAGGTGCTCAGATGGGAAGCCTCACACAGGGGTTCATGAGATTGCACAAAATAACTTTTTTCCTTGGGATCCTCATCGCCTTGTCTTATGGTTTCTGCTTTCCAGCTTTCACTCAGGTACTTAAGCACTTCTGAAGGTTGACATCTTTTAGTATAGTCAATGGCCCAAAGATCACCCAACATCCACCAAATCCCAGAGCCAACCTTGGTCAATGTTTCAGGAAATTTGTGCATTTGGAAATTGCTTTGCCATTCAACAAAATGTTTATATTTGTCGTCTTCGTGAATGGCATCCTCCCATGGAAGCTCCCCTGTAAGTAGGCAATAGATGACCACTCCAAACGACCAAACGTCAAGGCTGCCATCCGCAACCAGGCCATCTGAAATTTCAATGTTGCACATTTCTCGAGCCATAAAGGACTTGGTGCCACACTTGCCTCTAATCACTGTCCCTTTGACCTTAGCAAGGCCAAAGTCTGTGAGCTTGATGGAGTGGCAGTCCCTGTCAAACACTAAAACATTATCTAGCTTCAAATCCATGTGTACCAGTCCTTTTGATGCCATGAATTGAAGAGCACTTGAGATCTGCACAGCACATCTTTTTACTGCATCTTCTGGAATTCCAACCTAAAAAATAAAAAGTTAAATTAATAAAAATAACCAAGGTACAAAATATGTTAAATACAGTACTGTAGAATATAAGGAGAACATATGAATACTTATCCATAAGCAAGAAATTCAGAATATTTACCCAGAAACAATAAAATTCTATATATAGCCCTATGTACAATATGTATGTATTTGTGTGCCATATGTATGTATGTAGGTGCTCAGAACAAGTACAAATAGTTAGATCAAAAGGTTCAGGTAAATCTTTCAACATTAACACCTCTACTAACCAAGAGTTTCCTCTCACTTCTTGTTACATCTCTCAGGGAGAAAGTGACAGGAAATCTTTCCAAAAGGATACAGACAGCATAAAAAAAAATTTACATGAGTTTTAACTCTTAACTCTATGCAAAGCTAAAAAACACACATTTGTACTTATACAGTATCTAATTGAACTTACATTTGGTATAATCATGGAGAGCAGATCGCCAAGAGGTGCCAGTTCTTGGGCAAAGACAAAGTGGTCGGTGGTGGTGAAGGCGGGGCCACAGCATTCAATGATGTTGGGATGAACTGAAAGTAAAAATGAAATACTGAACTCCCGGAGGAAAGACCGCTGACTGCTTCTGTTTTTATCAATGACCTTCAATGCCATTCTTTGTCCTGTGCAAAACAAAAAATAAGTTCACCTTCGATCAAAAAATTGGAAATATTAAGCTGGTAATTTCTACAATTAGTGGCCCCTTTTGAAAAGGCCATATCTTACAAATCAAATTTAGTTACATATAAATGAATATTTGTAAAATACATTGAAATGGTGATTGGATTAATTACCTGTGTTCCTGTTGTGTGCCGAGAATATTTTTCCAAAACCGCCTTTTCCAAGTTCCTTCACAATGAGGAAGTGCTCCTGTATGTCTACCTTCTGTAGTCCTTGTGAGGAGAAGGAGACCATTCTGTCCAGAAGACGTTCCACACCATGAGCAACGGAGGCCATAGTGTCCTGGAGAACAAAAAAAAACAATGTTTTTATTACATTATTAGGCAGACAAATTATCTTTAAAAAGAAACAATAGAAATGTGTCAAATATGAATACTGTTACCCTCGGTTATATATCCATAAATATGAAATGCTCAATAGACCTCCACATCTATATGTATATGACTCAGGAATAAGGTTTGGCCACTAAATATAAAGCTGGAACACAACAACATAAAATTATGGATTTAAAGGACTAAATAAGGAAAGTCAGCAATCTATTTATAAACAAGAAAATCATGCAATGGTATAACATGTATTACATCACACAAATTACTACCTCAACTTTTATTGCATTTAATTACTAATAACTTTTCAGGCTGGTCACTGCAGACCTCCAAAGTCTATCCTGTCTTCTCTATACATTGTATTACATAATATCCTGTCCTGAACCTCCATCCATTGCCTCCTTTTGGCAGTTTTTAATATATAGTTCTTTATTATTTAATGAACATTCAGATAATAATACTGCAGAGGTTTATGTGATAAATATATAAAGATACATTGAATGGTTAGATGAAAGTGACCTTACCTTACTGTGGAGAGGATTTAGCAGTGATGAAGTCGGATACACTTCTCTGAGGATTCTGTTCCTCTGCAGATCAACACCGGAAAACGTCACCAAATCTCCAGCTAGGCTGTAATAGATGTGTATACCGGGATCTCTGAAAGTAGAATGTCTGATGAGAGGTTGAGACCCGCTTTATAAAAGGCAGATGGGCGGGGAAGTCAGAGAATGGAGGGTTTCCATTGGCTGACTTCTAATGTAAATGTTATGTAAATAAGCCTGGATTGCTGCTTCAAATTTACATATAAAACAGGTTTTCTAGAGAATAAATGAGAGAATTAACATGATGGAACCCAAATATTTTAAAACTTTACTGAGTTATAAAACAAAAATAATTTTCCATTTTATGGTTAATATGGTGGAAATGTTAATCTTAAAAGATTATTTACCTGATTCTAAACTGAATAACTAATACAAAAGGAAATACTAAAAAGGTAATTATTTGAGAGAAAAAAACATCTCATTGTGACATCTGCTGTAGGTTCTTGTTGGTTCTTTTATACCATTATGTCCAATTTCCAGTAACATTGTATACCAATGGGTTTAGTTTAAAAAGGACTTTATTGACAAAAATAAATACATTTATATATGATTTTTATGCTGATTACATTTTATAGTTTGAAGAACAACTAAAAGGTCCTGCCAGGATAGGAATATTGGAGCCGCCATGTCTGAGCTTATTTATAGAGATTCATCTCCAAACCCTTCCCATCTATGACCAGCTTTAGACTCAGGCCCCATACACACCATAGAATCCATCCGCAGATAAATCCCAGCAAATGGGTTTCAGCGGATAGATCCTACACGCCAGCGGATCTTTATCCGTGGATATATCTCCCCTGGGATGGATTTCCAGCAGATGGATATTCGCTGACATGCAGAACAAATCCATCTGCTGGAATCCATCCCAACGGATGGATCCGCTGGTCTGTACAGACTCACCGAATCCATCCGTCCGAAGGGATCCCCCGCATGCGTCGCAATGATTCAACGCATGCGTGGAATTCCTTATATGACAGCGTCGCGCACGTCGCCGCGTCATAATCGCGGCGACGGCGCGACACGTCATCGCCAGAGGATTTCGGCGCGGATTTCAATGCGATGGTGAGTACACTCCATCGCATTAAAATCTGCTGAAATCCTCGAGAGGATTTATCCGCGGAATCGGTCCGCTGGACCGTATCCGCGGATAAATACTCCCGTGTGTATGGGGCCTAAGAATCCTCTCTGAGATCTGATTTCTCTAGTGATATCATTTGGTAAAGTATATAGATTTTGGGTAACACAATTACTTAACACTTTGTCAGGACATTAGATCGAAACTTTTCAGTGCAACATAAATACAATCGGTACATTTTGTTTTATAAGAAGAAATAGTAAGGATACCCCACTGAATATTTTAAAAATAATTTTGATATCCTGCAATTATGTTAGAAGAGTATATTGGAAACAATGTTATAAACCCGACACTTTTTACTTGTATTTGTTTTATATCTTTTTGCTCAACTTACTTCCATTTCTTGTATTTGTGTTTTTTGTTGGTGATGACACAAAGATTGTTACAGTTTTTGCTTGTTGTTTTTCTCTTGTATTTATTTTATTTAATAAGGCAGAAAAATCTTGACTTGTTTTTATTTTTGGAAAAACCTTAAGTGTGTTTTTTTTAATATTATTTAGATATTATGTCAACTAAATGCATTGTATTTTTCAGGAAAGGGAAAACCCAAAATATATATACTTTACCAAATGATATCCCTAGAGAAATCACATCTCAGAGAGAATTCTTAAAGTTACATGAGAAAGTGTTTTGGGGGTTTTAGTGTTGGAAAAGTGGAAATTTATAGAAGTGACTTTCATATTTTCACAAGTAGATAAGAGTTTTAGTCTTTCTTTGCGTTGATATAAATTTTCTAGGGTATGGAGATATGTATGTAGTCTTTGAATCAGGTAAATATTTATTGGATTTTGTTTAATATCTCTTGCATCTTGCATACTTTATTTTTTATTAATTGAGATTAATTTTCTAGGTGTTCTACCCCCCTAACATTGTCTGTTGAATTGGATGTGGTAGTCATTACCATAACACTGCCAGAGTTTAGTATTCATATTGTATTCCTGGAGGGTTTACCTGTACTATTGTTTGTTGTGTTTACTATATACACCGTATCCCATCACTATTGTTCCCGGGAGTCTCCTCTGTCTATTGTCTTTTGGGTGTAGGCTCAGATTATTCAGGGTAGATACCATTGTCATTATAAATGTTGAGTTTCAGTCCTGTGTATATGAAAATTCCTGTGTCAAACCTTAAGTGATTCGTTTTTATTATTTAGATTTTGTGTCAACTAAATGCATTGGGGCAGATCCACAAAGATCTGCCCCGACGCATCGTATCCGAGATACGCTACGTTGCCGTACCTTACCTGGCTTTAAATCGAATCCATAAAGAATTTGCGCCGTAAGTTACGGCGGTGTCGTGTATCTCAAGCGGCGTAACCGTGCGGAATTCAAATCGGCGATTAGGGGGCGTGTTTCATTTAAATGAAGTGTGTCCCCGCGCCGAATGAACTGCGTATGCGCCGTCCCTAAATTTCCCGCCGTGCATTGTGCTAAATGACGTCGCAAGGACGTCATTTTTTTTTTTAACATAGACGTGAATTACATCCATCCCGATTCACGGACGACTTACGCAAAAAAAAAAAAAAACAAAATAAACGCGAGAACGACGGCCATACTTAATATGGCAAGTCTAACTATACGCCACAAAATACCAGCTTTAACTATACGCAGGAAAAAGCCGACTAGAGACGACGTAAAGGAATGCGCCGGCCAGTCGTACGTTTGTGGATCATCGGAAATAGCTAATTTGCATACTCGACGCGGAAAACAACGTGAACGCCACCCAGCGGACGCCGAAGAATTGCATCTTAGATCCGAAGGGAAACTAATGCCGCTTACACACGATCGGTTAAACCGATGAGAACGGTCTGATGGACCGTTTTCATCGGTCCAAACCGATCGTGTGTGGGCGCCATTGGTTATTTATCAATTGGTTAAAAAAAAGTCAACGTGGTTTAAATTTAACCGATGGATTCCTAACAGATAGAAAAAAAACTGTCGTTAGTAGGCACGACCATCGGTTAAAAATCCACGCATGCTCAGAATCAAGTCGACGCATGCTTGGAAGCATTGAACTTCTTTTTTTTCAGCACGTCGTTGTGTTTTACGTCACCACGTTCTGACATGACCGTTTTTTTTAACCAATGGTGTGTAGGCACGACTGACCATCAGTCAGCTTCATCAGTTAACCGATGAAAACGGTCCATCAGACCGTTTTCATCGGATGGACCGATCGTGTGTACGGGGCATTAGAGTTACAGGAGAAAGTGTTTTGGGGGCTTTAGTGTTGGAAAAGTGGAAATTTATAGAAGTGACTTCCAATTTTCACAAGTAGATAAGAGTTTTGGTCTTTCTTTGCATTGTTACAAATGTTCTAGGGTATGGAGCTGTGTATATGGTCTTTGAATCAGATAAAGATTTATTGGATTGTTTTTTAATATATCTTGCATACTTTATTTTTTATTAGTTGAGATAAATTTTCTAGGTGTTCTACACCCCTAACATTGTCTGTTAAATTGGATGTGGTAGTCATTAGAATAATACTGCCAGTGTTTAGTATTCATATTGTCTTCCTGGAGGGTCCACCAGTACTATTGTTTGTTGTGTTTACTATTTACACCGTACCCTATCACTATTGTTCCCCATGTCCCCTCTGTCTATTGTCTTTCGGGTGTAGGCTCAAACTATTCAGGGTAGATACCATTGTTATTATAAATGTTGTGTCTCAGTCCTGTGTATGGAATATTCAATTAAAGGTGCCTGTCAGGATATGAATATTGGAGTTGCCATGTCTTGGCTTATTTCTAGAGATTCATCTCATTCTCTAGAGCAGAGGCATTCCATCCTGAGTTCTCTGGGTCACTAAGGTCAAATGATCTGCAAACACCTCCTCCCAGTCATATACAACTCCATGGGGACTGAAAACGATCCCTTGAGGACTGCTGATGAGTGTTGTCCTCCACCTCTATGCTGACACAATCCTCCTCCTCTTCTTCTTCCTGTGTGATCAGCGGGCCCGCAGGAATACTATCTTGATAAAGGGGGCCTTGAAAGGTAAGGAAGTCCTCCTCTTCCTTCAGTTTGTTCTGCCTCAAGTGCCCTGCCCATTTTTCCATGAGGCGTCTGCTCCAACTGCAAGACAAGAGGGACAGTAACACTGATGCATGCACTGTCACTGCTCACCATCCTTGTGGCCTCCTCAAGTGGTGACAGTGATCGATAGCTACTGGCAGGGCAAAAAAAAAGCCAAGCTCCCCTGACCCTGTTCTGGTGCCATACTCACACAGATACTCATTGATGGCCCCCTTCTGCGCGTGCAGCCGCTGCAGCATTGCCAACATTGAGTTCCACCTGGTGGGAATGTCATAAATGAGGCAGTTCTTGGACAGGTTGCATTCCCTTTGAATGCCATCCAGCTGAGCACTGGCATATGACCGGCGGAAAAAAATTACCACAGACTTTGCTGGCCTGCCTCAGGAGGTCCTGTAAGCCCAGGTACCTGCTCAAGACCCACTGCACCACCAAATTCAGGACGTGAGCCAAACAGGGAACATGGGTCAAGAGTCCCTGTCAGAGGGCAGAGAGGAGGTTGGTGCCATTGTCGCATACAACCATTCCTGGCTAAAGCTGGTGCGGCGTCAACCACCTGAGTCTGCCCCTGCAGAGATGACAGAATATCTGACCCAGTGTGGCTCCTGTCATCTAAGCAGACCAACTCAAGCACTGCATTGTATCTTTTTGCCTGAGTGCTTGCATAGCCCCTTGAACGCCTATTGAGCACTGCTGGTTCAGAAGACAAATCTGCAGAGGAAGAGGCCATAGAGGAAGAAGAAGAGGAATGGGTGGAGGAGAGAGCTGTGGCAGAATCACTACTAGCATTTTGGAGGCGTGGTGGTGGAACAAGCCCCAACAATACTTAACCCTGTCCTCCATCCTTCCCAGCTGCCAGCAGAGTTACCCAGTGTGCCGTGAAAGAAAGGTAACGTCCCTGTCCATGCCTGCTGGACCATGAGTCAGCAGTAATATGCACCTTACCGCTGACCCATCTGTACAGCAAAGCAAAGACATTGCCTTCCACATGCCGGTAGAGAGCCGTAAAGGCCTTCCATGAAAAGAAAGGGCATTTGGGAACCTTCTACTGAGGCACCACACATTCCACAAAAGGAGACAGAGTCTACCAGCTGAAAAGGCAGCAGTTGCAGTGCTAGCAATTTGGCCAAGCTAGCATTCAGACGCTGAGCATGTAGATGGCTGGGACCAGATTTCTTTCTATGATTTAGCAACTGGGGTAGGGAAATTTGCCTGCAAAAAACGGATGGTGGTGTATTGCTAAATTTTCTAGCAGATTGGCCGCAAGTACTTGGGACACCTATTGCTATACCTACATTCCCCTCAGTGCAGGTTTCTGAGAGGACTGGAGGTATAGTGGGGCTGGAGATAACAGTTGAGGAGCAAGGAGAAGTCCGCCTTGTTTATTGATGTGGGTCTTTCAAATGCTCTTGCCAATGGGCTGCATGGGAGGTGGTCATATGTCTGGTAAAGCATGTGGTGCCCAAGCGGTTGCTCTTTTGGCCACGCTTGATCTGCCTTAGACATATGTTGCAAACAGCAACGTTGCGATCTGCTGCACACGTGTCAAAAAGGGCGCACACCAAAAGAACTTTTCAAAATAAGTGGGGAGTCAGCAGCGCCCTGCACCTGCTTAGCTCTGCGGTGTGATGCAATAGGGTGGCTGCCTTTCAGCTGCACCCTGGAGGGCAACCTGTCTTTATGGGGCATCCAGCGCTGCTTGAATTTGCCCTTAACACCTCATAATGTTTGTTTTTTGACGAACGAGTGAACACCCGATGTTCGACCCAAACACCGAGCTCATCCCTACTGACCATATGTGATGTTCTTTTAGGTGCTCCATCACCTTCCAATTCTCGTTTAACCAATATTTACTTCTACACCAACATGTAAAGAGAACTCATCAATCGAACACGATTAGAGCCTCTGCCATGTTGTACTTCTGTGGCTCAGGAGTAATGTCAAATTCAGATACAGAAGTGTCTATAACCAAGTGACCAGACGTGGACCTGAAAGTTGTATCACTGTCTTGTGAGGTGTTCAGATGGGAAGCCTCACACAGGGGTTCATGAGATTGCACATAATAACTTTTTTCTATGGGATCCTCATCACCTTGTCTTATGGTTTCTGCTTTCCAACTTTCACTCAGGTACTTAAACACTTCCGAAGGTTGACATCTTTTAGTACAGTCAATGGCCCAAAGATCACCCAACATCCACCAAATCCCAGAGCCAACCTTGGTCAATGTTTCAGGAAATTTGTGCATTTGGAAATTGCTTTGCCATTCAACAAAACGTTTATATTTGACGTCTTCGGGAATGGCATCCTCCCATGGAAGCTCCCCTGTAAGTAGGCAATAGATGACCACTCCGAACGACCAAACGTCAAGGCTTCCATCCGCAACCAGGCCATCTGAAATTTCAACTATGCACATTTCTTGAGCCATAAAGGACGTGGTGCCACACTTGCCCCTAATCACTGTCCCTTTGACCTTAGCAAGGCCAAAGTCTGTGAGCTTGATGGAGTGGCAGTCCTGGTCAAAAACTAAAACATTATCTGGCTTCACATCCATGTGTACCAGTCCTTTTGCTGCCATGAATTCAAGAGCACTTGAGATCTGCACAGCACATCTTTTTACTGCATGTTCTGGAATTCCAACCTAATAAAAAAAGAAAAAACGTTAATTAATAAAAATAACCAAGGTACAAAATATGTGAAATACAGTATTGTAGAATATAAGGACTGGAGAACATATGAATACTTATCAAGAAACACGAAATTCGGATTTACCCAGAAACAATAAAATTATATGTATAGCCCTATGTACATTATGTATGCATGTATTTTTCCATATTTAGATGCTCAGAACAAGTACAAATAGTTATAATAGCTTCAAGTAAATCTTTCAACATGAACACCTCTACCAACCTAAGCTAAGAGAGTTTCCTCTGACTTCTTGTTACATCTCTGGGAGAGAAAGTGATAGGAAATCTTTCCAAAAGGATACAGACAGCATCAAACAAATTGTCAGGAACTCTTAACTTTATGCAAACCTACAAATATATATATATATTTGTACTTATACAGTATTCTAATTGTACTTACATTTGGTATAATCATGGAGAGTAGATCGCCAAGAGGTGCCAGTTCTTGGGCAAATACAAAGTGGTCGGTGGTGGTGAAGGCGGAGCCACAGCATTCAATGATGCTGGGATGAACTGAAAGCAAAAAGGAAATACTGAACTCCCGGAGGAAAGACCGCTGACTGCTTCTGTTTTTATCAATGACCTTCAATGCCATTCTTTGACCTGTGAAAAACAAAAAATAAGTTAACCTTAGATCAAAAAATTGGAAATATTAAGCTGGTAATTTCTACAATTAGTGACCCCTTTTGAAAAGTCTATATCTTACAGATCAAATTTAGTTACATATAAATGAATATTTGTAGAGGACATTGAAATGGTGATTGGATTAATTACCTGTGTTCCTGTTGTGTGCCAAAAATATTTTTCCAAAACCGCCTTCTCCAAGTTCCTTCACAATGAGGAAGTGCTCCTGTATGTCTACCTTCTGTAGTCCTTGTGAGGAGAAGGAGACCATTCTGTCCAGAAGACTTTCCACACCATGAGCAACGGGGGCCATAGTGTCCTGGAGAGCAAAAAAAACCCAAAGTTTTTATTACACAAATTTACTTTAAAAAGAAACCATAGAAATGTGTCAAATATGAATACTGTTACCCTCAGTTATATATCCATAAATATGAAATGCTCAATAGACCTCCACATCTATATGTATATGACTCAGGAATAAGGTTTGGCCACTAAATATAAAGCTGGAACACAACGACATAAATTTATGGATTTAAAGGACTAAATAAGGAAAGCCAGCAATCTATAAACAAGAAAATCATGCAATGGTATAACATGTATTACATCACACAAATTACTATCTCAACTTTTATTGCATTTAATTTATTACTAACAACTTTTTCATCAGGCTGGTCACTGCAATGTCTATTCTGTCTTCTCTATACATTGTATTACATAATATCCTGTCCTGAACCTCCATCCATTGCCTCTTTTGCCAGTTTAAAATATAGTTCTTTATATATTTATCACATAAACCTCTGCAGTATTATTATCAGAATGTTCATTAAATAATAAAGATCCATGGATTGGTTAGATGAAAGTGACCTTACCTTACTGTGGAGAGGATTCAGTGGTGATGTATTTGGGTTAGTTTCTCTGAATATTCAGTTCTACTGCAGCTCAACACCGGAAAACGTCACCAAATCTCCAGCTAGGCTGTAATAGATGAGTATACTCTCTGGAAGTAGAATGACTGATGAGAGTTTGAGGCCCGCTTTATACAAGGGAGATGGGCGGGGAAGTCAGAGAATGGAGGGTTTCCATTGGCTGACTTCTAATGTAAATGTTATGTAAATAAGCCTGGATTGCTGCTCCCAATTTACATATAAACAGGTTTTCTAGAGAATAAGTGATAGAATTAACATGATGGAACCCAAATATTTTAAAACTTCACTGACTTATAAAACAAAAATAATTGTCCATTTCATGGTTAATATGGTGGAAATGTTAATCTTAAAATATTATTTACCTGATTCTAAACTGAATAACTAATACAAAAGGAAATACTAACAAGGTAATTCATTGAGAAAAAAAAAACATCTCATTGTGACATCAACTGTAAGTTCTTGTTGGTTCTTTTATACCATTATGTATAATTTCCAGTAACATTGTATACCAATGGGTTTAGTTTAAAAAGGACTTTATTGCCAAAAATAAATAAATTTATATATGATTTTTATGCTGATTACATTTTATAGTTTGAAGAACAACTAAAGGGTCCTGTCAGGATAGGAATATTGGAGCCTCCATGTCTGAGCTTATTTATAAAGATTCATCTCTAAACCCTTCCCATCTATGACCAGCTTTAGACTAAGAATTCTCTCTGAGATCTGATTCCTCTAGTGATATCATTTGGTAAAGTATATAGATTTTGGGTAACATAATTACTTACCACTTTGTCAGGACATTAGATCGATACTTTTCAGTGCAACATAGATACAATAGACACATTTTGTTTTATAAGAAGTCCCTGGGTTTGTTAACCTTCCCTTCCTATTTCCTTTTAAGAAGTCTCTCTGAGATGTGTGTTTTTTTTTTTTATTATTTAGATATTATGTCAACTAATTGCATTGTATTTTTCAGGAAAGGGAAACTAAGAGTTACAAGAGAAAGTGTTTTCGGGGTTTTAGTGTTGGAAAAGTGGAAATGTATAGAAGTGACTTTCGTATTTTCACAAGTAGATAAGAGTTTTAGTCTTTCTTTGCGTTGATATACATTTTCTAGGGTATGGAGATATGTATGTAGTCTTTGAATCAGGTAAAGATTTATTGGATTTTGTTTAATATCTCTTACATCTAGCACACTTTATTTTTTATTAGTTGAAATTAATTTTCTAGGTGTTCTACCCCCCTAACATTGTCTGTTGTCTGTTGAATTGGGTGTGGTAGTCATTACCATAACACTGCCAGAGTTTAGTATTCATATTGTATTCCTGGAGGGTCACCTGTACTATTGTTTGTTGTGTTTACTATATACACCATATTAAATCACTATTGTTCCCAGAGAGTCTCCTCTGTCTATTGTCTTTTGGGTGTAGGCTCAGATTATTCAGGGTTGATACCATTGTCATTATAAATGTTGAGTTTCAGTCCTGTGTATATGAAAATTCCTGTGTCAAACCTTAAGTGATTTGTTTTTATTTAGATTTTGTGTCAACTAAATGCATTGGGGCAGATCCACAAAGATCTGCCCCGGCGCATCGTATCCGAGATACGCTACGCCGCCGTACCTTTCCTGGCTTCAAATCGAATCCATAAAGAATTTGCGCCATAAGTTACGGCGGCGTCGTGTATCTCAAGTGGCGTAACGGCGCGGAATTCAAAACGGCGATTAGGGGGCGTGTTTCATTTAAATGAAGCGCGTCCCCGCGCCGAATGAGCTGCGTATGTGCCGTCCCTAAATTTCCCGCCGTGCATTGTGCTAAATGACGTCGCAATGACGTCATTTTTTTTAACATAGACGTGAATTACGTCCATCCCGATTCACGGACGATTTACGCAAAAAAAAAAAAAATTCAAAATAAACGCGGGAACGACGGCCATACTTAACAAGGCAAGTCTAACTATACGCCACGAAATACCAGCTTTAACTATACGCCGGAAAAAGCCGACTAGAGACGACATAAAGGAATGCGACGGCCGCTCGTACGTTCGTGGATCATCGGAAATAGCTAATTTGCATACTCGACGCAGAAAACAACGTGAACGCCAACCAGCGGACGCCGAAGAATTGCATCTAAGATCCGAAGGTGTACAAAGACGTAAGCCTGTCGGATCTAACCCAGATGCCGTTGTATCTTGTTTTGAGGATTCAAAACAACAATACAACGCGGGTAATTTGAAAGTACGCCGGCGTATCAGTAGATGCGCCGGCGTACTCTCTCTCTGGATCTGCCCCATTGTATTTTTCAGGAAAGGGAAACTAATGCCGCTTACACACGATCAGTTAAACCGATGAGAATGGTCTGATGGACCGTTTTCATCGGTCCAAACCGATCGTGTGTGGGCGCCATTGGTTATTTATCCATTGGTTAAAAAAAAGCCAAAGTGGTTTAAATTTAACCGATGGATTCCTAACAGATAGAAAAAAAACGATCGTTAGTAGGTACGACCATCGGTTAAAAATCCACGCATGCTCAGAATCAAGTCGACGCATGCTTGGAAGCATTGAACTTCTTTTTTTTCAGCACGTCATTCTGTTTTACGTCAACGTGTTCTGACATGACCGTTTTTTTAACCAATGGTGTGTAGGCACGACTGACCATCAGTCAGCTTCATCAGTTAACAGATGAAAACGGTCCATCAGACCGCTTTCATCGGATGGACCGATCGTGTGTACGGGGCATTAGAGTTACAGGAGAAAGTGTTTTGGGGGCTTTAGTGTTGGAAAAGTGGAAATTTATAGAAGTGACTTCCAATTTTCACAAGTAGATAAGAGTTTTGGTCTTTCTTTGCATTGTTACAAATGTTCTAGGGTATGGAGCTGTGTATATGGTCTTTGAATCAGATAAAGATTTATTGGATTGTTTTTTAATATATCTTGCATCTAGCATACTTTATTTTTTATTAGTTGAGATACATTTTTCACCCCTAACATTGTCTGTTGAATTGGTTGTAGTTGGCATTAGAATAATACTGCCAGTGTTTAGTATTCATATTGTCTTCCTGGAGGGTCCACCAGTACTATTGTTTGTTGTGTTTACTATTTACACCGTACCCCATCACTATTGTTCCCCATGTCCCCTCTGTCTATTGTATTTCGGGTGTAGGCTCAAACTATTCAGGGTAGATACCATTGTTATTATAAATGTTGTGTCTCAGTCCTGTGTATGGAATATTCAATTAAAGGGACCTGTCAGGATATGAATATTGAAATTGCCATGTCTTGGCTTATTTCTAGAGATTCATCTCATTCTCTAGAGCAGAGGCATTCCATCCTGAGTTCTCTGGGTCACTAAGGTCAAATGATCTGCAAACACCTCCTCCCAGCCACATACAACTCCATGGGGACTGAAAACGATCTCTTGAGGACTGCTGATGAGTGTTGTCCTCCACCTCTATGCTGACACAATCCTCCTCCTCTTCTTCTTCCTGTGTGATCAGCGGGCCCGCAGGAATACTATCTTGATAAAGGGGGCCTTGAAAGGTAAGGAAGTCCTCCTCTTCCTTCAGTTTGTTCTGCCTCAAGTGCCCTGTCCATTTTTCCATGAGGCGTGTGCTCCAACTGCAAGACAAGAGGGACAGTAACACTGATGCATGCATGCACTGTCACTGCTCACCATCCTTGTGGCCTCCTCAAGTGGTGACAGTGATCGATAGCTACTGGCAGGGCAAAAAAAAAGCCAAGCTCCCCTGACCCTGTTCTGGTGCCATACTCACACAGATACTCATTGATGGCCCCCTGCTGCGCGTGCAGCCGCTGCAGCATTGCCAACATTGAGTTCCACCTGGTGGGAATGTCATAAATGAGGCAGTTCTTGGGCAGGTTGCATTCCCTTTGAATGCCATCCAGCTGAGCACTGGCATATGACCGGCGGAAAAAAATTACCACAGACTTTGCTGGCCTGCCTCAGGAGGTCCTGTAAGCCCAGGTACCTGCTCAAGACCCACTGCACCACCAAATTCAGGACGTGAGCCAAACAGGGAACATGGGTCAAGAGTCCCTGTCAGAGGGCAGAGAGGAGGTTGGTGCCATTGTCGCATACAACCATTCCTGGCTAAAGCTGGTGCAGCGTCAACCACCTGAGTCTGCCCCTGCAGAGATGACAGAATATCTGCCCCAGTGTGGCTCCTGTCATCTAAGCAGACCAACTCAAGCACTGCATTGTATCCTTTTGCCTGAGTGCTTGCATAGCCCCTTGAACGCCTATTGAGCACTGCTGGTTCAGAAGACAAATCTGCAGAGGAAGAGGCCATAGAGGAAGAAGAAGAGGAATGGGTGGAGGAGAGAGCTGTGGCAGAATCACTACTAGCATTTTGGAGGCGTGGTGGTGGAACAAGCCCCAACAATACTAAACCCTGTCCTCCATCCTTCCCAGCTGCCAGCAGAGTTACCCAGTGTGCCGTGAAAGAAAGGTAACGTCCCTGTCCATGCCTGCTGGACCATGAGTCAGCAGTAATATGCACCTTACCGCTGACCCCCCTGTACAGCAAAGCAAAGACATTGCCTTCCACATGCTGGTAGAGAGCCAGAAAGGCCTTCCATGAAAAGAAAGGGCATTTGGGAACCTTCTACTGAGGCACCACACATTCCACAAAAGGGGACAGAGTCTACCAGCTGAAAAGGCAGCAGTTGCAGTGCTAGCAATTTGGCCAAGCTAGCATTCAGACTCTGAGCATGTGGATGGCTGGGACAAGATTTCTTTCTACGATTTAGCAACTGGGGTAGGGAAATTTGCCTGCAAAAAACGGATGGTGGTGTATTGCTAAATTTTCTAGCAGATTGGCCGCAAGTACTTGGGACACCTATTGCTATACCTACATTCCCCTCAGTGCAGGTTTCTGAGAGGACTGGAGGTATAGTGGGGCTGGAGATAACAGTTGAGGAGCAAGGAGAAGTCCGCCTTGTTTATTGATGTGGGTCTTTCAAATGCTCTTGCCAATGGGCTGCATGGGAGTTGGTCATATGTCTGGTAAAGCATGTGGTGCCCAAGCGGTTGCTCTTTTGGCCACGCTTGATCTGCCTTAGACATATGTTGCAAACAGCAACGTTGCGATCTGCTGCACACGTGTCAAAAAGGGCGCACACCAAAAGAACTTTTCAAAATAAGTGGGGAGTCAGCAGCGCCCTGCACCTGCTTAGCTCTGCGGTGTGATGCAATAGGGTGGCTGCCTTTCAGCTGCACCCTGGAGGGCAACCTGTCTTTATGGGGCATCCAGCGCTGCTTGAATTTGCCCTTAACACCTCATAATGTTTTTGTTTTTTGACGAACGAGCGAACACCCGATGTTCGACCCGAACACCGAGCTCATCCCTACCGACCATATGTGATGTTCTTTTAGGTGCTCCATCACCTTCCAATTCTCGTTTAACCAATATTTACTTCTACACCAACATGTAAAGAGAACTCATCAATCGAACACGATTAGAGCCTCTGCCATGTTGTACTTCTGTGGCTCAGGAGTAATGTCAAATTCAGATACAGAAGTGTCTATAACCAAGTGACCAGACGTGGACCTGAAAGTTGTATCACTGTCTTGTGAGGTGTTCAGATGGGAAGCCTCACACAGGGGTTCATGAGATTGCACATAATAACTTTTTTCTATGGGATCCTCATCACCTTGTCTTATGGTTTCTGCTTTCCAACTTTCACTCAGGTACTTAAGCACTTCCGAAGGTTGACATCTTTTAGTACAGTCAATGGCCCAAAGATCACCCAACATCCACCAAATCCCAGAGCCAACCTTGGTCAATGTTTCAGGAAATTTGTGCATTTGGAAATTGCTTTGCCATTCAACAAAACGTTTATATTTGACGTCTTCGGGAATGGCATCCTCCCATGGAAGCTCCCCTGTAAGTAGGCAATAGATGACCACTCCGAACGACCAAACGTCAAGGCTTCCATCCGCAACCAAGCCATCTGAAATTTCAACTTTGCACATTTCTTGAGCCATAAAGGACGTGGTGCCACACTTGCCCCTAATCACTGTCCCTTTGACCTTAGCAAGGCCAAAGTCTGTGAGCTTGATGGAGTGGCAGTCCTGGTCAAAAACTAAAACATTATCTGGCTTCACATCCATGTGTACCAGTCCTTTTGCTGCCATGAATTCAAGAGCACTTGAGATCTGCACAGCACATCTTTTTACTGCATGTTCTGGAATTCCAACCTAATAAAAAAAGAAAAAAAGTTAATTAATAAAAATAACCAAGGTACAAAATATGTGAAATACAGTATTGTAGAATATAAGGACTGGAGAACATATGAATACTTCTCAAGAAACAAGAAATTCGGATTTACCCAGAAACAATAAAATTATATGTATAGCCCTATGTACAGTATGTATGCATGTATTTTTCCATATTTAGATGCTCAGAACAAGTACAAATAGTTATAATAGCTTCAAGTAAATCTTTCAACATGAACACCTCTACCAACGTAAGCTAAGAGAGTTTCCTCTGACTTCTTGTTACATCTCTGGGAGAGAAAGTGACAGGAAATCTTTCCAAAAGGATACAGACAGCATCAAATAAATTGTCAGGAACTCTTAACTCTATGCAAACCTACAAAAATATATATATATTTGTACTTATACAGTATTCTAATTGTACTTACATTTGGTATAATCATGGAGAGTAGATCGCCAAGAGGTGCCAGTTCTTGGGCAAATACAAAGTGGTCGGTGGTGGTGAAGGCGGAACCACAGCATTCAATGATGTTGGGATGAACTGAAAGTAAAAAGGAAATACTGAACTCCCGGAGGAAAGACCGCTGACTGCTTCTGTTTTTATCAATGACCTTCAATGCCATTCTTTGACCTGTGCAAAACAAAAAATAAGTTAACCTTAGATAAAAAAATTGGAAATATTAAGCTGGTAATTTCTACAATTAGTGGCCCCTTTTGAAAAGTCTATATCTTACAGATCAAATTTACTTACATATACATAAATATTTGTAGAAGACATTGAAATGGTGATTGGATTAATTACCTGTGTTCCTGTTGTGTGCCAAAAATATTTTTCCAAAACCGCCTTCTCCAAGTTCCTTCACAATGAGGAAGTGCTCCTGTATGTCTACCTTCTGTAGTCCTTGTGAGGAGAAGGAGACCATTCTGTCCAGAAGACGTTCCACACCATGAGCAACGGGGGCCATAGTGTCCTGGAGAGCAAAAAAAACAATGTTTTTATTACACAAATTTACTTTAAAAAGAAACCATAGAAATGTGTCAAATATGAATACTGTTACCCTCATTTATATATCCATAAATATGAAATGCTCAATAGACCTCCACATCTATATGTATGTGACTCAGGAATAAGGTTTGGCCACTAAATATAAAGCTGGAACACAACGACATAAATTTATGGATTTAAAGGACTAAATAAGGAAAGCCAGCAATCTATAAACAAGAAAATCATGCAATGGTATAACATGTATTACATCACACAAATTACTATCTCAACTTTTATTGCATTTAATTTATTACTAACAACTTTTTCATCAGGCTGGTCACTGCAATGTCTATTCTGTCTTCTCTATACATTGTATTACATAATATCCTGTCCTGAACCTCCATCCATTGCCTCTTTTGCCAGTTTAAAATATAGTTCTTTATATATTTATCACATAAACCTCTGCAGTATTATTATCAGAATGTTCATTAAATAATAAAGATCCATGGATTGGTTAGATGGAAGTGACCTTACCTTACTGTGGAGAGGATTCAGTGGTGATGAAGTCGGGTTAGTTTCTCTGAATATTCAGTTCTACTGCAGCTCAACACCGGAAAACGTCACCAAATCTCCAGCTAGGCTGTAATAGATGAGTATACTCTCTGGAAGGAGAATGACTGATGAGAGGTTGAGGCCCGCTTTATACAAGGGAGATGGGCGGGGAAGTCTGAGAATGGAGGGTTTCCATTGGCTGACTTCTAATGTAACTGTTATGTAAATAAGCCGGAGTTGCTGCTCTCAATTTACATATAAACAGGTTTTCTAGAAAATAGAAAATAAGTGATAGAATTAACATGATGGAACCCAAATATTTTAAAACTTCACTGACTTATAAAACAAAAATAATTGTCCATTTTATGGTTAATATGGTGGAAATGTTAATCTTAAAATATTATTTACCTGATTCTAAACTCAATAACTCATACAAAAGGAAATATTAACAAGGTAATTCATTGAGAAAAAAAAACATCTCATTGTGACATCAACTGTAAGTTCTTGCTGGTTCTTTTATACCATTATGTCTAATTTCCAGTAACATTGTATACCAATGGGTTTAGTTTAAAAAGGACTTTATTGACAAAAATAAATATATATATGATTTTTATGCTGATCACATTTTATAGTTTGAAGAACAATTCAAGGGACCTGTCAGGATAGGAATATTGGAGCCGCCATGTCTGGGCTTATTTATAGAGATTCATCTCTAAACCCTTCCCATCTATGACCAGCTTTAGACTAAGAATTCTCTCTGAGATCTGATTTCTCTAGTGATATCATTTGGTAAAGTATATAGATTTTGGGTAACAAAATTACTTACCACTTTGTCAGGACATTAGATCGAGAATTTTCAGTGCAACATAGATACAATAGGTACATTTTGTTTTATTAGAAGAACGAGGAAGGATAGACCACTGAATATTTAAAAATAATTTTGATATCCTGCAATTATTTTAGAAGAGTATATTGGAAACACCGTTATAAACCCGACACTTTTTACTTGTATTTGTTTTATATATTTTTGCTCAACTTACTTCCATTTCTTGTATTTGTGTTTTTTGTTGGTGATGACACAAAGATTGTTACAGTTTTTGCTTGTTGATTTTCTCTTGTATTTATTTTATTTAATAAGGCAGAAAAATCTTGACTTGTTTTTATTTTTGGAAAACCCTTAAGTGTGTTTTTTTTATTATTTAGATATTATGTCAAATAGATACATTGTATTTTTCAGGAAAGGGAAACTAAGAGTTACAGGAGAAAGTGTTTTGGGGGTTTTAGTGTTGGAAAAGTGGAAATTTATAGAAGTGACTTCTGATTTTCACAATTAGAGAAGAGTTTTGGTCTTTCTTTGTGTTGATATAAATGTTCTAGGGCAGGGGTGTCAAACTGGCGGCCCTCCAGATGTTCCGAAACTACAAGTCCCATCATGCCTCTGCCTGTGAGAGTCATGCTTGTAACTGTTAGCCTTGCAATGCCTCATGGGACTTGTAGTTTTGCAACAGCTGGAGGGCCGCCAGTTTGACACCCCTGTTCTAGGGTATGGAGCTGTGTATATAGTCAGTGAATCAGATAAAGATTTATTGGATTTATTTTAATATCTCTTGCATCTAGCATACTTTATTTTTTATTAGTTGAGGTTAATTTTCTAGGTGTTCTACCCCCCCTAACATTGTCTGTTGAATTGGTTGTGGTAGTCATTACCATAACACTGCCAGAGTTTAGTATTCATATTGTATTCCTGGAGGATCACCTGTACTATTGTTTGTTGTGTTTACTATATACACCGTTTCCCATCACTATTGTTCCCGGTGTCTCCTCTGTCTATTGTCTTTTGGGTGTAGGCTCAGATTATTCAGGGTAGATACCATTGTCATTATAAATGTTGAGTTTCAGTCCTGTGTATATGAACATTCCTGTGTCAAACCTTAAGTCATTTGTTTTTATTATTTAGATTTTGTGTCAACTAAATGTTGCCGTACCTTACCTGGCTTTAAATCGAATCCATAAAGAATTTGCGCCGTAAGTTACGGCGGCGTCGTGTATCTCAAGCGGCGTAACGGTGCGGAATTCAAATCGGCGATTAGGGGGCGTGTTTCATTTAAATGAAGCGCGTCCCCGCGCCGAATGAACTGCGTATGTGCCGTCCCTAAATTTCCCGCCGTGCATTGTGCTAAATGACGTCGCAAGGACGTCATTCTTTTTAACATAGACGTGAATTCCGTCCATCCTGATTCAGGGACGACTTACACAAAAAATTCAAAATAATCGCGGGAACGACGGCCATACTTAACATGGCAAGTCTAACTATACGCCACAAAATACCAGTTTTAACTATACACCGGAAAAAGCAGACTAGAGACGACGTAAAGAAATGCGCCGGCCACTCGTACGTTCGTGGATCATCGGAAATAGCCAATTTGCATACTCGACGCGGAAAAAGACGTGAACGCCACCCAGCGGACGCCGAAGAATTGCATCTTAGATCCGAAGGTGTACAAAGACGTAAGCCTGTCGGATCTAACCCAGATGCCGCCGTATCTTGTTTTGAGGATTCAAAACAACAATACGACGCGGGTAATTTGAAAGTATGCCGGCGTATCAGTAGATACTAGTAAACAAAAAATGTAGCGCTAAAAACCTAAAACTCCAGAATATGTGGTACCATGTGAGGTGACAATATTCGTATAAGAGTGCATATACATGAACCACTAACATATATATAAGTAGCTCAAACAGGGCTTGATGCAAAGAAAAAAGTCTATATCTCAAAGTTGAATGGACATCAATTGAGTGATAGGTGCAGGGAAAACAGGTGGGCTGCTATCCGATGATTGGAATGCAACAGGTATACAAGTTGTCTGTAGCACTCTATAAGGATCACAATCACATCAAGGTAGGTAGTGGATGAAATACGCTTACCGGATGGGTTGGACTCTAATACTGTACAGCAAAGAGTCAGCCAGACATAGTGGTCTTTGGAAACCGGGACCACTCAAACCGGAATGGAACCATAAGCGAGACTGGAACTCCAAATTGGCATGGACAGCAGGAACCAGCAATGCTGGTTCCTGCTGTCCATGCCAAGTTGGAGTTCCAGTCTCGCTTATGGTTCCATTCCGGCAATGCTGGTTCCTGCTGTCCATGCCAATTTGGAGTTCCAGTCTCGCTTATGGTTCCATTCCGGTTTGAGTGGTCCCGGTTTCCAAAGACCACTATGTCTGGCTGACTCTTTGCTGTACAGTATTAGAGTCCAACCCATCCGGTAAGCGTATTTCATCCACTACCTACCTTGATGTGATTGTGATCCTTATAGAGTGCTACAGACAACTTGTATACCTGTTGCATTCCAATCATCGGATAGCAGCCCACCTGTTTTCCCTGCACCTATCACTCAATTGATGTCCATTCAACTTTGAGATATAGACTTTTTTCTTTGCATCAAGCACTGTTTGAGCTACTTATATATATGTTAGTGGTTCATGTATATGCACTCTTATACGAATATTGTCACCTCACATGGTACCACATATTCTGGAGTTTTAGGTTTTTAGCACTACATTTTTTGTTTACTATTTTTTCTGGCTTTGTTTGTTTGTTTGTAGCAGCTAGACACTTCGTTTTTGAACTAGCACGGTTTTTTCTTTATGTATCAGTAGATACGCCGGCGTACTCTCTCTCTGGATCTGCCCCATTGTAATTTTCAGGAAAGGGAAACTAATGCCGCTTACACACGATCGGTTAAACCGATGAGAACGGTCTGATGGACCGTTTTCATCGGTCCAAACCGATCGTGTGTGGGCGCCATTGGTTCTTTATCCATTGGTTAAAAAAAAGCCAACGTGGTTTAAATTTAACCGATGGATTCCTAACAGATAGAAAAAAAAATGATCGTTAGTAGGCAAGACCATCGGTTAAAAATCCACGCATGCTCAGAATCAAGTCGACGCATGCTTGGAAGCATTGAACTTCTTTTTTTTCAGCACGTCGTTCTGTTTTACGTTCTGACATGACCATTTCTTTAACCAATGGTGTGTTGGCACGACTGACCATCAGTCAGCTTCATCAGTTAACCGATGAAAATGGTCCATCAGACCGTTTTCATCGGATGGACCGATCGTGTGTACGGGGCATTAGAGTTACAGGAGAAAGTGTTTTGGGGGCTTTAGTGTTGGAAAAGTGGAAATTTATAGAAGTGACTTCCAATTTTCACAAGTAGATAAGAGTTTTGGTCTTTCTTTGCATTGTTACAAATGTTCTAGGGTATGGAGCTGTGTATATGGTCTTTGAATCAGATAAAGATTTATTGGATTGTTTTTTAATATATCTTGCATACTTTATTTTTTATTAGTTGAGATAAATTTTCTAGGTGTTCTACACCCATTACATTGTCTGTTGAATTGGATGTGGTAGTCATTAGAATTATACTGCCAGTGTTTAGTATTCATATTGTCTTCCTGGAGGGTCCACCAGTACTATTGTTTGTTGTGTTTACTATATACACCGTACCCTATCACTATTGTTCCCCATGTCCCCTCTGTCTATTGTCTTTCGGGTGTAGGCTCAAACTATTCATGGTAGATACCATTGTTATTATAAATGTTGTGTCTCAGTCCTGTGTATGGAATATTCAATTAAAGGTGCCTGTCAGGATATGAATATTGGAGTTGCCATGTCTTGGCTTATTTCTAGAGATTCATCTCATTCTCTAGAGCAGAGGCATTCCATCCTGAGTTCTCTGGGTCACTAAGGTCAAATGATCTGCAAACACCTCCTCCCAGCCATATACAACTCCATGGGGACTGAAAACGATCCCTTGAGGACTGCTGATGAGTGCTGTCCTCCACCTCTATGCTGACACAATCCTCCTCCTCTTCTTCTTCCTGTGTGATCAGCGGGCCCGCAGGAATACTATCTTGATAAAGGGGGCCTTGAAAGGTAAGGAAGTCCTCCTCTTCCTTCAGTTTGTTCTGCCTCAAGTGCCCTGTCCATTTTTCCATGAGGCGTGTGCTCCAACTGCAAGACAAGAGGGACAGTAACACTGATGCATGCACTGTCACTGCTCACCATCCTTGTGGCCTCCTCAAGTGGTGACAGTGATCGATAGCTACTGGCAGGGCAAAAAAAAGCCAAGCTCCCCTGACCCTGTTCTGGTGCCATACTCACACAGATACTCATTGATGGCCCCCTGCTGCGCGTGCAGCCGCTGCAGCATTGCCAACATTGAGTTCCACCTGGTGTGAATGTCATAAATGAGGCAGTTCTTGGGCAGGTTGCATTCCCTTTGAATGCCATCCAGCTGAGCACTGGCATATGACCGGCGGAAAAAATTTACCACAGACTTTGCTGGCCTGCCTCAGGAGGTCCTGTAAGCCCAGGTACCTGCTCAAGACCCACTGCACCACCAAATTCAGGACGTGAGCCAAACAGGGAACATGGGTCAAGAGTCCCTGTCAGAGGGCAGAGAGGAGGTTGGTGCCATTGTCGCATACAACCATTCCTGGCTAAAGCTGGTGCGGCGTCAACCACCTGAGTCTGCCCCTGCAGAGATGACAGAATATCTGCCCCAGTGTGGTTCCTGTCATCTAAGCAGACCAACTCAAGAACTGCATTGTATCTTTTTGCCTGAGTGCTTGCATAGCCCCTTGAACGCCTATTGAGCACTGCTGGTTCAGAAGACAAATCTGCAGAGGAAGAGGCCATAGAGGAAGAAGAAGAGGAATGGGTGGAGGAGAGAGCTGTGGCAGAATCACTACTAGCATTTTGGAGGCGTGGTGGTGGAACAAGCCCCAACAATACTTAACCCTGTCCTCCATCCTTCCCAGCTGCCAGCAGAGTTACCCAGTGTGCCGTGAAAGAAAGGTAACGTCCCTGTCCATGCCTGCTGGACCATGAGTCAGCAGTAATATGCACCTTACCGCTGACCCATCTGTACAGCAAAGCAAAGACATTGCCTTCCACATGCCGGTAGAGAGCCGGAAAGGCCTTCCATGAAAAGAAAGGGCATTTGGGAACCTTCTACTGAGGCACCACACATTCCACAAAAGGAGACAGAGTCTACCAGCTGAAAAGGCAGCAGTTGCAGTGCTAGCAATTTGGCCAAGCTAGCATTCAGACGCTGAGCATGTAGATGGCTGGGACCAGATTTCTTTCTATGATTTAGCAACTGGGGTAGGGAAATTCGCCTGCAAAAAACGGATGGTGGTGTATTGCTAAATTTTCTAGCAGATTGGCCGCAAGTACTTGGGACACCTATTGCTATACCTACATTCCCCTCAGTGCAGGTTTCTGAGAGGACTGGAGGTATAGTGGGGCTGGAGATAACAGTTGAGGAGCAAGGAGAAGTCCGCCTTGTTTATTGATGTGGGTCTTTCAAATGCTCTTGCCAATGGGCTGCATGGGAGGTGGTCATATGTCTGGTAAAGCATGTGGTGCCCAAGCGGTTGCTCTTTTGGCCACGCTTGATCTGCCTTAGACATATGTTGCAAACAGCAACGTTGCGATCTGCTGCACACGTGTCAAAAAGGGCGCACACCAAAAGAACTTTTCAAAATAAGTGGGGAGTCAGCAGCGCCCTGCACCTGCTTAGCTCTGCGGTGTGATGCAATAGGGTGGCTGCCTTTCAGCTGCACCCTGGAGGGCAACCTGTCTTTATGGGGCATCCAGCGCTGCTTGAATTTGCCCTTAACACCTCATAATGTTTGTTTTTTGACGAACGAGTGAACACCCGATGTTCGACCCGAACACCGAGCTCATCCCTACTGACCATATGTGATGTTCTTTTAGGTGCTCCATCACCTTCCAATTCTCGTTTAACCAATATTTACTTCTACACCAACATGTAAAGAGAACTCATCAATCGAACACGATTAGAGCCTCTGCCATGTTGTACTTCTGTGGCTCAGGAGTAATGTCAAATTCAGATACAGAAGTGTCTATAACCAAGTGACCAGACGTGGACCTGAAAGTTGTATCACTGTCTTGTGAGGTGTTCAGATGGGAAGCCTCACACAGGGGTTCATGAGATTGCACATAATAACTTTTTTCTATGGGATCCTCATCACCTTGTCTTATGGTTTCTGCTTTCCAACTTTCACTCAGGTACTTAAGCACTTCCGAAGGTTGACATCTTTTAGTACAGTCAATGGCCCAAAGATCACCCAACATCCACCAAATCCCAGAGCCAACCTTGGTCAATGTTTCAGGAAATTTGTGCATTTGGAAATTGCTTTGCCATTCAACAAAACGTTTATATTTGACGTCTTCGGGAATGGCATCCTCCCATGGAAGCTCCCCTGTAAGTAGGCAATAGATGACCACTCCGAACGACCAAACGTCAAGGCTTCCATCCGCAACCAGGCCATCTGAAATTTCAACTTTGCACATTTCTTGAGCCATAAAGGACGTGGTGCCACACATGCCCCTAATCACTGTCCCTTTGACCTTAGCAAGGCCAAAGTCTGTGAGCTTGATGGAGTGGCAGTCCTGGTCAAAAACTAAAACATTATCTGGCTTCACATCCATGTGTACCAGTCCTTTTGCTGCCATGAATTCAAGAGCACTTGAGATCTGCACAGCACATCTTTTTACTGCATGTTCTGGAATTCCAACCTAATAAAAAAAGAAAAAACGTTAATTAATAAAAATAACCAAGGTACAAAATATGTGAAATACAGTATTGTAGAATATAAGGACTGGAGAACATATGAATACTTCTCAAGAAACACGAAATTCGGATTTACCCAGAAACAATAAAATTATATGTATAGCCCTATGTACAGTATGTATGCATGTATTTTTCCATATTTAGATGCTCAGAACAAGTACAAATAGTTATAATAGCTTCAAGTAAATCTTTCAACATGAACACCTCTACCAACCTAAGCTAAGAGAGTTTCCTCTGACTTCTTGTTACATCTCTGGGAGAGAAAGTGATAGGAAATCTTTCCAAAAGGATACAGACAGCATCAAATAAATTGTCAGGAACTCTTAACTTTATGCAAACCTACAAAAATATATATATATTTGTACTTATACAGTATTCTAATTGTACTTACATTTGGTATAATCATGGAGAGTAGATCGCCAAGAGGTGCCAGTTCTTGGGCAAATACAAAGTGGTCGGTGGTGGTGAAGGCGGAGCCACAGCATTCAATGATGCTGGGATGAACTGAAAGCAAAAAGGAAATACTGAACTCCCGGAGGAAAGACCGCTGACTGCTTCTGTTTTTATCAATGACCTTCAATGCCATTCTTTGACCTGTGAAAAACAAAAAATAAGTTAACCTTAGATCAAAAAATTGGAAATATTAAGCTGGTAATTTCTACAATTAGTGACCCCTTTTGAAAAGTCTATATCTTACAGATCAGATTTACTGACATATACATAAATATTTGTAGAAGACATTGAAATGGTGATTGGATTAATTACCTGTGTTCCTGTTGTGTGCCAAGAATATTTTTCCAAAACCGCCTTCTCCAAGTTCCTTCACAATGAGGAAGTGCTCCTGTATGTCTACCTTCTGTAGTCCTTGTGAGGAGAAGGAGACCATTCTGTCCAGAAGACGTTCCACACCATGAGCAATGGGGGCCATAGTGTCCTGGAGAGCAAAAAAACAATGTTTTTATTACACAAATTTACTTTAAAAATAAACCATAGAAATGTGTCAAATATGAATACTGTTACCCTCAGTTATATATGCATAAATATGAAATGCTCAATAGACCTCCACATCTATATGTATAGGACTCAGGAATAAGGTTTGGCCACTAAATATAAAGCTGGAACACAACGACATAAATTTATGGATTTAAAGGACTAAATAAGGAAAGCCAGCAATCTATTTATAAACAAGAAAATCATGCAATGGTATAACATGTATTACATCACACAAATTACTACCTCAACTTTTATTGCATTTAACGTATTATTAACAACTTTTTCATCAGGCTGGTCACTGCAATGTCTATTCTGTCTTCTCTATACATTGTATTACATAATATCCTGTCCTGAACCTTCATCCATTGCCTCTTTTGGCAGTTTTTAATATATAGTTCTTTATTATTTAATGAACATTCAGATAATAATATTGCAGAGGTTTATGTGATAAATATATAAAGATCAATTGATTGGTTAGATGAAAGTGACCTTACCTTACTGTGGTGGGGATTCAGCGGTGATGTAGTCGGGTTAGTTTCTCTGAATATTCAGTTTTACTGCAGCTCAACACCGGAAAACGTCACCAAATCTCCAGCTAGGCTGTAATAGATGTGTATACCGGGATCTCTGGAAGTAGAATGTCTGATGAGAGGTTGAGACCCATTTTATTTAAGGGAGATGGGCGGGGAAGTCAGAGAATGGAGGGTTTCCATTGGCTGACTTCCAATGTAACTGTTATGTAAATAAGCCTGGATTGCTGCTTCCAATTTACATATAAACAGGTTTTCTAGAGAATAAGTGATAGAATTAACATGATGGAACCCAAATATTTTAAAACTTTACTGACTTATAAAACAAAAATAATTGTCCATTTTATGGTGGAAATGTTAATCTTAAAAGATTATTTACCTGATTCTAAACTGAATAACTAATACAAAATTAAATATTAACAAGGTAATTCATTGAGAAAAAAAAAACATCTCATTGTGACATCAACTGTAAGTTCTTGTTGGTTCTTTTATACCATTCTGTCTAATTTCCAGTAACATTGTATACCAATGGGTTTAGTTTAAAAAGGACTTTATTGACAAAAATAAATATATATATGATTTTATTGCTGATCACATTTTATAGTTTGAAGAACAATTAAAGGGACCTGTCAGGATAGGAATATTGGAGCCGCCATGTCTGGGCTTATTTATAAAGATTCATCTCTAAACCCTTCCCATCTATGACCAGGTTTAGACTAAGAATCCTCTCTGAGATCTGATTTCTCTAGTGATATCATTTGGTAAAATATATAGATTTTGGGTAACACAATTACTTACCACTTTGTCAGGACATTAGATCGAGAATTTTCAGTGCAACATAGATACAATAGGTACATTTTGTTTTATAAGAAGAAAGATGAAGGATACCCCACTGAATATTTTAAAAATAATTTTGATATCCTGCAATTATGTTAGAAGATTATATTGGAAACACCATTAAAAACCAGTGACTTTTTACTTGTATTTGTTTTATATCTTTTTGCTCAACTAACTTCCATTTCTTGTATTTGTGTTTTTTTGTTGGTGATGACACAAAGATTGCTACAGTTTTTGCGTGTTGTTTTTCTCTTGTATTTTTTTTTTATTTGATAAGGCAGAAAAATCTTGACTTGTTTTTATTTTTGGAAAACCCTTAAGTGTGTTTTTTTTATTATTTAGATATTATGTCAACTAAATGCATTGTATTTTTCAGGAAAGGGAAACTAAGAGTTACAGGAGAAAGTGTTTTGGGGGTTTTAGCGTTGGAAAAGTGGAAATTTATAGAAGTGACTTTCTTATTTTCACAAGTAGATAAGAGTTTTGGTCTTTCTTTAGGTTGTTATAAATGTTCTAGGGTATGGAGCTGTGTATATAGTCAGTGAATCAGATAAAGATTTATTGGATTTATTTTAATATCTCTTGCATCTAGCATACTTTATTTTTTATTAGTTGAGGTTAATTTTCTAGGTGTTCTACACCCCTAACATTGTCTGTTGAATTGGTTATGGTAGTCATTACCATAACAATGCCAGAGTTTAGTATTCCTATTGTATTCCTGGAGGGTCTACCTGTACTATTGTTTGTTGGGTTTACTATATACACTGTATGTCATCACTATTGTTCCCGGTGTCTCCTCTGTCTATTGTCTTTCGGGTGTAGGCTCAGATTATTCAGGGTAGATACCATCTTTATTATAAATGTTGAGTTTCAGTCCTGTGTACATGAAAATTCCTGTGTTAAACCTTAAGTCATTTGTTTTTATTATTTAGATTTTGTGTCAACTAAATGCATTGTATTATTCAGGAATGGGAAACTAAGTTATAGGAGAAAGTGTTTTGGGGGCTTTAGTGTTGGAAAAGTTGAAATTTATAGAAGTGACCTTCAATTTTCACAAGTAGATAAGAGTTTTGGTCTTTCTTTGCATTGTTACAAATGTTCTAGGGTATGGAGCTGTGTATATGGTCTTTGAATCAGATAAAGATTTATTGGATTGTTTTTTAATATATCTAGCATCTTTTATTTTTTATTAGTTGAGATAAATTTTCTAGGTGTTCTACACCCTAACATTGGGCCATATTCTTTTTTTTTTTTTTTTTTTCTTTTTTTTTTTTTTCTTAAAGTGTATTTTTGTGCGTGTACTCGAGAGAGGAGCCGGACTGCAGGAGTTGGGAGTAGGCAGGCCTCCCCCAGAGGCAATCTGCCACCTTTCTCCATGCCCCGGGTGGCAATGGCGGGTGTGTGAGGGGGTCCTCCCACACAGCCCGCCCTACCTGCTCCGCTTTGAAGCCCAACGGGGCAGAGGGACTCCCTATAAGGGAGTGAGAGGATTAGCCCGCTCAACCAGCCCCATTAGTCCTTCGCCTCTCTTTTAGAGACCGCGTGGTCAATGTGAGTGTGTTAACCCAATTTAGAGTGCGTGTGTAGGTGTGGTGGTTTTTGTGGGAGGGGGGTGGGCGTACTAAGCACAGGCTTACTTTGCATAGCACACCCACCGGGAGCCGGGCTGAGACCACCAAACTCAATTCACATGAAGCCGAGACCGGGATCCGAACCTCTAGCTGCAGAGGTGAATGGCTTGTCAGCGCAGTGCCAATCGCGTTGAGCCACCACAGCTCCTTATGGGCCATATTCTTAAACAAATTACGCCGGTGTATCTACTGATACACCGGCGTAATTGGAAATTCCATCATTGTATCATTTTTTTTGTATTCACAAAACAATATACGCCGGATTTAGGCTAGGATCCGACTAGTGTAAGACACTTACAGTGTCGGATCCTAAATGTAATTACTCCGCCGGCCGCTAGGTGGCGTTTACGTTCAGGTCTCATTTGTTTATGCAAATGAGCCTGATACGCCGATTCACGTACGAAATCGCGTCGTTAACGTCGTTTGCGTAGGCATAAGGTTACCCCTGCTTTATGAGGGGTAACCTTACGCCAGTCCCACGTAGGCCATGTTAAGTATGGCGTCGGGTCCACGTCATGTTTTCCCGTCAGGTACGTCGTTTTACTAAGTCGTCTGCGAATACGACTTTACACCGAGAACTGGAGCATGCGCAGTGGGCTATTTTAAGCCCGGCGCATGCGCAGTTCGTTAGAATCGGGGGCGCCCTTATTTTTAATACAAGCTGCCCCCTTGGATTTACGCTGCCATACGCCGGGCCATTTACACCACGCCGCCCCAAACTACGGAGCAAGTGTTTGGGGAATACGGCACTTGCTCCTGTAGGTTGGGGCGGTGGGGCGGTGGAGTGTAAATGGCTTACGCGACGCCCGCCCAAAAACTACGGGAATATGGCCCACTGTCTGTTGAATTGGTTGTAGTTGTCATTAGAATAACACTGCCAGTGTTTAGTATTCATATTGTATTCCTGGAGGGTCCACCTGTACTATTGTTTGTTGTGTTTACCATATACACCGTACCCCATCACTATTGTTCCCCATGTCCCCTCTGTCTATTGTCTTTCAGGTGTAGGCCCAACCTATTCAGAGTAGATACCATTGTTATTATAAATGTTGTGTCTCAGTCCTGTGTACGGAATATTCAATTAAAGGGACCTGTCAGAATATGAATATTTGAGTTGCCATGTCTGGGCTTATTTCTAGAGATTCATTGAGACATTCTATCCCGAGTCCTCTGGGACACTCAGGATCACATGATCCGCAACCATCTCCTCCCAGCCACGTACAACTCCATGGGGATTAAAAACAATCCCTTGAGAACTGCTGCTGAGTGTTCTCCTCCACCTCCATGCTGACACAATCCTCCTCCCTCCTCCACCTCTTCTTCTTCCTGTGTGATCGGCGGGCCCACAGGAATACTATCTGGACTAAGGGGGCCTTGAGAGGTAAGGAAGTCCTCCTCTTCCTCCCGTTGTTCTGCCTCAGGTGCCCTGTCCATTTTTCCACAAAGTGTGTGCGCCAACTGCAAGACAAGAGGGACAGTATCAATGATGCATACGCTGTCACTGCTCACCATCCTTGTGGCCTCCTCAAATAGTGACAGGACAGTGATCAGTAGCCACTGGCGGTGCGAAAAAAAAGCCAAGCTCCCCTGACCCTGTCCTTGTACCATACACACAGATGTACTTATCGATGGCCCTCTGCTGCGTGTGCAGCCGCTGCAACATTGCCAACATTGAGTTCCACCTGGTGGGCATGTCACAAATGAGGCGGTTCTTGGGCAGGTTGCATTCCCTTTGAATGTCGATCAGCATAGCACTAGCATTATATGACCGGCGGAAATGACCACAGACTTTCCTGGTCTGCCTCAGGAGATTCTGTAAGCCCAGGAACCTGCTGAAGAACCACTGCACCACCAAATTCAGGATGTGAGCCAAACAGGGAACATGGGTCAAGTGACCCTATTGCAGGGCGGAGAGGAGGGTGGTGCCATTGTCGCATACAACTATTCCTGGCTGAAGGAAGCACCTCTCAGTCTGCCCCTGCCGCATGGCATCTTTTTGCCTGAGTGCTTGCATAGCCCCTTGAAGGCATACAGAGCACTTCTGGTTCAGAAGACAAATCTGCAGAGGAAGAGGCCATAGAGGGTGGAGAAGAGGAGGGGGTGGAGGAGAGAGCTGTGGCAGAATCACTAATAGCATTATGGAGGTGTATTGGCAGAAAAATCTCCAACAATACTAAACCCTGTCCTTGATCCTTCCCAGCTGCCAGGAGTTACCCAGAGCGCCGTGAAAGAAAGGCAACGTCCCTGTCCATGCCTGCTGGACCATGAGTCAGCAGTAATATGCACCTTACTGCTGACCTCCCTGTCCAACAAAGCCAAGACATTGCCTTCCACATGCTGGTAGAGAGCCGGAATGTACTGCACATTCCACAAATTCACGAAAGGGGGCAGAGTTTACCAGCTGAAAAGGCAGCAGTTGCAGTGCTATCAATTTGGCCAAGCTAGCATTCAGACGCTGAGCATGTGGATGGCTGGGACCAAATATACTTTTACGGTTTAGCAATTGGGGTAGGGAAATTTGCCTGCTTAAAAAATAAAATAAAACGGATGGTGGTGTATCGCTAGCAGATTGGCTGCAAGTACTTGGGACACCTATTGCTATACCTGCACTCCTCTCAGTGCAGGTTTCTGAGAGGACTGGAGGTATAGTGGGGTTGGAGATCCCAGATGAAGAGCAAGGAGAAGTCCGCCTTGTTCTTTGATGTGGGTCTTTCAAGTGCTCTTGCCAACGGACTGCATGGGAGGTCATCATATGTCTGGTAAAGCATAAATAAGAGGGAGGAGATGATGGACAGCCGCACTCCAATAAAGTGTAAAAAATGGTGCCTTTTATTCCAGTAAAACGAAAACTACAACAGCAAAAAAAACTGCAAACAGTGGGGTAACAGATCTGACGCGATTCACATCGATAACCGATGCTTACTCATAGCTCTGTCTCTTTCTTTCTCTGTCTGGTAAAGCACGTGATGCCCAATCTTTTGCTGTTTTGGCCGCACTTGATATGCTTCAGACATAGGTTGCAAACAGCAACGGTGCAATCTGCTTCACACGTGTCAAAAGGCCCACACCAAAGAACTTTTCAAAATAAGCACAGAGTCAGCAGCACCCTTCACCTGCTTATCTCTGTGAGGTGATGCAATAGGGTGGCTGCCCTTAAGTTGCACCCTGGAGGACATCCTGCCTCATTGGTGATGTGCCTCCTCCTCCTCATACTCTCTTCTATCCGGCACCCAAGTAGAGTCAGTGACCTCATCATCCACTCTCTACTCAGCACTGGAGCAAACTTGGCAGTATGCTGCAGCTGGGGGAACATGGCTGCCAGTTTCTTGTCCTTCTTGGGCACCCTCTCTCTCTAGGTTCATGTTGCTCCCTTCCCCAACCTGGCTACCATCATTGGAGCCTTCAAATCGCTGCACATCCTCCAGCAGCATGTACCCAACACTGTGGTCAAATAGTTTGGGGGACTCCTCCATGCATGATAGTGGGGCTAGGGAAGAATTGACTGTTGACAAGTAGCCGATGGAAGAGGCCACTTTGGCAGCTGCATTGGCAGGCAAACTCTGAGCCTCTGTGATAGAGGAGGATGAGGATGGCTTCGTTATCCACTCCACCAACTCTTCTGCTTGTTGTGGCTCACTAACACGGCCAGCAAAAAACAAAAGGACAAGTGTACAACACAGCCACGTGCTGAGGATGCACTGTGTCCATGACCAGCACTGTAGACTGTAGACACAGAGCCTGCTTGCCCTCTTTTAGTGGCCTGTGAGCATCTGCCTCTCCTTGGTGGCCTTCCGGACATGCTGTTAATTTAGTTGAACAACACCACACTACACTGTATTGTGTATTGTGTAAACCACCAGAAAAGTAGTAGCAATTTCACTAGGGGTGCACTGTATTGTGTACACCACCAGAAGTGTAATAGCAACTACAGCTGTACGGTATTGTGTACACCACCAAAAGTATATTAGAAAAAGTACACCAGGAATGGGCTGCAGTCATATATAGGCTACACGGGATGCAATATAATATATATATATATATATATATATATACACACACACACACACAAGACTGGCTTTATCTATATACACTGCTCAAAAAAATTAAAGGAACACTTTGAAAACATATCAGATCTCAACAGGCAAAAATCTCATGCTGGATATCTATACTGATATGGACTGGGTAATGCGTTCGGAATGAAAGGATGGCACATCATTTGATGGAAATTATCCACCTACAGAGGGCTGAATTCAAAGACACCCCGAAAATCAAAGTGAAAAAATTTTGCAGCAAGCTACTCCATTTTGCTCAAAATGGTCCTCAGTAGTTTGTATGGCCCCCAAGTGCTTGTATGCATGCCTGACAACATCAGGGCATGCTCCTAATGAGACGATGGATGGTATCCTGGGGTATTTCCTCCCAGATCTGGACCAGAGCATCACTGAGCTCCTGAACAGACTGAGGTGCAACCTGGCGGCACCGGATGGACCAAACATAATGTCCCAGAGGTGTTTTTTTGGATTTAGGTCAGGTGAGCGTGGGGGCCATTCAATGGTATAAATTTCTTCATCCTCCAGGAACTGGCTGCATGCTCTCATCACAAGGTCGGGCATTGTTGTGCACCAGGAGGAACCCAGGACCAACTGCACCAGCGTAGGGCCTGACAATAGGTCCAAGGATTTCCTCCCGATACCGAATGGCAGTCAGGGTGCCATTGTGTAGCCTGTAGAGGTCTGTGCGTCCCTTCATGGATATGCCTCCCCAGATCATCACTGACACACCACCAAACCGGTCATGCTGAATAATGTTACAGGCAGCATAAAGTTCTCTGTTGCTTCTCCAGACCCTTTCACATCTGTCACATATGCTCAGGGTGAACCTGCTCTCATCTGTAAAAAGCATGGGGCACCAGTGGCAGACCTGCCAATTCTGGTGTTCAATGGAAAATGCCAATCAAGCTCCACAGTGTCCGTCAGTGAGCACAGAGCACACTAGAGGACATCAGGCCCTCAGGCCACCCCCATGAAGTCTGTTTCTGATTGTTTGGTCAGAGACATTCACACCAGTGGCCTGCTGGAGGTGATTTTGTAGGGCTCTGGCAGTGCTCGTCCTGTTCCTCCTTGCACAAATGAGCATATACTGGTCCTGCTGATGGGTTAAGGACCTTTTACGGCTCTGTCCAGCTCTCCTAGAGTAACTGCCTGTCTCCTGGAATCTCCTCAATGCTCTTGAGACTGGGCTGGGAGATATGGCAAACCTTTTGGCAATGACACGTATTGATGTGCCATCCTGGAGGAGTTGGACTGCATGTGCAACCTTTAGAGGGTCCAAATATCTCCTTGTGCTACCAGTAGTGACACTGACCCTAGCCAAATGCAAAACTAGTGAAAAACAGTCAGAAAAGATGAGTAGGGAAAAAATGTCAGACACCTCCACCTGAAAAAACATTCCTGTTTTGGAAGTCGTCTCATTGTTGCCCATCTAGTGCACCTGTTGTTAATTTCCATTAACAGCAAAACAGCTGAAACTGATTAACAACCCTCTATGTATACACCCCTCCCACTCTGTATACACCCCTCCCCCTCTGTATACACCCCTCCCCCTCTGCTACTTAAGTGACCAGATCAATATCCCAGGAGTTCTAATTCAAAAGTGTTCCTTTAATTTTTTTTGAGCAGTATATATATATATTAAGGACACCGACTGAAGTATATTAGAAAAAGTACACCAGGAATAGCCTGCAGTCAGATATAGGCTACACTGGATGCAGTGTGTATATACATATATACACACACAAATATACATATATGCAGCCAGTCTTGTGTGTGTATAATCTAAACAATATATATATATATATATATATATATATATATATATATATATATATATATATATATATATATATATATATATATATATATTGTGTAAGGGGTTAGCTCGGTAGCGGGGTGTGTGACCCCCTGGATGGGTTCACCACACACTGAATTTATACAGACAGGCAGTCGAAGACGGATGAAAACAAAGATTTTGGTTTATTCTTTCATCTTGCTGGAAACAAGTGCAAGCATCCAAACAGCATAAACAAAATCAAACATAAAATAAACCCTGGCCACTTGGGGCGTCTATCTTCACCACACAGGAACCTATCTATGGAGTCTGGCACAACCTAGTGCTGGGAAGACACTGCTGGTCAGCAGAAAAACAATAGTCTTTTGATTTTTATCACACAGAAAGATCAATTCTCTCCTCACCTTCTCAGAAGACTTTCTGGCACTGCTCTCCTTACTCACAAAGACTCAGGATGCAGCAAATCAGTGGTAATCCTCTGGACTACTTATAGAGGCCTTAATTGCCTCATTCTGAACAGCTGAAGTTTTCCAACGGCCTTTAGACCTTGTCTGGCTATTTTTGCAAAAGACGCATAATAACAATTGGTGTATTGTCTAAACAAGGCAGAAATGTATGTCCCGTCTGTGACAACACCCACAGATTTACCTGACTTCCTGTCACAATATATATATATATATATATATATATATATTTTTTTTATTAAAATACACTGCAGTTGAGCTAACTGAATAACTTGCCTGCTCAATCTAAATCACACTAACTCTCCGTCCACACCAACAACACACTACACACAGGGCCGACGTGCAGGCAGCCTTATATAGTGTGGGGAGTGGACTTGGTCCCCCTGAGCCATGATTGGCCAAAGGCACTCTGCCCTTGGCCAATTATGGCTCTCTTAGCAGAGGGTGCTGGGACTAGCCAAAGCATGCAGGTCATGGTAAATGCTTTGGCCAATCATCATACAGCAATGCACTGCAATCTTGCAGTGCATTATAGGGCATTCAGCGCCTCTCGAATTTGCCCTTAACGCCCCATAAGGTTTGTTTTTCGACAAATGGGCGAACACCCAATGTTTGAGTCTCACCTATGTTCGAACCAAACATCAAGCTCATCCCTACTGACCATATGTGTTGTTCTTTCAGGTGCTCCATCACCCTCCAATTCTCGTTTAACCGATATCTACTTCTACACCAACATGTAAAGAGAACTCATCAATCGAACATGATTAGACCCTCTGCCATGTTGTCCTTCTGTGGCTCTGGAGTCATCTCAGATTCGGATACAGAAGTGTCTATAACCAAACAACCAGACGTGGACCTGAAAGTTGCGTAACTGTCTTGTGAGGTGCTCTGATGGGAAGGCTCACACAGGGGTTCATGAGATTGCACAAAAAAACTTTTTTCCTTGGGATCCTCATCACCTTGTCTTATGGTTTCTGCTTTCCAGCTTTCACTCAGGTACTTAAGCACTTCTGAAGGTTGACATCTTTTAGTATAGTCAATGGCCCAAAGATCACCCAACATCCACCAAATTCCAGAGCCAACCTTGGTCAATGTTTCAGGAAATTTGTGCATTTGGAAATTGCTTTGCCATTCAACAAAATGTTTATATTTGTCGTCTTTGGGAACGGCATCCTCCCATGGAAGCTCCCCTGTAAGTAGGCAATAGATGACCACTCCAAACGACCAAACGTCAAGGCTGCCATCTGCAACCAGGCCATCTGAAATTTCAATGTTGCACATTTCTCGAGCCATAAAGGACTTGGTGCCACACTTGCCTCTAATCACTGTCCCTTTGACCTTAGCAAGGCCAAAGTCTGTAAACTTGATGGAGTGGCAGTCCCTGTCAAAAACTAAAACATTATCTGGCTTCACATCCATGTGTACCAGTCCTTTTGCTGCCATGAATTGAAGAGCACTGGAGATCTGCACAGCACATCTTTTTACTGCATCTTCTGGAATTCCAACCTAAAAAAAAAAAGTTAAATTAATAAAAATAACCAAGGTACAAAATATGTTAAATACAGTACTGTAGAATATAAGGAGAAAATATGAATACTTATCCAGAAGCAAGAAATTCTGAATATTTACCCAGAAACAATACAATTCTATATATAGCCCTATGTACAATATGTGTGTATTTGTGTGCCATATGTATGTATGTAGGTGCTCAGAACAAGTACAAATAGTTAGATCAAAAGGTTCAGGTAAATCTTTCAACATGAACACCTCTACTAACCAAGAGTTTCCTCTCACTTCTTGTTACATCTCTCTGGGAGAAATTTACAGGAAATCTTTCCAAAAGGATACAGACAGCATCAAACAAAAATTTACATGAGTTTTAACTCTTAACTCTATGCAAAGCTAAAAAAAACACACATTTGTACTTATACAGTATCTAATTGTACTTACATTTGGTATAATCATGGAGAGCAGATTGCCAAGAGGTGCCAGTTCTTGGGCAAATACAAAGTGGTCGGTGGTGGTGAAGGCGGGGCCACAGCACTCAATGATGTTGGGATGAACTGAAAGTAAAAAGGAAATACTGAACTCCCGGAGGAAAGACCGCTGACTGCTTCTGTTTTTATCAATGACCTTCAATGCCATTCTTTGACCTGTGTAAAAAAAAAAAAAGAAGTTAACCTTTAGATCAAAAATTGGAAATATTAAGCTGGTAATTTCTGTATGTTTCACTGTTGCTTCTAGATTGAGAATGTATTATGCTTCATTTATTGTTAAACCTCATCCTTACCAGCAGACAGCTGGCTGGAGGACACCCAGCATCTTTAGCATCATATCCTCCCCAACCTGACTTTCCTTCACGTATTCTTTTAATTAATTGTCTGTTCACTCCTTCAGACAGATATGTACCAATCAAGACATTCTGAGATTTGCATAACTGCTCCCAAGAATCAGACCAATCCTTAGTTTTCTAAATAATCTTACCAACATGTATTAATGTTTTATACATTTTATATTTATAGAGATGTAAAACATTCTGCTTTTAAATTTAGAGTAATTCTACAATAAGGCTCCATTCACACCTAGGCAGACAAATTCGCGGCACAAATTGCGGTACAAATAGCGGCGTTTTGTACGGTGATTTGCGGCGACAAAACGCCGGTATTGTCTGCCTAGATGTGCCCCAGATTGACCCCCTCTATGGAGATGCTTCCCATCTCCTAGCCGAACGCCGAAAGCAGCCTGAAAAAAAGGTCCGGGACCTTTTTTCAGGCGGCAGGCGTCCGGCGTGGAGACGTGAACCATCTCCATAGAGGGACATGTGTTCTCATCCCTCTGGCGGCAGCGGCGTAGCACTACAGGCGTAAAAACGCCTAGATGTGAATGGGCTCTTAGTGACCCCTTTTGAAAAGTCTATATCTTACAGATCAAATTTACTTCCATATACATAAATGTTTGTAGAGGACATTGAAATGGTGATTGGATTAAATACCTGTGTTTTTGTTGTGTGCCGAGAATATTTTTCCAAAACCGCCTTTTCCAAGTTCCTTCACAATGAGGAAGTGCTCCTGTATGTCTACCTTCTGTAGTCCTTGTGAGGAGAAGGAGACCATTCTGTCCAGAAGACGTTCCACACCATGAGCAACGGGGGCCATAGTGTCCTGGAGAGCAAAAAAATTATGTTTTTATTACATTATTAGGCAGACAAATTATCTTTAAAAAGAAACCATAGAAATGTGTCAAATATGAATACTGTTACCCTCAGTTATATATCCATAAATATGAAATGCTCAATAGACCTCCACATCTATATGTATAGGACTCAGGAATAAGGTTTGGCCACTAAATATAAAGCTGGAACACAACGACATAAATTTATGGATTTAAAGGACTTAATAAGGAAAGCCAGCAATCTATTTATAAACAAGAAAATCATGCAATGGTACAACATGTATTACATCACACAAATTACTACCTCAACTTTTATTGCATATAATGTATTACTAACAACTTTTTCATCAGGCTGGTCACTGCAGACCTCCAATGTCTATCCTGTCTTCTCTATACATTGTATTACATAATATCCTGTCCTGAACCTCCATCCATTGCCTCTTTTGGCAGTTTTTAATATATAGATCTTTATTATTTAATGAACATTCAGATAATAATACTGCAGAGGTTTGTGTGATAAATATATAAAGATACATTGATTGGTTAGATGAAAGTGACCTTACCTTACTGTGGTGGGGATTCAGTGGTGATGAAGTTTGGATTAGATTCTCTGAATATTCTGTTCCTCTGCAGATCAACACCGGAAAACGTCACCAAATCTCCAGCTAGGCTGTAATAGATGTGTAGACCGGGATCTCTGAAAGTAGAATGACTGATGAGAGGTTGAGACCCTCTTTATAAAAGGAAGATGGGCGGGGAAGTCAGAAAATTGAGGGTTTCCATTGGCTGACTTCTAATGTAACTGTTATGTAAATAAGCCTGAGTTGCTGCTGCCAATTTACATATAAACAGGTTTTCTAGAGAATAAATGAGAGAATTAACATGATGGAACCCAAATATTTTAAAACTTTACTGACTTATAAAACAAAAATAATTGTCCATTTTATGGTTAATATGGTGGAAATGTTAATCTTAAAAGATTATTTACCTGATTCTAAACTGAATAACTAATACAAAAGGAAATATTAACAAGGTAATTCATTGAGAAAAAACTCATTGTAACATCAACTGTAAGTTCTTGCTGGTTCTTTTATACCATTATGTCTAATTTCCAGTAACATTGTATACCAATGGGTTTAATTTAAAAAGGACTTTATTGACAAAAATGAATAAATATATATATATATATATATATATATATATATATATATATATATATATATATATATATATATATATATATATATATATATATATATATATATGATTTTTATGCTGATTACATTTTATAGTTTGAAGAACAATTCAATGGACCTGTCTTATTTATAGCGATTAATCTCTAAACCCTTCCCATCTATGACCAGCTTTAGACTAAGAATTCTCTCTGAGATCTGATTTCTCTAGTGATATCATTTGGTAAAGTATATAGATTTTGGGTAACATAATTACTTACCAGTTTGTCAGGACATTAGATCGAGAATTTTCAGTGTAACATAGATACAATAGGCACATTTTTTTTATAAGAAGAAATAGGAAGGATACCCCACTGAATGTTTTAAAAAATAATTTTGATATCCTGCAATTATATTAGAAGAGTATATTGGAACAATCATTAAAAACAGGTCACTTTTAATGCGTACATTTTTATTTGTATTATATATTTTTTGCTCAACTTACTTCAATTTCTTGTATTTGTGTTTTTTGTTGGTGACGAAACAAAGATAGTTACAGATGTTGCATGTTTTTCTCTGGGATTTTCATTTTCTCTTCATAAGGCAGAAAAATCTTGACTTTTTTTATTTTTGGAACACCCTTAGGTTTTTTTTTTTTTTTAGATATTGTGTCAACTAAATGCATTGTATTTTTTGGGAGAGGGGAACTAAGTTACAGGAGAAAGTGTTTTGGGGGCTTTAGTGTTGGAAAATTAGAGAAGTGACAATTTCACAAGTAGATTAGAGTTTTGGTCTTTCTTTACACTGTTATAAATGTTCTAGGGTATGGAGCTGTGTATGTGGTCTTTGAATCAGATAAACATTTATTGGATTGTTTTTTTAATACATCTTGCATACTATTTTTTATTAGTTGAGATACATTTTCTAGGTGTTCTACACCCTAACATTGTCTGTTGAATTGGGTCTGGTAGTCATTACCATAACAATGGCAGTTATTAGTATTTATATTGTATTCCTGGAGGGTCACCTGTACTATTTTTTGTTGTGTTTACTATATACACCGTATCCCATCACTATTGTTCCCGGTGTCCACTCTGTCTATTGTGTTTCGGGAGTAGGCTCAGATTATTCAGGGTAGATACTATTGTTATTTTACATGTTGAGTTTCAGTCCTGTGTATGGAAAATTCCTGTGTCAAACCTTAAGTGATTTGTTTTTATTATTTATTCAGGAAAGGGAAACTAGTGGCGCGTACACACGACCGTTTTTAATTACGTGAAAAATGCATTTTTTTTAAATGTCATTAAAAACTAATCATGTGTGGGCTCCAAAGCATTTTTCATGACGTGAAAAATGGGCATTCAAAATTTATAACATGCTCTATTTTTTCGCATTGTGAAAAACAGTCGTGTGTAGGCTTTAACGACATCAAAAAACTGTGCATGCTCAGAAGCAAGTTATGAGATGGGAGTGCTCGTTCTGGTAAAACTAGCGTTTGTAATCGAGATAGCACATTCGTCACGCTGCAACAGACTGAAAAGCGCGAAGACTGAAAAGCGCGAATCGTCTTTCACCAAACTTTTACTAACACAAAATCAGCAAAGGCAGCCCCAAGGGTGGCGCCATCCAAATAAAACTTTCCCTTTATAGTGCGTTCGTACGTGTTGTACATCACTGCGCTTTGCTCAAGCATTTTTTTTTCACGATCGTGTGTATGCAAGGCAGGCTTGAGAAGAATCACGTCGATATAAATATTGTTTTTTCCATGACATTAAAATGGTGGTGTGTACGCGGCATTATAGGAGAAAGTGTTTTGGGGGCTTTAATGTTGGAAAAGTGGAAATTTATAGAAGTGACTTCCAATTAGATAAGTAGATAAGAGTTTTGGTCTTTCTTTACATTGTTATACATGTTCTAGGGTATGGAGCTGTGTATATGGTCAGTGAATCAGATAAACATTTATTGGATTTTTTTTAATATATCTTGCATACATTGGCCCGGATTCACAGACAGCGGTGTAAATTTATGCCGCCATAGCGTATCTCCTGTACGCTACGCCGACGCAGCGCAGAGAGGCAAGCACTGAATTCACAAAGCCAGTGCTGCCAAAACTGCGCTGGGTTTCCTAGGCGTAAGCTGGCGTAGGTGGAAGTGGGCGTGAGCCATGCAAATGAGGCGTGACCCCATGCAAATGATGGGCCAAGCGCCAGACAGATACGTATAACGAACGGCGCATGCGCCGTCCCATGGACGCATCCCAGTGCGCATGCTCAGAATCACGTCGGAACTACTCCCTAAGATACACCGGATCACTGCCTACGGCGTGAACGTAACCTACGCCTAGTCATATTCACGTCCTACGTCGGCTTGTGTTCCCTGGTGCAGCCCTTTGCATGGATTGTGCTGAGTTACACCTCCTTTATGGGGCATAACTTTACGTGGGACGTATGACTTTACGTGCACTGCGTTGGGCGCACGTACGTTTGTGAATCGGCGTATCTCCCTCATTTGCATATGTGAATAGAAATACAATGGGAGCGCCAAATGCGTCCAGCGTAAATATGCGCCCACTCTACGCCGGCGTAGGCAAGTTGCGTCGGTCGGATGAAGCCTGTTTTTAGGCGTATCTTAGTTTGTGGGCCCGGCGCATAGATGCGGCGGCGCATATTTGCACTTGCGCTGCGTATCTGGAGATACGTTGGCGTAAGTGCTTTGTGAATCCGGGCCTTTATTTTTTATTAGTTGCGGTTAATTTTCTAGGTGTTCTACACCCCTGACATTGTCTGTTGAATTGGATGTGGTAGTCATTACCATAACACTGCCAGAGTTTAGTATTCATATTGTATTCCTGGAGGGTCTACCTGTACTATTGTTTGTTGTGTTTACCATATACACCGTATCCCATCACTATTGTTCCCCATGTCCCCTCTGTCTATTGTCTTTCGGGTGTAGGCTCAGATTATTCATGGTAGATACCATTGTTATTATAAATGTTGTGTCTCAGTCCTGTGTACGGAATATTCCAGTCTTAGGCCGAGTACTCACGAGCAGACATGTCCGATGAAACCGGTCCGCGGACCGTTTTCATCGGACATGTCTGCCCGGGGACTTCTGTTCGATGGCTGTACACATCGAACAAAGGTCCGCGCGTAAACAATACGCGGGGCGTGTCCGCGGTGTCGCCGCGACAATGACGCGGCGACGTGGGCGGCCTGCCTTTAAAATGCTTCCACGCATGCGTCGAAGTCATTCGACGCATGCGAGGGCTGGCGGGCGGCCGGACATGTACGGTAGGTCTGTACAGACGACCGTACATGTCGGGGGGACAGGTTTCCAGCGGACTGTTTTAAAGCAAGTCCAGGAAACAGTTGTCCGCTGGAAACCTGTCCGATCCGCCCGAAAATGGTCCGCTCGGGCCTACACACGGCCAAACATGTCTGCTGAAACTGGTCTGCGGACCAGTTTCAGCAGACATGTTTGGTCGTGAGTACGGGGGACTATTATGGGATACGTTTTGATTTGATGTGTTCTGTTGTATAGTTACTGAAAGTTTTATTCATCACATAGAAAATTATGGCCAAGATTGCTAATGCAAGCGCTTTATTTGCTAAAGGTAAAGTGATAGAGGAATGTAGAAGCCCATGGCACCAGGAACAGGAGGATGTGACATTAAAGTGACATTAAATCCCAATACAAAAATAGGAATATATTGAAGTTTACCAATCCAATGACTGCATTTGTTTTCTTTTGTATGAATTTTTCTTTATTTCACGCGTTGGTCCTGCCAGTATTACATTTCCTATCTTAGGGTATCCGAGTTCTGGATGAAGTAATAAAGAAGACACCTTTGGAGAGCAGCATTGTTAGTCTGGGGGAGGGGAGTGCTAGATGGACTTGCAGATTTTGAGGGATTTGGCTAAGAAATTGAAGCCAAACTCCAGCTAAACACTTTTAACTGGATTCAGGTAGGGCGGCCTAATTTTGACCCGGCGTAGCGTAGCGTATTTACGCTATGTCGCCGTTAATCAGAGAGGCAAGTGCTGTATTCACAAAGCACTTGCCTCCTAAGTTACGGCGGTGTAGCGTAAATGGGCTGGCCTAAGCGCGCCTAATTCTAATGAGGAACAGGGGGGGCGTGTTTTATGTAAATGATTCGTGACCTGACGTGATTGATGTTTTTAACGAACGGCGCATGCGCTGTCCGTGGACATATCCCAGTGTGCATTGCTCCAAAGTACGCCACAAGGACATATTGGTTTCGAAGTGAACGTAAATTACGTCCAGCCCCATTCACAAACAACGTAAAAATTTCAAAATTCGACGCGGGAACAACGGCCATACTTAACATTGGCTAGGCCAGCTTTTTGTTCGACTAACCTTGCGCCGGAAAAAGCCTTATGTAAACGACGTAAAAAAATGCGTCATTGGCGTAAAATGAAGGATGGATGGCCGCACTCCAAACCAAACAGGTTGTCTTTATTTAAACGAACAGCAAAAACATACCAGATCACAGCAACAGAAACAGGAGGATAACCGACGTTTCACACTGACTTAGTGCTTATTCATGGCCAGCAGCGCTTCATATAAGCCATGAATAAGCACTGTCAGTGCGAAACGTCGGTTATTCTTCTGTTTCTGTTGCTGTGATCTGGTATGTTTTTGCTGTTCGTTTAAATAAAGACAACCTGTTTGGTTTGGAGTGCGGCCATCCATCCTTCATTTTACGCCAATGCTTGCCTAGTGCACTGCCAGCACCCATGGAATCCTACACCTGTGTATGACCCTATAGCAGACCCACCTTGAGCGGTGATTTTCCTTCTTCTATTGCTTTTGGATTTTAAAAAAATGCGTCAGGCGCACGTACGTTTCTGAATCTGCGTATCTAGTTTATTTGCATATTCTATGCCAAAATCAACGGAAGCGCTACTTATCGGCCAGCGTAAATATGCACCCTAAGATACGACGGCGTAGATGACTTACGCCGCTCGTATCTTAGCCTAATTTAAGCATATCCGGTTTCCAGAATACGCTTAAATTTACGACGGCATAGATTTCGAGTTACGACGGCGTATCTACTGATGCGCCGTCGTAAACGTCTCTGAATCTAGCTCTCTATAATCATTTCCAGCATTTTTTCCTTTTAGAATAAAGGTTTTACATAAATTATTAAACACTGGTCGTTGCAAGCACCACTATAAGTAGTAAATAGTTTTTCTGGATCCTCTAACTACTATTTTGTCTGGACAGCTTGGTCTGTTAAAGTAAGTTGAAAAACAACAGACTTACCAGCAGATTCACCAGATGAAAATAAAGGAAAAAAGCCTAAAAAAATAATGAAACCACCACGTTGGATTGGTAAGCTGCAATTTAATAATTTATTTTTGCATTTATTAAAAATGTAAAGGTTATTGAGAAAAAAATCCAGTAAATGTGAGGGAAAGACTCAACAAAACTTTGCTGCCTGTTGGATGGATAAGCAAAATGAACATTCAAAGTTGCAAAGAGAATCCTTAATCCCTAAAGCTTTTATGACAAATTCTGACGCTAGCCACCAGCAACTACAAATAGAGAAGAAAAGATGACATGGGGGAGACTGAAGGACGCAGAGAGATAAAGCAGAGCTGAAAGAAAAACGTTGAATAGATGAACTGGATAGACCCAACAATCATTTTCAATATCAATATACTTGCTATGTAGCTTCCCCTTTATGTCTCCTGTTGTTCATCAGATATGCCTACTGCATGGAGATGGTCACTGTAAACAAAATGTCCCACACTCCGCTTCAATGCTTTCGTCTTATACCACTTCCTCCCAGTCTGAATATAGATAGATATATCAACTGCTGACAACTACAAACTAGACAATACTTGTTTGATTGCTGAACGTGGACTCCGTAGGAACCCTGACCTATCCCTCATAGGCTGCAACACTCTCCCTACCTTCTCCTAACTCTGGCCTGAATAAGCACTAACTGTGAAACGCGTCGGCTGTTTTTGATTCCTGCTGTGTATTTGCGGTGTTTGCTTATGTTCCTTCACTAAAGACAACTCAAGAGTTCTTTGGTGTGTGGCCGTCCATCCGTCTTTTGCTACTTTCCATTCTCCTAACTCTCCCTCACAAGTGGGGTCTCTGTGTGTGTGTGTGTGTGTGTGTGTATAGATAGGGACAAACGTGTTCTGTCCTAAACATGGCTGGGTTTTTCTAATATAAAAAGTAATCCACCAACACATGGACGACCAAATCTACAGAGATTTGCTTGTCCTATCAGGACACCAGGCTTCTCCAAAATGGTGCTGGAGACAATTATAGAGGCCATACAGCTCTGAACATATGTACACAAACATATCAAATCGGCTGAAAAGTGGGTATATACACTTGCTAACCCATTTCCTCTTGTAGCCAGCTAGGCTTCCCTGCACTACAACTGGAGTTGAGATCAGATGTCCCAACATTCTGATATCAGTCACTATTTCTAATATGGCATATACAGGGTTCCCAGAGTCTGTGTGTCTCGGGGGGACATGGACCTGAATACAAAGTACCACCTCAAGGATCCCCAGGCATACAGCTCACAAAGAGCACCATTACCCCAAATGCCAGGGCCCATGATCGCAAGGCAAGAGGCTAGCATTCAGTTCTCTCCAAAAGTCTCTGTCCAGTCTAGGTCTGTTTCATTTCTCCCCCATCAAAAGTCGACTAACAAGGTCCCAGACCTCCACCTGGTCTGGACATGCGTTAGTCGGGTAAAGTGAACTCACATAGTCAGTCCACATGATCTCCAATCTTGGCTGCAAGGAGCAGTTGACATCAGTAGGTATGGGACAGAGGTCATTGACTCTCTGTCCGGCTGCCATTGCTTTAGCTGGGTGGTTTTAACATTCCATGGCTCGGTCTGCTGCTGAGCAGAGGGGCCGATTGCCCCAGCTCCCTGATCTCCACAGTTGTTGCCGGTGCTGGGCAGAGGTTCGTAGAACTCTGCCCTGTTGCCAGCGCTTCTGCTGGGAACTCCACATCATCCGCTTGGGGCAGGAGGCTGGATTCCTCCACTCCCAAACTGTGTAGCTGCCATTGGGGAGGTGAGCTGGCTGCTTTTTTTGTTCCCTCATCTGGCTGCTGGGACGACATGTCTGTGTTACTGTCTCCCAGGTGCATGGATCTTTGCTGGGGAGGATAGACCGCTTTATCCATCCTGGCCGACTGTTGGGGAGGAATGATGAGGAATGATGAAATGATGAGGAATGATGGAAAGTGATTGTCACCTTCTCACCCTGAGCCTCCAGAACTGTCACAGGTGTGGGGCAGAGGTCTTGGACCCTCTGTCCGGTGACCAGCGCTTCAACTGGGGAAGTTCCTTGCAACTCCACAGATACTGCTGTTGGCGTTGGGTAGAGCACAGTGAAGTTTGGCCCCAATACCAGCTCTTTTACTGGAGGCTCATTAGACTTTTCTGCTGAGGAATAACAACCTATCAAATCCCCTGTCTCTGCAACTGGTGTCTGGGGATAGAGGGTCACCATCTCCTGTCCGTGGAACCCAGAAGATGCTATCAGTGCTGGGCAGAGGTTAGCAGTGCACTGCCCTTTTGTCAGCACTTCAGCTTTGGGAATGGCAATCTCCATATTTTAGATTTTTTTCTTTTACCTGAGCGCTGTTAGTGTTTCCATATAGAGACACCTTTCCTCATATTTTCCACTGCTGATTCTCTGGCATACTGCTGGACAGGCACATTCCTCCATCCAAGATCATCCCATGCAGAAACAGGATCATCAAGGACAGTCAACACTTGCTGCATCCGCCATAAGACCTCCGCGACTATAGCTGCGGGGGCAGGTTGGCACACTGTTACTCTGCCAAATTGCTGACTTTTCAGCCAGGATTTCAGAGTTGTCAATTGGTATTTCCTGATAGTCCGAGGCAAAGGGAGGCCAGCCCTGGCGCTGAGCAGAGTCTAGCAGCCGTCTGTAGGCGATCTCCAGCTCCCATTCCTGAACAGCCAGAAAATCTATATCTTCCTGTGCCCAGTGCACTTCCGAGACGTTCAGTAGCCCTTCTCTGAAATCCATGATTTCGTCCAACCGCCACTCCAAATCACTCCCAAAGTTAGGGTCCCCTGTCAGCTTCACATACAACAGTCCCAGGCCGCCATAGCCAAAGCCTTCCGTTGGGCTGCCATCCGCTTGCCAAGGGCACGCTTGGGATACATGCCACCGGAGGGCTCTGTAGCTCTCTTCCAGCCGCATCTCTGTCCAGACCAGCCTGCTTAATTTAGCTGTCTGCTCCTTATGAGGTTTTTCTCCCAAAAACAGCACCCGCAATCCATACTGCAACCAGGAGGGGAGAACTTTTCCCTGGTGTCGCTGCTCAGGGGCTAGCGCTTCCTTCCGGAGTTCACAGTGAATAGAACCAAACCATCCCAGCAGGACCTGCTCTGACAGTGGTCCTCTGTGCTGTATCTGCATCTCTCGCAACATCCTTCTCAATTCCTCTTCCATGGCAGCTGACATCTGTACCTCTCCTCTACTGCTATCTGGACCTTAGATCCAGGTGGAAGTTTGGATATCCCAGACTGCGGGAAGAATTTCACTGCTTGCCACCAAAGTAACGAAAATTCCCATACTCTGCTTGAGTGCTTTCATCATGTACCACTTCCTCCCAGTCTGAATATAGATATCAGATATTCCTACCGCTGACAACTACAAACAAGACAATACTCGTTTGATTGCTGAACATGGACTCTGTAGGAACCCTGTGCTATCCCTCACAGGCCGGAACACTCTCCCTACCTTCTCCTAACTCTCCCTCACAAGCAGGGTCTCTGTCCCTATCTATACACACACGTGTTCTATCCTAAACGTGGCTGGGTTTTCCTAGGTATCCACCCAAACATGGCCAACCAAATCTCCCAAGATTTGCTTGTCCTATCAGGACACCAGGCTTCTCCAAAATGGTTATGGAGACAATTATAGAGGCCAAACAGCTGTGAACCTATGTACACATAAACATATCAAATCGGCTGAAAAGTTAGTATATACACTTGCTAACACACTTCCTCTTGCAGCCACCTAGGCTGCCCTGCACTACAGCTGCCTACAGCTGGAGTTGACATCAGCATCTCCTAACAGTATGTGTCCCATATGAATCAGTCAATATTTCTAATATGGCATATACAGGGTTCCCAGAGTCTTTGTTTCTGTGTGTCTTGGGGGTCATGGACCTGAATACAAAGTAACACCACCTCAAGGGTCCCCAGGCATAAAGCTCACAAAGAGCACCGTTCCCCCAAATGCCAGCTCCGCTAGTCCCGGCTAGGTCTGTCACAGTCACTAAAAGAAGAACCTGGAAAAATGAAATGTAGAGAAAAATATTTAACAGAAGCAATTAAAAAAAAACTTGAAATTTAGATAAAGGTAATATAACTGAGATTGTGTTATTCATTAAAAATAGTAATTGCCAAAGCAAAACCAAAGTATCTATCTACAGAATATGGAGAGCCGTTACACCCAATACAGAATTGATTGTCCTTATGGTGATCGGCTTGGGAATTGATATGTTAAAGAGGAAGTACCCGACTGAGATGTGACTGCTGATACTATTTCCATCACAATGACAATATTTATGGAAGACAACCTCCATTGTTGGGACTAGTGGTGTCAAACTGTGGCCCTCAGGTGAATGCCAGATTTAGCATCAAGAGAAAACCCTTCCCAGTTAATTGTAGTCTTGTGGGGGAGGGGTTTTACTTCATTATAAAATATTTGCTTTTAAGGTGTAGGGCATCTCAATGCACAATGAAATCCATCTTTTATTAAATGCTACTAATAAAGTCACCACATTAGAGAGATGGAAGAATTGGTAAAATGAAATATTTAAAATTTTTGTTTTTGAGTTTAAAACCATTTTATAGAAAATCAGCAAAAAACGTTCATTTTGTTTTATGAAATCATACAAAGTTGGTCCATCTATATTATTAGAACCAGTAATTGTAATTATAAATATCAATAATTAGATTCAACTGAATGTTTTTTAAAACACGTCATCGATGTACCGGGACAGGGAACCAGGAAGAGGAACCATTGGCGCAGCTTTTTGTTTTTTATGTTTATTGTGTACTTCGCACGTTAGCTGCTGCCTTAAGATCATTGTGTTGCAGCGCAGTTTTCTTGTTTTTTCTTAGGATGAGGAAGCCGTCCACCAATATTTCCTTTTTTTAGAATGGTGGTGTGGGGGGAGATCCATGGGCAGGATAGATCGGTGGCAGAATATAAGACCATTAAAGAAGAATTGTGTTACTATAAGAAAGTAAACTTATTTTACTAAATACATTTCATTAGTGTTGGTGGTATATTGGGGGTCTGCTTTACATTTTCCCTGGAGTCCAACTTAAAACATAAAGTGGTCCATTTATAAACAATGTCATCCACACAGCACGTTTCCTGGACACTCGTCCATCTCTATTGTACTGCATTTATTTTCAAAGTGGATTCACCCCATGTGTAATGCGGCAAGTGGGTGAATTTTTGTTGGAATATAAAGGTGACGGGCGAATCGTGTATGTTCCTGGAATCTATCATGTTGTATGCCACTACTAAGGAGTGAATCTTGATTGAAGATTATGGTGATTCCTATTTAAAAAATGCAAGGTGACCAAAGTGAATCCTTCTTAAATTTGAATGTGAAGGACAAATTTTGTTCGAAAAAAAAAAAAAGTAGAAATCCAGCTTCTACATACAATTTAATAGTTTAAAAAAACACACTCATGTGGAAACATTTTCAAGAGAGTGAATCCTTTGAAAATAAATGTCAGAAGATTCGGGAAGAAGTCACTATAATTTGCCAGCTAAATAGTAGCGGTAGTCCCCTAGAAAAGCTGTGGTAGGGCTGCGGTCTGTCGGAGCTCTGGAATTAAGCGGCCATCTTCTTCCAAGGCAAGCCACGCCCCATCTAAAAACTTTTTTTTAATCTAATTACTGAAGAAAGAACTTTTACAGGGTGAAACTGACCATCTCCCCAGAGACTGACCTGTACATTCATTTGGTAATAAGGCGGCCAGTGGTGTAGCAATAGTAATCACAGTTGTTTATTTCACCAAGCATGGGCTAGCACAAAGGGATTCAGTAATAAAAGACATAAAACAATCAATACATTTCAAACATATTTTTTTATTTTTTTTGGGCAATTTATATGGCCACAGTGTTATCCACGGGGTAACATGAAAAGGACTCAAATTTAAATGAATATAAAGCCATCCTGGCTAAAATACACAAAAAAAATTAAACGGTGTTCATCCAGACAATGATGGACAACTATTCCCCCACTGGAGAACACCAGCATCGCGGTCAGTCCAAAACGTTCAGTGAGATCAACGCTCTCAGCTCCTTTTATTGGCTCCCTCCACGTGGGCTTCACACCCGCCAATTTTGTCCAATGAGCTGCTAGCCTTTGCCTACCAATCTCATGGCTGTTACAACCAACGGCAACCTGTAAACTAGAAAATAGGGAAAGATCTGCGGACCCCTTGGAGCTATCCCATGAGGGCCCAGCTTAGAGTTTTTTTTTTAATTTACCTAGAAGAGGTTTTCGCAATATTATTCCCTGGAAAATAAATGATTTAATAAAAGGAACGAGGAAAGGAGAAGAGGGAAGGAAAATAGAAAATAAACACAATACCATCACCATTTACCTTTTAAAAAAAAGTATCTATTTAAATGACACCCACTCCTCCAGGCAGACATTCACCCATCAAGATATTTTCATAACTCCCCCAGTGTTTTCAGTTCAAACAGGAATTTAGGATCACTGGATTTCTGGCAGGATCAGCAGGTTTTCTTTGGTGCTGAGAAAATTCAAGAGCCCCACCCAGTGCACAGGAGGAGTAACTACTCATATATGTTCAAGTTACATCCCCCATGTACCAGGCAGGGGTCTTTTGGAACCTCTGGGGATAGTCCAGACTTCTCATGTAAAAAAATATAAAGGAATATTATTAGAGCAAAATAAAGAAAATGATCTGTGAACAGCAAATGTGAATATGGAATTTATAATAATAAACTGCACATGGTCAGCTCTGGAAAATGTCTTCCTTATAGAATAACTGACTATCTTGCAGTATATAATTATAAATGTTTAGCATTTAGTGTAAATATATATTTCAAGTTACAGAGACTGACTACATAGGTGATTTGTGTAAATTAGAAAACAGCCCTACAATAGTGAATCTTAGTTAATAAGACAATAAACAAAGGAATAGAGACCTGAATCATCTAAATAGAAACCCTCCTTTACTAGTTCTACTCTTTTAGATTGAAAACAACTGAATTCAGGTTCTTACGAGTTACTGCAATAAATATGTAATAATTGTTCTTGGCAATGTCATATTAAAATTAATCAGTAAACCATTAAAAAACTTTTAATGTTAAAAGCAAAATGTTCATAGCACCAAGCCACACATGGCGTGCATGTGCACGTGAGGACGTGCCGCGCTCATGGGTGAGGGGGAACGAAAAATTATGGGACTGCCCGAGGGAAAGGACGGACCGCGCTAGCCGATAGGAGGAGATGACTGACGGCTGGCTCCATACCATACGTCACACGCCGATCACCGCGCTGCACAGCGGAGGACCCGTACGGTGCGGCGAGGGACTGTAGCACCCGTGCTTGGTTCCTCACACGGGGGATTGTGTTGTGCCGAGGCGGGGGGCTCAGGAGAACTGCCGGCGTGAAGCGGGGACAGACGAGCTAAGAGGAGGAGGCAAGTGGTACGGTGGCAGGACGGAACATGCGGAGTCCATTCACAAGAATCTACTGCTTCACTCATCACGGCAAACAGGCCACAGTAAGGTCAGCAGTAAGGAACCCCCTAAACAAAGGTCAGGAAGCACGGAGGTAAGGCAGGGAAAACCTGCACAGTTACCCTGCAAAAAAGAACAGGTCTGCTTTGCATTATCCGCCTTATCCGCCTTCTGATTTGCTGCATCCCTTAAGGTATGAGAATTTATAATTATTGAAAAACTGTAAACTGGAAGGGACGATACCGTGGGACAAGCTATAGGATTAACAAAATGTACTGTAAAAGAAATGTTTGAGAAAAGATTTAAATCTGACCTGAATTTGGGGTAGAGCGCCAGAAGGGAGGTGTTTAAAGAAAATAAACGGTAAATTATTACTGAAACCATTTAATCATTAGACGCAAAAGAAGCACAAGGCGCAAACACCCAAGGTATTTTTAACAGCTCACTCATATCGGTTTCCGAGCCTTTTGATCTTTGGACTCAACATACCGATCTGTACCTACGCAATACACTGCATATGGGTACAAAAGTTAAGGGCATGCTTTATAAGTTAGCCCGTGGGGCTCGCCGAAGTGAGAACCCAGGTCCCTGCAAATGTTTGTGACCCCCCCTGATATCGGTCTGAGATTTCTCTGAAGGAAGTCTCAGTCATACATACACGAGAATATTAAAGACCTAACGGCGACATACTTTGGGCACAGGAGAAGGCTGAGCTGAAGAGAGAGGGGAAGAGGGGTTGGGAAGTAACTAATAAACAACAGGCAAGTTCTCTTGCGAAGTGGCGAATTCTTGGTGCAAGCGCACCCTTAGTCCCTTTGCTACCCTTTTTCTTTTTCCTTCTCGTCTCCGGGCCCAGCAAGTAATATAGAACCGGGGGTACAGGAGTAAAAGGGGGAACGAAAGGGAAAACTGAAAACTAAAGTACACAGGAATAACATGGTGACACGCTCCCCTATCACCTGTTAGTACAAAATCCCCCTTCCCTTCAAGAAGTGGTCAAGGATCACAAGAGGGAGATAATCTAAACGGTGCAAGTTTACATGATATGATGAAGCGGCATATGGGGGAATAATATCGGATTCCCCTTTTTTCACCCATCTTTGCACTGTACAGGAGTATCCCCGCTCCAACGGAGCCTCTCTACAATTTCTAACTCTCCCAACAATTTGAAAAAGGAGGTTAAGCTGGGGAAGAGAATTAGAAGGAGAGAGAATAAAATGAGTAGAATGACGAGTAGATCAACAAAAGGGGGGCCCCCAATTACCCCAAGCAACACAACAGCAACAAGCTCAATAAGACCATTTGTGACCAGAGGGGAAAGCCCGCGTGCCCAGGGGGCCCAGGGAGCAATGAAGCAACAACAACAAGTGAATAAAATTAAAAAGACTGATAATAAGATACCCCAGAGTGATATTTCTAGAGAAACATCTATAGAGCTAAGAGAGGAAGGGCCCTTGGGAAATGGACTGGAAAGCAGCAGGATTGAAGAACAAAACGTAAATACACAGTCCCCCTCAAAGAGAGAAATGGCAGAGATGCTGTTAAAATTGGAAAATGCAATAAAGGGGGAGATACAGAACTTACGGACAGACTTTGGTCAAATGCTTTCCAGAATAGAATCAGCAGAGGAACAAATTGAGAAACAAGAACAAGAATCCAACTCACTAAAAATTCAGATCGATCAGATCCAATTACAACAGAGACTTATTCTCTACAAATTAGAAGACCAGGAAAATAGAAATCGGAGACAAAACCTGAGGATCAAATCATTACCAGAGAAGAGGGGAGAAGATCTCAGGACAACTATGCAAACGATATTTAATCCTGTATTGAAAAGAACAGCTGACAACCCAATCATGATCGAAAGGGTACATCGAGTAGGAAACCCGAAAAGAGGGTCACCCGAGCGAACAAGAGATGTCATAATAAGATTTAGATTCTACGAAGAGAAGGAAGAAATATGGAAGAAGCTGAGGGGACAATCCCCGATAGTTTTTGAGGGGGTCGATCTCCGGATTTTCACTGATGTGGCCCCAGAAACCTTGGCGAGGAGATGGTTGTTAAAACCACTCTTAAAACAAATGGTCGACCTAAATATCAAGTACAATTGGGGGTTCCCCGCCTGTCTAATTGGGACAAGAGAGGGAAGATCTGCGACCTTGAGATTCCCCGAGGACTTGAGGGAATTCTGCAGGAAATTGGATATTCGGATCCCCGACCTGCCGGGATGGGGTTGAGGGGGAGGCGGGGGAGCCCCTTTTTTGAGGCCCCCCCGTCCCTCTCCTTCCCATACCCATCCGGCTCCGACTTAGGCTAAAGTCTGTCTCCTTAGGGTCCCCTTCGACGGAGCTCTTCTCTCTCTTTATCCTGAGAACGGAGGGAATACTCGGTGGACATAGAGGAAGACGAACGAAATTAGTCCCTTTTTTTTCAAAGGGACTCAATACATCTGGGGATTCCCTGCTCTCTTAGCTGAGATCTGAGAGAGGAGATTGGAGTGTTAGGAATGTGTCCCTTATTTAATTTTTTTTTTTCTCTTCCCCCCGGGCTTACTACCGGGATCCGAGAGGACCCGGGGTGGCTATGGGGAAGATGAAATTGAAGCTTTCCCCCCACCTCCCCTATCTAATGATGGTGGGGGGGGGGGGAAATCCTAAACCCTCACCCAGAGTGATCTGGACCAAGACATGGGAGTTGGTTCAGAGGTCTTTAATAGACCAAACGGGAGGGAGGGAGGGGGGGAGGGGGGAGGGGGGAAGAGGGGGGAGGGATTGAGGGGAGGGGGAAAAAGCCCTGTCTCACCTGGACAACTAGAAGAGAGCGTAACCCATAGAAAAGAAAATTGCAGACCCAGACCCGGGGAGAGAAAAGGGAGGAAGAGGAGGAAAAAAAAAAAAAGAGAATGAAGATGCCAGTAATTAAATGCCTCTCATACAATGTTAAGGGTCTAAACAGCCCATACAAGAGACATAAGGTGCTAAAGGAACTGAAACATTATAGGGCAGATATTGCATTCCTTCAAGAGACCCATCTGACAATAGGGTCAAACGTAAGGATGTATTCGACAGACTTCCCCACTTGGTATTATGGAGACACCATCTCCAAGAGAGCCAGAGGGGTCGCAATAGGGGTAGCCAAGGGGACTAGGTTTGTGCCTACAGATAGACTAACTGACCCAGAAGGGAGATTCCTCTTTTTGAGAGGAAAATTGGAGGAAGAAGAGTATACCCTGGTAAACGTATATGCACCTAACATCTCCCCGATGAAGTACATATTGGGAATCTTAGGAAAATTAAAAGACTTTAGCAGGGGAAAGATAATACTAGGAGGAGACCTAAACTTCTGCATGGATCCGAAAGTGGATAAGTCCCACAGTGCACTAGAAACCCAGGACACACAATTAAGAAAGGCCAAAGCTAGCCTACATAGAAGTCAGCTCGTAGATGCATGGAGGATTTTCAATCCTACTCAGCGAGACTACACATTTTTTTCCCAGGTACATGGTAGTTATTCTCGGATCGACCACATCTTTGTGGATCATAGAATGCTGGAGGGGGTGGTCGAGACGAGAATAGAGCCCATGACGATCTCTGATCACGCCCCCATTAGTATAACTATAAAAATCTCGGGAAATCAAAGGCCCTATCAAAGCTGGAGATTAAATGAGGAACTACTGATTGAGGAAAAAAGCTTAACAAGGGTTAAAAAAGAACTAGAAGAATATTTTAAGATAAATGAGACTGAGGAAATTTCAGCGGCAACCCTATGGGATGCCCACAAGGCAGTGATAAGAGGGGCTCTGATCTCGGAAGGAGCAAGGAGAAAAAAAGAAGCGATCAGTAAAAAAGTAAAATTAATAGATGAGATCTACAGTTTAGAACAAAAACACAAAAAAGAAGGTAAGCAACGAGATGTATACCTAACTCTTGTCAATAAACGAAACATACTTAAAGATCTCATGGATCAGGAAATAAGAAAAGAATTCAACTCAATAGCAGGTGAAAGATACAAGTGGGGAAATAAAACAAGCAAACATTTGGCTCGGCTGGTGAAAAAAAAGAAATCAAGGAACTATATTGATAAAATCAAAAATGAAAAAGGAGAGGTTGTACATACAACAAAAGAAATTGCCGAAACATTTAGATTATATTATGAAAAATTATATTCAGTAGAACAAAAGACTTGGCAGACAGGAGAGAAAGAAAATAAGATCACAACCTTTTTAAAAGAAGCAAGACTCCCAAAAGTTAGTCAATTGGATGCAGAGGGGATGGATAGGCCAATCACGGAAAATGAAATCAAGTTAGCATTAACAAACTCTGCCTCAGGTAAAAGCCCAGGCCCAGATGGCTTTACAGTAATGTATTACAAAAAATGTAAAGAGATACTACTACCAAGGCTATGTAGGTATTTTAACGGCCTGGGGAAGGGGCACAAATTAAGTAAAGAGGCCTCGGAAGCAATTATAACTGTTATCCCGAAAGAAGGCAAGGACTTGGAGGGCTGCTCGGGCTACCGGCCGATATCTTTGCTGAACACGGATATAAAATTGTTCGCAAGGATATTGGCCGGGAGAGTGAAGCAGGAAATGAATAAATTGGTACATCCAGATCAGACGGGTTTCATTCAGGGACGAGAGGGGAGAGACAATGGGGTAAGAACACTTTTGATAATCCGGAAAATGAGGTTGGCGGGGTCCCCAGGTCTACTCCTGTCAATAGACGCAGAGAAAGCGTTCGACAGGGTAGACTGGGGACTCATGCTCTCTACGTTAAAGGAAATGGGGTTTGGCAGGGGGATGATGAACTGGGTGGCCGCCCTTTATCAGTCTCCTTCGGCAAAAATAAAAATAAACGGTAGCTTCTCGCAAACATTTCAAATGAAAAACGGAACGAGGCAGGGATGTCCATTGTCACCACTGCTGTTTGTGTTGTCAATGGAACCCCTGCTAGCTAAGATCCGTAACAGTCAAAAAATAAAAGGGATCAAAATAGGAGAGGAGGAACATAAACTTGCAGCTTTTGCAGACGACGTCCTCTTCTATTTAACTGAACCCAAAACATCAATCCCAAACCTATTAAGCCTTTGCCATGAATATGGAGAAGTTTCAAATTTCAAATTGAATATCACCAAAACGGAGATTATGAGTATAAATGTTAGTAAGACAGAAGAAAAATCCCTGCAAAGGAATCATCGTTTCGCCTGGGTTAGCGAACTTAAATACCTTGGGATCTTGTTAGCAAAATCAATCAAAAAAACCTACGCGATAAATTTCATCCCATTGTTAAATGAAATTAAGAAAGAGACAAAAAGGGTGGAAAATAGAGCAATATCATGGATAGGACGAATCAATTATTGCAAAATGGTCATCATGCCAAAGATCCTATATAAATTCCAGATGATCACCATAGCCCTCCCGAGAACGCTACTCTCAGCCCTTAATAAATTAATTATGAATTTTATATGGAAGAATAAGAAACATAGGATATCCTCTCAAACATTAAGGCAACCAAAAAAAAAGGGTGGACTCGCCGTTCCGGATGTTAAGAGATACTACGATGCGGTGATATTAACAAGGGTGGTGGAGTGGGCCAGAGTCAATAAAGAAAAAAGGTGGGTAAGTTTAGAAAATGAAATATCACAGGCAAGGTTAGATAAGATAATTTGGAATCCCCCCAAATTTAGGACACTGGATATAAATCTACACGAGATAACAAAAAAGGCACTGAAAACATGGGATATAGTATATAAAAAAATTGAGAAAGAATACAACTCACCTCTCATAGCACTGAAAAACAATGATTTTTTTGCACCGGGTAAGACACAAGTAGGGGGGCATTGGATTAAAAAAGACACTGCACAACTAAGAGATATAATGAGTGAGGGTCACATTAGAACACTGCAGGAGTTAAAACTTAATAAAAATTTAATGGAAATCAATGAGTGGAGGTATCAGCAACTAAACCATTTTATACAGGGTCTTCCCCACCCTTTGAGGTCGGGAGACCAGTTGTCAGATCTTGAGAAAATTTGTACCACAGAAAGATCCAAAGGTATTATTTCAAAACTATATAGGATCCTACTGAGGATGGGGGAGCCGGACGTACCTCCATTCATTGAAAAATGGGAAAGGGAATTGGGCACACAGCGGGATAGGACCACAATAGAGAGATTGTTGGCTCTGACTCACTCCTCAGCGGTTGACAGCCGCACGGCGGAAATGTGTTATAAATGCATCGCCGGTTGGTATATGACACCGGATAAATTAAAACAATTTAAAGAGGGGCAGACAGGGGACTGTTGGAGGGGATGTAGATCACCAGGAAATATGGCACACCTTTGGTGGGGATGCCCCAAGATAAAAGAGTATTGGGAAAATATATTGGGTTGCGTGGAAGAGATCACAAAGAAAAAGATAAAGATGGACCCATGGGTTGTTTTATTTCATGGGGGAGAAGAAGGCATTAAAAGGTACAGGGACTCACTGGTTCCGCACCTCCTGAATGCCGCTAAGAGATTAATTCCTAGAAGGTGGCAAGATCCAGACCCCCCTTTAATGTGGGAATGGATTGACGCGGTCGAAGAAACATACAGAATGGAAGAACTGAAAGAGGGGTTAGAGGGTAATAATATCTTATTAAGCACAAAATGGGAAAACTGGAGGATTTTCAAGAAAACATGGAGTTACGCAGAAAAGCTACGGGAAGAAATTTAAACGCTCCCTTAGAAGAAAATTAGAAAGACCCATAGGTCTGAAGAGAATGTCTAAGGTGAGACAGGGGGGGAAGGGGTAGGGGTAAGGGGGGGTAAAAATGTGAAATGGTCAATTCATTGGTATAAAAAAAGAAAGAAAAAAAAAAAAAAAAAAAGGAAAAATAAATATAAAAAAAAAATAAATAAATAAATAAAGATGTATAAAGAAAAAGCGACACTAATGATGCTAAACCAAAATAGAGATGCAATGGGCTGGTACGCAGAACATGAGCATAAAACACGCACTCTATGAGGTAGAGTCTGAAGTGAGGAAAGAAAAAAAAGAAAAAAAAAAAAAAAAAAAAAAGCAAAATGTTAACAGCCTATCCAACACGAGTCCTGCTATTACCATTGTAAGCTTGAAGATCTTTTAGATCAACCTCATTGAATCTAGTTTCACTTTAATACTCCTAACTGCAAGGCTTAACTCCACTACTCTGGAAATGGCTAACAAATGCTATACCATTGGCATACCGCCCAAAATTCTAAAATGAAAAGGAAGGACACATAACACAAAGTATATAGACATAGAATGTGGTCATGCCAGGCATGCAATAGTTTAGAGGTTGGATAAAAGGTTTAGTGAGTTACAACAGTCTTGGTAGTGAAATACAATTTGTTAAGAGATCTGAACATCAGAAGAGGGACAAGAAAACAGAGGGAATTTGTTCTAAAATAAAAATGGGGTAATCAGTCTGTATTTTTTGGATGGAGATGCCATGCCTTTAGTAAGAAAGTTAAATCAGTGGTGGATATCTCAGGACAAAGAGTCATGACTACACACTTAGGGCCAGATTCAGGTATGACTTATGCCAACGTATCTTCTGATACGCCGCGTAAGTGCACTGATGCGCCGTTGTATCTCTGAGCCTAATTCTTAATGGAAGAGATGCGTGAATTTTGGCCTCATCCGAACGACGCAAGTCTCCTACGCCGTCGTATCTTGGGTGCATATTTAAGCTGGCCGCTAGTTGCGCTTCCATTGATTTACGCGTAAATGACCTAGATACGCCAATTCACGAACATACTTGCGCCCGTCACAGTAAGTTACGCCGTTTATGTAAGGCGTACGACCGGCGTAAAGTTATCCCTCATAAAGCAGGGGTAAGTCATGTTAGGGTATGGACGTCGGTACAGCAGTCGGATTTTACATTGTTTATGTAAGTCGTACGTGAATGGGGCTGGGCGTAGGTTACTTTCACGTCGTACGCATTGAGCCGTCGTATCTTAGGAAGCCGTCGTATCTTAATACAACACGCCCACTACCTTCCTACTTTGAATTAGGCGGGCTTACGCCGGCCAATTTACGTTACGCTGGCACAACGTAGGGAGCGAGTGCTTTGTGAATACTGCTCTTGCCTCTCAGGCCCCGTACACACGATAGAATCCATCCGCTGAAAAATCTCAGCGGATCGGTTTCAGCGGATAGATTCTATGGTGTGTACATTCCTGCGAATATTTATGGAATTCCTTTTATGACAGCGTCGCGCACGTCATCATCGCGGCGACAGCGCGACACGTCATCGCGAGGGGATTTCGGCGCGGATTTCGATCCCATGGTGAGTACACTCCATCGGATCCAAATCCGTGGAATTTCTTGAGAGGATTTATCCGCGGATACGGTCCGGTGGACCGTATCCGCGGATAAATCCTCTCGTGTGTACTAGGCCTTAGAGTTACGTCGGCTTAGCGCATATGAGATGCGCTACGCTGGCACAAAGATGCGCCAAGCTACCTGAATCTGGCCCTTCGTGCAGAACTAATAGTGTGACATGGGCCTGAATGATTCAAACTGTGAAGTTGACTACAGCAAAATGCACATATAACCTAATGAGCTATGTATTTCCTCAAGAAAGTCACATACCTGATAAAATTGAGCTTATGTGATGTTGTTTCAGACGTGCCATCACTCACCAATTCTTCCTTACCCAACATCTACCTCTGCACCAATATGTAGGGAAAATTCATCATCAAACACAATTAGTGCCTCTTCCATGTTGTCCTCCTGTGCCTCTGGAGACATCTCAGACTGAGATCCAGATGTGTTTGTGGTCGAAACGGAAGAAGAAGACATGGAGTTGACAGTAGATGTGTTGGAAACTCTGGAGCTCTGTGAAGTGTTCTGGTGGGAAACTGATGAGTCCTCAGATTGTGCAGTAGAATCCGTTTCAATGGGATCTTCTTCCTCTCCTCGTGTAGCTGAATCCGCAGTTTTTTCTTTCCAGCTTTCATTTGTATATTTAAGGACTTCAGTACTTTGACTTCTTTTGGAGTAATCAATTGCCAAAAGACCATTAAACATCCGTTGTATCTTAGGTGGAACCCTTTTCCATGCTTTAGGAGGGTTAGCCATCTTGAAATTGTTTTGCCATTCAACAAAACGTTTGTAGCCTCCATCATCAAGGATGGCCACCCGCCATGGAAACTTTCCTGTAAGTAAGCAGAAGATGATGACACCAAATGCCCAAACATCGAGGCTGCCATCTACAACCAATCCACCTGAAACGGTCACATTACGCATCTCTGGGGCCATGTAGGATTGGCTGCCACACCTGGATCTTATTACTGTCCCTCTGACCTTAGCAAGGCCAAAGTCTGTGATCTTGATGCAATGACACTCCTTATCAAATACCAAAATATTTTCTGGCTTCAGATCCATGTGCACAAGTCCATTTTTCGCTATGAATTTGAGGGCACTGGAGATCTGAACAGCACATCTCTTTGCAGCGTCTTCTGGAATTCCCACCTAAAAAGTTAATAAAAATGATCAAAACACAATAGATGTTAAATACAGAAGGGAGATAATAAGGAGACATTCAGAATACTTATGCAGAAACAGGTAAAGTGTATGTATTGCCATAACTTTGTTTTTTTTATACTAGGGATTATTTGTCATATTTTTATGTATTTTCCTTATATTCACCCTATTTGTCTCAATGGCAGTGGTCACCAGGACAATTAAAGTGATAGAAAATTCAAAATATTAAAGTTTTCAGAACAAAAAGTGTAAATCTTCCAACTTGGACACCTGTACTAGTTTCAACTAAGAAAGTTTCCTCTCACTTCCTGTTGCATCTCTGGGAGAGGAAGTGAAGGGAAATCTCCCCAAATTGACTAAGGCCCCATACACATGATAGAATCCATCCGCAGATAAATCCCAGCAAATGGGTTTCTGCGGATAGATCCTATGGTGTGTACACGCCAGCGGATCTGTTTCCGCGGAGAAATCTCCTCTGGGATGGATTCCAGCAGATCGGATATTTGCTGACATGCACAACAAATCCATCTGCTGGAATCCATCCCAACGGATGGATCCGCTCGTTTGTACAGACTCACCGGATCCATCCGTCCAAAGGGATTCCCCGCACGCGTCGTAATGATTTGACGCATGCGTGGAATTCCTTATATGACAGCGTCGCGCCCGTCGCCGCGTCATAATCGCGGCGACGGCGCGACACGTCATCGCCAGAGGATTTCCGCGCGGATTTCAATGCGATGGTGTGTACACTCCATCGCATAGAAATCTGCGGAAATCTTTGAGAGGATTTATCCGTGGAAACGGTCCGCTGGACCGTATCCGCGGATAAATTCTCTCGTGTGTATGGGGCCTAACAGAAGTTTTAGCTTATGAGTGAGTGAGTGAATAACTTATATAGCGCTACAAATGCGAACCGAATCGCGTCAAGGCGCTTGGCATCCATTTTCCTTCCATTTAGCCTTCAGAAAAGGTGGGTCTTGAGTTTTTTTCTGAAGGCCTGGTGATTCTCTTCCGTTCCCAAATGAGTTGGTAATGAGTTACACAGTCGAGGTCCTTGGACTGCAAATCTTCGTTCTCCTTTGCTCTTGTAACGGGCCGGGGGGATTTGTAGTAGATTCTGGTTGGCTGATCAGAGAACGCGTTTGGGGTTGTGGTATGGCCTGGCCTGAATGGTTCAAACTGTGAAGTTGACTACAGAAAAATGCACATATAACCGAATGAGCTATGTATTTCCTCAAGAAAGTCACATACCTGAGAAAATTGAGCTTATGTGATGTTGTTTCAGATGTGCCATCACTCACCAATTCTTTACCCAACATCTACCTCTGCACCAATATGTAGGGAAAATTCATCATCAAACATAATTAGTTGTCCTTATAAAGGATAAGTTCACCTTTTATAACATGTTACACCAATATTCAGGATGTAACATGTTATGAATGCACCAGCCCTCGCACTGAGCTGTGCCAGCTAGTGGGGGGTCTTTTACACCCATTAGCTGTTTTTAAAAAAAGGCCACGTGGGGCTCCGCCCACCAAGCTACGTCACTCATTCACAGCACTCTGAATGGAAAACTACAAGGACCAGCAGCCTTTGCCCCTGTCAGCTTGTAGTTTTCAATGAACCACGTGAGCGCCGTGGTAGTTCATTCATTCTTCCTGTGAGCAGGTATTGGCTCCCTCGTACGAGGTACGAGCAAGCCTATACACTGACAGGTCTGAAGGAGACCTACATGGCATCAGTGATCTTCTGATTGCTGGTACAATGCTTTACAGGTTCCTGCGACTAAAATAATAAATGCACATTTTTTTCTACCTGCAACAAAATGTGAATTTATTATGTTTTTCTGAAAAGGTGAACTTCTTTAACTCCTCATACTGTAACTCTAGCCAAAACTACAAGAAACAAAATTCAGCCACACACATATATCTTGATGTACTTACATTTGGTATAATCAGAGAGAACAGATCACCAGCAGGAGCCAGTTCTTGGGTAAACACAAAGTTGTTAGTGGTTTTGAAGATGGCGTCACAGCATCCGATGATGTTGGGATGAGACGAAAGAAAGGATGAAATGCTGAACTCCCGGAGGAAAGACTCCTGACTGATTCTGCTTCTATCCATGAACTTCGAAGCCATTCTTTGTCCTGTAAAAAAAAAAGAATTAAACTTGAATTAAAAATTGGAAATTTTAAGCTGATCATTTTCCTATGTTCACTCTCAAAATTGCAATAGTTTTAATTAGATCTGATGCTCCCAGATTGAGAATGTATTATGCAGCCCATTTGGGGTGGATGAGTCATCGGGAGGCATGCTCTACGGAATTTTACCCTAAAAAATGTTTGACCCATAATTGGGTCCTCACACTTGTTATCCAACTGTGATATTCATGAAGTTTTCTTTCTACTCTCCTGTTAGTTTTGAGTTAGGTAATTATAGAAATGTCTCTACTTATTATATATGTATCTCATAATATGTTGCTTATTATATTTTGTATGTTTTTTCTTGTAAAACTCAATAAAAATATTGAACAAGAGAATGTATTATGCTTCATTAAAAGTTAAACTTATAAAAAAAGGTTAATAAACTTTATTGTGATTTTTTTTTTATTTTTTTTAAACGAAACTTCAGCCCTACCAGCAATCAGCAGACACAATTTAGTACTGGAGAGGTTCCTGTACAACTCTTAAGCCCTGTACACACGGCCCAGATTCTCGTCAGGAAAAACCTTGTTTTTGCCGACGAGATTCCTGGCAAGATTCTCTTGCCGGCCGAGTGTACACACAAACACAGTGACGTCATGGACTACAACAAGCTCACATTTTTGCTTCACCCTACCTATGCCTTGGAAGCTACCGCGCATGCGTCAAAGTCATTTTTTGAGCATGCACAGGTTTCCATGGAGACAGGCAAGTATACACACGCTCGGGTTTCTCGGCAGGAAAATACTGCAGAGAAAATAGAGAGCAGGTTCTCTATTTTTCTCGTCTAGATTCTGGGCAGTTTTCTCGACGAGAAACCTCAAAGCCTCGTACACACGCACCGTTTACTTGGCAAGAAAGCTCTGCCAGCAGTTTTCTTGCCGTTTCCTGCCGATAAAACCGTGCGTGTGTACGAGGCTTTATTCTGATTGTTGCTTCACACTGAGATTTCCACAATTAGAAGCTTCAGCAAGTCAGATAGAGCCAACCTCATTTCCTGGCTGGAGGACAATAAGCATTGTTAGCATTATATCCTTCCCAGCCTGACTGCTTCTAGTTGGTTCCTTGTATTCATTGGATTTCTATTTTATCATATAGACTCATCATTATATGTGGTCATTATCTAGGACTGTCTGCATGCAAACACAACCTGTCTAGGAATGTCCACTCCTCCCGACAGATATGTTCCCATCAAGACATTTTGATATTTGCATAACTACTCCCAAGAGTCAACCCAATGCTTAGTTAGCTAAATAATCTTATCAATATGTATTAATGTTTCATACAGTTTATATTTATAGAGATGTAATAAATCCTATAATTGGGCCATATTCTCTCACTGCATATATTGTACCTGTTATTTGTCATTACGTGTGTTGATCAGGGATTCTACTTTACTGCTCCTTTTATTTTAGAGTGAGTCTACAATTAGTGACCTCTTGAAAAAAATCGAATTTCCATACATATCCTCTACAAATATTGTTGTATATCAAAATGGTGATTAGATTAAATTACCTGTTTTCCTGTCGTTTGTCAGGAAGACTTTTCCATATGAACCTTTTCCAAGCTCCTTCCCCATGAGGAAATACTTCTGTATGTCCACCTGCCGTAGTCTCTGCGAATAGAAAGAGACCATTCTATCCAGAAGAGCTTCCACGTCATGGGCAACAGAGGCCATAGTGTCCTAGAGAGCAAAAAATATGTTTGTCACATTATTGGTTACAATAAATTGATAAATTATTAGCTTGAAAATAAAATCTTTACAGAAACTATAGAAATGTGTCAAATATGAGTAAATAGCTATGTTATATACCTATAAATATAAAAAAGCTCAATAGACCTCCACATCTATATGTATGACGTAGGCCCCGTACACACGTCCGAGGAACTCGATGGGCAAAACTCATTGTTTTGCTCGTCGAGTTCTGTGTGAAGCCGCCGAGGATCTCGGCGAGTCAACTTTCCTCATTGAACAACGAGGAAATAGAGAACATGTTCTCTATTTGGCTCGACGAGGAACTCGTCGGCTTCCTCGGCCGAAAGTGTACACACGCCGGGTTTCGCGGCAGAATTCAGCTCCGATCGAGTTTCTGGCTGAATTCTGGGGCCTCAGGAATAAGGCTTGGCCACCAAATTTAGAGCTTGAACACAAGCTTAAAGGAAACAAACATGAAAGTCAGAGCCCATTCACACGGGGCGACAGACGCCTGACAAGTCGCGGCCCGTCTGTTCAATAGAACCGTTCTAATAGGAGCAACGCAAGTCGCTCCAACTTAGAAAAAGGTTCTTGTACGACTTTGGGGGCGACTCGGGGCAACTTGCATTGACATCTATACAGAAGTCATTTTGCAAGTCGCCTCTGAAGTCATCTTCAGGTCGCCTTGCCGAGTCGCCCCCAAATTAGCGTCGCCCCTGTGTGAATGGGCTCTCAGCCATCTATTTATAAACAAGACAATTATCAGGGAATGATATAAACTGATCAAGTAGGAAAATAAATAAAATATCCAAGACATAAAGCATTACATAAATAGGTGCCATGCTATATCCAATAGTTACTAGTTCAGTTGTGTGCAGGGGCCTTCGAAGTAACTGGTGGCCAAAAGACTCATTTTTATTCTTTTGGTAAGGAAATGTAATAAACATTGGTCACTACTGATGGAAAGGTGTATTTGCTGCCAGCAGCATCTTGGTGACCCCAGATACTGCCACGAAAAGAGTAAAGATACCATAAGGATGACCTACATGAGATGCTCAACTTTCCTGTGGCCAACCAGCTATGCCGAGTTTCCAGTTTTGTTACATAAAGTCAGGAGGATGAACACAGAGCTCAGCCAGGTAAGAAGTGTAATTTTATTGAGAGATATCATGTAAAATATGGAAAATGGACGCCTCTCTTTTGTATCCAGTACAAGACAGCAGAGGCCATGATAAAGGCCATCAGAAGATATTAGTGACTTTTCCCTAAACCCTTCTCCCCAAAAATGTGAAGTCCCAGAATGACCCACAATGACCATGAGTGATGTCATAGCATCCAAACACTCAATTGTCACGTCCCCTTTCGGGCATCTTAAAAAAAAAAAAAAAATTTTAAAGCATTTTCTTGCTCAATGTCATCTTTATGGTCTCAGTAAGACCTCATATCATCAGACTGACAGACGTCATGAAATGAATTGAAGGGAATGCTCAGTGAGATATTTATGAAACATGTTGTATTCTTGTTTTGTTGTGAGTGAGTCTTTTATACCAAAAACTCAGCAAGTGTTGAATTGTTTTGTACAGATTGGAATATACTTGTAATAGGAGATTTGCATAAAATGATACATTAATTTGCCCACCCAAACACATTTACCTTTGTATTACATCACACAAATTACTACCTCAACTTTTATTGCATTTAATTTATTACTAACAACTTTTTCATCAGGCTGGTCACTGCAGACCTCCAATGTCCATCCTGTCTTCTCTATACATTGTATTACATAATATCCTGTCCTGAACCTCCATCCATTGCCTCTTTTGGCAGTTTTTAATATATAGTTCTTTATTATTTAATGAACATTCTGATAATAATACTGCAGATTTTTATGTGATGAATATATAAAGATCCATTGATTGGTTAGATGAAAGTGACCTTACCTTAATGTGGTGGGGATTCAGCGGTGATGAAGTTGGATTCGTTTCTCTGAATATTATGTTCCTCTGCAGATCAACACCGGAAAACGTCACCAAATCTCCAGCTAGGCTGTAATAGATGTGTATACTCTCTGGAAGTAGAATGACTGATGAGAGGTTGAGGCCCGCTTTATACAAGGGAGATGGGCGGGGAAGTCAGAGAATGGAGGGTTTCCATTGGCTGACTTCTAATGTAAATGTTATGTAAATAAGCCTGAGTTGCTGCTGCTAATTTACATATAAACAGGTTTTCTGGAGAATAAGTGAGAGAATTAACATGATGGAACACAAATATTTTAAAACTTTACTGAGTTATAAAACAAAAATAATTTTCCATTCCATGGTTAATATGGCGGAAATGTTAATCTTAAAATATTTTTTTAACTGATTCTAAACTGAATAACTAATACAAAAGGAAATATTAACAAGGTAATTAATTGAGAAAAAACATCTTGTGATATCTGCTGTAGGTTTTTGGTGGTTATTTTACTGTATACCATTATGTCTAATTTCCAGTAACATTGTATACCAATGGGTTTAATTTAAAAAGGACTTAATTGAAAATAAAAATATAGATATATATATGATTTTTATGCCAATTACATTTTATAGTTTGAAGAACAATTCAAGGGTCCTGTCAGGATAGGAATATTGGAGCCGCCATGTCTGAGCTTATATCTAGAGATTCATCTCTAAACCCTTCCCATCTATGACCAGCTTTAGACTAAGAATTCTCTCTGAGATCTGATTTCTCTAGTGATATCATTTGGTAAAGTATATAGATTTTGGGTAAAATAATTACTTACCACTTTGTCAGGACATTACATCGAAACTTTTCAGTGTAACATAGATATAATAGGTTCATTTTGTTTTATAAGAAGAAATAGGAAGGATACCCCACTGAATATTTTAAAAATAATTTCCTGCAATTATATTAAAAGAGTATATTGGAAACATCGTTAAAAACCCAACACTTTTTACTTGTATTTGTTTTATATCTTTTTGCTCAACTTACTTCCATTTCTTGTATTTGTGTTTTGTGTTGGTGATGACACAAAGATTGTTACAGTTTTTGCTTGTTGTTTTTCTCTTGTATTTATTTTATTTAATAAGGCAGAAAAATCTTGATTTGTTTTTATTTTTGGAAAACCCTTAAGTGTGTTTTTTTATTATTTAGATATTATGTCAACTAAATGCATTGTATTTTTCAGGAAAGGGAAACAGAGTTACAGGAGAAAGTGTTTTGGGGGTTTTAGCGTTGGAAAAGTGGAAATTTATAGAAGTGACTTCCATATTTTCACAAGTAGAAAAGAGTTTTGGTCTTTCTTTACGTTGTTATAAATGTTCTAGGGTATGGAGCTGTGTATATAGTCAGTGAATCAAATAAAGATTTATTGGATTTATTTTAATATCTCTTGCATCTAGCATACCTTATTTTTTATTAGTTGAGGTTAATTTTCTAGGTGTTCTACACCCTAACATTACCTGTTGAATTGGGTGTGATAGTCATTACCATAACACTGCCAGTTTAGTATTCATATTGTATTCCTGGAGGGTCACCTGTACCATTGTTTGTTGTGTTTACTATATACACCGTATCCCATCACTATTGTTCCCAAAGTCTCCTCTGTCTATTGTCTTTTGGGTGTAGGCTCAGATTATTCAGGGTAGATACCATTGTTATTATAAATGTTGAGTTTCAGTTCTGTGTATATGAAAATTCCTGTGTTAAACCTTAAGTGATTCGTTTTTATTATTTAGATTTTGTGTCAACTAAATGCATTGTATTTTCAGGAATGGGAAACTAAGGGCCAGATTCACAGTGGAGATACGCCGTCGTATCTCTGTTTCTATCTATGTGCCTGATTCATAGAATCAGTTACGCATAGATAGCCAGAAGATCCGACAGGTGCAATTGTTTTACACTGTCGGATCTTAGGATGCAATACCGCGGCCGCCGCTGGGGGGAGTTTGCGTCGTAAACCAGTGTCGGGTATGCAAATTAGGAGTTACGGCGGTTCCCGATGGATTTTCGCGTTCGCTACGTCGCCGCTAGTCTAGTTTCCTGTCGCAAAGTTAGTCGGTTTTTTTGGTGCCCTAACTTTAGACAGCAAACGTATTGCTGTCTAAAGTATGGCCGTCGTTCCCGCGTCGAAATGTAAAAAATAACGTTGTTTGCGTAAGCCGTCCGGGAATACGGAATTACGCTAAGCGCGTCACCGTTCGAAAACATGACGTCACGGCGCGCAAAGCACGGCGGGAGTTCGGAAACGGAGCATGCGCGGTAGGTCTGGCGCGGGAGCGCGCCTAATTTAAATGGCACACGCCCATTTAAATTGTCCCGCCTTGCGCCGGAGGCCGCCGGCGTAGGTTTTCATCGCAAGTGCTTGGTGAATCAGCCACTTGCAATGAAAACTTGCGGCGGTGTAACGCATCTACGATACGTTACGCCACCGCAATTCTTCGTGAATCTGGCCCTAAGAGTTATAGGAGAAAGTGTTTTGGGGGCTTTAGTGTTGGAAAAGTGGAAATTTATGTGACTTCCAATTTTCACAAGTAGATAAGAGTTTTGGTCTTTCTTTGCATTGTTACAAATGTTCTAGGGTATGGAGCTGTGTATATGGTCTTTGAATCAGATAAAGATTTATTGGATTGTTTAATATATTTTGCATACTTTATTTTTTATTTGTTGAGATAAATATTCTAGGTGTTCTACACCCCTAACATTGTCTGTTGAATTGGTTGTAGTTGTCATTAGAATAATACTGCCAGTGTTTAGTATTCATATTGTCTTCCTGGAGGGTCACCTGTACTATTGTTTGTTGTGTTTACCAGATACACCGTATCCCATCACTATTGTTCTCCATGTCCCCTCTGTCTATTGTCTTTCGGGTGTAGGCTCAAACTATTCAGAGTAGATACCATTGTTATTATAAATGTTGTGTCTCAGTCCTGTGTACGGAATATTCAATTAAAGGGACCTGTCAGGATATGAATATTGGAGTTGCCATTGTTGTAATATTAATATAGATATGTAGGTATTGTAAAATAGTGTGGTATATGTAAGGCACAGTATATATGTGTGACATACAGGAATTCAAGGTTACACATCAAAAGGTGTTTGCTGGGTTAGTGGTCAAACACAGATCAAAGGAACAGCTGAGGACCCTTTTGATGTGTTAATCTTATCTAAGACGACCTAGGTGTGTGAGATGGCCTGGTAAGGAAGGAAGTATTTATTGATGGTAATTAGACTTGAGGGGGGTATTCATTCAATGGGAACATTTGGTTGACCCCCCTCCAGTGTGAGACCAATATTTGAGGCAGTCAAGCTGGCATTCAGCTAGTGTAGTCTTGTCACTCTATGATGAATATGGCACATGTCTAGGAAAAGATGGGATTCTGAAATACTCTGTTGGATCTTTGTATCGTCTGTGGACTTTGGACTTTGTATGTTAGTGGAAGATCCATTAAATGCCTTCTCTGGATATTTCTACATTGGTGCCGTTCAAGTGACCAGAAGCGCATTTTCAGGACTTAGTAACAGAAGCCGGTGATGATAGCAATCCTGTGAGTTGGAGAGAAGTCTGATGGAGACCCAAGAGCTGTGCGGTGACTCTAATGTCTGGTTGTGACATAAGAGAGTCTGATATACAAGACTAAACAAGTTTGGAACCCCATCACGTACGAAAGCAGAAACTGTCCGACTAAGTTCGACAAGATATGGTCCAGCTGGGTCGATGCCTCGGGCTAGCTGCCCCCCCCCCCCCCGGTCTTATGGTTTTGTTGGTTTAGGTTCTGCTCACCCATCTGTACTACTTTATGGCCCTTGCATCGTACTTACCTTGATTTTTGTGACCAATTTATAACTGCAATCTGTGACTGAATACGCACGTTTACCTTTCAACTGTCATTGTTTTCTGTTACTTGTTTGTATGTCAATAAAAGAAGACTTTTACTGTGAAAAAAAAAAAAGTTTGGAAACCCAGAATTTTTCTCTGGAGACTGGAAACTGAAGTACTGCCGTGTACTAGAAGACCGGAACTGGCAAGGTGGAGCTTCAAATGCGGTGAGTAAAATATTTCCTTTATTTTAAATTATTAGTACTATAGTCAAAATGCTTACTCAGTGTGAGACTAGTGTCAGTTCTGAAAAAAAGTTAACAAATGGGTATTAAAATGTATTAAAGCGTCATGGCCAGGGCTTTTTTTCTGGGGGAACTTGTTCCACCACCTTTGGCTCAGACCCTTTGGTGCCTGCTCACTACAATTACTTGTAAACACAGAAGTCTGGTTTCTGTGTTTACAAGTGACAGCTCTGCCCTCTGTGTGTAACCCCCTGAACTCTGCACTCTGTATGTAATGCAATTCTGGTATTTAATGCCTCTTTAAGACCCTTCTACTGTTTTTGAAATCTGAACAGGGTCGTGGTTGAGTTCCTGCACCTATTTTCTGAGAAAAAAAGCTCTGGTCATGGCGGTCCTTATGAAATTCCAGAAAAATGTAAGCAGATGTGGACTATCATGAAGGAATTTTTAGAGAAAAGTGTTTTTGATAGCAAAATTTCAGAAAGTAAAAGAAAAGGTTGTATTGTGCAGGGCTTGTTGTTTAAAACTGGAAAGTTCTTTGAATGATAAGGTTGAGGAAATGGCAGTTACAGAGTGCAGTTGATAATAGCCATAAGGTTTGTCAGAGGTTACAAAACCAATCAGAAACTGAGACAGTAAATTTAAAATTGCATGCAGTTACCATTGGTGGAGCTTTGCTTGAGAAATCTAAAACGTTGTGATGAATTATCAGAGGAAAATGAGAGATTAAAGTTAAGAATTATGGAATTAGAGAAGAGATCTCAGGAGTGCAGATATGCATCAAATCTTGGATTAACCTCTTGCCCACTGGGCACTTAAACCCCCTTCCTAACCAGACCAATTTTCAGCTTTCGGTGCTCTCACAATTTGAATGACAATAACTCAGTCATACAACATTGTGCCCATCTGAAATTTTTGTCCTTTTTTCCCCACAAATGGAGCTTTCTTTTGGTGGCATTTGATCACCTCTGGGTTTTTTATTTTTTGCGCTAAGAAAAAACAGACAATTCTGTAAAAAAATATATAAAAATAAATAAAATCTTGTTTCTGTCATATTAGCAGGTATTGCAGAGTATTGGGGGGTATTGCAGAGTATTGCGCAGGGAGGGATGGCTGGATCTGTGACTGCATTTGCCACAGATCCAGCCCACAGCAGCTGCTGCTGCTGCTTCCGCTCTCCCCCCTCTCCTTTCACACTGTACCGATCGGTACAGAGAGGAGAGGGAGGAACCGGCGTCATTTGACGGAGCGATCACGTGGTAAACGGCCGCTATCAGCAGCAATTTACCGCGATCTGTGATGCGCGGGGTCTTCTAGACCCCGCGCTCACAGATGATTCCGGGAGCGCGCCCCAGGGGGCGTGCGAGTGAAGGATTCTGGGAGGACGTCCTCCCAGAATAACTCCACCGCGCTGTAGACGTCTTTTGTCTATGGCGCGGTGGGGAAGTGGTTAAGCAATCTGCAGCAAAATACAAACTGTCTATCAAATGAAACAGAACCTCATATTAAATCTGATAATTCATTGCCAGCCGCACCCACTGTGACCACCACGGTTTATAATACTACAGGTGAAGTTCAGGTTGTAATGAAGCATTTGAAACCAAAAGAACTGGATGCAATTCTTAAAGAAATGGGAATGGTTCCCTGCCACGATTTAAACAGATTTTTAAAATGGTTTTGTGACTTGCAGAATGTCATAGATTTGTACAATATCAACCCATCTGACGTAGAAAGAGTTTTGCAACATTCTTTAGGGAATAGTCTTTGGGTTGATATTGTACAAATCTATGACATTCTGCAAGTCATAAAACCATTTTAAAAATCTGTTTAAATCATGGCAGGGAACCATTCCTATTTCTTTAACCACTTAAGCCCCGGACCATTTTGCAGCTAAATGCCCAGGCCAGGTTTTGTGATTCGGCACTGCGTCGCTTTAACAGACAATTGCGCGGTCGTGCGACGTGGCTCCCAAACAAAATTGGCGTCCTTTTTTCCCCCACAAATAGAGCTTTCTTTTGGTGGTATTTGATCACCTCTGCGGTTTTTATTTTTTGCGCTATAAACAAAAATAGAGCGACAATTTTGAGAAAAATGCAATATTTTTTACTTTTTGCTATAATAAATATCCCCAAAAACATATATAATTTTTTTTTTCTCAGTTTAGGCCGATACATATTCTACCTATTTTTGGTAAAAAAAAAAAAAAAAAAAAAAAAATCGCAATAAGCGTTTATCGATTGGTTTGCGCAAAATTTATAGCGTTTACAAAATAGGGGATAGTTTTATTGCATTTTTATAAATTTTTTTTAATACTACTATTGGCGGCGATCAGCGATTTTTTTCGTGACTGCGACATTATGGCGGACACTTCGGACAATTTTGACACATTTTTGGGACCATTGTCATTTTCACAGCAAAAAATGCATTTAAATTGCATTGTTTATTGTGAAAGTGACAGTTGCAGTTTGGGAGTTAACCACAGGGGGCGCTGTAGGAGTTAGGGTTCACCTAGTGTGTGTTTACAACTGTAGGGAGGTGTGGCTGTAGGACTGACGTCATCGATCGAGTCTCCCTTATATAAGGGATCACTCGATCGATGCGCCGCCACAGTGAAGCACGGGGAAGCCGTGTTTACATACGGCTCTCCCCGTTCTTCAGCTCCGGGGAGCGATCGCGACGGGGCAGCTATAAACGAATAGCCGCGCCGTCGTCCCGGATCGCTCCCCGAGGGAATCCGACCGCCGCATGTAGCGGGGGGGGGGTCCCGATCGGACCCCCCACCCGCTAATAGGCAAGGACGTACATTAACGCTCATGTGCCTGTACGTGCCATATTGTGGACGTACATTTACATGCGGAGGTCGGGAAGTGGTTAATATAGATATGTAGGTATTGTAAAATATTGTGGTATATGTAAGGCACAGTATATATATGTTAAAGAAATTTTCCCAGTGGGGTTTTTAGGCAGCTCAGATTAGAAAAAAAATGAATTACAGTGTAGTTAAAAGTAATTGTGTTTATTCACATGTATAAAAGGGGGGTTCACAGGGTGGGACAATTGTTGATTACAAATTAGAGCATAAGTTGTGGCATGGCACAAAGACACAATTTACATATAATGTATAAACAGTGCACAATATTATATTCATACGGCCAGTAATTGTAGCGCAGTATAAATAATTCCTAACGTTTCGACCTTGTCGGTCTTCTTCAGAGGATTTATTGCGACTGGAAGGGAACACACATGAATTAAAATCTCATAACAAATTTTTTATGGTAACAAGTTACACCTTTAAGAAGACCCATTATTACATCCGTATAGAAAAACCTTAAAGAACAAGGGACAAGCGGGTAGAACAAAAAGGAAAACAAATTGGTATGTATGTAAAAGATATAAGGGAATAAAGTTTATTATTTACCTTAATATGGATGTAAAGAGCGTCACAGTGTATTGCTCTATGCTGAATGGGGGTATCCGACAGAATCTCCACAGGGATTCAAGGTTACACATCAAAAAGGTGTTTGCTGGGTTAGTGGTCAAACACAGATCAAAGGAACAGCTGAGGACCCTTTTGATGTGTTAATCTTATCTAAGGCCTCGTACACACGTCCGAGAAACTCGACGGGCAAAACACATCGTTTTGCTCGTCGAGTTCCTTTTGAAGCCGCCGAGGATCTCGGCGAGCCTACTTTTCCCACTGACTAACGAGGAAATAGAGAACATGTTCTCTTTTTGGTTAAAAAAGAAGGTACAGCGCAAAAAACAGTGAATGATTGATGATGAAAACCTAATGACTGAACATAGGTGAAAAAATAAAAAACATAAAAAAGTGGCCCGAGTCTGCAGGCAATCAGAAACTAGGGTTGTCCCGATACCGATACTAGTATCGGGACCGATTCCGAGTATTTGCGGGAGTACTCGTACTCCCGCAAATACCCCCGATACCGAAATAGAATACTCCCCCCCCCGCTGCCGTCGACTGGTTAATACGCGCGGGGAACATTACAGCTTTCATTTGAATAGCTGTAGTGTTTCCCGCCGCGTATAGACACTTCCCCTTGCTCGGGTGAACTGTCCAATCCCGAGCAAGGGGGAGTGTCTATATGCAGTGCGGCGCGAATCATTACAGCTATTCAAATGAAAGCTGTAATGTTCCCCGCGCGTATTAACCAGTCGGCGGCAGCGGGATGCAGGTAAGGGGGACATGGCTGGATATGGGGGGAGACATGGCTGCATATGGGGGGGAGACATGGCTGCATATGGGGGACATGGCTGGATATGGGGGGAGACATGGCTGCATATGGGGGGGGGGGGGGAGACATGGCTGCATATGGGGGGGGGGGGGAGACATGGCTGCATATGGGGGGAGACATGGCTGCATATGGGGGGGGAGACATGGCTGCATATGGGGGGGGAGACATGGCTGCATATGGGGGGGGGGACATGGCTGCATAGGGGGGGGGGGGACATGGCTGCATATGGGGGGGGAGACATGGCTGCATATGGGGGGGAGACATGGCTGCATATGGGGGGGGGGGAGACATGGCTGCATATGGGGGGGGGAGACATGGCTGCATCTGTGGGGGGAGACATGGCTGCATCTGTGGGGGGAGACATGGCTGCATCTGTGGGGGGAGACATGGCTGCATCTGTGGGGGGAGACATGGCTGCATCTGTGGGGGGAGACATGGCTGCATCTGTGGGGGGAGACATGGCTGCATCTGTGGGGGGAGACATGGCTGCATCTGTGGGGGGAGACATGGCTGCATCTGTGGGGGGAGACATGGCTGCATCTGTGGGGGGAGACATGGCTGCATCTGTGGGGGGAGACATGGCTGCATCTGTGGGGGGAGACATGGCTGCATCTGTGGGGGGAGACATGGCTGCATCTGTGGGGGGAGACATGGCTGCATCTGTGGGGGGAGACATGGCTGCATCTGTGGGGGGACATTTTATTAAAAGTATCGGTATTCGGTATCGGCGAGTACTTGAAAAAAAGTATCGGTACTTGTACTCAGTCCTAAAAAAGTGGTATCGGGACAACCCTATCAGAAACCCATATTATATGATAAATGAATGTTAGTATTAACAAAGTCCAAACATATTGAGTGAGGAACAGTGAATAATTGGAAGTCCAAAGAATGAAATCTCCAATGTGAATCAGCTGAATCACTGATATTAAACTCAAAAAATGTGCCATCAGAAGAAATCCATGCGATCTATCCACCAGATAAAACACCCAAGTGATATAGTGTTGTAGTCTGCTTACCAGAGCAAATGACCACTACAGCGGTCAGTATGGACACAGGATTTATTTAAAGTCTCCCAACAAGACTAAGGGGAATCCGGTTCCTAAATCCTGGATGTAGCTTTCATATATGTCTCAGAAGGGAGAGAAAATGGAAAATCCCCATAGTGTGAAATTGCTAAAACAGCGGTAATTTATTAAAAAGTATTGCACTTACAGAAAAGTCAACAATGCGCGCATTGAAATAAACATCCGCCCGTATATACGAGTGATCTCTGCGTCTTCTCGTGTCCTCCTGCTGTCTCTGCTTACTGTGTAGGAAACGTGATGGCGTCGGGACGCTGGCCACGCCTACGCGTTTCGTCACAAGATGACGTCGTCGGGGATCGCAGCCAAAGCGAAACATTCTGGATTCTTCCTTATATTAGATGCTGAGAAGGCGTTTGACAGGTTGGCTTGGGACCACCCTGAAGCTGTATTACAGGAATTAGGTCTTGGCATTCGACTTGTATGCATCATAATGTCACTGTACATCAACCCTATAGCTAAAGTTTGAGTAAATAGCCTCCTGTCCAACGCCTTCTCCATTCTCACTCTTGAGCCCTTTCTACATTGGCTAAGGGACAACACAAACATCCGGAGGAATAACAGGGGCCAACAAAACAAGACAGCCCCATTTGCGGACGACATTCTACTTTTGCCTCACAGAGCCTCATACAACTCTACCCAACCTCAAAATTATTTTCGCTAGTTTCAAAATTCATTGCACACTTTAAAACATAACATTGCTGGAATCGAAAGTTCAAAAACGTAAAACAAAACTTCCCATTTACATGGCAAACAGAAGCTATAACTCAACTAGGAATCAACCTGCCGATACTCAAAAAAAAAAAAAAAAAAAAAAATACCACCCACTTCTCAAAACCCTAATGGAAGACCTCCAAAAATGGAACAAGTCACATTTCTCATGGTTTGGTAGCAATCATGAAAATTAACATCTTACCACGAATATTATACCGCCTCCAAAGAGAAAAAAAAAGAGAAAGAGAGTGTAATAAAAAGCTGCAATACCTAGTAACAAACAATGCAACATTTCATAGTTCTCTATAGGCCACAAAAAAAAACAAAAAAAAAAACAAATTGCACATGAAAACGCTTAAAGATGTAACACTCAGGTGTGGATGTAGCCTAAAAGAAATCAGTGGAAGGTGGCACTTCATGTGGAGAACAGCAAAATTGTTCAACCACAGAAGAGGTCTGCACAGAAACCACAGACAACCCCCCCCCCCCAGTGAGGATCTTCCCATCCCCCCAACTTCCCTCCTGTAGTGAGCGCACAGTAAATCTCTGCAGGGCATGTGTTCAAACATTTGCCAAAATATCTTCATAGTAATGTGCCCATGTACTATATAGTACTGGTACTATGTACATTTATGTGTAGAGCAGAGTGTAGTTAAACTCTGATCCTGATTGTTAGAGCAATTATGTGTTCTCTGTCTCAGCTTGGCTGTGATGCAGGCTCATTCTGCTGTACTGGGGTGTTCTTCCAGCCCCGGTGCTGCAGGTGGCAGCAGTGGAGTCAAGGTTTGGGTGCTCTTTCCCAGCACGGGGGTTTGTCCTCGCTGTGCATGCTGGGAGGGGTATTTATGGGGCAGGCGCCATTGGTTCTGGGTCTTCTTTGTCGAGTGTGGCACCCACCTTTAGGGTGGCCACATCAGGCTGGCCAGGGCGTGCGTGCCACGTGGTGTTCCTGGTTACGGGACCATGTTGGCCCAGAGCATCTGAACCAGCGATGGGGATCCAGTGAGCGACTGGGTTCCCTATTTTGAAGATCCCAAGTTGTGTGCCGTTCGGTGGGGGAATTGGTCGAGGAGCACCATTGAAAGTCTGGCGGTCCAATAGGGCTTGGATGAAACCACCGGGGATCACAGTTAGCCGGACACTGTGGGACTGATCACCTGTCAGTCGGTACCTGGGCATCAAGCTGAAGGAGATCCAGACGTAACTCAATTAAGGAGGGATATCTCCGGGAATTCAACCCAGAGGGAACCTGTGGCAGAGGTATCTTATGAGGCTCATTGAGAGGGGTCTGTGGCACAGACTTTCTCCCAAGTTCACCAAGGAGGGTCTGTGGCAGAGACTTATTTCTACAATTGTCCACGTGATGCTTCGGCTGCCAGGTCAGTGAGAGGCCTGTCCGGGTACACTAAACCCACTCTGGCGGGAGTGGTACTAAGAAGTGTTACGTTTGGAGGCAGGACTGTTTCCTATTATTACGCCTGAATATGCTATTCAATCTTCTTCAGCTTAAGGCCCCTTTCACATGTGCGGACCATACGTCTGCTTTTTCATCCATCCGTTTGCAGATGAAAAAGGGACATACATTGGTCCCTATGTGATTGCGGATGTCTGCGGATGTCAGCGGATAAACATCCGCTGACACCCGTAATCACATGCCTCCGCAAAGATCTGATTTTGCGGACGGAAGAAAACCCTATTTTTTCTTCCGTCTGCGGATCGGATGAACACACGGTCCGTGTTCATCCGATCCCCCCATATGGAAGAGTGGAGAAAAGACAGGGCAGTCCCTGCACAGTGTGCGGGGACCGCCCTGTCAGCCGACGGCTCAGCGGGGATATACGGAGCGATCCTCGCTGAGCTTACGGGCACACGGAGGCAAATCATTACTGATCCGCCCCGTGTGAAAGGGCCCTCACTTTCCTCACCACAAGTTTACTGTTTTTACCCGGGCTGGGTAATAAAGAGCACAGCAAAAGAACACCTGTCTGGACATAACTTTAACTTTTACTTCTACTAGATGTACTATACATCAATCACGCCTAGTAATTTCGGAGGAGCCAAGAGGCAACACGCCGCCCAAAAATCCAGCAGCTCCTCCGGGGGTAGTGCTACAGTAACATTGGCTGAGGTGTCAAATCCCATACAGCCAAAATTCCAACTTCCATCCACACAGCCAATTTGTAGAGTAAAAAACAAAAAAATAAATCCACAGTAAAAAGGCAACTTCAGCATCATAGCATTCAAAATGTCCTTTAGTCAAGTGACTATATACATATATGTGCAAACATACATAGCAGCTTGGGACAAGTCTGCAGTAGTTGAGGGGAATTCAGGTTTAAAATAATTGCTGCGACAATATACAATCATGAGATGCAATTTAATTAGTTTTAGCACAGACTTGTTTCAGGTACAAATTCTGGTTTGGTGTAGACAGTTTTAAGCATTTAAAAAAGGTTATAAAATAATAAAAAAATAAAATAAAAAAACACACACACACCACACACACGATTGAAGTAAACATAATTAACTTAAGCAAGGTCATGGTTGCGTGTCGAGTTAATTATGTTGACTTCAATTGTTTACCTCTCCTCCGTAAATGCCATCTTCCTGGTTATTCTACCCACCCAACAAGTTTCAGGTCGGGTTCACATATACTGTATGTTATGAATTGGACGTGGTTTTCACCGCTAGACATGTGCAATTTGTTTAGTTCCAAAATTTGTTTTAACCAATTTAGACAAAATTTGTTAGTTTCGAAATCCCGAATATCCAAAAAGAAGAAAAATTCAAAGAGAACGAAAATCTGAAAAAGAAAGAAAAAAAAACTGAAAACTCCAAAATCTGAACTAATAAACTTAATGGAGTTGGATTATTTTTTTTAAAATAACAAACATGTTATACATACCTCCACTGTGCAGCTCATTTTGCACAGAGTGGCCCCCAATCCACATCATCTGGGGTCCCTCGGCGGCTGTCTCTGGTCCTCCCCGCACGAACTACACACATTCATGCGAGAGAGCTTGCATTGTGTGTAGTCCTTGCGGGCGCGCTCCCGTGATACAGTGAGCGGCCATAGCCGCTCGCTGTATCACTCGGCCCACCCCTCTGCGCGCCACATCACTGGATGTGATTGACAACAGCGCCAGCCTATGGCTGCACTTCTTCCAATCCATCAGCTCTAGCCAATCAGCGGCCAGGCTGAGCGGCGAAGGGGATGTCAGGGCCGAGCGCGGGACTTTCGAGGGGTCAGGCAAGTATACCGGGGGGCGGTATGTTTGAAAAGAATGCATTAAGGTGAAAAAAAAAATTCCTTTACAACTCCTTTAACTATTAAAATTATAGGTATTGGAATTGCCTTTCAAATGTTGCTGTTAGTGAACGTGACAAATACAAATTTATCCGAAGTTACGAATTATTCGTAATAAATGAACGCCGTATCTAAACGAATGGAACGTAACAAATTAACAATACAATAAGAAAAATTATTTAGTTTTGTTCCATTTGTTTAGATGTGGCATTCTTTATTTTGGATAATTCCTAACTTCAGACAAATTTGTATTTTCACATTTTCAAATAAAAAAACTAAATAAATATTTTTCTTTTTTCGGCAGTGCACTATTCACTGCATCCAATTGCCAAGACATGCGAGTGACCAGCCCTTAATAGAGACGGTTCACACATGTCCGGGGCAGCCACAGTGTAGTAGCCAGGGGTCAAGTCCTGGGGGAAAAAAGTGTGGGAACTCCCACCCAAGATCCACCCCCCCAGAAAAAAAAAAAAAAAAAAAAAAAAAAAAAAGATACGCTCATAGCTCAAAGTCTCCTGAGAGCTCTTGTCACTGCTCCCAGGAGACATTGCGGAGGTCTGCCGCGAGTTATCGCGGCATTTAGAAAGAACTTCTTTCGAAATCCTGTGAAAGCTCGCGGCAGACCTCTGCAAGGTCTCCTGGGAACAATGACAAAAGCTCCCAGGAGACATTGCGGCATCGAGGAAGTGACGGAATACCCGCACACTACCCGATGAATCCATATACAGGAAGTGGCCAGTAACAAAGGATTACTAAGGTTTGCCTGCCCCTGACAGTGACTCGAGCTGGGCATCGCCGCTTAGTGAAGGATTGGCTCGGGCAGCTCGGCTGCTCTAGTCCTGCAAAGGGAACTGCGTTTTCCCTGCTCCCCCCCCCCCTCCTAGCCATCTTTCTCATTGGCTGTGAACTTAAGTCAGAGTTTAAACTTCAGTGGGTGCTACCAGGGGAACATACTCTTAGTGGAAGTAGACCTACATGGGTAGTCCACCCCTACGTATGTCGAGATAGCTTTAAGTCTACACTCCATATCGCATTTTTACCACCCCGGCTGACTCCTACCCTTGTCTCAATTGTGGGGATCCTACGAGCCCAAGGACCATGTCAACCCTCACCCACTATGTTAGTGCCACGGTTACCCTCCCGTCCACAGATTAGTTCCCTTTAGGGGTGGACGGTCGAGGGTATGACTGGCGATGGTCCATTTTGCAATCCTCTTAGAGACAGGGTCCCCGACCCCCTACACCCCTCCGGGTGGACCTTTGCTCCCTTGTTCGGGGTTTCGTGAGTGGGTCAGTCCCTCTCCCCTTCGGAGGATCCCCAATAGATATATGAAATGGTTATCTTTGCATTACTGGAATAGATGCCTTGTTGCCGTTTGCTTACTTCTGTATACGCATTGTGAAATTATTAGCCTTGTGAAATGCACTGTACATGTCAATGTTTATGATTATCTCTATATGTTCAATAAAACATTTTGAAAAAAAAAAAAAAAAAAAAAAAAAAAAGGAACTGCGTTCCTGCTGTGAAAAAAATTGCAGAAAGTCCGTTCCCACGAGTTCCCGCAGGACTTGAGCCCTGGTAGTAGCCAATGGGGTCCTGTGTCTTTTTTGGGGTCCAGTTCAAGTGCAAATTCAGGTAAAAACTCAGAACGGAATCGGTAAACCAAAACACATGTGAACCTGGCCTCAGAAATGTAGTCACCTAGCCAAGAACAGGTATGCAAGTTCCGAATTTGTTTGAAATCAAAAAGTCTTAAAAAAAATTGGCACACTTGTTCTAGGCTGGTCCCACAAAGTAATGAAGCAAGTATGCCAGCATAACCGCCAGGGGTCTGGCATTTGCAGACTAATGGAAACTTCTCGAAAGGTCTCACTACAAAAAGCTCCCTATAACTCATCCGAGGACAGATGGGCCATTTTGCATATTGAGGGACATCATAACATTCCAGCGTTTACCCAGTTCCCCTCCTTAATAATCCCAACTCAAGAATGGGCATCTCTATAGCTAGTCCCCCATAAGCCTCGTGCTGGAAGTCCGGTATCTCGTATCCAAACTTCAGGAGATCTTTCCATCTCAACCTTGTTAGCACCGGATAGCAAAACTGGTTGACATAGAAGACAGTTTAACATACCTATTTTTTGATAACAATGGCCCTGAGCTCTCCCTAGTCAACACCTAATTTAAGGAAAGATATCCACTTTGTACCTCAGAGGAAGACAGTGGCAAATATGAGATTAAAAAATTAGATACCAAGTCTTGTGAAGCATGAAAAGGCTCTAAAATTTAAAGTTAAAATATAAAAAGTCTTCACACCGGAGCCAGAACACAATCCTGCTACAAGCAGGGAAGGCCAGTAGTCCCATTTCCAAGAAGTCTTAGACTCAAAGTTAGCAGATTTGGTTTCCAAGCTGCATTCCATAAGGCACATGTAGCTGTTGGAACATGTTTTTGTGGTGAAAGGCAGGATTGTACATTGGTGGTGACCCAGACATATATCCTAAAAATGGCATCTGATGGGAAAAAACTCCAACTTGAGGGACAATGTGTTGTGGTTCATGACCTGTGTTACTAAGTTCCTTCACAACCAAAGACTTCTTCCTCTGACGGCGATTACAGAACCACACACGGACCACCTGAAAAACAAATACATTTTAAAGCAGAATATGACCAGACCAGACCAGAAAACATGAAGACAATAGTTTGTAGATACACTATATTGCCAAAAGTATTGTGACACCTACCTTTACACACACACACACACACGAACTTTAATGGCATCCCAGTCTTAGTCGGTAGAGTTCAATGTTGAGTTGGCGCACCCTTTGCAGCTATAACAGCTTCAACTCTTCCAGGAAGGTTGTCCACAAGGTTTAGGAGTTTGTCTATGGCGGGGATAAGCAATTAGCGGACCTCCAGCTGTTGCCAAACTACAAGTCCCATCATGCCTCTGCCTCTGGGTGTCATGCTTGATGCTGTCAGAGTCTCGCTATGCCTCATGGGACTTGTAGTTTGGCAACATCTGGAGGTCCGCTAATTGCTTATCCCTGGTCTATGGGAATGTTTGACCATTCTTCCAGAAGCACCTTTGTGAGGTCAGGCACTGATGTTGGGCGAGAAGGCCTGGCTCGCAGTCTCCACTTTAATTCACCCCAAAGGTGATCTATACGGTCGAGGCCAAGACTGGGCAGGCCAATCAAGTTCATCCATGGACCTTGCTTTGTGCACAGTACTGTTGGAGGAAAGGGCCATCCCTAAACTATTCCTACAAAAGTTGGGAGCATGAAATTCTACAAAATGTCTTGACATGGCACCCTAAAGTGAATGTAAAGCCTTAGAGCAGGGATATGCAAATAGCGGACCTCCAGCTGTTGCAGAACTACAAGTCCTATGAGGCATAACAAGACTGACAGCCACAAGCATGACACCCAGAGGCTGAGGCATGATGGGACTTGTAGTTTTTCAACAGCTGGAGGTCCGCTAATTGCACAACCCTGCCTTAGATGATACACAGATGAAACAAATCTCCCTACACAAGTTTTACATGCATATCTGCTGTCTCCATCTTGCTATATTCTTTAGAATTCTTACAATCGGGTTAGAACTTTCACTTCCTCATTCAGAAGGAGCGAGTTTCTGACAGCCGATTGGAGGAAAAGGCACACATCCCCCCCCCTCAACATTGGCAGAAGTTAGTGGCGGCTGGTGCTCAAAAATTTTAGGGGGGCACAAACAAATGAAAAAAAAAAAAAAAAAAAAAACACAATTGCAGCCTCACTGTGCCCACATCAATTGTCCCCCACATCAATTGTCCCCCACATCAATTGTCCCCCACATCAATTGTCCCCCACATCAATTGTCCCCCACATCAATTGTCCCCCACATCAATCGTCCCCCACATCGCCCTGTAAAATGCTGCCAGTCAGATTGCCCCCCCCCCTCAGCACTTACCTTTCTGGGGTTCGCCATCCTCCTTCCACGGTCCCTCGATGTCTTCTGTCGCCCTCGATGACGCTTCAGCCAATCAGGTTACTGATAGCCAATCAGGTTCACCGATTCTGGTTGAGACGGCCATCTGTCTTTTCCAAGGGACGTAGCCCACTACTTTCCAAGGATAAGACATCCGGGAGCTGAAGGGCTGTACTAGGAAAGCCTATCAGAGCTAGGCACTTCCGTACAGCCAACCAGCTGTCCTTATTCAGATAATTGGCGCCCAATGTCCGGTTATCTGAATAGGCTGGCCACAATAACATACACTCATGCAAAATTTATTTTTTAAAGCCTTAAAGGGCCCGTTTTTTTTTTTTTATGACTACAGGAGGGGGGGCGGTGCCCGGGCGCCCCCTATGGACGGGCCGCCACTGGCAGAAGTAGTAAAATCACAGCTCCAAAATCACTTTCCAAGTCCAGCTCTCTGCTAATCTAGTTATAGCAAGCTCCGACACATTCCAGGCTGCTTTATACCCGTCTTAGAGAACTTGTCAGAAATCATCACGCTGATGAAAGAAGAACGAAGCAGCACAAAACACACATGACCAAGTGCATTGGAGACAGCTAAGGAAATACTACAGATATATGTTTCCAGCTCAAATTTCATGAATTGGGTTAAAAACCACTTAATGAGTTCCCTTCACTGGAACCAAGAGGCCAGGCCCAACCCCTGAAAAAATAACCCCCACACCATAATCCCCCCTCCACCAAATGGATTTGGTGGAGTTACCCAATACTTTTGACAATACAGTGTGAATGAGCGAGTTTGGGGTCAAGGAACTTGACTGGCCTACACAGAGTTCTGACTTCAACTCCCGATAGAACACCTTTGGGAAGAAATGGAGTGAAGATCCCAAGCCAGGCCTTTTTCGTCCACATGAGTGCCTGACCTTACAAATATGCTTCTGGCAGAATGGTCAAACATTCCCGTAGACACCCTCCTAAACCTTGTGGACAGCCTTCTGTGAAGGAATTGACGCTGCCAAGGGTGGGCAAACTCAATATTGAACCCTACCGACTAAGGCTGGAATGCCATTAAAGTTTATGTGCGTGTAAAGGCAGGAGAGGCCCAATACTTTTGGCAATACAGTGTATAGCCTGAAGCACCAACTTCACTTGTCAGACTGAAACTCTGGAGGGGATGGATGGATTTTTTTTTACCAGATTCTGCACATACCGCACTATGCAAAAAAGATGACCAGAATCCTAGTGTTGGCCAACACCTGCCACTGTAGCCAGCAACCCAGTTCTCCAATGGCATATATGGTAGTGTAGGCACAATCCTGGAGGAGCAAGCAAAAATTGGTGCACATTCTTCTAGTTAACCCACCGAGTTGCATCTGTCAGGGAGACATGAAGGCTGCCACTGCATTCCTCTTACTAGTTCCTGTACCAGATCAGTGACTCAAGTACTGAAGTCAGGACACATAGAAGCTAGGGGAAGGGGTACAACTTACATTTTATTGCCTTCCTGTCTAGGCGACAACAACAACCAAGACCTATACACAAACCCTCTTTAGGCCTCAATCTTTTCTTTAACCACTTCCTTACTGGGCACTTAAACCCCCTTCCTGCCCAGAGGACTTTTTGCGATTCGGCACTGCGTCGCTTTAACTGACAATTGCGCGGTCGTGCGACGTGGCTCCCAAACAAAATTGACGTCCTTTTTTTCCCACAAATAGAGCTTTCTTTTGGTGGCATTTGATCACCTCTGTTTTTTATTTTTTGCGCTATAAACAAAAATAGAGCGACAATTTTGAAAAAAATATATATATTTTACTTGTTGCTATAATAAATAGCTCAATTTTTTTTTTTTTTTTTTTTTTATCCTCAGTCTAGGCCCATACGTATTTTTAGTAAAAAAAAAAAAAAAAAATCGCAATAAGCGAATGGTTTGCGCAAAAGTTATAGTGCCTACAAAATAAGGGACAGAATTATTATTTTTTTTTTTTTTTACTAGTAATGGCGGCTATCTGCGATTTTTATTGCGACTGCGACATTATGGCGGACACATCGGACACTTTTGACACATTTTTGGCACCATTCACATTTATACTGCGATCAGTGCTATAAATATGCACTAATTACTGTATAAATGTGACTGGCAGGGAAGGGGTTAACACTAGGGGGTGAGGAAGGGGTTAAATGTATTCCCTATATAGTGTTCTAGCTGTGGGGGAGGGGGGTGACTGGGGGGGGTGACTGATCTGTGTCCCTATGTACAAGAGACACAGATCGGTCTCTTCTCTCCCTGACAGCACCGCTGTCTGTGAGAGCCGGCAATGAGAAATGATCTCATATGTAAACATATCAGATCATCTCTCATTGGCCGCACAGATCGCCTAGCAAACGGCCACTCCGATTGGCCGTTCACGGCGATCTGTGATTGGCTGTGTCCATGGGACACGGCCAGCACAGCAGTTCCCCGATGCACGCTCGGGAGCGCGGGGAACGCAGAAAGGGGCGGACGTGAAAACACGGCGCCCCAGAGAAGTAGAACCACCCTGCGGCCGTATATAGTCGTACGGCCGTCGGGAAGTGGTTAATGAATGTCGGACTCCCTCCCAACCAACCTTGAGGGCCCAACTACCATTTTGTCTGGGTCTTCACTGGAATTCTTTCAGCTTGGTGGCCCTTTGAGGTTCTCCATGGGCAGTACATAGGATCAAACACATGTAAGTGGTAAACATATGCAGAATGGAAAAACAAAAATTGTTACCAATTTTGTTTCATTATGGAATTTTAGTTTCGTTTGTGAAATGATTTTGTTAAAATTGTTTCATTTATTTTTAAATTTATAAAAACAAATTCCAATTTTTCAGAATGATTAGAATTTGGATCAGTCGAAAAAACAATAAACTGTTTCAAATTCAGTTTGAAAAAATAGCTGGTTGTTAAGCAGCGGGCCGGGAAGCTGTCCGCCCACAACCTCAACCATTAGTTACAGTAGGTCAGTGGGCTTCCCCACTGACAGATGAGTGTAAAGAAAACACCGGCATTGCTGGGGAGGAGAGGCTTGGGTCCCCCCAGTCTATACCGGACTAATCCGAGCATGCAGGTCAGGGAAGAGGAATATGCAAGCGCGCAACCCCCACCGAACCATACCAGGCCACGTGCCCTCAACATAGGTGATGCCCCAAAGCACCTTAACCCCATGTTGATGCCCCAAGGGCTCCTTCCCAACAACCCTGGGTTGCGGTTGTTGTGGTCCCTTGTCCCCATCAAAGTACCCTCCCCCACATTGAAGGCATTTGGCCTAGTATGGTTCAAGAGGGGGGCACTCGCTTGTTTCCTTCCCTTTCCTGACCTGACAGGCTGCATGCTCGTATAAAGATCTGGCATGGATTTTGGGGGGACCCTATGCTTTTTTTTTTGCTTTTGGCATGGGATTTTCCTTTAAATCCATACTCGAGCCTTGTATTGACTGGGGGACCCCCACGCCATTTTTTATTGCCGGTCAATGCCAGCCTAGTTTTCTTCAGTCATCTGTCAGTGGTTAAGCCTGCTTACAAATGACAACTCATGATTGTTAAGGATGCAGGTGGCTGGCTTTCTGGCCTACTGCTTAACAACCAGCTATTTTTTTCACACAGAATTTGGTTTGGTTGATCAATCCAAATTCTAATGGTTCTGAAAAGTTGAAATTAGTTTGAAAAAAATAAAAAAAATTATGGACTTCAATGAAATTAGTTACCATTCTAAGATTCAGATACATCCGAATGTCTCAACCAAAAAATTTGGCCAAATTTGTATTTTGGCCAAAACAAAAATCTAGAAAGAGGGCGTTCTGCAGTTGACTGGACGTTGGTGCCAAAAAACACAAGTCCCTGTCACCCTCCTGTTCTTGGTAGAACACTCTCCTGCTGAGGCCAAACCTTCCACCATATTGCACCCCACTCCATCACAAGGATAGAATGTCCACATGTTGAGGTTGCTGCATTTACTGTTGGAAGTCAGGAAATGGCATAACCCATTATATTGACATACATGGGTCAAGACACACATGTGCATGCATATGCAGCACCAAGCAGCCATCTTCTTCAACCCAAGGTCATTAGTACTCACAGGACTGTGTTCTCTGCACTCACCTCCTCCACAGGTACACTTCTCATGGGACCCTCCAGGGAAATAGCCCCACTCAAGGAACTCTTGGCCTGGTCCAAAAAAAAAAAAAAAAAAAAGTTGCAACCCACCCTGGCCCCACCTACATAAGGGTCAGGAAGTCTACATTCAGCCATTATGGGTGCATGTCTACTTCTCCCAGACCTGTCCAGGGCCTCCACATGCTGGTGTAGGGCTCCCATCTGTCCTAGGGCTCCTCCCAACCTGACTTAAAACTGGCCATCGACTCACCCATAACATCACTACAGGAGGACTCTTAACTAAAGGGGCCTAGCACCTGACGACACAGCTGTAACCAACCCCTATTCTGACACAGCCACCTAGTTAGACTAGTCAACTGCACTTGCCTACACATCAACCCTCACTATAAAAAGGCATACTACAGGGTAGATAAAAGTCATTATGAATATCCTTACATCCTTCTCCATATGCAGGTCCCGGGCAATCTGTGCCAATTCCTGGGTAAATGGTCTGGGGTTGTTTGTAAAATATGTCTCCAGGCTGACTTTTGCAATGTGGCCAATGCCTGTCCTTCGTTTCTTCTTCCTCTGGGACTGAGCCAGTGCTAGAGCCTGCATCTGTTGCTGATTGATCATCTAAAAGGACCACAAATATAGTCAAGCACTGTTTCAGGAGGCACCAATCAAGAAAGAAAACAATGGACTAACAAGAAATTGTAGCACTTGTATGCTATAAGTGCCAAGATAATGATTTGCCAAATCAAAATATCAGCTGGCGACGTTCTCACATTAGGAAGGAAAAAAAACAAAAAAAAAAAAAACACACCACACACTTCAACCCACCCCCCCCCCCCCCCCCATCTTGGTCCTTAGCAAGCTTCGAGGACCCTGTCCCAGCCCCTTAGCCACTAGCCTACCAGGCACTTTCACCCCCTTCCTGCCCAGGCTAAATTTTCAGCAATCACACTTTGAATGACAAATGCACCGTCATGAAACACTGTATCCATAGGACATTATCATTTTTTTGGTGGTATTTAATCACCACTGGGTTTTTTATTTTTTAAGAAAAACATAAAAATAACACTTTATAAAATGTTAGAAACTGGCAATTTTTCTCCTTCACTGACGTGTGCCAATAAGGCAAGCTCTTGTGAGGCAGCCATTTGTAATCTGGACACTGATAATCAGAACATGAGGAAGGGAGCGCCGATAATGGGCTTCCATTTACATGCGTGATGAGCCACGACTGGACAAAGAGCTGCCGATTGGCTGTTCACCTCAATCTGCGATCAGCAGCGTCCTTTGGGACACTGATCACAGGGTAGGGACGATCACGGGAGGCCGTCATATGATATCCTTCCAAAACTAGCCGTCATTTGGCTATAGCACGGTTGTCAAGTGGTTAACACCAAGAAGGTACCCAGTATACTAACATTTTGGCTTTAGTGAGTGAATAACTTGTATAGCAAATGCCAACTAAATCACCTCAAGGCGTTAATTTCCATCCAATGTCATCATGATCGTTTAGAAAACAGGAGTCTTAAGTTTTTTCCTGAAGGCCCGATGGTTTTCTTCCATGCGGATGTTTGTGGGTAGTGTTCCATAGCCGTGGTCCTTGGACTGCAAATCTTCGCTCTCCCTTCGATTTGTAGCAGGACTTGGGTATGTGGAGGAGTTTTTGGTTGGTTGAGCGGAGAATGCGATTGGGGGTGTAGCGTTTTATTTTCTCACACAAGTATTGAGGAGCGTTTCCTTGTGTGCACTTGTGGATGAGGCAGAGGGTCTTGAATGGGACCCTATCCTTTATGGTTAGCCAATGAAGGGTCCTCCGTGAAGGGGTGATGGATTCCCAGGATTCTCACCCCCCCCCCCCTGTTACCAGTCTGGCTTCCGTGTTCTGGCGCAAAATCTGGTATTTAGGTAGTCCTATGTGGAGAGGGTTTGCGTAGTCGAGTCAGGAATTGATAGTTCCAACTACTACGGCTGTGTCCTCTTCTGGGATGAGTCTACGCTGCATCCGGAGGAGATGGCGAGATCCGCCGACTACCGATCCTATTTGTGCATCGATCGACATTTCAGAGTCAAAGATGACTCAGACGTTTGACTTTGACGCTTGGGGTGATGATTGCTTAAGGCCCAAAGAGTGCAAACTGGAGTAGTCCATTTTAACCCTACATTTTGATTTGAAAAAAAAAAAAAAAAAAAAAAAAAAGGACCCATATGAAAAACACTGAAATCACCATTGGGACTTAAACCCGGACCAGACCTGCAGCTAGTGAAGTAAACCAATTAAGCCACTGGATCAGCCTGGGGCGTCAGCAGTGGCAGCCTCTAGAGTCGCTCACCGAACACTTTTCAAAAGCAAATGGCCCTTTAAAAAAAAATGTCCGCTCACCAATTTCTGTAACCAACAAAAATGTAGGCGTTGTTTTAAGTCCAACTTACCTCTTGAAGGTGGTCATTGTTTTTAGCTTCTTTCAGCCAGCGTTGTAGAAAGGGTTTAATCCGGCACATATTCTTGTAAGTTAGCTGGACTGACTCAAACTTACATATTGTTGTTTGGGTAAAGATCTTTCCTGTAGGAGAAAGGAAAAAAAAAAGTCACTATAAATTTCTACAGATTGAGACAAAACTTCACCATTTGCTGTTGTCAAAACTAGATCTATCCCTCTCCCCCTCTCTCCCCTTTAAAGATGGATATCTCGGTAACGGCAGTAGCTGCTGCCACGACCAAGGTATCCATCTTTTCAGTGGGTCGTTCTGTTTGATGGTCTTTATTGCAGATTCGCCACAAAATTCGAGATTTTCCTAGCTTGTGACGGAAAATATTGATTATATGAAGACAGGAGGCGAGTATCTTATGCATTATCTTTCTTTAATAATGCCCATAGCAGAAATACAGTAAACATTTATTGTAACTTAAAAGAAAAAATTCAAAGAACTACCCTTCCCAGCAGTCCCTGGGCCAGCGTAGCCCCTCCCAGACCGTAATCTATATAAGGGACTGTCTGAGGTAACCTATTCCTCTTTCTTCATGCGAATTAGTGTAAACAGGAACCGAAAGTCCAATTAGACATCTCCGCGGCTGCCGGGAACCTTCCGACCGGAACACAACATCTGAATCTGGAGGAAACGAAAGGACAAGGCCAACACGGACCAACTTCATCCCAACGGGGACTATAGGAAAACCAAAACCATTCGGAGCCGACCGGTCAGTCGTCTTCAGGAACATGGACCAACGGATTCAGTCAACGGCATCCCGACTCCGGATCTGGAACGTAGTAGGAGCCTCCATCTGCGGTGAACTAAACCCATGGATCGAAACGGAACAGCAATCCCGACGGGGTTAGTGAAAACGAACTCCCGGGGCGTACCAGCCTCCGACTTGCAGGGTGTGTGGTTCAACAGTCTAGAACTAGAGAGAGACAACCTCGTGACAGGGTTGGGTCGGGAGGGAAGATACTCGCCTCCTGTCTTCATATAATCAATATTTTCCGTCACAAGCTAGGAAAAACTCGAATTATACCTCAGACAGGAGGCTCATATCTTATGCAAGTTCAAAGCTATAACAATGCATATATAGATGATAACAAATGAAACAACTACAAAATTGATATAGATATGTGTTCCTCCGATCCAAGCAGAATTGGGGGAAAGCAATCGTGGTTACCAGTCCGCCGCTAGCCGTAAATCCTATAGGGAGCCGCCCGGGGTGATGACCTAGGAGCCACCGCTCCTCTGGAGGGGTGGGCGCCCAACGGGGTTACGTAAGACCCTGCCATTTCCATGATTGATCGTACCCCTCTGGCTAGCGTAGCTGAGGAAACCGGAAACTGAGGTTTAGCGTAGGAATGAGGAGTAGGAAGAGATGCGAAGATCGCAGTGGGACCGTGAAGGACTAAGAAATCCGTAGACAACGGAGTACGATGTGCGGGGAATAACGGGTAGAAAAAAAACGATGAAGTCCCGCCGCTGTCCTACGCACGACGGAAAAACCCCGACTCTCCGAGGCGGGATCGGACGCCTGGAATGGCCAACGTCGTGACACCCGATATGCGTCTGACGGAATCAGACACGAGGGGGCAGTAGCTCAAACGACAATAACCTCCGACAGAGTGAGATTGTCCCCCCAGTCCTGGCGCGTGGTCAGGACCACTGATCACCTCCCAAGAGCGTTGATACCCTGGGTGTGATGGGCGTTGAAACTTAACGCTTACTAAGTCGGTACACCATGGGTGTTATCCCACCGGTAGTAAGTCTACAAGGGAGCGGTAGTCCGAGTTCGCAGCGCGGAAGGCGCAGGGGAGCTATAGGACCTCCCGGACTCAAACGAGTCCACCAGGTAGTTGGTCATCTCAGACGAACGCCTTCATGAGGTTAACTTGTCGTTGATCACCAACTAACCCAGAGTCCTCCGGATGATCGAAATGTATATATAGTCCCAAGGCCTAGATCAAGGCAAGTGGAACCCCCGTTATAAAAGAAAAGGTCGCTGTCCGTGATCGACACCCCGAAAACCCAACCATGCGAAGAGAAGTAGGACGTGCGTCGTGAATAGAGGGTGCAGATCCCCGTACAGACTGGGGAGAGAAAGGATCCCATAAGGGAGCAAGGGCCAGGAACACTGACCGGTGCAGTCGTCAGTCGATGGAATTGGGCGGGTAACGAGAATTCCAATCTAACACCATAGCGGAAGTGCCTGGGGTACATTTCGCAGCTGGAACGATGTCGCGTTCCAGGCAGAAATGTCAGAGATCTTGCTAGATCCGTTAGGATTTTGGGTCAAGGACCCCCCAAGCGAAGGTCGTACTGGACCGCTGATACGGTGTCTATACGCAAGAACACACCGTAGGTGGACGTGTGTGGCATTAGAGTCCTGATGGCAAGACGGTCGTCAGGATTTCCACGTGTGAACGTGCAGCAGAGACTCCGCTGTGGGCCACGCCCCTCCTGTGGACGAGGGACCGCATAGAGTACCCCAACCGAGGTGGTTGGCAACCTATTCCAAGATGAATCCGTCGTGGAGTTGCAGGTGGACCTGCCGTGCCGTCTGTCGACCTGACGTAGCCACCACCGTAGTTCAATTATGGCTTCCGTGTCCAGAGTGACGACGTCTGCACAGTGAAGCCCCTGGCAAAGACGTAGGGACTGAGACTCTGAAGGTCTCGATAGTGAAAAGAAGCTGGACAAATGGCCTGGATTAACGCCGGAAACAGGCCGACCAGGCGAGCCAGTCCGCTTAAGGATACCCGTCGTTAGCCCAGCACGATACTGACCTCGTGCAGATGGCGGCCAAGTGGTCATGGGTAGCCGAAGGATCACTAGGTTGGAGTCCACCAAGAACCCTAAAGCTCTACCTCCTGAGATGGGGAGAGGATAGATTCCCCGTGATCTATGGGGAACTGTCCCGGAGGCGTGTTCGTTCGCCAGGCGAGGGGTACGAGCCATTAAGAGTAGGTCGTCCAAGTAGATAATCAACCTCACCCTTTGTGTCGCAGAATGTCGTCACTGTATACAGTAATTACGAGAGATTTCTCAAGTTACTACCCGGCGATAACCGCCCTCCTTTCCTGACCAGGAAGACGTTGTTGGGGAAACCCGGGGAGAGCGGGTCCGCCTCCACTATCGTTTGGGTGAACCAGAGGCCCTGCAATTCGTTGTCTATTAGGGCGGTGTTCAGGTCTGAAGACCGAGGGACTAGGTCCATCTCCGGTCCTATAATCCTGATAGACCGGCACTGTACCGTGTTAGACTTTGATGACGTTTGGGCTCATCCGGGATGGAATAGAGCCCTACCGTCTTGGAATATCTTAATCAGCGTGATCCCGACTAGCCTGCCCTCGGTGGTCGGACCGGGTCTGATTCGGCTAGGTGAGACAGCTGGGGAACAAGCCACATTAAGATTCGAGCGGCGGTGTCCAGTCGGACCCGTAGTGTCCACGCATCCCAGGAGGCGACCGCCCGTTGGGCCCAGCCCTGATTTGGGACAGGTCAGTCGGCTGTACAGCGGCGTGGCCTGCTCACTAAGGTGTGGGATGATGGTGATAGGTCCCAAAGATCCAAGGCCCTGGTCTGTATGATCCGAAGGACCTCTCTATTCCCAGCTTGGGGGATTTCCCGTGTATGGTGGGATACCCCTCGGGAGTCTGCACAGCCATAAATGGTAAAGGAAGGGGGTTACGCCCTGAAAATGAGTCGGTGAGTTTTTCGACCGATCTCCGGGTCCATTATGTGATATATTGGATCACCTCGGGCGGAGGTGCCCAGTCATCGGAGTGTGGATGGCATATCGCCCCCGGATCTATAATGGCTCTCTACGAGAATCCATAGAGTGTCACCCTGGGAACAGGGTTGGCGTCGTCATAGAGCGCCATGTGCCCACTGCCCTAACACTCATCATCATTCTCATCATCTACAACCTCAGACTCAAGGTGTTAGCCGCCTCAGACTCCGCGGACAACTCTGGAAGAGTCCACGAATGGGTCTGGCTTAGTCCGTCTAACGGATCGCTGCCTCTGCATGTGCATCTCCCCGAGGCTCGGGGGTCGGTCGGAGTCTGGGAGGGCAGTGGGTCGGCAGTCCGGGTAGGGTACTGCCTGGGACATATTATTTACTTCCCCTGTCGGGGAGTCAAGGGCCACAGAAACGTGGCAGCGTTTTGGAACGCCCAGCCCTTCTCAGGGGCGGTAGACCGTTGCCGGATGGTCGGGGCATATGGTGTGCAGGCGGGGGTAACCGACGCCATGGTCGTAAAGATTGGTCTACCGATCAGTTTTGGCAACTGTGTAACACTGTTGAGATTTGGCCTCCTAGGACTGTGTCCACCCTATCCGGGGTAACGGCATGAACAATGCCATGATATTCATTAAATTGTAGAATCTTTGTACAATTCAATACAATTTTTTATACATATTTGTATAATTTATTTATATAATGAATATATAATTTGTATAATACATCTATAATTTATTATTTGTAAAATTGAATAATGGATTTAGTTATATATTATAAGTAATAATATATATTAATAATAATATCATTAATAATAAATGTATTTATTCATTCAATCCTTAGATAGTTATTTAATACATTATTTATTAGGAGTATGTTGTAGGGAATAAATTCCCCGGAGATAAACCTGCTATAATTTCTTTATTTAATTTATTGATCTATCTACATATTGATTATTTATTTATTAGGATAAATAAGGTATATGTTCTAGGGAATAAATTCCCCAGAAATATAATTTGAGTATATATTGAATTATTTATTGTAGATTCGGTTATTTAAATTTATTTATTTATTTATTAATTAGATATTGATTCATTGGAATGAAATATATATATTTATATATATATATCTGAAAAGATGTACTGCCATCTAGTGGTTGAAAGCATGGTGAAACAGCAGCAGGTTCCTGGCTACGACACCGCTGGGAAGGACATCCTGCGGTGTGAGGGGAGCCTGACGAGATTCTAACTTATTGGCCCGAGGTTGTGAGGGACGGAACGGTCGATGAGAACCGTTCTCCCCCCGTCTCGCTCGGAGACCTGGGGGGGGGGGGCCCGAGGCGTCTCTCGATACCGAGAGAGGCACCGAAAGAGAGGAGAGGAGGAGAGGAGCGGCCGCGGCGGAGACCCCGCCCCCCACCTGAGCGTGGGGAGGGAGGGGGGGTGGGGGGGGGGGGACACAGTTGCCCAGGCATGGCGCCCGCCGAGGGAGCGAATGAAAAACAGCGCGGATCCCGCACGGACGCCGCAGTGCTCCGACGTCAAAGAAAGGGAAAAAACCCGAGCAAAGAATCAAAGAATTGGAAACAAACGTGGTCTCTCAAACATATCTGCCTGACACCGCTCCGGTGTCAGGCAGACAGAAATAAAGCGCAGAAACGGGGGATAGCAGGGAGAACCCCCAGTATTCCAAATCTTCCAAAAACTACAGAACAATCAATTCCGACAAAATACCTGACACCGGGGCATTCAGTATCAGGGAGGAATTCCAGGGAAACTCCCCATGTTCCACAATACCTCAAACATATCAGTCAAGACTGAAGAAAATCACCCGACACCGGGGCACTCGGTATCAGAGACCATATATACAATCAAACAATAAAGGTACATGAAACACCCATCTTGTAAATAATAAAGATACAAGAAGTACCTATCCTGTAAATAATAAAGGTACATGAAATACTTATCTTGTGTGCTCTGCCATGAGCAGAAAGAAAGAGGAAGAGGTTACCTCAGACAGTCCCTTATATAGATTACGGTCTGGGAGGGGCTACGCTGGCCCAGGGGCTTGCTGGGAAGGGTAGTTCTTTGAATTTTTTCTTTTAAGTTACAATAAATGTTTACTGTATTTCTGCTATGGGCATTATTAAAGAAAGATAATGCATAAGATATGAGCCTCCTGTCTGAGGTATAATCACAGTTATCGCTTACTAGAGCCATTGGTACAGTCGGAGGCAATCAGGTCCTTATCTCCCTCTGTGGTATGGATACAAGTGAGGGGGAAGATGACACCCCACCCATTTCCTTACCATAGCAGGGTGGAAGCGACGTCAAAACCTCACTTCTGCCCATACCTCTTACAAAAGGGACATTTTTTGCTGCAATTTTTTTCAAATGACAATTTTTTAATTGCATTCAAGTCCAAATATGAGATCCGAGGACTTTTTGACCCCAGATCTCATATTTAAGGAGGACCTGTCATGTTTTTTTCTCCTATTACAAGGGATGTTTACATTCCTTGTAATAGGAATAAAAGTGACCAATTACAATTTTTTTTTATTTCAAAGCGCCCTGTCCCGATGAGCGAACGTGCAGAAGCAAGCGCATAAGTGAGCAGTGCTTGCATATTAAAATAATGTTCAAACCACACATGCAAGGTATCGCCGCGATCGTTAGAGCGAGAGCAACAATTCTAGCCCTCCTTTAACTCAAAACATGCAACCTGTAGAATTTAAAGTGGGGGTTCACCCTAAAAACAAAAAATGTCTAACATTACATTGAGCTCACTACCGACATTGTCAGTATGCCAAATTATTTTTGCTGTACATACCTTGTAAAGCTATTTTCTTAGCCGGCTTCCGGGTAGTGACTCCCGCGGGAGTGGGCGTTCCTATGCAGCAGTTAGTGATTGACATGATGACAAACACTACCCCCCCCCCCCCCCCCCCCGTCGCATAAGGAGTGTCACGAGTTGCCGAACATCGGTGCGCAGGCGCCGTATAGCGCAGAATCAACGTTCGGCTTCTTTCGGCAACTTGTGACGCTCCTTATGCGATGGGGGGGGGGGGGTAGTGTTTGTCATGTCATTCACCAACTGCGGCATAGGAATGCCAACTCCCAAGTGAGGCACTACCCGGAAGCTGGCTAAGAAAATAGCTTTACAAGGTATGTACAGCAAAAAAAAAAAAAAAAAATCGGCTTACTGACAATGTCGGTAGTGAGCTGGATGTAATGTTAGAATTTTTTTTTTAGTGTGAACCCCCACTTTAAACATTGCCTATGGAGATTTTTAAGGGTAAAAGTTTGACGCAATTCCAGGAGTGGGCGCAATTTTCAAGCGTGCCATGTTTGGCATCAATTTACTCGGCATAACATCTTTTGCAAAATAAAAAATTGGGCCAACTACTAAAGATTTTTTTTTTTTTTTTAAGTGTGTTTGCAAGACCACTGCACAAAATACGGTGTGCCAAAAAGTATTGAAATGACCACCATTTTATTCTCTAGAGTGTTAGAACCCCCAATTAAACATTTTATTTTTGTGTTGTTATCACTCCAGGTCAAGGGTGGCAGCAGTCAGGTCAAGGTGTTTTGGGTGTTCCCCTTCGGCAGCCAATCAGTGGGGGTTGGTCGTCCCGCTGTGCATGCTGGCGAGGAGTACTTAATGGACAAAACGCCATTGGCCCGGGGTCATCAATCGCTGGTCTGTCGTCCCACCACCCCCCCCCCCAGTGTGTGGCCCTCCTGGCCAGGGGTGCGTGTTCAAGTGTTCCTGGCGCCGTGACCATGTTGGTCTGGTGTTGTGATCTACTAAGTAGGCCCGGTAGTCAGACTGGGTCTACGTTTGCAGAGTGGTCCTGTGCTGTCCGTCCTGAGGGAGGAAGCCACTCGATGAAGAACCTATCTTGGAGAGGACTGAGCAAGAGGCTGGTATCTCAGGAGAGGCCTTGAACTTCATTGAAGGACGCACCATTACTGGGAGGCTGAATGACGGTCGCCTGTCAGTTCCAAGTTCACAAGAAGTTAATCGGGAGAGATCCGGGTGCTGAATCCTGTGTTAAGAGGATTTTCCCCTCCCACTGCCTGGGATAACGGCCGAGCTGCATCAGCTGTCATCACCAGATAGCTGTGTATTGTTTTCATGCAATTAGTGGGACAGGAGGGGATGATTTGTCTCTGAGAAATTGAATAAATTATCTGTTTAATAAAATGTACACCTTAGACTTCCTCCATCACCGTTCAGGAAACAACATACATCCCTCCCCAAGTATCCATCTATGGCTCCGAGAAGAATTGAAGTTTTTGTGCCCATTGGTAGTCCAATACATTCTTGAGTGTTGCCTTTTCTGATCAGCAGGGGGACCGGTGAGCAGATTCGCTGCCGGTCAGAGCTGAACCAGGATGGAAGTCACATCCATGCCTGGTGGACCCATGTCAGCTCTATGGGTGGCTGGGTATAAACATCAGGCTCTCACCCATCCAGTTTGCAACTGGAAATGTACGTAGACCTTCTCCCAGACCTGAAGGCAAGCAAAACAAAAATACAAAAACAAACAAAAAAAACACACACACACACACACACACACACACACACGTGCGTCCCCTTTACATCAGCCAGTCCATAATGCTGCATGGATGGACCATCCAATTTAGGTCCACCGGTCAGTTCCCCCCCATGCTGACTTGATCACAATTAACCACTTCAGCCCCGGACCATTTTGCTGGTCAATGACCAGGCCACCTTCTGCGATTCGGCACTGCGTCGCTTTAACTGACAATTGCACGGTCGTGCGACGTGGCTCCCAAACAAAATTGATGTCCTTTTTTTCCCCACAAATAGAGCTTTCTTTTGGTGGTATTTGATCACCTCTGAGGTTTTTATTTTTTGTGCTATAAACAAAAATAGAGTGACAATTTGGAAAAAAAAAAAAAAGAATGTTATTTACTTTTTGCTGCAATAAATATCGCCAAAGATATATAAAAAAAAAAAAAAAAAAAAAAAAAAAAAATCCTCAGTTTAGGCCAATGCATAATCTACATTTTTTTTTTTTTTTTTTTTTTTACGAAAAAAAATATCGCAATAAGCATTTATTGATTGGTTTGCGCAAAAGTTAGAGTCTACAAAATAGGGGATAGTTTTATGGCATTTTTATAATTTTTTTTTTTTTACTAGTAATGGCGGCAATCAGCAATTTTTATCAGTACTGCGACATTATGGCGGACACTTCGGACACTTGACAAATTTTTGGGACCATTGGCATTTTTATAGCGATCAGTGCTATAAAAATGCATTGGATTAGTGTAAAAATGCCACTGGCAGTGAAGGGGTTAACACTAGGGGGCGAGGGAGAGGTTAATTATGTTCCCTAGGTGTGTTCTAACTGAAGGGGGGGTGGGACTGACTAGGGGAAATGACAGATCGCTGTTCATACATTGTATGAACATGCAATCAGTCATTTCTCCCCCTGAAAGGACCGGGAGCTGTGTATTTACACACACAGCTCCCGGTTCTCGCTCTTAACGAGCAATCGCGGGTTCCCGGCTGTGATCGGGCACGCGCGTCGGCACCAGGGGAGAGCAGGCAGCACGCACCCCTAGTGGCTGAAATGCAAAATCATGTTATATTATGTGATTTTGCGCAGCCGAGCCGACCTGCTGCCGTAAAACTACAGTGGGCGGTCGGAAAGCGGTTAAGGATGACCCGAACACTCCTGGTTCGCACCAGAACCTAAACAGGCAGAAAATATGCTTGAACAACGTTAAAGTGTATGGGACACGAACATGAAAAAAAAAAAATCAAAAAACGTGCCAATTTTAAAGGTTTATATGCAAGTTATTGTCAAAAAAAGTGTTTGGGGACCCGGGTCCTGCCCCAGGGGACATAAACGAATTAAAAAAAAAGTTTTTTAAAAAAACAGGAGCAGTGATTTTAATAATGCTTAAAGTGAAACAATAAAAGTGAAATATTACTTTAAATTTCATATTGGAATAATCCAATAAAAATATATTGAAATAAAAAAAAAAAAATTTCATACCTGGGGGTGTCTATAGTATGCCTGTGAAGTGGTGCATTTTCCCCCTGTTTAGAACAGTCCCTGCACAAAATGACATTTCTAAAAGGGAAGAAAAAAGTCATTTAAAACTACTCGCGGCTATAATAAATTGTCGGGTCCTGGGAATATAAATAAAACTCATTTTAACCCCTTGCCGACTGCCGCACGCCGATATACGTCAGGAGAATGGCACGGGCAGGCAAATGTGTGTACCTGTACGTCCCTTAAAATGTTCTGCCTCGCGGGTCCCTGGAACTCGATATTCCTGGGCGGCCCACAATTGCGGTCAGCAAAGGGGGGTGCCTTTGTAAACAAGACATTTCCCTGTTCTGCCTAGTGACACGTCAGCGATCTACTGTTCACTGTGATCAGGAGCAGTGATGTGTCACTAACTTGTATAGCGCTACAAATGCGAACTAAATCGCCTCAAGGCGATTCGATTTCAGCTCCTTCCCCTTACAGTTAGAATCACTCCCTAGGACACACTTAACCCCTCTATCTCCCCCCAAGATATATATATATATAGATAAAAAAATAAAATAGCTGATCACCACCATTACTAGCAAAAAAAAAAAAAAAGCCCCTATTAAGCATTTATTATAGCACAAAATATTGCTTTTTCTTCAAAATTGTTGCTCTTTTTTGTTTATAGCGCAACAAATAAAAACCGCAGCAGTGAGCTTGCGCTCCCCGAACCCCTCCTCCCCCCCCAGTCCATTACCAGGCCCTTTGGGTCTGGTATGAATATTAAGGGGAACCCCGAACCAAAATGAAAATTGCATGGGAGTCCCCCCCCAAAATCCATACCAGACCCTTCCAGGTCTGGGTTGTGGGGATGAGGCCATTGTCCCCATCAACATGGGGACAAAGTATTTTGGGGGGCAACTCCAAAGCACCCTCCCCATTTTGAGGGCATGTGGCCTGGTACAGAGGGGGGGGGGGTGGAAGCACTCTCGGCCATTTATTTTATTTTATTTGGCACAGGGTTTCTTTTAATACCCATACCAGACCCAAATGGCCTGATTATTGTCTTGGAGAGTGGAGGGACCAATGCCGTTTTTTTTTTCCAATGAGTTTTACCTGTATTGCCAGATATTCATTACAGCCGCGATCAATTTTAAAAATTACTTTTTCCCTTTAGAAATGTCATTTTTCTGCCACTTTACAGGCATACTATAGACACCCCCCAGGCACAATATTTAAAAGGAATATTTCACTTTTATTGTTTCACTTTAAGCATTAAAAAAAAAAAAAAACACACAAGGTTCCCGGAAAAATGGACGATTTAAAAAAAAATTGCATTGACAATAACTTGCATATTAGCCGTTAAAGTGAGCACTTTTGGTTTTTCATGTTAGCGTCTCATAGACTTTAACGCTGTTCAGTGGCCTTCGAATTTTCCACGAGCACCACATAATGTTCACTGTTCGGCGAAACGTAAATTTGGGTGATCGCCGAACATTATGCGGTGTTCGCAGCATTTTCAAGGCTCATACACAACCCCACCCTTCAAATCGATAGGATCAATTAACACAACTTTCATTTATTGGGTCCTCTACAGCAGTGGTCTCCAAACTGTGGCCCTTTGCTCGCCTTTATCCGGCCCTTGGAGGCATTTTTCCCTGCCTCCAACATCAACATTTGGGCACTCTTTCTTCACTGACCAGTGGCAGTGCGTCCATAGAGGGCGCTGAAGCGCCGCCACTGAAAAACAATACACAGATTCAAGCATTGCATGAATGTATCGTCGCCGCTGCCACCCACTATTCAGATGGCCGACCCCCTGATGAGCGCCGGCCATCTGAATAACGGCAGCTGGTTGGCTTTGGAAGCGTCTATCAGAGCTAACAGCTCTGATGGGTTGTAATCGGTTTCCGAATAGTTAACCAGGGGACACAGGGGGTATACGTTCCCTGGTTCACACCGACAGGCGTCTCAGCCAATCAAGTTCACCGGTTCTGGTTCCCAGTATCCTGATTGGCTAAAGCGACAGAGGGCCGGACTACTTCGAAGGATCGTGGAGGAAGATCCGAGGAAGGCAAGTGCCAGGTGGATGGGGCAATCTGGCAGCATTTTAGGGGAAAACTGGCGACGATGGCAGGGCACAGTGGCAACGTTTGATGGCATTGCACAGTGAGGCTGCAATTGATGGGCACAGTGAGGCTGCAATTGATGGGCACAGTGAGGCTGCAATTGATGGGCACAGTGAGGCTGCAATTGATGGGCACAGTGAGGCTGCAATTGATTTTTTTCCCCCCCATTGTTTGCACGCCCCCCCCCCCCCCCAAAAAAAAAATACATAATTGAGCACCAGCCGCCACTGCCATCAGCATTTGGACACTCTTTCTTCCACTGACACCAAGGATGTGGCATTATTCCTCACACGGATACCAGCAATGGGGCACAATTCCTTCCAATGACTCCAGCAACGGGGCATAATTCCTTCCTCTGGCAACACAAATGGGCCACTGTGCCTCCCACTGACACCAACTATTTCTCCTGCCAATACCAAAGATCGGGCATTGTTTACTTTAATTCGGCACAGTTCGGCCCCCCCAAAGTCTGTAGGACAGTAAACTGGCCCTTTCTCTAGAAAGTTTGGAGACCCCCTGCTCTACAGCAAAACACCACCGCCACCATCTGCCCACCAGAGTCAATTAACTATCTTACATCGGTCTCATCCCTAGTCACAATGCCTGTGTGAAAGAGCCCAATAATTAATTCATGGGATTGGTTGCACACATTTGCAAATGCATAGATAAGTTACAGGCCACTCCACGGCTCTCTGCGTTTCTGTAGTCCTAACTAAACTGATATAGTTTCCTCAATGGGAGGCATACAAATACTAATGAGTAGATGGAGGACAGGTGACTGGGAGTATGTGTCCCCGCCTCCACCTAGGAATGGTATGGTAGTGAGAAGCATTGGAAAAGACGCATAAGGGTAAATATATAAAAAAAAATATCAAAATCGCATCTCCATCCCTGTAATATGACATAGAAATGGTTGGGGACTTTGAATGAGGCATATAGACTGCCGCACCAGCACATGCCTCCATCCCCGAAATTGGAACAAGAAAAGAAGTTGGGACTTTAAATGAGATGCGATTTGATGCAAACAGTAGTAAAGTATTACATTTCGGGGATGGAGGCATGTGCTGGTGCGGCAGTCTATATGCCTCATTCAAAGTCCCCAACCATTTCTATGTCATATTACAGGGATGGAGATGCGATTTTGATGATATTTTTTTATATATTTACCCTTATGCGTCTTTTCCAATGCTTCTCACTACCATAATAAAACCTATTAGTGAATCCAGAAATATATATATATTATTATAATAATATAAATCTGATAAATAAGTGGTAGCAATTACAAAACTCATGTGATAAGAAAATATTCAAAATATATCAACTAGCAACGTAATCCAAAAAATTAGTCAAGTCAATATTAAAAAGGAAAGATCCACAAAAGAACCTCTAATTAAAGAGTGATGTGTTCCCAAAACCTTGTATCAGAAAAATAATAAATTCAGAAAAAAATCATATATTTGTGATAATGATAATGTCCATAAAATCCTAGAATAGTGAGCCACTAATAAACAGGAGTGAATCTTTTAAATGGTCCAGAAAATTAACATGCAATCTTCTCATGGACAGCAGTGCTTCAAATATTCCTTCCACCAATCACGCAAACGACACCCAAAAGTGCGTATATTAAATGCGCTTACCAAAGCGATTAGACTCCTTTAACTAAAAAGAGAGTCAAAAATCACTTGTGCAGTTATTAATGTCTGCAAACATGTAGTGCGTCCTCCAGTGGTTGAACACAGGCAAGTCTTCTCCAAATAATCTCATAAAATGGGACATAAAACAGAAAAAAGCTCCATAGTGCAACCGGTTTTTATTTTAAAATTGTAAAACAAATCATGGGCCAAGTGGCCACTTACATTAAAAGGTGCCCATCCCGGCACTGGGTCTGCGGGCCTTGGATATGAGAGGTAGCAAACCTCAATTCACGTGTGGCGTGTCTCGCCAGCTCACCGGGTCGGATGATGGGGGGTAAGTAAAAAGCGTGACCAGGCTATAATAATATATATATTTCTGGATTCACCAATAGGTTTTATTATATTCCTATCACATTAGCGCCCCCTACCAATCACCATTCACTAAAATTAAATGAGGTATCACCTTTTTATTTTTTAGGGGAGCAGCTTTATTTAAATTTAATTTTAGTATTTATATGTTCCACATTTAATTTTTGGCGCGAAAATATATCTTCAAACTTCTCACTACCATACCATTCCTAGGTGGAGGCGGGGACACATACTCCCAGTCACCTGTCCTCCATCTACTCATAGTTTCCTCAATGGGAGGCATACAAATACTAATATCAGTTTAGTTAGGACTACAGAAACGCAGAGAGCCGTGAAGTGGCCTGTAGCTTATCCATGCATTTGCAAATGTGTGCAACCAATCCTCTGCTTTTAACATACAGTTAGACAGTTGAAGGTGGCTTGCTGTTTGGGTGGTAAGTTTGAGCTTGGTTATTACGCATTTATTACTTTACTACTGTTTGCATCAAATCGCATCTCATTTAAAGTCCCAACTTCTTTTCTTGTTCCAATTTCGGGGATGGAGGCATGTGCGGCAATCTATACTGTATGCCTCATTCAAAGTCCCCAACCATTTCTATGTAATAATTCATGAGCCTCAATAAACAGACCAAGAAACCTAAATGTAGCATTTCTCATCACATGGATGGTGCCAGCTCTATGATGGGCATTCAAGGATATGCAAAGCCAAAAAAAAACAAAAAAACAAACATACAAGTAAAAGAGGGGGGGGGGGGGGAGAGAGAGTGCTTACCATACAAAGCTCCCACGGCATAGCAAACATCTGCTTGTGTAAACCCCATAGCCAGCCGCTTCTGCTTCATGTCCCTAGCAAACTTCTCCATTTCCATCTTACTGGTCATTTCCTAAAAAAAGAAAAATGCATTGTTTCCCCCATTTGACACCTTAACAATTTTTTCCCCCCACAATGGGTGCATTTGAGCCTACAGAGCCTAGAAACCACCATCAGTGGGATCATGATGTGTAAAGCTCTGGCTTCTGCAGATGCCTCCTCTAGTCACAGGTCCATCATTAACCCCATAGCGACCGCCACACACAGATATACATCTGCCCAACGGCACGGGCAGGCAAATGGACGTACCTGCAAGTCCCTTTAAATTTGCGGACACCATTGGCGGCTGGTGAAGTTTTAGGATAGGGAGGGGGCGCAAGACCCTGCCCCTCCACGATTTGCCCCTTCCACTTCTTGTACATCCATCCACCTCAGAGCCTTATATTATAACCTGCTGGGACTTGTAGTTCCCCATATTCTCCTGGGCTCAGGTGCATGCCATCCACACCCAGGGATGGACTGGCCATTGGGACTACAGGGAGTTTCCCGGTGGGCTGTTGGCTCAGTGGGCCGGCTTCAGTGACAGCGGCCTGGGAGTTTCTCACTTCTGCCTAATCTTGTCCCATAAGGGGGGGCACCAAACTGATTCTTTCCCCCGGGAGAAATAATGTCTAGCTTCCCCACTGGTACTGCCTATAAGAGTACCAGTACCAGCCGTTCTACTCTAATAAAGTAAAACGGCTAGTGGCTAGGGAAGGGGGAGAGGGGGCTTGGGTGGCCTGGGGGGGGGGCTTTGGGAGTTGTGCGGCCGCTGTGTGAGAGACCTGTCAAAGTGGGCCAGTCTGAATGAAGTCCAGGGCCAAATTTTTGACCCAGTCCAGCCCTGTCCACACCAGAGCCTTATTGTATGTATAACCTGCTGGGACTTGTAGTACTCCAATCTCCATGAGCCCCAGGAGAAGATGGAGAACTACAAGTCCCAGCAGTCTAACTACAATAACAGGCTCCGAGGTAGATGGGTGGGGAATGGGATCAGGCAGTGCACTGCTGATGACTTTGGGGGGGGGGGGGGGACGATATGAATTCCAATCCATATTGTAATGTCATTCAATGAAGACAATTTTTTTATGCCTACAGGAGGGGGGGGGGCGGCGCCCCCTATGGGCGGGCCGCCACTGGCGGACACGCGTGCCTCGTGAGTGCGCTCGCGGGTCCTGGGAACTCGATGTTCCCGGGTGGCCCATGATTACAGTCGGCAAAGGCAGAACAGGGGGGGGGGTGCCTTTGTAAACAAAGCCTTTCCCTGTTCTGCCTAGTGACATGTCACTGATCGAATGTTCCCTGTGATCGAAGACAATGATCAGAGATGTGTCACTGGTAGCGCCTCCCCCTAGGACACACTTAACCCATTCAGCGCCACCTAGTGGTTAATCCCTTCCCTGCCAGTGTCATTTATACAGTAATAAGTGCATTTTTATAGCACTGATCGCTGTAAAAATGACAATGGTCCCAAAAATGGTGTCCGCCATAAAGTTGCAGTCACGATAATTCCCCCCGCAGATTGCCAGCATTACTAGTAAGTAGAAAACAAAAAAATAAAATAAAAATAATAAATGGGGAATAAAAAAAAAAAAAAAAAAAAAAAAAAAAGGAGAAAAATTTACATAAAAAAAATAGCCCCTATTTTGTGCAATCCAATCAATATACGATTATTGCGTTTTTTTTTACCAAAAATATCTAGAATAGATAAACTGAGAAACAATTTGCAAAAAAAAAAAAAAAAAAAAAAAAAAAGAGAAGGAGGGGAAGTGGTATTATAGCAAAAAGTACAAAACATTGAGTTTTTTCTTGTTTATTGCGCAAAAAATAAAAACCGAAGAGGTCCACTTCAGCCCTAGACCATTTGGCTGGCCAAAGACCGGGCAACTTTTTTGCGATTCCGCACTGTGTCGCTTTAGTTGACAATTGCGCGGTCATGCGACATGGCTCCCAAACAAAATTCAAGTTTTTGTGTAAAAAACAAACAAAAAAAACGTGAATTTGGTTTGGGAGCCATGTCGCATGACCGCGCAATTGTCAGTTAAAGCGACACAGTGGCGAACCGCAAAAAAGTGGCCAGGTCTTTGACCAGCCAAATGGTCCAGGGCTGAAGTGGTTAATGGCAGGATGAACCACCCTTGAAAGTTGTAAGGGGGGTGGGGGGCTACAAATGGAGCATGTGTGGCTGTAACATAAAACAGTAAAAAATAAAATAAAAAACACCCCAAGGACTAATATATCTACAATTATGTGCCATTGCCAATCCTGCCTACCTAAAATGCTATTGGCCTGGCTGTCATGTTGGTCAATTTTCAAGATCACAGCCAGGCAACAAGTATGCAGAAAAGTATTTCTGACTTTCCCGATATATTGACTTGACCTAGGTCAGCATTATAAAGTATCGAATCTAGAGACTAAAAAGGTAGTAGGCTCTTATTGTTTTTCATGCACATGGATAGCTACAGCAATATTGATTAGGAAGACTTTCAAGGCAGCTAAAAAAATCTAGAGACTTTGGCGACCTGGTTGCGCACAAGCCAAGGCTAGAAGCCGCACACATGGCGACTCACCAGCGTGTCCTCCGAGTCTTCAGACAAAATCTTCTCCTGGGCCTCCAGACTGGTCACGGTCGAGCCGGCAGGCGAGTTGCTCTCTTTGGCCACCTCTTGGGTGGGGGCGCTGCTCTCCAGTTTAGCCACCACCGTCGTGTTGGGACTCTGGTTGGGCGTTGTCGGGTACCCTTCTGAGCCTGGCGGTGTCAGGTACCCTTCTGAGCCTGGCGGTGTCAGGTACCCTTCTGAGCCTGGCGGTGTCAGGTACCCTTCTGAGCCTGGAACGCTGGCGTTTTCCTGGGTCTGGCTGGGAAAATTAGGGCTCCCTGGCCAGAAGGCTGGAATCCAGTCATGGGTGTAATACTGAGGAATAAGGCAACTCCTCTCCTTTACCGATCCATCCTCACTCCGCTCAGTCTTCATGCTCTCAACCATGCCGGGGGTCTCCATGTTGAGCGGATGACGTGGGGGTGCACAGAAATTGAGGTGACTAGGGGGCTCCAGCTGAGGAGCGTGGTTCCAAGCTAAGAACTTAGCCAAAGCCCCATGGTCTGTTATCACAGCTGGGGAGAAAAAGGCTTGGGAGGGGTGGTGGTAACCCCCATATTGGACGATAGCAGGGTTCAGAATAAATGGAGGGAAAGCCTGTTGGCTGTACATGACCCACAAGCTCTAAAAGGTCTACAAGTTACGGAAAAGGTTTGAGTGCCTAATAGAGCACTGGAGGGGCTGGGACTAAACAAAAGCCCCCAAAAGAAGCCCTTCAAGAGCGGAAGCCGCTTGGATAAAACCTTGACACCACCTTCGTAGACCAGGCTCCTCACACCTCAACTGCTTCTTCCAGTGTGTCCATGAAGATCACTCCCCCAACCTGAGAGGCCAATCAATTGGACTAATTACTCTAGAAGTGGAGATCCCAACCCCACCCTTCAAATCGATAGCTAGGCTAATGGATCCTCTCATTCATTGGTTCCTCTACAGCAAATATCCTCCACCATCCGCCCACCAGGGGGAATCAACTATCTAAGTTCTACGTTTATCAAACATTGATAATCTATCTCAGTTCTCCAGGAAAAATCTTCTCCTCTGTCCCCCTGTATATGAAGAGGAGAAGATTTGTTCTCAGAAGGAGAAGTTTTTTTTCCTCTGAGAAGAGGGGGAGGGTCGGCCTGTGATCTCCTGAGATATCTTTGTGATTAACCACTTGCTTACTGGGCACATATACCCCCCTCCTGCCCAGGTGAAATTTCAGCTTTCGGCACTGCGTCGCTTTAACTAACAATTGTGCGGTCGTGCTACGTGGCACCCAAATAAAATTGACGTCCTTTTTTCCCCACAAGTAGAGCTTTCTTTTGGTGGTATTTGATCGCCTGTGCGGTTTTTATTTTTTGCGCTATAAACAAAAAAGAGCGACAATTTTGAAAAAAATACAATATTTTTTACTTGTTGCTATAATAAATATCCCAATTTAAAAAAAAAAAACACACATTTTTTTTCTCAGTTTAGGTCGATACGTATTATTCTACATATTTTTGGTAAAAAAAAAAAAAATCGCAATAAGCGACTGGTTTGCGCAAAAGTTATAGCGCTTACGAAATAAGGGACAGAATTATTATTTTTTATTATTTTTTTTTTACTAGAAATGGCGGCGATCTGCGATTTTTATTGGGACTGCGACGTTATGGCGGACACATCGGACACTTTTGACACATTTTTGGCGCCATTCACATTTATACTGCGATCAGTGCTATAAATATGCACTAATTACTGTATAAATGTGACTGGCATTGAAGGGGTTAACACTAGGGGGTGAGGAAGGGGTTAAATATGTTTCCTTTAAAGTGTTCTAACTGTAGGTGGAGGGCGGGTGACTGGGGGGGGGGGTGACCGATCACCGATCTATGTCTCTATGTACAAGGGACACAGATCGGTCTCCTCTCCAGAGACATCACCGCTGTCTCTGTGTAAAACGGCAATGACAGATGATCTCATATGTTTACATATGAGATCATCTCTCATTGGCCGCACAGATCGCATCGCAAACGGCCACTCTGATTGGCCGTTCGCGGCGATCTGTAATTGGCTGTGTCCAAGGGACACGGCCAACACAGATTTTCCCCGCTGCGCGCTCTGGAGCGCGCGCGGGGACCGCCCAAAGGGGCGGACGTCAATTGACGTCCACTTGGATTTTGGGATCCGCGCTGTAGCCGTTAATTGACTATAGCGCGGGTCCCAAGTAGTTAAAGGACAGCTGAGTTTTAAAAGTGAAACTAAAATTAAAAAGAGTGGGCCAGATTCACGTAGATCGCCGCATCTCTGCGGCGTCGTAATGTATCTCATTTACGTTACGCCGCCGCAAGTTTTACGGGCAAGTGCTTGATTCACAAAGCACTTGCCTGTAAAAGTTGCGGCGGCGTAGCGTAAATCCTCCAACGCAAGCCCGCCTAATTCAAATGATCCGGGAAGGGGGCGTAGATCATTTAAATTAGGCGCGTTCCCGCGCCGATCGTACTGCGCATGCGCTGTCCCTAAAATTTCCCGACGTGCATTGCGCTAAATGACGTTGCGAGGACGTCATTGGTTTTGACGTTAACATAAATGACGTCCAGCGCCATTCACGGACGACTTACGCAAATGATGTTAAATTTTCAAATTTCGATGCGGGAACGACAGCCATACTTAACATTGGCTACGCCACCTAGGGGGCAGCTTTATCTTTACGCCGCGTATCTCTTACGGAAACGGCGAAAATTTACTGCGACGGGCAAGCGTACGTTCGTGAATCGGCGTAAGGACTCATTTGCATATTCTACGCCGACTGCAATGGAATCGCCACCTAGCGGCCGGCCTAGAATTGCAGCCTAAGATCCGACGGTGTAAGTCAATTACACCTGTTGGATCTTAGGGAGATCTATGCGTAACTGATTCTATGAATCAGCCGCATAGATACGACCGTCGTATCTCTTTCTGAATCCGGCCCAGTGTGTTTATTATATGAAAATAATAAGAGCTTTTTTTTAACTCACTTTTTTTTTAACACACATTTTGGCACATTCTTTAACCACTTCAGCCCCGGGCCTGTTTTGCTGGTCAATGACCGGGCCAGTTTTTGCGATTCTGCACTGCGTCCCTTGAACTGACAATTGCGCGGTCGAGCGACGTGGCTCCCAAACAAAATTGGCGTCCTTTTTTTCCCACAAATAGAGATTTCTTTTGGTGGTATTTGATCACCTCTGCGGTTTTTATTTTTTGCGCTATAAAAACAAAAATAGAGCGACAATTTTGAAAAAAAATGCAATATTTTTTACTTTTTGCTATAATAAATATTTCCAAAAAAAGATATAAAAATTATTTTTTTCCTCAGTTTAGAGCACTGGAGAGGCTGGGACTAAACAAAAGCCCTTCAAGAGCTGATTAGCTGATACATATTCTTTTACATATTTTGGTAAAAAAAAACGCAATAAGCGTTTATTGATTGGTTTGCGCAAAAGTTATAGACCCAGATTCACGTAGATCGGCGCATCTATATACCGGCGTAGCAAATCTCATATGCGCTACGCCGACATAACTCTGAGAGGCAAGAGCAGTATTCACAAAGCACTCGCTCCCTACGTTGCGCCAACGTAGTAAGGTAGTGGGCGTGATACATATAAATTAACCGTGACCCCATGCAAATGAAGGGCCGAACGAACTGTGCATGCGCCGTCCCGTGGACGCATCCCAGTGCGCATGCTCAGAATCACGTCTAAATACTCCATAAGATACGTCGAATCACTGCCTACGACCTGACGTACTGCCCAGCCCTATTCACGTACGACTACGTAAACTACGTAAAACACGACGGCTGTTCCGTCGTCCATACCTTTGCATGGGATGCGCCTCCTTTAGGTTGAATAACTTTACGCCGGACGTACGCCTTACGTAAACGGCGTATACTACTGCGACGGGCGCAAGTACGTTCGTGAATCGGCGTATCTTGGTCATTTGCATATTCGACGCGTAAATCAATGGAAGTGCCCCTTGCGGCCAGCGTAAAAATATGCGCCCATGCTCCGACGGCGTAGGAAACTTACGTCAGTCGGATGAAGCCACATTTCAGGCGTATCTTGCATTGAGAATCAGGCGCATAGATACGACGGCGCATCTGTGCACTTACGCCGCGTAAATAGAGATACGTCGGCGTAAGTGTTTCAAGAATCCGGGCCATAATGTCTACAAAATGGGGGGTAGTTTTATGACATTTTTATAATTTATTTTTTTTACTAGTAATGGCGGCGATCAGTGATTTTTATCGTGACTGCGACATTACGGCGGACACATCAGACACTATTTTGGGACCATTCACATTTATACAGCGATCGGTGCTATAAAAATGAACTGATTATTGTGTAAATAACAGGGGCAGGAAGGGGCTTAAACACTAGGGGGCGATCAAGGGGTTAAATGTATCCTAGGGAGTGATTCTTAACCACTTCCTTACTGGGCACTTAAACCCCTTCCTGACCAGAGGACTTTTTGCGATTCGGCACTGCGTCGCTTTAACTGACAATTGCGCGGTCGTGCGACGTGGCTCGAAAACAAAATTAACGTCCTTTTTTCCCCACAAATAGAGCTTTCTTTTGGTGGTATTTGATCACCTCTGCGGTTTTTATTTTTTGCGCTATAAACAAAAATAGAGCGACAATTTTGAAAAAAAAAAATATTTTTACTTTGTTGCTATAATAAATAGCTCAATTTTTTTTTTTACGTTTTTTTTTTATCCTCAGTCTAGGCCGATACGTATTCTACATATTTTTAGTAAAAAAAAAAAAAAAAATCGCAATAAGCGACTGGTTTGCGCAAAAGTTATAGCGCCTACAAAATAAGGGACAGAATTATTATTATTATTTATTTTTTTTACTAGAAATGGCGGCAATCTGCGATTTTTATTGGGACTGCGACGTTATGGCGGACACATCGGACACTTTTGACACGTTTTTGGCGCCATTCACATTTATACTGCAATCAGTGCTATAAATATGCACTAATTACTGTATAAATTTTTTTTTTACTAGAAATGGCGGCGATCTGCGATTTTTATTGGGACTGCGACGTTATGGCGGACACATCGGACACTTTTGACACATTTTTGGCGCCATTCACATTTATACTGCAATCAGTGCTATAAATATGCACTAATTACTGTATAAATGTGACTGGCAGGGAAGGGGTTAACACTAGGGGGTGAGGAAGGGGTTAAATGTGTATCCTAATTAGTGTTCTAACTGTGGGGGAAGGGGGGTGACTGGGGGAGGTGACCGATCTGTGTCCCTATGTACAAGAGACACAGATCCGTCTCCTCTCTCCCCTGACAGCACCGCTGTCTGTGAGAGCCGGGAATGGGAGATGATCTCATATGTAAACATATGAGATCATCTCTCATTGGCCGCACAGATCGCCTAGGAAACGGCCGCTCCGATTGGCCGTTCACGGCGATCTGTGACTGGCTGTGTCCAAGGGACACGGCCAGCACAGCAGTTCCCCGCTGCGCGCTCGGGAGCGCGCGCGGGGAACGCGAAAAGGGGCGGCCGTAAAAACACGGCCTCCCAGAGAAGTAGAGCCACCCGGCGGCCGTATATAGTCGTACGGCCGTCGGGAAGTGGTTAAAGCGGGAGTTCACCCGAAAAAAATGTTTTAACATTAGATTGAGGCTCATTTTGTGAAGGGGAATCGGGTGTTTTTTTTTTAAATCGAAGCTGTATTTACCTTTTTAGAGAGCGATCTTCTCCGCCGCTTCTGGGTATGGGTCTTCGGGAGCGGGCGTTCCTATTTGATTGACAGTCTTCTGACAGGCTTCCGACGGTCGCATACATCGCGTCACGAGTAGCCGAAAGAAGCCGAGCGTCCGTGCGGCTCTATACGGCGCCTGCGCACCGACGTTCGGCTATTTTCGGAAAATCGTGACGCGCTGTATGCGACGGTCGGAAGCCTGTCAATCAAAATAGGAACGCCCAGTCCCGCAGCCCATACCCGGAAGCGGCGGAGAAGATCTATCTCTAAAATGGTAAGTACAGCTTCGATTTGAAAAAAAACACCCGATTCCCCTAGACAAAATGAGCCTCAATCTAAAGTTAAAAATTAACTTTTTGGGTGAACCTCCACTTTAAGCCTCATACACACGATCGGACTTCCATCTGACTTTTCTGTAGATTTTGGTCCGAAGGGGCAGTTGGCCGTGAACTTGTTCTGCATACACACGGCAGAACTTTTTCAGCCAACTTTCACCAAATCACGTGGTTCTTCAGCTCTTTACCGCCACCCTTTGGGCAACTTCTGCTACTGTTGTCTGATCTTTGGCATTGGTTCAGAGCATGCGTGTTTGTGCTATGGACTTGTGTACACACAATCGGATGATCCTCCATCGGACATTTGTTGCCGGAAAGTTTGAGAGCGCGCACAGAGAACATTTGTCCGTTGAAAAACCGACAACAATTGTCCGATGGAGCGTACAGACGGTCGGATTGTCCGATAAAACACGTCCATCGGACTGTTGTTGTCAAAAATTCCGATCGTGCGTATGGGCCTTTAAGCCTGGTACACATGATCACATTTTCATCAGACAAAGCGTAGGACTTTTGTCCGAAGGGCGTTGGCCAGGAACTTGTTGCATACAAACGGCAAAGATTTGTCGGCCAACAAACGCAAAACGACGTGTTTTTTTCAGATCTTTAGCGCCACCCTTTGGGCAATTTCTGTGTGTTATGGTCAGCATTGCTTCTGAGCATGCACGCTTGTACTTTGGATTTTTGTTCCGACAGACTTGTGTACACATGCTCGGATAATCCGACATCACACATTTGTCGGCGAACAATTTTAAAGCATTTGTTGGTGGAAAATCCGACAACAATTGTCTGATGGAGCGTACAGACGGACGGATTTTCCGACAACAGCCTGTCATGACACTTTTTTCCGTTGGATAATCCAACTGTGTGTACAAGGCTTACCGTATATACTCTAAACACTCTCTATATACCGTATATACTCTATACACTCTCTATATACTCTATACACTCTCTATACACTCTCTATATACCGTATATACTCTATACACTCTCTATATACTCTATACACTCTCTATACACTCTCTATATACCGTATATACTCTATACACTCTCTATATACTCTATACACTCTCTATACACTCTCTATATACCGTATATACTCTATACACTCTCAGTAAACTCTATACACTCTCTATATACTCTATACACTCTCTATATACTCTATACACTCTCTATATACCGTATATACTCTATACACTCTCTATATACCGTATATACTCTATACACTCTCTATATACCGTATATACTCTATACACTCTCTATATACTCTATACACTCTCTATATACCGTATATACTCTATACACTCTCTATATACTCTATACACTCTCTATATACCGTATATACTCTATACACTCTCTATATACTCTATACACTCTCTATATACTGTATATACTCTATACACTCTCTATATACCGTATACACTCTATACACTCTCTATATACCGTATATACTCTATACACTCTCTATATACCGTATATACTCTATACACTCTCTATATACCGTATATACTCTATACACTCTCTATATACCGTATATACTCGAGTATAAGCCGAGTTTTTCAGCACATTTTTTTTTGGTGCTGAAAATGCCCCCCTCTGCTTATACTCGAGTCACCTTTTTGCACCTGATCTCCCGGATTTTGGGGACCCGGTACTTGCCAGCCGTATGTACCCTGGACCCCAATCTTGGCACACATGTAGCCCCATTTCTCCTCTACAAGTGTGCAAAGTTTGTTGTCTGGGGGACCTACGGCTGAGGAGCACCGATTTTTAAAAGGCGGGCACCCCTTCCATAGACTCCCATGTTAAATGTCAATCTAGGCATGGACACAGATAGGCATGGGCACAGTGAGGCATGGGCACAGTGAGGCATGCACATGGACACAGCGAGGCATGGGCACAGTGAGGCATGAGCACAGTGAGGCATGCACATGGACACAGCGAGGCATGGGCACAGTGAGGCATGGGCACAGTGAGGCATGCACATGGACACAGCAAGGCATGGGCACAGTGAGGCACAGTGAGGCATGCAGATGGACACCCTAGGCTTATACTCAAGTCAATAAGTTTTCCCAGTTTTTTGTGGTAAAATTAGGTGACAGGGAACAGACGATCAATGACAGTCACACTACCCTGTTTCCCCAAAAATAACACCTACCCCTAAAATAAGACCTAGCGTAATTTTCCAGGAGGACTGCAATATAAGCCCTACCCTGAAAATAAGCCCTAGTTTAAAATCCTATAACCCACTCTATTACAGTAGTACACAATGTACAATGTGTGTGTTTCTGTAACATAAATGTAGGGAAGAGAGCTCCGGCAGGTCACAAAAGCGCAGAGCGGCGCTATAATGAAGGTATTTGGCACAATTATATTACAGAAACACACATTGTACATTATATAATACTGTAATAGAGTGGATAACAAGATTTTACAAGCATTTTAACTAAGTTCACACTGGGGATTCCTAACAGGCAGGGAGGGAGAGGGGAAGAGAAGACAGCACATTACATGATAAGACCTACACCGAAAATAAGCCCTACTATGTCTTTTGTTGCCAAAATTAATATAAGACCCAGGCTTATTTTCGGGGAAACACGGTAGGAAGAACGGGGAAGGTGTGTTTACACTTAACTCTCCCCGTTCTTCAGTTCTATGACCCGATTGCGGGACACCGGCGTCGATCGGGTCCGTGGGTCTTACAGAGCACAGGACCAGGTCCTTGGGCGCGCTCACGACCCACGTACCGCAGGTACGTGCCTGTGCCCAGCCCTGCCATTCTGCCGGCGTATATCGGCGTGAAGGGGTCCTTAAAGCGGAGGTTCACCCTAAAACAATTATATACCATTACATCCAGCATACTTCTGACATCTACAGTATGCTGGTTTTTTTTTCTTGCCGTATATACCGTTTTATTGTTATTTTCCCCCCGGCTTCCGGGTTCTGGCTCCCGCGGGAGTGGGCGTTCCTATTCAGAGGTTAGATGATTGACGTCTGGTGAAAAACTTCCCCTGGCGCATAAGGCGCGTCACCAGTTTTCCGTAACTAGCCTCTACACGGCGGGCGCAGGCGCCGTATAGAGCCGACTCGCAGGTCGGCTAGTTACGGAAAACTGGTGACACACCTTATGCGCCTGGGGAAGTTTTTCACCAGACGTCAATCATCTAACCTCTGAATAGGAACGCCCACTCCCGCGGGAGCCAGAACCCGGAAGCCGGGGGGAAAATAACAATAAAACGGTATATACGGCAAGAAAAAAAAAACAGCATACTGTAGATGTCAGAAGTATGCTGGATGTAATTGTATATAGATGTTTTTTAGGGTGAACCTCCGCTTTAAGTGGTTAAAGTGTAAAACTAAAAATAAGTGAAATTAACAATGATTAAAAAAAAAAAATTAAAGTGTCCCTGTCCCTGTGTGCTCGCACACAGACGCGAACACATACGAAAGTCCCGCCCACATATGAAAACGGTGAGGTGAGGTGTCGCTTCGATCGTTAGAGCGAGAGCAATAATTCTAGCCCTAGACCTCTTCTGTAACTCAAAACAACCAGTAAAAAAAAATGTAAGCGTTGCCTTTGGGGATTTTTAAGTACTAAGCTTTGGCGCCATTCCACGAGCGTGTGCAATTTTGAAGCGTGACATGTTAGGTATCTATTTACTCGGCATAACTTCATCTTTCACATTATACCAAACAAATTGGGCCAACTTTACTGTTTTTTTGTTTGTTTTTTAAGTGTATTTCCCCAAAAAACGCGTTTGGAAAATTGTTGCACAAATACCGTGCGAGATAAAAAGTTCCAATGACCACCATTGTATTCTTTGGGGTCTCTGATAAAAAAAAACGTATATATTGTTTGGGGGGGTTCTATGTAATTTTCTAGGAAAAAAATGTGATTTTTACATGTAGGAGGGAAAGGTCAGAATTGGCCTGGTTGGCACGTGGTTAACATAGTTTCCTATGGTACTAGTTCACATCTGTCCTTTTTGCAGTGTTGCGTTTTTTGGAAAGCGTCAGGAACATTGGGCCAGATTCACAGAGCAGATACGCCGTCGTATCTGTTGTTCCATCTATGCGACTGATTCATAGTTACGCATAGATAGCCATAAGATCCGACAGGTGTAATTGTTTTACACTGTCGGATCTTAAGATGCAATACCGCGGCCGCCGCTGGGTGGAGTTTGCGTCGTAAACCAGTGTCTGGTATGCAAATTAGGAGTTACGGCGATCCACAACGTTTTAGTCGGTTTTTTTTGGTGCCCTAACTTTACACAGCAATCGTATTGCTGTATAAAGTATGGCCGTCGTTCCCACGTCGAAATTTAAAAAATAACGTTGTTTGCGTAAGTCGTCCGGGAATACGGAATTACGCTACGCGCGTCGCTTTGCATCACTTTGCACAAAACACGGCGGGAGTTCGGAAACGGAGCATGCCCGGTAGGTTCGGCGCAGGAGCGTGCCTAATTTAAATGGTGCACGCCCATTTGAATTGGCCCGCCTTGCGCCGGAGGCCGCCGGCGTGGGTTTTCATCGCAAGTGCTTGGTGAATCAGGCACTTGCGATGAAAAATTGCGGCGGTGTAACGTATCTACGATACGTTACGCCGCCGCTCTTCTATGTGAATCTGCCCCATTTTTCCCACTGCAGTTTGCATGTAATAGAGTTCAATGGAGCTGCTGCACCAGAAGTGCAAGTGGTTCGTTATTTATGCAATTTTTATTATGTGTTTTGCGGTTCTTATTATATAACTGGTTGCTAAGCAGGGGGCTGGGAAGCTGGACGCCACATCCTTAACAACCGATGAGTCCTCAGCTGTCAGCGGGTTTTCCTGCTGAAAGTTGAATTAAAAAAAATAATAATAATTTGCTGGCAAAAAAATTTGAGAAAAGGAGTGAGGTCCCCCCCCCAGGTTCATATCAGACACTTCGGGTCTAGTATGGATTCTGAGGGGACCCCACGCCAAAATTAAAAAATTGTGTGGGGTCCCCCCAAAATTCATGTCAAACCCTTAGTCAAGAATGTCATGTCAGGAAAGGGAGGGGGCGAGAGAGCCCCCCCCCCTCAAAGCACCTTCCCCCAATTTTATGAGGACAAGGGACTCTTACCGACAACCGTAGCCGGTGGTTGTTGGGGGTCTGCGGGCAGGGGGGTTTATCGGAATCTGGGGGGCACCCAGATCCCGTCCCCCTATGTGAATGGGTATCAGGTACAAAAAAGCAGTGAAAAGTAAAAAAAAAAAACAAGAGCCAGTTTTTGACAATTCCTTTATTAGTAAAATAACTCTGAGCCACCATCTCTCCCGGTGCCGTTGTTGTCTTCTTCCACCGTCGGAACCCCGCTGACAGCTGATGACTCATCGGTTGTTAAGGACGCGGCGGCCGGCTTCCTGGCCCCCTCCTTATCAACCAGCTTTATACAGTGTGTTTTACAGTGTGTTTAAAGAGAAAAAAAAACAACAACCGCAAAATGCATGAAAACTGCTGATTTTAAAACGCAAAATGCACAGAAAACCGTGCTTGAAAAACTCATCAAGTGCAGCTGCATGGATGTGAACCTAGACTAGACCTATCCACCTATTTGTAGACACTATGGGGCAGATCCACAAAGAAATTACGCCGGCGTATCTACTGATACGCCGGCGTAATTTCAAAATTCCCACGTCATATCTTTGTTTTGAATCCTCAAAACAAGATACAACGGCATCTCGGCTAGATCCGACAGGCGTACGTCTTCGTACGCCGTCGGATCTAAGATGCAATTTTTCTGCGTCCGCTAGGTGGCGTTCCCGTCGTAATCCGCGTCGAGTATGCAAATGAGCTATTTCCAACGATCCACGAACGTACGACCGGCCGTCGCATTTTTTTACGTCGTTTCCGTTCGGCTTTTTCCAATGTTAAGTATGGCCGTCGTTCCCGCGTATAATTTTGAAAATTTTACGTCGTTTGCGTAAGTCGTCCGTGAATGGGGCTGGACGCCATTTACGTTCACGTCGAAACCAATAACGTCCTTGCGACGTCATTTGGAGCAATGCACCCTGGGAGTTTTTACGGACGGCGCATGCGCAGTTCATTCGGCGCGGGGACGCTCTTTATTTAAATGAAACACGCCCCCTACCCGCCGAATTTGAATTCCGCGCCCTTACGCTACGCCGCCGTACTAGAGATACGCTACGCCGCCGTAACTTATGGCGCGGATTCTTTGAGGATTGAAACCAACTCAAAGTAAGTTACAGCGGCGTAGCGTATCTTAGATACGCTGCGTCGAGCGCAGATGTTGGTGGATCTGCCCCTATAACTTTTGCACAAACCAATCAATATAACAGATTATTCTTACTTGCTCTGTGTAATGGTTTTGCACAGAGCAGCCCAGATCCTCCTCTTCAGCTCTCCTGGCCCCTCCCTCCAGTTGAGTGCCCCACAGCAAACAGTTTGCTATGGGGGCACCCAAGCCGAGCCGCAGCTCTGTGTGTTCATTCGGATATTGAGCCGTGGTTCGACCCCCGCCTCCTCTCTCTCCTGATTGGCCAATTGACTTTGATTGACAGCAGCTGGAGCCAGTGGCACCACTGCAGTGTCTCAGCCAATCAGAAGGGAGAGTACCAGATAGCCGTGCACATCGCTGGATCTAGATGGGGCTCAGGTAAGTATTAGGGGGGCTGCTGCACACAGAAGTGTTTTATCTTAATGCATAGAATGCACCTTTTGCCTTTACAAAAGTTCCGCCCACATTTTTCATTCCTCACCATGCAGCACTAATGTGCATCCTTAAAATTAATTGGTATTTTTTTTTCTGTTCACTTACCTGATTAATGCCTATATCTAATTCCACTTCCTCCTTTAGGCGCCGTGGCGCTGTACGTCATTTCCGGTTTTGCATTGGCTCCTGGGAGATCTTGGTCAGCTTGGCATGGCACTGCTCCCATAATATTTAACATTGGTGTCTATGGAAAATCTTGGTCAGCTTGGCATGGCACGGCTCCCATAATATTTAGGAAAGAAAGTTACCGCTCCAGGAGGATTGTGTTAGGATGATCAGTATGGTCTCAGAAGATCAAGGGATAGCTATGATTAAGCACTAATTTATAGTGTGAAAGGCATCAGCTGTTTTACTCCCGTGTTGTGTGCTGTGACTTGTAGTGCATTTTTCCGTTTTTAAATAAAGACAACCACCAAGGTTTTTTTTGGAGTGTGGCTGTCCATATTTTTTTTTTCCATTTGTTCCCGTAACATTTAACATTGGTGTCTATGGAAAATCATGGCCAGCTTGGCATGGCACAGCTCCCGTAACATTTAACATTGGTGTCTTTGGAAAATCATGGCCAGCTTGGCTGTTCCATGTCAAGCTGACCAAGATTTAACCGCACTGCACATGCACAAGATTGGCAGGTGCATGCTGGGTAGCTAGCATGAATGAAATCCAGGAAGGAGGACACTGTGGCTTCAGATGCCCACATTGGAGATGGCTGCATCGTGCAGGAACTTCACAAAGTAAGAAAACAATGCTGCACAGATAGAAAACTGGGCATAGTTTACAGCATACCTCTGTTACATTGCACGAGGCCTGACTGTTCTAGGGGTATTTTTATCTTAACCACTTACGGACCTTGGGTGTTTTTTTTTTAGATTCAGACTAAAAGTTTTTCTTGCTAGAAAATTACTTAAAACCCCCAAACATTATATATTTTTTTTCTAACACTCTAGAGAATAAAATGGCGGTCATTGCAATACTTTTTGTCACACTGTATTTGTGCAGCGGGTCTTACAAGCGCACTTTTTTTGGAAAAAATTCACTTTTTTAATTAAAAAGATAAGACAACAGTAAAGTTAGCCCAATTTTTGTATATATTGTGAAAGATAATGTTACACCGAGTAAAATGATACCCAACATGTCACGCTTCAAAATTGCGCCCGCTCGTGGAATGGCGTCAAACTTTTACCCTTAAAAATCTCCATAGGCGACGTTTAAAAAATTCTATAGGTTGCATCTTTTGAGCTTTACAGAGGAGGTCTAGGGCTAGAATTATTGCTCTCGCTCCAACGATCGCGGTGAGACCTCACTTGTGTGGTTTGAACACCGTTTTCATATGCGGGCGCTACTCGCGTATGCGTTCGCTTCTGCGCGCGAGCTCGTTGGGACAGGGCGCTAGAATTTTTTTTTTGTTTTCTTATTTATTTTTATTTATTTATTTATTTTTTAGACTGAAAAAAAAATTGATCACTTTTATTCCTATTATAAGGAATGTAAACATCCCTTGTAATAGAAAAAAAGCATGACAGGTCCTCTTAAATATGAGATCTGGGGGTCAAAAAGACCTCACATCTAATATTTAGACTTCAATGCAAAAAAAAATAAAACATTTAAAAAATGACAACCTGAAAATATTTTTTTAAGAAGCATGGGCGGAAGTGACGTTTTGACGTCACTTCCGCCCTGCTATGCTATGGGGACGGGTGGGGGCCATCTTGCCCTCAATCGTCTCCCAGCTGAGGAGAGGAAAGGACCCGATCGCCTCCGCCACTACCGACGGCTCTGGTAAGCGGTGGAAGGCGCGGGAGAGCGGTGGGAGGGGGGCCCTCTCCCACCACCGATAACGGTGATCTCGCGGCGAATCCGCCGCAGAGACCACCGTTATCGTTTACAGGACCGCTCACAGTAAAGATAGATATTTCGGTTGTGGCAGCAGCTGCTGCCGTTACCGAGATATCCATCTTTAAAAAAAGGACGTATATGTACGTGAGCGGGTCCTTAAGTGGTTAAAAGTCATATTTCTGCTGGAACTCCGCTTTAACTTAACTTTTCCAACACACTACCAGTTTTATGGCATTTCTGCTCTTGGCTTATACTTACTTGCCTGTACTTTTGATGAGTAATCAAGCATAAACCAGCCTATATGATATACAGTCAACCTTTTTGACAAAATGCCGTACAGGGGGCAGATTATATATTTTCTATGAGCACATACATTTTTTTTCATAAAGATTAATATATAATACTTGTATTTGTTTAGATATAAGCAATGTCGGAGTGAATATTGATCTCTAGTAGTTAGTTTCTAGGGTTCTACTTCTTTGTTAACTGCTTGCCGACCAGCCGCCGCAGTTATACGGCGGCAGGTCGGCTCCCCTGCGCGAAAGCCTGTAGCTATATGTCGGCTCTCGCAAAGGCCCCCGACTCCCATGCGCGTGCCCGGCGGGCGCGATCGCCACCGGGCACACGCGATCGCTCGTTACAGAGCGGTAAACACACAGCTCCCGGTCCTGTCAGGGAGAGAAATGCTGATCTTCTGTTCATACAATGTATGAACAGAGGATCAGTCATTTCCCCTAGTGAGGCCACCCCCCCTACAGTTAGAACACACCCAGGGAACATACTTAACCCCTTCCCCGCCCCCTAGTGTTAACCCCTTCACTGCCAGTGGCATTTTTATAGTAATCCAATGCATTTTTATAGCACTGATCGCTATAAAAATGCCAATGGTCCCAAAAATGTGTCAAAAGTGTCCGAAGTGTCCGCCATAATGTCGCAGTAACGAAAAAAAATCGCTGATCGCCGCCATTACTAGTAAAAAAAAAATATTAATAAAAATGCCATAAAAATACCCCCTATTTTGTAAACACTATAACTTTTGCGCAAACCAATCAATAAATGCTCATTGCGATTTTTTTTACAAAAAATATGTAAAAGAATACGTATCGGCCTAAACTGAGGAAAAAAATAATTTTTTTTCTATTTTTTTGGGGATATTTATTATAGCAAAAAGTAAAAAATATTCTTATTTTTTTCAAAATTGTCACTCTATTTTTGTTTATAGCACAAAAACTAAAAACCGCAGAGGTGATCAAATACCACCAAAAGAAAGCTCTATTTGTGGGAAAAAAAGGACGCCAATTTTGTTTGGGAGCCACGTCGCACGACCACGCAATTGTCAGTTAAAGCGACGCAGTGCCGAATCGCAAAAAGGGGCCTGGTCTTTGACCAGCAATATGGTCCGGGGGTTAAGTGGGTAATGAACATTCTAGTAATAGTCCAATCCATTCAATCATTGGTCAATATCCCCATATACAAAGCTATGGATCTCCTCTTCTTGAGATACCCCCCCCATCATCTGTCCACAATACCCCACAGACAACACAGCCAGAATAATTGCTATTCTCTGACATCTGTCCATCATTTACACATTTATTATGGAAATAAAAGAACATTGATAGTTAGGCCCCTTTCACACTGAGGAGTTTTTCAGGCGTTTTAGCGCTAAAAAAAGCGCATAAATACCGTCTGAAATACGCCTGCTCCAGCATTCTCAATGTGAAAGCTCGAGGGCTTTCACACTGAGGCAATGCGCTGGCGGGAGAGAAAAAAATCTCCTGCCAGCAGCGTCTTTGGAGCGGTGAGAGGAGCGGTGTGGATACAATGGGAAATGTGAAAAACAATGGGACACCGCGGTAATACCACCGGCAATGCACCTCTGCAGAGGCACATTGCGGGCAGTGTTAAGCCTTTTTTCGGCCGCTAGCGGTGGTTAATACTGCACCACTAGCGGCAGAATACCGCCGCAATTCCAACAGTATAGCGCCACTTTTTTTAATTTTGACCATGTGTATGCCCCATCTGAGTTTTTCCATCGGATATTCCGAGGAATTCCATCAGAGTTTAGATAGAGAACGTGTTCTCTTTTACTACGATGGAATTCCGATGTGATTTTGGCTGGGCAAAAGCCTGATCGTGTGTACGGGGCTGTCATGGATATGCAATAAAGTCTGGCAGCTTACCTGATCTCCATGTGTTCATTGGAGGCCTGACCCTATTTCTGACTGTCTTTTATCACCTTCCTCCCTGTATGGCTCCACCCCAGGCCATCCCAGGAAGCCTATATTAACCACTGCACTGCTAGTCTGCTTTGCTGTTCAACCGTGTTGTTAGCTTAAGTTCCTGTCTGCAGTGTGCTACGATTTCCTTCCTGTGTACCGTTTTTGGCTCGTCCCTGACTTCTCCTGTTTGCCTGTAATCTGACCTTTTGCCTGTCTCTCGGTTACCCTTGTCTGCCTGTTGCCCTGACCTCGGCTTACCCATCACTATCGCTTGTCCTGCTTGCTGCTTCCCCTCTCTCCCTGCGGAGCGTGACCTAGGGGGTCCCAGGGGTCGCGACCTGGATCCAGCTGCGGCGAAGTCCATCCTCACCGCTAGAGGCTCTGGTGAACACAAAGCTGGGTGTTAGACTCCGCGCCCTGGGGGATCTTGGGTTCACGCTTCCTCTTTAATAGCAGCAGTCGGCTATAGGGTTCACTACCCCGTGGTGCATCCCTGACCCCAACAGGGTGCACTTGTCACCTGGCCACAGGTGACCTGACAGGGGCATTAGGGGATTCTATAGGTATAGGCCCAGCAGTTTATAGTTTCTCTTTCAAATACATTTTTATTGAACAGTTTTAAAGAATACAATGTGCCACTGCAATCAGATATATACAGTAGATAGAAGCTTGGCACTGATAACATACAAGTCATAGGCAGTCGATCAAATATAAAAACTGTAGCCAGTGACAAAACGTTTAGCATGTCAAAAAACTTTAATTATACTACAACAGTAAAACAATATGGCCAACAGAAAAATGAAGTCCATGCACCTAAACCAAAAGAAGAAGGCACAAGCGGATAAGATGCCTGTACATGGACATCATATTGCAAAAGGTACATAAGAAGAAAAAACATCCCTATGGAAGAGCCTAGATTATTAAAAAAGAAGGAAAGAAGACCGGGATAGGTGGGGGGGGGGGGGGGTGGCGGTTGGTTGGTGAAAAAGTAAAAGGTAAAAGGACATCAGGAGCACCCCAACTGGAAACCCGATGGTATCAGAGCTTACAGTGATGTGTAACTGGCTGTTGGTATAGATTAACCACTTAAGCCCCGGACCAAAATGCAGGTAAAGGACCCGGCTAGTTTTTGCGATTCGGCACTGCGTCGCTTTAACTGACAATTGCCCGGTCGTGCAACGTGGCTCCCAAACAAAATTGGCGTCCTTTTTTTCCCACAAATAGAGCTTTCTTTTGGTGGTATTTGATCACCTCTGCGGTTTTTATTTTTTGCTCTATAAACAAAAATAGAGCGACAATTTTGAAAAAAAAATGCAATATTTTTTCCTTTTTGGTATAATAAATATCCCCAAAAATATATATAAAAACGTTTTTTTTCCCTCAGTTTAGGCCGATACGTATTCTTCTACCCATTTTTGGTAAAAAAAAAATCGCAATAAGCGTTTATCGGTTGGTTTGCGCAAAATTTATAGTGTTTACAAAATAGGGGATCGTTTTATTGCATTTTTATTAATATTTTTTTTTACTACTAATGGCAGCGATCAGCAATTTTTTTCGTGACTGCGACATTATGGCGGACACATCGGACAATTTTGACACATTTTTGGGACGATTTTCATTTTCACAGCAAAAAATGCTATAAAAATGCACTGATTACTGTGAAAATGACAATTGCAGTTTGGGAGTTAACCACTAGGAGGCGCTGAAGGGGTTAAGTGTGACCTCATTTGTGTTTCTAACTGTAGGGGGGTGGGGCTGGACGTGTGACGTCATTGAACGTGTTTCCCTATATCAGGGAACACACTATCAAGGACGGTGCCACAGTGAAGAACAGGGAAGATGTGTTTACACACAGCTCTCCTCGTTCTTCAGCTCCGGGGATTGATCGCGGGACTCCATCGGTGATGTCTCCAGTCCGAAGGACCGTTCTCATCGGTTAACTGATGAAGCTGACTGATAGTCTGATATGCCTACACACCATTGGTTAAAAAAACGATCGTGTCAGAACGCGGTGACGTAAAACACACAACATGCTGAAAAAAACAGTTCAATGCTTCCAAGCATGCGTCGACTTGATTCTGAGCATGCACGGCCCTTTGACCGATGCCTTTGCATACTAACAATCGGTTTTGACCCATCGGTCAGGCGTCCATCGGTTCAATTTTAAAGCAAGTTCTCTTTTTTTTGACCGAAGGATAACTGACCGATGGGGCCCACATGATCGGTTTGGACCGATGAAACGGACCTTCAGTCTGTTTTCATCGGTTTTGACCGATCGTGTGTACGCGGCCTCACTGTAGTTAATATTCAAGATATCTTTTTCAATCATTACATTATGAAGATTGACCCTGTGGCCTTCTGTATTGGGAGTCTCTCTTGGCAGTGAAGTAAGGTTTAGGATGATGACAGCCCAGAACCCGCAATAATGTTTCTTCACTGCCTTCTCCTATTGGCCAAGTAATTTACCAGCCCGAGTCTCTGCCTTGTGATGTCTTAGGCCAGATTTCACATTTAGTTCCCCCAGATATCCTTATAAAAGAACCTCTCCCTATCCATAACCCAGCGTGGAGGGGCTCAGTGAAGGTGGTGGTGAAGGTGTGGAGGTGTCGGATCGGGTCACACAGATCATAAAAGGAGATCTGCCCGGCCTCGTAATTCAGCTCTATCCTGACTCTGTTACTGGAGACATTTGTTGGTACATGGATCGTCTTCTCATCCTGTATCATGAAGTACTGATTATATTTAATCTCCAAACCCCAGGACTTCTTATTATTTCCAATCAGTGACTGACCCCCTCGCCTGTCTATACTCGGATAACACATCCCGACTCTACAGTACACTGACCCCCCGACATCCACTTCCCAGTAATGTCTCCCTGAGGAGAAACGCTGACTACTTATTACCTGATTACACTGAAATCTCTCTGGTGTTTCTGGGCGATGCTGATGTGAAGACAAAGATGCCATTTTACTATAATCTGATATTTGTAGATGATTACCAGCTGTGCTCACATCCAGTAATATGTCTGTAACCCCGGACACCTCCAATTCTTTCTGCAAATCCCCAGTATTTGGTTCTCCAGACTGGCGTTGTGAGTGTTGTATGGTGGGGGAGGGCTGGGGAAATCTCCTGGATGGTTGTATGGTGGGGGAGGGCTGGGGAAATCTCCTGGATGGTTGTATGGTGGGGGAGGGCTGGGAACCTTTTCTGGATGGTTGTATGGTGGGGGAGGGCTGGGGACATCTCCTGGATGGTTGTACGGTGGGGGAGGGCTGGGGACATCCCCTGGATGGTTGTATGGTGGGGGAGGGTTGGGGACATCTCCTGGATGGTTCGGCATTGATGTATTTTTTGCCCTTTGTACTAGAACGTGTGCCTGTACGATTATGTACATGTACCCCAGACATGATATCAGATAAACCTGTGTGTAATGTGTGCGAGATTCCTGCCACATCCAGATCCCCTCCATCATATAGGAGTCTATCATGTCTCTCTCTGTCCTCATCATCTCCACCCTCAGTATCACACAAGTCACCTGTGTCTGATTCCTGTAGGACAGTCAGTGGATCCATCATGTTACACAGCTCCTCAATGTCCCCCATCTTCCTGGACAGCTCCTCCTTCTTTATTTTCAGCTGTTGGATCATATCAGACAGTGATAGAGAGACCCTCTGTGCCTGCCCAGCAATCTCACTCAGGATTCTCTTCTCCAGATCTTCCAGACGTCTCCTGAGGTCTATAAACAGGACAGTGACTCTCTCTGTTTCATCCTCTGCTTTTCCTTGTACTTTCCTCCTGCGTCCCTGCAGACTCTGCACTCTTTTCTCCGTCTCCTCTCTCTCATTCATCAGTTTCTGCAGAACATTCCTCAGTTTTTTCTTCTTCATCTCGAAGGCCTCATCCAGAGTCTCCACCTGGTGTCCCCGATGTTCTCCGGCCAAACTGCAGGACACACAGATACAGGAGGAGTCATCAGTGCAGTAATACTTCAGTAGTTCCTTATGGACGGAGCATTTCCTGTTCTCCAGGGAAGTGGTGGGGTCACATAAGACGTGTTCTGGTGACTTGCTGTGGACTCTCAGGTGATTGTCACACAGAGAAGCATCACACAGTAGACAGGATTTCACAGCAGGTACAGGAGTGTGAATACAGTAAGTACAGAAGAACTCAGATTTCTGATCTGGCTGAGACAGGAAATTATCCACTATGTTACGCAGCGTTATGTTCCTCCGCAGTGCAGGACGATCCTGGAACTCTTCTCTGCATTCAGGACAGGAATAACCTCCAGACCTCTCCTGTGTATCCAACACACGGCCAATACAGTCCCGGCAGAAGTTGTGTCCACATCTCAGGGTTACAGGATTTGTATAAATGTTCAGACAGACGGAACATTCCAGCTCCTTCCTCAGATCAGCAGACGCCATCACTGAAAGCAGAAGAGAGAAATGACAGTGAAAGTCTCTGACAATCAGTAACCAGTGTGATCGGTTCTGTACATTACTACACAAGGCGAGGCTGAGACTTTGACCTGTAGTCATAGAAATTGTTCTATGGAAGAACACAGATAATACATAGGAGGATCCCTGACCATAATCTCCCTAATTGGGGGGAATAAAGCACATTTATTAAGCCATGGAAACATTGTTTTAGGAATATTTCTTCCACCTTTGTATTACTATGTTTGAAAGATTTTTCACTTAGATTTAAACTCTGTACCCCGGGCAGTATCAATGGTATTAAGGCATAACATGCATACCCCCATGCATGTCACCACCTTTTAGAGTGTATATATGTTTTATTTCTACTTATAGATATACACCTTGACTTATGAAAGAAAGAAACTGGGAGGGAAAGGGTGTAAGATCGATATGTGGAATGCTGAGCTCAGAGACTGCATAATACAATACCTGTCACCAAGAATGTGTTTCCAGCACGACGGCATCGCGCTGATTCTCGACGACAGGGTGCCGACATCTCGCACTCGCTGGAATAGAAAAAGCACATTCCAGCGAGCGCCTCATAGCATACCTCCCAACTTTTCAACTTCAGAATGAGGGACAAATGAGCATACCACCCAAACGAAGTTGTTGAGCGGGGGGGGGGGGTCCGCGGATCAAAGCTGTTGAGCGGGGGGGGGGGTCCGCGGATCAAAGTTGTTGAGCGGGGGCGGATTCGGTGGATCAGAGTTGTTGAGCGGGGGGGTTCCGTGGATCAAATTTGTTGAGCGGGGGGGTTTGCAGATCACAGTTGTTAAGCGGGAGGGGATTCGGTGGATCGGAGTTGTTGAGCGGGGGGGGGGGGAATCCGTGGATCGGAGTTGTTGATATCGCGGGACCTCGGGATTTAGCGTGAATCGCGGGACCGCGGAATTTAGCACGAGGGGGGGCAGCGAAATCGCGGGACAATAGCACTGCTCGCGGGACAATGGGATTGCGACGCAAAATCGCGGCCCCCCCACCACAAAGCACCCTGTTCCCATGTTGATAAGGACAGGGCCTTTTCACGACAACCCTGGCCGTTGGTTGTCGGGGTCTGCGGGCGGGGGGCTTATCGGAATCTGGGAGCCCCTTTTAATAAGGGGGCCCCCAGATACCGGCCCCCCACCCTAGGTACAATAATTTATTAGTCAGCTCCGGGGGTCTTCTCCGCTCTCCAGGGGGGGTCTTCTCCACTCTCCCGGGGGGTCTTCTTACGTCTTCTCTGCTGTCGTCTCAGCGCTCCCCGGTTCTTCTCCAGCTCGCTCTCTGGTGCCTTCTTCGGGGCTGGCCGTCGCTATCTTCTTTTTACTTTCAAAGATTTTTTATTGTTTTATAAAATGAAGGGATATTGGATTAACATACATGGGGCATGTAAGGTACACCAATGTCAAAAAAAAAAAAAAGAACAATACAGCGACAGATAATATATTGGTCCATTAGTAACCTAATGAAAAAAAAACCAATAAATTCAAACTTCTTCCTGCTTCATAAGACTATCATCTAAACAGGATATATAGACATATAAGCCCTGATATACAATATTATTAGATGGTCGAAACCCACAAATTGAAGCAAGCCCATACAGGTAGGAAACCCGATATAGGAGTGCAAAGTAAGTTAGGTCGACGGGTCTCAGAGATAAATAACGTCCGGCATGGCGGCAGCTAGATCCGACACCCCGAATGGGCGCATACTGTGCCGGAATAAGCCACACAGATCACCATACCCCGCCATTCAAATTGAGAACTTATAAATATAAATAAGCATGTCTTTTAAGCCAAGCAGATTTTCTAACTTAACCAAACTGGTACTAGATCAAAACTATCGGGTAATCTTCCCTACATAAGGAAGTGTAAGAAAAGGACGATAACCTATGAGACACGATATATCTCACATCCCCAGCTATAAATCATAAACATACAATTTAAAGAACAGCGTGTATTTGGACGCTGTCAAACGAAATATAAGAAAAAGAGATCAGAAAAAGGAGAAACAGAAAGGTCAAGGGAGAACGGAAAGATAAGAAAAAAAGTGAGTCAACCTGCGGACACCTATCTCATAAAGTAGCAACCGAGGGCAAGTGAAATAGAGATCTATTCAAATTCAGTGTATGTTAAGCCGGAATACCTGGTCGTAAGGAAATACCTACATGGTGAGCCCATGGTTCCCATATGGATTCGAACCTTTCCCTGGAGTCAAGCAAACTGCTAGAGAGTTTTTCCTGGGTCATAATCCAGGAGATTTTGCGTTTTGCAGCTAGGAAAGACACCTTGGGTTTTTTCCAGGCCTTAGCTAACGTGGATTTGGCCCCTAAAAGGATGAAGTGGATTAAGCTCCTTGAAAGTTTTGGGGTCTTGGGGTCGTGAGTGTTAAGGAGAGCTACGTTCGGGGATCTAGAGATGTGCAAACCTGTGACTCTATAGATAAGATTAAACATTTTATGCCAAAACCGTCTTATTCTGGGGCATTCCCACCATATATGGGCGATTGAGCCGAAAAGGCCACACCCTCTGAAGCAAGTAGCGTCTGTGGAAGGGTACATGAGTGACAACTTGGCAGGGGTAAGATACCATCCAGATAGGACTTTTAGGTTGGCTTCTATTAGGGCGATATTCAGGATGCCCTTATATGCTCTGGAATATACTCTAGACCATAAGTCCAGATCCCAATTCAACTGTAAATCAATTTCCCAAGCTGACATATAGGGGGTCTTACAATCTTGGTGAGCCAAACACTGATATATAATAGAGATACCACCCCTCTGCTCCTTCGCCCTGCCGCACCATGCTTCATAAGCCGTGAATTGCGGCGGTAGAGGCTTCTCCTTCCATACTTTGTGGAGAAAATGTTGTATCTGACCAAATCTAAAAAGTTCTGAGTTCGGGAGCTTAAGTTGACGCTTACAGTGATTTAGAGTCAAGGGACCGGAAGCTGAATAAAAATGTCCGATTCGGTACAGTCCTTTGTCTAGCCACCACTTAAAAGAATTGATGTCTAAACCTGGGATGAAGTCCGGATTATTAAAGATATGGGCGAGTGGTTTACAACTCGAGGTTAGTGTTGGCAAAGATCTCATCCTATCCCATAGCAAAAGAGAATGCGATAGGACCGGGGAGAGAATAGCGGGTCTATCCTTAGAGGGAGTCCATAATAGAAAGTCCATTGTGTACGACGGGGCAGCTTGTCTTTCTATCTGAATCCAGTCTGGTTTCTCATATTTAGAATAAACCGCCGAAAGCTGCGCCAACCGCGCCGCTTGGTAGTACCAGTCTAGATTCGGTAGGCCCAAACCCCCGTATTTCTTAGGCCTAAGAAGTGTATTATGGGGTAACCTATGGCCTGACCCACCCCAAACAAACTGTATAATTTTCTTCCGAAGGGATTTGAGGTGATCCTTCCTTATTGTAAGCGGGATGGCCCTAAACAGATACAATAGACGGGGTAGAAGGGTCATCTTTATAGAATGTATCCTACCTAGCCAAGAAAGTCCTCCTTTAGCCCAAGTTTTCAGATCTAGTTCAAGTTTCCTGTAAGTGGGCGGGAAATTTGCTGAATACAACAATTCAATTTTGGGGGGAAGATTAATCCCAAGATATTCTAAATGGTCGTCTTTCCATTTAAAATCAAAGGCGGCCTTTAGAGCGTCCACTGTGCTAGGGAGCAAAGAAACATTAAGTGCAAAGGATTTTTTATAGTTAACTTGGAGGCCCGAGGCTTTAGAAAAGTCCCTGAGAATGTTACATAGATTGGGGAGAGAAGTTACTGGGGAACTAATAAAAAGTAACATATCGTCCGCAAACAGACCACATTTATGAGTCTGGGTTCCACAAGAGACACCTGAAACATTTGGATTGGACCGAATAGCAATCGACAATGTTTCAATGGCTATAGCAAAGATCAAGGGCGAGAGGGGGCACCCTTGTCTAGTCCCCCTTGAGATATTAAAAGGAGAAGAATAATGTCCTAAAAGACGAATCAATGCTCTCGGCTTAGAGTATAGGGAACTAAGTATACCCATACATTTTTGACCAAACCCCCAACGCTTCAAAAGGGAGAACAAATAGGGCCATTCAATAGAATCGAATGCTTTGTGCAAGTCGAGAGACAATAACATTCCTCTTTGTTTGGGACCTCCCTCCCAATTAGATTGCAGAATAGAGACTATATCAACAGCCCTCCTTATTTGGTCAGGTCCTTGTCGACCTGGGATGAATCCCACCTGGTCTTTGTGAATGTATCTACTTATAAAGGTTGAGAGACGGTTGGCCATAATTTTTGTTAGTTACATAGTTACATAGTTAGTCAGGTTGAAAAAAGACACAAGTCCATCCAGTTCAACCACAAAAAAATAAACAAACAAAATAAAAAAACAATACAATCCCATACACCCAACTCCATACCCACAGTTGATCCAGAGGAAGGCAAAAAACCCCAGCAGAGCATGATCCAATTTGCTACAGCAGGGGAAAAAATTCCCTCCTTAGGATCTTCAAATCATTAATAATGAGGGATATTGGTCTATAGTTCTCTACCTCCTCTGGATTTTTATTGGGTTTGGGGATTACTGTAATATAAGCGGTGTTGAGATGAGGATCTAGAGGACATCCCTTGGTCTTTGCATTAAAGAATCTAGCCATATATGGTATCAGTGTTTCTGAGAAAACCTTATAATATAGAGCTGACAAACCATCTGGACCCGGGGCGGATCAAGTTTTTAGGTTCTTAATGACCTCCGCAATTTCCTCTACTGAAAAGTCAGCTTCCAGGATCTGTTTATGAGTTGAAGAAAGCTTAGCAATAGGAAGATCTTGAAGGAAATTTGCTATCCCTTGATCTCCCTCTACCTGAGATGAGCTATATAGTTTGGAGTAAAAATAGTGGAAGGTTTTGAGAATTTTATTGGGGTTAGCTGTGAGAGTTTGGTTCTCATCCCTAATCTTAGGAAAAGCGATATTTCTAATTCGGGGGGTCAGTTTAGAAGCTAGCATGGAACCAATTTTATCCTTCTGGTGGTAGAACCTAGCCCCACTCCAGCGTATGTCCTTTTCAGCCTTAGCAGTCAGCATTAAGTTAAGTTCTAATCTAGTGAAATCCATTTGATTTGCCAAATCCTTGGTGGGGGACTTCTTATGTTGGGATTTGAGAGCTGCGTATTTAGTTTCTAGTGTCCTAATATCAAGAAGCCTTTCCTTTTTAAAACGTGAGGCCAAGCTAATAATTTTCCCTCTAATAGCCACTTTGTGGGCCGCCCAGAGAACTTCAGGGGAAACCTCCTCTACATTATTTAGGGTGAAATATTCCTTCAAGGAGTTTTCTATCTCTTTAGATAAAGCGGGGTCGCCTAATAGGGACTAATTGAGACGCCAATAAGTCCCTGAGGGTTTAGAAAGAGAATTCTGCACTAATAAGGATACAATAGCGTGATCCGACCAAGAGGTGTCAGTGATAGCTGCTCTAGTAGCAGAGGGAATATGATTAGGAGGGACTAGAATGTGGTCAATTCTAGCGTACAGCTTATGAGGGGCAGAATAATGTGTGTAGTCCTTTTTAGTTGGATTCAGCTCCCTCCAGATATCTATTAGTCCCTGCTTATGGAGAGTACGGGCAATATTTAAACTGGCTCTAGTGGGGCGCGTCAATTGTGATTTAAGAGGTTTAGATCTATCCAGTCCTTGGTCGAAGGCGACATTGGAATCACCTCCAAATATAGCCTTGCCCTCAATAAGAGGAAAGATGGTCTTAAGTAGATCCTGAAAAAAAAGTAGCTTGGCCTTTGTTTGGTGCATAGTAAGAGACAAAGGAGTACATAACTCCTTCAATCGAGCCCTTGACTAGAATATACCTGCCCTCTGGATCCCTATGCGTGGCGGTATGGCTAAATGAGCAGTTTTTAGAGAAGAGAACAGCAACTCCCCGTGTCTTATTTTCAGCGTTCGCTAAATAAAAAGTGGGATAGTGCGAGTGTAAAAACTTTGGACTGTACCGAGCCGGAAAATGAGTTTCCTGAAGCATGACTACATCGAATTTGGATGAGCAGTAATGATCAAAGGCTATCCGCCTTTTCCTGGGGGAATTTAGTCCCTGCGTGTTGTGAGTAGCAATCTTAAGCTCCCTATTAAAACTATGTGGAACAGACATCTTTGCAGAGGGGTGAGAATCCGCTATAATATATAGGACTTACCCTTCGGTGTCTTCTCTTAATAGGAGCCGTAGGAAGGGGACGGGAGGCCGTATACCAGGCCCGGCTTCTCAGGATAGGGAAGGGCCACAAGTTGACTCGAGAAAAAGAGAAAGGTGGGAAAAAGAGAGAAGATGAGAGAAAAAAGAGGACAATAGCTGAATATAACATAACATTAAGTATATACTCCAGAGTATAAACCAGGTTTCTGGTGAGGAAAGATCCAGCCAGAGACCTAAAGAACAACAGTCGTAGACCTCTAAACGAGGACCGACTACCCAACCCGCAGAAGCGTAACCCGCTTGTGAGGGATGGGCGGATGCGCATGTGTGTCATCCCAGCCCCAAATACAATATATAAAAATATAAAAACAGTAAAGCAAAGGCACATAAAAGGTATTTCCATCTATGGGGACCAAGCACAAGTAAAAAGAATATAAAATAAGAAAAAAATAATTAAAAAGTTGGACACAATAAAACAAAAAACAGATAGAATGAACCGCTCACAGGTAGATAGGGACCATAGGAATGTGGCCATCAGCAAGGACTCCCATGACCCAAATTTGCTTACGTAGATCTAAGTGAGCAGTGAAAGGACCGGTGGGGACTCCTTGAAAGGGTACCACCAAATCAACCAGGCAACATGGAGGCTAACGGTGCTCTTCGGGCATATAATCCTGACTAAAGAAAGGACAAACAACAGCCTAACAGAAACAAAAATAAGAAACGTTACTCATGTCCCTTCAAGGAGGAATTATAAGAGCCACCGGAATCATTAAGAGCATTATTTCAGGCTAGTCAATCTATGGAGTTCCACCTTCTTTGGATTTCTTAGGTTTACCGACATTCCACATTGGAGAAATTGGACTAGTGGGTGATGGGCGTTTGGAGGTATTTGCTGAAGCAGCCGAGATGTCCATAGGAGCTTCCTGCGAAATAAGCTTAAGGCGAAGCAGCGACTTTTCTCCCTCTGACAAGCTGGAAAAAGCGTAAGCCTTGCCCTGAAATGAAAATTTGACTGCAAAGGGAAAGTTCCAGCGATATTTAATTTCCCGCTTAGAGAGAACGTTGAGGATGGGTTTAAGAGCTCGCCTCTTTTGGATGGTGGCAGGGGAAAGGTCCGCGAAAATTTGAACTTGGTGACTCCGACAGAAGCATTGTTGTCGGATTCTGGCCTGTTTCATGACTTCCTCTTTGGTAGCATAAAAGTGTGGCTTAACAACGACATCCCTCGGGAGACCGTCTTTCCTGGGTGGACCTAGAGTCCTGTGGGCTCTATCCATTTCCAGACGATGGGGTTGAATAGATGGGATAAGCTCTTTAATCAGGTCTTGCACTGCTTCCGTAAAATCAGTGATGTTCTCTGGAATGCCCCGGACCCTAAAATTATACCTCCTTGATCTGTTTTCGAGTTCGTCGATTTTAGATAAAGCAATGTCTAGTTGTTCCTGGAGGGATTGGATATGAGCAGCATTTTGGTTAGTGCAAGAGACTGTGATGTCCAATTTGTTCTCTATAGCCTCCATTCTAGAGCCTAAGTTAGCAAAATCAGATTTCATGTCCCCTGTGATCTGGGCTGCTGTATTAGCCAGTCCTCTTTCAAGCAAATTAGACAGCTGTAGAAAGAGATCTCCCTGAGGAGAATGGTGGTCCGCGTCATGCTGGGAGGGAGAGGGTGTTGTAAGGTGGAGAGGAAAGTCAGGCCCTGCTGGAGATAGAGCATAATCCTCCATGGTGCGGCCTATAAGGGATTCTGTGGAGGCTGGTGAGGGGGCTTGGAGGAGGTGTTGCTTGCCCTGGGTAGCCTGGGAGTAAGTGAGGGTGGCAGGAGCTATCACTTGCCTGTGTTCCGGCCTCCTCTCTCCCGCTGCCGCGTGTGAAGAAGCAGAGGCCTGCGTCGCGGCCATCTTGGAATGTCCGTCCCCACCGGACTTGGCGAATTCCGGCCCGAGATCTCGCCGGGCGGCTGGATTAGGCATCCACCGAGGAGCCCCGTAGTGTCCTGTACCGAGGTGCCTGACGATCGGGTCCCGAGCTGTAGCGCTGTGCCCGCTAGGAGGAACGAGGGGCTGGGATGATGCGGAGCTCCGAGCTCAGGCGTCCATCACGGAGCTCTCGCGCATGCGCACTCCCGCTATCTTCTTTTTAGCTCTCTTACTAGCGGTGGCGCAGCCCGTTCTTCTTTGCCGTCTTCTTTTCTGCTTATGTTGACGCGGCACTTCTTCCCGCTGTAATGCCGGGTGTCCGGTGCGTGATGATTTATATAGGCCTCTTATGACGTCACAGTCCCATCATGCTCCGGGACCGGGGGCGAAGGGCCGAGATCATTGATGGGTTTTTGTGTATTTGATCGCACAGAGCTAATAAGTGGGAGCTTAAAAAGGGGGTTCTGAGTTTAGCAGGTGACCATATTAAGAAGTCAATAGTGTGGAGGGGGACTGCTCGTCTCTCCATGAAGACCCAATCAGGTTTTGGGCCCCGTGAATAGACAATAGAGATCTGGGCCAGCTGTGCAGCTTGGTATTACTACCAAAAGATGGGTAGGGTGAACCCTCCCTGACATTTGAGTCTAAATAGAATATTTTTAGAGCACCTTCTGCCTTTTGATCCCCATATAAATTGTAGAATTTTAGATTGAAGTTTACGCACTTGTGATTTCCGTATTGGGATAGGTAGAGATCTGAATAAGTAAAGGAGGCGAGGGAGGAGGGTCATTTTGATTGCGTTTATGCGACCTAACCAAGATAGGTTATGCTTAGCCCAATTGGCAAGGTCTGATGTCAGTTTATGGAAAGCGGTCGGGTAATTACAAGGGTATAAGGAATCTATTCTAAGGGGTAGATTAACCCCTAGGTACGGGATGGGAGTCGAGCACCAGGCGAACGGGAAATGGCTTTGTAAATTACCAAGTAAATTGAGGGGGCAGTGCTGTTTAGTGCTAATGATTTTGAGAGATTCACACAGAGACCAGAGATTTTGCCAAATTTATCAAGCAGGGAGAAAATGTTGGGCGTTGTTATCAGTGGAGAGGTGACACAAAGAAGCAGATCGTCGGCAAACAATGCACACCTATGCTCTTGTTTTCTGCAGAAGACTCCCTTAATATCAGGGTGGGATCTGATTGCTATGGCCAGGGTCTCGATATCTATGGCAAAAGGGAGGGGTGAGAGTGGGCAGCCTTGTCTGGTACCTTTTTCTATGGCGAGGGGGTCAGAATAGCAGCCCTGGAGTTTAACCTGTGCACTAGGGCTAGAGTACAGGGCTTGTAGTGTCCCCAGAAAGTGTGGGCCGAAGCCCCATCTCTCTAGGACATTAAATAAGTAAGGCCAGGTAACTGTGTCGAAAGCCGTTTGTAGATCGATCGACAGTAAGAATCCTTCTTGGTGGGGACCTCCATCCCAACCGGAGTCAAGGAGGGATATGATATCAACTGCTCTCCTTATCTGGTCAGGTCCTTGTCTCCCCGGGGATAAAGCCCACCTGGTCCTTATGGACATAAAGAGTGATACAGGAAGAGAGTCTATTGGACAGTACTTTTGTTAAGATTTTGAGATTGTTGTTAATTAGGGAGAAAGGACGATAATTAGACACCAAAGTTGTATCCTTACCAGGCTTAGGTATAACCGATATATACAGGGGCGTAACTAGAAATCACAGGGCCCCATAGCAAAATGTTGTATGGGGCCCCCCAGAGCCGCCCTAGTGTCAATGCAGCGTGACCTGTGCCCCATGCAGCGTGACCTGTGCCCCATGCAGCGTGACCTGTGCCCCATGCAGCGTGACCTGTGCCCCATGCACCGTGACCTGTGCCCCATGCAGCGTGACCTGTGCCCCATGCACCGTGACCTGTGCCCCATGCAGCGTGACCTGTGCCCCATGCACCGTGACCTGTGCCCCATGCAGCGTGACCTGTGCCCCATGCACCGTGACCTGTGCCCCATGCAGCGAACGTGCTCGAACGTTCGAATTCAAAAAAGTGCTCATTTTAAAGCCCAATATTCAAGTTATTGTTGGAAAACGTCTTTGAGAACCCGGGTCTTGCCCCAGGGAACATGTATCAATGGAAAAAAACGTTTTAAAAACTGTAGTTTTTTCTTGAGCAGCGATTTTAATGATGCTTAAAGTGAAAAAAAAAAAATCCTTTAAATATGGTACCTGCTGGGTGTCTATAGTAGTGGCACGTGTTTAGAAATGTCCCTTCACAACATGAGATTACTATATATATATACATACACACAGTATATGTATGTTTTATGTACTACTTTTTTAATGAATAAACTGCAATATTTATTGTGAAGCGCCAGTTTATGAGTTGAGGACACATCTAACATTCACATGCATTAAACAAATAAATATAGCACAGATGTAACAACAAAATAATTTAATCTGTATGCTATACTAACAATAAAACACACCACACTGTGTGATAATGGTTCCCTCGCAGGGAATTTCTAAAACAAGTTGCAACAACTGGGACTCCTTCTGCACTATATTTCTATTCAGGCTCCAATGTGTGGGACCCCTGCTGCCCCAATGCGTATGCACACATGTGTTAATCTGTGCAGAAGAGTAAGTTTGGGATTGCTGAGTATGCCGGCTTGTGGCCCCTCTCCTCAGGCTGCCTGCCCTGGGCCACTCACTCCTCAGTGCCCATCAAATGCAGCCTGATTAGTGCCCATCAATGCAGCCTTGCCAGTGCCCATCAAATGCAGCATGATCAGTGCTCATTATTGCAGCCTTACCAGTGCCCATACAATTCAGCGTGATCAGTGCCCATCAAATGCAGCCTGATCAGTGCCCAGTAATGCAGCCTTACCGCCTTACCAGTGCCCATCAAATGCAGCTTGATCAGTGCCCATCAATGCAGCCTTGCCAGTGCTCATCAAATGCAGCTTGATCAGTGCCCATCAATACAGCCTTGCCAGTGCCCATCAAATGCAACCTTACCAGTGTCCATCAATTGCAGCCCGATCAGTGCCCATGAAATGCAACCTGATCAGCGCCCATGAAATGCAGCCTTGCCAGTGTCCATCAAATGCAGCCTAATCAGTGTGCAGCAATGCAGCCTGATCTGTGTCTAGCAATGAAGCCTGGCATGTGTCTGAATCTGGGATTTGAATATCCCAGCGCCATCCCGTCCTCCCCTCCCTCAGTCCACCTCCTCCTCCTCCAGTGGCCGCTGTAACAAAGTCCCGGCTCCTATAATTTACATCACATTGATTCAATTTGCCAATGAATCAGTGTTCACCCATCACTAGAGCTGGGACTTTGTAACAGCGGCCGCTGGAGGAGGAGGAATAGGAGGACCAAGGTAGGGGAGGTCGGTGCACCTTGACAATGAGAACGGCATTCCTGCTGTGGAAAAAGTAAAGGAACGTTGTTCCCATGCGTTCCCGCAGGACTTGAGCCCTGGGTGTTCACACCCATGTGATTCAATTCCTGTCCGAATTTGCAGATCGCACTGCGATATGCAAACTGATTTGGGGGTGCCATTAAGTTTTAATTGGCACTCCCAGCAGTTCATATGGGGCAGTGTAAACTGCCGACAGGAGACATGCGATGTGGGAACTGCTCTGCATTTGCGATTCCTGTGCGGGCTGCGACTCCAGAAATAGTGGAGGGTCCTTTTGACCTTTTCTTTGTATTTAAGGAGGCACAGCAGCCCACACAGTATAAATGGGCTGCCATGCCAACACAAAATACACCTTGCAGAGCCACATTAGTGTGAACTAAAGGAAAAAATCCCCCCCTCTACTGCTTAAGAACCCCCACAAGCAAAACTCCCCACTGAAAAACACCACCCTCCCTCATATATCCCCACAATATTAACCCCCCTGTCTCTGATCACACCTCAAGGCAAAAATATCTCCCTCATATCTAATGCTAAATAATATCTCCCTTCATTTAACAAACTTCCCACCCAGAACCAAATCCCTGCCAACCACCCCCTGTAAACTTCTCTACAAGAAACTTACAGGGGGGAGGGGGGTCCTTCTCCAAAAGCAAACCCACCCCCTTTCCTTAACCTCCCCACTAAAATAAACTTCTCCAGGCATGAATTCTCACCCCCTCCTTCCTCCACATAGAAAGCCATGCTTCTCCACCTACCTGACCTCATCTTCAGAAATCGGCACGGCACAGAGGCAGGAAATGAAATCTTCTGCATCCCCGGTCTCCCTTCGGCTGTGTCAGATCTGTGAAGTCTCTAGGAGATCCCTCGGCAGTGTGCTCTCATTGGCAGAGCGTGCCTGGAGCAGTGTGTGTGTGTGTAAGCAGCCACAGCTGCTAACGGGAACAACGTTCCTGCCGGGCCCCACTGATCCTCACTCGGCTGCGGGCCCCATAGCGTCCGCATGGGTCGCTATGGTGGTAGTTCCGCCACTGGATATATAAGCCAAGTTTAGGGCTTTATCCAGGGGAGAACCAGACCTGAGAGAATTGAAGAATCTGACCATATATGGGGCAAGGGCAGTGGAATTTTTTTTGTAATAGCCGACTGAAAAGCCATCTGGAACCCGAGTTCTGTTTAAGCTGTTTTATTACCTCCAGGACTTCCGTTTGAGATATTGTCTCGTCCAGGAGGGCAGAGTGTTCCGAAGATATTTTTGGGAGAGGGACATTGTTCAGGAATTCGTCTAGGGGAGGTTGAGTACTTAATTTCTCGTTTTTATATAAAGTGGAAAATAATTAATGGAATGTTTCCATGATGTGCCGTGGTTTTTGTGTCGGCTCCCCCGTCTGAGCTCGTATCTTGGGAAAGGAATGGGATCGGGGCTTGGGGGATAGTTTTGCTGCCAGTTTGGCTCCTATTTTATCTTTCTGGGAGTAGAATCGTGCTCCTGACCATCTAAGATGTTTCTCAGCTTCGGTGGTTAGGGCAAGATTTAAGGACGTTCGGGTTGATTCAAGGGATTCCAGAAACTCTCTAGGGGGATTATGTTTATGGGCCTTACTTAAGGATTGGAATTCCCTGGTGAGATTCTTGATGTCTGCCTTGCGTTCCTTTTTAAGTGGTGAGGTAGTTTGGATAATCTTCCCCCTAATCACTGCCTTGTGGGCAGCCCACAGGGTTTCTGGGGAGATAGAGTCGCTATTGTTCAGGAGGAAGTATTCTTGGATTTCACGTGTGAGGATCGTGCATTGGACTGGATCGCTTAAGAGCCCTTCATTGAGGCCCCATATGAATTTTCTGCAAGGGTTGTGGGTACGCTGTATATATAAAAGAAGCATAAAGTGGTCAGAAATGGTGGTATCTCTGATGACCGCTTTAGCAGCAGAAGGAATCTTGTGGGACTAAATAAAAATGTGATCAATTCTGGTGTAAATTTGATGTGGGGCACAGTAACAAGTGTAATCTTTGTATCTAGGGTTTATTTCCCTCCAGATGTCCACAAGCACCAGAAAGCACAATGTGGAGGCTATCTTGGTGCTCTGTTTCGGGGGTTTCCTTGACCGAGAGGGGCCTGACCCCAATATGTCTAGGGATTGATCGAAAGGAAGATTTGTGTCACCTCCCATGATTATTTTCCCTTGCAGCTGCGGGCCAAGTGTGGACATCATGGAGGAAAAGAAATTCGCCTGGCCTTTATTTGGGGCATATTAGTAAAAGGCTCTATTGAGGGCAAACAATACCCATTTGTTTCTTACTAAGTATCTGCCTGCTTGGTCTCTTATAATTTCCGTTGGGGAGAATTTCAGGTTTTTAGAAAAGCATATGTCACACCCTTAGTTTTGTTACTCGCATTGGAGAGGTAAACCTGGGGGTAGTTACAATGCAGAAAAGAGGGGTTATACGATGATGGAAAATGAGTTTCCTGTAATAAGAGGACTTCAATCTTTTGAGAATGGTAGTGTTTAAAAAGTTTTTGTCTCTTAACTGGGGAATTCATCCCTTGAACGTTGTGGGTGGCATTACATAAGGGGGTAGATGTGTTGGTGTCAGAGTGCATGGATCAGAGGGGGGGGTGTGCACATCAATCTTTGGGTTCTTACCCTCCTGGTGTCTCCCTCAGAGGTGGAGAGCGGACCTCTCCTGGTGTCTCCCTCAGAGGTGGAGAGCGGACCTCTCCTGGTGTCTCCCTCAGAGGTGGAGAGCGAACCTCTCCTGGTGTCTCCTTCAGAGGTGTAGAGCGGACCTCTCCTGGTGTCTCCCTCAGAGGTGTAGAGCGGACCTCTCCTGGTGTCTCCCTCAGGAGGTGGAGAGAGAACCTCTCCTGGTGTCTCCCTCAGAGGTGTAGAGCAGACCTCTCCTGGTGTCTCCCTCAGAGTTGGAGAGCGGACCTCTCCTGGTGTCTCCCTCAGAGGTGGAGAGCGGACCTCTCCTGGTGTCTCCCTCAGAGGTGTAGAGCGGACCTCTCCTGGTGTCTCCCTCAGAGGTGGAGAGCGAACCTCTCCTGGTGTCTCCCTCAGGAGGTGGAAAGCAAACCTCTCCTGGTGTCTCCCTCAGGAGGTGGAGAGCGAACCTCTCCTGGTGTCTCCCTCAGCGGTGGAGAGCGGAGCCCTCCTGCACTTGTCCCCTCAGCGGCGCTGCCAGTGTAATGGCGATGACGAAGAAGAAGCCGGAAGTCGGAAACTGGAAATCGGCTTCAAAATGAGGCTTGGAGCACAAGTGGAATGCAAATCGATCCCCGGGGATCACATTGCAAGCCACCCGCTCTATTACTGTGCTTGCCAAAAAGGCATTTACCCTCGCATTTGGCGAGCGGGCAAGCAGAATTTTCAAGCCCTGCCCTAGAGCACAGGTGTCAAACACAAGGCCCTCTGGCCGAATCCTGCCCTCCAGGTCTATTTGTGTGGCCCTCACACCCCCCTCGTCTCTGCCCCCACCTGGTATCAGCAGTCAGCAGCAGAGAGAACAGGACTTCTCCACCAGATCCTACACTTCTCTATCCAGACCTCCTGGCAGCAGCACAAGGCATGGGGTCGCACTGATGTAAGGGATAGTGGGGTTGATGCTCGACTTCTGATAGTGATGGGTGGTTGACATCTAATGTAAGGGGGGGTGGGGTTCTGATACAACCGGCCCTTTGAGGGCAACCATAATGCTGATGAGGCCAACAAGCAAATTGAGTTTGACACCTCTGCCCTAGAGAATAAAATGGCGTTTGTTGCAATACTTTTTGTCACACCGTATTTGTGCAACGGTCTTACAAGCGCGCTTTGTTTGAAAACAATTAACTTTTCTTAATAAAAAAATAAGACAACAGTAAAGTTAGCCCAATTTTTTTTTTTTATATATTGTGAAAGATAATGTTACGCCGAGTAATTTGATACCCAATGTGTCACGCTTCAAAATTGCGCCCGCTCGTGGAATGGCGTCAAACATTTACCCTTAAAAATCTCCATGGGCGACGTTTCAAAAATTCTAAAGGTTGCATGTTTTGAGTTACAGAGAAGGTCTAGGGCTAGTGTTATTGCTCTCACTCTCGCAGCGATACCTCACATGTTTGGTTTTACCACCGTTTTCATATGCGGGCGCTGCTCACGTATACAGTCACTTTTATATATATATATATTATGTCATTTAAAAAAAAAATCTCCCTTTAACCACTTAAGACCCGGACCATTATGCAGGTAAATGACCTGGCCCCTTTTTGTGATTTGGCACCACATCGCTTTAACTGACGATTGCGCGGTCGTGTGACGTGGCTCCCAAACAAAATTGGCGTCCTTTTTTTCCCCACAAATAGAGATTTCTTTTGGTGGTATTTGATCACCTCTGCGGTTTTTATTTTTTTTGCTATAAACAAAAATAGAGCGACAATTTTGAAAAAAATGCAATATTTTTTACTTTTTGCTATAATAAATATCCCCCAAAAAAAGATATAAAAAAACATTTTGTTCCTCAGTTTAGGCCGATACGTATTCTACATATTTTTGATAAAAAAAAAAAACGTTCATTGATTGGTTTGCGCAGAATTTATAGCGTCTACTAAATAGGGGATATTTTTATTAATATTTTTTTTCTAGTGATGGCGGCGATCAGCGCTTTTTATCTTGACTGCGACATTATGGCGGACACATCGGACACTTTTGACACTATTTTGGGACCATTGTCATTTTTACAGCGAACAGTGCTATAAAAATGACACTAGCAGTGAAGGGTTTAACCAGGAGGGGGAGCTGTAGGGGTTAAGTGTGCCCTAAGGTAGTGTTCTTACTGTGAGGGGGGGGGGGGGCGTGGCTTGGCGTGTGACATCACTGATCGTCGTTCCCTAACACAGGGAACAGACGATCAGTGACAGGCACACTAGGAAGAACAGGTAAATGTTTGTTTACATTAACCTCTCCCCGTTCTTCCTCTCTGTTACCCGATCGCGGGACACCGGTCGTGATCGGGTCCGCTGTTCCCGCTGCGACGGTCACTGAGAAGAGGACCGGGTCGCCAGCGAGCCACCGTCTGGGCTCTTAAAGGGGACATACTCTTAAACTGCAGTTTTTTAAAAACTTTTTTTGCATTGATACATGTCCACTTGATCACCACCTGAAGTTTCCCGATTCTTCACTGTGCCCTTCAGTAAGAATACAGCTCCGAAACTTGCTTCAGTAACTCACTGTGGCCCCTGGTAATGGTGGCTGGTCCCTTAGTGGCGGCAGCTCCCCCTTTACCTCCGACCATGACAGGTTCTTCCACCGGCAGAACTGTCACTTCTGGTTGGACTGCAAACTTCCCTCTTACTTCTGCATAGGCCCTCACACAACCTGGCAGTCAGATGCCCCCGGGTAGGGATGAGCCCCCCCCCCCCCCCCCCCCGGTTTGCAGCAGAACATGGGAACAGGCAAAAAATTTGTACGAACACCGTTAAAGTCTATGCCATAAGAAAAGTGTTTGAGGACCCGGGTCCTGCATGTATCAATGCAAAAAAAAATAAAGATTTAATAACTGTTGGTTTTTCGGGAGCAGTGATTTGAATAATGCTTAAAGTGAAACAATAAAAATGAAATATTCCCTTAAATTAGGGATGCACCGATGCCACTTTATTTTACACCGAGTATGAGTGCCGATACTTGACATCATGTACTCGCCAATACTAATTACCGATACCTATCGCCTAGGAAGAGCAGGAGTTGGGAGCAGGAAGGCTGTTAGGAAGTTGGGTGAGGGCACGGGGGGGGGGGGGGTAGTTGAGTGAGGGGTGAAAATAGGGATTGTGGGGTGGGAGAGTTGGGATGGAAAAGGCTGTGATCACTAGGGGGGAAGATGGTGGGGGTGTGAGGGTCATTGGGAGACATGGGAACATAGGTGACAGCTGGTGGAGGGAATGAGGATGCAACACACGAAGGGCACAGTACAAGGGGGTTAGGAGGGCAGGGTTCAGGTACCATTACACGCAGAGTGCAGGGCCCATTACACGCAGAGTGCAGGTCCCGTTACACGCAGAGTGCAGGGCCCGTTACACGCAGAGTGCAGGGCCCGTTACACGCAGAGTGCAGGGCCCGTTACACGCAGAGTGCAGGGCCCATTACACGCAGAGTGCAAGGCCCGTTACATGCAGAGTGCAGGGCCCGTTACATGCAGAGTGCAGGGCCCGTTACACGCAGAGTGCAGGGCCCATTACACGCAGAGTGCAGGGCCCGTTACACGCAGAGTGCAGGGTCCATTACACGCAGAGTGCAGGGCCCGTTACACGCAGAGTGCAGGTCCCGTTACACGCAGAGTGCAGGTCCCGTTACACGCAGAGTGCAGGTCCCGTTACACGCAGAGTGCAGGTCCCGTTACACGCAGAGTGCAGGTCCCGTTACACGCAGAGTGCAGGGTCCGTTACACGCAGAGTGCAGGGTCCGTTACACGCAGAGTGCAAGGCCCATTACACGCAGAAGGCAAGGCCCATTACACGCAGAGTGCAGGGCCCGTTACACGCAGAGTGCAGGGCCCGTTACACGCAGAGTGCAGGGCCCGTTACACGCAGAGTGCAGGGTCCATTACACGCAGAGTGCAGGGCCCGTTACATGCAGAGTGCATGGTTCAGGCACCATTACATGCAGAGTGCAGGGCCCGTTACACGCAGAGTGCAGGTCCCGTTACACGCAGAGTGCAGGTCCCCATTACACGCAGAGTGCAGGGCCCGTTACACGCAGAGTGCAGGGCCCGTTACACGCAGAGTGCAGGTCCCCGTTACACGCAGAGTGCAGGGCCCGTTACACGCAGAGTGCAGGGCCCGTTACACGCAGAGTGCAGGGCCCGTTACACGCAGAGTGCAGGGTCCATTACACGCAGAGTGCAGGGCCCGTTACATGCAGAGTGCATGGTTCAGGCACCATTACATGCAGAGTGCAGGGCCCGTTACACGCAGAGTGCAGGTCCCGTTACACGCAGAGTGCAGGGCCCGTTACACGCAGAGTGCAGGGCCCGTTACACGCAGAGTGCAGGTCCCCGTTACACGCAGAGTGCAGGGTCCATTACACGCAGAGTGCAGGGCCCGTTACACGCAGAGTGCAGGTCCCGTTACACGCAGAGTGCAGGGTCCGTTACACGCAGAGTGCAGGGTCCGTTACACGCAGAGTGCAGGGCCCATGACACGCAGAGTGCAAGGCCCATTACACGCAGAGTGCAGGGCCCGTTACACGCAGAGTGCAGGGCCCGTTACACGCAGAGTGCAGGGCCCGTTACACGCAGAGTGCAGGGCCCGTTACACGCAGAGTGCAGGGCCCCGTTACACGCAGAGTGCAGGGTCCATTACACGCAGAGTGCAGGGCCCGTTACACGCAGAGTGCAGGGTCCATTACACGCAGAGTGCAGGGCCCATTACACGCAGAGTGCAGGGTTCAGGCACCATTACATGCAGAGTGCAGGGCCCGTTACACGCAGAGTGCAGGTCCCGTTACACGCAGAGTGCAGGGCCCGTTACACGCAGAGTGCAGGGCCCGTTACACGCAGAGTGCAGGTCCCCGTTACACGCAGAGTGCAGGGTCCATTACACGCAGAGTGCAGGTCCCCGTTACACGCAGAGTGCAGGGTCCATTACACGCAGAGTGCAGGGCCCGTTACATGCAGAGTGCATGGTTCAGGCACCATTACATGCAGAGTGCAGGGCCCGTTACACGCAGAGTGCAGGTCCTGTTACACGCAGAGTGTAGGGCCCGTTACACGCAGAGTGCAGGGCCCGTTACACGCAGAGTGCAGGTCCCCGTTACACGCAGAGTGCAAGGCCCATTACACGCAGAGTGCAGGGCCCGTTACACGCAGAGTGCAGGGCCCGTTACACGCAGAGTGCAGGTCCCCGTTACACGCAGAGTGCAGGTCCCGTTACACGCAGAGTGCAGGTCCCGTTACACGCAGAGTGCAGGTCCCGTTACACGCAGAGTGCAGGTCCCGTTACACGCAGAGTGCAGGTCCCGTTACACGCAGAGTGCAGGGCCCATTACACGCAGAGTGCAGGTCCCGTTACACGCAGAGTGCAGGTCCCGTTACACGCAGAGTGCAGGTCCCGTTACACGCAGAGTGCAGGTCCCATTACACGCAGAGTGCAGGGCCCGATACACGCAGAGTGCAGGGCCCATTACACGCAGAGTGCATGGGTCCAGTTTTTCTCCACCACTCCTTTCCACTGTATTCTCATCCCTCACCCACCCTCTCCTCAGCTCTGACTCGTGCTCACACCTCCTCTACTGCCCCCATCTTCTCCCCCCCTCCCTTAAAAGCTACATTGTGCACATGCCTTACCGTTGTGAAGTACCTGGCCGGCTCTAGCACAGACATCCCCCACTGCAAACGCTTCCTCTCTGCAGCCAGATCATCCGGGGGCGTCGACATCCAGGGTCAGGTCAGAGAAAGTGGAGAAGCCCCCTCCCGCCCCTGACTGTACTAGCTGGGACACCGGCATCTCCCGTGTCACTGCACTGCACACAGGGACCAAGCTGTGTCCAGTAAACGTCACTTCCGGTATCGGGTTAGGGTATCGGAGCATTTTCGCGAGTACCGATACCCGCAAATATGCATAGTATCGGCCTAAATACAGGTATCGGTGCATCCCTACTTTAAATATCGTGCCTGGGGGGTCCCCGTAGTATGCCGATAAAGTAGCACATCTTTCCCATGTTTATAACAGTGCCACAGCAAAATGAAATTTCTGAAGGAAAAACTGTCATTTAAAAAACTGCTTGCGGCTGTAATGTATTGTCGAATCCTGGCAATATAGATATAAATACCAAAACAAAAACAAAAAAAGGGCGTGGATTTCACCCCCAAAATCAATGCCAAGCCCTTCAGGTTATAAAGAACAAAGCCAATGGGAACTGTCATTTTGCTGCAAATAAAACACCCTTTTCCATTATAAATGTCAGTGTTCCATTAGTAGGTTGTATACATTGTACAGATACACCACTTCACAAGCATGGGGAAGTCACCCCAGGAATGTTATTTATTGGAGGTTTACATTTTTAATGTTTAACTACTTGCTGACCAGCCGTTGCAGTTCTATGCGGCAGGTCGGCTCCCCTGCGCGAGAGCCCGTAGCTCTACGTCGGCTCTCAAAGCGGCCACTAGGGGCACGTGCGCGCCGCCAGAGGTGCACGTCCCTGACTCGCGGGCGCGATCGCCGCCGGGCACTTGCGATCAGGGCCGTCTTAATAGCATCATGGGCCCCTGGGCGAAGTAATGCTCTGGGGCCCCTACAATGATGACAGTGCAGGTAAACAGACATCAAGTAGGTAGGAGGCAGACTGCCTCCCCTGTGTATCCATCACTCTCAGTGCCATCATGGGGCCCCCAATTTCGAGGGAGCGTGGGCTCAAGGACCAGCTGCTTTGGGGAAAGTGCAGGGGCCCCCCATGCAGCTGGGGCCCCTGGGCAGTGCCCAGGTGTGCCCTCTCATTGAGACAGCCCTGCCCGCGATTGCTCGTTACAGAGCGAAGACTGGGAGCTGTGTGTGTAAACGCACAGCTCCCGGTCCTGTCAGGGGGATAAATGCCTGACCGTCTGTTCATACAATGTATGAACAGCGATCAGTCATTTCCCCTACTGAGGCCACCCCCCTACAGTTAGAACACACCCAGGGAACATACTTAACCCCTTCCCCGCCCCCTAGTTTTAACCCCTTCCCTGCCAGTGGCATTTTTATAGTAATCCAATGCATTTTTATTGCACTGATCGCTAAAAAAATGCCAATGGTCCCAAAAATGTGTCAAAAGTGTCCGACATAATGTCGCAGTACCGAAAAAAAAACGCTGATCGCCGCCATTACTAGTAAAAAAAGTCACACCAACTGCGTTCAGGTGGTATTAAACAGCAACCACACAGTAAGAGCGACTGCGCTCAAGTGCTATGTAACAAAATAGTCGCAGTCACACCAACTGCGTTCAGGTGGTATTAAACAGCAACCGCACAGTAAGAGCGACTGCGCTCAAGTGCTATGTAACAAAATAGTCGCAGTCACACCAACTGCGTTTAGGTGGTATTAAACAGCACCCGCACAATAAGAGCGACTGCGCTCAAGTGCTATGTAACAAATTAGTCGCAGTCACACCAACTGCGTTCAGGTGGTATTAAACAGCACCCGCACAGTAAGAGCAACTGCGCTCAAGTGCTATGTAACAAAATAGTCGCAGTCACACCAACTGCGTTCAGGTGGTATTAAACAGCACCCGCACAGTAAGAGCGACTGCGCTCAAGTGCTATGTAACAAAATAGTCGCAGTCACACCAACTGCGTTCAGGTGGTATTAAACAGCAACCGCACAGTAAGAGCGACTGCGCTCAAGTGCTATGTAACAAAATAGTCGCAGTCACACCAACTGCGTTCAGGTGGTATTAAACAGCACCCGCACAGTAAGAGCGACTGCGCTCAAGTGCTATGTAACAGCACACACGCAGTGACACCAACTGCGTTTAGGTGGTATTAAACAGCACCCACACAGTAAGAGCGACTGCGCTCAAGTGCTATGTAACAGCGCACACGCAGTGACACCAACTGCGTTTAGGTGGTATTAAACAGCACCCGCACAGTAATAGCGACTGCGCTCAAGTGCTATTTAACAGCACACACGCAGTGACACCAACTGCGTTTAGTTGCTATTAAACAGCACACACGCAGTAAGAATGACTGCGTTTCTGTGCAATTCAATAGCCCAGTTGCATTAACAGCGACTGCGTTTCTGTGCAAATAAATTGTACACGTGCAGTAACAGGTAATGCGTGTGTGTGCAATTAACTAGCACATGCGTTCAGCATCTATCCATCAAGAGGTATTCGTCCATCTGCGGCTACTCATCACCCCCTCGGCACTCCTACCCCTCTGTGCTCCGAGTCCGCTGTTCCCATATTCAGTGGCTCGCGAATCAGAGCCGTAAGAGAGGCTACCCTGCATCAGACTCTGGTAACCAGGTATGTAACAAATAGTGAGTATAATCTCTGGCAGAAGGGTTATCCTCCCGCCAGGCATCAATCAAACTATTATCGTGAAGTAACCAAGCTAGTTTAATACTGCTTTTGGGTATATGTTTTAAATGTCGTTTGTTTGGAGATGATTTATCCAATATATGGTCCAAAGGTAAATTGCTGTCCCCACCTAATATTAGTTGACCCTGCACCTGTGGAAGCAATTGCGTGAGCATAGTATGGAATAATTCTAATTGATTAGAGTTGGGAGCATAGTATGATACAAACAAAACCAGTTGGTCAATAATATGACCCACCGCCATTACATATCTACCCATTTCATCTCTTATTATGGAAGTAGGTGTAAAGGGTACAGCACGCGAGAAAGATATAGCTACACCTCTTTTTTTGTCTGTGTCCGACGAAAGATAGAATTGTGGATAATGAGGACTAAGGTATTTAGGGGCAGAATCTTTTGAAAAATGGGTTTCCTGTAGCATCAGGACATCAAGTTTCTGTTTATGAAAATATAGGAAAGCCTTAGTTCTTTTAGGGGGAGAGTTACCGTATTTATTGCGGTATAACGCGCTCCCGCGTATACCGCGCACCCCTAAAGTGACCCCCAATCCTGTGGAAAAAAAGTTATTTTTGTACTTACAGTTTTGGTGTCTTGCGCGGCGGCCTCGTCAGGTCCGGCGTCCTTCTGCGGCTTCGGGTGTCCTCTTCGGCGGGTCCGGCATCCTTCTGCGGCTTCGGGTGTCCTTCTGCGGCGTCCTCGCGTCCTCCCCGCTTGTTTCCCGCGCCGAGTTTTGAATACTGCGCCAGAATATACCGAGCGCAGTACACTCGGGCAGGCTCGGCAACTGTCGCGCTCACGTCCTGTACGTCCAGGACGTGACCGCGGAAGAAGCCGAGACTGGCCGACTATACCCGAGTGTACTGCGCTCGGTATATGTCGGCGCAGTATTCAAAACTTGACGCGGGAAAGCGGGTATCGGCGTATATCGCGCACCCACGATTTTGCCCTGATTTTCAGGGCAAAAAAGTGCGCGATATACGCCGATAAATACGGTAAATCCTTGCACATTATGGGCCAGATTCACATAGGTTAGCGGATCTTTAGATCCGCGTAACCTATGTGATTTAAGATCCGCTACCGCAAGTTTTTGGGGCAAGTGGGTAATTCACAAAGCACTTACCTCAAAACTTGCGGTGGCGTATCGTAAATCCCCCGGTGGAATTCAAATTCCGCGGCTAGGGGAAGTGTACTATTCAAATCAGGCGCGTTCCCGCGCCGATCGAATAGCGCATGCGCCGTCCGCAAATTTACCCAGCGTGCATTGCGCTAAATGACGTCGTAAGGACGTCATTGGTTTCAACGCGAACGTAAATGTCGTCCAGCCCCATTCACGGACGAGTTACGCAAACGACGTAAAATTTTTAAATCGCGACGCGGGAACGACGGCCATACTTAACATTGGCTGCGCCTCATAGACCCAGGGGTAACTATCCGCCGGAAAAAGCCAGATGCAAACGACGTAAAAAAAAAAAGCGCCGGGCAATCGTTCGTTTCTGAATCGGCGTATCTCCTCATTTGCATATTCGTCGCGTAAATAAACCGAAACGCCACCTAGCGGCCGGCCTGGAATTGCAGCCTAAGATCCGACGGTTACAGTTACACCTGTCGGATCTTAGGCATATCTATGCGTAACCTGATTCTATGAATCAGTCGCATAGATACGACTGACGAAACTCAGAGATACAACGGCGTATCAGGAGATACACCGTCGTATCTCTATGTGAATCTGGCCCTATGTGTTAGAATTGAATATTTAGACTGAGAGACTGTAGACATCAAGCTTTGGCAGAGCACAACTATTAAAATATCGGAGCAGAGACACAAAAATCTGGTATATGAGTACATTATCGAAAATGGAATTGGAGCACGGAGAAAGAGTCCAAAAGATCAAATAAACAGAAAAGCAGGAAAATAAATCAGAAAATAAAGGAAAAAAGGGAAATAAAGTGCAAATTTGTAAATAAGTAACCAAACTGGTGGGTCAAAGCCCTTTCCAGGCAACAGTCCTGGAAAAAGAAGCGTGAGGTTGTCTCCATCAAAAGATAGGGGCAAGGTCACTAAAGTGGCTTAGGCCCCATGCACACGAGACGCTGCTAAACTCGAGTTCAGAGGCATTTGGGCATTTTTTTCTACTGCCCCTGAACTCATTTAATGTTATCCTATGTGTCCATGCACACAATCACGTTTTTTGGCGTTTTAAAGCAGTTGGGTTTAGGGCCGTTTTTTCAGACGCAAAATTTTGGGTTCAGAAGCGTTTTTTTTTTTTTGCGTTTTAAACTTTGGGAGGATCTACAATGTCTTTCAGATAAGCACTGACAGCCGCAAACGCGGTAAAACGCCGCAAATCGCGGCAAAACGCCGCGCAATTCGCGGCAAAAACAGGCGTTTTAAACGCCGTTTTTTGCCTTTGAAAAGGTGAGATTAGAGGCGTTTGTAATAGCGTCTCGTGTGCATGGGGCCTTACAAGTCCACCCCAACTCTAATATCAAAGTACGGGGTCGCGTCTGTCCCTGCTGATTTCTCCGCTTATACTGTTGTAGTGGATGATTCTAAAATCCCTATTTTCAAATCAGGCTAATTCTTTTTATTATTGGAATCACTGAAATGTTCCTCTTTTCTATATTCCTTATACTGTTTATTTGTTTTATACGCATTATGCATATGTATGTATGGGAATGATCAATACTGCTTATTTTCCTTGAGGATTTTTTTATCAGATATTGTTTTAAAGTAATGAACTCAGCATTGAAAATACAAAGGATTATTATTAAGAGTATCCTCCATTTTCCCCTCATATTACAAATGTATTCAGACCTTCTTCCCCCCTCCTTTCTACAGCATTCTAAAGTGGACTTTAAGCCTTCCCCTCCCCCTTCTTTTCACTGATCTCCTGAAAGCTTGTGTGACGCTTGGAAGGAAACTTGTCTGCTTTACTGAGAGAACTTTTATGCCACGAGGAGAAAAAGAATATGGAACAGGAAAAGACCCTTATATGAACTGACCTATGAGGGTGCCATGTGCTACAGACGTCACAGGGAGGGAGGAGGATGGAGTGGGTTTGGATTTATAAAGTGAACCAATCAAATGCATGTATTTGTGATTCTATGCTTTTAATAAAGCTGTGTGGGCCATAGCCCGCTCCCTCTTTGCTGGTGAACGTTGGAAAGGTGAGATGTGGTCTGTTTTGTCTATAGATTGCACTGTCTCACCATATTAATTTGAATCAAACGGCAGGATAGGTTTCACCCTGAGAAATTGTGTCAGGAAATTAATTAATCCTTTACACTGTATCTTCCTCGACTGTCCCGAGGTCTGATGCTGCCTGACAGGTGCGTCAACCTAGGCAGTCCAACGTGGATGGATATCCTGTCCTCCTGTGGCAATGTCAGCCGGTTAGAGTCGGTGGTGTGCGGAGCTCGGTCACAGCATCACTGCTTCCGTGCCCGCGCGCATGCGCACTTTGCTTTTTTTTCTATTACAAGGGATGTTTACATTCCTTGTAATAGGAATAAAAGTGACCTTTTTTTTTTTTTTTAAAGAACAGTGTAAAAAATAAAAAGGTAAAATAAATAAGAAACATTTTTTTTAAGGTGCCCCGTCTTGCCTAGCTCGCGTGCCACAGCATACATGAGCAGCGCCCACATATGAAAACGGTGTTCAAACCACACGTCAGTTATTGCCACAAGTAATAGAGTAGAGCGAGAACAATAATTCTGGCCCTAGACCTCCTCTGTAACTCGAAACATGCAACCTGTAGAATAATAAAAAAAAGAAATTAAGGGTAAAAGTTTGTCACCCTTCCAAGGCGCAACTTCGAAGTGTGACATGTTGGGTATCAATTTACTCAGCGTAACATTATCTTTCACAATATAAAAAAAAAAAATGGGCTTACTTTTTTCTTACATTTTAATTCAAAAAAGTATTTTTTTTTCCCAAAAAAGTGTGCTTGTAAAACAGCTGCACAAATACTGGCCCAGATTCAGGTAGATTCGCGCAATATTTGCGTGGGCAAAGAGCAAAAATTTTTCTCTGCGCCCACGCAAATATTGCGCTTTGCCCGCGATTCACGGAGCAATTGCTCCGTAAATTGCGCGGGCGATATGCTAAACAGCCGGGCGTAAGGCTGCCTAATGTAAATGATCCCGCCGGAGGCGGGAATCATTTAAATTAGGCGCGCTCCCGCGCCGAGCAAACAGCGCATGCTCCGTCGGGAAACTTTCCCGACGTGCATTGCGGCAAATGACGTCGCAAGGACGTCATTTGCTTCTAAGTGAACGTGAATGGCGTCCAGCGCCATTCACGGTTCACTTACGTAAACAACGTAAAATTTGAACGTCGCGAGCGGGAAGCGCAGCTATACTTTAGCATTGGTTGCGCCTGCTATTAGCAGGAGCAGCCTTATGCTAAAGTCGCCGTACGGAAACTCCGTACCTTGCGTGCGCAGGGCCCGCGCAACTTTTGTGAATCGGTGGTAGTATGCAATTTGCATACTATACGCCGATCACAATGGCCGCGCCCCCTAGCGGCCAACGCAAGAATGCAGCCTGGGATGTGAAGGCATAAGGAGGCTTATGTCTGTCACATCCTAGGCTGCAGTCGGTGTAACGAGGTTCCTGAATCAGGGGCACTCGTTACACCGGAGCAAGTAAGCCCTTGCGCCGCGCAACCTATGGTTGCGCGGGCGCAAGTGCTTCTTGAATCTGGCCCATTGTGTGACAAAAAGTATTGCGCAGGCCGCCATTTTATTCTCTAGGGTGTTAGAACCCCCAAACATTATATATCTTTTTTTCTAAGTAATTTTCTAACAAAAAAAATGTTTTTAACTTGTAAACACCAAATCTCCGAAAGAGGCTAATGCCACGTACACACCATCACTTTATGTGATGAAAAAAAAACAACGTTTTTAAAAACGTCACTTTAAATGACCGTGTGTGGGGGAAAACTTTGTTTTATGTCTTCTGAAAAACGACAAAAAAAAAATTGAAGCATGCTTCAATTTTATGTGTCGTTTTTCAAAACGTCATTTTTTACTTCACAGAAATTGACCGTGTGTAGCAAAAAACGTCGTTTAAAACGACGTTTTTACACCCGCGCATGCCCAGAAGCTAGTTATGAAGCGAGCTTCAATGGAAACAAGTGGTGAACGTAACCTCGCTTTGCTAGAGCATTGTGAGAAAAACGATGGTGTGTAGGCAACTTCGTCTTTGAAAATTGAAGTTTCAAAAACGTCGTTTTTTACTTCACAGAAAATGTCGTCTTTTTTCATCACATAAAGTGATGGTGTGTATGCGGCATCAGTCCTGGTCCTGTTCTTGGAGGGGGAACCAATGCAGGTTTGTTTTTATTTTATTTGGCGTGGAGTTTCCCTTCAAGATTCTCAGAGCACAAGTCGCATGTAGGGTGACCACGTGTCCTGGATTGCCCGGGACAGTCCCGCATTTTGCAGGTCTGTCCCGGGCACATTTATTCAAGGACAATACAGTGCAGTGGTGGTGCATCCATAGAGGGCACAGGAGCGATGTCCCCTCTCGCTCCTGCACCACCACTGAATACAATACATAGATTGATGCATTGCATGAATCTATGTATTCTCGCTGCCGCCCACTATTCTGATGGCCGGCCCCTGGTGAGCGCTGGCCATCTGAATAACAGCTGGTTGGCTTTGGAAGTGCCTATGAAAGCCAGCGGCTCGGATAGGCTTTCCGATTACAGCCCTCAGTCCTAAGGGCTGTAATCAGCTTCCAAATAGTTATCCAGGGGACGCACGGGGGGTGTGTTCTTTGGATAAGACTGACAGGCTTCTCAGCCAATCGGGTTCACCGGTTCTGGTTACCGGTAACCTGATTGGCTGAGGCATCATAGAGGACGGGAGAAGACATCGAGGGACGGTGGAAGCAGGATGGCTGACCCCAGAAAGGTAAGTTCTGGGCGGGGGGAGGGGGCATTTTACAGGGCACAGTGGCAGAATTTTACTGGGCACAGTGGCGCTAATTTATGGGCACGGTGGTGACAACAATTGATGGCACAGTGGCTGCGTTTGGCATGGCACAGTGGTGACAATTGATGGGCACAGTGGCGACAATTGATGGCACAGTGGCTGCGTTTGATGGCATGGCACAGTGGTGACAATTGATGGGCACAGTGGAGATAAATGATGGCACAATGGCTGCGTTTGATGGCATGGCACAGTGGCTGCATTTGATGGCATGGCACAGTGGCGACAATTGATGGCCTGGCACAGTGGTGACAATTGATGGCATGGCACAGTGGTGACAATTGATGGCATGGCACAGTGGTGACAATTGATGGCATGGCATGCCTTTGATGGGCACAGTGGTTTGCCTTTGATGGGCATAGTGAGGCTGCAATTTTTTTTCGTTTGTTTGCACCCCCCAAAAAAACTTGGAGCACCAGCCGCCACTGATACAGTGTCCTGGAATTAAACTGACACAGCCAACCCCCCCGGCCAATCTGATGCCTCCAAAAAAGGCAGCCGCAACACCGCTTTACTCATTGACAGTACTTGTCCTGTCCGGGAATGCCTGTAGGAGCACAATTCCTTCTTGTGATTGGAGAAATCATAAATCCCGCCTCTTGTGTCCAAACACTGTGCTGTGATTCGTTACAACACAAGCTATTTTTTTGGGAAGGGAGGGTGTCCCTGAATGGTAGTTTGGAAATGTGGTCACCCTAGTCGCATGCCAAAGTCAGACTTGATATTCAATGGGCGGAAGTAGGATCAAAGTCGGACCAAAGTAGTGCAGGGAGCATTTTCAAAGTCAGACCAGTTAGGACATGAGCTCCCAATGTCAGAGTGTTTGTTGTACAAATTTGAACCCGGCCTAAGATGACTTCTATTCAGGGCCGATCCTAGAGTCACAGGCGCCTGGGTGCAGAAATATTTCTGGCGCCCCCACATGGGCGTCGTCATTTTACTAACTCCTCCCCTTTACAAATGTTTCTATGGCAATGACTCAACCACAGAGATGCTCCCCCACAAAGTCTTCATTACCCTGGGATCCTCACATGATCTCTTAACAATAAACAAAATACAGGAAGAGAAGCAGAGTACTTTATTGGGACCTGGAGGGGGGCCTCTGTGATGGACACAGAGGGGGCTTCTGTTAGAGAGTCTGTTAGATGTTTGGCACCCCCACCTCTGCAGGCGCCTGGGTGTAATGCACCCTGTGCACCCTGCCTAGGATCGGCCCTGCTTCTATTCGTCCTTTATTGTAGACTAGCTGAATACCCGGCGTTGCCCGGTCTTCCTATCTTAACCTTTTGGGGAGGAAAATCATAGTAATATAAATATACCCATCTTTTATATAAGGGTGTAGGTAAGGGTTAATTTAACTGTCATATATTTTTATTTGGCATATAAGTAATATGTGTACCAGGTATTATTGAAATATCTCCAGGCGTACAGAAGTATACATTTCCCATTGATTTGCATGGGACTTTAAACAAAAACCCCGACCCTCACAAATGGGGGTAGTTAAGGGATAAATGAACTATCCTATAGTTTAGGTGGACATATAAGTAACATGTGACCAAGTGTTATCGAAATATCTACAGCCGTTTGGAAGTTATGAAGTAACATGTATTTCCCATAGAGTTGAATGGGACTTTAAAGGAAAACCCCGACCATGGCAAATGGGGGTGGGTAAGGGTTAAACCACCTATCCTATGTTTGTTGCTGACATATAAGTAACATGTGTGCCAAGTTTCATGTTAATATCTTTAGCCGTTTGGACGTGATGCTGGAACATACATACATACATACATACACACACAGACACGTTGAGTTTTATATATATAGATAGATTATTAGGTGGATTCAGGTAGGCGGGCACATAGTTGCGGCGGCGTAGCCTATGGCATTTACACTACGCCGCCGTAAGTTTGCAAGGCAAGTACTGTATTCACAAAGTACTTGCCTGCTAAGTTACGGCGGCGTAGCGTAAATCGGGCGGGCGTAATGGCGCCTAATTCAAATTTAGCTGAGGGGGCGTGTTTTATGGTAAAGGGGGGTGACCTTACGTGATTGACGTATTTTACGAACGGTGCATGCGCCGTCCGCCTACATATCCCAGTGTGCATTGCGGCAAAGTACGCAATTGGTTTCGACGTGGTCCTATTGGTTTCGACGTGGAAGTAAATGACGTAAATCCCTATTCACGGAAGTCTTACGCAAACGACATAAAATTTTCGCATTTCGATGCGGGAACGACGGACATACTTAACATTACTATTCCAGCTATTTGATGGGATAACTTTAGGCCTGATAATGCGTTACGTAAACGGCGTATCTGTACTGCGTCGGCCGGGCGTACGTTTGTGAATAGGCGTATCTAGTGATTTACATATTCTACGCCGACCGCAATGGAAGCGCCACCTAGCGGTCAGCCTAAAAATTACACTTTAGGATACGACGGTGTAAGACACTTACGCCGCTCGTATCTGTGCCTAATTAAAGCCTATCTGGTTTCCAGAATACGCTTAAATTGGCGCCGGCGCCCATTCAGACTTAGGCTGGCATATCTACTGATATGCCAGCCTAAGTCTTTCTGAATCCACCTATATTTCTTTAGCCATGTGCAGAGACAATCAGGCAGCCTGGAAAAGTCCTGTTCAGGGTTTACACATCTCCCAGGCACCTTTTGAGACCTCTGATCCTCCTGTGTCTTCCAGGTTTTCCACCTCTCCCTTTCAGTCCATTTAGTCTCACCTGGCACACCCAAGTCAGTACTCTGCAGTCTGGGAAGGAAACAGGTCTTCTTTGCTGGAGATAAAGGTTGGTCATATATATAATGTGTGGAGGCTGATAGTCAGTTGGCTTGCTCGGCCTATAAGTTAGGATGCTGATGTGTAGACACGGCTAGGTTGTGTTTTGTTGAAAGTTTCATCTTTCCTCTGAAGCATTGTACATCACCTGGAAATAACACCAGTAAAGTCATCGCTGGTTCCCATAACATTACTGGACTGGTACTGAAATGCACACACTCTCATGGAAGATCTTACTGAACTTTTTTCAGTTTCCTTTGAAAGGAGTGGTTAACTGTCATCAACTAAAAATAATTGAATTGCCCTTCAATTTTAGAGCCGATGTCTACTTTTTACTGTAACTTTGATCAGTTCATTTGTGTCATGCTGGCTGGTCTATATTGGAGTCTGCACCCAATGGGTGTGCTGTCAGAGGCGTAACTAGAATCTTTAGGGCCATAGTGCAAGAAACCATGAAGGCCCCCCACGGGCATTGCAAGGTCTACAAAAGATCTCGGGCTAGAGCCCATCGCAGTGTAGCAAGTAAAGAAAGTCATACGCTTGGGCGGGCATACACATGTATGGGTGTGTGTGTGTGTGTCGTTGCATATCTGAGTGTGGATCCCCTTACATCAGGGTCCCCAGAGAGCCCCCATGTAGATCTGGGGACCCAGATGGGTCTGGGTTCCCAGACTTAAACACCCCCCCCCCCAGAGGTTCCTTTGTACCTGGCTCTCTGTGCACCTCCAACCCCCAGCACTGTGGGGGGTGGCGATCGGCAGCTCTATGGTGCCTGTGGACCGCGGGATCTCCCTGGGGGTTGTAGTTCTCTTCCTGATTCTGTACAGTGGAGAGGGGAGGGGCCTCTGACCCGGGCAGCTGTCGGCAACCGTGTACAAGCAGAGCGACTCATTTGTACACCGAAGAGTAAAACTTGTATCTGCCTGGTCAGAGGCCTCTCCCCTCTCCATTGTATACACTCTGGAGGAGAAACACTAGCCCCAGGGAGATCCCATCCCACGATCACCATAGAGCTGCCGATCGCCACCCCCCCCCCCACTGCATCCCAAACTGAAAGCCAGAGGTGCAGGGGGAGATGCTGGGTTTTGCGGGTGGGGTTGCAGGGTTCAGTCGCAAGTGCGACTGTGGCGACCCTGAAAGTTCCGCCACTGTGTGCTGTATAGATGGTATGAAGCCTTAGCTGTATATAGCGCTGTGCCCTGGCGGTGGGACAGACCCTTCCCATTCTGGAATAACATTGAGTTGGGCTGAGCGCTGACCTGAGGAGCGGTCCATAAACTGGGGAGAGTTCTGGGTGGAAGAAAGGTAGGTTACAACCAGCAGTGTAGGGGAACAAATGGTATTTTAAACTTGCTTGTAGCTATAACGGTAATATAGATCAATCTAGGGGGAAAAAATGGTGTGTGTCCCTTCCCCCAGTCCATACCAGGCCCTTTGGGTCTGGTATGGATTTTAAGGGGAACTCCACATCAAATTTAAAAAAAAAAATCCAGACCCTTACCTGAGCATGCAGGCTGGAGGACAGGATAGGGAGGACAAGTGAGCCCCCCCCCCCCCCTCCTTAACCATACTAGGCCGCTTGTCCCCATGTTGATGGAGACAAGGGCCTTGTACCAACAACCCTTGTTGTGGAGGACTTATCAAAATCTGGAAGCCCCCTTTACTAAAGTGGGGGGGGTCCCCAGATCCCACCCCCCCTATGTGAATGGGTATAGGGTACATTGTACCCATTCACTGAAAAAGTGTACAAAAAAACCCACAAAAGGCACTTTATTTTTGAGAATTCCTTTTTTTTTTTTTTTTTTATAAAGTGTCCCGTGAGGCTAATCCTCCTTCAATCATGGCACAGACGGACCTGAAAGACCCCAAAGCACCCTCCCCATGTCTAGGGCAAGTGGCCGGGTATAATTCAGGAGTGGGGGCACTCACTTGTCCCCCTCGTGACCTGCCAGGTTGCATACTCAGATAAGGGTCTGGTATGGATTTTGGAAGGATTTTTTTTATTTTATTTTTTTCCGCTGGATTTCCCTTAACAACTTAAGGACCGCCTCCTGCAGATATGCGTCGGAAGAATGGAACGGCTGGGCACAATTGCGTACCTGTACATGCTCTTTAAGTACCCAGCCGTGGGGCACGTGCCCACGACCCGGTCCAAAGCTCCGCAGACCCGCGATCTGTCCCCGGAGCTGAACAGCAGGGAGAGCTGTGTGTAAACACGCCTTCCCCGTTCTTCACTGTGGCGCTGTCATTGATCGTGTGTTCCCTAATATAAGGAAACTCGATCAATGATGTCACACAACCAGCCCCCCCCTACAGTTAGAAACACAGATGAGGTCACAATTAACATATGTGGAAAAGTGTAGTGCTAACAATGAAACAAATTGTGATAATGCAATAGAAATTAAATCGTGCAACACCACATGTGAGTTACATAGTTGGTCAGGTTGAAAAAAGACACAAGTCCATCCAGTTCAACCACAAAAAACAAAATAAAAAACACAGTACAATCCTATACACCCAACTCCATACCCACAGTTGTTCCAGAGGAAGGCAAAAAACCCCAGCAGAGCATGAGATCCAATTTGCTACAGCAGGGGAAAAAATTCCTTCCTGATCCCCCGAGAGGCAATCGGATTTACCCTGGATCAACTTTACCTACAAATCTTAATACTCAGTTATATTCTGTACATTTAGGAAAGAATCCAGACCTTTCTTAAAGCAATCTACTGAGCTGGCCAGAACCACCTCCTGGAGGGAGTCTATTCCACATTTTCACAGCTCTTACTGTGAAGAAACCTTTCCGTATTTGGAGGTGAAATCTCTTTTCCTCTAGACGTAAAGAGTGCCCCCTTGTCCTCAGTGTTGACCGTAAAGTGAATAACTCAACACCAAGTCCACTATATGGCCCTCTTATATATTTGTACATGTTGATCATATCCCCCCTTATTCTCCTCTTCTCAAGAGTGAATAAATTCAGTTCCTCTAATCTTTCCTCATAGCTGAGCTCCTCCATGCCTCTTATCAGTTTGGTTGTCCTTCTCTGCACTTTCTCCAGTTCCCCAATATCCTTTTTGAGCACTGGGGCCCAAAACTGAACTGCATATTCCAGATGAGGTCTTACTAATGATTTGTACAGGGGGCAAAATTATATCTCTGTCTCTGCGAGTGAATGGTATTACAAAGTCCATATGTTAATGGGTGAATCGGTTCCACTGAATAAAACAGATGCACAAAATCCAATGTATGAAAAGGTGAGAAGTCCACCACCACTTATGACAAGGGGCTTACCGGATCGATTGGACCTAGACAGGCATATACCCACTAGGCCAATCAGGCTTTGTTAAAGTTGATATACTGAAGCGGGTACACCATACACGTCATTGCGATTCGGTATCAATGAAGGCAAACCTCAGACAGATAACTCAAAAATGGTTCCCAGCAGGCAGCGATTTTCGACATATCACACAGAGGGCATATCGGTAATCCAACCGATAAGCATGAAAAAGAAAAAGCAGGGCACACATGGCGTAATTCCGTAAAAAAAGTCGATATTTATTTAAAAAAAGAGTTACTCACATATTGCAATGGTCAATTGAGCTTATAGAAAAAGGGTAGCAGGAACAACAGTGCTATGTGCGCCCTGCTTTTTCTTTTTCATGCTTATCGGTTGGATTACTGATATGCCCTCTGTGTGATATGTCGAAAATCGCTGCCTGCTGGGAACCATTTTTGAGTTATCTGTCTGAGGTTTGCCTTCATTGATACCGAATCGCATGACGTGTATGGTGTACCCGCTTCAGTATATCAACTTTAACAAAGCCTGATTGGACCTAGACAGGCATATACCTGTCTAGGTCCAATCGATCCGGTAAGCCCCTTGTCATAAGTGGTGGTGGACTTCTCACTTTTTCATACATTGGATTTTGTGCATCTGTTTTATTCAGTGGAACCGATTCACCGATTCATCCATTAACATATGGACTTTCTAATACCATTCACTCACATGTGGTGTTGCACGATTTAATTTCTATTGCATTATCACAATTTGTTTCATTGTTAGCGCTACACTTTTCCACATATGTTCTATTAGCAATTTTTTTGATCTCTCTTGCTGTGTTAGCGGCTTTTGTATTTACAAGATAGCGCAGTATTTTTTTTTTTTTTTTTTTAGGTCACTTAACCCTTTCAGCGCTCCCTAGTGGTTAACTCCCAAACTGCAATTGTCATTTTCACAGTTAACAATGCATTTTTTGCTGTGAAAATGACAATGGGCCCAAAAATGTGTCAAAATTGCCCGAAGTGTCCGCCATAATGTCGCAGTCACGAAAAAAATCGCTGATCGCCGACATTAGTAGTATAAAGAAATAATAAAAATGCAGTAAAACTATCCCCTATTTTTGTAAACGCTACAAATTTTAAATGCTTATTGCGTTTTTTTTTTTTTTTTTTACCAAAAATAGGTAGAAGAATACGCATCGGCCTAAACTGAAGGGGGGAAAAATGTTTTTTATATATTTTTGGGGTATATTTATTATAGCAGAAAGTGAAAAAATATTGCGTTTTTTTTTTTTTTCAAAATTGTCGCTCTATTTTTGTTTATAGCGCAAAAAATAAAAACCGCAGAGGTGATCAAATACCACCAAAAGAAATCTCTATTTGTGGGAAAAAAAGGACACCAATTTTGTTCGGGAGCCACGTCGCACGACCGCGCAATTGTCAGTTAAAGCGACGCAGTGCCGAATCGCAAAACCTGGCCGGCTCCTTTAGCTGCCTAAAGGTCCGGGTCTTAAGTGGTTAACCACTGCAATACACTGTTTTATATACTGCACTGACTGAATATAGAGTCTACGCTGAATACTGAGTGTGTGTAAAACGCATGCACACACGACTGTGTGTATATACTCTGCCTGCCTAATCTATCTCAATCTACACACGGCCGCCGCTTAAGCAGCCTTATATAGTGTGGGTCATAGACTTGGTCCCACTGAGCACCCTGCCATGGGCCAATTACGGCTCTCGCAGCAGAGCATGCTGTAATTGGCCAAAGCATGCGGTCAGGTGCATGCTTTGGCCAATCGTCAGTCAATACACCGATTTTCTTGCAGTGCATTATGGCGCTCGAATTTCCCGCAAATGCACCATATATTTGTTTGTGAGCAAACGAACAACCCAATGTTTGAGTGGAACTTGTGTTCGACTCAAACTGTGGGCTCATCCCTACTAGAGATGATCCTTCCATACTGTGTATGGTTTGGGGGCAGGAAATTCCCCCCACTAGCTGTCGGCTTGCACAGCTTTCCAGCAGGATAACTCTGGCAGGTTCAGACTGATGCCTGGGAATGTCAGATTGGCTATATATGGAGTTGGTCATCAGGTTGATGGATGCCTCCATCCACACACGCAAGGTTGATGGAAGGATCCTCCCCTCTGTACCATTGTGTTCGGACAGTGTGGCATCCTCCACTATCAGAATACATTGATCAGTGCAGCAGCCAATTGACTACAGTCAGTGATCGATGAAAGTTTTCTAATATTACTGTAGCGCCTGTGTACTTTATAGTACCGGTGTTAGTTAAATTTAGAGGGAGATCAGAGTGTAGTTAAACTCTGATCCCAATTGTTATGTGCAAAACAGAGTCTCTGTCTCAGCTTGGCTGTGCTGTGGGCTTATTCTGTTGTACTGGGGTGTTCTTCCAACCCGGTGCTGCAGGTGGCAGCAGTGCAGTCAAGGTTTGGGTGCTCTTTCCCAGCAGCCAATCAGGAGGGTTTGACCATGCTGGGGAGGGATATTTATGGGGCAGACACCATTAGTTCTGGGTCTTCTTTGAGTGTGGCACCCACCTTTTTAGGGTGATCACAGCGCCCCGGCATTATGGCCTACCGGGGCGTGCGTGCCACGCAGTGTCCCATGACCATGTTGGCCCGCAGAATCTGAACAGGGACGGGGACCCAGCGAGCGACTGGGTTCCCACCTTTTGAGGATCCTAAGCTGTATTTGCTATTCGGTGGGGAGTCCGTCTGAGGAGCACCATTGAGAGGCTGGCGGTCCAAAAGGGCCTGGACAAACCACCGGGGATCAAGGTAGCCGGACACTGAAGGATTGATCACCTGTCAGTTGGTACCTGGGCAACAAGTTGAAGGATTCGGAGGAGCCAAGAGTAAATGTGCCACCTAAAACAACCAGCAGCTCCTCCCGGGGGTAATGCTGCATTCCCATTTGAGAGAAGCTGATCATTAGATTGATTTTGCTCAAGTGGAAGCAGCCATAGATGGATCAAAATTCAGTCATTCCCCATTAAATGGCCAAATACTGATTTATCAATGGCCAGCTTCGGTCTCAGACTCGTCCTGTGTAGGAATGTACAGAACTGGTTACTGAGTGTCAGATACTTTACTCTTATTTCTTCTGTTTTTAGGAATGGCGTCTGCTGATCTGAGGAAGGAACTGGAATGTTCCGTCTGTCTGGACATTTATACAGATCCTATAATCCTGAGATGTGGACACAACTTTTGCCGGGACTGTATTGGTCATGTGTTGGATGCACTGGATGATTCTGGAGGTTATTGCTGTCCTGAATGTAGAGAAGAGTTCCAGGATCGTCCTGCACTGCGGAGGAACAGAACACTGCGCAACATAGTGGAGATTTTCCTGTCTGCTCAGCCAGATGAAGAGGAGCCCAGAGTCTTCTGTACTTACTGTATTCACACTCCTGTACCTGCTGTGAAATCCTGTCTGCAATGTGATGCTTCTCTGTGTGACGATCACCTGAAAGTCCACAGCAAGTCACCAGAACACGTCTTATGTGACCCCACCACTTCCCTGGAGAACAGGGAATGCTCCGTCCATAAGAAGATCCTGGAATATTACTGCACTGAGGACTCCACCTGTATCTGTGAGTCCTGCAGGCTGGATGGAGAACATCGGGGACACCAGGTGGAGACTCTGGATGAGGCCTCTGAGATGAAGAAACAACTGAGAAATAATGTGCAGAAACAGATGGTTGAGAGAAAGGAGCTGGAGAAAAGAGTTCAGGGTCTGCAGGAGAGAGCCACTTCCCTGTTCGGAGTCCTCAGTTGTTTGGATGACCGGCAGAAGAGACTCATGAGTGAGATCACTGAATGGACAAAGTAGATCTCTCTATCAATGTCTATTCTGATCCAACAGCTGGGGAAAAAATAATGGAGCTGCTGTCCTGGATGATGTATTACATTGAGGATCTGTGTGTAACACGACGGATCCACTGACTTTCCTATAGGAATCGGACACAGGTGACTTGTGTGTTTTTGAGGATGGAGCTGATGATGATCATGACAGAGAGAGACATGATAAACTCCTCCATGGTGGGATATATGTATGGAGAAGTATACAAATATGTAGGGGGGATCGGATGTGAGAAATCTGCCCAGAGGCTGGTGACATCACAAGGTGTCGGATTGGTGAAATACTCCACCAGAAGGAGGAAGTAGTGGAGAAGAGCCAACATTATTGATTTTATTTTTTAAAGCTGCAGGCTCTAGGACCATCATCTTCCTCCTAAACTTCACCACCTAGTGCAGTGATGGCGAACCTTGGCACCCCAGATGTTTTGGGACTAAATTTCCCATGATGCTCGTGCACTCTGCAGTGTAGTTGAGCATCATGGGAAATGTAGTTGCAAAACATCTGGGGTGTCAAGGTTCACCATCACTGACCTAGTGTGTCACTGACCAGGAACAAGCATGAAGGAGGTCAGAATATTAAGGTTTCACTGGCTGCATGCTTATTCTGGGTAAGTGAAGCACAAGGTAGTGTAGAAGGTTGGCATGACAGCCCTTGAGTCGGCACCTTTTGCAGCGCATCTGTAGCCAAAATGCAATGTTTTAGATGGAGTGGGGAAGGATTAGAACTTTCTGGTTTATAGTGCGATCTGGGGCTTTAGTAGAGAAATTCCTCCTCACTTCCTGTCCTGCTGATAACGTTTTATCAGACAGGAAGTGAGGGGAATTCTCCCACAACACAGACAGAAATAAAATGCTTTTCTGTCCATGTCCCCATTTGGATTTTTTTCCTTCATATCTTGTCTGCTAAAATGTTGTCGACAGGTAGTAAAGGAAAATCTTTATTGGGGCACTTGGCGCATATATATATATATATATATATATATATATATATATATATATATATATATATTATTCTTCTCACTGAAGTACTCTATGACTTAGTTTATTAACTGCATACTCTCCACAGCAAATATGGGAAAAATATACACTTTTATACATTTGGTATATTGTGGGGCACTGATCCTTTAACCAGTTCCCAAGATTCCCCTTAGGCCTTGTTCACACAGGGCATATCAATGGGTGCCCCCATGTGAGGAACATGTTTTACGCACATGGGAATGCTCAGGTGTTCTTTCTATTGGGATACAGCTGCTGCCCAGACACAGCTGCTGCTCCCAATGTCACCTTTATATGGGTGACAGTGTGTGTGTGTTCAGGACCATTCACCCACACAGACATTTGATTGGGAGCAGCGATTGAGTCTGTGCAGCTGCTGTGCCCCAATTGACATCAATGGGACTGTCCTGCATGGGGGGGTGCACAGGACAGCTGTACATTCTCATGTGGGTAGATGTGTCCCTCACATTGGGCATGCATTGATTACCCCCCCCACCCTCGGGGTGAATGAGGCCTTGCCCAACAAGGATTGTAATCTTTTCCCGCTCCATTAAAAGTAAGAAACAATAGGCTCTATCCTGACACACTGAGGGAGTTTAGGAATTTTCATTGGATATCAGATTCCTTTACATGAAAACTCCATTGAAATGATTGGATATTTTTTTTTTCTATGGTCCTTTTTTTCCTTTGATAAAGAGAATTTTTATATATGATTTATTAATGATTAAATTACTATTGCTAGGTGAATATGGGCTAATGTTGGGATATTTGTATAATAAAGGATTTATTTGAAGTGTTATGTGGTGACACTTCACGTCTTGGCACAGCAGGGTGACGTGTTCCACTGAGTGGCTTTGACATGCTTTGCCATTTAATGCAAATGTGAATAATTTTTTCATCAAACCTTGTTTTCTATGTCCTCTAGTAGGGACTTGTGTTTTATACGGTGCAGAAATGTGCAATTCAACACATGGTTTGAACAAGCTGTAAAGGTGTTCTGAGTCACTAGAAATTAATGTCTCTTGTAATTAAAGATGTTTGTGCAAATTTATATCGGATCCTTGGTACAAATGCTGTGTCTAAAGATCTCTCCCTCAATCTCGTTTTTTTTAAATCTTTACTGTCTGTAATTTTTCTCTTCCAAATAAACTTCCAAAACCTTCACAGTGATCAGAGGTTGTTTATTTCCTTATTACATTAAACAAAAACTTTGGCATTGGCTGATACTGATGTAACTTATATATGTGTGTGTGTGTGTGTGTATATTAGGGATGAGCTTTATGTTCAAGTCGAACATCGGCTGTTTGCCAAATGGCGAACAATTTGTGTTGTTTGCGGCAAATTTCGAAAGCCGCAGAACACATTTTAAAGGGTAATATGTGACTTATTGTCATAAAAAGTGTTTGGGGACCTGGGTTCTGCCCCAGGGGACATGTATCGATGCAAAAAAAAGTTTTAAAAATGGCAGTTTTTTCAGGAGTAGTGTTTCTCCTTTTTTTTTTTTTTTTTTTTTTTTTTTTTAGTAATGCTTAAATTGAAAGAATAACGGTGAAATTTTACTTAAATTTCATACCGGGGGGGGGGGGGGGGGGGTGGTCTATAGTATGCCTGTAAAGTAGCACATGTTTCCCATGCTTGGATAAGTCCCTGCACAAAATATTTATAGAGGGGGGGGGGGGGCATAATTTAAACTACTCGCGGCTATAAAGAATTGTCGAGTCGCAGCAATACAGATATAAGTTTATGGGTCTGGTAAGAATATTAAGGGGAACACCGAACCTAAAAAAAAAAAAAAAAATCATGGGGGGGGGGGGGCCTAAATTCCATTACCAGGCCCTTCAGGTCTGGTATGGCTTTTAAGGGGAACCCCGCGCCAAAATAAAAATTACATGGGGTCCCCAGACCCTTATCCGAGCATGTAATCTGGCAGGCCACAGGAAAAGAGGGGGGGGGGGATTGGAGAGCACCCCCCCTCCTAAACCGTACCAGGCCACATGCCCTCAACATGGAGATGCTGTCCTATGTTGATGGGGACAAGGGCCTCACCACCCTTGCCCGGTGGTTGTGGGGGTCTGCGGGGGACTTATCAGAAACCCCATTACCAATTCACATAGGGGGGCCGGGATCTGGGAGTCCCCTTTTGTTAGAGGGGGCTTTTAGATTCTGATAAGCCCCCTGCAGACCCCCACAACCACTAAGCAAGGGTTGTAGGGATGAGGCCCTTGTCTCCATGTTGCGGGCATGTGGCCTGGTATGGTTCAGGAGGGGGGTGGTCTCTCATCCCCCCCCCCCCCCCTCTTTTCCTGCGGCCTGCCAGGTTTCATGCTTGAATAATGGTCTGGTATGGATATTTTGGGGGAACTCCAATTTTTTTTATATATATATATATATAATTTTTTTGGTGGGGTTCCCCTTAAAATCGAGACCTAAAGGGCCTGGTAGTAATTTGGGGGTGACGTACTTTCTTGGGGTTCCCCTTGGTATTCATACCAGACCCAAAGAGCATGGTATTGGACTTGGGGGGGGGGGGGAAGAGATACGTGTGTGCGTGCGTGTCTTTATTTATTTTTTATCTGTATTGCCAGGACCTGACAATTCATTATAGCCACAAGTAGTTTTAAATTGCTTTTTCATTTTTCCCTTTTAGAAATGTCATTTTGTGCAGGAACTTTTCTAAGCATGGGAAACATGCATTACTTTAAAGGCATACTATAGAGACACCCCCCCCCCCCCCCCAGTAAAATGTGACTTTTATTGTTTCACTTTAAGCATTATTAAAATTGCTGCTCCCAAAAAGAGAGGCTGTGTGTGTGATTATTTATTTATTTATATATATATATATATATATATATATATAATAATTTTCCATTGGGGACCCGTATCCTGCCCCAGGGGACATGTATCAAACACTTTATGACAATAACTTGCATATTAACCTTTTAAAATTGGCACTTTTTTTTTTCATGATCGTGTCCCATGGACTTAAACGGCGCTTGCACAAATTTTTTGCATGTTCTGCTGCAAACCAAATCAGGGGGAGTTTGGTTCATCCCTAGTGTGTGTGTGTGTGTGTGTGTGTGTGTGTGTGTGTGTGTGTGTGTGTGTGTGTGTATATATGTATGTGTGTGTGTGTGTATGTGTGTATGTATGTATATATATATATATATATATATATAACAAAGGGATGATTACTGTTATCTTCAAAGTCATATGAAAGATAGCTAGCTTTCATATGACTTTGAAAATTGCAGAAAATAGGTTTTTGCAATTGGAGCACGTGTCCCTTTGTCGTTTTTGGTTGGATGATTAGGAGCCCACCCTGTCATTTCTCCAGTTAAACTCCGTAAGAAGAAAGGGAAGTAACCCACCCAAAGTTTTGAGATGGAGAGATTTTATATACTGTATATAAAATTCTGGACAAAGCTTTCTAGTATCCATATTGTCTTACAAAAATCTTCCTTTTTCCTTTAAATATAAGGCAAAAACAAAGTAGAAAAGTGTATATTTCCTGGTATGACCGTTGTGTCTACAGCAACACTTCTGGACCTACAAAATAGGGAACAGAATTATGATATTTTTTTTTCATTATTTCTATTTTTTTACTAGTAATGGCGGCGATCTGAGATTTTTATTGGGACTGCGATATTGCGACGGACGTATCGGACACTTTTGACACAAATTTGGCGCCATTCACATTTATACAGCGATCAGTGCTATAAAAATGCACTAATTACTGTATAAATGTGACTGGCAGTGAAGGGGTTAACCACTAGGGGGTGAGGAAGGGGTTAAATGTGGATCCTAGGTGTGGTCTAACTGTGTGGGGGGTGACTGGGGGAGGTGACCGATGCTGTGTCTCTATGTACAAGAGACACAGATCAGTCTCCTCTCCTCTGACAGCACGTGGAGCTCTGTGTTTACACAGAGCTCCACGTCCCTGCTGTCTTACCGACGATCGCGTGTACCCGGCGGACATCGCGGCCGCCAGGTACACGCATCGGGTCCCCAGCTATGCGTTGGGACAGTGTTTACCCGATGCGCGCCCCCCAGAGGCGCGCGCGGGTAATGCTTTCAAATGACGTCCTGTTGGCAGCTGAGATCCGCGCTGTTGACGTCTTTTGTCAATAGCGCGGGTCTCAACTGGTTAAATATTGTTGTTATGGCTACCATACCCCCCCCTTCCCCCCAGGTATTTTTCCCAACAGTAAAATAAATGTGATCTCAGTGGCATATTTGCCGCAAGCTTACTTTTCTGGATGACAGGGGGTGCTCGCCAAGTCCTGGGCATCTCCACCACTTAACACAGCCATCGGTAGCGACGAAGATGATCCAGTCCTGTGGCATGATGGGCAAGAAGTCAAGTGAGGGCATAATGGCCTCCACTTGATTCTATTCCTTTGGAGGACCAGAAGCGATGTAAAACATCCCCCTCCGGCCTTAAAGGAACCACTAATCGCTGTAGAAATGTCACTGGCAGGGAAGGGGTTAACACTAGGGGGCGATCAAGGGGTTAAGTGTTCCCTAGGGAGGTGTTTCTAACTGGGGGAAGGGGACTGACAGGGAGAAGAGAGATTGCGGTTTCTGATCACTAGGAACTAAGGAGGAGCTCCGGTGTGTTCGCACAGTCCATGTGCAGAGCCCGCCAGCAATTATTATTTTTTATTATTATACAGGATTTATATAGCGCCAACAGTTTGCGCAGCACTTTACATTAGGGAAGACAGTACAATCACAATACAAATCAATACAGGAGGGATCAGAGGGCCCTGGTCGTTGGAGCTTACAATCTAGAAGGGAGGATCAAGTGGAACAAAGGGTAGTTAGCTGTGGGGGATGATCAGATGGACTCAAATGAAAATACAGTTGTTAGGTGTGGGTAGGGTACTCTTCTCTGAAGAGGAGGTGTGATGGAAGTTACTAAAATGAATATTTTATTATATGCTAATTTTGTGCTAAAATCACTCAAATGTTGCTTGTCTTTTATTTCTTGATAAACATATGTATGTGTGAGATTATACTACAAGTATTATTATCCTTAAGTGAAATGACAGATTATAAAAAGTTTCAGTACATCTCAACTTGGAGTGGAGACAAAGAACTATTAATACCAGACAGCTGTCATCCCTCCTCCTTTTTCACTCCAAAGCCCCCTCCATCAAGAAAAGCCCCTGTAAGCTTGAGTGGATGACCCTGTGTTTCTGGACATTCCACAAGGAACTTTTGTGCCTCGTGGCAAGAAGAACGTGTAACAGGATAAGACCCTTATATGGACTGACCTATCAGTGTGCTCATGTGTATGATGTCATGTTGTCTTTAAAAAGCCAATAAAGGCTCCGCCTCTCTCCAGACGTTGGGAAGGTGGAGGATGTAGACTGTTTCTATTGTCTGCATGTTTTGTGATGGACGTGCTAAAATGAAAATTTTATTTTGTGCTATGATTAGAATCACTGAAATGTTTCTCTTTCCTATATTCCTTATACTGTTTATTTGTTTTTATACGCATTTTGCATATGTATGTATGGGAATGATCAATACTGCTTATTTTCCTTGAGGATTTTATATCAGATATTGTTTTAAAGTAATGAACTCAGCATTGAAAATACAAAGGATTATTATTAAGAGCAGATGCTGTCATCCTCCATTTCCCCTCATGTTACAAATGTGTTCATACCTTCTTCACTCCGTCCCTCCTCCCTTCTAAATTCCTCAATTGTAACAGGAAAGCCTCCCCCTCCTTTTCACTCGGATCTCCTGAAAGCTTATGTGGAAACTTGCTGAGCTGACAATGGACTCTTTATGACACATGGACTTATAAGGAGGATGTGTGTGCAGCCTTCCCAGGAATGGACTTTTGGGAGTAAACCATCCCTATATGAACTGACCTATGAGGGTGCCATGTGCTACAGATGTCACAGGGAGGGTAGAAGGGTAAACTGGGAGTAAAATGTATAATGTGAACCTATCAAATGTGCTTGTGTGTGTGATGTCATATTGTTTATAAAAAGACCAATAAATGGGTTTGGCCTCTTTGTTGGGACTGAGCTGAGAAAGGTGAGGATGTGAAATCTCTCTCTGGTTTGCATGCTCTCACTTATTAATTTGAATCAAACGGCAGAATGGGTAATCCTGAGATATTGTATCAGGGCCCAATCTACAACAGTTTCACTATTATGAATTTGACTCAGATTGAACAGAATGGGTTCATGCTCTGGAATTGGGCCAGAGAACATCTATTTCAGAGGGTTTTCAGGGATCCTCTAAAAGCGAATAGAGAAGAAGATAGACGGATAGATTGTGGTAAGGAGTTCCATAGGCTTGAAGAGGCTCTGGAAAAGTCCTGGAGACGAGCATGGGAGCAGGTGATGAGAGAGCTAGAGAGTAGGAGGTCTTGAGAATTTGGCACGGCGCTTCGCTAATCGCATGCAGGGAGACATTGTCCTGATCTTGGGAAATGTCCCCCTGCCTGTGATTAGCGCAGTGCTGACTTCCTGGCGGGCTCTGCACGTGGACTGTGCGAACACTCCGGAGCTCATCCTTACAAGGAACACACAATCTCTTCTCTACTCCCCTGTCAGAACGGGAATCTGTTTTGTTTAGATCCCCATTCTGGCTCTCTGTGAAGCAATTGCAGTTGGCTGGTGGATATCACGTGCACGGCTGAAGTACAGCTTCTGTGATTTACGCAGCCATGCCAACCTGCCGGAGTATGATGGCTGCTGGTCAGCAGCTGTAAAAAAAAATACACTTTAATGATTTAAATCGCCCAGAGGCGATTCAGTTCGCATGTGTTGCGCTATATAAGTTTCTCACTCATTCAAAAAAAAAAAAAAAAAAACACAATAGTTTACCCAATTTTTCTGTAATTTGAAAGATGATGTTCCACCAAACAAATAGATGCCAAACATGTCATGCTTTAAAATAGTGCACACCCATGGAACAGTGGTATTTAAAAATCTCCATAGGCGGCGCTTAAAACATTTTTAGCGTTACAGAGGAGATCTTGTGCTAGAATTATTGATCACGGCGATACCTCACGTGTGGTTTGAACGCCATTTACATACGCACTTTTGCGTACATGACTGTGTTCTGCACGGAAGGACGGGGCTCTATTTTTTTTTTACACTTTACGTTTTTAATTTTTTTTAATTGCCTTTTATTCCTAAGCATCCCTTGCAAAAGAAGTAAGCATGACAGACCAGCAAAAAGACCCCAGATCTTGCCTTTAAAAGCAAAAAAAAAGGTTTTTGACTTAAACAAATGTGTGTGTGTGTGTTTGTTTTTTTTTTTATTTCTTTTTTTTTTAATGGCCAAAAACCAGAAGTGAGGTTGTTCCGGTCCTCCAAGGGCATAGAGATGAGTTGGGGCCATTCTATTCTCACTGAACTCCCTGCTCAGCAAACGGACACCCTTGGGTTTCAGTGGCGGTTGGTGCTCAAAATTTTTGGGGGGGGCGCAAATGAAAAAAAAAATTGCTGCCTCACTGTGCCCATCAAATGCAGCCACTGTGCCATCAATTGTCACCACTGTGCCATGCCATCAAACACAGCCACTGTGCCATTAATTGTCACCACTGTGCCCTTTAACCACTTAAGCCCCGGACCAATATGCAGCCTAAAGACCCAAGGTGTTTTTACAGTTCGGGACTGCGTCGCTTTAACAGACAATTGCGCGGTCGTGCGACGTGGCTCCCAAACAAAATTGGCGCCCTTTTTTCCCCACAAATAGAGCTTTCTTTTGGTGGTATTTGATCACATCTGCGGTTTTTAGTTTTTGCGCTATAAACAAAAATAGAGCGACAATTTTGAAAAAAAAGCAATATTTTTTACTTTTTGCTGTAGTAAATATCCCCCAAAAACATATATAAAAACATTTTTTTTCCTCAGTTTAGGCCGATACGTATTCTTCTACCTATTTTTAGTAAAAAAAATCGCAATAAGCGTTTATCGATTGGTTTGCGCAAAATTTATAGTGTTTACAAAATAGGGGATAGTTTTATTGCATTTTTATTATTTTTTATTTTTTTACTACTAATGGCGGCGATCAGCAATTTTTTTCGTGACTGCGACATTATGGCGGACACTTCGGACAATTTTGACACATTTTTGGGACCATTGTCATTTTCACAGCAAAAAATGCATTTAAATTGCATTCTTTATTGTGAAAATGACAGTTGCAGTTTGGGAGTTAACCACAGGTGGCGCTGTAGGAGTTGGGGTGCACCTAGTATGTGTTTACAACTGTTTGGGGGTGTGGCTGTAGGAATGACGTCATCGATCGTGTCTTCCCTATAAAGGGAATGACGCGATCGATGCGCCGCCATAGTGAAGGACGGGGAAGCCGTGTTTACACACGGCTCTCCCCGTTCTTCAGCTCCGGGGAGCGATCGCGACGGAGCGGCTATAAACAAATAGCCGCGCCGTGGTCCCGGATCGCTCCCCGAGCGGACCCGACCTCCGCATGTAGCGGGGGGGGTCCCGATCGGACCCCCCACCTGCTAATAGGCGAGGACGTACGTGTACGCCCATGTGCCTGTACGTGCCATATTGTGGACGTATATGTACATGCGGTGGTCGGGAACTGGTTAATTGTCACCACTGTGCCCTCTGAGGCCTCGTACAGACGACCGGACATGTCCGATGAAAACGGTCCGTGGACCGTTTTCATCGGACATGTCCGCTGGGATCATTTGGTCTGATGGCTGTACACACCATCAGACCAAATTCCCCGCGGACAGGATACGCAGTGACGTGGCGGCGACGATGACGCGGTGACGTACGCGACCCCGGAAGTTCAAGGCTTCCACGCATGCGTCGAATCGCTTCGACGCATGCGAGGGATTTCGGCCGAGCGGACATGTCCAATGAGTCGTACTGACCATCGGACATGTCCGACGGACATGGTTCCAGCGGACATGTTTCTTAGCATGCTAAGAAACATTTGTCCACTGGAAACCTGTCCGCTAGGCTGGGAATCCGGTCCGGTCGGCCCTACACACGACCGAACATGTCCGCGGAAACTGGTCCGCGGACCAGTTTCAGCAGACATGTTCGGTCGTGTGTACGAGGCCTGAAAGGACATATACTTTTAAAAGCTGTACAGTGGAACATAACTCACTTTTACCCCACCCATCTCCTCTTGGAAAGAGTTATCAGTATGTACATCCAGTGTCATACATAAAGCCAGGGCTGGACTGGGACAAAAATTTGGCCCTGGACTTCATCCAGACTGGCCCACTTTGACAGGTCTCTCCCATGGCAGCCGGACAACAAATAAATCACCCAATGAGGAATTCAAAAATGTTTTCTGCTATGGCCTAGATAAGAGCAGAGTAATCTGCAAGTCTGGACTGCAAATGGAGGCCACAATCAATTTGTCTAGGCTTTTCTAGGATAGCCACGTCATTTTCTAATCTTAGAGCACAGGCACACTGAAAATTTGGCGTCTTAAAAAATGGTATACTGACATTTGGGGACTCCTTCACAAACTTGGATGAGCACCTTTGGCTTGGATTAGGCTGCAGGCAGGACTATAGCACTTTTTGGTAAAGTGCCCCTCCCCCCCTTGCCCGGCACTTACCTTTACTGGAGTGAGCCATCCACGTCCCTCGATGTCTTCTACCGCCCTCGATGACTGACAGGCGTCTCAGCCAATCAGGTTACCGGTAGCCAGAACCAGCCACCTGATTGGCTGAGACGCCTGTCAGTCTTATCCAAGGAGCGCTTCCCCCTTGCGTTCCTTGGTTAACTGCTTGCCGACCAGCCGTCGTCATTCTACGGCGGCAGGTTGGCTCTCCTGGGCGAGAGCCCGTAGCTCTACGTCGGCACTTTGAGCCGCCACTAGGGGCGCATGCGCGCCGCCGGAGGCACGCGCGCCCCCCGCTCGCCCCCGACTCCAGTACGTGTGCCCGGCGGGCACGATCGCCGCCGGGCACACGCGATCGCTCATTACAGAGCGGGGAACGGGAGCTGTGTGTGTAAACACACAGCTCTCGGTCCTGTCAGCGGGGGAAATGCTGATGTTCTGTTCATACAATGTATGAACCGAGGATCAGTGTTTCCCCTAGTGAGGCCACCCCCCCCCCTACAGTAAGAACACACCCAGGCATACTTAACCCCTTCCCCACCCCCTAGTGTTAACCCCTTCACTGCCAGTGGCATTTTTATAGTGATCCAATGCATTTTTATAGCACTGATCGCTATAAAAATGCTACTGGTCCCAAAAATGTGTCAAAAGTGTCCGAAGTGTCCGCCATAATGTCGCAGTACCGATAAAAATCGCTGATCGCCGCCATTAGAAGTAAAACAAAATATTAATAAAAATGCCATAAAAATACCCCCTATTTTGTAAACGCTATAACTTTTGCGCAAACCAATCAATTAACGCTTATTGCGATTTTTCTTTACGAAAAATATATAGAAGAATACGTATCGGCCTAAACTGAGGAGAAAAAATGTTTTTTTATATATTTTTGGGGGATATTTATTATGGCAAAAAGTAAAAAATATTCATTTTTTTCAAAATTGTCGCTATATTTTTGTTTATAGCGCAAAAAATAAAAACCGCAGAGGTGATCAAATACCACCAAAAGAAAGCTCTATTTGTGGGAAAAAAAGGACGCCAATTTTGTTTGGGAGCCACGTCGCACGACCGCGCAATTGTCTGTTAAAGCGACGCAGTCCCGAATCGCAAAAAGGTCTCTGGTCTTTGGGCAGCAATATGGTCCGGGGGGTAAGTGGTTAAGCTTCCGGGACCCGAGGGCTGTACTCGGAAAAGCCGTTGGCTCTGATAGGCACTTCCGTACAGCCAACCAGCTGCCGTTATTCAGATGGCCGGACATGAGCGCCGACCATCTGAATAGAACAGCGGCAGCGGCGATAATAACATAGATTTGTGCAATGCATGAATCTATGTTATTAGACTCAGTGGCGGTGAGAGCCAGAGGGGGCGGCGCTCCAGCGCCCTCTATGGACAAACCGCCACTGCCGGGTTTACCGGTGGCTCTGGTAAGCTCAGAAACATCCAGGAAGCAGCAGGAGGCGGGGGGGCACCTCTAAAAGTGACCCTGCATTGACTCTGCCCATAGGTCTAGCTTTATCTGACACCAAATCACCCACAATAAAAATAAACAGTGTTACAGCAGCTAGCTTCGAGCATAACGCCCATTTTTAACTTCAAAGTAATGACATATATTTACTGTGGGCAGTTGGCGATTGGTAAATCCACAAATAAAGTAAATATATTTGGACGTGCAGAAGGGGCAAAATTGAGACCTTTGTTTAATAGTGAAACATCTGACAATGGGGGTTATTTACTAAAGGCAAATCCACTTGAAATTTCACTGAAAGTTCACTTGGACGGTGCAGTCGCTGTAGATCCGAGGGGGATATGCAAGGAAAATAAAAAAAACAGCATGTTGGCTTGCACATGATTAAATAATAAAATCAGCAGAGCTTCCCCTCATTTCAGATCTACCCCTGAGGTTTACATTGACTGCACTTTCAGTGCAATTTCAAGGGCACTTGTAGTGCAAAGTGGATTTGCCTTTCGTAAATAACCCCCCATGTGTGGGTAGAGAGATTAACCACTTAAGCCCCGGACCAATATGCAGCCTAAAGACCCAAGGTGTTTTTACACTGCGTCGCTTTAACAGACAATTGCGCGGTCGTGCGATGTGGCTCCCAAACAAAATTGGCGTCCTTTTTTCCCCACAAATAGAGCTTTCTTTTGGTGGTATTTGATAACCTCTGCGGTTTTTAGTTTTTGCGCTATAAACAAAAATAGAGCGACAATTTTGAAAAAAATGCAATATTTTTTACTTTTTGCTATAATAAATATCCCCCAAAAACATATATACATTTTTTTTCCCCCTCAGTTTAGGCCGAGACGTATTCTTCTACCTATTTTTAGTAAAAAAAAAATCGCAATAAGCGTTTATCGATTGGTTTGCGCAAAATTTATAGCGTTTACAAAATAGGGGATAGTTTTATTGCATTTTTATTATTTATTTATTTTTTACTACTAATGGCGGCGATCAGCAATTTTTTTCATGACTGCGACATTATGGCGGACACTTCGGACAATTTTGACACATTTTCACAGCAAAAAATGCATTTAAATTGCATTCTTTATTGTGAAAATGACAGTTGCAGTTTGGGAGTTAACCACAGGGGGCGCTGTAGGAGTTAGGGTTCACCTAGTGTGTGTTTACAACTGTAGGGGGGTGTGGCTGTAGGACTGACGTCATCGATTGTGTCTCCCCTATAAAGGGGATGACACGATCGATGCAGCGCCATAGTGAAGCACGGGGAAGCCGTGTTTACACACGGCTCTCCCCGTTCTTCAGCTCCGGGGAGCGATCGCGACGGAGCGGCTATAAACAAATAGCCGCGCCGTGGTCCCGGATCGCTCCCCGAGCGAACCCGACCGCCGCATGTAGCGGGGGGGGTCCCGATCGAACCCCCCACCCGCTAATAGGCAAGGACGTACATTAACGCCCATGTGCCTGTACGTGCCATATTGTGGACGTACATTTACATGCGGAGGTCGGGAAGTGGTTAAAGATTTTTTACAGTCCGGGCAGTTTGTGTCCTTCCTTCCCCCTCTTGTGCCTCTTCTAATTTTCCTTTTAGGACAGGTGGGTGGTATTCACTAAAAGACTCTGGAGTGATCTCATGGTTATCAGCAGTACCACCAGAGGTAGACTGAGACAACTGCCTCAATGGGGAATAACAATGGCAGATGGAGGTGGGTAGTGTATTTGATGGTTAACCTCTTAAGCCCCGGACCAACATGCAGTTTAAGGTCCTTGCCCCTTTTTGCGATTTGGCACTGCGTCGCTTTAACTGACAATTGCGCGGTCGTGCGACGTGGCTCCCAAACAAAATTGGCGTCCTTTTTTTCCAACAAATAGAGCTTTCTTTTGGTGGTATTTGATCACCTCTGCGGTTTTTATTTTTTGTGCTATAAACAAAAATAGAGCGACAATTTTGAAAAAAATTCAATGACCCAGATTCTCAAAGGACTTATGACGGTGTAGCGCCATGTACGCTGTCGTAAGTCCGAATGAGAGCCGTCGTATCTATGCGGCTGATTCTTAGAATCAGTTACGCATAAATTCGGCTAAGATACGAGCGGCGTAAGTCCCTTACACCGTCGTATCTTGGGGTGCATATTTACGCTGGCCGCTAGGTGGCGCTTCCGTAGATTTCCGCGTCAAATATGCTAATGAACTAGATACGCCGATTCACGAACGTACGTGCTCCTGGCGTATCAAGATACGTCGTTTACGTAAGACATACGCCGGCGTAAAGTTACCCCTCATAAAGCAGGGGTAAGTCATGTTGGGTATGGACGTCGGAACAGCGTCGTGTTTTACGACGTTTGCGTAAGTCGTCCGTGAATGGGGCTGGACGTAACTTACGTTCACGTCGACTAGGCATTGAGCGGGCGTAATTTAATTTGAAAATTCGACGTGATACTGAGCATGCGCCGTTCGAAAAAAGTGTAATTTACGTGGGGTCATGATTAGTTTACATAAAACACGCCCCCCTGTTCCTCATTTGATTTAGGCGCGCTTACGCCGGCAAAATTACGCCACGCCGCCGTAACTTTAGACGCAAGTGCTTTGTGAATACAGCACTTGCCTCTCTAAGTTGCGGCGGCGTAGGGCAACTACCATACTCTACGCCCGCCTACATTTACGCCGCTGACTGTGAATCTGGTCCCATATGTTTTACCTTTTGCTGTAATAAATATCCCCAAACATATATATAAAAAACTTTTTTTTTCCTCAGTTTAGGCCGATACGTATTCTTCTACCTATTTTTGGTAAAAAAAAGTCGCAATAAGCGTTTTATCGATTGGTTTGCGCAAAATTTATAGCGTTTTCAAAATAGGGGATAGTTTTATGGCATTTTTATTAAAAAAAAATTGGCGGCGATCACCGTTTTTTTTTTTTTTGTGACTGCGACATTATGGCGGACAGAATAAAGAGAAACACCCAATCCAAAGAGTGGGCAAAGTCGGACTTTGAGGCACGTGGAAGTATAAAAAATATGATTTATTATAATAAATATAAAATGTACAATAACAGTGGTATAATGGAATGTGGGTAAATTACAATCACAGTACAACCATCTGGATCAGATTTGTATGGATAGTGAGTAAATCCTATTGAAGTCGCCTACGCGTTTCACCGTGGGGGCTTCTTCAGGACGAAAAAACAGGATTTGTGCTGATATACAGCTATTGTTTCACAATCTGGAATAATATATATCACATTAATACAGCATAAGAAAAAGAAAGAAAATGATGGTATTTAAACAATATAAAACTTGTTCAATTGATTAAAAAACAGTGAAAAAAATATATATATATATATACCGGTGTACATGGGCTACACCGTGCGACTACATGGGAATATCCAATGTTAAACAGAGTATCTGCCGATGATGTGAGATGATTAACAAGTCACTTTTAGTGGTATCGGGGAGGGTCATGTATTGGAGATGTATAAAAGGAAGATTGAATATGGATGTATATCCATATATGCACCTACATATACATCCACAACTGCCTTGCCGTCATACATCCGGGACACTCCTGATCTCCTCAGGGCCCTGGATGGCCTTTGTGTCCCTCCGGGATGTATGTTGGTATCTATCGATGTTGAAGCACTCTACTCTTCAATACCACACACTCGTGGCGTTGATGTGGTGGCCGGCTTCCTGGCACAAAGGGGCCCAAAGCTGAACCAACTCAACACATTTGTACTCAGGATGCTATCTCATATTTTGACTAAAAATGTTTTTTCTTTTGACGGGTCCCACTTCCTCCAGGTACAGGGGGTCGCAATGGGCACTTCTTGTGCTCCTTCATATGCGAACCTGTACCTGGGGGGGGTGGGAGCGAGATTTATTTTCTGTTGATGAACCGACCGGCTTGCTTGCATTTGTGTTGGGTTGGTTCAGATATATAGATGACGTCTTGTTATTTTGGACGGGGAGCTCTACAGACCTTCAAGCCTTTATGCAATTGTTGAGTCACAATGACTACAACTTAAAATTCATCATGTGTTCCAGCTTATCGGAAATCGCTTTTCTTGACATCCTGGTATATGTAAACGACCAGGATGTCAAGAAAAGCGATTTCCGATAAGCTGGAACACATACCTCTTTATTTCGTAAACCGACGGCAGGAAATGCGATTTTACATGCCGCAAGTGCCCACCCATTGTCTTTAGTTTGGAGCATACCATACGGACAGTATTTGCGTCTTCGACGCAATTGCTCTGATTATAATAAATTTAAAGCAGAGGCAGACCAACTTTATACCAGACTGTCAAGTAGGGGCTATAGTAAAACTTGCCTCAAAAAGGCATTCAATAGGGTCACTGGGAAACAGAGGATGGAGATACTTGGGAAAATAGACTGGAAATAAATGTTATAACTTTAAAATATAAAAAAGAAGCAGACACTTATTGGATATAAACGGCCGCGGATGTTTATTATTGGTTTTAATAACTAGATAAATAAATAGTAATATAAATAAATAAATAACTGATGGGTAATAATATTTAAGATAATAATAAATATATATACATAACTTTAGCAAGCCTAGCCACCACGGCTCAGGCTGCAACCAAAAATACCCACAAGGCAGGTGGAAAAATACCACCTGGCACAACACCCCACTACATGGCCAAATCTACACAAGAGCCCAAGTCTGCGTTAAAAATGTCCAGACCGATGTCGGACAAATGAACACCATCGGATCTAAGTAGTCCGGCATAACCCCCTTCCAACTCTGTGTGCCTGAATGAAAACATACCCAGGTCAGATAGTAACCTGGAAACCGCCCTATTAATCCGTTTTCTAATTTTCTCTAATGGGCGCCTACAAAGGGGGGAAAGCCAAACCCGCCTCTGTACAATTTCGGAAAAAACTATCCGAACCTGGGGAAAAAGCAGTTGAAACCTGAGGAGATCATCCCTGATATTGAAAATTAAATCTAACGTTTTTCGCTGTCCAACGTCATTTCCCCCGAGATGAACGATGAGCACATCAGGAGGAGGGAAATGACGCATGAGCCTAGAGAATTCAAAATTAAGATTCGCCCATACCATACCCCGTCTACCTCCCCAGTACACTTTAAACTTATTCACATCTAATCCTAGATTGTCTGTGTAGATTCTTTCTTGTGCTCTCAGGTGGGCCCAGTGAATGAATGAATGCCCGATGATCCATACAATTCGAAAGTGCCCTGAAAGGATCAAAGAGAAGTATTAGGGCGAACATAGAGCAGATAACTGTTAGACTTCCACCTACCAATATTCTTAATCTTGTTAACTTCCAACCCTAACCTAGAAGCCTCAGTAGCCGCACCTATACGAAAGGAATGTGACGTGATATGTTCATGATCCAATCTCAGTGATGACAAACATTTCTTAAGCACGCTGGAGACCTGAAATTTTGTCAAAGGCCGACCATTTTTGTGTATAAACAATGGTGAATACCCCGTGGGTCTCATAGCAAGGAACTTGTGAAGTAAGTGAACAGGGCAGAAAAAAGACCCGTCCCATGCTTCAAGCTGCAACCAAGAACCTTTCCCAAACTGGTCAGGATTTTGATCGGTAAATCCAAAACAAACAACCCTACCAGTAACAACAACCTCCTTCGTTGTTATGGCAATCAGCTCAGACACACGCAAAGCGGCAAAAACATTATGGAAAAAAACGTTTGAAAAAGCACCGACTCAAAGTGTGAAAAACTAATTTTTTCCGTGGACATACACAGGTCGCCTAAAAGCTTCGGAGTGATAGGCTTCCTGGTATCTACCGAAAAATGATCTTTTTTATAGCCCTTTAATGCTTGTTTCACCGAAAAATAATACATAAAAGAAGGGAGACCGTTAAGTTTCAGAAAAAATGAAATACCCGACAACGTTTTTTGCACATTTGACCAAGAGTAACGCTTGGAAAAAAGAAAATGCAAAAAACATAACGCTTTATCTTCTGAAAACGAATGAACTGTTTCTTGGGTCATATTCAAAAATTTTAAATATAGCAGCCAGGCGGATTGATATCCCACCCAGGTTTCCGGGGCCACTGAATTAATAATATACTGCGAAATAGGCCTCACACCAGATCCCATAGGAAAGGTGGACACAACTGTCCCACCACATCCGCCTCCGGGAGCAACCGGAAAAACCGTTCCATCTGTGAATGAAATAAAGCATCCGCCAAGTCATTGTCCTTTCCCGCCACATGAACTGCCTTAATCCAAATATTCAAACTTAAGCATTTAAAGACCAAATAACGTAAAAGGACAATGACTGGTGGAGACTTGGAGGACAAGCAATTGATTGCCTACAGCACACCTTTGTTGTTTGTACGAACCAATAACCTCCTGTTCTGAAAGAAAGAACTCCAAATTTCAACTGCAACTATGATAGGAAACAATTCCAATAGGACGATATTTTTCACATAACCTTTTACCTGCCAGGAGGAACACTACTGTCCAGCACACCATTGGTTTTGCCAAATAGCTGCAAAACCAACAGAACCCGCTGCGTCAGTGCAAAGACAAAAATCTTTGTCTAAAATAAAATCCTCCTGCCACACTGTTCTACCATTGAAATGGGACAAAAACTGCATCCAGACTAACAGATCCTCCCTAATGTCATGAGATAAGCGGACATGTGAAAAAGGTGATTTCAACCCCGAGATGGATAGATAGAGTTTTCTCGAAAAAAACTCTACCTACTGGCATGATCCTTGTTGCGAACGCAAGGAGGCCTAAAAGAGATTGAACCTCTTTCAACAATGCCTTCTTCTTACGAATCAAGGATAAAATCAAGTATTTTATTTTCTCTACCTTCAAATCGGGAAGCCTAAATTCCATCAATTCTGTATCAATGATGATACCTAGGAATTCTAAACATGTTGATGGAAAAAACGTTTTTTCCAAGGCCAAAGGGACACCGAAGTGACGGCAGGTACTAAAAAACGTGTCTAACAACTGGGTACAATCGGGGGAACCAAAAAACAGGAAATCATCTAAATAGTGTATTAAAAAATTCGAACCGGACTCAAACGAAACTACCCACTCTAAAAAGGAAGAAAACGTTTCAAAATAAAAACATGACAAAGAACAGCCCATAGGCAAGCACTTGTCAAAATAAAACTCATTGTTGAAGAAAAAACCAAGGGAACTGAAACCCAACGGGTTAATAGGGAGAAGGCGAAATGCTGATTTGATGTCCGCCTTTGCCAAAAGAGAACCCTTACCAAGAATTCTCAGTTTAACAAGGGCGTCATCAAAAGAGGCATATGAAACTGAGGATAAGCCCTCCTCTATTTCGTCATTTAGGGAATCGCCCTTGGGGAAAGACAAGTGGTGAATCATTCTAAAATAATTTTTCTCCTTTTTGGAAACAATACCTAAGGGGGAAATCCTAAAATTATCAAAAGGAGGGGAAGAAAATGGACCTTCCACCCGCCCTTCCAACAACTCCAAATTAATTTTTTCACGTACAATATCGGGAAATTCAGCAACTGATTTGAGATTGTTGACAATATTACAACCCAAACCAGAAAAAATTGGCAATAAAAAACCTTCCTCAAAACCCTCAATGAGAAGGCGTGCCTTCCGCTGGTTTGGATAAAGTCTGAGCCAAGGAAGCATGTTTGGAAGCATCACAGGAGTGACTGCCTTTTGAAAAATTACTTGGCTGGTTTGCTGCCGACATTTTCTTAAAACACTTGGACACTGGGTAAGAGCCAGCGCAGAATGCACATTCATGCCGGTATTTGCATGAATTTGGCCACCTACACTGGCTATCATTGAAGCTGAAGCACAAACCTTTCTTGTAACCAGAGGCACTGATAGGTTGTGTGCTAACGGCAGGTCTGGTAAATGCTGGCCTTTGGGGAAGAAAAAGGTTCAGCCAAAGGCCAACATCCTTAACCCCCCACTTTAAAGAAGGGTGCACAGACAACTTTTGGCGAAAAGCTTCGTCATAGTTGTACCATGCCAAACCTCCAAAGTTCCTAAAGGCTTCAATAACAATATCGAGATGGAAATTTTTCACAAATGATACCCTGAAAAAATGCAGAATGCCTGCAACCAATTATTAAATGATTTTTGAACCGGCCTGCGCCTGTCATCCTCTTTGTCTATCCTGGACACAAATTCTCTAGCAAAGACAAAATATCGATGAACTCCCCCCTCCAGATTCTCTCCCTGACTGTGGCAGACAAATGGAAGCCTAAGGCCGAGTACTAACGAGCAAACATGTACGATGAAACCGGTCCGTCGGACCGTTTTCACCGTACATGTCTGCCCGAGGGCTTCTGTACGATGGCTGTACTAACCATCGTACAGAAGTCCGCGCATAAACAATACGCGGGGCGTGTCCGCGCCGTCGCCGCGACGATGACGCGGCGACGTGGGCGGGCCTGCCATTTAAATGCTTCCACGCATGCGTCAAAGTCATTCGACGCATGCGAGGGACGGCGGGCACTTGGACATGTACGGTAGGTCTGTACTGTCTGTACTGACGGTAGGTCTGTACTGTCTGTACTGACGGTTTTAAAACACGTCCAGGAATATTTGTCTGCTGGGAAAAGGCCCGGCGGGCAAATGTTTGCTGGAATTCTGCCCGCTCGCGCCTACACACGACCAAACATGTATGCTGAAACTGGTCCGCGGACCAGTTTCAGCATACATGTTTGGTCGTGTGTACGGGGCCTAAGGGATTAACCTCGCAAGGCATTGGTACTTTAAGGCAGGTTTCCGGAAGATTTTAAGAGAGAGCTACAGAATAACCTGGATAATCAACATTTTGTAAAACATTGTGTGTATCAGATACATTTTGTGCACTGTGATCGCCATTAGCTAAAACACCACTAGATGGCGACCACACATCAGCAGCAGTAGATGGAACAGACACATTGACTTGTGACTTAGAATTCAAAAACCTCTGAGGCCTCCTAATCCAAAAGATAGCAGGGATTAAGAGGAAGAACAGGGAGGGAGAGAGTGAGACAAGGAATCAGTTGCTACAGGCAGAGAAGAGATACATTGAAACCCCAACCTCTCATAGCTTAAAAGAGTGGCTAGAAAAACAACAAATATACAAAATGACTATATTAAAAAGAACAGAGGGAAAACGAATTTTCCAGAAACAGAATCAGTTTGGAGAGGGAGAGCGAGTGGGGCGTTTATTATCTCTGCTTATTAGAACCAATGCCCCCCCCTCCACTGTTACAGCAGTTAAGTTATCAAACGGTGAAACCTCCTTCGATAAAACCGTGATATTAAATACCTTTAGAGAATTCTTTGTATCCCTTTATAGCTCCAAGAGAAGGGAGGGGACTGAAGGACTGGAAACATTTTTCCAGGGACTGCCCATCCCGACCCTATCGGAGGAAGAAAACATTAACATGGAGGCGCCAATTACTCTAGGAGAATTAAAACATGCAGTGGCGGGGATGTCAACTCAAAAGTCACCAGGCCCAGATGGGATGCCCGTAGAGATCTATAAAAGATATGGGGATATCCTGCTACCAGAACTCCTAAAGACACTAAATTGGGCATTGACTCAGGGAATACTTCCCACCTCTATGACAGAAGCTACTATCATTGTTTTGCATAAGGAGGGGAAGGATCCAAGAGAGGCTTCATCGTATCGCCCTATCTCACTCCTATGTACTGATGCCAAGATCTTGGCCAAAGTGTTAGCCACACGCCTTAACCGGTATATCCAAGCGCTTATACATCCTGACCAATCTGGCTTTATTCCCAATAGGTCAACCAGTGCCAACATCAGGAGAGTGTTCCTGAATATGCAAATTCCAACAGAGGGAGAGGGCTCTAGAGCCGTCTTAGCCCTGGATGCTGCCAAGGCTTTTGACAGTCTGGAATGGGACTACCTATGGAAGGTCCTAAAGAAATTCGGGTTTGGCCCCAGGTTCATGAGTTGGGTGAAGTTGTTATACAATCAGCCAAGAGCAAAAACTAAAATCAACAACGAATTTTCAGAAATTTTTCAACTAGAGAGAGGAACACGACAGGGCTGTCCCCTTTCTCCCCTACTGTTCGCTTTGGCGATGGAACCATTAGCCATTAAAATTAGGAAAACTAAAGATATACAAGGGTTCCATAGACAGACTATAGAGGATAAGATCGCACTGTTTGCGGACGATGTCCTCTTCTTTTTGGGAGACGTTGAAACCTTGTTAAAAAATGTGATCAAAAGTAGTGGGCGAGTTTGGGCTATGCTCCGGGTTGGTCATTAATTGGGAAAAGTCAGCACTACTGCCAATTGACTCCCTCGGTGCCCAGATACCCCATGGAATCCCTAAGCTAAAAGTTGTAGTTATGATGAAATATCTCGGGATATGGATCACGAGGGACATTAATAGCTTTGTCGAGAATAACTTAATTCCTCTTTTGTCTAAATGGGAACATAAAAGAGATGTCTGGTGTAGACTACCATTATCTATAGCGGGACGATGTAACCTGATAAAGATGCTATGGTTGCCCCAGTTACTCTATATCCTCCATAACTCCCCAGTCTGGATAGCTCAAAAATGGTTCAAAAAGATAGAATCCCTCTTTAGAGAGTTAATTTGGAAGAAGGGACAAGCTAGGATTTGTCTCCAGACCATGCAGTTACCAGCTAAAGAGGGGGGAATGGCAGTACCTCACCCGAAAACATACTTTATAGCCTCACAGCTACAACAGCTTGCGAACTGCGGACTGGAGGGAGGTGGAAATTCCGGTAGATTGATGCTAACAGGAGCACCACATAGGACAATAGTGGAGGCACTTGAGGCTGGTTCGTTCGTCCATAGATGTCCAACTATAAAACTCAGCCTTAAAGTGTGGCAAACAACAAAAGCATTGATGGGCTACAAGGGAATAACAATATTTGCCCCTCTCTGGTGCAACCAAAACTTAAGAGAATTAAAAGACATCGAGAGATGTAAAGAATGGGAGAGACAAGGGATAAGCCGTTTAAACCAACTGTACAATGGAGAACAGATGAAATCCTTCGCAGACCTGCGACAGGAATTTAATATAACAAATAAAACATTTTACAGATATCTACAGATACGACATGCTATCCAAGCTCAGTTTGGGTTACAACCCATTGTATGGTCCTCGGCCCCCATTCTCCTGAAAATAACCTCTCCAAAAACAACCAAAGGCCTGATGTTGTACTCTAGATTAGGAGCTAAAACAATAAGTAGGGCAGGCCCCATTAAGAGCAGGACAGGATGGGAGAAAGACTTAGGTCAAATGACCACGGAACAGTGGAGTGCGATCTTGAGGAGGGGGGTATTGGTCTCGACCTCCCCATCTCAGAAAGTATCACACTTGTTCCTCTTGCATAGAGTATACTATACCCCCAGGAGAATGTTCAATCTCGGGTGGAGAAGTACTGACGAATGCCCAAGGTGCAGAGCGACAGGCAATCTTATCCACATGATGTGGAAATGCCCAAAGTTATTCAGATACTGGGAGGAGGTGGTCACCATAATAAATAAAACTTTTAAAATTAAGTTAGAAGCTGAGTCTAAGACATGCTTGTTAGGCAGCATAGAGGAAAATAGAGTGCCAGTCAGCTCCCTTGAAGTGGTACTGAGATGCCTTTTTCAGGCAAGGAAGTTAATTGCGTTGAGGTGGCAGGCCAAGATACCACCCACTGTTAAATCTTGGGTTGAAACTATTAACACAATGATTTGGAGTGAGAGAGTGACACTTACCCGACAAGGGAATTATAGTAAGTTTGTGAGGATGTGGAAACCCTGGCTAGACGAAACAGGATGTTCTATATAGAAATCGCCATTCAAATTCAATAAATATCTTAACCCGCTATTGGGCATTCCTTTATGGGGAAGACGTATTTAACGAAGTACATTAACTTCAAAAACCGGCTCACGGTGTGATGGGAGGGTGGGAGGGCGGGTGAGGGTTTGCGGGGTGGGGGAGGGGGAGGGGAGACGAGGTATGACAGTTCAGAAACAAGGGTTTTTTCATTTGTTTATTAGTGCAAGTCCTCCATCATATATAATAGAATTAAGGACCATGTGTATTATACTACCAGTGGCCTGTTAAACACCACAATGGGCCACCATGTGGCCTTTAGACATAAATACGAGCCTTCACTGTTCAAGTTCTCTGCCTTGGAAAGCGTATTTGAGGATCCAAGGGGGGGGTAACATTGACCAGAGGGTCCTTCAATGTGAAGCGAAGTGGATCTATCGGCTACGAGCCAACTATTTTCCTGGTCTCAATGAAGCTATAAGCTTTAAACCGTTTCTGAAGATTTAACCCATCAAACCCACATGTCTGCTGTAGTTCCTACTCATTGACAACCTTTTCAGCGGTTCAAAAGAACAAACGCTATTACCACGAAATATATCCCATGATCGTGCAAGCGTCTTATTAGAAGCTTCAGGGGATATTTAACTATATGATTGTTAAACTAGATGGGGAATCCCATTAATACTATAATTAGAAGTTTTTTTGGAGATAACACTCCAATTCCTCTTTTTACAGATAAAAGTATACCACTACCGGTTTGGTTGAATACCCACCAGGAAGTATGTTTTAATTTAGACGTTTAAGTATCCTTTTTCTTGTTTTTCTATATTGTGCATTACATTGGTGTATATGCGTTGCATCTATGTGATTTATGTGGCCTGTATTGCGCTGTGGTGGTCTTTTCCATGCGAGGGGTGTCTCTCTTTTTTCCATTTGAAGGTCCATTGGCTACAGTATTTACTATGATTACCATTATAGCTAGTATATCTAAATTCACTCCTTTACGGAGATATCTGAATGTTCTCCTTGCCTATTTCTGTGTTTTTTCTTTTCTTTTCTCCTCTCCTTTTCTCTTTTGCTACAACATGGGTAGTTACCCTCTTCCCGACACAGCTCTGCTGCTCAATTGGAAATTGCCCCAAACACAGCACTATGCTGCTGTGTTATGACAGGAATATGTTAAAGATGGCGTTAGGTGTATATATTCCCGGGGGCTCGTGAGGTTGATTTGTCCTACTGTAGGCTTGATGTTATGTTACATTATGTCCCCGGGAACTAATAGGTCCTCTGATTAATGCAATCCCTCTTGCGATGCCATGGGTACGTCCCGAACACGCCCACGACCTTTGACTGGTCCGTTGCAGTAGGAGACACACAGACATTGTTGCTGACACCCTTCCATGAGTATGAACTCCCGGCCAATCAGCTCTTTTCAGCTGGTAAACGTCACATCCCCTTTTCACCTCCCCCTTTTGCCGTCCATCCAAGCTCTCTCCTACTACCAGGAAGCGCCGTGTATTACAGGGTGCACACTAATGACGTCGCGACGTCGGGACGCAGTCCTCAGGGTATTTAACCACTTAACGTTTGACACATTTTTGGGACCATTGGCATTTTTATAGCGATCAGTGCTATAAAAACGCATTGGATTACTATAAAAATGCCACAGCCACTGGCAGTGAAGGGGTTAACACTAGGGGGCGGGGAAGGGGTTAAGTATGTTCCCTGGGTGTGTTCTAACTGTAGGGGGGGGTGACCTCACTAGGGGAAACACTGATCCTCTGTTCATACATTGTATGAACAGAAGATCAGCATTTCCCCCGCTGACAGGACCGAGAGCTGTGTGTTTACACACACAGCTCCCAGTCCCCGCTCTGTAACGAGCGATCGCGTGTGCCCGGCGGCGATCGAGCCCGCCGGGCACACGCACGGGAGTCGGGGGCGAGCGGGGGGCGCGCACGCTCGCTTCCGGCGGCGCGCACGCACCCACTAGTGGCGGCTCAGAGAGCCGCCGTATAGCTAAGGGCTCTCGCCCAGGAGAGCCGACCTGCCGCCGTATAATGACGGTGCGCGGTCGGCTAGCGGTTAAACACAGCCCAACAGATCAGCTGTGACCCTGGGGCATACACGGACGCTGCGCTGCTTAAGTAAGTGTTTTACCTTGCTGAAACTCCCCTCTTATCCCCCTCTGTACTTCTGCGACGAGTGTTAAACACTGCTTCTCGCCTATCTCTACAGAAGCGTTTTATCAGACGATCCTTGCTGTTTAGGACACTCTGGCTATCCTAGGCTCTCAGTTTTTGAGCTGCTCCCTGCCCCGGTTTCTAAGTCCCCCGGTGGACTTTCCAGGTATATATATTTTATATGTGTTGTTTCTCACAATGTTTAAACATATTGATGGACATCTAACATAGGCATTGGGTTTATCTAACCCCCCACCCCCCTTCTTTTTCTATGCATTTTTATTTCTTATCAACATAGGGGGGGTATTTGCTTTTTGACCTACACCCCCCTTCCGTATGCCTGCCCTTCCATATACATGGACTGAAGCACTCATTCGTTGATGTCATCATAGACACACATTGTCTGGACTATTGGTACGTCTTTTCTAGGAATGATTATTCACCATAGCAATAACTTGATTTTGTATTAATAATAGTGTTGAGTAGAATACGCCATATTCGATTTCGCGATATATCACGAATATATAGCCGAATATTCGAGAAATATTCGCTAAATTCGAATATTCGTGATATTTTATCGAAATGAAATGTTTGCGAAATTTCGCTATTGCGAATGCGAAAATAATTGCGAAATTTCGACAACTGCGGTAGGAGCACTCTGATTGGCTCAGAATATTCGTGATATTTTATCGAAATTTCGCAAAATGCGAATGCGATATTTATTGCGGAATTTCGACAACTGCTGTAGGAGCACTCCGATTGGCTCAGAATATTCGTGATATTTTATCGAAATTTCGCAAAATGCGAATGCGATATTTATTGCGGAATTTCGACAACTGCGGTAGGAGCCCTCTGATTGGCTCAGAATATTTGTGATATTTTATAGAAATTTCGCAAAATGCGAATGCGATATTTATTGCGGAATTTTGACAACTGCGGTAGGAGTACTCTGATTGGCTCTGATGCAAAAGAAGGGCGGAGAAAATAATCGCGCGATTTTCCGATTGCCGAATAATCGCATTGCGATTTTTCGGCAAGATAAAATGATCGCTTCAGCTACTCGGCCCAGGGTCTCTAAACATACCAGCAATGCTTTTAGACGTCGATGGAGATCTCTAGGATGTGATCTGTTCTAAAAATAAAATTGAAAAAATGTGAATATTCGGAATAGCAAATATTCACCGCGAAATTCGAAATATATTGCGAATACTCGAATATGCCATATTCGAGCCGAATATTCGTGAGCAACACTAATTAATAATAATGGATCTCTTCGATGTCTATCTATTCATTGCTCTTATTCTTTTTCTTTCCTTTTTCTCTATGCAAGATGTACATTCATGTATATGTATTTAGATATATATTAATGAACAGGTGTAAGATGTCGGGGGGCAGGGGGAAGAGGTGACAGATACAGAAGACATAATAGACATATGCCTCTAACACGTGTTATGCGATGTGTCAAAAACCTCGTAGTTGGTTCCAAAATATTCAGACATAGGTTTACTTCATTATACGAAGTTTATTCTTCCAACGATATGACAGCAAACAATGCTTACGTTGTTACAGACATCATGGCAGGGTGGCAATTCAGAAACAGGAATTAGATGTTACATCTTCTCTGCTAGATAGAGCCCTTTATGATCTTTCTGCTGGGAGAGGGTCCCATCCCCACCCCCATCTCTCCTACAGAGCCTGATGACCCTGAGGCTTCCGTCCAGGGGTGACCCTGGAGATCCTAACTCACTATGCTTACCACATATACATTTATACAGGTTTAACAGCTAACTAAGCACAAATCTAGCTTTCCAAACAAGGTTGCTTTAACGCCCAGTTATGTATTTTTAAGTAACATCTCCAACCTCCTTCTTGACGTAGGACTTTCAAGAATAGATGTGGCCTATGCTATAACAGCTGTTCTGTCGTCATAACTAACCTTGTTTGCCCTCAAAGCTACCATGTCTTAAACATTGATTCAGAGACCTTTATAACATAATATCAATACATTTAGAATCTAACAACAGGATATATGTTTCCTCCTGTTTCTAAAATCTGGCTATATTTATATGCATAGCCTTCCATAGTTATATGGATGTATATGTAGGTGCATATATGGATATACATCCATATTCAATCTTCCTTTTATACATTTCCAATAGATGACCCTCCCCGATACCACTAAAAGTGACTTGTTAATCATCTCACATCATCGGCAGATACTCTGTTTAACATTGGATATTCCCTGGATGGATGTACCCACTGTAGTGCATCAGGTGATGTAGTCGCACGGTGTAGCCCATGTACACCGGTATATATATATATTTTTTTAACTGTTTTTTAATCAATTGAACAAGTTTTATATTGTTTAAATACCATCATTTTCTTTATTTTTCTTATGCTGTATTAATGTGATATATATTATTCCAGATTGTGAAACAATAGCTGTATATCAGCACAAATCCTGTTTTTTCGTCCTGAAGAAGCCCCCCACGGTGAAACGCGTAGGCGACTTCAATAGGATTTACTCACTATCCATACAAATCTGATCCAGATGGTTGTACTGTGATTGTAATTTACCCACATTCCATTATACCACTGTTATTGTACATTTTATATTTATTATAATAAATCATATTTTTTATACTTCCACGTGCCTCAAAGTCAGACTTTGCCCACTCTTTGGATTGGGTGTTTCTCTTTATTCTGTCCGCCATAATGTCGCAGTCACAAAAAAAAAAAAAAAAAAAAAGCCGATCGCCGCCAATTTTTTTTTTATAAAAATGCCATAAAACTATCCCCTATTTTGAAAACGCTATAAATTTTGCGCAAACCAATCGATAAACGCTTATTGCGATTTTTTTACCAAAAATAGGTAGAAGAATACGTATCGGCCTAAACTGAGGAAAAAAAAAGTTTTTTTTATATATGTTTGGGGATATTTATTACAGCAAAAGGTAAAACATATGGGACCAGATTCACAGTCAGCGGCGTAAATGTAGGCGGGCGTAGAGTATGGTAGTTACGCTACGCCGCCGCAACTTAAGAGAGGCAAGTGCTGTATTCACAAAGCACTTGCGTCTAAAGTTACGGCGGCGTAGCGTAATTTTGCTGGCGTAAGCGCGCCTAAATCAAATGAGGAACAGGGGGGCGTGTTTTATGTAAACTAATCATGACCCCACGTAAATTACTCTTTTTTCAAACGGCGCATGCTCAGTATCACGTCGAATTTTCAAATTAAATTACACCCGCTCAATGCCTAGTCGACGTGAACGTAACTTACGTCCAGCCCCATTCCCGGACGACTTACGCAACATGACTTACCCCTGCTTTATGAGGGGTAACTTTACGCCGGCGTATGTCTTACGTAAACGACGTATCTTGATACGCCGGGAGCACGTACGTTCGTGAATCGGCGTATCTAGCTCATTAGCATATTCAACGCGGAAATCTACGGAAGCGCCACCTAGCGGCCAGCGTAAATATGCACCCCAAGATACGACGGTGTAAGAGACTTACGCCGCTCGTATCTTAGCCGAATGTATGCGTAACTGATTCTAAGAATCAGCCGCATAGATACGACGGCTCTCATTCGGACTTACGACTACGTAAATGGCGCTGCGCCGTCGTAAGTCCTTTGAAAATCTGGGCCATTGAATTTTTTTCAAAATTGTCGCTCTATTTTTGTTTATAGCGCAAAAACTAAAAACCGCAGATGTGATCAAATACCACCAAAAGAAAGCTCTATTTGTGGGGAAAAAAGGACGCCAATTTTGTTTGGGAGCCACGTTGCACGACCGCGCAATTCTGTTAAAGCGACGCAGTCCCGAACTGTAAAAACACCTTGGGGGGGGTCTATATAATGCCTATAAAGTAGTGCATGTTTCCCATGCTTAGAAAAGTTCCTGCACAAAATGACATTTCTAAAAGGAAGAAAGGAAAAAGGTAATTTAAAACTACTTGTGGCTATAATGAATTGTCAGGTCCCAGCAATACAGATAAAAAAAAAAGTAATTTGGGGGGGGGGGGAAACACACATGTGTTCCCCAAAAAAGTGGGGTCCCCCTAAATTACTACCAGGCCCTTTAGGTCTTGATTTTAAGGGAAACCCCCCTGCCAAAAAAAAAAAAAAAAAACATGGAGTTCCCCCCCCCCCCCCCAAAAAAAAAAATCCATACCAGACCCTTATTTAAGCACGAAACCTGGCAGACCACAGGAAAATAGGGGGGGGGGACGCGAGAGCAGCCCCCCCTCCTGAACCGTACCAGGCCACGTGCCCTCAACATGGAGACAGGGGCCTCATCCCTACAACCCTTGCCCGGTGGTTGTGGGGGTCTGCGGCTTATCAGAATATGAAAGCCCCCCCTTTAACAAAGGGGACTCCCAGATCCCGGCCCCCTTATGTGAATTGGTAATGGGGTTTCCGAAGAGACCCCCCGCAGACCCCCACAACCACCAGGCAAGGGTTGTGTGGAGGGGGGGGTGAGGCCCTTGTCCCCATCAACATTTGGACAGCATCTCCATGTTGAGTCAATGTGGCCTGGTACGGTTTAGGAGGGGGTGCCCTCCAATCCCCCCTCTTTTTGTGTGGCCTGGCAGGTTGCGTGCTCAGATAAGGGTCTGTATGGATTTTTGGGGGAACCCTATGTCATTTTTTTTTTATTTTGGCGTGGGGTTCCCCTTAAAATCCATACCAGACCTAAAAGGGCCTGGTAATAGAATTTGGGCCCCCTCCATGCATTTTTTTAGGTTTGGTGTTACCCTTAAAAAAAAACAAAAAAAAAAAAAAACGGGCGAACAACCAATGTTCGATCGAAACAAAGCTCATCCCCAATACACACACACGTTACATCAGTATCAGGCAATGCCAAAGTTTTTGTTTAATGTGATAAAGGAAATAAACAACCTCTGATCACTGTGAAGGTTTTGAAAGTTTCTTTGGTAAAGAAGAATTACAAAACAGACAGTAAAGATTTAAAAACGAGATTGGAGGGAGAGATCTTTAGACACAGCATTTGTACCAAGCATCTGACCTCTTGAAATAACAGAACTCAAATGATGGACAGTTACCATGTAGGTCCGTTCTAAACAAACATTTTACAATCACTTAAAGAAAAACTAAAAAGGCAAACTTTTTTTTTTTTTGTTATGGATAGAGTGGAGAGTGGGTCGAACCTCTGTTAGCTTTTATTACACTCCATGTCCCCATAACAAAGGAGGTACGCCCTCTCTATGTCCTGTTTACCATCATTGAAAAGTAAGAGACATTACCCACATTGTGTTGTCCCCAGAAAAGTAATAGACGGGGGATTTTTTCCAATAGGAACACTAGTTCTGGTGACCTGGGGGTCCCCAAAGAATTCTCTTTATTTACTGGAGATTTCCTTTCACTTTCCTCTGCTATGGGACTGGAAGTGGAGGGAAATCTCCACAATAGGACACAAATGACAGAAAAAAAAACCCAGAAGAAAAAAAAATAAAAAAATTCTAATAGGAACCATAATTGCTCTATCAAAAATAAATTTGCACAAACATCTTTAATTACAAGAGACATTAATTTCTAGTGACTCAGAACACCTTTACAGCTTGTTCAAACCGTGTGTTGAATTGCACATTTCTGCACTGTATATAAACACAAGTCCCTGCTAGAGGACATAGAAAACAAGGTTTGAAGAAAAAATATGCATATTTGCATTTTTCCCCCACAGTGCACTAAATGCCAAAGCATGTCGATGAAACTCAGTGGCACACGTCACCCTGCTGTGCCAAGAGACGTGAAGTGTCACCACATAACACTTCAAATAAAGTAAAAATAATAATAAAGTAAGCAGTGTGATGGGTTCTACCTTCAGAAGTGCACAATGAATGCTGCCTGAACAATAAAAGGTTTTTTTTTTTTTTATGTGCAGAAATTTGCAGATCGCTGGACACGGTGTATACCTCATTGTCCAGCAAAGTGACCAACTGTCTCCCATGTTCTACAAGAAGACCTTCCAAGGATCTAGAGAAGAAGAATCACATCTTTCTGCAGTTATTAGAGAAAAATAAATCCTTTATTATACAAATATTTTAACATTAACATTAGTCTATATTCACTTAACAATAGCAATTTAATCAATAATAAATACAAATTATCTTTATCAAAGGAGAAAAAAAGACCATAGAGGAAATATCTAATCAGTTCAATAAAGTTTTCATGTAACGGAATCTAGGGAAGTTTAGGAATTTGCATTGTGGATATCAGTGTGTCAGGACAAAGCCTATTGTTTCTTACTTCCAATGGAGCGGGAAAAGATAAAAATCCTTGTTGGGTAAGGCCTCGCTCACCCATTGATGTCAATTGGGGCACAGCAGCTGCAAAGACTCAATCGCTGCTCCCAATTGAATGTCTGTGTGGGTGAATGGTCTTGAACACACACACTGGTTGCATTCAGGTCTGTACACCGTCACCCATATAAAGGTCACATTGGGAGGAGCAGATGTGTCTGGGCAGCGGCTGCATCTCAATAGAAAGCTATTGGACGGCCTGCACAGGGATGCATGGAACACCTGAGCATTCCCATGTGGGTAAAACATGTTCCTCACATGGGGGGCACCCATTGATATGCCCTGTGTGAACAAGGCCTAAGGGGAATCTTGGGAACCGGTTAAAGGATCAGTGCTGCACAATATACAAAAAAAAGTGTATATTTTTCCATATTTGCTGTGGAGAGTATACCCAGTTAATAAACTATAAATCGTATACTTCAGTGAAATATATATATATATATATATATCCAAGTGCCCCAATAAAGATTTTCCTTTGCTTCCTGTCCTGGTGACATTTTAGCAGACAGGATATGAAGGAAAAAATTCCAATGGGAACATGGACAAATAATTTTATGTCTGTTGTGGGAGAATTCCCCTCACTTCCTGTCTGATAAAACGTTATGGACAGGAAGTGAGGAGAAATTTCTCTACAAAAGCCCCAGATCGCACTATAAACCAGACAGTTCTAATCTTTCCCCACTCCATCCAAAACATTGCATTTTGGCTACAGATGCGCTGCAAAAGGTGTCGGCTCCAGGGCCGTCATCCCAACCTTCTACACTACCTTGTGCTTCACTTATCTAGAACAAGCATGCAGCCAGTGAAACTTTAATATTCTGACCTCCTTGATGCTTGTTCCTGGTCAGTGACACACTAGGTCAGCGATGGCAAACCTTGGCACCCCAGATGTTTTGGAACTACATTTCCCATGATGCTCAACTACACTGCAGAGTGCATGAGCATCATGGGAAATGTAGTCCCAAAACATGTGGGGTGCCAAGGTTCGCCATCACTGCACTAGGTGGTGAAGTTTAGGAGGAAGATGATGGTCCTAGAGCCTGCAGCTTTAAAAAAATAAAATCAATAATGTTGGCTCTTCTCCACTACTTCCTCCTTCTGGTGGAATATTTCACCAATCGGACACCTTGTGATGTCACCAGCCCCTGGACAGATTTCTCACAGCCGATTACCCCTACATATTTTTATACAACTTCTCCATACATAAATCCCACAATGGAGGAGTTTATCATGTCTCTCTCTCTCTGTCATCATCTCCATCCTCAATAACACACAAGTCACCTGTGTCCGATTCCTATAGGAAAGTCAGTGGATCCGTTGTGTTACACAGATCCTCAATGTAATACATCATCCAGGACAGCAGCTCCTTTATTTTTCCCCCAGCTGTTGGATCAGAATAGACATTGATAGAGAGATCTGCTCTGTCCATTCAGTGATCTCACTCATGAGTCTCTTCTGCTGGTCATCCAAACAACTGAGGTCTCCGAACAGGGCCGTGGCTCTCTCCTGAGTTCCTCCAGACTCTGGACTATTTTCTGCAGCTTATCTCTCTCTATCTTTAGTTTCTGCACATTACTTCTCAGTTGTTTCTTCCTCATCTCAGAGGCCTCATCCAGAGTCTTCACCTGGTGTCCCTGATGTTCTCCATCCAGCCTGCAGGACTCACAGATATAGGTTGAGTCCTCAGTGCAGTAATATTCCAGGATCTTCTTATGGACGGAGCATTTCCTGTTTTCCGGGGAGTGGTGGGGGTCACATAAGACGTGTTCTGGTGACTTGCTGTGGAGTGTCAGGTGATCTTTACACAGAGAAGCATCACACAGCAGACAGGAGATCACAGCAGGTACAGGAGTGTGAAAACAGTAAGTACAGGAGACCCCGGACTCCTCCTGATCTGGCTGAGACAGGAAAATCTCCACTATGTTACGCAGAGTTCTGTTCCTCCGCAGTGCAGGACGATCCTGGAACTCTTCTCTACATTCAGGACAGGAATAACCTCCAGACTCCTCCTGTGTATCCAACACATGACCAATACAGTCCAGGCAGAAGTTGTGTCCACATCTCAGGATTATAGGATCTGTATAAATGTCCAGACAGACGGAACATTCCAGCTCCTTCCTCAGATCAGCAGACGCCATTCCTAAAAATAGAAGAAATAAGAGTAAAGTATCTGACACTCAGTAACCAGTTCTGTACATTCCTACACAGGACGAGTCTGAGACCGAAGCTGGCCATTGATAAATCAGTATTTGGCCATTTAACAGGGAAATGACTGAATTTTGATCCATCTATAACTGCTCCCATGAAGAAAGGAAGGCTAGGACAGCTGCACTCCAAAAAAAATCCTAATTTATTAAAAAAATTGGTCACAAAACAACATGCCACGGCCAAAAATCTGAAAAATTTTACGTTTCGCACTATATCTCAGTACTTATTCATAGCTGGTGTACAATATATATATATATATATATATATATATATATATATATATATTACACATACACTCTACCAAACTGTGAAGAGGGAGGCTCTGAGAACAAATAGATTAATCAGAAACTTCTGTGAATGTGGGCGTGTCCCGACAGACAACCAGAGAGTGTCTCATACACATACATACACACACACACACACACACACACACACACACCCCTACCACAAACCTGCAATCGCCAAATGATGTGATTATGCATGTATGTGTGAGGCTGGGTTCACACTACTACACTACTTTCATCCTACTTTGCTCTGTGTTCAATGTTTCCCTATGAGAGCGTCTTGTAGCGTCCTACACAAGTCGGTCCGACTTTGAAAATGCTCCCTGTACTACTTTTGGTCCTACATTGATCCTACTTCAGGCCCATTGAATATCATTGAAGTCGGACCAAAGTAGTATCCTGTTCATGAAAGTAGGATGGATGTAGGACCAATGTAGGATAAATGTAGGACCAATGTAGCAGAGCAAAGTAGGATGAAAGTAGTGTGAACCCAGCCTCATCCTACTTTGCTCTGCTACATTGGTCCTACATTTATCCTACATTGGTCCTACATCCATCCTACTTTCATGAACAGGATACTACTTTGGTCCGACTTCAATGATATTCAATGGGCCTGAAGTAGGATCAATGTAGGACCAAAAGTAGTACAGGGAGCATTTTCAAAGTCGGACGCTACAAGACGCTCTCATAGGGAAACATTGAACACAGAGCAAAGTAGGATGAAAGTAGTGTAGTAGTGTGAACCCAGCCTGAAAGTAGTGTAGTAGTGTGAACCCAGCCTTAGGCTGGGTTCACACTTGTCCGACAAACGGTCCTACATTGGGAGCCTCATGTAGCAGGACGTGTGAAAATCAATGTTTCCCTATGAGAGACGTCTTAACTGGTCCTACACAAGTCGGTCCGACTTTGAAAATGCTCCCTGTACTACTTTGGTCCTACATTGATCCTACTTCAACCCATTGAATATCATTGAAGTCGGACCAAAGTAGGAGCCTTGTCCTAACCATCCGACTTTTGGTTAGGACAGCAGCAGTAAAAGGAATTTATCTCACTCTGGGATTGTTTTGATTGGTCAAAGAACAAGTCAGACTATCACAAAGTCGGATCAAAGTAGTATCCCGTTCATGAAAGTAGGATGGATGTAGGACCAATGTAGGATAAATGTAGGACCGATGTAGGATCAAAGTAGGACCAATGTAGCAGAGCAAAGTAGGATGAAAGTCGTGTAGTAGTGTGAACCCAGCCTGAGGCTGGGTTCACACTACTACACTACTTTGATCCTACTTTGCTCTGCTACATTGGTCCTACACTGATCCTACACTGATCCTACATTGATCCTACATCCATCCTACTTTCATGAACAGGATACTACTTTGATCCGACTTTGGTCAAAGAACAAGTCAGACTATCACAAAGTCGGATCAAAGTAGTATCCTGTTCATGAAAGTAGGATGGATGTAGGATCAATGTAGGATAAATGTAGGACCGATGTAGGATCAAAGTAGGACCAATGTAGCAGAGCAAAGTAGGATGAAAGTCGTGTAGTAGTGTGAACCCAGCCTGAAAGATCATGTAGTGTTGCTCAAGACGTAAAAAAAAAAAAAAAAGTAGGAATTGAGAGTGTGAAGGACGTGAAAAGGAATGTTGATACTGGAGAAGGAAAAGTTTACGAAAGGGAAGTGAGGAAATAATGAGTGTAAGAAATAGTGATGATGAGAATGAAAAGAATATGTGGTAAAAAGAAAAAAAAGTGAGGGACTGTAATAAGACATGTATAGGAGGAAAAAGGGGAAAAATAAAATAAAAAAGAGAGAGAATAAAAACAAAATAAAATGAAGTAAAATGGAATACAATGGAAAGTAAGGAGGGGAGTGAAAAGAGAGGTGAAGGGGTGGGGTGAGGAAGAAGTCGGTGAGTGAGACGACGTGGGCCACTTACAGCAAGGTTTGGCAGGAGTGAGCTGAGGTAGGCCGCAAAACGGGGGTTGAGATCACAGGTCCGGAAGTACGGTTACTGGTGTTGTATTTTGTTTCTCGGTTGATGGAGGCCGGTTTATCGGTATCTGGTTTGAATAAGAAAGTGTCGGCGTTGGCCTTTTTGTTCAAATGGCAAGGCCTTCCGGATTTCACGAAGGATTTTTGGGTTAGACAGGCGCTAAAGGGTTATAGGCGGGCTAAGCCCAGCAGGGATGCCAGACGGCCAGTGTCGTTTGAATTGCTGCAGGGTTTATTTGGTTTGCGCCTCGGCTTACGAAGTCACATTATTTTATGCAGCATTTGCATTAGCCTTTTTTGGGGCATTCTGTATAGGGGAATTGGTTAGCCCTTCCAAGAAGATACAGGGCGGGATCTGGAGGAGTGAGGTGAGTTGTGAAAGTGATAGGGTGGTACTTTGGTTGAGGAAATCCAAGACGGATCAAAATGGGAGAGGAAAAACGGGTCTTGGTATTTGCAGTGCCTGGGTCACCTTTATGTCCGGTGGGTGCGGTACGGAGATTTTTGGAGAATCGCCCCGGGGTAGGGAAGTCGCTATTACTACATGCAGATGGGTCGCCGCTATCCAGGTTTCAGTTCACGGCAGTTTTTCGCTCTTGTTTGAGGTCATTGGGTTTGGCAGATAAGGAATATTCGTCCCATTCATTTAGGATTGGGGCAGCTACTGAGGCAGCCAGGTGTGAGCTAGATGAGGAATCGGTAAAGAAAAGAGGGAGATGGGAGTCCAATAGGTTTGGCATCTATGTACGTCGTCATTTGCTGGTCAAATTATAAAAAAAAAAAAAGGGGGGGGGGGCTGATAACTGTTGGGTGATGTAAATCTTGTTGGTCAGGGCTGCTAGGTTACGCTGGAGCCATTTTCTTTTGTCTTGCAGGTACGGCGCCGGCCCTGGTATGGATAATGGGGCACTCCTATGTGTATTAGGGGGCTAGGAGGGCAGAGGCAAGACCGGAGGGTAGACAGCTGGGGTTTCCCAGGGAGGAGGCTAGGATTCACTGGATAGGGGTACGGGGGATGCTGTGGAGCAGGCTTGTTCCCGAAGTGCATAAGTATGCGCGGCTGGGCTTGCCCGCCCGACGTCCTTATCTTGCACGTGGGCGGGAATGACCTCGGCCTTAAGTCGATGTTGGACCTGACCGAGGACATAAAGTTTGATGTCCTCAGGCTGCGCATGGCGTTCCCGGACATGATTGTAGTATGGTCGGACATGGCGTCTCGCACGTCGTGGCACCTTGCCAGATCTTGGGGGGGGCATCAATAGAGCCAGGAGAAAAGTTAACAGGGACGTGGGGAGGTTCATGGAGCTTGAGGAAGACACGTGGAGGTACTTGCGCAGGGATGGGGTGCATTTAACAGATGTTGGAATCGACATGTGGGTACTGGGTCTGCAGGATGGTATACAGAGGGCCCTTAGGGTGTGGAGGGTCGCACAACTGTAAAGGTTTTTACAGTGGTGCGCTGTGGCGGGTGTCTGTCGTTTTGCAGGAGGAGGAAATACCTGGTAAAAGATGGGTCAGGACTTGTCGGTGGTATGGGTCCTGATATTTGGGATTTCAGCAAGCGGAGGCTTAGCTGGAAGCACTGGAAATGGGGCACTGCGGTCAGGATTGTCTTTGAGCCAGTAAGTCGGCTTGAGGCCTATTATCGGATGGAGAAGGCCGCAGTGCAATAATGGTACAAGAGGTTACAAAATTGATTACACCTTGGGTTATAAAAAGTTGTTTTTGAGTTATGTTAAAGTTATTATATTTTTAAATAAAGGAGGCTGCTACGGCCATGTTTACTCCACACCCTCGGTTGGGTCTAGTTACTTTATACGTATAGCATTGTAAGTTAAGGGGGTAAATGCTGAAGTGACATAGATTATATAACAGTCATGAGCAACACTACACGATCTTTCAGGGTTAACACATACATGCATAATCACATCATTTGGCGATTGCAGGTTTGTGTGTGTGTGTGTATGTATGAGACACTCTCTGGTTGTCTGTTGGGACCCGCCCACATTCACAGGAGTTTCTGATTAATCAATTTGTTCTCAGAGCCTCCCTCTTCACAGTTTGGTAGAGAGTATATATATTTTTTTCTTTTGTCAGATTGTACACCAGCTCTGAATAAGCACTGAGATATAGTGCGAAACGTCAAATTTTTCTGATTTTTGGCCGTGGCATGTTTTGTGACCAATTTTTAATAAAAAAATTTTGGAGTGCGGCTGTCCTAGCCTTCCTTTCTTCAAGCTTGCATTATCATTGCATTGCCTGCACCTATGGTTCAGATTTAAGGAAAGTGGCTCTCTGGTTTCCCTGAGCGGTTATTTCTTTTTTCTCATCCTATGGCTGCTCCCACTTGAGCAAAATCAATCTAATGATCAGCTTTTCTCAAATGGGAATGCAGCATTACCCCCGGGAGGAGCTGCTGGTTGTTTTGGGTGGCACATTTAACTCTTGGCTCCCCCGAATCCTTCAACTTGTTTCCCAGGTACCGACTGACAGGTGATCAATCCTTCAGTGTCTGGCTACCTTGATCCCCGGTGGTTTGTCCAGGTCCTTTTGGACCGCTAGCCTCTCAATGGCGCTCCTCAGACGGACTCTCCACCGAACAGCAAATACAGCTTAGGATCCTCAAAGGTGGGAACCCAGTCGCTCGCTGGGTCCCCGTTCAGATGCTGCGGGCCAACATGGTCCTGGAACACCGCGTGGCACGCACGCCCCAGTAGGCCATAACGCCGGGATGTGGTCACCCTAAAGGTGGGTGCCACACTCAAAGAAGACAACCCAGAACTAATGGTGTCTGCCCCATAAATACCCCTCCCCAGCAAGGTCAAACCCTCCTGATTGGCTGCTGGGAAAGAGCACACAAACCTTGACTCCACTGCTGCCACCTGCAGCACCAGGGTTGGAAGAACACCCCAGTACAACATAATAAGCCTGCATCACAGCCAAGCCGAGACAGAGACCCTGTTTTGCACATAATAATTAGGATCAGAGTTTAACTACACTCTATAGTACCGGTGCTAATTAAATTTAGAGGGAGATCAAAGTACACAGGCGCTACAGGAATATTAGAAAACTTTCATCGATCACTGACTAGTTAATTGGCTGCTGCACTGATCAATGTATTCTGATAGTGGAGGATGACACAATGGCTTGTGTGGATGGAGGCATCAACCTGATGACCAACTCCATATATAGCCAATCTGACATTCCCAGACATCAGTGTGCCAGAGTTATCCTGCTGGAAAGCTGTGCAAGCCGACAGCTAGTGGGGGGAATTTCCTGCCCCCAAAGCATACACAGTATGGAAGGATTATCTCTAGTAGGGATGAGCCCATAGTTTGAGTCAAACACAAGTTCCACTCAAACATCGGGTTGTTCGTTTGCTTACTCACAAACATATGGTGCATTTGCAGGAAATGCGAGCGCCACTGAACTCCCCATAATGCACTGCAAAATCGGTGCATTGACTGATGATTGGCCAAAGCATGCACCTGACCACACGCTTTGGCCAATCACAGCACGTTCTGCTGAGAGATCCGTAACTGGCCAAAGGCAGGGTGCCTTTGGCCAATCATGGCTCAGTAGGACCAAGTCTAGGACCCACACTATATAAGGCTGCTTAAACGGCAGTCGTGTGTAGATGGAGATAGATTAGGCAGGCAGTGTATTTAATATACACAGTCGTGTGTGTGCACGCGTTTTACACACACACACTCAATATTCAGTGTAGACTCTATATTCAGTCAGTGCAGTATATAAAACAGTGTATTGTAGTGGTTAAGGGAAACCCGCCGAAGAAAAAAAAAAAAAAAAAAAAAAAAAATATATTAAAAATCCTCCCAAAATCCATACCAGACCCGAGCATGCAACCTGGCAGGTCACGAGGGGGGACAAGCAAGTGCCCCCACTCCTGAATTATACCCGGCCACTTGCCCTAGACATGGGGAGGGTGCTTTGGGGTCTTTCAGGTCCATCTGTGCCATGGATTGAAGGAGGATTGGCCTCACGGGACACTAATTTATTTAATAAAGGAATTCTCAAAAAAAAAAAAGAAAAAAGTCCTTTTGTGTTTTTTGTACACTTTTTCGGTGAATGGGTACAATGTACCCAATACCCATTCACATGGGGGGGGGCGGGATCTGGGGACCCCCCCTTTGGTAAAGGGGGCTTCAAGATTTCGATAAGTCCTCCACAACAAGGGTTGTTGCTACGAGGCCCTTGTCTCCAACATGGGGACAAGCGGCCTAATATGGTTCAGGAGGGGCCCCCACTTGTCCTCCAGGCTGCATTCTCGGATAAGGGTCTGGATTTTTTGGGGGGGAAACCCAGGCCAATGTTTTTTTTTATCTGGTGTGGAGTTCCCCTTAAAATCCATACCAGACCTAAAGGGCCCGGTATGGACTGAGGGGGGGGGGGACACACAACATTCCCCCCCCCCCCCCCTAGATTTTATTTTGATCTATATTACCAGGATTAACATACCTTTCTTCCACCCAGAGCTCTCCCCAGTCTATGGATCGCTCCTCAGGTTAGCGCTCAGCCCAACTCAATGTTATTCCAGAATGGGAAGGGTCTGTCCCACCGCCAGGGCACAGCGCTATATACAGCTCAGGCTTCATACCATCTATACAGCACACAGTGGCGGAAATTTCAGGGTCGCCACAGTGGCACTTGCGACTGAACCCTGCCGTTCTGCAAACACCCCCCCCCGCAAAACACAGCATCTCCCCCTGCACCTCTGGATTTCAGTTTGGGATGCAGTGGGGGGGGGGTAGCCATCAGCAGCTCTACGGTGATCGTGGGATGGGATCTCCCTGGGGCTAGTGTTTCTCCTCCAGAGTGTATACAATGGAGAGGGGAGGGGCCTCTGACCAGGCAGATACAAGTTTTACTCTTCGGTGTACAAATGAGTCGCTCTGCTTGTACACTGTTGCCGACAGCTGCCCGGGTCAGAGGCCCCTCCCCTCTCCACTGTACAGAATCAGGAAGAGAACTACAACCCCCAGGGAGATCCCGCGGTCCACAGGCACCATAGAGCTGCCGATCGCCACCCCCCACAGTGCTGGGGGTTGGAGGTGCACAGAGAGCCAGGTACAAAAGGAACCTCTGGGGGGGGGGTGGTGTGTTTAAGTCTGGGAACCCTGATGTATGGGGGGGGCTGTCTGGGGACCCAAAATCTATGAAGGGGGTCCCCACAGAGCCCCCATATAGATATGGGTCCCCAGATCTATATGGGGGCTCTCTGGGGACCCTGATGTAAGGGGATCCACACTCAGATATGCAACGACACACACCCATACATGTGTATGCCCGCCCAAGCGTATGACTTTCTTTACTTGCTACACTGCTATGGGCTCTAGCCCGAGATCTTTTGTAGACCTTGCAATGCCCGTGGGGGGCCTTCATGGTTTCTTGCACTATGGCCCTGAAGATTCTAGTTACGCCTCCGGCAGCACACCCATTGGGTGCAGACTCCAATATAGACCAGCCAGCATGACACAAATGAACTGATCAAAGTTACAGTAAAAAGTAGATATCAGCTCTAAAATTGAAGGGCAATTCAATTATCTTTAGTTGATGACAGTTGGCCACTCCTTTCAAAGGAAACTGAAAAAAGTTCAGCAAGATCTTCAATGAGAGTGTGTGCATTTCAGTACCAGTCCAGTAATGTTATGGAAACCAGCGATGACTTTACTGGTGTTATTTCCAGGTGATGTACAATGCTTCAGAGGAAAGATGGAACTTTCAACAAAACACAACCTAGCCAAGTCTACACATCAGCATCCTAACTTATAGGCCGAGCAAGCCAACTGACTATCAGCCTCCACACATTATATATATATGACCAACCTTTATCTCCAACAGAGAAGACCTGTTTCCTTCCCAGACTGCAGAGTAATGACTTGGGTGTGCCAGGTGAGACTAAATTGACTGAAAGGGAGAAGTGGAAAACCTGGAAGAGACAGGAGGATCAGCGGTCTCTAAAGGTGCCTGGGAGATGTGTGAACCCTGAACAGGACTTTTCCAGGCTGCCTGATTGTCTCTACACACGGCTAAAGAAATATACCGTATTTATTGGGGTAAAGCGCGCTCTAGCGTATAGCGCGCACCCCTAAAGTTGGCCAGAAATTCCTGTGGAAAAAAGGATTTTGTACTTACAGTTTTGGTGTCTTGCGCGGCGTCCATCGGCGGCCTCGTCGGGTCCGGCGTCCGTCTGCAGCTTCGGGTGTTCTCTTCGTCGGGTCCGGCGTCCTTCTGCGGCGTCCTCCTCGCTCGTTTCCCGTGCCGAGTTTGAATACTGTGCTGGCATATACCGAGCGCAGTACACTCGGGCAGGCTCGGCTACTGTCGCGCTCACGTCCTGTACGTCCAGGACGTGAGCGCAGGAGGAGCCGAGACTGCCCGACAATACACGAGTGTACTGCGCTCGGTATATGCCGGTGCAGTATTCAAACTCGGCGCGGGAAAGCGGGTATCGGCGTATATCGCGCACCCACGATTTTGCCCTGATTTTCAGGGCAAAAAAGTGCGCGGTATACGCCGATAAATACGGTAGGTGGATTCAGAAAGACTTAGGCTGGCGTATCAGTAGATACGCCAGCCTAAGTCTGAATGGGCGCCGGCGCTAATTTAAGCGTATTCTGGAAACCAGATACGCTTAAATCAGGCTCAGATACGAGCGGCGTAAGTGTCTTACACCGTCGTATCCTAAAGTGTAATTTTTAGGCTGACCACTAGGTGGCGCTTCCATTGCGGTCTGCGTAGAATATGTAAATCACTAGATACGCCTATTCACGAACGTACGCCCGGCCGACGCAGTACAGATACGCCGTTTACGTAACGCATTATCAGGCCTAAAGTTATTCCATCAAATAGCTGGAATAGTAATGTTAAGTATGTCCGTCGTTCCCGCGTCGAAATTCGAAAATTTTACGTCGTTTGCGTAAGTCGTCCAAGAATAGGGATTTATGTCATTTACTTCCACGTCCAAACCAATAGGACCGTGCGGCGTACTTTGCCGCAATGCACACTGGGATATGTAGGCGGACGGCGCATGCGCCGTTCGTAAAATACGTCAATCACGTAAGGTCACCCCCCATTACTATAAAACACGCCCCCTCAGCTAAATTTGAATTAGGCGCCATTACGCCTGCCCGATTTACGCTACGCCGCCGTAACTTAGCAGGCAAGTACTTTGTGAACACAGTACTTGCCTTTTAAACTTACGGCGCCGTAGTGTAAATGCCATACGCTACGCCGCCGCAACTATGCGCCTGCCTACCTGAATCCACCTAATAATCTACAATAAAAGGACGAATAGAAGCAGGGCCGATCCTAGGCAGGGTGCACAGGGTGCATTACACCCAGGCGCCTGCAGAGGTGGGGGTGCCAAACATCTAACAGACTCTCTAACAGAAGCCCCCTCTGTGTCCATCACAGAGGCCCCCCTCCAGGTCCCAATAAAGTACTCTGCTTCTCTTCCTGTATTTTGTTTATTGTTAAGAGATCATATAAGGATCCCAGGGTAATAAGGACTTTGTGGGGGAGCATCTCTGTGGTTGAGTCATTGCCATTGAGCATTTGTAAAGGGGAGGAGTTAGTAAAACGACGAGGCCCATGTGGGGGCGCCAAAAATATTTTTGCACCCAGGCACCTGTGACTCTAGGATCGGCCCTGAATAGAAGTCATCTTAGGCCGGGTTCAAACTTGTACAACAAACACTCTGACATTGGGAGCTCATGTCGCATGACGTGTGCAAATCAATGTCTCCCTATGAGAGCCATCCTAACTGGTCTCACTTTGAAAATGCTCCCTGCACTACTTTGGTCCGACTTTGATCCTACTTCAGCCCATTGAATATCAAGTCTGACTTTGGCATGCGACTAGGGTGACCACATTTCCAAACTATCATTCAGGGACACCCTCCCTTCCCAAAAAATCAGCTTGTGCTGTAACGAATCACAGCACAGTGATTGGACACAAGAGGCGGGATTTATGATTTCTCCAATCACAAGAAGGGGGCGGGATTGTGCTCCTACAGGCATTCCCGGACAGGACAAGTACTGTCAGTGAGTAAAGCGGTGTTGCGGCTGCCTTTTTTGGGGGCATCAGATTGGCCAGGGGGTTGGCTGTGTCAGTGAAATATTACTTTAAATTTCGTACCTAGGGGGGTGTAAAGTTAGCATTTGAAATATCGCATGTTTCCCGTACTTAGAACTGTCACTGCACAAAGTGTCATTTCTGAAAGAAAAAAAGAAATTTAAAACCGGACTTGCGGCTATAATGAATGGTCGGCTCCCGGCAATTCAGAGAGGATTCATTCAAAAAAAAATTGCGTGGGGGTCCCCCCAAATTTCATTACCAGGCCCTTCAGGTCTGGAATCGATATTTAAAAAAAAAATGACGTGGGGTCTGGTGTGGATTTTAAGGGGAACTCCACCCCAAATTAAAAAAAAATGGTGTGGAGTTCCCCCAAAAATCCACACCAGACCCCTTATCCGAGCACGTTAACCTGGCCGGCCGCAGAAAAGAGGGGGGGACAGAGTGCGTCCCCCCTCTCCTGAACCGTACCAGGCCACATGCCCTCAACATGGGGAGGATGTCCCCATGTTGATGGGGACAAGGGCCTCATCCCCACAACCCTTGCCCGGTGGTTGTGGGGGTCTGCGGGCGGGGGGCTTATCAGAATCTGGAAGACCCCTTTAACAAAGGAGACCCCCAGATCCTGCCCCCCCCCTATGTGAATTGGTAATGGGGTACATTGTACCCCTACCATTTCACGAAGGAAGTGTAAATAGTTGGAAAAAACACACACACACCGTAGAAAAAAGTCCTTTATTAATAAAAAAAAGAAGAAAACAAATCCAACGGTGGTAATGCACTCGGTCCCAGCTCCCTGCTCCAACGTTGTCTGTATCCAGCCACGGGTGATCTCCGGTCCAGCGATGAGAAGATCCATCCATCCAGAGCGCAGCCACGCCGACCTCCTCTCTCTGCTGGACACAGCCCAGCGAATGACGCGGCTAAAGCTGTGACATTTCTTATATAGGGGAGGCGGGGCCACCCGTCACGTGACCCCGTCCCCTCTGACGCACCCTCTGCTACGTCACTGGGGAAGCCCAGTCTTCCCCCTTGCGTCACAGGGGGCGGGGTCACGTGACAGGTGGCCCCGCCTCCCTGTAACAATACGCCAAATTAGTTTCAGGTTTATTGATCGCAACTGCGGAGACTTCTCAGGTTCGAACCCAGGTTTCACTCATAACTCAGTTAAGAGTTTGGGTTCTATCATCACAGCCTCAGTAAAGTAAATAGTGCTTATTCCAGCATAAACAACATTAAAGTAGATCTTGGTATTAATGGTATCGAACAGGTATAAGAATAAGTATAGCTGCAGTACTGGGACTGCACACTAGGGGATAGTAATGAACATTAACATGAGAGCCGGTATCTGTAGCAGTGAACATTAACATGAGAGCCGGTATCTGTAGCAGTGAACATTAACATGAGAGCCGGTATCTGTAGCAGTGAACATTACTTGGAAGCAAGCGGCAAGTATGGAGATCAGCGTTTAGTAATTGGTTTCTATAGCAGAGCGCTTGCGGTTGCAGATAGCTGGGCATGGATGTGCGTCCTGGGAGCCTGGACCTGGTTGATGAGAGCGGTAGCTGCAAACAAGGAGTCCTGGTGATCCAGTTCAGGAAGCTGGAGCTCAGTTCAGGTGAGTCTAGAAGCCCAGCTGACAGTGGCGTTCTGTCAGCAATAGAGGAACACCTTCCTGTCAGTGCTGGGAGTTTAAATAGGCCGCAAAGGAGCGAACCAGGAAGTACCACTAGAGGCCGCACCTAGAAACCACCGTGGGGAGCAAGGCTGCAGGAAGTGAGAGAATCTTCAGAAAGAAGGAAGAAACTAAGAGAGTTGACTGGGAAAGAAGCAACTATAGTTGTACTTAGTGCAAAGTTAATAGGGTGGCGTTACACTCCCCTATATAAGAAATGTCACAGCTTCAGCAGCTCATTCGCTGGGCTGTGTCCAGCGGAGAGAGGAGGTCGGCGTGGCTGCGCTCTGGATGGATGGATCTTCTCATCGCTGGACCGGAGATCACCCATCGCTGGATACAGACAACATTGGAGCAGGGAGCCAGGACCGAGTGCATTACCACCGCTGGATTTTTTTTGTTTATTTTTTATTAATAAAGGACTTTTTTCTACGATGTGTGTGTGTGTGTTTGTTTTTTCCAACTATTTACACTTCCTTCGTGAAATGGTAGGGGTACAATGTACCCCATTACCAATTCACATGGGGGGGGGGGCAGGATCTGGGGGTCCCCTTTGTTAAAGGGGTCTTCCAGATTCTGATAAGCCCCCCGCCTGCAGACCACCGGGAAAGGGTTGTGGGGATGAGGCCCTTGTCCCCATCAACATGGGGACATCCTCCCCATGTTGAGGGCATGTGGCCTGGTACAGTTCAGGAGAGGGGGGACGCACTCTGTCCCCCCTCTTTTCTGCGGCCGGCCAGGTTAACATGCTCGGGTAAGGGGTCTGGTGTGAATTTTTGGGGGAACTCCACGCCATTTTTTTTTAAATTTGGGGTGGAGTTCCCCTTTAAATCCACACCAGACCTGAAGGGTCTGGAATGGATATTTGGGGGGAACCCCACGTCATTTTTTTTTTTAATTGACGGCGGGGTTCCCCTTAATATCCATTCCAGACCTGAAGGGCCTGGTAATGAAATTTGGGGGGACCCCCACGCAATTTTTTTTTTTAATGAATCCTCTCTGAATTGCCGGGAGCCGACAATTCATTATAGCCGCAAGTCCGGTTTTAAATGTCTTTTTTTCTTTCAGAAATGACACTTTGTGCAGTGACAGTTCTATGTACGGGAAACATGCGATATTTCACATGCTGACTTTACACCCCCCCCTAGGTACGAAATTTAAAGTAATATTTCACTTTTATTGTTTCACTTTTATTGTTTCACTATTAGCATTATTAAATTCACTGCTCCTGAAAAAACTTCTGTTTTTAAAACTTTTTTTTGCATTGATACATGTCCCCTGGGACAGGACCCGGGTCCCCAAACACTTTTAGGACAATAAATTGCATATTAGCCTTTAAAATTAACACTTTAGATTTCTCCCATAGACTTTAACAGGGTGTTCCATGGCTTTTCGAATTTGCCGCGAACACCCCTAATTGTTCGTGGTAGCACCATTTATCCTATAGAATATTTTTGTATGCAAGTAAATGTACATAATTGTGTTTCTGCTGGCAAAATAAAAGTACATTATTGAGTTTGTTTGTTGTTTTCTCTTTTCTTTCTTTTTAATTTGTTTTGGGGGAAGTACAATATCTTATACCCATAGAAATTATAAGATATAGTTGTGCACCAAAAAACATAATCTTTTCAGCACACCTGCAAGTAAAAATTATAAAGGTGTTTAGGTGGAGTCTTTATATATAGTGACTTTGACAAAGCACATGCGTGCGAAACACGTAGGTCACGGCAAAAGAATATGTTCCAACATCTGACCGTAGGACATTTTCCCCTTCAGCTCCAGCTTAGCATTGACATTACAGCAGGCACTTTGAGAGTTTTGACTCTGCTCGACTTGTCCAATCCCATTGGAACCACAGACAGGCTAGGTTATAAAGAGATGGACTAGTGTGTATACAGAGAGGCTGGGGTATCATATAGGCAGACTAGGGTATATACAAACAGGTTAGGTTATATAGAGATTGGCTAGTTTAGTATACAGATGGGCTAATGTGTATACAGGCAGGCTAATGTGTATACAGATAGGTTAGGGCAGGGCTCAAAATTTCAAGTCCTGAGTTACTCGCCAGGCCTTAAGAGTTACTCCAAGAGTTGACCCACCCCTAAACACCCTTATAAAGTACCATATTTTATCCAGATCATACATGGGTATGCCATTATTGCATATGCCACCCAGGTTTCTCGCCTCTCACAAATGCCCCCCAGGTCTCTTCCCTCTCACTAATGCCCCCCCCCAGCTCTCCCACTAATGCTGCCCCCAGCTCTCCCACTAATGCTGCCCCCAGCTCTCTCACTAACGCTGCCCCCAACTCTCTCACCAATGCCCCCCCCCCCAGCTCTCTCACTAATACCCCTTAGCTCTCTCAATAATACCCCCCAGGTCTCTCAATAATACCCCCTCAGGTCTCTCAATAATACCCCCTCAGGTCTCTCAATAAAACCCCCCAGGTCTCTCAATAATACCCCCTCAGGTCTCTCAATAATACCCCCTCAGGTCTCTCAATAATACCCCCTCAGGTCTCTCAATAATACCCCCCAGGCCTCTTAATAATACCCCCTCAGGTCTCTCAACAATACCCCCTCAGGTCTCTCAATAATACCCCCTCAGGTCTCAATAATACCCCCAGCTCTCTCCATAATACCCCCCCCCAGCTATCTCCATAATTCCCCCCTCAGCAGCTCTGTCACCTCTTGCAGATATAGAATGGAATGCAGCCGGCATCATGCTTTTTTTTTTTCCTTCTTCAGCACAGTGCCGCTGACAGAGATCCGACTGTTGTGACTGTAGCACAGAGCTGATGAGAATTTTCACAGCACTTCACTCGGCTCCATGCTACAGTCCCGACATTCAGAGAAAGAGGGCGCCACGGACTGGAACAGCAATGCGGGCGGTTCGGGTGCCGCGCCGGGACACCCACCAGCAAATGTGGGGCATATTTCCTTGTTGCCTGGCGCTCGCACAAAAACAAGCTGCAAATAAAAACATGACGCAGGGGCTGCAGGATTTATTACCAGGGGAGCCGCTGAGACCAGGGCAGAAAGAGGGAGCAGGAGTGGAGGGCGGAGCTGGACGGAAAAGCGTGCGATCCGTGTCTCCATTGAGGAGGGGGAGAGCAGACATTGCTAGTAAGCCATGATGGTTGGGGATATCCCCTCAGCATCCACTGAGTGCCTCTTCTCCTTCCTCAGAAGCATCCTGGCTGTTTCTGCCCTCTCCACTCGCCCTACCTAAATATCCACTCGCAAAATGCGAGCAGGCGAGTGAAATTTTTGAGAGGCTGGGTTAGGGTATTATATATACAGGCTAGTGTAGTATTCAGACAGGCTAGGGTATTATATAGACAATCTAGTGTATATAAAAACAGACTAGGTGATATAGGGATGGGCTAGTGTGTATACAGACAGGATAGGATAGTATAGATAGGCTAGGTTATATAGACAGACTAGTGTAGTATGCAGGCAGGCTAGGTTATATACAAACAGGCTATGTTATATAGAGATGAGCTAGTGTAGTATACAGACAGGCTAAGGTACTATAAAAATAGGCTAGGATGTATACAGACTGCTAGGGTATTATATAGACAGGCTAGGGTATTATATAGACAGGCTAGTGTATATACAAACAGGATAGGTGATATAGGGATGGGCTAGTGTGTATACAGACCGGATAGGGTATATGCTTGCAATAGAAATAAGCATGACAGAAAAGCAAAAAGGCCCCAGATCTTGCCTTTAAAAGCAAAAAAAAAAAAAAAAGTTTTTGACTTAAACAAATGTATTTTATTTTTTTATACCCAAAAACAGGAAGTGACATTAGAGGTCGCTTCGGTCCTCCAAGGGCATAGAGATGAGTGGGGACCATCCTATTCTCACTCAACTTCCCTCCCAGTGAACAGCCGCTTCCAGGTTTACCGGTGGCTCTGGTAAGCTCAGAAAGAACCAGGATGCAGCGGGAGGTGGGGCACCTCTAAAAAGTGATCCCGCAGTGAATCCGCCCGCGGGAACCAGTTTTATCTGATGCCGAATCTCCCACAGTAATAAAAATAAACTTTTCCGGGGGTTATAGCAGCTAGCTGCTGCCATAACACCAGTTTTTAACTTCAAAGTAATGATGTATATTTACTGTGGGCAGTTGGCAAGTGGTTAAATCCGCAAATAAAGTAAATGTATTTGGACGTGGAGAAGGGGTAATATTTGGACCTTTTGTTTAATAGTTTGGACGTGCAGAAGGGGCAAAACTGAGATCTTTGTTTAATAGTGAAACATCTTCAGCTGACAATGTGTGGGTAGAGAGGTAAAGATTTTTACAGTCTGGGCAGTTTGTCTTTCCTTCCCCCTCTTGTGCCTCTTCTATTTATTTTTTGGGGCAGGTGGGTGGTATTCACTAAAGATTTTGGAGTGATCTCATCAGTTACAGGACACTACATCTATTCTTGAAGTTCTACGTCAAGACAGTGGGTGGAGATATGTTACTTACATATACTCAAGTGGGTGTTACGTTTGTGACAGAAGCTTGCCACCATCCATGGAGCTAACCTAAATGTGAATTATGCTTAGCTTGGCTTTTAAAACAGTATAAGTATACATGTGGTGTGCGTAGCTAGTGTGGAAGCACTGGGGTAACGACCCTACAGGAAGATGGGGGTAGGAAGCCCCAACCTGCTGGAAGGGACCTTTCCCAGCAGACAGACCTACCAGCATATCTTTCCTCTGTCTGTAACCTTCCGAATTACCATCTTGACATGTGTTACGTTACCAGTCAATGTAAGCATTGACTATTTGTTGGTCTATCACGGAAGAATAAAGTTCGTACTATCATGGAAGAAAACCTGAGTTTTGTATATTGGGAACAAAGCGCCTGGAAGAAGGAGACTTTTGACATATCACATGACACATGTTAAAAATGTCCCCCCTCTCCCACATTCTACAACCACCAGAGGTAGACTGATGGTGAGACACTGCCTCAATGGGAAGGGTAATGACAATAGCAGATACAGATATAGAGGTAGGTAGTGTATTTGATGGTTGGATTGTAACACTAGTAGAACAGCCTTCTGATGTGGTGGACATACAGCAGGGGTGCCCAAACTTTTTTCAAAGAGGGCCAGATTTGATGAGGTGAACATGCTTGAGGGCCGACCAATTTACCTGACATTCTTTAAACCATTAAAATTTGGTAAAGTGTGTTCGTCCGAGCAACTAATACACGGCCCAACAAGAATTATTTTGCCTTTTGTAGCTGTGTGTGGTGAAGAGATGAGCTTGGCGTGTTATTTGGATATACCGTATTTATCGGTATATAACACACACCTTCACTTTAAAAGGGATGTTTCAGAAACAAATCTTACATTTTAAATAAAGAACTGTGAAGCAAAATAAGGGTCAGTGCCCATCAATGCAGCCTAATCTGCAGCACTCACCATTGCCATGAATGCAGCACCCACCAGTGCCATGAAAGCAGCACCCACCGTTGCCGTCAGTGCAGCCTGATTCATGCCCACCTGCAGACATGTAGGAGACAGGGAGGGGGTGGGACGAGCGCCAACAGACATACAGAAGAAACTCCTGTTTTCTCAGCCTCCTATGATGGACACAACAGTTGTCCAATGGCAGCACAGGAGACAGGACTTTCTTTTACACAGGACGCTGTGTAAACGGGAAATATTCCTCTCCTGTATGTACGGCACTCATCCAGTCCCCTGCAAGGCAGCTAGCATATATATCTTTTTGTGGCCCTCTGCGATTCGTTGGGGGCCACAAAAGATATATATGTCAAAATGACCTGGCGGGCTGTCCGAAACCGGACTTTGGACATGCCTGACATACAGGTATATAAAGAGGATGTAATAGGTGGATTGTTCAAAAAATATATATATATATATTTTTTTAAATGTGATTCATGATTTGTGTTTGGTTTTGAATATACAGGGGTTTTTATGTTTTTTTTTGTTTTTATTATTTTCTTTGGGTGAGTTGCTAAAGATATAACACATAGAGTAGCCACACATAGAAGCCTGTGGTGGAAACTCTGCCCCAGATTCTCATATCTGGGTGTAAAACTGTGGCGGCGTAACGTATGTCATTTACGTTACGCCGCCGCAAGTTTTACAGGCAAGTGCTTTATTCACAAAGAACTTGCCTGTAAAGTTGCGGCGGCGTAGCGTAAATCCCCCAGCGCAAGCCCGCCTAATTCAAATGAGCCGGGTAGGGGGCGTGAATCATTTAAATTAGGCGCGTTCCCGCGCCGAACGTACTGCGCATGCGCCGTCCCTAAAATTTCCCGACGTGCATTGCACTAAATGACGTCGCAAGGACGTCATTGGTTTCGACGTGAACGTAAATGGCGTCCAGCCCCATTCACGGACGACTTACGCAAACGTCGTAAATTTTTAAATTTCGACGCGGGAAGGACGGCCATACTTAACATTGGTCGCCCCTCATATAGCAGGGGCAACTTTACGCGTCGCAAATCTAACGTAAACGTCGTTACTTCACTGCGTCGACCGCACGTACGTTCGGGAATTCGCGTATTTTGCTAATTTGCATACTTGACCGGGAAAACGACAGAGGCGACACCTAGCGACGAAAAAAAAAATGCATTTAAGATCCGACGGCGTAAGAGCCTTCCGCCTGTCGGATCTAATGGTTATCTATGCATAACTGATTCTAAGAATCAGTCGCATAGATACGACGGCCCAGATTAGGACTTACAACGGCGCACATTGCGTAGATTGATACCGTGTTTCCCCGAAAGTAAGCCCTACCCTGAAAATAAGACCTATCTGGATTATCAGGATGCACTGCAATATAAGCCCTACCCTGACAATAAGCCCTAGTAAATCTCCTTAAAAACCCTGTAATGCTTTTGTAAATATTTGCCAGTGTCTAAGCCCTAGTGTGTTTTTTGTGACCAAAATTAATATAAGACCCGGACTTATTTTCGGGGAAACACAGTAGCAGCGCAGCCATTGGCTCAAGCTGCTGTCAATCAAATCCAGTGACATGTTTATATATATATATATATATATATATATATATATATATATATATATAAATATAAATAAACATAAATAAACATAAGTTTTCCTAATTGTACACTGACTGCCACACAAAGCAGCTTGACATGCAAACTATACATGACATGAGTAAGTGCTGGAACACAGTTATATCATACCTGGCCAGCCAATAGAGAAGGCTAAAGCCTCTGGACTCAGAAAACCATGAGAAGGTGCCAATGGAGCAATTAGGTAGAACATGGGCATTGTGTGAGGTAAGTCCACCATAATGTGCTAATATGATGTACAGACTTTCCAATTATGGAAAGAGCCCCGGGGACCATACGACTTTATACAGCCGCAGATCTTAATTGCCGGGTGGCCGTCTACATACGGCCTTCGGCCACTGGGGGGCGTGTGAGCACGGCCGACGGCGGCATCCACGAGCCCGCCGCATCACTGAGATGCCGATGCGCTCGACCGTGCAATTGTCAGTTAAAGCGACGCAGTGCCGGAAGCTGAAATTTCACCTGGGAAGGAGGGGAGTATATGTGCACAGTAGGCAAGTGGTTAAACTGAGCATTTTCAAATATAAATCTAAAAGTTTTAAAAATATTCCTTATCATTCTTTTTTTTTTGTAAAAAACTTGACCAATACTCTGCATTCAAAGTGATGCTTATCTTGAAATCCTTAGGTCTTAAAAGTATTCCTCAGGAAATCTGTGATCGCCCTTATAAAGTATAATTTCAGAAAGCCAGGAAATCTTACTCAAAGGCCTTTACTGAGTTTGCTGTACTATAATAAAATCACCATGGAAAGATGTTCATTAAAGGGGTTGTAAAGGTAAACAAAAATGTTTTCCCCTAAATAGCTTCCTTTACCTTAGTGCCGTCCTCCTTCACTTACCTCATCCTTCCATTTTGCTTTTAAATGTCCTTATTTCTTCTGAGAAATCCTCACTTCCCGTTCTTCTGTCTGTAACTACACACCGTAATGTGAGGCTTTCTCCCTGGTGTGGAGAAAGCGAGCAGGAGTGTCAGGACGCTATCTACTTAGCAGATAGAGAAAGGAGATGTGTGTTAGTGGGCGTCCTGACTCTCCTGCTCGCCCCCTCAAGAGGCTTTTCTCCACACCAGGGAGAAAGCCTCGCATTACTGTGTGGAGTTACAGACAGAAGAACAGGAAGTGAGGATTTCTCAGAAGAAATAAGGACATTTAAAAGCAAAATGGAAGGATGAGGTAAGTGAAGGAGGACTGCACTGAGGTAAAGGAACCCCTTCTAATGACGATTATATCCAAAGCTATGTGTACATTAGTGTGATGGTCAGTGGAAAGAATGTTCCTTCATATTTTGGTCAGTGAGAAGAATCTTCCTTACAGATATCTAGAAAGATCATTGATGTTTGGTTGTTACTTTTTAACGGTAGAAATTTCTTTTTGGTCAAGGAACCCTTAGCAACCTCTGGAGGAACCTTTAAAGGGACACTAAAAATAAATGTTTTTTCACCGTAATGCATCATATGCATTAAGGTGAAAAAACATCCAACAATACCTGAACCCATTCACCTGTGGTGCTTGCCCCCAAACGTCCTCTTCGCCGCTCAGCCTGGTCGTTGATTGGCTAGAGTGGATGGATTGAAAGCCTTGCCGCCATTGGCTCGCGCTCCTGTCAATCACATCCAATGACACGGCACGTCGGGGGGGCGGGCCCGAGTGATACAGTGAGCGGCTATAGCCGCTGGCTGTATCATGGGAGCGCACCCACAAGAACGTACCACTATGCGAGCTCTCTGGCATGAAGGTGGAACGTTCTTGTGAGCAGGACCAGAGACAGCCACCAAGGGACCCCAGAAGACGTGGATCGGGGCCACTCTGTGCAAAACTAGCTGCACAGTGGAGGTAAGAATGACATGTTTGATATTTTTATTCTCATTACAACCCCTTTAAATATACATGGAACCCTGGACGTGAAAAGCTGATCTAGACTAGTTCTCTTCTCATGGGAACTAAGGGCCAGATTCAGGTAGATACGTTACACCGCCGCAATTTTTCATCGCAAGTGCCTGATTCACCAAGCACTTGCGATGAAAACCTACGCCGGCGGCCTCCGGTGCAAGGCGGGCCAATTTAAATGGGAGTGTGCCATTTAAATTAGGCGCGCTCCCGCGCCGGACCTACTGCGCATGCTCCGTTTCCAAACTCCCGCCGTGATGTCATTTTTTCGAACGGCGACGCACGTAGCGTAATTCCGTATTCCCGGACGGCTTACGCAAACGACGTTATTTTTTAAAGTTCGACGCGGGAACGACGGCCATACTTTATACAGCAATACGATTGCTGTGTAAAGTTAAGGCACCAAAAAAAAAAACTACTAACTTTGCGATGGGAAACTAGACAAGCGGCGACGTAGCGAACGTGAAAAACCGTCGGGAATCGCCGTAACTCCTAATTTCCATACCCGACGCTGGTTTACGACGCGAACTCCCCCCAGCGGCGGCCGCGGTACTGCATCTTAAGATCCGACAGTGTAAAACAATTACACCTGTCGGATCTTATGGCTATCTATGCGTAACTGATTCTATGAATCAGGCACATAGAACAACAGATACAACGGAGTATCAGGAGATACACTGTCCTATCTGCTCTGTGAATCTGGCCCTAAGTTTACAGCAGTTATAGAAGTTAATCATTTTTTGTCAATAAAGCCATTCTGTAGTGGTTTTCCATTTATGAAACTAAGATTAAAGGGGTTGTAAAGATATTTTTTCCCCCTAAATAGCTTCCTTTACCTTAGTGCAGTCCTCCTTCACTTACCTCATCCTTCCATTTTGCTTTTAAATTTCTTCTGAGAAATCCTCACTTCCTGTTCTTCTGTCTGTAACTCCACACCGTAATGCGAGGCTTTCTCCCTGGTGTGAAGAAAGCCTCTTGAGGGGGCGAGCAGGAGTGTCAGGACACTCTACTTTGCAGATAGAGAAAGGAGCTGTGTTAGTGGGCGTCCTGACTCTCCTGCTTGCCCCCTTCCCCCTCAAGATGCTTTCTTCACACCAGGGAGAAAGCCTCGCATTACGGTGTTGAGTTACAGACAAAAGAACAGAAAGTGAGGATTTCTCAGAAGAAATAAGGACATTTAAAAGCAAAATGGAAGGATGAGGTAAGTGAAGGAGGACTGCACTAAGGTAAAGGAAGCTATTAAGGGAATTTTTATTTTACCTTTACAACACCTTTAAGGCTTCCTTTATGCCATGACAAACTCTACTGTTGTGTTAATGGTTAGAATAATTGTATATAAACTAGGGTCTTATATTAATTGTGTCCACAAAAAAAAAACAAAAAAAAAACACTAGGGCTTACTTTCAGGGGTTGTCTTATTTATTTACGAAATGTAAACATTTTACAAAGATTCTGTGTCCCCCTCTGTCACCCCCCCCCCCGTCAGGTCAGGAGTCATTACGGTATTTTGAGAAAGACATCTTGGCACTGTATAAGGTGCAGTACCATAGAAAATACCTTTTTCTCGTAGGACATACAGCTTCCTGGTGTACCGGTATTCACCTGCTCTTCTTTCGTCATCCGGCAGGAGAGAGTGAGAGAGATCCCGCTGACGTCAGCCCGCTCTGCGCGCTGAGGAACGGGCTGAAGACGTCAGGCGGGAGGAGAGAGAAGAGCCAAGGTCACCTGTCATCGGCTCGCTCCATGCAGTAAGAAGGGACGGGCTGAAGATGTCAGGGGGGAGGAGAGGAGGAACGAGAAGAGCCGGCCTGCTGCTAACAGTAAAGAGGGATGGAATGCAGACGAGGCGAGAAGAGGACGGATCAGCAGTGGTTTTAAACATAACGGTACCATATTTTTTAACACCGTAATAAACGGAAAAAACACCACAGCAATGTATAGGTTTGAAAAAATAGATTAATGAACTTTGACTAGGGCATACTTTTGGGGTAGGGCTTACTTTCGGAGGGGGACACGGAAGGGGACATATTCACAGATGGGGACAGATGCACGGAAGGGGACAGATGCACTGAGGGGGACACAGAAGGAGACACAGAAAGGGACAGGTGCATGGAGGGGGACAGATGCATGGAAGGGGACAGATGCACAGAGGGGGACACGGAAGGGGACAAATGCACAGAGGGGGACACGGAAGGGGACAGATGCACGGAGGGGGACACGGAAGGGGACAGATGCACGGAGGGGGACACGGAAGGAGACAGATGCACGGAGGGGGACACGGAAGGGGACAGATGCACAGAGGGGGACACGGAAGGGGACAGATGCACGGAGGGGGACACGGAAGGGGACAGATGCACGGAGGGGGACACGGAAGGGGACAGATGCACGGAGGGGGACACGGAAGGGGACAGATGCACGGAGGGGGACACGGAAGGGGACAGATGCACGGAGGGGGACACGGAAGGGGACAGATGCACGGAGGGGGACACGGAAGGGGACAGATGCACGGAGGGGGACACGGAAGGGGACAGATGCACGGAGGGGGACACGGAAGGGGACAGATGCACGGAGGGGGACACGGAAGGGGACCGATGCAAGGAGGGGGACACGGAAGGGGACCGATGCACGGAAGGGGACAGATGCACGGAGGGGGACACGGAAGTAGACACGGAAAGGGGCAGATGCACGGAGGGGGAGAGATGCACTGAGGGGGACACGGAAGGGGACCAATGCACTAAGGGGGACAGATGCACGGAGGGGGACAGATGCACGGAGGGGGACAGATGCACGGAGGTCATTGCTTTTGAAGGCACAAGCTACTATTTTGGCATCCTTGTCTCAATACTTAATTTGTCATTAACCATTTGTCTACTGGGCACTTTAACCACCATCTTACCCAGGCCATTTTTCATCTTTCAGCGCTGTCACACTTTGAATAACAATTGCGCGGTCATGACACTGTACCCAAATTACATTTTTATCATTTTTTTCCCACAAATAAAGATTTCTTTTGGTGGTATTTGATCACCTCTGCGGTTTTTATTTCTTGCGCTATAAACAAAAGAAGTTTAAAAAAAAAACAAACACACTATGTTTTACTTTTTGCTATAATAAATATCCATTTTTTTTTAAAAAAAATTTTCCTCAGTTTAGGCTAAGTTAGGCAAATTTTTGCGCAAACCAATTCAATATACGATTGTTGCGATTTTTTTTTTTTTCACCAAAAACATGCAGAAGAATACGTATTCTGCATATTTTTGGTAAAAAAAAAAACAAAAAAACGCAACAAGCTTATATTGAATTGGTTTGCGCAAAAATTATAGGGTCTACAAAATGGGGGGACAGATTTATAGCATTTTTATTTTTTTACTAGTAATGGCGGCAATCAGCGATTTTTATAATCGGGACTGCAATATTGCACTTGACACATTTTTTGGGACCATTTACATTTATACAGCAATCCCTGCTAAAAAAAATACACTGATTATTGTATAAATGTAACTGGCAGGGAAGGGGTTAACACTACGGGGCGATCAAGGGGTTAATAGGGAGCGATTCTTACTGTGGGTGGGGGAGGGGGGGAGTGACTGGGGGAAGTGACCGATCGGTGTTCCTATGTACAAGGGACACAGCATCGGTCTCTTCTCCCTGACACAACGTGGATCTGTGTGTTTACACGCGGCAGGGGCGCGCGCACCCCCTAGTGGCTTTTAAAGGCGCGTCGTCATATGACGTCCACCCAGAACAACAGGGTCTTCCACGCGCCGTCTTTTGATGGTGGGCGGTTGACAAATGGTTAATCTCATCACCTGTTCTCTAGAAAACCTGTTTATATGCAAATTGGCAAACACAATGCAGGTTTTTTACACAATGGGGCAGATCCACAAAGATCTGCCCCGGCGCATCGTATCCGAGATACGCTACGCCGCCATACCTTACCTGGCTTTAAATCGAATCCATAAAGAATTTGCGCCGTAAGTTACGATGTCGTAGTGTATCTCAAGCGGCGTACCACCGCGGAATTCAAATTGGCGATTAGGGGGCGTGTTTCATTTAAATGAAACGCGTCCCCGCGCCGAATGAACTGCGCATGCGCCTTCCCTAAATTTCCCGTCGTGCATTGCGCTAAATGACGTCGCAAGGATGTCATTTCTTTTTAACATAGACGTGAATTACGTCTATCCCGATTCACGGATGACTTACGCAAACAAAAAAAAAATTCAAAATAAACGCGGGAACGACGGCCATACTTAACATGGCAAGTCTAACAATACGCCACGAAAGACCAGCTTTAACTATATGCCGGAAAAAGCCGACTAGAGACGACGTAAAGGAATGCGCCGGCCGCTCGTACATTTGTGGATCGTCGGAAATAGCTAATTTGCATACTCGACACGGAAAACGACGGGAACGCCACCCAGCGGACGCCGAAGAATTGCATCTTAGATCCGAAGCCGTACGAAGACGTAAGCCTGTCGGATCTAACCCAGATGCCGTCTTATCTTGTTTTGAAAATTCAAAACAAAGATACGACGCGGGAAATTTGAAAGTACGCCGCTCTGTGGACCTGCCCCAAGATTTCCATTAGAAGTCAGCCAATGGAAAGCTTTTATTCTCTGCCTTTCCGACCCATCTCTCTTGTATAAAGCGGAACTCTCCCTCCTCTGATCAGCGATTCTACTTCCAGAGATTTCAGTATGCTCGTCAATTACAGCCTAGCTGGAGATTTGGTGACGTTGTCCGGTGTTATTGACTTTTGCACTATTATTATTGGACGGTTGAGAACAGGGGCGGACTGACAACTCATGGGGCCCCCGGGCGATAGAAGATTATGGGGCCCCCGGGCTTACAGATGGCCACCACACCAGGAGGCAGTGCAGAGGCGGGGCAGCTAAAATCTCGGGATTTTCATGTCAAAAGCATGTCGGTTTCGGACATATCAGGGACAGCTCTAAAAAAAAAAAACATAGATTTTTACATACTGTCCCTGGTTTTACTGAGCCTGGCAACCCTGATTGGGCCCCCTAGTGGCATGGGGCCCTCGGGCAGTGCCCGAGTGACTCAATGGTCAGTCCGCCCCTGGTTGAGAACAAGAATCCTCATTTTTTTATTTTTTTTGTGTTTTGTATCCGTTTTGTGATTTTTATTATGGACTTATGACATCCAGAACAAGTGATGACTACAGATACTGGGATCCAGGAATGTAGACTGTATAGATGGGGAGTTTGAAAGTCTTTATTTAATTTCACAAGGCAAAGCCAAAAGTTCCAAATATTAAAAGGAGATTACACATAAACCCTTATTTTTTTTTTAGGTGTGGCAGAGTCTCATATTCTCAACTGGTCACAGGGGGCCATCTGTTGCCTTATGAGTTTACGTGAAATCTCCATTAATGGCTGTAAAATATTGTAATTATGAACATATTTAATTTAGCTTGCATCTATGGAAGGCGTGCAACATGGCGTCACAGAAGTGCTTGTTAAGAGCAGACACTTTGTTTCCTAGGCTTGTGTATACAAACAATGGAGACCCAGACCTCATTGTTTTACACATACATAGCTAGATTCAGGTAGCCGGGTGCATCTTTGAGGCGGCGTATCGTATTTACGCTACACCGCCGTAAGTCAGAGAGGCAAGTGCTGTATTCACAAAGCACTTGCCTCCTAAGTTACGGCAGCGTAGCGTAAATGGGCCGGCGTAAGTGTGCCTAATTCAAATGATGAACAGGGGCGTGTTTTATGTAAATGATTGGTGACCCGACGTGATGGACGTTTTTTTACGAACGGCGCATGCGCCGTCCGTGTACATATCCCAGTGTGCATTGCTCCAAAGTACGCCGCAAGGACGTATTGGTTTTGACGTGAACGTAAATTACATCCAGCCCCATTCACGGACGATTTACGCAAACAACGTAAACATTTAAAATTTCGACGTGGGAACGACGGCCATACTTAACATTGACTAGGCCAACTATTTGTTCGACTAACTTTTACGCCGGAAAAAGCCGTACGTAAACAATGTAGAAAAAATGTGCCGGGCGCACGTACGTTTCTGAATCGGCGTATCTAGTTATTTGCATATTCTACATCGAACTCAACGGAAGCGCCACCTAGCGGCCAGCGTAAATATTGCACCCTAAGATACGACGGCGTAGAAGACTTACGCCGCTCGTATTTTAGCCTAATTTAAGCGTATCTGGTTTCCAGAATACACTTAAATTTAGGACGGCGTAGATTCAGAGTTACGTCGGCGTATCTACTGATACGCCGGCGTAAAGCTATCTGAATCCAGTTAACTCACTTCAAAGGATCCCATGCTAGGATATGCAATGAAGGGAGACCAACCTGTAATCAAAACTTAATTTTCCGGGAAAAATTCAATTAAATCTCCTGCCCAAAATAGTCACCAGGATTTGCATTAAAAGGGGGCTGACTTATGTAGTAAGCCCTCCAATCAAGAGCCAAGCTATGCCAACCAATGGGGCATCAGCATGAAGGGATTTACACAGAGTCTAGGGGAGGGAAATCTCTCTTTATGGAATGACAGCCATCAGAATGGAACTGAAGGGCTAATTATGGAAAAGGTCTGTTTTACTTGTAACTGAATATGTTTGTACCAGATTGTTTTAAGGAATATACTCTGTATTCCAATAAATAAGTTTGAGTGATAAGCGCAAAAATGAGTGAATGGTGAATATCCACAAAATGATAAAATATAAATAAGATCCCCAATACAGGGGAAAACAATGAGTGAATGAAGTATGGTCTAAAAAGACCAATCACTAAAACCACTGTGACTGTGATAATAATGAAGCAAAAAGTCCTGTGTTGTAAAGAAATTACAATAACCTGTGTTATAAAGAGATTTAAATATATCTATATGAAATCAATATAAATATAATAAAAGTCCCAAGGTGATCAAGAATAATCTTGTGCATCCAAAGCATACAATGTTTACACGATCCCACCGGCAGCTGAGCTCACGGAGCGCTTACCTTCCTGGTGTAAATAAACAGCATATGGATACTCAGATAGAAACTTCAGAAACTTCCTTCTGCTGGGACGAGCTGATCCAATCCTCGATCCTGTTGCCTGGAGAGCGTCACCCTCACTGTGTGTGGTCCGGGGCTACGCCAAAATGGAGGCTCCGTGCTCAGATCATATACAGGCCATCAATCGAATAACAAAAAAGGAAAGAGGAAAGGCGCTCCAAATGGTGAAATACTTCACAGCAATCGATTTATTAAAGTCCAAATAATAAAAATGCTCAACATGAGCTGGAATTAAAACGTTGAATACAGCAAGTATCTTAATGTGCGGACGGAACGTCACGTCACTTCCGGTCACGTCTATTCAGGGCCTTACGCGTTGCGTCACGACACGTGACTTCATCAGAGGCTGGGGATTGGCTAGACGGATTTGCTTTATATAGGCTGATAAACGGAAGTCCATAGCGGCCATTTTTTAGAAGGGATTACCCATCGAATCTATCGCGGCCATCTTGTGTATGGGAAACACAATGCGGACAATTAAATCCATTTAAAACCAAGTATTGGCAAACAAAATATAGGAACATCTTAGCATCATATCAAATATGAGCGAAGATTCTTGTGGTAATATATATTAAAAATAGTATAATTTAATGGATATGATAAAAACCAAGGACTATATATTATAATCAATTGCTAAAATTAGTAAAATGCATAATGATAAAATATAAAATATAGAGAAAATGACACAAAATAGTGTCACAGCCACACCCACTTAGAGAGACTTGAGTGGTTACTGTCTCAGTATCATCAGATAGTAGGGGTTTGAATTGGACTAGAAGACTAGACCAAAAATGATGCTAAATCCCATCCTTGACAGAAAATGGATGAATTTAAAAATTAAAAATTACTTATAAAACAATTAACATCAAAGTCCACATTTAATCCATCAGGCACTAATGTATGTAAAGTGTGTATCCATTGGGATTCCTTTTGACTGATGGTTCTAACTAGATGTGCCCCCCTCCATGGTTTTTTGAACTTATCAATCGCCCAAAAGGATAAATCCCGTGGATTCTCATTATGGAACTTCTCAAAATGTCTACTGACATTGTGTTTGTCAGAACCCTTCAAAATGTTCTTGATATGTTCTTTAATGCGGACCATTAATGGCCTTTTAGTTCTACCTACATATTGTAGATTACACTTACACTGTAGTACGTACACCACACCCTCAGTGTGACAACTAATGAAGTCTTTTATGGGATGCATTGTATTAGTGTGTGTACCCAAAAATTCTGTTCTCTTTAGTTGGGGACCCCTTGCGTGCAAACATGCAAAACAATATTTGCACGGAAAGAAGCCCTTTTTGTTAAAAAACGTGTATCCACTCCTAGGGGGCGGATCAATCACATTTTTAACAAGCATGTCTCGGACAGTCGGCGCTCTTTTGTAAACGATATTAGGCCGAGTGGGCAGAATTTTTTTCAGATGTTTATCTGCCGTCAGTACATGCCAATATCTTTTGAATACTTTTTCCACATCCTTATGTTGGACATTGTAGTCCAGAATGATAACCGGTGCTTCCATTTTCCGTTGTGTTTTAATGTCACCTCGTAGCATTGAATTCCTGTCAAGTGCTGCTACTGTTTGGATTTGTTGCTGAATAAAGTGTTCAGAGTAGCCTTTCTTTTGGAACCTATCTCCAATGAATTCAGCTTGAATTAAAAAATCTGTTTCCTTCGTGCAATTCCGCCGGATGCGTACTAACTGCCCTTTCGGGATATTTAATAACCATGATTTGTAATGGCAGCTTTTTAATGATAAATAACTGTTGGTATCCACGCTTTTAAAATGTGTTTTCGTAAAAAGCGAATTTTCTGTAATCGTGATATCCAAATCTAAAAAACTAACGGTTTTCTCACTGATGTTAACCACCAATTTGATATTTTGGTCATTTAAGTTCAATCGTGTGAAGAATTCTTCCAAAGTATTTTTGGGACCTTTCCAAATAATCAGCACATCATCGATGTATCTTTTGTACAGGATTAATTCTGGTGGAGTATTGCAGTACACTGCATTTTCTTCCCACTGTGCCATAAAGGCATTAGCCACCGACGGAGCAAATTTTGCCCCCATGGCAATGCCTGTTTGTTGATTGTAGTATGTTTGGTTATACCAAAAATAATTAGATTTTAAACAGAACTCTAAACATTTAATCAGGTATTTCCGTTGCTTACACGCTAATATAGTGTAATTCTTCAAAAGCCACTTAGTTGCACTACAGGCTTGATGATGTTTCACGATGGTATACAGAGATGACACATCTGCAGTGGCCAGTATTGTATTGCCTTCTGAAACAGGGATTTCTTCTAATATTTGAAGAACATGTTTTGTATCTCTCAAATAGGCCTTCGTTTGCTGTACCGCTGGTTGCAAGAACTGGTCTAAATATTGACCCATCCTTGCAGTCAGGGAATCAATCCCATTAACGATCGGCCTACCCGGAGGATTGTTCTTATCCTTGTGTAGTTTTGGGATAGTGTAAATGACAGGGATTCTGCAAGTTTCAGGTAACAAATAAATGGCCTCTTTTTTGTTTAGAATATCCTTTTTCTTGCCTAAATGAATAAGTTGTTTTAATTGTGTTTTATATTTAGCAATGGGGTTTCCTAACAATTTTATATAGGTATCCTCATCTTCTAGTTGTCTAAGGAGTTCTTCATGATATTGTTCCTTCGATTGGACAACCACTCCTCCCCCTTTATCCGCGGGGCGGATCACAATGTCATTTCGCTTTTTTAGGCTTTGAATCCCCTTTTTGATATGTGGGGGATCTGATATTTTCTTAAGCTTGAGGCCATCCAAATCTTGAAGCACTAGTTTCTTGAAGACTTCTATATGTTGTCCATTAGCCACCTGCGGATTGAACACAGAGTTATTCCGAAGAGTGCTATGTTGTATAGAGTCCCTGGTTAAGGATGTAGATAATTGATTTCTCACTGGATTTCCTAAAAAGTATTTTTTGATATTCATTTTCCGAATGTATTTTTGGATATTTATGTACGTATCAAATTTGTTCAAATTTTTTACAGGTGCATGTTTAAGGCCCCCTTCCAGTACTGCCAACTCCTCTACAGATAGTATTTTTCCACTTATGTTGAAGACCCCTTCCCCTTTTCCACTCTTTTTCTTTTGGGATCTCTTTCCCGCTCTGCATCCACGTTTTCTTCTGATGTGTGGGTTGGTCTTTCCTCCCTTGGTCTTCTTGGTGATCTGGGGGGTTCTTGAGTCCTCCTTGGGGGTGAGCGATCCTCTTGAGTGTATCTCCTTGGGGATTGATAGATTTCTTGGGGGTGTCTCCTTGGGGAACGATCCCTCCGATCTCTGTCTAAAAAAGACCTTTGGGTGTCATAGTGGTATGTTGGATAGTGATGTTCTGGATAATGTCGTAAGGGCTCATACCTATTATAGGTAGGAATTGGACTCCGCTGCGGATGGTTATAATAATGCGGGTAATAGGGTGGAGGGTTAGGGGGTGGTGGATGATACACCGGACCTCTATTATCCCTATATTCCCTCTCCGAATTGCGCCGGTTCCAATTAGATTGAACGGTTTTTTGTAGGGTTTCTTCTGTTTGTTATTATGGGGCGTTTGATGGCTCGGTCCCTCATCATTCTTTTGATGATGGTGTAGTTGTTCCTGTTCTTGTCTTTCAATGCCGTGTCCTTTCGTTTGCCAACCCGTATATTTCATGGGTCTACTTGTGGTTGGATCTTGAATTTGTACTTGCTTTTCAGGTGTTGAATACGTAGATGTAGGTAATGGAGCTGTGGTCTTAATTTGCCACTTGAATACCTGATCTATACTATAATCCGAGATGTCACGTTGGTATTTTTTCATTTTTCTTTTTTGGACTTCTAGATCTTTCGTGGCCAAACTATTGTTCAATTGAGTTGCTAATTTTTTAAAATCAGCTGAGTCTTTAAATGGCTCTAATTTTAGTTTGGTTTCTTGTATAATCGCATCGGTTTGTCTTGCTCTTTTTTGTTTTCGTTTTAGAAGGAAATGGATTACTTCTAGGCTTTTATCATTAAAAAAGTGGAACCATTCATCTAGCGATTGTTTATCCAGAAGGCCATCATTGGGCGGAACATCCCATCTCAGCCTCCTGGGTACAATTTTCTCTTTTATATACCTGTCAAAGGTGTGAATGTCCCACCACAAATTGACCTTTCTTTCCATGTTGTGCGCCAATATCCTAAATTGGCTATTAAGGTCAGTGTCTTTAGAGTGGTTATTGACATTGAAAACCTCATCTAGATTCACCTGGCGGTGTTCCATATAAGAAAGTGCTTCCATGACTTACTGACTAGAAGACTTACGCCGCTCGTATTTTAGCCTAATTTAAGCGTATCTGGTTTCCAGAATACACTTAAATTTAGGACGGCGTAGATTCAGAGTTACGTCGGCGTATCTACTGATACGCCGGCGTAAAGCTATCTGAATCCAGTTAACTCACTTCAAAGGATCCCATGCTAGGATATGCAATGAAGGGAGACCAACCTGTAATCAAAACTTAATTTTCCGGGAAAAATTCAATTAAATCTCCTGCCCAAAATAGTCACCAGGATTTGCATTAAAAGGGGGCTGACTTATGTAGTAAGCCCTCCAATCAAGAGCCAAGCTATGCCAACCAATGGGGCATCAGCATGAAGGGATTTACACAGAGTCTAGGGGAGGGAAATCTCTCTTTATGGAATGACAGCCATCAGAATGGAACTGAAGGGCTAATTATGGAAAAGGTCTGTTTTACTTGTAACTGAATATGTTTGTACCAGATTGTTTTAAGGAATATACTCTGTATTCCTCCATGTAATTCTTTTACTTTAACCTTATATTTTCTGTGTATTGGATAGACTTTCAGCTACACTCCAATAAATGTTGTTATATTAACACTTTCACTTCTGATCAATATAACTCATTTAAACCACATATCTCTAAGATATTAAGTCTCAAATATATTATTCTGGTTAACAGTGCCACCTTATCTGTGCCTGTCAGTGCAGCCTCAGGAGCACCCATCAGGGATCCCCGTTGCGGGAGCCAGCGCCGAGCTATGTCGCTCCTCCCGCTCGCCGCCCCCAATGGATTTCTATGGATGTGCGGCGTCTCGTGGGGGCAGCGAGTGCGAGAAGCGCAACCTCCAGTTGCGATATCCAGCGCAATCCCATCGCGCTGGATATACAAAATCAGATGCATCTACTGTAAGGTACAGATGACTACAGTACAACTATTGGCAGTGCCGGCTAGTGTGTAATGTGAAGCACACCGCATGCACCCCCCTCCCTCCAGCAAATTGTTCAGCCCCTCCCTTGTCAGCCCCGCCCCGCCCTGTCTATATCCAATCATTAATACATATTTCCATATACAGAACCAAGGATTTCCCCATCCTGAACCTATAACCCCCCGTGTCACCTGTCCACACTACACCACACGGCCAGAATAAATTGTTGATCACCGACATTCGTTCACCATTTATTATAGAAAGAAAATAACATATATATATATATTGACAGATCAGTCCCCGGTCCCTGAACATCAGAACCAATAGAAACAAGAAGAGCACTGGCTGTATACATAGTGACAACTATTACAACCAATCACAGTGAGGGGGATAAACAATCAGATATATAGATTTTGTAATATGAAACATAGGAATGGTCATTGTGGGTATTAAAATTGTGTGTCCAGACAATTTTTCTTTCTAGTTTTGAAGGTAGTGGGGAAGGTTTGAAATTCCTGTCAGGTTTTTACCAATGAGGGCCCCAATAGAAAAATTCCCCATTACTTCCTGTCCTGTTAACATTTTACCAGACAGGAAATGATAGAAAAAACTACAATCGGGGCAATAGAAAGAAATAAAAACCTCACATGGTTCTGATCCTTCCCCCTACTCTAAGGAAAATCATTTCATTTCCATCCGAGTTGTTGTGGAAGAGTCCCTCTAACTTCCTGTCTGGTAAAACCGAATTAGCAAGACAGGAAGTGATGAGGAATCTCTCTACTAAAGCCCCACATAGCAGTACAAATCAGACAATTCTAATCCTTCCACTGAAAAATGTTTTAGCTATAGATGCCACTGTAAGGGGCAGCTCCGGGTCATTGTCCCAGTATTCATTACACTACCTTCTGTTGCATTGACTTGGAAGAGTAACCCTGGTCAGTGACACACTAGATAGTGAACTGAGGCTTAGGATGAAGATGAAGGCCCCAGAGCCTGCAGAGTTATACATAAATCCAATATGCTGGTTCTTGTCCACTACTTCTCCATTTGGCTTAGAAATTCACCAATCATATTGTCCACCCCGTGTTATCAGTCTCTGCACAGATCTCTCACATGCATTTCCCCCCAGATATCTTTAAACAACCTCTCCATATACATAACCCAACATGGAGGGGCTCAGTGAATGTGGTGGCGAAGGTGTGGAGGTGTCGGATCGGGTCACACAATTCATAAAAGGACATCTGCCCGGCCTCATAATCCAGATCCATCCTGACTCTGTTACTGGAGACAGTGCCGGGTAATCGGGTCCTATTATTTTCATGTATCACTAAGTACATATTACCTCCTCTTACCAAACCCCAGGATTTATTGGCTCCAATCAGAGACTGCTCTCCTCTCCTGTCTATACTAGGGTAACACATCCCGACTCTCCACAGATCTGCCCACCCGACAGCCACTTCCCAGGAATATCTCCCTGAGGAGAAACTCTGACTGCTCATCACCTGAGGATAATGGTGAAATCTCTCTGGCGTTTCTGGGCGATTCTGATCTGATGACCAGGATACAGTTTTCCTGTCATCTGATATACGTAGATTACTACTAGCTGTGCTTACATCCAGTAATATGTCTGTAACCACCGATGTCTGCTGTACAGCCCCAATATTTGGTCCTCCAACCTGTACATTTACCTGAGACATGATATCAGATAAACCTGTGTGCAATATATGCGAGATCCCCACCACATCCAGATCCCCTCCCTCATGGAGGAGTTTATCATGTGTATCTCTGTCCTCCTCATCTCCATCCTCAGTATCATACAAGTCATCTGTGTCTGATTCCTGTAGGACAGTCAGTGGATCCGTCATGTTACACAGCTCCTCAATGTCCCCCATCTTCCTGGCTAGCTTCTCTTTCTTTATTTCCAGCTGTTGGATCATATAAAACATGGATAGGGAGACCCGCTCTGCCCTCCCGGAGATCTCACTCTGGACTCTCTTCTCCAGGTCTTTCAAATGTCTCCTGAGGTCTCTAAAAAATGCATTAACGTGCCCCGTTTTTTGATCTGCTTTTTCTTGTACCATCCACCTGAATTCCTGCAGACTCTGGACTCTTTTCTCTGTCTCCTCTCTCTCGGCCATCAGTTTCTGCAGAACATTTCTCAGTTTCTTCTTCTTCATCTCAGAGGCCTCATCCAGAGTCTCCACCTGGTGTCCCCGATGTTCTCCATCCAGCCTGCAGGACACACAGATATAGGTTGAGTCCTCAGTGCAGTAATACTTCAGTAGTTCCTTATGGACGGAGCATTTCCTGTTCTCCAGGGAAGTGGTGGGGTCACATAAGACGTGTTCTGGTGACTTGCTGTGGACTCTCAGGTGATTGTCACACAGAGAAGCTTCACAATGCAGACAGGATTTCGCAGCAGGTACAGGTTTGTGAATACAGTAAGTACAGAAGACTCCGGACTTTTCCTGGTCTTGCTGAGCAGACCGGAAATTCTCCACTATGTTGCGGAGTGTTATGTTCCTGTGCAGTGCAGGCCACTTCTGGAACTCTTCTCTGCATTCAGGACAGGAATAACCTCCAATTTCCTCCTGTGTATACAACGCACGGCCAATACAGTCCCGGCAGAAGTTGTGCCCACATTTCAGGGTTACAGGATCTGTATAAATGTTCAGACAGATGGAACATTCCAGCTCTTTCCTCAAATCAGCAGATGCCATCCCTGACAACAAGAGAGAAAAGACATTAGACTCTGACATGCAGTAACCAATGTGACAATTTCTGTACATTCCTACCAGGGTAAGGCTGAGACTGAAGGTGGCCATAGATGGATCAACATTTGACCATTTAAACAGAGAATGGTTTAATTTTTATCCATACATCGCTGTCCTGGCTTGAGAGACATTCGTTTAATAATCAATTTTTCAAATGGGAAGATGTCAAAGCAGACAACCAATCATAGATGGTGGAGGCCTTCCATGTGCCTTAAGCCCCGTACACATGGTTTGATTGTTGGCAGGGGATTGTCTGTTGACAGGCTGTTGTCCTAAAATCTTACCGTTAGTATGCGTCTTTTGAGAATTGTTGTCCAATTTTCGGCCAACAAATATTGGATGACAGGCTAGTATATTTTCGGTGGACAACGGCTCCATGTCTGATTTTCATATGGTTACAAAATAAAATCTGTCACCCAAAATTTGAAAGTACAAACACGCATTCTCGGAATCAATACTTGGCAAACACCAAATTTGCAGAAGGGGCCCACAGGGTGGCGCTTAAGATCTGAAATTTCTCGTAGTACTTCACTACGTTAATTTTTGTGGCATGACAATTGTGTACCTTTAGTATGCAAGACAAGATCCTGGCACATGCTCTTTTGACAAAAATTAGACGCTCTGTTGGCCAACAATCATACTGTGTGTACGAGGCTTTAGCATACACAGTATGTAATGCTCATATCTGGTAGTCATAGGAATCCTTATAGGGAGAAACACAGATGATACATTGGAGGATTCCTGACAACCTTCCTATCTGGAGAAAATAAAAGGACATTAAAGCGGGAGTTCACCCGAAAAACACATTTTTAACATTAGATTGAGGCTCATTTTGTGAAGGGGAATCGGGTGTTTTTTTTAAATCGAAGCTGTACTTACCGTTTTAGAGATAGATCTTCTCCGCCGCTTCCGGGTATGGTCTTCGGGACTGGGCAGTCCTATTTGATTGACAGGCTTCCGACGGTTGCATACATAACGTCACGAGTAGCCGAAAGAAGCCGAACGTCGGTGTGGCTCTATACGGCGCCTGCACACCGACGTTCGGCTACTTTCGGAAAATCATGACGCGCTGTATGCGACCGTCGGAAGCCTGTCAATCAAATAGGAACGCCCAGTCCCGCAGCCCATACCCGGAAGCGGCGGAGAAGATCTCTCTAAAACGGTAAGTACTGCTTCGATTTAAAAAAAAAAAAAAAAACACCCGATTCCCCTTCACAAAATGAGCCTCAATCTAATGTTTAAAATTGAGTTTTCGGGTGAACCTCCACTTTAATAAGTTGTGGAAACATTATTTAGTCTATGAATACAACAATGTCATCATGTGCTTGTGATAGATTTCTGTAATAATGCCTATTTGATAAGCTGCGCTAATCTTTATATTAGAATTATTAATAATGTTTAGTATTATTTTTCATACTATTTTTGATACCTTTTTATATATAAATATATTTATGCATGTGTGAAATATATGTATCACAACGAGTGTTTATTTTCCTTGAAAAAGTTTATATTAGAAATGATATGTGCTATATGAAGCTTCCCCACCCCACTGTATTCACTCTTCCCCTGCATTCCTGATCACTTCAAGAGGAAATTGTGACTTTGCTACATCTTGTCTCCTGGCCATAAAGAAGGAATTTGTGTCCTGGACTGTTTTTCCCTTAAAAGGCAACATGCTTGTTTCCTGTGTATGGATTTCTAAATGGGCGATTTGCTGGACTACTTCTAACAGAGGACTTCGTTATCCTTGAGCCTTTTTCTGGACACGCCCCTTTCCAGCCCACCTCACTGCACCCTTGCAGTTCTGTTTGAGAGACCCCTATCATTTATGATGGAACAAAGACCTTGCCATGTGGATTAACATAATGGGAGGGTAAATGGGTGGAGTAAAGGGTTATTGGGAGGGATTGATGGGTGTGTATTCTGTGACGTCATGAGGTGAATAAAGCTAAGGATGAGAAGATTGCCAGAAGCACTCTGCTCACGTTTTACCTACTACATCTGTGTGTGTGTGTCTGCTTTTTGCTACAGCTCCAGCCCCCAGAAGCTGAGTGAGTGTGTGTTCGTTTGTCTTTGCTTATTTCCACAGATTATACCAGTGAATCATTGCAAATCTAAATCATGCTTAATCCACCCAAGAGCTGCTGGCTTCTGTTGGGGAATTGAAAAGGTTTCTAGACATTGGCAAAGTGGTCACTACATTCACCAGTTAAGTCAGAGAATCTTCTTGGATTTATGAGACCAAGGTGATGGCGCCAGCTGGCTGGAATGTAGAATTGTTTCTAATAGATAGTTTATAGTTTGATTTAATTGTAATGATAATGTAATGTGTATTACCTTTTATATATGTGTATATTATCTCTGATTTTAGAAGATGGCTGTGGATTGATGTCAGTTTTACAAAAGCAATTTTTTTTGTTAAATAGTAAAAAAAAAAAAAGAAAAAGAAGGATAGGGGGCATGACATGCTGTGGACCAGGATGGCTGCCTGAAGTCAGAGCTCTGCTCCACGACCAGGATTACTGCAACGATCGGCAACCTTCCTTCCCTATCGCACTATCCGCGTGGTTAAGGATAGAGGACATGTCCTGGGGCATGTCCAGGAGATGGAACAAGCCGCCTGCACTGCGCTACCTGACAAATTATTATCCTTTCACCACGGCCATGCAGACAGCCCAAGATGGCGCTGGCTCAGGAGACTCACACCATGCGGACACCTGTGAGTGTCCAGGGACCACTACCACGCTCGGCAGACACCTCCAGCAGCAATAACAGGGACAGCACGGACACCCTACCACCTCCGAGTGATTCTCTAAATGTACAACAAATGGACAGAGGTAAGAGATTGGCAACCTCCCCTGCTAATTCCCCCATGCAAAGAGCCCCAGGCTAAGAAACACCTTTTGGTCGGAAGTGATTGCAGGCGCACACACAACATAGAACAAGCTCCCTCCTTAGCCTCTGTCCCTGTCACAGATAACCCAGTTTCTGAGGCAATGCTTAAATCCATGCTGCTAACTTTGCAAAAAGACCTGCATAGAGAGCTACAAATCTCTATGTCTCAGATGCATGACAGAATAGACTGCCTTGAGGAAAGAGCAGATTCTATGGACGAAAACATGCAGGATTACTCTAAAGTCCACAATGAGCTATTAGATGTGCATAAACTGAGGAAATTCACCACATAAAAATGAAATTGGCAGATTTAGAAGATCGCTCCAGGCGTAATATAAAGTTTAGAGGAATTCCAGAATTGATAAAATCAAATGAAATAACTCCCTACTTGCAGCAACGAATATCAACATTGCTCCCACGCCTCAACACCCGTGATATTCTGATTGACTGGGCTCATAGGATCTCAAGCCATCACATTTGCCAGACAACATCCCAAGAGATATTCTGACCTGGATACACTTCTTTCACATTAAGGAGCAAATCCTCCACTGCCAGGGCCTCAAAACCACTCCCAGCTCATATGCCAATATGAAGTTGTTCAATGACCTCTCTCCAGCCACAATGGAAATGCGCACAGAGCCTTAACACCTATCACTTCTATTCTCCAGCAAAAGAAAATAGTCTAGATGGGGCTTCCCAACAAAATTGCTGGTTACATACCAACAACAAATTGTTCCCATCCTCACACCTAAGGATGGATACAAGAAGCTTACAAAACTGGGGTTTCCTCCACATTGCTTCCAGAGACACTGGTCAAAGCAACACCCCTTTCAGATCATCCCACAGTAAACCGGTACCCAACCCGGAATGAGTCGACTAAATCACAACCACACCCAGTCCTCTCATCTTATACCCAGCATGGACGGTACTTACTTTTTTTCCCCTCCCTTTCCACCCCCGAGGTCATAGTATACTATTTGTTGTTTATGGTTTACACAAGCACTGTTTACAGCTCTTTTTATAGTTAACGTATTGTGTTCTAAATACTATACTATATACTGTGTATACTTTTCTATTGCATAACCAGCCTTTCTCTTTGTATTGTACCCGTTTGATATAACCAGATGGTATAGTCTCTCTCCTTTTGCCTACTACCCCACACACAAACTGCCATTATGGCCCTTACACTCACTTTTATAAATGCCAAAGTCCTACACTCCCCTTTGGAATGAAGCCTTGGCTCACCACACTGGGGTTATCTGTGTGCAGGAGACCCACTTCTCAAAGCTTAAACCACCTGCCTGCACTCACAAACACTACCCTCATTGTTTTTTTTGCGAATGCTCCAAGAAAACAAAGGGGTGTAATGATTGCCATAATATTGCCACAATTAACAACCGCCCCCTCATTATAGTAAATGTATACACCCAACACGGCACAGAAAAAGTTCTACACAACCCTCATTTCTAAACTGGCCCACTATAGATCCTCACCCTTAATCATATGCAGAGATTTGAATGACATTATTGACCCCTCACTAGACACATCTAAGAAGACCTCTACAACTTATGGAGGTGCTTGTTACAAAACTGTCCGCATTGTTTATGATTTTATGTCAAACTTGTCAATTCTGTTAAAGTATTTCACAGTGCTTACACGATTTGGGAAGAGACTATACCTTCTTTTCTACCCTACACCAATCTTACTCACTGATTGATCTAATTATCACAGATAAACACATGTTACAGTCCATAACTGACTCAAATATAGAAACAATATCATGATTCGATCATGCACCAGTCACCATCAAATTGTCCCCACTTTACCACTCACCCAGACACTATCTGGAGATTAAATACCTCCCTTCTCAACAATCCTTTATTTAAATCACAAATACAATCTGAGATTTCATTGTTTAGGAAGTAATTTGCAAACTTCAAAATAAAGCTGGTCTACGAGGTCTCTTTATAAAACTAGGGGCGCACTTAAAAAAATTCAGTCTTCCATCGCAGAGTCCCTGTTAAAACAAATTTGCACTACATTAAATGCCTCAGATTACAATCTTACTCCTCAGCCAACAAACCAGGTGCTTTTATGGATAAACAGTTCAAAAGACAACGCTCCAACAAAAAAAAATCTCATTCCTCACAAACTCTCAAGGCAAACGTATAACCAACCCACTTGATATTGCGAATGAGTTTAGTAATTTTTACTCCAAACTCTATAATCTTACAGAAACAGACCCTTCCCCCCCCCCCCCCAATCAAAAAGACACTGCAAGTTTTTTTTTTTATCATCTTTTTGCCTTCATTCAATTTCCCCTGTGCAACTTGACCTTCTTTCTGCGCCTTTCTCATCAGAGGAGATTCATAAGCTCACTAAGCAGCTCCCCCTACACAAAGCCCTGGGCCTCGATGCCCTTCCCAATGAATATAATAAACGATTTGCCGAGCTTCGTGTCCCTTATTTGTGGAATACCTAAAACCAATTTGCATCCACAAGCAACATCCCCAAAGAATCCCTTGAGGCACTAGTAGTCACTATCCCAAAACCAGGGAAAAAAAATAAAAAATACACTGGAAAACCTTGCCAACTACCGCCCAATTTCACTCAACATGGACACAAAAATCGTATGCTAAACTCTTAGCTCAACGTCTTTCAACAGTCATTCCAAAACGTATCCACCCAGACCAGATAGGCTTTGTCCCAGGCAGACAGGCATCAGATGGTACCAGACACTTTATTGATCTTATAAAATGGGCCAAAACGAATCAAACACCTTTTCTCTTCCTTTCACTGGATGCAGAGAAGGCGTTCGATGGAGTCCACTGACCATGTATGGAAGAAGTTCTCGGCAAATTTGGGATATCAGGAACATTCCTGTCAGCTATATTAGGCCTTTACAACCATCCAAGTGCACACGTCTGGACCTCGTGCATTATATCAAGACCCTTTAAAATCACCAACGGCATGAGACAGGGATGCCGGTTATCTCCCCTGATATTTGCCATGATAATGGAACCACTCACACAATCCATAAGATCTGACCCAGAAATTTCAGGAATCAAAATGAGAAGTGCACCCCTGTTCTAAAGCACGCAAACCGTAACAACCCCTAGATGCTAATAAAAACTGGCCCCACCATTACCTTTACAGCTTGGACAAGCTACTTACTCGCCCTGATTAAGTTGCTCTACCAGGACTAACCCTACAATCCTCACAAAGAACTTATGCAGTACTTTCTAAATCTCACCTAGTTAATTAACATAGTTGGATCTCTAGTTGTGATATACAAGGTCAATATAGGGTCTCATACCCTCTCTCTATATTCAATTGTTTAATATCGTTATGATATTTCAACCGATTAAAGCGGAGGTTCACCGAAACATGTATACAAGACCAAATTTTTCATACTACCAGCATGTACAGTCGGCTTTTTTTTTTTTTTTAGGCTGTACATACCTTATAATCTATATTTGCAATCCGGCTTCTTCTCCCGCGGCAGTAGGCATTTCCAAGCTGAGCCGCAATGTAATCTGGGAGTTCGCCCAGATGATTGATGTCTATCAGAATATGTTCCCCCCCCCCTGGCGGATAAGGCCCCGCCCCCCGCATTGCGTAGGAGCGTCACGGAGTTTCCGAAAGGAGCCGAACAGGTAAAGCTGTGAGTCGGCTCTATTCGGCGCCGTATAGAGCAATGCGGGGGGCGGGGTCTTATCTGCCGGGGGGAACATTTTCTGATAGACATCAACCATCTGGGCGAACGCCCAGATTACATTGCGGCTCAGCTTGGAAACGCCTACTGCCGCGGGAGAAGTACCCGGAAGCCGGATTGCAAATATAGATTATAAGGTATGTACAGCCAAAAAAAAAAAAAAAAAGTGCCGACTGTATAAAGAATTTGGTCTTATATAAATGTTATTTGGATGAACCTCCGCTTTAACAATATGTTGAAGTTTAGTAACCTTTTGTATCTAAATCAAGCCAGGGTATGTCGAATTGGCAAGTTTTTTTAAATATTAAACTTTTACTCTGGTTAGATTGCCCTTTTAACCACTTCCTTACTGGGCACTTAAACCCCCTTCCTGCCCAGAGGACTTTTTGCGATTCGGCACTGCGTCGCTTTAACTGACAATTGCGCGGTCGTGCGTCGTGGCTCCCAAACAAAATTGTCGTCCTTTTTTTCCCCCACAAATAAAGCTTTCTTTTGGTGGTATTTGATCACCTCTGCGGTTTTTATTTTTTGCGCTATAAACAAAAAATAGAGCGACAATTTTGAAAAAAAAATATAATTTTACTTGTTGCTATAATAAATAGCTCAATTTTTTTTGTAATTATTTTTTTTTATCCTCAGTCTAGGCCGATGCGATTTTTTTTTTTACAAAAAATATGTAGAATACGTAATAAGCGACTGGTTTGCGCAAAAGTTATAGCGCCTACAAAATAAGGGACATAATTATTTATTTTTTTACTAGTAATGGCGGCGATCTGCGATTTTTATTGCGACTGCGACATTATGGCGGACACATCAGACACTTGACACATTTTTGGCACCATTCACATTTAGGCTTCATTTCCACTGGCGTTTTTACAGCCACTGTTGTTAGGCTTTTTTACAGCTTAAAAACGCCTGTCCATGTTTATTTTGTAAAAAAAAAAAAAAAAAAAAAAAAAAAATTTTTTTTTGTGAGCTGCAGCTTTAAAAATGCCGCGGTCGCGTTTTTGAGCGTTTTTGCGCGTTTTTGAGCGTCTGGCGTTTTTACAGCTCTACTCTGGAGCTTCAGAACGCCCTGGTCCCGCGTTTTTTTTACAGCTCAAAAACGTCTATGCCACTTGCAGCTCAAAAACGCCTATGTGGGAATGAAGCCATAGAATAACATGGACAGGCGTTTTTAAGCTGTAAAAAACGCTCAGAAACGTGGCTGTAAAAACGCCAGTGGAAATGAGGCCTTATACTGCGATCAGTGCTATAAATATGCACCACTTACTGTATAAATGTTAAAAAGTGGGAGTTGCGCTAAAAATAATAATAAATGAGTGACCATATATAAATAAAAATGAAAAAAAGCGCTGAGCCAGAGTCAGCTCAATCAAAAACCAAAATGTAGAATATAAAATCTCAATGTGTGTTCATAAACAAATCAATAAAAAATATATATTATATAATTGAAGAAAGTCCCCAAAAAAAGTAGGAAGTGAATCCAAATCTGTGGTTTAAAGTTGGGACAATATCCAAGTGAAAGAATTCAGGCTTGACCCTTACCAGAAGTATAGATCCCAGGGGATCAAGAAGAGCCATCCATACTGTAGCCACAAATATGTGGAGCGGTCCTATGTGGAACGGTACAGGGGTTCCTACTTCCGTAGACTCAGCCCAGTGAAAAATAAAGGGAAAAAAAGAAAAACAAAAATAGTGCAAAAACGGATGATAAGCAGACACAGACTAACTCCCAGTGGCTAAAGTTGACAGACACTGTGCAGTAAAGCTGGGGTCCCACCACCAAACGAACACACTGACCCTTACCAAAGATAAGCGACCCTCAAAGGATCAGTTTTGCATGTCAGTGTGTAACGATCTACAGCAGGAAGACGCTTGTCAGGCAGGTCATTTTGATCCAGAGGTCAGGTAACCAGGAACCATGAAAGATATGCAAACTCTCATAGTGAAATACCATCAAGGTTTAATTAATAAAAAAAAGTAGAGCACTTACAGTTAAAAAGATTCAATGCAGCAGAGATAAAATGTAGCCGGCCGGCAAACAAACAAACGAGGCACGTCCTCTGTACGCGATGACGTCAGCACGCCAACCTCCCTGTACAGAGGACGTGCCTCGTTTGTTTGTTTGCCGGCCGGCTACATTTTATCTCTGCTGCATTGAATCTTTTTAACTGTAAGTGCTCTACTTTTTTTTATTAATTAAACCTTGATGGTATTTCACTATGAGAGTTTGCATATCTTTCATGGTTCCTGGTTACCTGACCTCTGGATCAAAATGACCTGCCTGACAAGCGTCTTCCTGCTGTAGATCGTTACACACTGACATGCAAAACTGATCCTTTGAGGGTCGCTTATCTTTGGTAAGGGTCAGTGTGTTCGTTTGGTGGTGGGACCCCAGCTTTACTGCACAGTGTCTGTCAACTTTAGCCACTGGGAGTTAGTCTGTGTCTGCTTATCATCCGTTTTTGCACTATTTTTGTTTTTCTTTTTTTCCCTTTATTTTTCACTGGGCTGAGTCTACGGAAGTAGGAACCCCTGTACCGTTCCACATAGGACCGCTCCACATATTTGTGGCTACAGTATGGATGGCTCTTCTTGATCCCCTGGGATCTATACTTCTGGTAAGGGTCAAGCCTGAATTCTTTCACTTGGATATTGTCCCAACTTTAAACCACAGATTTGGATTCACTTCCTACTTTTTTTGGGGACTTTCTTCAATTATATAATATATATTTTTTATTGATTTTTTTATGAACACACATTGAGATTTTATATTCTACATTTTGGTTTTTGATTGAGTTGACTCTGGCTCAGCGCTTTTTTTCATTTTTATTTATATATGGTCACTCATTTATTATTATTTTTAGCGCAACTCCCACTTTTTAACTATTGATTTATATGCTGTATAACATTTTGAGTCTGCTGCTTTTTTAAGTTTCTTTTTGGTATGCGCATTTTTTCACTTTTTATATTACTGTATAAATGTGACTGGCAGGGAAGGGGTTAACACCAGGGGGTGAGGAAGGGGGTAAATGTATTCCCTATATAGTGTTTTAACTGTGGGGGAAGGGGGGTGACTGGGGGAGGTGACCGATCTGTGTCCCTATGTACAAGGGACACAGATCCGTCTCCTCTCTCCCTGACAGCGCCGCTGTCTGTGAGAGCCGGTGACTTGTCCTCAATGTTCCCCTATGGGGGAAGTTCCACAACCGACTGCGCAGTCTCCGGGCATGCGCAGTAACAGGCTACGGGCAGGCTACGGAAATAGCCGAACAAAACAGCTGATCGTCAGCTGTGGAACACGGAATCGCCAGCTACCTGTAGCTGCTGAGACAGGAAACCCGGCTTGTGGAGCGTACCAAAAGTCAGCAGGGGACGACGGAAAGCTTCACTGCGCCACACCGTCAGTTTCATAACATTTCCTCCAGACATGTATATTTATTACATCCTTTAAATTGTGTTTCTGTGTAAATGGATCGCAATCTGGCCGGTGCAGCACGTCGGGTTTAAAACGGATCGTAGAGGGGGGGGGCTGTGTGCGGCTCTATGGGGCTGACAGAGCAGGAGGAGCTCACTCACTCACAATAGAGCGGCCCATCCAGGGCACCAGTCAGCGAGCACCCGGGCGGGGGAGGCCTCAGGGAGGGAGGAGGAGAAGATGACCATCGCCGAGACCATCAGCTGTTAAGTGGAACAAATACCATAGCTGGAACAAGCTCGGCAGATCACCGGCAATGAGAAATGATCTCATATGTAAACATATGAGATCATCTCTCATGGGCCGCACAGATCGCCTAGCAAACAGCCACTCCGATTGGCCGTTCACGGCGATCTGTGATTGGCTGTGTCCAAGGGAGCGCGCAAGGGGCAGACGTGAAAACACGGCGACCCAGAGAAGTAGAACCACCCTGCGGCCGTATATAGTTGTACGGCCGCCGGGAAGTGCAGTGTTTGCCATTAAAATTGAGACTTGAGTGCATTTTAACCACTTACCCCCCGGACCATATTGCTGCCCAAAGACCAGAGTACTTTTTGCGATTCGGGACTGCGTCGCTTTAACAGACAATTGCGCGGTCGTGCGACGTGGCTCCCAAACAAAATTGGCGTCCTTTTTTTCCCCGCAAATAGAGCTTACTTTTGGTGGTATTTAATCACCTCTGCGGTTTTTAGTTTTTGCGCTATAAACAAAAATATAGAGCCAATTTTGAAAAAAATGAATATTTTTTACATTTTGCTATAATAAATATCCCCCAAAAATATATAAAAAAAAATTTTTTTCCTCAGTTTAGGCCGATACGTTTTCTTCTACATATTTTTCGTAAAAAAAAAAAAAAATCGCAATAAGCGTTTATTGATTGGTTTGCGCAAAAGTTATAGCGTTTACAAAATAGGGGGTATTTTTATGTCATTTTTATTATATTTTTTTTTACTAGTAATGGCGGCGATCAGCGATTTTTTTTCGGTATTGCGACATTATGGCGGACACTTTTGACACATTTTTGGGACCATTGGCATTTTTATAGCGATCAGTGCTATAAAAATGCATTGGATTACTATAAAAATGCCACTGGCAGTGAAGGGGTTAACACTAGGGGGCAGGGAAGGGGTTAAGTATGCCTGGGTGTGTTCTTACTGTGGGGGGGGTGGCCTCACTAGGGGAAACACTGATCCTCTGTTCATACATTGTATGAACCGAAGATCAGCATTTCCCCTGCTGACAGGACCGGGAGCTGTGTGTTTACACACACAGCTCCCGGTCCCCGCTCTGTAACGAGCGATCGCGTGTGCCCGGCGGCGATCGCGCCCGCACGGGAGTCGGGGGCGCGCGTGCGCGCCCCTAGTGGCGGCTGGGAGAGAGGACGTCATATTACGTGCTCTCGCCCAGCAGAGCCACCTTGTGGACGTATAATGACGGTGCGCGGTCGGCAAGTGGTTAAGCTTGGTTTATATTGTATTGAGGTTAATTTCCCTTACATATTATTCAATGAATGGCACAAGTCTCATTTTAATTAATCATTTATCTGGAGTGTGTCTAGCACTGTATCTTCCAATGAACGTCTCTCTATAGTTTAGCTAGATCAGCTCTTCCTAATTTACTGGCAGGTGATTGTGCTAGCTGCAGTATTCTCACGTGGTGTACTGCCTGTGTCCTCTGCAGTGTGCACCTAAAGCTACGTGGTGTGTGTACTGTCTGTGTCTGTGCTATTTTTCTCAGTGATTTTCATCCATATTGCAGGGACCAGACATTACATTAAAGCCGCAAGCAATTTTAAATTACTTTTTTCTTATAGTAATCCCATTTTGTGCAGGGACAGTTCTAAACACGTGCCACTCACAGGCATACTATAGACACCCAGCAGGTACAATATTTAAAAGGAATTTTTCAATTTTCTATTTTTTTATTTATTTAAGCATCATTAAAATCGCTGCTCCAGAAAAAACGACTGTTTTAAAACTTTTTTTCCATCGATACATGTTCCCTGGGGCAAGACCCAGGTTCTCAAAGACGTTTTACGACAATAACTTGCATATTAGGCTTTAAAATGAGCACTTTTGAATTTGAACGTTCGAGTCCTGTAGACGTCAATGGGGTTCTAAATGTTTGTGCGAACGGTCGGTCTGTTCGAAGGTTCTGGTGCGAATCGAACGGGGGGGGGGGGTGTTCGGCTTATTCCTAGTCCTAACTAGTGATGGGCTTGAATGTGTTCAGATCAAACCCACCAGGAAGCCATTACTGCACACCGCGAACCATAGCCAGTGAGGCAGTTGCCAACTGGCAGCTGCACATACACACGCTGTCTATGGTTAGCGGTATGCAGCGCAGGCTTCATGGTGGGTTTAATATGAACATGCCCCAGCTCATTGCCAGTCCTAACTAACAAGCTGACCAAGTCTACTGACTGTACAGTTTTTACCAACCTTTATCTCTAACAGAGAAGATCTGGATCCTCCTCAGGCTGCAGACCACTGACTGGGTGTCCCAGGTCAGACTAACTTGAAAGAAGAGGTGAAAAACCTGGAGGAGACAGAGGACCAGATGTCTCAAAAAGGTGCTTGGGAGATACATAAATCCTAAACAAGACTTTTCCAGGATGTCTGCTACTATATATACATGCACACAGACATATACCTCGAGAAATAATCGACAATAGATGGTGAATAGAAGGCATCCTAGTCCTGACGTTTGCACTTGATGTTCTAGTGTACCGTATTTGCCGGTGTATAAGACGACTGGGCGTATAAGACGACCCCCTAATTTTCCAGCTAAAATGTTGGTTTTGGGATATACTCACCATATAAGACGACCCCTTTCCTACTAGTCATGCCTCACCTCACTGCGCCATTACATGCCTCGCTGTGCACCACTACATGCCTCGCTGTGCACCACTACAAGCCTCGCTGTGCACCACTACATGCCTCGCTGTGCACCACTACATGCCTCGCTGTGCACCACTACATGCCTCAGTGTGTCACTGCTCACCTTATCCGTGACATGCAGACCGCGGCCGTCCTATTTTCAAAAGCCGCGCCTCCTCTTTCTGCTGTTCCGTGATAGGCGCAACACTCAGCTTCCCAGGAGACACTGTGATCTGTGTTCCGCCTATCACGGATGCCCTCTCGTCCTCGGTCTCGGACAAGAGAGCATCTGTGATAGGCGGAACACTAAACACAGTGTTTCCTGGGAAGCTGAGTGTTGCGCCTATCATGGAACAGCAGAAAGAGGAGGCGCGGCTTTTGAAAAAATGAACGGCCGCAGTCTGCATATTAGGTTACCGGCGTATAAGACGACCCCCGACTTTTAAGAAGAATTTCAGGGGTTAAAAAGTCGTCTTATACCATGGAAAATACGTTACACTACACTCACTGGTACCTTGAAAAGGAGACGATGGTGAAGATAAGATTACGGTTACTGTTGTAATCGGGCCTTCTCATGAATACACCATGTATTGCAAGAATAAGACCTGGGAACATGTTCAGCCATTTGAGTATACAAAATAGCTTAGATCTACAACTATCAGCTGATGTTTGGAAATATGCACTATTAGCCCAAGGGGTGGTTTGTCACTTGAAGTACCATTTTGTGTTCCCTTCAGTGGGGGCTCGTCCGGGATTTGAATTCAGGACTTGATGAGATAAAAGGTATTCACCCGTGGTAAGGTTTTCTTGCCTCAGCTATATAAAACTTTTTTTTTTTTTAAAGGTGTTTATTTTAGATTTTGTAAAGGAAATTACAGAGTAACAATTAGAGCCGGTTCACACTGGGGCGACTCATCAGGTGACTCAGCCGCCTGACAAGTCACGCTTCGCTCTAATCAATAGAACCGTTCTAATAGGAGCGACTCAAGTCGCTCCGACTTAGAAAAAGGTTATTGTAGGACTTTGGGGGTGACTCGGGGCGACTTGTATTGACTTCAATACAGAAGTAATTTTGCAAGTCGCCTCTCAAGTCGTCTTGAGATCGCCTTACCGAGTCGCCCCCAAAGTCGTGCCGCCCCAGTGTGAACCGGCTCCAAGCCAGTACAGGCTGTTATAACACATGAGTAAACAGCTATATCAGTAAGCAATATTCAACTGAAATAACAGTAGTCTACACATAGGGGGAAAAAAAAAATCCCACAGACATTCGAACACTCGAACATATAGCCACACACACACATACAAGCAAAAAAGGCAGCATCATCGACGGCATAACAGTAGTATACCTAAAGCACATATAAAAAGGAAATACATTGCATAAAGAGCAATCGTTGCTCAAAAAGGGGCAACGAGCAGGGGAGGAGGAAGGACCACCCGGGAGGCACCGTCCCTCAACATCACCAATTCAATGGGAGAGTTTTGAGGAAAGGACCCCCCCCCCCAGAAGTTCTTGAGACATCCAACCACGGCTGCCATACTTTTCGAAATTTCTTAGGGCATACTGTTAAGACCTGCAGTGGTTATGGTACTGTGGACGAGCATAAGGGATTATCGCTACCATAGAAGGTAGAGGGATAGTGGAGATGAATGCAGTTTCCATGATGATTCTTCCCAATGGTTAGAATATTCCCCCCAAACATGAACCAAGACTTCATGAAGAGTGTACCAGGCATAGACCATCTTTATTGAGAAGGCAGGCTCTTATATACACCAAAAATAATAATTGCAGTAATCAGATGGACACTCCACCCACAACAGCATACAATGGGTACTAACAAGCCTCCAATACACATTTATCATCAATAGAAATTCACACAATACAGTGTCTTGAGAGCCAGACTAAGGTACATATACATGACCGTAGCAGACGACATTACCACAGCAAGCTTTTATAGTACACCTGCCCTCTCTCTGCCTGGGAGATATTGAGATCAGTTAAGGAATAAACCAATTATCTCCAGGCAGAGAGCACGCAATTTTCCCAAAAGTTTGAACACCCCTTTACACACAGGGTATCCCTGACATTACATATCCACTGATCGCCTCCGATCTGGGGGACAAACATATCCAAATTTCACCCAGATCGGTCCAGGGGTGCTTAAAAGAAAACCGAACCTATGAGAAAATACCGAATGAAGTCTATTTTCTTCACACACACACCCTACTTTTATACACCAATTTAAATTTGGGGAGGAGACTATGAACAATATTAAAGTATAAACAAATCGAGAGGGGACCCACATCCTTCCAATGAAGCAGTATAGTTTTCCTTGCATAGAATAACAGAATATGTAACAGAGTCCTGGGGTGAGATCGGGGAATGTGGTCATTCAGCACTCCCAAGAGTCCAATGTCCGGAATATGAGGCACCTGTAAATGTAACTCGTCAGCAAAAAAGGCGAAGATATCCTTCCAGAATGTCGAAAGTCCTGGGCACGTCCAGAACATATGAAACCAGTCAGCAGCCACTGTACCACATCTACAACAGGCTGTATCCCGTCCCAGACCCATTTTCACCAACCGAGCAGGCGTATAATGTACGTGATGCACAAACTTAAAATGTACCAACAAATCCACAGTACTAATGGGAAGGCCGGCCTGTGACAAAGGCCTCGATGTCCGCTATTTGTTGGCGTTTGTCACTCACTGCCACACTCGGCTGAGGTTGTCTCATGGCACCATCCTGACATACCTCGCCGGGGTGCAGCACCACCTGTCCCTGCATGATCCCAATCGTCCTTCCCTTTTTTTAGCCCATATCATCAAGGCTGCATTGAGGGGTGTCCAGAGGAGATGTCCTCCAGTTACCACTTGCCGTCTCCCAGTCACAGGGCACATCTTCCGTGGCATGTCTGGTTTACTGGATGGGCTGCCTTTAGGGAGGCTCCTCAGTGTGGTGCTGAAAGCAGCCATTTACTTAGCCTTTTTTGGGTTCCTTAGGCCAGGCGAATTTTGCCGTTCCGGCCCTGGTTCCCGGATCCTCATGGTCAGTCAGTTGGTCAGACACCCGCACTGTTATAATCTGCATTTGACAGCTTGCAAGACCCAGCAGGTTGGGGCTGGCACCAATGTGTCGTATTTCGAGACCGGCAGGTCATGGTGCCCCATGATGGTTTTGGATCAGCTCAGGGCATTGATCAGCAACAAACCCATGGACAGTCCCTTGCTCCCTTTCCCGGTGGCTCCCCTCACGGCGGCCCAGATCTCTAGTCACTGCCGCACGTTGTGGGCTAGTTTAGGGTTGAACCCGGCAAGCCGGTCGGGTCACTCGTTCAGGATTGGGGGAGCATCGGTGGCATCCCGTCAGGGGATCCCGGCCCATGTCATCAGGAAGTTGGGGAGGTGGAATTCGGCTTGCTATGCTAGATACATTCCAGATCCGCAGGTTGAGATGGCTCGTGCTTTCATGCACCTGACTGATTAGGTTGTCGTTTTCTTGCATTAAATGTATTCACCATTTACCCCTGTGTCCTTTGCTTGTTTGGCCCCTTTTAGGCGTACTGACCACGTGACCTTTGGCACACTCTCAGGTCTTGTCTAGGTTATCTGTCCACGTTCGCATCCATGTCCCACGTGGAGACTCCAAGTACAAATGGGAAGGCCGGCCGTAGGCTGGCCTGAGTTTGTAGGAGGAGTCGGGGGGTTCATCAACCGCCCTCCTCCTCCTTTCTCCCACGGCCGTACCCTTCTGTTTTTCCCCACCCTCCCGTCCCCCTTTTTTATTTTTGTTTCTTTTTCATCATTTCATTCATTTATTCATTTCATGCTTGGGTATGCACCCTTTTAGGCGTACTGACCACGTGACCTTTGGCACACTCTCAGGTCTTGTCTAGGTTATCTGTCCACGTTCGCATCCATATCCCACGTGGAGACTCCAAGTACAAATAATATCCTGAAAACACATCTCTGTAGCCTCCTCCCAATCTTCTTCAGAAAGCTCAGGCATAGACACCAGCCATTTGCGATGAGAGTTCTGAAAGGGATCGGCCCCCACCCTTTGAAGGCAGCCATAAAAGGTTGTCACCAACTTGGCAATGTCAGGAGCTGACGTTAGATTTCCAATGGAAGTCTCCCAGAGATCTATGGTCAGGGACCCAAACCGTGTCCTGAGGGCATGTCTATTTGTTATTTGGGTGAACCTCCGCTTTAAGTCGCATCGAAGGTGGACCAAATTATTGCAGAGATGGACTACTTTTGATGTCGCTGCAATTTGAAGTCACACATATACAGTACTCCTTGGAAATCATGGGGCAGGACAAGTCGCACAAGTGTGAAAGGACCCTAAGTAGGTATTGTTTTACTGAAAGGGTAGTTGAGGCGGGGGGGGGGGGTTAGTTAACAACAATAAGTCCCAGATCACACGGGGCGACCTGGCCGGTAACTTAGTCGCCTGACAAGTTGTGCTCAATGCAGTGCAATGGAACTGTTCTAATAAAAGTGACTCAAGTCGCTCCAACTTAGAAAAAGGTTCCAGCACTGCTTTGGGACGACTTCAGAGCAGCTTACATTCAATGACTTATATTACCGTATTTATCGGGGTATTGAGCGCTCCGGCGTATATAGCGCGCACCCCTAAAGTGGACCCGCATTCCTGTAAAAAAAACATTTTAGTACTTACAGTTTTGGTGTCTTGTGCGGCGTCCATCGGCGGCCTCGTCGGGTCCGGCGTCCGTCTGCGGCTTCGGTGGTGTCCTCCTCGTCGCGTCCGTCTGCAGTGTCCTCCCCGCTCGATCCACGCTTCTCGTGCTGAGTTTGAACTACTGCGCCGGCATATACCGAGCACAGTACACTCGTGTATTGTCGGGCAGGCTCGGCTCGTCTCGCGGTCACGTCCTGTGCGTCCAGGTGACTGCGAGAGGAGCCGAGCCTGCCTGACTATACACGAGTGTACTGCGCTCGGTATATGCCGGCGCAGTAGTTTAAACTCGACGCGGGAAAGCCAGTATCGGCGTATATCGCACACCCACGATTTTGCCCTGAATTTCAGGGCAAAAAAGTGCGCGGTATACGCCGATAAATACGGTAACCACTTAAGACCCGGATCTGTAGGCAGCTTAAGGACCCGGCCAGTTTTTTGCGATTCGGCACTGCGTCGCTTTAACTGACAATTGCGCGGTCGTGCGACGTGGCTCCCAAACGAAATTGGCATCCTTTTTTCCCCACAAATAGAGCTTTCTTTTGGTGGTATTTGATCACCTCTGTGGTTTTTATTTTTTGCGCTATAAACAAAAATAGAGCGAAAATTTAGAAAATAATTCAATATTTTTTACTTTTTGCTATAATAAATATCCCCAAAAAGATATAAAAATGTTTTTCCTCAGTTTAGGCCAAAACATATTCTTCTACCCATTGTTTGTAAAAAAAAAATGGCAATAAGCATTTATCGGTTGGTTTGCGCAAAATTTATAGTGTTTACAAAATAGGAGATAGTTTTATTTGCATTTTTTACTACTAATGGCGGCTATCAGCTCGCAGGGAGAGGGGCGCTTTAAAAAAATAAATAAAAATCTTATTTATTTTTATAATATTAAATTGTGTGGTTTTTTTTACATTTTGATCAATTTTATTGCTGTCACAAGGAATGTAAACATCCCTTGTGACAGTAATAGGTGGTGACAGGTACTCTTTATGGAGGGATCGAGGGTCTAAAAGACCCCCGATCCCTCCTTAGCACTTCAAAATATTCAGATCGCCGAAAACGGCGATTCTGAATACTGTGTACTTTTTTTTTAAATCCGGCGCCATTGGCAGCCGAGAAACCCGGACGTGACATCATGACGTCGCTTCCGTGTTTACATTGCGGAGACTGAATCAAAGCCGTTTACGGTTTAGTGTCAGTCTGCGCCTGGACACTGGAGGCGCCGGATCGAGGATCGGGTCTCCCGGTGGGACGGGAGGCCCGGTCAGAGCGGCGAGAGGGGGGGGGGATATCCCCTCCGGCATAACAACCAAGCGGCTTTTAGCCGCATCGGTTGTTATGTCTGGATAGCCAATTGCCGGCTCTGGAGGCATCATCCCGGTATAACTCCCGAAAGCCGAGGACGCATATATGAGTATGCTCGGCGTGAAAGGGTTATACTCGAGTCAATACGTTTTCCCATTTTTTTTGTGGTAAAATTAGGTGCCTCGGCTTATACTAGAGTATATACGGTACTTGTCCGATAATTTTTTTTTCCCACACAGGAAAATGTGAGCCATGTGTTGGCGCAGTATATGAGGAAGTGATAGTGTACACGAGCCGTGTAGCCAACATCCAGTGAATATACTTGTCTTTTTTGGGATCGATGTTTCGTGACTGAGGATTTGTTGATATATGAACTGCACTTTATTGTGGATGACACCGATGTTGCTATTGTTGGCATTGGGATACTGGGCAGAAGCCAAGTGCTTAACCCCTTCAATACCGGGCTTTTATACCCACCTCAATACCGGGCCTATTCTGGCACTTCTCTCCTACATGTACAAATCATCATTCTTTTGCTAAAAAAAATACTCAGAACCCCCAAACATTATATATGTTTTTTTTTAGCAGACACCCTAGGGAATAAAATGGCGGTCGTTGCAACTTTTTATCTCGCACGGTATTTGCGCAATCATTTTTCAAACGCTTTTTTTTGGGAAAAAAAAACGGTTTCATGAAGTAAAAAAATAACAAAACAGTAAAGTTAGCCCACTGTTTTTGTAAAACATGAAAGATTATGTAACACCGAGTAAATAGATACCTAACATGTCACGCTTTAAAATTGCACACACTCATGGAATGGCGCTAAATTTTGTTACTTAAAAACCTCCATAGGCGACGCTTTGACATTTTTTACAGGTTACCAGTTTAGATTTACAGAGGAGGTCTAGTGCGAGAATTATTGCTGGCACTTTAACGCACGCGGCGATACCTCACAAACGTAGTTTGAACGGCGTTTACATATGTGGGGGGGACTTACGTGTGCGTTCGCTTCTGCGCGTGAGCTACCGGGGACAGGGGCGTTTTAATTTTTTTGTATTATTTTATTTTAAAATTTTACTTATTTATTTTGTTCAAAATTTTTTTTTACCACTTTTATTCCTATTACAAGAAAGGTAAACATCCCTTGGAATAGGAATGTGTGTGACAGGTCCTCTTTATGGAGAGATGCGGGGTCACCAAGACCCCACATCTCTCCTCCAGGCTGGAAAGCATGAGATCCTGAAAAATAAAAAAAATAAATCACCGATTTAATGCTTACTAGCTGCAATCACAGCTTTGTTTAATTCTGGGTACCCAGGCGCGACGTCATCACATCGCGCCCGGGCCTCCGACGATCATAGAGATGACTGGTGACCAGTCATCTCTATGCTTCCTGCCTGCGCCGGACGATTCATTCTCCGGGCCCCCGATGGCACGGGAGAGCCCGGAGAAGCACCGGATGTCGGCGGGAGGGTGGGGATGTCCCCTCCCGCCGCCTATAATAACAATCAAGCGGCGGAACTGCCGCTATAATCGTTCTTATCGTGCACAGAATCGCTGACACAAAATAATGATATCTAAGTGATGCCTGTAGCTGCACCCATCATTCAGATATCACCGCACAAAGCCCAGGACGTCATATGACATCCACCCGGGGATGGGAAGATCCCCTCTGTGGACGTCATATGGCTATGGGCTGGTACTGAAGTGGTTAAAATGATAAAAATGAAGAGGAGAAGCTGGTGCAAAAAGATTGGTTGCATAACCGTCATCACTTTTCACATATGTCCCTGCCATGGGCGTCCGCTGATTTTTTTTCAGGGGGGGGGGCGATTCGGCAGCAGCGATACACAGTCGCATTTAACCTTTTCTTCAAACGCTAGCGGGGGTTAAAACCGCCCCACTAGCGACCAGCTAAAACGATGGTAAAGCGCTTTACCGATAACGCGGCCAGCTGGCAGTGTAAAATAGATCTTGAGGTAATTCAGCTTCACTCCATGCCCATATAAATATAGCCTAGAGAATGTACAGACCCCCCTTCAGCACAGATGGACCCCCTCTTCAGCACAGACCCCCCCATTTTGCACAGACCCCTCCCTTCAGCACAGATGGACCTTCCCCTTCAGCACAGACCCCCCCCATTCAACACAGATGGACTCCCATTCAGCACAGATCCCCCCCATTCTGCACAGACCCCTCCCTTCAGCACAGATGGACCTCCCCCTTCAGCACAGGTCTCCCCTTCAGCCCAGAGGAACCCCCCACCCTTCAGCACAAACACCACCTTTCATTACAGACACACCCTCCCTCCCCCATCCCATTCAGTACCTCAGATCAGCCATCAGCGCGGCACAGCAGGTTCCCTTCTGCTCGATATGCCTGTGTGACATCTAGCCCGGGACCGCTCAGACAGCCCACGGCCACGAGAGAAGGGGGTTGGTTGGTCAGGTGCAGTGGTGTCACCCCTTACCAGACCACCCCTGCCCCCTCCCCCTGCAATGCCACGCCCAGCAGCTCGCCTCTCTCTCTGTTCTAACCTGCCTGTCACTGCGGCACTCTTCAACACCTTCTTGATTTTCCAGGGGGGGTCAATTGCCCCCCCTTGCCCTATGGAGCGGACGCCCATGGTCCCTGCTATATGTGCTCCAAGAGAATAATCTGGATGACCTTCGGAATTAGCTGAGGTTGAGTGATGCAACTCTATTTGATTTATGACAGCTGTCCACTCCTTTCAGAGGAATCTGGGATTGTCCAATGTGTGTGCATTTCAGTCCAGTAATGTTATGGCAAATAGCAGTGACTTTACTGGTGCTATACAACACTTCAGGCTGGGTTCACGCCTAATGTTGATGCAGCTCCCAGCAGGGGTCCTGTGCAAAATTTGCACCTGAGCCGCAGCAGAGACACGTGAACCAGCTCCATAGACAATCGGTCAAAATCTCCTGTGAATTGGATACGGGGGAAGCTGCGTCCAACTTACAATGGTGTGAACCCAACCTTAGGAGGAACAATGTTACTTTCAACAAACCATAACCTAGCCATGTCTCAGCTCTATCTACACATCGGTAATCCTAACAGGCTGACCAACCCTACTGACCGTCAGCCTCCACATACAGATTTTACCTACCTTTAGCTCTAACAGAGAAGACCTCTTCCCTCTCCAGAGTACTGACTGAATTTCCCAGGTGAGACTTCTCTGACTCCAAGGGAGAGGTGGAAAACCTGGAAGAGATGGGAGGATCCGAGGTCTCAAAAAGTGCCTGGGGAAATATGTAAATCCTGAACAGGACTTTTCCAGGATACCTGCTACTATATATTCGAACAAGGGTCTTCAAACTACGGCCCTCCAGTTGTTCAGGAACTACAATCCCCATCATGCCTAGTCATGTCTGTGAATGTCAGTGTGTTACAATGCCTCATGGGATGTGCAGTTCTACCACAGCTGGGAGGGCCGTAGTTTGAAGATCCCTGTAAAATCGTCAAGAAGCGTTATCACAATTTTTTTTTTCCCCCGTTGCGATCTTGACAAAAAGGTTTCCCGATCTTTGGAATGCAGAACATTTTCTCTCTGCTCTCAGCCATCAAAAGTCAAAGTCTGAGCAGTCTGCCAAGTTTTACAACATTCTTTATCAGTGGGACGTTAAGTCTAAACATTGTAGCAATTTGTCTTTTACATCAAAGGAATGGACTTCTGTATGTAAATTAGGAAAGTTTAACCACTTAACCACTTAAGACCCGGACCTTTAGGCAGCTAAAGGACCTGGCCAGTTTTTGCGATTCGGCACTGCGTCCCTTTAACAGACAATTGCGCGGTCGTGCGACGTGGCTCACAAACAAAATTGGTGCCTTTTTTTTCCAACAAATAGAGCTTTCTTTTGGTGGTATTTGATCACCTCTGCGGTTTTTATTTTTTGCGTTATAAACAAAAATAGAGCTTTCTTTTGGTGGTATTTGATCACCTCTGCGGTTTTTATTTGTTGCGCTATAAACAAAAATATAGCGACAATTTTTAAAAAAAATTCAATATTTTTTTCCTTTTTGCTATAATAAATATCCCCCAAAAATATATAAAAAAAACTTTTTTTTCCTCAGTTTAGGCCGATACGTATTCTTCTACCTATTTTTTGGTAAAAAAAAAAATCGCAATAAGCGTTTATTGATTGGTTTGCGCAAAAGTTGTAGCGTCTACAAAATAGGGTGTAGTTTTATGGCATTTTTTTTTTTTACTAGTAATGGCGGCAATCAGGGATTTTTTTTCGCTACTGCGACATTATGGCGGACACTTCGGACACTTTTGACACATTTTTGGGACCATTGGCATTTATATAGCGATCAGTGCTATAAAAATGCATTGATTATTATAAAAATGTCACTGGCAGTGAAGGGGTTAACACTAGGGGGCAGGGAAGGGGTTAAGTATGTTCCCTGGGTGTGTTCTAACTGTAGGGGGGTGGGACTGACTGAGGGAAATGACTGATCGCTGGTCATACATTGTATGAACAGAGGATCAGCATTTCTCCCCCTAACAGGACCGGGAGACTGTGTGTTTACACACACAGCTCCCGGTTCTCGCTCTGTAACGAGCGTAGAAGAATACGTATTGGCCTAAACTGAGGGAAAACTATTTTGTTTTATAGATTTTTGGGGGATATTTATTATAGCAAAAAGTAAAAAAAAATAATTAATTGTTTTCAAAATTGTCGCTCTATTTTTGTTTAGAGCGCAAAAACTAAAAACCGCAGAGGTGATCAAATACCGCCAAAAGAAAGCTCTATTTGTGGGGAAAAAAGGACGCCAATTTTGTTTGGGAACCACGTCGCACGACCGCGCAATTGTCAGTTAAAGCGACGCAGTGCCAAATCGCAAAAAAAGTGCTCTGGTCTTTGACCAGCAATATGGTCCGGGGGTTAAGTGGTGAAAGTGATTCTAAAGTCTGTTTTACAAAAAAAAAAATTACAAACATGTTATACTTCCCTGCTCTATTGCAGTGGGTATGCACAGGGAAGCCTGAATCCTCCTCTTCTCAGGTCCCTCTACTGTGCTCCTGGTCCCTCCCTCCTGTTGAGTGCCTCCACAGTAAGCAACTTGCTATAGGGGGCACCCGAGCCAAGATGCTGCTCCCTGTGCGCATTCAGACATGGAGCTGCCATTTAGCCCCGCCAACTCTCTCACCCGATTGTCTAACTGACTTTGAGGCCTCGTACACACGACCGAACATGTCCGCTGAAACTGGTCCGTCGGACCAGTTTCCGCAGACATGTCCGACCGTGTGTAGGGCCTGCCGGACAGGTTTCCGGCCTAGCGGACAGGTTTCCAGCGGACAAAAGTTTCTTGGCATGCTAAGAAACTTGTCCGCTGGAAGCCTGTCCGTCGGACATGTCCGATGGTCAGTACGACTCATCGGACATGTCCGCTGGCCCGAAATCCTGCGCATGCGTCAAATTGATTCGACGCATGCGTAGAAGCATTGACCTTCCGTGTCAGAGAACGTCGGTGTCTTCTACGTCACCGCGTTCTCTGTCCGCGGGGATTTTGGTCTGATGGTGTGTACACACATCAGACCAAAAGCTCCCAGCAGACATGTCCGATGAAAACGGTCCGCGCATGCGTGGAAGAATTGACCTTCCGTGTCAGAGAACGTCGGTGTCTTCTACGTCACCGCGTTCTCTGTCCGCGGGGATTTTGGTCTGATGGTGTGTACACACATCAGACCAAAAGCTCCCAGCAGACATGTCCGATGAAAACGGTCCGCGCATGCGTGGAAGAATTGACCTTCCGTGTCAGAGAACGTCGGTGTCTTCTACGTCACCGCGTTCTCTGTCGGCGGGGATTATGGTCTGATGGTGTGTACAAACATCAGACCAAAACCTCCCAGCAGACATGTCCGATGAAAACGGTCCGCGGACCGTTTTCATCGGACATGTCTGCTCGTCTGTACAAGGCCTGACAGCCACGGAAGCCAATGGCGCTGTTGCTGTGTCTCAGCCAATCAGGAGGGAGAGTCCTGGATGGCCTAGACAGAGATGGGGCTCGTGGCCATTGCTGGACAGAGATGGGGCTCGTGGCCATTGCTGGACAGAGATGGGGCTCGTGGCCATTGCTGGACAGAGATGGGGCTCGTGGCCATTGCTGGACAGAGATGGGGCTCGTGGCCATTGCTGGACAGAGATGGGGCTTGTGGCCATTGCTGGACAGAGATGGGGCTCGTGGCCATTGCTGGACAGAGATGGGGCTCAGGTAAGTATTAGGGGGGCTGCTACACACAGAAGGTTTTTTTTATCTTAATGCATAGAATGCACCTTCTGCCTTTACAACCCTTTTAACATTGGTTTTTGGCCCTATACATAGAATGCATTCAAAAATGTAGGCTGCAAAACCACTATTAAAGCAATTATAGTAAATATTACAGCTAGCCCTAAACCTAAGCCTAAGTACATGTTAACCACTTAAGGACCGCCTAACGCCGATATACGTCGGCAGAATGGCACGGCTGGGCACAATCACGTACCTGTGCGTGATTGTTAAATGCAAAGCCGTGGGTCACACATGTTTACACACAGCTCTCCCCGATCCGAAGCTCCGTGACCGCGGGACTCGCGGACCTGATCGCCGCTGGAGTCCCGCGATCGGTCCCCGGAGCTGAAGAACGGGGAGAGGTGATTGTAAACACAGCTTCCCCGTTCTTCACTGTGGCGTGTGTTCCCTAATATAGGAAACCACAACCGATGAGGTCACACCTACAGCCACACCCCCCTACAGTTAGAAACACAGATGAGGTCACACTTAACCCCATCAGCGCCCCCTGGTGGTTAACTCCCAAACTGCAATTGTCATTTTCACAGTAAACAATGCATTTTTAATGCATTGTTTGCTGTGAAAATGACAATGGTCCCAAAAATGTGTCCGAAGTGTCCGCCATAATGTCGCAGTCACGAAAAAAAAACGCTGATCGCCTCCGTTAGTAGTAAAAAAAAAAAAAAATTAATAAACATGCAATACAACTATCCCATTTTGTAAACGCTATAAATTTTGCGCACACCAATCGATAAACACGTATTGCGATTTTTTTTTTTTTTACCAAAAATAGGTAGAAGAATAGGTATCGGCCTTAACTTAGGAACAAAATATGTTATTTATATATTTTTGGGGGATATTTATTATAGAAAAAAGTAAAAAAATATTGAATTTTTTTCAAAATTGTCGCTCTATCTTTGTTTATAGCGCAAAAAATAAAAACCGCAGAGGTGATCAAATACCACCAAAAGAAAGCTCTATTTGTGGGGAAAAAAGGACGCCAATTTTGTTTGGGAGCCACGTCGCACGAATTGTCAGTTAAAGCGACGCAGTGCCGAATCGCAAAAACTGGCCGGGTCCTTTAGCTGCCTAAAGGTCCGGGTCTTAAGTGGTTAAAGCGGAAGTAAACCCATCGATTTAACAGTTTTAAAAAACAGTTACATTCCCGGCATGCCGGGAATGCTAACTGCACATTGGTTGTGCTCTCAACCAAATTATCAAACCATCCAATGGCTGGTGTCATAACTGATCACATGTGCAGCACTGTGGCAGTTGAAGATTAAACAGAGGCAAAGATGGCAGCTTCCTTGGCTGAAAACGATAGGAGGGTTTACTTCCACTTTAAGTTACATTTAAAAAAAAATGTCAAACAATATGGTTTTGTATTGGAATTATGTGAGACATAACCCGATGTGAATGCATATAATATCAGGCATATTCTGACAATTATGAGCATTTCTATCACCACTAGTTATACAATACGGGTTGGTGATTCTCAGCAACCGTGAGGAAATCCGTGAGTTCAGTAGCGAGTGCAGCTGTCCGCTAACAATATATTCAGCTATCACAGAGCCGTGTGTGACTGTCAGCTGACTTAATTTGACCAATGAGCTGTGCACACCGGGTTATGGCTCTGCATAAATAGGTGGTAATTTGTACTTGGCCACACCCTTTGATGATGTCAACCAGACGAAACTAGTCAGGGTGAAGCCAAGCATAGTGACTGGGAGCCGTCAGACAGAGCTGGGATCGTGAGCAATCACCCCCGTGCTATAGGAAGCAGTGTGCGGTAGGAGACGCCGAGTATCCACTGTGCTGACGGTTCATGATATATTCAATGCGGTTTGATCAGAGTTGTTTGTGAGTGCGAATTTTTTAGGTTTTGGGAATGTTTTTGTAATAAATCTTTTAAAACCGGTTCACACTACGTCAGTTCCCTTTATTTCTCTATGTGAATTCTGAGGAATCAGAGCGATCATTTGTGAGAGATTGGAGACACCTGCTGGAGATCGTCTTTTATACTTTATGGGGGCAGATCCACAAGATGACACCAAGCTATGCAGTGGAATAACGTCCTTACAGGATGTCTCCAATTTACAAGCCGACCTCAATGCTCTGTCTAATTGGGCGACTAAGTGGCAGATGAGGTTTAATGTAGATAAATGTAAAGTTATGCACTTGGGGGCTAAGAATATGCGTCATACATACTAGGGGGAGTACAACTGGGGGGATCTGTAGTGGAGAAGGATCTGGGGGTTTTAGTTGATCATAAGCTCAATAATAACATGCAATGCCAAGCTGCGGTTTCCAAAGCGAGCAAAGTCCTTTCTTGTATTAAGAGAGGTATGGACTCCAGAGACAGAGATATCATTTTGCCCCCCTGTACAAATCATTAGTAAGACCTCATCTGGAATATGCAGTTCAGTTTTGGGCTCCAGTTCTCAGAAAGGATATTGGGGAACTGGAGAAAGTGCAGAGAAGGGCAACCAAACTGATAAGAGGCATGGAGGAGCTCAGCTATGAGGAAAGATTAGAGGAACGGAATGTATTCTCTCTTGAGAAGAGGAGAATTAGGGGGGGTATGATCAACATGTAGAAATATATAAGAGGTCCATACAGTGAACTTGGTGTTGAGTTATTCACTTTACGGTCAACACTGAGGACAAGGGGGCACTCTTTACGTCTAGAGGAAAAGAGATTTCACCTCCAAATACGGAAAGGTTTTTTCACAGTAAGAGCTGTGAAAATGTGGAACAGACTCCCTCCAGAGGTGGTTCTGGCCAGATCAGTAGATTGCTTTAAGAAAGGCCTGGATTCTTTCCTAAATGTACAGAATATAACTTGAGTACTAAGATTTGTAGGTAAAGTTGATCCAGGGTAAATCCGATTGCCTCTCGGGGGATCAGGAAGGAATTTTTTCCCCTGCTGTAGCAAATTGGATCATGCTCCGCTGGGGTTTTTTGCCTTCCTCTGGATCAACTGTGGGAATGGAGTTGGGTGTATAGGATTTTACTGTGTTTTTTATTTTATTTTTTTTTATTTTTTGTGGTTGAACTGGATGGACTTGTGTCTTTTTTCGACCTGGCTAACTATGTAACTATGTAACTATGTAACAAAAGAATTACGCCGGCGTATCTATTGAAACGCCGCATAATTTTAAATTTCCCGCATTGTATCTACAAAACAAGATACAACTGCATCTCGGATCGATCCAACAGGCGTACGTCTTAGTACGCCGTCGGATCGCAGATGCATTTTTTCCGCCGGTGTCGTTTCCGTTGAATTCCGCGTCGAGTATGCAAATTAGCTAGTTACGGCGATCCACGAACGTACGTCCGGCCGGCGGAATTTTTCTACGTTTTTTGCATTCGCCTTTTTCCGGCGTATAGTTACCCCTGCTATTATGAGGCGTACTCAATGTTAAGTATGGCCGTCGTTCCCGCGTCGAATTTTGAATTTTTTTTACGTTGTTTGCGTAAGTCGTTCGCGAATAGGGATTTGCGTAGAATGACGTCACCGTCGGAAGCATTGGCTTGTTCCGGTTTATTTTCGAGCATGCGCACTGGTATACCCCCACGGACGGCGCATGCGCCGTTCAATAAAAATGTAGTTTACGACGGGTCACAACGTATTTACATAAAACACGCCCCCATCACATCCATTTGAATTCCGCGCCCTTACGCCGCCAAAGATACACTACGCCGCCCTAACTTACGGCGCAAATTCTTTGAGTATTCGGAAAAAAATAAAATAAGTTACGGCGGCGTAGTGTATCTAAGATACGCTACGCCCAGCGGATTAATGCGCCGACGTATGTGGATCTGCCCCTATGCCTGCAGTTCTTATCTCTGGGGTAAGAGTTTAGACTGGAGGGGGCTTCTATCTGCACAACCCCCTCCATTTCCTCTGGGCACGTGTGTGGTGGTGACATACAGGACCGTAGCAAGATTGTCTTCTGTTTTTCTCCTTCTGGGATTAAGTGGACTATTTACATATATTTACCTTTCCCAAATCATTTTCGGGGCTCATGATATGGACTTTATACCATTAGAAAACATGTTTACATGTATATGCTAAAGCGCTACCTGGTCTACATTTTACATTACATATGCATTTGTATTTTATTGACCTTTACACTACTATTGTACAACAGGTTTATAGTAATCCTGGGTTTAACCACTTCCATACCAGGCACTTACGCACCTTCCCGCCCAAGCCAATTTTCAGCTTTCAGCACTGTCGCACTTTGAATGGTAATTGCGCGGTCATGCTACACTGTACCCAAACAAAATTGGTGTCCTTTTTTTCCCACAAATAGAGCTTTCCTTTGGTGGTATTTGATCACCTCTGCGATTTAATTTTTTTGCGCAACAACTAAAAAAAGACTGAAAATTTGGGAAAAAAATTACGTTTTTATTTTTTTCTGTTAATTTTTTTGTAAGTAAGTAAGTTTTCTCTTTCAATTACGGGCACTGATATGGCGGCACTGATGGGCACCAATGAGATGGCACTGATGGACATTGATGAGGTAGTACTGACGGGCACATATGAGGTGGCACTGATTGGCGGCGCTGGTATGCAGCACTGATGGGCACACATAGGCGGCACTCATGGGCACACATAGGTGGCACTCATGGGCGGCACTGATGGGCACTGGGCACTCATAGGCGGCACAGATGGGCACTCATGGGCGGCACTTATGGGTGGCACAGATGGGCACTGATAGGTGGGCACTGGGCATGGATGGGCACTGTGGGGTGGCACTGATGGACACTGTGGGGTGGCACTGATTTACCCGTGTTGCCAGTCAGTGCGCATTTGTGGGCACTGATTGGCATCTTTTTTTTTTATGTTTTTTTTTTCCCCCAGACTTTTTTTTTTGCCCTTCCCTGGTCCAGGGTGGGCTTCCCTGGTGGTCCAGTGTGGCGATCCGAGGGGGGGCTGCACTGATAAACAATCGGCGCAAACCCCCCCTGTCAGGAGAGCCGCCGATCGGCTCTCCTCTACTAGCGTCTGTCAGACGCGAGTGAGGAAGAGCCATCAACGGCTCTTCCTGTTTACATCGTGATCAGCCGTAATTGGACACGGCTGATCACGTGGTAAAGAGTCTCCGTGAGAGACTCTTTACCGAGATCGGTGTTGCGGGGTGTCAAACTGACACCCTGCAACAACGATCGCCGCGATGCGCGCCCCGGGGGCGTGCAGCGCTCAGAATCCTGAGGACGTCCAGTCAGGATTCTACAACCACTTTGCCGACGTCAATATTTCATTGGCGGGCGGCAAGTGGTTAAGGTAGCAGCTATATCCAGTAATGGTTGCATGATATCTAATCTGGTGTTTTCCATGAGCGCTTGTTTGAGATAAGGCGTTATTCTCAGGTCCAATTTTTCCCTTTGATTTTATATAAGAGTAGGGATGAGCTTCGAGTTCGAGTCCAACCCATGTTCGACTCTTAACGTCATCTGTTCGGCCGTTCGCCTAATTTCGAACATTATGGGTCGTTCACGCCAAATTCGAGTGTCGCGTCACGGCTCATAATTCACTGTGGCATCGCAGTGCATTGCTGGCTGATGATTGGCCAATCATACACTATGACTCGCATGCTTTGGCCAATCACAGCACAGAAAAAAACGGAGAGCCATAATTGGCAAAAGCCAGGATGGCTTTGGCCAATTATGTCTCAGGGGGTTTAGTACACGCCCCGCACTATATAAGGCTGCCTGCGTGGCGGCCTTGTGTAGTGTGTTGCGGTGGTGGTGAAAGACAGACAGAGAGAGACAGCGTAATTTCATTTGAGGTAGATAGAGCAGGCAGGTGAGTCGGTTACAGCGTGTAGAGGATATATATGCATCCCAGGTGTTGTGTATATATATTTATACACTGTATTCAGTTTAGCTAGATCCATTCCTGTTATTCTCTTCCTAATATACTGACAGGCAGGCAGGTGATTGTGCTAGCTGCAGTATGTTCACTTAGTGTACTGTGTCATTTGCACAGTGTGCACCTAAAGCTACCTGAATACAATTTCTGGTGTTCTCACACTAATAATATTACAGGCAGGCAGTTGATTCTGCTAGCTGCAGTATAAAATTATATATATATATATATATATACACACACACACATCCCAGCTTTGTGCAGCTACATCTTCCTGCAGGCCATTAGTATGTCTGGAAGGACAAAAAGGAGAGGCAGACAGTCACGAGCCGATAAAAGAGGGCAAGCAGGCTCTGTGTCTAGAGGCAACCGTGCTGGTTGCGGACATGGTACATCATTATCAGCATGTGGCCTGGCAGTCATGTTCCCCCAGCTGCAGCATACTACCAGGTTTGCTACAGTGATGAGGAGGGAGGGGATGATGAGGTCACTGACTCTACGTGGGTGCCTGATAGGGGAGAGGAGGAGTAGGCACATTTCCAACGAGGCAGGATGCCCTCCAGGGGTTAGCTTAAGGGCAGCACACCGACTGCATCACAACGCAGAGCTCCACATGTGCAGGGCACTGCTGTCTCTCCGTTATTCCAAAAGTTCTTTAGTGTGGGCCTTTTTTGAGACGAGTGCATCAGATCGCACGGCTGCCATTTGCAACATATGTTGCAAATGTATCTCGCGTGGCCAAAACATCACCCGCTTGGGCACCACATTCTTGACCAGACATATGTCAACCCGCCATGCAGATTGTTGGCAAGTGTACCAAAAAGACTCACAACAAAGCGGACCTCTCCTTGCTCCACATCAGTTGGGATCTCCAACCCCACTATACTGTCAGTCCTCTCTGAAACCTGCACTGAGAGGAATTAAGGTGTAGAATTAGGTGTGTCACAGCCAAGTGCTTGGGGGCAATCTGCTATCGGTACACCAACATCAGATTGGACCAGGTCAATTTCCCTGCCCCAGCTGTTGCAGCACCAAAAGAAGTTTGCTCCCAGCCATCCAAATGCCCAGTGGTTGAATGCTAGCATGGCTAAATTGCTAGCACAACAACTGCTGCCTTTTCAGTTGGTAGACTTTGCCCCCTTCTGTGAGTTTGTGGAATGTGCGGTACCTCAGTGGTAAGTTCCCAAACACCACTTTTTCTCACGGAAGGGAATTCTGGCTTTCTAGCGGCATGTGGAAGGCAATGTCCATACCTCGCTGGACAGGGTGGTCAGTGGTAAGGTGCAAATTACCACTGACTCATGGTCCAGCAGGCATGGTCAGGGACGTTACCCAACTTTTACAGCACATTGGGTGACTCTGCTGGCAGTTGGGAAGGATGCAGGACAAGGTACAGTAGTGTTGGAGGTTGTTCCGCCACCACGCCTCCGAAATTCTACTACTGGTTGCGACACACCTCTCGCCTCCACCCCCTCTTCTTCCTCCATGGCCTCTTCTTGTGCTTTGTCCTCGGAACCAGCGGTGCTCCGTAGGCATTCAAGGGCCTATGCAAGTACTCAGGCAAGAAGATGCCATGCGGTGCTTGAGCTGGTGTGCTTGGGGGACAGGAGCCACACTGGGAGCAGAGGTTCTGTCAGCTCTGCAAGGGCAGGCTCAGAGGTGATTGACGCCATACCAGCTTAAGCCAGGAATGGTGGTTTGCGACAATGGCAACAACCCCCTCTCTGCCCTCCGACAGGGACAACTGACCCATGCGCCCTGTTTAGCTCACGTCCTTAACTTGGTGGTGCAGCGGTTCTTGGGCAGGTACCCAGGCTTACAGGATGTCCTTAAGCAGGCCAGGAAACTCTGTGCATTTCTGCCAGTCATAATGCCAGTGCTCGGCTGGCTGACATCCAAAAGGAATACAACCTGCCCAAGAACTGTCTGATCTGTGACATGCCCACCAGGTGGAACTCTACGTTGGCCATGCTGCAGCGGCTGCACACACAGCAGAGGGCCATCAATGAGTATCTGTGCCAATATGGCACCAGGACAGGGTCAGGGGAGCTTGGTTTCCCCCACACCAGTGGGCCATGATCAGGGATGCATGCACTGTCCTGTCACGATTTGAGGAGGCCATGAGGATGGTGAGCAGTGACAGTGCATGCATCAGTGACACTGTCCATCTAATCTACCCGTTAGAGAACACGCTGCATGGAATAATGGACAGGGCGCTTGAGGCAGAACAGAGGGAGGAAGAGGAGGACTTCCTTAACTCTCAAAGCCCCCTTTATTCAGACAGTCTTCCTGCTGGCCCACCTATCACACAGGACGAGAAGGAGGAAGATTGTGTCAGCATGGAGGTGGAGCCTAGCACTCAGCATCAGCAGCAGTCTTCAAGGGATCAATTACAGTCCCAAAAAGCCCATGGACTTGTACATGGCTGGGAGGAGTGACCCAGAGGACTCCGGACCGAATGCCTCAGCAAACCTATGCTGCATGGCCTCCCTGATCCTACAAAGCCTGTGGATGGGTCCTCATATTTGTGGTGTGAAGGAGCGGGATCATTTGTGTCTGGCAACTCTCCTTGATCCACGTTACAAGGGTAAGGTTGCGGACCTTATCTTGCTGTCGAAGAGGGAGCAGAAGATGAAACATCTTCGGGAGGCCTTACAGAAAAGTCAGTGCAATGCATAGACTGGGAGGTTACAAACTACTGGTCCTGGACAAGGTGTTGCTGAGGCATCAGTCAGTCAAAGAAGAAGCGGTGGAGAAGGAGGCCGTCTGACCGATGCGTTCAGACAATTTTTTAGTCCACAGGTATAATCGGTTCCAGCATCCATCGCCAGTGTCTCTTTTACATGGTGAAGGAATACCTAGGGGCAAGATCAGACTTGGACACCTTTCCCACCAAAAACCCTCTGCGTTACTGGGTCTTGAGGATGGATCACTGGCCAGAGCTTGCACAATATGCAATTGAGCTACTGGCCTGTCCTGCATCCAGCATTCTTTCAGAACGCACATTCAGTGCTGCTGGAAGCTTTGTAACCGATCACAGGGTGCGCCTCTCCACCGACTGACCTTCATAAAAATGAATCAGTCTTGGATCACCACCAGCTACCAAGCACCTGATGCTGATGTAACCAAATATTTTTTTTTAAAATGTCAGATCCCTTCAAGACTGCCTATCCTCTTCCTCCTCAATGATCATGCTGATAGCTTGTAAAAACATATTTGGTTCTGGGCACCGCCACCAGTGGCGAAGGCCCAATTTCTCTGCTCCTGTTTAACAGGAGCGTGTAATTAAATTTTTCGATGCAATATTTTGCAGCAGGGCTCATTTCTGCACTCCAACTAGAGTATCTGTGAGGGGTTGCAGTGTTGTGGAACCAGTGCCTAAGACTCAATTTTTCTGCCCCTGTTCAACAGGGGCGTGTAATTACAATACTTAATCTAATATTTCACAGCAGGGCCCATTCCTGCGCCCCCAAAAGTAACTGTGAGGGCTTACAGTGTTGTGGCAACACCAACACCTAAGGGCCAAATTTCTGCAGAGTATATACGGCAGGCCCCTACTTTCAAGCATCCAACTTACAAATGACTCTGTAACAGGAGTGACTTTTGGGCACAGATTGAGCCAGGAGATGGGGTGGCAAGTGAATCATAAGCCATGTATTACATGAGATGGGACATTAATAATAATTCATGTTTGCAGGATGTCTTGAGATATCACAACTTGTTGGCTTATTCAATGTAGGGACACATTCTGTTGAAAGGTGTTAATTGCATCTACTCCTAGACATTTCATTGTCCATTGTGTAAAGGTGTGACTACCTGTCTGTCGGAGACAGAACGTCTGTCTAACGATGTGGATTGAAGCGATCATTGTGTGATGGTGTTTTGTTTGAGTTCTGTTAATGAAGGAATGTGCAGTGATTAGGTCAGGATAATTATAGCCCAGCGCCGAGATGTCTAAAATGTTTAGTAATTAGCTCAAAGAATGTGATTGAAGCCCCCCACGGTGTGATGTGTGGGTGGGGAGTTGATTGTTCCTTTCATGCCTTGTACTGTATATAAGACTGAAAGTTACCATTAAAGTTGTTTTCATTTTGGGACAAGTACAGAGCTGCGTGTCTCGTCTTGATTCTGGGGAAATGGGATGGATCGGATCCTGTTGGTTGGAGTGTCGATAAGCTGTCTTGGATGTGATAGGAGGTCAAAAACAGTGATGACTGTTACAGACTCCTACTTGCAAATGGAAGGAGACAACAGGAAATCTACCCATAGGAAGGGAAATTCTCTTCTACAAGATGTGTCTCCTGTCCACTGATGCTTGATCACAAATCCTTGTTTCACAGAAAACAAAAAAAACTAATTTTCAAAAAATAAATTTGTCACTGGGACAGAAAGCGAGGTGCAATCTTCTGAACAGTTGCACACAGACAGCAAAACAAATGTTACAGGGGTGATAACCCTTCTCTGTTTCCCAAAAAGCTTATTTTTTTTTTGGTGGAGCTACACTTTACCAGTTCAAAATTACAAATAGATTTTACTTAAAACTTGAGTTTTTGGGTGAACCTCCACTTTAACATTAGATTGAGGCTCGTTTTGTGAAGGGGAATTGGGTGTTTTTTTTTAAAATCGAAGCAGTACTTAGCGTTTTAGAGATAGATCTTCTCCGCCGCTTTCGGGACCTATTTGATTGACATGCTTCCGACGGTCGCACACATCGCGAGTAGCCGAAGGAAGCCGAATGTCGGTGTGGCTCTATACGGCACCTGCACACCGACGTTCGGCAACTTTCGGAAAATCGTGACGCGCTGTATGCGACCGTCGGAAGCCTGTCAATCAAATAGGAACGCCCAGTCCCGCAGCCCATACCCGGAAGCGGCGGAGAAGATCTATCTCTAAAACGCTAAGTACTGCTTCGATTTAAAAAAAAAAACACCCAATTCCCCTTCACAAAACGAGCCTCAATCTAATGTTAAAAATAGTTTTTCGGGTGAACTCCCGCTTTAACAACAAACCTACAGACCACGTCTTGTTTGCACCGAATATATACTGCTGTTCAAAGTATATAGGGCCAAAAGGGGCTGGTAATGACCTGGGGGGGGGGGGGGGACACTGCAACCCATGCTATGTTTCTCAATGATTTTCATCCATATTGCAAGGGCCAGACATTACATTAAAGCCGCAAGCAGTTTTAAATGATTTTTTTCCTATAGTAATGTTATTTTGTGCAGGGGAAATTCTAAACATGGGAAACATGTGCCACTTCTCAGGAATACTATAGACACCCAGCAGCTATGATATGTAAACGGAATATTTCACTTTTTTCCCCCCCACTTTAAGCATCATTAAAATCACTGCTCCCAAAAAAAAAGGTCAGTTTTTTGCATTGATACATGTTCCCTGGGGCAAGACCCGGGTCCCCAGACCTGCTTTAGGACAATAACTTGCATATTAGCCTTTAAAATTGGCACTTTTGAATTCATTTCGCCCGTTTGAGTCCCATAGGCTTCAATGGGGTTCTAACGTTTGCGCGAATGTTCAGTCCGTTCAAAGGTTCTGTTGCGAGCCCGAACTGGGGGGGTGTTCGGCTCATCAACAGTAATGCCCATCAGCGCATGTCAATGAAGAGGGAAACAAAAATTACCCATTTGCAACGATTTAATACAAACCATGAAACAGTGTTTTTTTTTTTTAAGCACTTTTCACCCTCTTACACGCCACATTTGGTATGCATTTTATTTTTTAAAGGGGGGGGGGGGGGGACTTCCTGTCCCACTTTTACCTACAGGCTGCCTAGGCCACTCCTCCTCTCGCCTTAGGTGGCCCTTCCCTCTAGGCCAGGGGTCATCAAACTACAATTTCCGTCATGTCTGTGAATGTCAATGTGTTACAATGCCTCATGGGATGTGTAGTTCTACAACAGCTGGAGAACCGTAGTTTGAGGATCCCTGCTCTAGGCGATCTCCTGGGACAGGTCCCAAGAGATCGCCTGTCCACTCCTAGAATGCCAAAGGCTGTCACAGCCGGGCACCGACACTTTGAATATAGACGCCGGTGGAGAGGGGGGGGGGGGGAGAGAGGAGCGGCGGGGACCAGGTAAGTGTCCGTTTAGTAAAAATCAGCAGCTACACTTTTTGTAGCTGCTGACTTTTTAATAAACATAAAAAGGCTGGCACTCTGCTTTAAATGCCGCCAAAAACAAAAGTTATACGAAAAAAAGATAAAAAGTTTGTTACAGTGTTGCATGACCATGCAATTGTCAAAGTGTAACAATGCTGAAAGCTGAAGTTTGGCCTGGGCAGGAAGGGGATGTTTAAATGCCTTGTAAGCAAGTGGTTATATTATAAAACCATTATTTAACCACACAAACAAAATGGACTTCAGCTGGGCAATGTTAACCACTTAAAAAAGGAACACAAAGGCAGAATTAAAAAAAAAAAAATAAAAATAACAAACATGTTATACTTACCTCCACTGTACAGCTCGTTTTGCACAGAGTGGCCCAGAATCCTGTCTTCTTGGGTCAATTGGCGGTTGTGTCTGCTCCTCCTCGCAAAAGCTTTCTACCTTAATGCGAGCTCGCATGGTGGAAAGCTTTTGCGAGCACACTCCTGTGCTACAGCGGCGGCCATAGCCGCCGACTGTATCACTCGGCCACGCCGCGTCATCCGCTGTGATTGACAGCAGCGCCATAGGATGCATTAAGTTAAAAAAAACCTTTTACCTTTACAACCCCTTTAAGGACCGCCTCCTGCACATTTACATCAGCAGAATGGCACGGCTGGGCAGGTACGTCCTGTGCTAGCGATCGGTCCCCGGAGCTGAAGACCGAGTAGAGCTGTGTGTAAACACAGCTTCCCCGTTCTTCACTGTGGCAGGGTCATCGATCGTGTGATCCTTTTATAGGGATACACAATCAATGACATCACACCTACAGCCACACCCCCCCTACAGTTAGAAACACCCCTTCAGCACCCTTGTGGTTAACTCCCAAACTGCAATTGTCATTTTCACAGTAAACAATGCATTTTAAATGCATTGTTTACTGTGAAAATGACAATGTTCCCAAAAGTGTCCGCCATAATGTAATGTCGCAGTCACGAGGAAGGCAGAAAGAAAAGTTTTATATATTTTTGGGGGATATTTATTATAGTAAAAAATATTGCATTGTTGCTCTATTTTTGTTTATAGCGTAAAAAATAAAAACCGCAGGAGGTGATCAACCACCACCAAAAGAAAGCTCCATTTGTGGGAAAAAAAGTATGCCAATTTTGTTTGGGAGCCACGTCGCACGACCGCGCAATTGTCTGTTAAAGCGACGCAGTGCCGAATCGCAAAACCTGGCCAGGTCCTTTAGCTGCCTAAAGGTTCGGATCTTAAAGCGGTGGTTCCCCCTAAAACAAATTTCTAATAATACATTCGTAAGACCCGTTACACTGCGGGTAGGCTGGCTTTTGTTTTTGTTTTTTTAGTACATACCTCGATCTCGCCGTTTCGTCCCTTGGCGGTGGGCGTTCCTAGTTGATTGACGTTTCTCCGACGGGCGCATACTGCGCGTCACGACTTTCCGACAGAAGCCGAACGTCATTGCGCAGGCGCCGTATAGAGTCGGCTCTATACGGCGCCTGCGCAGCGACGTTCGGCTTCTTTCGGAAAGTCGTGACGTCACGTATGTGCCCGTCGGAGAAACGTCAATCAACTAGGAACGCCCACCGCCAAGGGACGAAACGGCGAGATCGAGGTATGTACTAAAAAACAAAAGCCAGCCTACCCGCAGTGCAACGGGTCTTACGAATGTATTGTTAGAACTTTGTTTTAGGGGGAACCACCGCTTTAAGTGGTTAAATGCAGCAATAGAAGCAATCAATATCAAGCAATGTTTTTAGATGTGTGAAGGAGAGCATGTTTGCACGATGACTAATACACATTTGTGAAGCTCACATGAGTAAGTTGGTTGCAGATAAAGCAAGTAAAATACAAACCAGGAAGCAAACCAAAGATTTATTTATTTATTATTTTGCTGTTCTACAAAAAGGAGGTAAAAAAGGTGCATCTCATGAGGCTACTCTATGTGCGGATGATCAACATTGAAATACTTGCCAAGAACATGTCTAACTGATCACATGATCAATAAAAAAAAAGAAAAAAAAAAAAAAAAAAAAGAAAAGAAAAGAACACACAACTATGTAATGCAATTGAAACATTAAAGAGGCCAAATCTGATTTTGCAAGTACAGAAGAAAATACAAAAAATCCACCATGAGAGATTCTTCATCATTTCATAAAATGTTTGAAACAATATTATCAGAAATATCTCAGCAAACAGAACATGATAGTGGAAGTCCAGGCAACCATCATAAAATTCATTCCTGGTATCCAATGAGCATTTGAAAATCGATCTGTATTATCTAAATTTTTCATGAACCCTTCTTTGTACCTCATTTGTGTTTATTTCACAGAAATGTTTTAGCTGGTTATTAGAAACACATACTTTATTGGTTTTGGTTTATCAGCTAGTGAGGTGGTGCGGGGATATTTTTTTTTAATTTTTACTAGCAAAAAAATTAAGGAAAATCTACAACAGGGACACCTGCAAAAAAAAAAACACACACACACACACACACACAATGGGTTCTGGCCTTCCCCTACCCTACTGAAGCCTGTGCCAAGTTTCCCTCACTTCCTGTCTCATAAAAGGATTGTCAGCGGGGCAGGAAGTGATGTGGCGTACACATGATCGAAAATTCCAACAAGAAAAAAAAAATAGATTTGTTTCCCGACGGAATTTTGTCTCAAACGTGTCTTGCATACACACAGTCACACCAAATTCTAACCGTCAAGAACGCGATGAGGTCCAACACTACGACAAGACGAATACAATTAAAGTTCAATGCTTCCGAGGATGCATCGACTTGATTCCGAGCATACGTATGATTTTTCTCCGGCGGAATTGCATACAGATGATCGGGATTTCCGACAAGAACTTATCCCATCGGGCAATTTGAGAACCAGCTCTCAAATTTTTTTTAGCAGAAATTCCAAAAGAAAAGTTCCATGGGAGCCTACACACGGTCGGAATTTCCGACCAAAAGCTCACATCAGACTTTTCTTGTCGGAATTTCTGATCATGTGTATGCGGCATGAGGGGAAATCTCTCCAGATAAACTTTAAAAAAAAGGTGCAGGCTCCAGAGCCGTCATTACAATCCTGGCTACTCTACCTAGACTTGTACTGGCCAATAACAAGCATGCAGACCGTCCAGACTTGGTAATCTGAACTCACGCATTCTTGTTCCTGGTCAGTGACCCGCTAGGCAGCGAAGTGAGGTTTATGATGAAGATGATGGCCTCAGAGCCTGCAGATTTAGAAATAATTCAGTAATGTTGGTTTTTGTTCACTGCTTCTTCCTATTAGCTGATCAATGCACCAGATTCTCCACCCTTTGATGTCACCAGAGTCTGGGCAAAAATTTCTCACATTTTGACTGCCCCAGATACCTTTATAAAACCTTTCCATACACCCAACACAACATGGAGGGGCTCAGTGAATGTGGTGGTGAAGGTTTGGAGATGTCGGATTGGGTCACACAATTTATAAAAGGAGATGCGCCCGGCCTCATAATCCAGATCAATCCTGACTCTGTTACTGGAGACATTGCTAGTCAATTGGATCTCTTTCCTGTCATGGATCACCAAGTACTGATCACCCCACAATCTCTCTAAACCCCAAGACTTCTTATTACATCCAATCCAAGACTGGACTCCTCTCCTGCCTATACTGGGATAACAAATCCCAACTTTCCAGTACTCGGACCCCGAGATATCCACTTCCCAGCAATGTTGCCCTGAGGAGAAACTCTGACTGCTCATCACCTGAGGACACTGAAATCTCTCTGGAGTTTCTGGAAAGTTCTGATACGATGAGGAGGATATAGTTTTCCCGTCATCGAATATATGTAGAGTATTACCAGCTGTGCTCACATCCAGTAATATGTCTGTAACCCCCGACAACCCCAATGTTGGCTGTACAGCCCCAATAACTGGTCCTATATGCTCGTTGTGTGAGCGTTGTATAGTGGAAGTGAGTTTTAGGCGTTTTTTGATTTGTTCAGCATTGATGTGAACTTCTCCGCTTGTAGTAGTATTATGTGAATAGACATGTGTATCTATACATATATTTACCCCAGACATGATATCAGATAAACCTGTGTGTAATGTGCATGAGATCCCCACCACATCCAGATTCCATCCATTATGGAGGAATTTATCATGTCTCTCTCTGTCATCATCATCTTCATCCTCAGTATCACACAAGTCACCTGTGACCGATTCATTTAGGACAGCCAGTGGATCCGTCAGGTTACACAGCTCCTCAATGTCCCCCATCTTCCTGGACAGATCCTGCTCCTTTATTTCCAGCTGTTGGATCATATCAGACAGTGATAGAGAGAGCCGCTCTGCCTGCCCGGAGATCTCACTCAGGACTCTCTTCTCCAGGTCTTCCAGACGTCTCCTGAGGTCTCTGAGCAGGACAGCGACTCTCTCCGTTTCATCATCTGCTTTTCCTTGTACTTTCCTCCTGTGTTCCTGCAGAGTCTGGACTCTTTTCTTTGTCTCCTCTCTCTCATTCATCAGTTTCTGCAGAACATTTCCCAATTTATTCTTCTTCATCTCAGAGGCCTCATCCAGAGTCTCCACCTGGTGTCCCCGATGTTCTCCATCCAGCCTGCAGGACACACAGATACAGGTGGAGTCCTCAGTGCAGTAATATTCCAGGATCTTCTTATGGACGGAGCATTTCCTGTTCTCCAGGGAAGTGGTGAGGTCACATAAGACGTGTTCTGGTGACTTGCTGTGGACTCTGAGGTGATTGTCACAAAGAGAAGCCTCACAATGCAGACAGGATTTCACAGCAGGTACAGGAGTGTGAATACAGTAAGTGCAGAGGAACCCGGACGACTCCTGATCTGGCTGAGCAGACGGGAAATTTTCAGCTATGTTACGCAGTGTAATGTTCCTGTGCAGTGCAGGACGATCCTGGAACGCTTTTCTGCATTCAGGACAGGAATAACCTCCAGACTCCTCCTGTGTATCCAACACACGACCAATACAGTCCTGGCAGAAGTTGTGTCCACATATCAGGGTTACAGGATTTGTATAAATGTTCAGGCAGACGGAACATTCCAGCTCCTTCCTCAGATCAGCTGACTCCATCACTGAAAGCAGAAGAGAAAAGAAAGTGAAATTCTCTGTCACCAATTAAAGATGAGTGCCAGACAAAGTGTAAAGTGTGTCAGATTGCAATGCGTTACGTCCAATGAGGTGCATGTCATGTCAAGGACTCTGTTATTTACAACAGTTTTATTGAGTGCCAAAAGTACAGATATCGGTACACTCCCAATGCTTTGACAGATGTGGTCTTCTCAAAAAGCAACCGTTCTGTTTACCCTTCCCCTCTACAGTACATTCATAGAAGGCTTTGCATTTTGTTAATGGGTTCACATAATACAAAGCACTCTGCGAAGGAGGAGGAGGGTAGGTGAAGGTTGAATGCATTTCTGCCATAGCTCCCAACTGTCCATGATTTTGAGGGACTGTCCCTGATTGGAGCAATGTCCCTCATTTGTGTCTGATGTATATACAATTCACAATCAAAAAAAGTGTTTCCCAGCACTGAACCTTTCATCTGATTTCTAAATTATTGCATTTGTGAATTCCAAAAATCATAGTAGTGGTAAAAACAAACAAAAAATACAAACACACACACTTGTGGGCTTAACCAATCTTGTTTCTTGTACAATTCCCCTTTAAAGGGGGGGTGGAAAGGTGTGTCCTATGCCTACATACTTTTGTTAATAGGTGTCCCTCGTTCCCATCTCAAAATGTTTGGAGGTGCGATTTCTGCAGATGTGGAAGTGAAGGCTAGAAAGTTCAATTTCAGAGCGCCAAAAGTATAGCCATAGCTATTCTCCCAGTGCTCAGGGAAAAAAATAAAGCGCAGAAGGCATAAGTCCTGTAAGGCTAGAGTTCCCCCATAATATCAATGCATTGTAAGGCTTGCTAGAGTTCCCCCATAATATCAATGCATTGTAAGGCTTGCTAGAGTTCCCCCATAATATGAATGCATTGTAAGGTTTGCTAGAGTTCCCCCATAATATCAAGTAGAAACAAGGTTTTAGCTGGTCACACAGAAAATAGACTGCTATGTTTTACACACGTTGTATAATCGTGACGTACTGTATTACTTGTATAACCCAATTACTTGAATACGATTGGCTGAGCCAAGGGCGTTTCTTTTCTTGTATGTTTTGATTAGGTGTAGTGCGGACGAAAAATAAAGTCTAGTTTTGGATTCACCATATTGCTGTGTGTGTCCTGACTCGCCGATGCATCAGAGAGCTCCATACATCCAGAAGTTCTAAAAGCCTGGGTCCAGTTGAACCACCAACCTTACAAGTCCAAGAGGTGGTGTGCACTTCTTTGGACTAACCCATAGTAATCTAACACATTTTAGAAAGTGGCTTAGATTCTGGATTTAACAAAGACGACAAACTGTACATCAACAATTCCAAATATATATGTAAATGGCCGCTTGGTATGCTGCGTCTATCACTGCCAAGTGGTTTGGCACTTCCGTTTATGTATCTCATATACAATAAATGTTATACAATTTTAATAAATTTACAAAACTATGTTTACTTTGGGGGCGAAGCATAATCCATTCCAAAGCACCTTGCATATCAAATCGACCCCCCCATAGAAGTAAATGGAAACAAAGATCATTAGTTTCACATGGTCTTCCATTGCATGCAATACTGCATGTGACCAGAGGTAGGGGGGGGGCATCAGAGAGACTTGGAATTACTCGGAAACCAATGGTTAGATTCACATAGATTGGCCTAAAATTAGGACGGCCTAGCCCACTTTTTGTAGGCTACACCGCAGAAAATTATTTAGGTTAGAAGTGATTCTCAAACCACTTACCTTCAAATTTTCGGCGGCGTAGCCTAAAACGAGCGGGCGTAAGTGCGTCTAATTCAAATGACTGGGAGGGGGGCGTGTATTATTGAAATGAGGCTTGACCTCAAATTTTTTGAAGTTTTTTTTACACTGCGCATGCGCCGGGCGACTACATTTTCCAGTGCGGCCAAGTAGGCCGTACGGGCCTATTGATTTTGACGCGTACGTAAACAACGTAAATCCCGATTCGCGGACGACTTGCGCAATGTAAAAAATTCGAACCTCGCGGCGAATCTATCTGTAGATAAGCTGGCCTAACTCTTTGTGAATCTACCTACAAGTATTTCTGAGCTGCTCCAAACAGCTCTGAATGCCCCCCCTGCACCTCTGGCCAAATGCAGTACTGCACACCACAGAGGCTTGAATCCTGCTCATTTTTCGAGACACTCACAAGCTGAGTCAGGATTTAATAAATAAAACATTTGCACATATTGCGAAATGCTCGTTAGCTACGTTACTCGCAATCAGAGGTTCCACTGTACAGGGAGGATTCCTTGCAATAAGCTCTCCATCTGCGGAACATAAAAAGGGCATTTTTTAACCCCTTCCCGACCGCCGCATGTACATATACGTCGGCAGAATGGCACGTACAGGCACATTGGGGTACCTGTACGTCCCTGCCTTTCCGCGGGTCGGATCGGGACCCCCCACGCGACACAGTCGGGTTCCCGCGGGGAGCGATCCGGGACGACGGCGCGGCTGTTTATAGCCGCTCAGTCGCGATCGCTCCCCGGAGCTGAAGAACGGGGAGAGTCGTATGTAAACACGGCTTCCCCGTGCTTCACTGTGGCGGCGTATCGATCGAGTGATCCCTTTTATCAGGGAGACTCGATCGATGATGTCAGTCCTACAGCCACACCCCCCTACAGTTGTAAACACACACTAGGTGAACCCTAAATGTTACAGCGCCCCCTGTGTTTAACTCCCAAACTGCAACTGTCATTTTCACAATAAAGAATGCAATTTAAATGCATTTTTTGCTGTGAAAATGACAATGGTCCCAAAAATGTGTCAACATTGTCCGAAGTGTCCGCCATAATGTCGCAGTCACAAAACAAAAAAAACAAAAAAAAACAAAAAAAACGCTGATCGCCGCCATTAGTAGTAAAAAAATTAAAATGCAATAAAACTATCCCCTATTTTGTAAACGCTATACATTTTGCGCAAACCAACCGATAAACGATTATTGCGATTTTTTTTTTACAAAAATGGGTAGAAGAATACGTATCGGCCTAAACTGAGGGAAAAAAAATTGTTTATATATGTTTTTGGGGGATATTTATTATAGCAAAAAGTAAAAAATATTGCATTTTTTTCAAAATTGTCGCTCTATTTTTGTTTATAGCGCAAAAAATAAAAACCGCAGAGGTGATCAAATACCACCAAAAGAAAGCTCTATTTGTGGGGAAAAAAGGACGCCAATTTTGTTTGGGAGCCACGTCGCACGACCGCGCAATGGTCTGTTAAAGCGACGCAGTCCCGAACTGTAAAAACACCTTGGGTCTTTTAGGCAGCATATTGGTCCAGTCCTTAAGTGGTTAATCTGTGGAACTGTGTCAGGAATCTGTATTCCTCCTTAGTTTATTAAATGTTCAAACAATACAAAAAGTTTACCTGAGGAAATGGGAATTACCTGAAGGAATACAAGGGATCTGAATATTACTAGGTGACACAGACATGATTTGGGTGTTGTCAGTCCTGAGAGGATGATTTGTAGCACAGGAATCAGAACCAAAATCAGCCATCATCCTAAGGCTCCATGCACACTGAAGCTGATAAACTGCAGTTTATTGGCGCTTTGCCTTTTTTTTTTTAAAGCCCATAAACTGAACTCTATGTTAGCCTATTTGCCCAATGCACACCTGGGCGTTTAGGTTTTTTTTTTTTTTAAAGTGTATTTTGTGCGTGTACTCGAGAGAGGAGCCGGACTGCAGAAGTTGGGAGTAGGCAGGCCTCCCCCAGAGGCAATCTGCCACCTTTCTCCATGCCCCGGGTGGCAATGGCGGGTGCATGAGGGGGGTCCTCCCACACAGCCCACCCTACCAGCTCCGCTTTGAAGCCCAACGGGGCAGAGGGACTCCCTATAAGGGAGTGAGAGGATCTACCCCGCTCAACCAGCCCCGTTAGTCCTTCGCCTCTCTTTTTAGAGACCACGTGGTCAAAGTGCGTGCATGTTAACCCAATTTCAAGTGCGTGTAGGTGTGGTGGTTTTTGTGGGAGGGGGGTGGGCGTACTAAGCGCAGGCTTACCTCGCATAGCGCACCCACCGGGAGCCGGGCTGAGACCACCAAACTCAATTCACATGTAGCCGAGACCGGGATCCGAAGCCCTAGCTGCAGAGGTGAATGGCTTGTCAGCGCAGTGCCAATCGCGTTGAGCCACCGCAGCTCCGCTTGGGAGTTTAGTGTTAACGAGCTTTGGAGTTTATTGGCTTTTTTCTGAACGCCCGAAATTTGCGTTGAGTGAAGTTTTTTGGCGGTAAAACACGCTAAAAAATGCAAAACACCGAAAAACGCTGGTGCCAGCTTTTAATCCGTTGGAAAAAAAAAACTACACTGAAAAAACGCTGATTAACCACTTCAATACCGGGCCTATTCTGGCACTTCTCTCCTACATGTACAAATCATCATTCTTTTGCTAAAAAATTCCGCAGACATTACATTATATATGTTTTTTTTTTAGCAGACACCCTAGGGAATAAAACGACGGTCATTGCAACTTTTTATCTTGCAGGGTATTTGCGCAAACATCTTTCAAACGCCTTTTTTTTGGAAAAAAATAGTTTCATGAATAAAAAAAAAAACAACAAAAAAAAAAAAACAGTAAAGTTAGCCCAATTTTTAGTAAAATATGAAATATTATGTTACACCGAGTAAATAGATACCTAACATGTCACACTTTAAAATTGCGCACACTCATGGAATGGCGCCAAACTTCGGTACTTAAAAATCTTCATAGGCAACGCTTTGAAACTTTTTACAGGTCACCAGTTTAGATTTACAGAGGAGATCTAGTGCTAGAATTGTTGCTGGCACTCTAACACACACGGCGATACCTCACATATGTGGTTTAAGTAGCGTTTACATATGTGTCGGCGGGACTTGCGTGTGTGTTTGCTTCTGCGCGCGAGCCACCGGGGACAGGGGCGTTTTAATTTTTTTTTATTTCACTTTATTTTATTTTTTTCACTTTTATTCCTATTACAAGGAATGTAAACATCCCTTGTAATGGAATTAGTGTGACAGGTCCTCTTTATGGACAGATGCGGGGTCAAAAAGACCCCACATCTCTCCTCCAGGCTGGAAAGAGATCGGTGAATTTTTTTTTACGATCTCATGATTAGTGTTGCTTACTAGCAGCAATCGCGGCATTGTTTACTTACAGGTACCGTCGTAGGCCGGGCGCGATGCGATGACGTCACGCCCGGCCTCCGACGGTCATAGAGATGACTGGTGACCATCTGGTCACCAGTCATCGCTATTCTTCCTAGCCTGCGCCGGACGATTCTTTCTACGGGCCCCCAATGGCACGGGAGAGCCTAGAGAAGGACCGGCGGGAGGGGGGGGGGGGGGGATGTCCCCTCCCGCCACCTATAAGAACAATCAAGCGGCAGAACCGCCACTATGATTGTTCTTATGTTGCACAGAATCGCCGGCACTTACGAATATATCTGAATGATGCCTCTAGCTGCAGGCATCATTCAGATATCCCCCCACAAAGCCCAGGACGTCATATGACGTCCACCCAGGATGGGAGATCCCATCTGTGGATGTCAAATGACTATGGGCGGGTATTGAAGTGGTTAAAGCTATTGCAAAAATGCTAAAAAAAACGTTGAAAGGCTCCCTGCAAAGCAACAGCATTTTTATAGCTTTTATCAGCTTCAGTGTGCATGGAGCCCTACAGTTGATTAGAGGGTCCTGGGTTCCAGATCAGCATGGGCTTGAGGTGAAACCAATTAATAACTTGTGGGAACTGTGAATTGAGGTGGCCTTTCATTTGCTTAAACCACTCAAGACCCGGACCATTATGCAAGTTAAGGACCTTGCCCCTTTTTTGCGATTCGGCACTGCGTCACTTTAACTGACAATTGCACAGTCGCGCAAAGTGGCTCCAAAACAGAATTGGCGTCCTTTCCCCCCCCCACAAATTGGGATTTCTTTTGGTGGCATTTGATCACCTCTGGTTTTTATTGTTTGCGCTATGAACAAAAAAAAATGGCGGACACTTGACACATTTTTGGGACCATTGTCATTTTCACAGCGAAAGGGGCTATAAAAATGCACGGAATACTGTGAAAATGACAATGGCAGTGAAGGGGTTAACCAATACGTGGTGCTAAAGGGTTAAGTGTGCCCTAAGGGAGCAATTCTTACTGTAGGGGTGTGTGGCTGTATGTGTGACGTCACCGATTGTTCCCTATATCAGGGAACAGACGATCGGTGTCACTGCCACAGAGAAGAACAGGGAAGGTTTGTTTACACTCACCTCTCCCTGTTCTTCAGCTCCTGTGACCCGATCACAGGACACCGGCGGCGATCGGGTCCGCGGTCACGGAGCTTTGGACCAGGTCACACGCGCGACCCATGGCTGGGCTATTAAAGGTGATGTACAGGTACATGCCTGTGCCATTCTGCTGACGTATATGTGCAGGAGGCGGTCCTTAAGTGGTTAAGCGATGTTGTTATTGCCCCAGCAGCTATAGATCCACCCATTTTTAACCACTTGCTTACTGGGCACATAAACCCCCTTCGTTCCCAGGCGAGAATTCAGCTTCCGGCACTGCGTCGCTTTAACTGACATTTGCGCGGTCGTGCGACATGGCTCTTAAACAAAATTGGCGTCCTTTTTTTCCCCAAAAATAGAGCTTTCTTTTGGTGGTATTTGATCACCTCTGCGTTTTTTTTTTTTGTGCTATAAACAAAAAAAAGCGACAATTTAAAAATATATATATATATATATATATATATATATATATATATATATATATATATATATATATATATATATATATATATATATTTTACTTGTTGCTATAAAAAATATCCCATTTTTTTTAAAAAAAATATCTCAGTTAAGGCCTATACGTATTTTGACGTATTTTTGTAAAAAAAAATAAAATCGCAATAAGCGTTTGCGCAAAAATTATAGCGCCTACAAAATGGGGAACAGAATTATGTTTTTTTTTTTTTTACTAGTAATGGCGGCGATCTGCGATTTTTATTGGGACTGCGATATTGCGGCGGACGTATCGGACACTTTTGACACAAATTTGAGGCCATTCACATTTATACAGCGATCAGTGCTATAAAAATGCACTAATTACTGTATAAATGTGACTGGCAGGGAAGGGGTTAACACTAGGGGGTGAGAAGGGGTTAAATGTGTATCCTGGGTGTGTTCTAACTGTGTGGGGGGAGGGGAGTGACTGGGGGAGGTGACCGATGCTGTGTCCCTATGTACAAGGGACACAGATCGGTCTCCTCTGACAGCAGGTGGAGCTCTGTGTTTACACACAGAGCTCCACGTCCCTGCTCAGTTACCGACGATTGCGTGTACCCGGCGGACATCGCGGCCGCCAGGTACACGCATCGGGTCCCCAGCGATGCACCGGGACAGTGTTTACCCGCTGCGCGCCCCCCAGAGGCGCGCGCGGGTAATGCACTTGAAATGACGTCCAAAGACGTCCAGTTGGCACCTGAGAGCCGCGCTGTTGACGTCTTTTGTCAATAGCGTGGGTCTCAAGTGGTTAAGGAGAATAGAATTGTTTCTTTCCTTACGGGCTTTTATACTTGTGGACGCTGTCAAGCGTGCAAACAGTGTAAATTCGAAATAAAAAAAAACCGTAAAGAATCTTTTTCCACCAACAAATCTTACAGGATCAAGAACCTCATTACATGTGGCACAGTAGGTGCTGGAATGCAATTGTGGCTTCCAGTATATAGGCCGAACATCAAGGTCTTTAGGAGTTCGAATTGGGGAACATGTGAATAATATTAACTACTTCCCGACCTGCCGCCGCAGTTCTACGGCGGTAGGTCTGCTCCCCTGCTCGAGAGCCCGTACAATAAACGTTGGCTCTCTTAGCGGCCACTTGGGGCGCGCGCCCCCCGCTCGTCCCTGACTCCCGTGCGGGTGCCGGCAGGCACGATCGCCGCCTAGGACCCACGATTGCTCGTTACAGAGCGAGGACCGGGAGCTGCGTGTGTCCTTTCAGGGGTTGAAATGCCATACAATGAATGAACAGCGATCAGTCATTTCCCCTAGTGAGGCCACCCCCCCCTACAGTTAGAACACACCCAGGGAACACACTTAGCCCCTTCCCTGCCAGTGGCATCTTTATAGCACTGATCGTTATAAAAATGCCAATGGTCCCAAAAAAAGTGTCCGAAGTGTCCGCTATTATGTCGCAGTACCAAAAAAAAATAAAAAAAATAAAAAGCTGATCGCCGCCATTACTAGTAAAAAAAAAAATATATATATATAATAAAAATGCCATAAAACTACCCCCTATTTTGTAAACGCTATAACTTTTGCGCAAACCAAACGTTTATTGCGATTTTTTTTTACGAAAAATATGTAGAATACGTATCGGCCTAAACTGAGGGAAAAAAAATTGTTTATATATATTTTTGGGGGATATTTATTATGGTAACAATTAAAAAATATTGCTTTTTTTCCCAAAATTTTCGCTCTATTTTTGTTTATAGCGCAAAAACTAAAAACCGCAGAGGTGATCAAATACCACCAAAAGAAAGCTCTATTTGTGGGGAAAAAAAAGGACGTCAATTTTGTTTGGGAGCCGCATCGCACAATTGTCAGTTAAAGCGACGCAGTGCCGAATCGCAAAAAGTGCTCTGGTCTTTGACCAGCAATATGGTCTGGGGCTTAAAGGGGTGTTCCAGCCATTTGTGTGTTTATTAAAAGTCAGCAGCAACAAAAAGTATAGCTGCTGGCTTTTAATAAACAGACACTTACCTGCTCCAGCGACGCGCCGGCCGGGGCTCCGCTCCTCTCCCCCCCTCCCCAGCCAGCGTCTTCATTCTCAGTGTGGGCACCCGGCCGTGACAGCTTTCAGCTTTACGGCCGGGCACCCACTGCGCATGCGCGAGCGCCGTGTAATTGGCCAGGAGATCGCCTAGGACCTGTGACGTGTCCTAGGCGATTAAGCTTAGTCGCCTACAGGAAGGAGGAAGTGGGACCGGAAGTCCCACTCCCCCCCCAAAAAAATTACATGCCAAATGTGGCATGTAAGGGGGAGAGGAGTGGGATAAGCGGAAGTTCCAAATTTGGGTGGAACTCCTCTTTAAGTGGTTAAAAGGGGTCTCCGTACACTTAGTGTCTCCAGACATTTCCAGCAGTGCCACAACAGGGATCCAAGATGTATGAAGTTCTGGGGGATTTAAAGGGTAGATGGCCATTGGAGGGGAGGTAATTATATCCGCCACATTAGAAAACGTGAATCCTATTGGATCATAGAGACTAAGGTTTTGATGCCTGATGGGCTATACTACACAACAGTCATACAACTTTCATCTTACCGACATCAGTCCTACATCCATCCGACTTTCATGAACAGGATACTACTTTGATCTGACTTTGTGATAGTCTAACTTGTCGTTTGACCAATCAAAACAATCCCAGTTTGAGATAAATGATTTTTACTGCTGCTGTAATCACATGTCGGATGTCACAAGTCAGATGGTTAGGACAAGGATCCTACTTTGATCCGACTTCAGTGATATTAAATGGGCTGAAGTAGGATCAATGTAGTACAGGGAGCAGTTTCAAAGTCGGACCGACAAGTGTCGGACCAGTTAGGACGGCTCTCATAGGGAAACATTGATTTTCACACGTCATGCTACATGAGCTCCCAAAGTCGGAGCGTTTGTCGGACAAGTGTGAACCCAGCCCAAATGTGGACTTCAAACTTAATTGTTTAACCACTTAAGGACCGGACCAATATACTGCTACATGACCCATGTAGCAGTATATTGGGCACTGCGTCGCTTTGACAATTGCGCGGTCGTGCGATGTGGCTCCCAAACAAAATTGGCGTCCTTTTTTCCCCACAAATAGAGCTTTCTTTTGGTGGTATTTGATCACCTCTGCGGTTTTTATTTTTTGCGCTATAAACAAAAATAGAGTGAAAATTTTGAAAAAAAAAATGCAATATTTTTTACTTTTTGCTGTAATAAATATCCCCCAAAAATATATATAATTTTTTTTTTTCCTCAGTTTAGGCCGATGCGATTTTTTTTTTTTTTTTTTTACCAAAAATAGGTAGAAGAAAACGTAATAAGCGTTTATCGATTGGTTTGCGCAAAATGTATAGCGTTTACAAAATAGGGGATAGTTTTATTGCATTTTTATAATTTTTTTTTTTTTTTACTACTAATGGCGGCGATCAGCGATTTTTTTTCGTGACTGCGACATTATGGGGGACACTTCGGACAATTGACACATTTTTGGGACCATTGTCATTTTCACAGCAAAAAATGCATTTAAATTGCATTGTTTTATTGTGAAAATTACAGTTGCAGTTTGGGAGTTAACCACAGGGGGCGCTGTAGGATTTAGTGTTCACCTAGTGTGTGTTTACAACTGTAGGGGGGTGTGGCTGTAGGAATGACATCATCGATCGTGTCACCCTATAAAAGGGATCACATGATCGATTCAGCCGCCATACGGCTCTCCCCGTTCTTCAGCTCCGGGGAACGATCGTGATGGAGCGGCTATAAAGTAATAGCCGCGCTGTCGTCCCGGATCGCTCCCCGAGGGAACCCGACCGCCGTATGTAGTGGGGGGGGGGGTCCCGATCAGTACCTGTACGTGCCATTCTGCCGACGTATATCTACATGCGGCGGTCGGGAAGCAGTTAATTTTGGATAAATAATTTCCTTTATTTCTTTCCCCTTCTTTGTAAAATTGTTTGACATTTTTTGCATATTTTTTGATTATATTTTTATTATATTATTTTAAAATAGGATGCAGGTGGTTGTTTCGTATAGCAGCATCAGGTGAAACATTTTAGCATTTATGTACGAATGAGTGTAATCCTTATGAAAAAAACACTCCCTTTACCTCGGTCTCCCAAAATACCAGATTACCCATCTACAAGCCGTCCAGAACACGGTGGCACGACTGGTAACAGGAAAAAAAAAAAAAAACCCTGGGAATCAATTACCCCCTCCCTGAGGTCCCTCCATTGGCTGACCGTAAAGGACCGAATCACATTCAAGGCCCACTGCCTGACGCACAAATGTGTACAAGGCATCGCCCCCCAGTATTTATACGAGAAAATAAAATACCACAACCCCAATCGCGTTCTTCGATCCACTAACCAAAATCTACTATAAATCCCCAAGGCCCGCTACAAGACCAAAGGAGAACAAAGATTTGCAGTCCAAGGACTAGACATGTGCACAGAAAAAAAAAATCTTTTTTGTATCGTTCCGTAGGTTCGTTTCCGTTCGTTTTTCGTAAGACGCCCGTTTTCCTGTTCGTTCCCGTTCGTTTTTCGTAAGACGCGATTTTTCCGTATTCCGATCGTTTCGTATTTTGGTTACCGGTTTATTTTCGTACATGCGGGATAGTTCGTTATTCTGTTTAATTCATGTTCGTTACTTGTTAGACAATAATTTTCGTGAATTTGTCATTTTGTACTTTCGTAAATATATCGCGGGATTCGCTGCACTTTCAACACGCGGCTCATCCATATTAACTATTGTTAAGCCCCATACACTTGGTCAGACTTTAACAAACATAAAAACGATCGTTTTACCGAACGTTCGTTTGTTTTTAAACTCCATCAGAAAACCATTTTTGGGTTCCAGGTTCAAAAGTCTGGCCAACTGATCTCCCTACAGACGAAAATCCACAGAAAAGTGTATTTGGCTTTACTGTACTACTGTACTCAGCACAAAAGAGAAGCTGCTTCACTAACTAACTACACTCACTGTCCATTCAAAAAAACGAAAATTACATCTATAACAAAAGATTTGCATTCTGTATTTTGAAACCAAATTACGAACAGAAAAAAGGAATTCAGAATACAGAATGCAAATCTTTTGTTATAGATGGCATATGAACATACAAACAGAAAAAGGAATCAAACAAAATACAGAATGAAAATCTTTTGTTAGATGTCATATGAACATACGACTGAAAATCAAAATACGAACAGAACAAGGATTCAAACAAAATACAGAATGCAAGTCTTTTGTTATAATGTCATTTTCGTTCTTTTGCCGTTTTCGTCGGATCGTTCCTTCGTATTTGCGGTTGTTCGTTATGCGGCTCATTCGTAAACCCGTCGTTTTTTCGTATTTTGGTGCTTTAATTTTTTCGTTACATTACATTATTATGCGGGTACGAAAATGAACATTTTCGTACAAAAATAACATTCGTACGAACGGGAATGCACATATCTACCAAGGACCTCGACTGTGGAACGCTTTACCAACCAACATCCAAACGGAAGAGAATCACCAGGCCTTCAGGAAAACAAACTCAAGACCCACCTATTCTGAAGGCTAAAATAGAAGGAAATTGATACCAAGCACCTTGAGGCGATTCAGTTCGCATTTGTAGCGCTATACAAGTCACTCACGAGGTTCACTCTATGGGTCATAATAGATAAAATGTATTTAATTTCTAGTAAGCGATTATTCGTCCTTATTCCTTACAGCAACTGGTACTATTTTATGGGCTGATAAGCTTCTATTTTTTTCGCTGTTTGGCTCATGGGAAAGCAGCTGTGATAGCAGCGCTTCTCAGCATGACACGTGAAGTGCTAGATTAAACTCTGCACTGTCACGTGTTAATCTGTTTGTATAGTACTGGTAACTATGGCAACAGCGTGTATTATAATACACACCGCTAACATATGATGTTGTTTCCTTTTAATTTAGCTTTTGACCGTTACCTAGACGACGGCTTTTTATTTATTGACGTATGGGTGACGCCGTTAGCTCCGCTGAGGAAGTTCCGTTGGAACGTAACGCGTACAGGGGGGGAGCTTTTCTTGACGTCACCCGCTGCTGCCGTACTGAATCATTGTTTAAATGCCAGCTCTTTTATCTTATAAATGTGGGTACCTTGTACAACACGTACTAAATTCAATTTATTAGAAAACGGTGAGCGCTTAGATTTTCTTTGTACATGGATTGATGGTCGGCTGACTCTTAAGGGAACGGGACAGAAGTGCTTTTGAACGTTTGAAATCATAACCGATATTCTGCTTTATTGATCACCTGTTCGTTCAGGGGGTCAATTCCATGAGGCGAGAGTGTTTAGAGAGCCTAGGAGGTGGAGGGTTTTTGTCACGGCTGTTTATCGTATCAGCACTGATGAATAGATCCTGTGGATTAGTTACTCATCACCCGTTTGGACTTTTTCTGTGGACTCTCTTGGACTTTTCTGGGAACAATGTTTAACATTTTATATTTCGTATGAAACTCAGAAAAAAAAAAACAACCGCTCTGTGCACATAGGAGATCTCAGTGATACCACTATCTGAATGACAGCAACCAGTCATCATCTCTAAAAAGGGAAGGGGCAGGGGGTGGTGATGACATCATTGTCCAGATATGGCCATTATTAGTCTATAATGTAACCCCTCCGATTCCCAGCCATGTAAGTGAATGGGTCAGATGACAGCAGTGGTTAGTAAGGATGGTGCTGGTGAAAATCCCCCACTACTTTCTCAGCAACCACTGATGGTTGGAAGCGGTCATGTATGTCCCCATCAAACACCCTAAAAGTTCAGCATTCAGCCATATGGCCAAACAACCAGGGTTCAGTCTGAACTTACATTTGTCTGAAGCACTGAACCCATCACTACTGATAAAGGAAAATCGCCAGTCTCTGCTCATAGTGCAGCGCCTGTGTACTTTTCAGTGCAGGTGCCATGTCAAATTTAGTGGGATGAGAGAGAGTTATTAGCTCTCGTCCATGTTGATTTGTTTAAATTCGGCGGTTGCCAGCCCTGAACTGTCCTGTGGGTCGTCCTGTGCTCCAGAGATGTAGTTCCATATCTGGATGGCAGGTGGCACCAGAGGGGTTCGAGCGAAAGCACCCTTTCTCCAGCAGCCAATTAGAGGAGTGTTTCCCTCGTGGGGCATGCTGGGGGAGGGTATTTGTGGCAGATGCCATTTTCCAGGGTTCTTCGCGGGTTCCTGGTTCCAGGTGCGGCACCCACCTTTAGGGTGTGCGCACATCACGGGCCCCGGCGATATGGCCTACTGGGGTGCACGTGCTACGCGGAGTTCCTGACTCTGGGCCCTCATGGCCCGGAGCAACTGATGCTGCCAAGGGGCCCCAGTGACTTACTGGGTCCACCATGTCTATTAAGATCCCAAGCGAGTTGTGCTGTTCGGTGGGGAGTCGGTCTGAGGTGAACCCGGAGGCAGGTGATCCAATAGGGCTTGAACGAACCATCGGGGGATCTGGGTGACCGGACACTGACAGGTTGTATGCTGCAAACTGTCAGTCGGTGGCCCCAAATATAACAATTACCAAATCAGATGCATTAATATACAGGATGCCGGCACTTTTAACCACTTGCCGCCCGCCAATGACATATTGACGGCGGCAAAGTGGTTGTAGAATCCAGACTGGACGTCATATGACGTCCTCAGGATTCTAAGCCGCTGCGCGCCCCCGGGGGCGCGCATCGCGGTTGCAGGGTGTCAGTCTGACACCCCGCAACACCGATCTCGGTAAAGAGTCTCTCACGGAGACTCTTTACCACGTGATCAGCTGTGTCCAACCACGGCTGATCACGATGGAAACAGGAAGAGCCGTTGATGGCTCTTCCTCACTCGCATCTGACAGACGCGAGTAGAGGAGAGCCGATCGGCGGCTCTCCTGACAGGGGGGGTTCACGCTGATTGTTTATCAGCGCAACCCCCCCTCGGATCGCCACACTGGACCACCAGGGAAGCCCACCCTGGACCACCAGGGAAGGGCAAAAAAATAAAAAAAGTCTGGGGAAAAAAAAAAAAAGTCTGAAAAAAAAATGCCAATCAGTGCCCACAAATGGGCACTGACTGGCAACATAGGTAAATCAGTGCCGCCCCACAGTGTCCATCAGTGCCGCCCCACAGTGTCCATCAGTGCCGCCCCACAGTGTCCATCAGTGCCGCCCCACAGTGTCCATCAGTGCCACCCCACAGTGTCCATCAGTGCCACCCCACAGTGTCCATCAGTGCCACCCCACAGTGTCCATCAGTGCCACCCCACAGTGTCCATCAGTGCCACCCCACAGTGTCCATCAGTGCCACCCCACAGTGTCCATCAGTGTCACCCCACAGTGTCCATCAGTGTCACCCCACAGTGTCCATCAGTGCCACCCCACAGTGTCCATCAGTGCCACCCCACAGTGTCCATCAGTGCCACCCCACAGTGTCCATCAGTGCCACCCCACAGTGTCCATCAGTGCCACCCCACAGTGTCCATCAGTGCCCAGTGCCCACCTATCAGTGCCCATCTGTGCCACCCATAAGTATCCACGAGTGCCGCCCATGAGTGCCCATCAGTGCCGCCCATGAGTGCCCATCGATGTCTATCAGTGCCGCCATATAAGTGCCCGTAATTGAAAGAGAAAAAAAAAACGTACTTATTTACAAAAAAATTAACAGAAAAAAATAAAAAACGTAATTTTTTTCAAAATGTTCAGTCTTTTTTTAGTTGTTGCGCAAAAAAAAAAAAAAAGAAGAAGAATCGCAGAGGTGATCAAATACCACCAAAAGAAAGCTCTGTTTGTGGGGAAAAAAGGACGCCAATTTTATTTGGGTACAGTGTAGCATGACCGCGCAATTGCCATTCAAAGTGCGACAGCGCTAAAAGCTGAAAATTGGCTTGGGCGGGAAGGTGCGCAAGTGCCCTGTATGGAAGTGGTTAAACTCAACTAGAAGACCCCTTATTGGGATAAAGATTTTGATCTACCTTTTTATGAATATCAGCTTTATGTGTAACTCTGAGAACCTTCGTTAAACACACAATGATAATTAATAATCACGATCTAATACCAAATATCAATCCACTCTTGAATTCTAATAAATCCCTCATCCAGCTTCACCACCAGTCCAGACAATGTATCTCTCCTTAGACAGTGTAGTATGTACTGAACTCATCCTGCATAGAACATTGTGTAGGGTTTTCTCTATGGAGTGCAACCCTGTAGAGCAGGGATCCTCAAACTACGGCCCTCCAGCTGTTGCGGAACTACAAATCCCATGAGGCATTGTAAAACTGACATTCACAGACATGACTAGGCATGATGGGAATTGTAGTTCCTGAACACCTGGAGGGCCGTAGTTTGAAGACCCATGCTGTATAGTTTGTCCAACTCCTTTCTTCCTGAACCCACCATACGTCTCATTCTTAGTCCGGCACTGCTGGTTGTAACCCACCTTCTGCTTCTTCCACCCAGAGCTCTCCCCAGTCTATGGATCACTCCTCAGGTCAGAGTCACCCCCCCCCAGTCTATGGATCACCCCTCAGGTCAGAGCCCCCTCCCCAGTCTATGGATGACCCCTCAGGTCAGAGCCCCCTCCCCAGTCTATGGATGACCCCTCAGGTCAGAGCCCCCTCCCCAGTCTATGGATGACCCCTCAGGTCAGAGCCCCCTCCCCAGTCTATGGATGACCCCTCAGGTCAGAGCCCCCTCCCCAGTCTATGGATCTCCCCTCAGGTCAGAGCCCCCACCCCAGTCTACGGATCGCTCCTCAGGTCAGAGCCCCCACCCAGTCTATGGATCACCCCTCAGGTCAGAGGCCCTTCCCCAGTCTATGGATCACCCCTCAGGTCAGAGCCCTTCCCCAGTCTATGGATCGCCCCTCAGGTCAGAGCCCTTCCCCAGTCTATGGATCGCCCCTCAGGTCAGAGCCCTTCCCCAGTCTATGGATTGCTCCTCAGGTCAGAGCCCTTCCCCAGTCTATGGATCGCTCCTCAGGTCAGAGCCCTTCCCCAGTCTATGGATCGCTCCTCAGGTCAGAGCCCTTCCCCAGTCTATGGATCGCTCCTCAGGTCAGAGCCCTTCCCCAGTCTATGGATCGCCCCTCAGGTCAGAGTCCCCACCCCAGGTCAGAGCCCCCACCCCAGTCTATGGATCTCCCCTCAGGTCAGAGCTACCCCCCCAGTCTATGGATCACTCCTCAGGTCAGAGCCACCCCCCCAGTCTATGGATCACCCCTCAGGTCAGAGCCACCCTCCCCAGTCTATGGATCACCCCTCAGGTCCGAGCCCCCACCCAGTCTATGGATCACCCCTCAGGTCAGAGCCCCCTCCCCAGTCTATGGATGACCCCTCAGGTCAGAGCCCCCTCCCCAGTCTATGGATGACCCCTCAGGTCAGAGCCCCCTCCCCAGTCTATGGATGACCCCTCAGGTCAGAGCCCCCTCCCCAGTCTATGGATCGCTCCTCAGGTCAGAGCCCCCACCCAGTCTATGGATCGCTCATGTCAGCGCCCCCACCCCAGTCTATGGATCGCTCCTCAGGCCAGAGCCACCCCCCAGTCTATGGATCGCTCCTCAGGTCAGAGCCCTTCCCCAGTCTATGGATCACTCCTCAGGTCAGAGCCCTTCCCCCAGGCTATGGATCACTCCTCAGGTCAGAGCCAGCCACCCACCCCAGTCTATGGATCGCTCATCATGTCAGAGCCCTTCCCCCAGGCTATGGATCACTCCTCAGGTCAGAGCCAGCCACCCACCCCAGTCTATGGATCGCTCCTCAGATCAGCGCTCTCCCCAGTCTATGGATCGCTCCTCAGATCAGCGCTCTCCCCAGTCTATGGATCACTCCTCATGTCAGAGCCCCCACCCCAGTCTATGGATCACCCCTCATTCCTGCACTCAGCCCAACTCAATTTTGTTCTAAAGTAGGAAGGGAAATTCCTGTCCCACTGCTGGATCACAGCGCTGTATACAGTACAGTATATAGCTCAAGCTTCATACAGCAAACCCTGCGGGTGCAAACATTAATATAGACCAGCCAGGTTGATCCAAATGAACTAGTCCATCAAACCTACAGTAAAGGGTGAGATCAGCTTTAAAGCTGAAGGGCAAGAACAATTCTATTCGGTTTTATGACAACTGTCCACTCCTTTATGGAGGAAACCAGTATTGTTCAATAAGATCGTCAATGCAAGTGTGTGCATTTCAGTACCAGTCCAGTAATGTTATGGCAAACAGCGGTGACTTTACCAGTTCTATTTCCAGGTGATGTACAATGCTTCAGAGGAAAAACAAGACTTCCAACAAAACACAATCTTAGAGGTGAGACACTGCTATCAACACATCAGTAATCTTAACTTACAGTATATGCCAACCAAGCCTACGGACTGTCAGCCCACATAGTGTTACCAACCTTTACCTCCAACAGATAAGACCTGTCTTCTCCCCAGGCTGCACAGCATGGACTGGGTGTCCCAGGTGAGACTAAATGGACTAAGGGAGAGGTGGAAAACCTGGAATAGACAGAGGATCAGAGGTCTCAAAAGGTGCCTGGGAGATACGTAAATCCCGAAGAGGACTAGCACATGAATCACCAGGTACCTATAAAGAAACAATATGATCTCATATTTTCGTTATGCTTTGTAGCGCAATCCTTACAAACCTGCTGAAGGGGAAAAAATGGATTGGATGCCTGGATCATCCGTTAATGAATTCATAGTAGAACATTTATTAACAACTTAAGACCCGGACCATTATGCAGGAAAAGGACCAGGCCCCTTTTTGCGATTCGGCACTGCGTCGCTTTAACCGACAATTGCGTGGTCATGCGACATGGCTCCCAAACAAAATTGGCGTCCTTTTTTACCACAAATAGAGCTTTCTTTTGGTGTTATTTGATCACCTCTGCGGTTTTTATTTTTTGCGCTATAAACAAAAATAGAGCGACAATTTTGAAAATAAAATGCAGTATTTTTACATTTTTGCTATAATAAATATCCCCCAAAAACGATATAAAAAATATGCTTTCCTCAGTTGAGGCCGATACGTATTCTTCTACCTATTTTTGGTTAAAAAAAAAAAAATCGCAAGAAGCGTTTATCGATTGTAAATGCTATAAATTTTGCGCAAACCAAAGTAGGGGATAGTTTTATGGCATTTTTATTTATTTATTTTTTTACTACTAATGGCGGCGATCAGCGATTTTTTTTCGTGACTGCGACATTATGGCGGACACTTCGGACAATTTTGACACATTTTTGGGACCATTGTCATTTTCACAGTGAAAAGTGCTATAAAATGCACTGATTACTGTGAAAATAGAGGTGAAGAAGTTAACCACTAGGGGGCACTGTAGGGGTTAAGTGTGACCTCATATGTGTTTCTAACTGTAGGGGGGCAGGGCTGGATGTGTGATGTCAGTGATCGTCTTTCCTTATATCAGGGAACACACGATCGATGACAGCGCCACAATGAAGAATCGGGAAGGTTTGTTTACACACGGCTCTCCCCGTTCTTCAGATCCTGTGACCAATTGCGGGACACCGGCGGTGATCGGGTCTGCGGGTCCCGCAGCTTAGGACCGGGGCACGCTCGCGACCCCACGGCTGAGCTCTTAACCACTAAAGGACCGCGGGACCCGATCGTCGCTGGAGTCCCCGGAGCTGAAGAGCTGTTCTTCACTGTGGCGTCGCCATTGATCGTGTGTTCCCTTTTATAGGGAAACACAATCAGTGACGTCACGCCTACAGCCACACACCCCTACAGTTAGAAACACAAATGAGGTCACACTTAACCCCTTCAGCGCCCCCTGTGGTTAACTCCCAAACTGCAACTGTCATTTTCACAGTAAACAATGCATTTTTAATGCATTTTTTGCTGTGAAAATGACAATGGTCCCAAAAATGTGTCAAAATTGTCCGAAGTGTCCGCCATAATGTCACAGTCACGAAAAAAACCGCTGATCGCCGCCATTAGTAGTAAAAAAAAATAAAAAATTATAAAAATGCAATAAAACCATCCCCTATGTTGTAAACACTATACATTTTGCGCAAACCAATCGAAAAACGCTTATTGCGATATTTTTTTACCAAAAATAGGTAGAAGAATACGTATCGGCCTAAACTGAGGAATTTTTTTTTTATATATATATATTTTTGGGGGATATTTATTATAGCAAAAAGTAAAAAATATTGTGTTTTTTTCAAAATTGTCGCTCTATTTTTGTTTATAGCGCAAAAAATTAAAAACCGCAGAGGTGATCAAATACCACCAAAAGAAAGCTCTATGTGTGGGGAAAAAAAGGACGCCAATTTTGTTTGGGAGCCACGTCGCACGACAATTGTCAGTTAAAGCGACGCAGTGCCGAATCGCAAAAACTGGCCGGGTCCTTTAGCTGCCTAAAGGTCCGGGTCTTAAGTGGTTAAAGAGGACGTACAGGTATGTGCTTGTTCCCAGCCGTGCCATTCTGCCGACGTATATCGGCGTGAAGGGGTCCTTAAAGTGGAGTTCCACCCATAAATATAACATTACATCAGTAGTTTTAAAAAAAATGTCATTAGTCCTTTACAAATTTTTTTTTTTTTTTTAGATGCCTTCAAAGTGTTGTTGCTAGGTAGAATAGTTAATCTTTCCACTTCCTGCACCTAGGTGCTTAATGCTTCCTAACCTACACCGCACAGACTCCTGGGAATGTAGTGGGTGTAACTTTCCAGGAGTCTGTGCACTCCCCAGTCTCAAAGAATCATGTGACTTGGACAGCACAGGTGCTGAAACCTGATCTGACACTGCCTGTGCAGCACTGAGCATGTGCGAGATTTGCAAGGCTGAAATCCAGGAAGTCATACAGTCTGGCTTCATGATGCCCACACTTAAGATGGCCACGGTCTATTTCTAGATTATAAACTAAATGCTGTAACAACCTAACAAAACGGACCTTAGTTTACAGACTAACTTTACTAGAATACATTAAGCTTGTGTATTACAGGGGTATTTATATTTAAAAAGTGAAATTGTGGCCGGAACTCCGCTTTAAGTGGTTAAATAGCCCATCATACTTTTGTCTAAAATGGATAACCACAAGACGCAGTCCTAGCGACCCTAAATCACATATAACAAAAAAGAGAGAATCAAGTTCTCCCAAGAGGGCCAACACTAGGACACTATGAATGATTCAATTGCTTTTTTAAATAGAAAAACACACAACAAAAATAATGAAAAAATAAACTGATTGTGTACCTCACAAACAAATTAAAAATAGGACAACGTTGTCATATGTTGAAAGGGGGGGGGGGTCGCAGCTGCGCATACCACACACACACCAATATCCACATTCGAGCACTTATACCAAACAAATCTCTCCAGTAAATTGAAAATAATACATAGAGCTCAGCTCATAAATAACAAATAATTATGATTATTATTGCGATTTCAGTCCAGCTCTTGGTCGCCATTTGAAAAATCCAAAAATTCAGCTGATCTGAATGTAAAAGAGATTGAGCGGATTAGTGAATTATTTACTGTCCCAGAACCAACCAGAGGGTCTGAATTGGAAATCCACAGATGAATAGTTTTCAGTCCCTAAGGCCCCTTTCACATTGAGGAGTTTTTCAGGCGGTACAGCGCTAAAAATAGCGCTGCTATCGCGCCTGAAAAACTCCTTCACTGCAGACTCAATGTGAAAGCCCGAGGGCTTTCACACTGAGGCGATGCGCTGGCGGGAGACAAAAAAATCTCCTGTCAGCAGCATCTTTGGAGCGGTGAGAGGAGCGGCATGTATACCGCTCCTTCACCGCTCCTTCCCATTGAAAACAATGGGAAACCGCGGCAATACCGCCCGCAATGCGCCTCTATAGAGGGGCATTGCGGGCGGTATTAACTCTTTATCGGCCGCTAGCGGGGGTTTATACCGCACCGCTAGCGGCTGATACCAGCGGCAATTCCGGCGGTATAGCGTCGCTATTTTTAGCGGCGTTATACCGCCACCGCAGCTCCCGCCCCAGTCTGAAAGGGGCCTTAGGTAGATGATTGGTAACTGGACAGAGAAGGTGAATTCACTTGATGTTTGTGTAGCGGCCTGCTACTTTCTAGCCAGTGCTGCTTTAAATTTAGAGGGTAGTCAGAGTTAGTTGACTCAGACCGTATGATGTTTCCAAATTTGGGCCTCTGTTCCAGCCATGGCTGTACTGTGAGTGACCACTATTGTTGTCTGGGGTGCCGTTACCACCCCAGGCCAAGGGTGGCAGCAGTCAGGTCAAGGTGTTTTGGGTGTTCCCCTTCGACAGCCAATCAGTGGGGGTTGATCGTCCCGCTGTGCATGCTGGGGAGGAATACTTAAGGGACAGACGCCATTGGACCGTGGTTGTCGATCCTGGGTCTGTCTTCCCACCACCCCCCCGTGTGTGGGCCTCCTGGCCGGGGGTGCATGTTCAAGTGTTCCTGGCTCCGGGACCACGTTGGTCCAGGGTTGTGATCTACTAAGTAGGCCCGGTAGTCAGACTGGGTCCACATTTGCAGAGTGGTCCTGTGCTGTCCGTCCTGAGGGAGGAAGCCACTCGATGAAGAGGACAGAGCACGAGGCTGATATCTCAGGAGAGGCCTTGAACTTCATCAAAGGACACATTATTACTGAATGGCTGAATGATGGTCGCCTGTCAGTTCTAAGTTCACAGAAAGTTAATCAGGAGAGATCCAGGTGCTGAATCCTGTGTTATGAGGATTTTGGACCGAATATACCTCCATCTGCTGGGAAGGTCTGTGACAACCAGGGCCGGTACAAGGCAGGGGCAGAAGGGACGGATGCCCCGGGCACTACCATTTGCGGACATGAGGGGGGCGCAGGTGAAGTGCCGTCAGTGTGCTTCACTGTACACACTAGCCAGCTGTACTATAGTCACCTGTAACTTACTACTGTAATGCGCCGAGTGCGCTCCTACACCCGGCACAAGCCTACACGGTCCACACCAGCCATACATGTCAGCGCTGCTCCTTCTCTCCCCCTATGAAGGGAATTTGTAGTCCCGTCCCGGCATCGTGACATCACTCACAGCTGGAGGCGGGATAGGAGGAGAGAAGAGAGCTGCTGCCGAAACTGCGGGAGGAGCCGCCGAGGTGGAACCAGGAGAAGTTCAGTGTGTGGATCACTCCTGTCTGTACTAAGTGTTTCAGCAACAGTACGTGGAGCAGCAGGCAGGGCACGCGACGTTGGGAAGGGATCAGCTTTCATGTGTCAATCTACAACTTTCCCTCCCCTGGACATTGGATTCTCTCCCCCTCTCCAGTCATTTCTATCTCTCCTGCTTTCACTTTCACACTGTCCCATGACTGTGGGAGATCTTTGATGCCGCCCCCCCCCCCCCCAGCCTCATGTTATCTCTCCCTGCTCTAGACATCTCAGAGCCTATTCCTCCTCCTCTGTATGGTGACACCCCTCCTCTCCTGTGCCCTTCTCACTGACCCCCTCCTCTCCTGTGCCCTTCTCACTGACCCCCTCCTCTCCTGTGCCCTTCTCACTGACCCCCTCCTCTCTTGTGCCCTTCTTACTGACCCCCCTCCTCTCCTGTGCCCTTATCACTGACCCCCCTTCTCACTGACCCCCTCCTCTCCTGTGCCCTTCTCACTGACCCCCTCCTCTCCTGTGCCCTTCTCACTGACCCCCTCCTCTCCTGTGCCCTTCTCACTGACCCCCTCCTCTCCTGTGCCCTTCTCACTGACCCTCTCCTCTCCTGTGTCCTTCTCACTGACCCCCTCCTCTCTTGTGCCCTTCTCACTGACCCCCTCCTCTCTTGTGCCCTTCTCACTGACCCTCTCCTCTCATGTGCCCTTCTCACTGACCCCCTCCTCTCTTGTGCCCTTCTCACTGACCCTCTCCTCTCTTGTGCCCTTCTCACTGACCCCCTCCTCTCTTGTGCCCTTCTCACTGACCCCCTCCTCCTCTCCTGTGCCCTTCTCACTGCCCCCCCTCCTCTCCTGTGCCCTTCTCACTGACCCCCCCCTCCTCTCCTGTGCCCTTCTCACTGACCCTCTCCTCTCCTGTGTCCTTCTCACTGACCCCCTCCTCTCTTGTGCCCTTCTCACTGACCCCCTCCTCTCCTGTGCCTTTCTCACTGACCCCCTTCTCTCCTGTGCCCTTCTCACTGACCCCCTCCTCTCCTGTGCCCTTCTCACTGACCCCTCCTCTCCTGTGCCCTTCTCACTGACCCCCTCCTCCTCTCCTGTGCCCTTCTCACTGACCCCCTCCTCTCCTGTGCCCTTCTCACTGACCCCCTCCTCTCTTGTGCCCTTCTCACTGACCCCCTCCTCTCTTGTGCCCTTCTCACTGACCCCCTCCTCTCATGTGCCCTTCTCACTGACCCTCTCCTCTCCTGTGCCCTTCTCACTGACCCCCCTCCTCTCCTGTGCCCTTCTCACTGACCCCTCCTCTCCTGTGCCCTTCTCACTGACCCCCCTCCTCTCCTGTGCCCTTCTCACTGACCCCCCTCCTCTCATGTGCCCTTCTCACTGACCCCCCTCCTCTCCTGTGCCCTTCTCACTGACCCCCTCCTCTCCTGTGCCCTTCTCACTGACCCCCCCCCTCCTCTCCTGTGCCCTTCTCACTGACCCCCCCTCCTCTCTTGTGCCCTTCTCACTGACCCCCTCCTCTCCTGTGCCCTTCTCACTGACCCCCCCCCTCCTCTCCTGTGCCCTTCTCACTGACCCCCCCTCCTCTCTTGTGCCCTTCTCACTGACCCCCCCTCCTCTCCTGTGCCCTTCTCACTGACACCCTCCTCTCCTGTGCCCGTCTCACTGACCCCCCTCCTCTCCTGTGCCCTTCTCACTGACCCCCCCTCCTCTCCTGTGCCCTTCTCACTGACCCCCCCTCCTCTCATGTGCCCTTCTCACTGACCCCCCCTCCTCTCCTGTGCCCTTATCACTGACCCCCTACTCTCATGTGCCCTTATCACTGACCCCCTCCTCTCATGTGCCCTTCTCACTGACCCCCCCTCCTGTGCCCTTCTCACTGACCCCCCCTCCTCTCATGTGCCCTTCTCACTGACCCCCCCTCCTCTCATGTGCCCTTCTCACTGACCCCCCCTCCTCTCATGTGCCCTTCTCACTGACCCCCCTCCTCTCCTGTGCCCTTCTCACTGACCCCCCCTCCTCTCCTGTGCCCTTCTCACTGACCCCCCTCCTCTCTACCTGCACAGCAAAACTGAGTGATGTTTTCTCCAGTCTCTGTGCTGCTGAACCTGCCTCTACTCAGCCAACAGGGAATAACAGTAACACTTTCAGGCTTCATATGAATGAATGAAAACTTATATAGCGCAGCACATGCAAACTTAATCGCCTTAATCGCCTTATCACTGCTAATTGTTGTAAAGACAAGACAACTGTTATTTTAGATTCTATTTTTAGTAAGGGCCCATTCACAAGGTGTGCAAACATGCATCTCCCATGCAGGGCTGTCATTTATCAGCAGGGGGTACATAGGTGTTGTGCGTACAGGGACGCCATCAGGGGGGTACAGGCAATACACCTCTAAGGGGCCCAGGGGCCCGGATGGCAACTCCCCTTTTTATCCAAGTCTTTGAGGACCAAGTCCTTAAACACCCTCAAGGAAGCTGGCAAATGGTTATAGGTTGAAGCATTACTCAAACCTGAATGGACGTAATTAGAGGTTAAGGTTTTAGAGGGGTTAAAGGGGTTGGAAGATACGTAACGCTGGATGTTGAGCTTGTGCACAAACTTATGAACATCCATGTATGTTTTAAATTTACTAATATTTTTGGGTGGGGCATATTTCAAACCCTTATCCAAAACGCACAGCTCAGAGTCAGTTAGTTGGTGGGAACTCAAGTTGAAAATACCAGTTCCTGCTAGGTTTTGGGCCTTTTTGGACTTAGCGTGTTGTCCCCCTCTAGTCCCTCTTTTATTTCTGCCAATCTTTTTGTTCCTTGTGCTGCCCGGGGAAAACCCCAATTGAGTTGGGAATGATTGATAGACTGGCCAGGATAGCCAGCTCATATGGTCCTGAGAATTGGGCCTGACTATTAGAGGGGATGGTAAAGAGGCTTTCATCTTCGACATTATCAAAGTTCCCTAAGGGAATAAAACTATTGTGGGTAAGGACATTGTACTCAGGTTCAAATGTCCCCGTATAGTGTGTGACGTCAGTGGGCCAGATTCAGGTAGATCCACGCAATATTTGCGTGGGCAAAGGGCAACGATTTTTGATCTGCGCCCACGCAAATATTTTGATATGCCCACGATTCACGGAGCAGTAGCTCCGTAAATTGCGCGGGCGCTATGCTAAATAGCCGGGCGTAAGGGCGCCTAATGTAAATGATCCCGCCGGGGGCGGGAATCATTTAAATTAGGCGCGCTCCCGCGCCGAGCGAACAGCGCATGCTCCGTCGGGAAACTTTCCCGACGTGCATTGCGGCAAATGACGTCGCAAGGACGTCATTTGCTTCTAAGTGAACGTGAATGGCGTCCAGCGCCATTCACGATTCACTTACGTAAACGACGTGAAATTTAAATTTCACGAGCGGGAAGGGCGGCTATACTTTAGCATTGGCTGCTCCTGCTACAGCAGGAGCAACCTTGCGCTAAAGTCGCCGTACGGAAACTCCGTACCTTGCGTGCGCAGGGCCCGCGCAACTTTTGTGAATCGGTGGTAGTATGCAATTTGCATACTATACGCCGATCACAATGGCCGCGCCCCCTAGCGGACAACGCAAGAATGCAGCCTGAGATATGAAGGCATAAGGAGGCTTATGCCTGTCATATCCTAGGCTGCAGTCCGCGTAGCGATGTTCCTGAATCAGGGGCATTCGCTACGCGGGAGCAAAACAGCTATTGCGCGGGCGCAATAGCTTCTTGAATCTGGCCCATTGTCTCTATGTCTTTGAGTCACATTAGGATGTGGGCCTACATTATACTGATTCATGCGACCCATATCCTGTGATGGAATTTGACTTCCGACATAATTAGAGGGGTAACCTGGAGGTGGAACACTAAAGATACCTCGGCCCCAAGAGACGGGTACAGTGGGTCGCCCCACTGCATTCTGTCCCCAAGGTTGAGTATAGTAAGCATGGGGTGGGCCAAATTGGCCTAGTTGATTACCCCCTCCTCTCCCAATGTTAGTGCCATGTGTTGCTAATGGTTTCTTAACCTTATGGTGGCCCTTAGGTGTGTTATTAGGTTTGGTGCGAACCGCACTGCCCTTCCCCAAGGGTAAGGCTGGAGCACTCATTAGGTTGCCATTAGGATTTGGTAAGGTGACTTCCATTGCTGGAATAATTTCTTTTGCCATTCAAATACGACATTATTCTGGTAGTCACCAAAGTCTCTATTAAACTTTTTTGTTTTTTTGATTTTTTTGTTCCTTCTCCTCTTTCTCTAAAATCCTTAACAGGCTGTTAGATCTATCGGAATATTCCTCGCTAGACATAAAAGGGGTTAATTTCTCCTTGATTAACTTAATCTCATCATCCAACCGTTTCAATTTGGTGGTTTTGCGTTCCCCCAGAAACTTGAGCAGACTTAATCCAGAGTCATTAAAATACTTATACCATCCCTCTAGGTCATTATCTCCCTTATGGGGGGCAATCTCCCACCTCAGGCTTCTAGGGACCATAAGGTGCTTAATGTAGGTGTCTAGGAAGACAATGTCCCACTGTGTGTGGAGTTCTGCTATGGTCAAGTTTTTTAACCTCATAAAGAGGCCTCCCAGGTCGTTATCCCCTTCCTTAAAAGTTTCAAACACCCCTTCAGAGTTAACCACTCAGGTTGCTCTGAATTCAAAAATGTCCATATACGCTTAAATGAACATCTGACAAACATCTCTAGCGGTTTCCCTAACCATTCAGTCTCCAAACACTATTTGCTGGCCCATAATAAAGATCCCTCAGGTACCATCTTTTTAGGGATAGATAAATTCCAGGCCCATTGGAGAGGTAGTGATCTGGTTCGTAGCATTTCTAGAACGGAGATGATGTGGGTACACAAACTTAAATGTTACGAACCATATGGCCTAAATATAGAGGTTGACGTAAATTGTTTTAATCGACAATTCCTAGTAAAGTCTTCTTTGTTAGCTTTAACCATAGCCTCATTTGGCATAGCCTTAGATATTGTGTTTGATTTATATAATTTAAAATATATGCTCTGGAGTTAAAGTAGCTAACTATTTGAGCACCATTTTTACTTATTGTTTATTCATTTAATTTTTTACAATGCGGGGGGCCACTCTTGCACATTTTTTATGATTGAGGTATATCTGTATGTGTGGTGTTGGTGTTTGGTGTTGTTTTCTACAAAGTCAACAATGACCACTGTTTACATGGCATAGGTCTCGGGCACCCGATATCAATCCATCTTTATATATAAATTTTATATTTCGCCAATTTTTCTCTGTTTTTTATATTGTTTTTATTATATTTGGATGTGCTGATTAATGGTTGCTGTGGTGGTTACTTAGCGGATTAATACCCGCTGTGGCATTCCCTAGGTGTCATATCCTCCAGCAACCAAGCACTGCATTTACTTATTGCATCTAATATCTGCTGTGGCGTTCCCTGGGGGTTATATCCTCCAGCAATCAAGCACTGCATTTATTTATTGATAGCCTGCCCCCTACTCCTTGGGGCTAGGGCTGCTATGTAGTGGTTTTTAATAATTTAATAAACATTCGACATCTAATAGGATGTGCTGTCCGTCATTTGGACATTCAGCGCTTTTTGTGCGGTGTCTTTATGCCATTAATATTTTTCCTTTACTCTTTCCCAGAGTTAAGATGGCGGATATGTGGTCACTCGAGACGCATGTCTATTGTTTCCCCCGTCCCTTGTGTGCTTTTATGCGGTGACGCAGGACGCCTCCTCACATCCCATGACCAAGTCTATCTCAGACGAAACGTCGGGAGGAGACGTGCTGACGTCACCGCAAGTGAGGACGAATCTGTCCTGTTACCGGCCGGCTTTTATTACATGCTGTGTTTTTTCTACAACATTGTAAGTGTGCTACTATATTTTTTTATTACATTTTTCTAAACGATAGCATGCTATGGTGAGCTTTCTTCCCTATGTCTACCTGACTGCTTGGTGCATATAAGGACTGTCTGACCGTTTGGTGCTTAAGAGGATCACGTCTGTGAGAGGATCTACTGCTCTGTGTTATTCATATCTCCTCTGCTATTTCCGATCCTTGAAGGGATCCAGGGCTCTGGTCGCTTTGCTGATGAGCTCCCGGGAGGATTATATAAAGATTCCGATCCCCTGTGTAGCCCAGGTGTTTGGCTTCTTGCTCGGTTTGATCCATTAGGATCCCACATCTCGGTAAGGGTCAGCATTAGCAGATAGTTACGCCTCCAGAATTTGTTCCACCCGAGTAGCAGCGTGCTACTACACTATCTTTCTGATTGTTGGACTTCATTCAAATTGTTTTACTTAATTTTGTCAGAATTTTTGGACTCTTTATTCAACTTATTTTGTACATTTTTTTCTTGTGTCTATATGACCTATCAAGGCATATCTATCATGGTTTAGCGCAACTCCACCTTTTTACTATCACCAATCCTTGTTTCACAAAAAAAAAAAAAAACAATTATCAAAAAATCATTTGTCATTGGGACAGAAAGTGAGGTGCAATCTTCTGAACAGATGCACACAGACAGCAAAACAAATGTTACAGGGGTGATAACCCTTCTTTATGTTTTCCAAAAAGCTTAAAAAATTATTTTTTTGGTGGAGCTACTCTTTAAAAAATTACCAGTTCAAAATTACAAACAGATTCTACTTAACAACAAACCTACAGACCCTGTCTTGTTTGCACCGCCTGTATACTGCTGTTCAAAGTATATAGGGCCAAAAGGGTCTGGTAATGACCTGGGGGGGGGGGCGGGCACTGCAACCCATGCTATTTTTCTCAATGATTTTCATCCATATTGCAGGGACCAGACATTACATTAAAGACGCAAGCAGTTTTAAATGATTTTTTTCCAATAGTAATGTTATTCTGTGCAGGGGAAATTCTAAACATGGGAAACACGTGCCACTTCACAGGCATACTATAGACACCCAGCAGCTATGATATTTAAAGGAATATTTCAAATTGTTTCCCCACATTAAGCATCATTAAAATCACTGCTCCCGAAAAAACTGCAGTTTTTAAAACTTTTTCTTGGCATTGATACATGTTCCCTGGGGCAAGACACAGGTCCCCAGACCTGCTTTAGGACAATAACTTGCATATTAGCCTTTAAAATTGGCACTTTTGATTTCATTTCGACCGTTCAAGTCCCATAGACTTCAATGGGGTTCTAAAGTTTGCGCGAACGTTCGGTCCGTTCGAAGGTTCCGTTTGCCAACCCGAACTGGGGGGGTATTCGGCTCATCCCTACTCATCAACAGTAATGCCCATCAGCGCATATCAATGAAGAAGGAAAACAAAATTACCCTCTTGCAACGATTTAATACAAACCATGAAACAGTTTTTTTATTTTAAGCACTTTTCACCCTCTTACATGCCACATTTGGTATGCATTTTTTTTTGAAGGGGGGGGGGGGAGACTTCCTGTCCCACTTCAACCTACGGGCCGCCTAGGCGACTCCTCCTCTCGCCTCAGGTGGCCCTTCCCTGTAGGCCAGGGGTCAACAAACTGCAATTCCCATCATGCCTAGTCATGTCTGTGAATGTCAGTGTGTTACAATGCCTCATGGGATGTGTAGTTCTACAACAGCTGGAGGACCGTACTTTGAGTATCCCTGCTCTAGACGATCTCCTGATACAGGTGACAGGTCCCAGGAGATCGCCTGTCCACTCCTAGAATGCAGCGGGCCTCATGCATGCCTGGCCGTGAAGCCGAAAGCTTTCACAGCCAGGCGCCCACAGTTTGAATGGAGACGCCAGTGGAGGGGGGGGGGGTCTAGGGGAAAGAGGAGCGACGCGAACCAGGTAAGTGTCTGTTTAGTAAAAGTCAGCAGCTACACTTTTTGTAGCTGCTGACTTTTAATAAACATAAAAAGGCTGAAACTCCACTTTAAATTACCAAACAAAAGTTCTATGAAAAAAGAAAAAGTTTGGGTACAGTGTTGCATGACCGTGCAATTGTCAAAGTGTGACAACGCTGAAAGCTGAAGTTTGGCCTGAGCAGGAAGGGGGTGTTTAAATGCCATGTAAGCAAGTGGTTATATTATGCAACTGTAGCACGCACTGGATAGAATAGGGATGGTGTGTTACCTCTGTGAGCGTCTAGGGGTAATGATGATGAGAGCAATGTCGGAATTTCCAAACAGCAGGTGTCTTTTCTTGTAGCTTTATTTTACTCAACACGGCAAAACAGTAAACTTGAGGTACATAGGAAAAGATGGGTGAGAAAGAGAATTGCAGATTCAGGCTTGAACAATACAGCAGCAGTCCTGCTTCTAGCGACACTTTTACTTCTTTGCTACTCACTCCAGCCGAAGTGGGTAAAGTGTACCTGGACAGACCTCACACCGACCTGGCAGCCAGGGTATCGCTCGGAACCTTGGAGGGAATACAGGCCTCCCTCAGGTAGTTTTTCTCAACTGGTTACCGACTGACAGGATGGCAACAGACAAACTCTCAATGTCCTCAGGTCACCTTGATCCCCGATGGATTGTCGAGGCCCTGTTGGATCGCCTGCCTCCGGGCTCTCGTCAGACTGACTCCCCACCGAACAGCACAACTCGCTTGGGATCTTTCTCAGAAATTTGGGGGACCCAGTCCAACACTAGGGCCTCGCCACAGCTTCAGTTGCTCCGGGCCAACATAGTCCAAGGACACCTCGTAGCACGCGCGCCCCAGACTGGTAGGCCATATTGCCGGGGGCCGTGATGTGCACACACCCTGAAGGTGGGTGCAGCACCCGGAACAAGAACTCCGCCTCACTGCATCTTCTCAAGAAGTACCCTCCTCCAGCATGCCCTGCGAAGGAAAACCCCTCCTGATTGGCTGCTAGCAAGAGGCACCCCAGCCTGGACTCCACTGCTGCCATCTACTGCCCTGGGGTGGAACAACACCCCAGCAACAGCAGAATGAGGCCACAGTACAGCCCAGCTAGAACAGAGGCCCAATTTGCACAAATCACCTGGATGAGAGTTAACTAACTCTCTCATCCCCCCCCTCTAAATTTAAAAAAGCACCTGGACTTAAAGTACACAGGCACTACACAACCATTATTTAACCACACAAACAAAATGGACTTCAGCTGGGCAATGTTAAATGCAGCAATAGAAGCATTCAATATCAAGCAATGTTTTTAGATGTGTGAAGGAGAGCATGTTTGCGCGATGACTGTAATACACATTTGTGAAGCTCACATGAGTAAGTTGGTTGCAGATAAAAGCAAGTAAAATACAAACCAGGAAGCAAACCAAAGATTTATTTATTTATTTATTATTTTGCTGTTCTACAAAAGGAGGTAAAAAGGTGCATCTCATGAGGCTACTCTATGTGCTGATGATCAAAATTGAAATACTTGCCAAAAACATTTCTAACTGATCACATGATCAAAAAAAAAAAAAACACAAGAAAAGAACACACAACTACGTAATGCAATTGAACCCATTAAAGATGCCAAATCAGATTTTGCAAGCACAGAAGAAAATACAAAAAATCCACCATGAGAGATTCTTCATCATTTCATAAAATGTTTTGAAACAATATTATCAGAAATATCTCGGCAAACAGAACATGATAGTGGAAGTCCAGGCAACCATCACAAAATTCATTCCTGTATCCAATGAGCATTTGAAATCTAACTGTATTATCTAAATTTTTCATGAACCCTTCTTTGTACCTAATTTGTGTTTATTTCACAGAAATGTTTTAGCTGCTCATTTGAGAAACACATATTTTATTGGTTTTGGTTTATCAGCTAGTGAGGTGGTGCAGGGATATTTTTATTTCATTTTTACTAGCAAAAAATTAAGGAAAATCTACAACAGGGACACCTGCAAAAAAAACACACACACACACACACACACACACACACACACACACACACACGGTTCTGGCCTTCCCCTACCCTACTGAAGCCTGTGCCAAGTTTCCCTCACTTCCTGTCTCATAAAAGGATTGTCAGCAGGGCAGGAAGTGATGTGGCGTACACATGATCGAAAATTCCAACAAGAAAAAAATAGAAGATTTGTTTCCCGTACGGAATTGTGTCTTGCATACACACAGTCACACCAAATTCTAACCGTCAAGAACACGGTGACCTCCAAAACTACGACAAGCTGAATACAATTAAAGTGCATGGACTTGAGTCGACTTGATTCCGAGCATACGTATGATTTTTCTCCGTCGGAATTGCATTCGACAAGAACTTATCCCATCGGGCAATTTGAGAACCAGCTCTCAAATTTTTCTTAGCAGAAATTCCGACAGAAAAGTTCCATGGGAGCCTACACACGGTCGGAATTTCTGACCAAAAGCTCACATCAGACTTTTCTTGTCGGAATTTCTGATCATGTGTATGCGGCATGAGGGGGAATCTCTCCAGATAAACTTTAAAAAAAAAAGGTGCAGGCTCCAGAGCAGTCATTCCAATCCTGGCTACTCTACCTAGACTTGTACTGGCCAATAACAAGCATGCAGACCGTCCAGACTTGGTAATCTGAACTCACGCATTCTTGTTCCTGGTCGATGACCCGCTAGGCAGCGAAGTGAGGTTTATGATGAAGATGATGGCCTCAGAGCCTGCAGATTTAGAAATAATTCAGTAATGGTGGTTCTTGTTCACTGCTTCTTCTTCCTATTAGCTGATCAATGCACCAGATTCTCCACCCTTTGATGTCACCAGAGTCTGGGCAAAAATTTCTCACATTTTGACTTCCCCAGTTACCTTTATAAAACCTTTCCATACACCCAACACAACATGGAGGGGCTCAGTGAATGTGGTGGTGAAGGTTTGGAGATGTCGGATCGGGTCACACAATTTATAAAAAGAGATGCGCCCGGCCTCATAATCCAGATCAATCCTGACTCTGTTACTGGAGACATTGCTAGTCAATTGGATCTCTTTCCTGTCATGGATCACCAAGTACTGATCACCCCACAATCTCTCTAAACCCCAAGACTTCTTATTACATCCAATCCAAGACTGGACTCCTCTTCTGCCTATACTGGGGTAACAAATCCCGACTTTCCAGTACTCGGACCCCGAGATATCCACTTCCCAGCAATGTTGCCCTGAGGAGAAACTCTGACTGCTCATCACCTGAGGACACTGAAATCTCTCTGGAGTTTCTGGAAAGTTCTGATACGATGAGGAGGATATAGTTTTCCCGTCATCGAATATATGTAGAGTATTACCAGCTGTGCTCACATCCAGTAAAATGTCTGTAACCCCCGACAACCCCAATGTTGGCTGTACAGACCCAATAACTGGTCCTATATGCTCGTTGTGTGAGCGTTGTATAGTGGAAGTGAGTTTTAGGCGTTTTTTTATTTGTTCAGCATTGATGTGAACTTCTCCCCTTGTAGTAGTATCATGTGAATAGACATGTGTATCTATACATATATTTACCCCAGACATGATATCAGATAAACCTGTGTGTAATGTGCACGAGATCCCCACCACATCTAGATTCCATCCATTATGGAGGAGTTTATCATGTCTCTCTCTGTCATCATCATCTCCATCCTCAGTATCACACAAGTCACCTGTCACTGATTCATTTAGGACAGCCAGTGGATCCGTCATGTTACACAGCTCCTCAATGTCCCCCATCTTCCTGGACAGATCCTCCTCCTTTATTTCCAGCTGTTGGATCATATCAGACAGTGATAGAGAGCCGCTCTGCCTGCCCGGAGATCTCACTCAGGACTCTCTTCTCCAGGTCTTCCAGACGTCTCCTGAGGTCTCTGAGCAGGACAGCGACTCTCTCCGTTTCATCATCTGCTTTTCCTTGTACTTTCCTCCTGTGTTCCTGCAGAGTCTGGACTCTTTTCTTTGTCTCCTCTCTCTCATTCATCAGTTTCTGCAGAACATTTCCCAATTTATTCTTCTTCATTTCAGAGGCCTCATCCAGAGTCTCCACCTGGTGTCCCCGATGTTCTCCATCCAGCCTGCAGGACACACAGATACAGGCGGAGTCCTCAGTGCAGTAATACTCCAGGATCTTCTTATGGACGGAGCATTTCCTGTTCTCCAGGGAAGTGGTGAGGTCACATAAGACGTGTTCTGGTGACTTGCTGTGGACTCTCAGGTGATTGTCACAAAGAGAAGCCTCACAATGCAGACAGGATTTCACAGCAGGTACGGGAGTGTGAATACAGTAAGTGCAGAGAAACCCGGACTCCTCCTGATCTGGCTGAGCAGATGGGAAATTTTCAGCTATGTTACGCAGTGTAATGTTCCTGTGCAGTGCAGGACGATCCTGGAACACTTTTCTGCATTCAGGACAGGAATAACCTCCAGACTCCTCCTGTGTATCCAACACACGACCAATACAGTCCCGGCAGAAGTTGTGTCCACATATCAGGGTTACAGGATTTGTATAAATGTTCAGACAGACGGAACATTCCAGCTCCTTCCTCAGATCAGCTGACTCCATCACTGAAAGCAGAAGAGAAAAGAAAGTGAAATTCTGTCACCAATTAAAGATGAGTGCCAGACAAAGTGTAAAGTGTGTCAGATTGCAATGCGTTACGTCCAATGAGGTGCATGTCATGTCAAGGACTCTGTTATTTACAACAGTTTTATTGAGTGCCAAAAGTACAGATATCGGTACACTCCCAATGCTTTGACAGATGTGGTCTTCTCAAAAAGCAACCGTTCTGTTTACCCTTCCCCTCTACAGTACATTCATAGAAGGCTTTGCATTTTGTTAATGGGTTCACATAATACAAAGCACTCTGCGATGGAGGAGGAGGGTCGGTGAAGGTTGAATGCATTTCTGCCATAGCTCCCAACTGTCCATGATTTTGAGGGACTGTCCCTGATTGGAGCAATGTCCCTCATTTGTGTCTGATGTATATACAATTCACAATCAAAAAAAGTGTTTCCCAGCACTGAACCTTTCATCGGATTAAATTATTGCATTTGTGAATTCCAAAAATCATAGTAGTGGTAAAAACAAACAAAAAATACAAACACACACACTTGTGGGCTTAACCAATCTTGTTTCTTGTACAAATTCCCCTTTAAAGGGGGGGTGGAAAGGTGTGTCCTATGCCTACATACTTTTGTTAATAGGTGTCCCTCGTTCCCATCTCAAAATGTTTGGAGGTACGATTTCTGCAGATGTGGAAGTGAAGGCTAGAAAGTTCAATTTCAGAGCGCCAAAAGTATAGCCATAGCTATTCTCCCAGTGCTCAGGGAAAAAAAATAAAGCGCAGAAGGCATAAGTCCTGTAAGGCTAGAGTTCCCCCATAATATCAATGCATTGTAAGGCTTGCTAGAGTTCCCCCATAATATCAATGCATTGTAAGGCTTGCTAGAGTTCCCCCATAATATCAATGCATTGTAAGGCTTGCTAGAGTTCCCCCATAATATCAAGTAGAAACAAGGTTTTAGCTGGTCACACAGAAAATAGACTGCTATGTTTTACACACGTTGTATAATCGTGACGTACTGTATTACTTGTATAACCCAATTACTTGAATACGATTGGCTGAGCCAAGGGCGTTTTTCTTGTATGTTTTGATTAGGTGTAGTGCGGACGAAAAATAAAGTCTAGTTTTGGATTCACCATATTGCTGTGTGTGTCCTGACTCGCCGATGCATCAGAGAGCTCCATACATCCAGAAGTTCTAAAATCTTGGGTCCAGTTGAACCACCAACCTTACAAGTCCAAGAGGTGGTGTGCACTTCTTTGGACTAACCCATAGTAATCTAACACATTTTAGAAAGTGGCTTAGATTCTGGATTTAACAAAGACGACAAACTGTACATCAACAATTCCAAATATATATGTAAATGGCCGCTTGGTATGCTGCGTCTATCACTGCCAAGTGGTTTGGCACTTCCGTTTATGTATCTCATATACAATGAATGTTATACAATTTTAATAAATTTACAAAACTATGTTTACTTTGGGGGTAAAGCATAATGCATTCCAAAGCACCTTGCATATCAAATCGACCCCCCCCCCCCCATAGAAGTAAATGGAAACAAAGATCATTAGTTCCACATTGTCTTCCATTGCATGCAATACTGCATGTGACCAGAGGTAGGGGGGGGCATCAGAGAGACTTGGAATTACTCGGAAACCAATGGGTAGATTCACATAGATTGGCCTAAAATTAGGACAGCCTAGCCTACTTTTTTTAGGCTACACCGCCGAAAATTATTTAGGTTAGAAGTGATTCTCAAACCACTTGCCTTCAAATTTTCGGCGGCGTAGCCTAAAACGAGCCGGCGTAAGTGCGTCTAATTCAAATGACTGGGAGGGGGGCGTGTATTTTTTAAATGAGGCTTGACCTCACATTTTTTTAAGTTTTTTTACACTGCGCATGCGCCGGGCGACTACATTTTCCAGTGCGGCTAAGTAGGCCGTACGGGCCTATTGATTTTGACGCGTACGTAAACAACGTAAATCCCGATTCGCGGACGACTTGCGCAAACAATGTAAAAAATTCGAACCTCGCGGCGGGAACGGCAGCCATACTTAACATTGTTATTCCACCTCATAGGTGGAATAACTTTAGGCGGCCTATCGCGTACGGAAACGACGCAACTTGACGGTGTAGGCCCGGCGTACGCTCATAAATCGTTGTATCCCCTTATTTACATAATCTAGGCCGCAATGGCAGCGCCATCTAGCGGCCAAAAGAAACATTGCAGCCCAAGATAGAATGGTGCAACCAAGTCCGTGACCAAGTCCGATTGCGACGAAACGTTGGGAGGCGGCGTGCTGACGTCACCGCATACTGTTTACCTGATACAGGCTGTGTATCGAGCGGGCCGGCTCAAAATTGTATTCGTTTGCCTACATTGACATGTAAGTGTTATTTTACTGATTTCGACATTAAACCAAGACGTTATTACGCTATGTGGAGTCTTTCTGCTTTCTTATATCCCTGGATGACCCATCGAGAGATGCATCTGTAAAGATTACTCACTAGGATTTCACCGCTGTTGCTGTCCATTGCTGCCTATGGGATATCCATTCATGCCTCTTAAACCAGAGATCAATTTTATTCGGTAAGAGGCTTTTATATCGTTGGTGGAGGATCTTTCTGTCCAGCACTTTTCCTTGTGGATTGAGTTTATCACCTGGGAGAATTTATTTACTTGCCTCTGTGGCGGGACATATTATTCATTGAACTTTATGTCACTTTTTGTTCACTTATCACTTATTTAGCGCGATCTCTTTCCTTTTTTTTGCATATTTGATAGTGTAGTATAACACTTTTTGATCGCTGCTTTGCTCTTCTTTTTTTTTTTTTTCTTTTTCACTGTTAACAAGCGCAATATTTTTTTCTTACATAAAGTGACACTTTGGCTGCCAGGCTTGTGGTAGAAGTCTGTCCGGGGGCGCTTCACCCACTCTGGCTAGAGTGGTGACAAACTGTATCTACTACTACTACTGTGATACTGAGAGCAGGATTGCTCTCTCATATCCAGGCCTGATACTGCAAGGTTCTCCCTCTCGCTTCATCAACCTTCTTGCTCTATCTCATGTTGATGTTGGCCACAGGGCCGGTACTAGGCAGGGGCGGGGCGGGCAGCTGCCCTGAGCGCAATGATTTAGTGCAGGAGGAGGGCGCAGTTTGCCTGGTACAATCATGTCCACCACAGAACAGGCTGCAGAATGTAACACAGCAGACAGAGAGCGGCTTTGTCCCTGCATGTAAGCTCGATCGTAGCGCCCGCCCCCTGTCTGCACTGTGCACTATACCAGTACATGTGAGTGATAGAGTGGAGCATCGGCTATCAGTGCTTTCCCTCTCCTAAACAGCGTCTTCTCTCCCCCCTCTCCACTCATCTCTATCACTCCTACTTTCACTTTCACAATGTCCTGGTGTCCGAGGGACCTCACCAGCTCTGCCCCCCTAATCTCATAAATGTTATCTCTCTCTTGGAGCCCATTCCTCCTCTTTGTAGTGCCCCCTCCTCCTGTGTCCTTTTCCTTGGACCCCCTCCTCTCTAGCTGATCAGCCAAGCTGACTGATGTCTCTGTGCTGCTGGGCTGCCACTCACTATTCAGCAAACAGGTAACCAACATACTTTCATGCTTCATATCACTGTTAAAGGGGCTGTAAACCTTCATGTTTTTTTCACCTTAATGCATCCTATGCATTAAGGTGAAAAAACTTTTGTCACTGACCAGCCCCCAGCCCCATGTTTTACTGACCTGAGCCCGTTTGTTCCCGTGCCGGAGACACGCAAACGCTCTCTAGCCGGGGGTCTCGGCTCTTCATTGGATAGATTGATAGCAGCGCAGCCATTGGCTCCTGCTGCTGTCAATCAAATCCAATGATGCCGGGGGTGGGGCTGAGTCTGGCACTCTGTGTTTATGCACGCAAATGCTGGACTCAGGAGCGCGCACGCTTGGTAAACCCCCAGGGAGAGTGCTTCTCCTAGGGGATTTTCCGATGCGAGAAGGAGCCGCGAGCGGCGTTGACGGTGATCAGGGTCACTCTGTGCAAAACTAACTGCATAGGTGTTGTGTGTATCCCCATGCCAGTACCCCATTCTTATCTACTGGGACATGAGGCTGCATGGACACAGCCACCGTATCCTAACATGACATACAGGTGCAGGTCCCAATAGAAGTGAATGGGACGCTGGCACAGGGATGCACACAATGTCTGTACATCCCCTTGCTGATAAAAGAGAGCTCTGCACAGGACACACATGTCTGCACCACCTTAGTTGTGTGGATGGGGGGATCTGCTCAGTTTTCTGTGATCAGACATAGGCCGATTAAAAAAATATATATATACGGATTCATTTATGGGCAGCCTCCAGCTTACAATACACTATACAATCTGATTGTACAATATCTTTAGGATCTACCACCAACTATGTAGTACAAAGGCCTGACTGATTGGATACTAGTTAAATTAATTGTTTAGGTTTGTCCATATATTACAATATTTTGGTAAATCTAACAGAGATTGCGTAGAGATTGTACAATCAGATTGTATAGTGTATGCTCACCTACAGAATAGTGTTCTTGTGCATGAGTAATAACAATGACAAATGTTTTCATGTTTTCCCTGTTATCTTTATTCTCATCTTTGCAGATTTGTTTTCCTAGGAGCTTTGTCTTTGAGTCCATTAAACACCCGGACACATTGTCTAAAGATGGGTACACACTGGGGTTGCGCCAATACCTGTTCTCCACTGGCAATTACCAGTACCAATACTTGTGCTCAAGTACTCACTGATACCAGTAACTGATACCTTTTGTGGCGAGATATGAGCCTATACAAAATTAATGGGTTCATATCATACTGCAAAGAATCGCATGTGATTTGAACAGGAATGCAGTGCGATTTCCTGCACCACTCCTGTGTGAACCCAGGCTGAAGTCACTATGACAAGGCATGGGATTCGGACAGGAATCGCACCGTATTCCTGTTCATATCACATGCAATTCTTTGCAGTGGAATATGAGCCCATTCATTATGTATGAGCTCAAATCACACTGCAAAATATTGTTTTTAGGTATCGAAGCATTTACATGAGTACAAGTACTAGTACACGCTATTTTTTTCCAGCAGGCTGAACAGATTCCTGCCTTCACTCAAACAAGATGGATGGAGGAATCCCCCTTCTTTGCTTTAGTACTCTGACAGCAGGACTCCTCCACTGTCAGAATACAATGATCAGAGCTGCCCATACATCGAAAGAGGTTTTTGAGCAAGACCAAGATCAGGTTTAGTTCGTTCTAGCGCATCATTTATAATCTTCAGAAATCACCCTCGGGCAGCCAAGTTACTCATTATTGGCGGCGAACCCCATCAAAGCAAAGCGGTGTACTTTGTGATCATTGTGATGACCAATCACAAATTTAAATAGAAATAATGGTGCACTCCGCAACCATTACATATGTTTTTTTATGCTGCTTCTAGCTCCACCCCCTGCTCTGCGGGAAGGGGGGGGGGGGGCGCATTTTGGCATCCCCGCCCTGGGCACTGAAATACCTTGTCCCACCACTGGTTGGCCATGTTGGGCCTGGAAATTAAGCATTTGAAAACCTTTATTCATTGACTGGACATTCGCTCACTACTCTGCTCATTAAATACACCCCTAGAAAACACTGAAAGGTAACTTAATACGCCGATCCCAACATCAACCAGCGGCTCCTACGGGGGTAGCGCTACACACAGATCTAGGGTTGCCACCTCATCCCTTTAAAACAGAACACATATGAATTACACAGGTTCTGTGGCTGATTAAGGTGGTAATTGAACTCAAGTGGAGCCTTATCTAAATTAAACTAGCCTCAGAACCTGTGTAATTCATATGTGTTCTGTTTTAAAGGGATGAGGTGGCAACCCTACACAGATCCTCAATGTCCCTCATCTTCTTGGAAAGCTCCTCCTTTATTTCCAGCTGTTGGATCATATCAGACAGTGATAGAGAGCCGCTCTGCCTGCCCGGAGATCTCACTCAGGACTCTCTTCTCCAGGTCTTCCAGACGTCTCCTGAGGTCTCTGAACAGGACAGTGACCTTCTCCGTTTCGTCATCTGCTTTTCCCTGTACTTTCCTCCTGTGTTCCTGCAGACTCTGTTCTCCATCTCCTCTCTCTCTGTCGTCAGTTTCTGCAGAACATTCCTCAGTTTCTTCTTCATCTCAGAGGCCTCATCCAGAGTCTCCACCTGGTGTCCCCGATGTTCTCCATCCAGCCTGCAGGACACACAGATATAGGTTGAGTCCTCAGTGCAGTAATACCCCAGGATCTTCTTATGGACGGAGCATTTCCTGTTCTCCAGGGAAGTGGTGGGGTCACATAAGACGTGTTCTGGTGACTTGCTGTGGACTCAGAGAAGCTTCACATAGAAGACAGGATTTCACAGCAGGTACAGGAGTGTGAATACAGCAAGTACAGAAGTCCCCGGACTCCTTCTGATCTGGTTGAGCAGACAGGAAATCCTCCACTATGTTACGCAGCGTTATGTTCCTCTGCAGTGCAGGACGATCCTGGAACTCTTCTCTGCATTCAGGACAGGAATAACCTCCAGACACCTCCTGTGTATCCAACACATGACCAATACAGTCCTGGCAGAAGTTGTGTCCACATTTCAGGGTTACAGGATCTGTATAAATGTTCAGACAGACGGAACATTCCAGCTCTTTCCTCAGATCAGCAGACGCCATCACTGACAACAGAAGACAGAAATGCCAGTGAAAGTCTCTGACACTCACTAACCAGTTCTGTACACTCCTACACAGGGTGAAGAAAGACTGAAGGTGGCCAAAGATGGATCAACAGTTTGCCCTTCAACAAGGACTGGCTGAATTTTGATCCATCTATGACTGCTCCTACCAGAGAAAAGTCAGTCTAAAGCCTCGTACACACGATCGGATTTTCCGACGGGAATTGTGTGATGACAGGCTGTTGGAAAATCTGTCCGCAATTGGACAATTGTTGTTGGATTTTCCGCCAAACAAATGTTGGATAGCATGCTTTAAAAACTTTGACAACAATGTGTGTTGTCAGATTATCCGATCGTGTGTACACAAGTCGTCTCACAAAAATCCAAAGTACAAACATGCATGCTCAGAAGCAATGCTAACCATAAACACAACATTAGCAGAAGTTGCCCAAAGGGTGGCGCTAAAGAGCCAAAAACAAAATAACACGTAGTTTCATGTTTGTTGGCCAACAATTCTTTGCCATTTGTTTGCTATACAAGTTCATGGCCAACGCCCTTCGAACAAAAGTCAGAGGCTTTTTCCGCATAAAGTCTTATCGTGTGTACGAGGCTTAAAATTATACATTTCTCCAAATGGGAATTTTGGAAAACTTTTATTTGATTAGCACCTGAGCCAACTGGTTGCTGCACTGATCAATTTACTCTATTACCTGCCCGAGCCATCCTGCTGGGAAGATGTCAAATCGGACAACCAATCAGAGGGCAGAGGCATTCCCTACACCTAATGCCTAGTACATATGGCCCAAATGTTGTGAGACATCGGGCAATTCAATAAAAAATGGCTGACATTCCACCCATGTGTATGTGTCAGCTGGTGCGACAGAAGCCGGATGCTTGGCCAGCTTCTTTTGGACAAGCATGTTGGAAAACCAGCACCCGACCGACTCCTGATCAGGGTTCTCAGCCAATAAGAGCTGTTTAGAGCTTTCCGACAAGGGGCCGCCCCCTGTCAGAGCACAAACAGCTCATCTGGGGAGATTGCTGTACCAACATCGGATGGTTAAGCATACACAGTAAGTAAAGCTCATCTCTGGTAGTAAAATGAATCCTTATAGGGAAAAACAGATGAAACATGGAGGATTCCTGACAATCTCCTCATCTAGGGGAAATAAAATAAATAAGGACATCAATAAATTGTGGAAACATACTTTAGTCTACAAATGACCACAATGGGCTTTGTCTACCCAAGAGCTATTGGCTTTGTCCACCTTGCCTTAAATTACCAAATCAGATACATTAATATACAGGATGCCGGTGCATTGCCATGAATTGAGATTTGCCATGGAATGAGATGGTCCGCCTCCATCTCATCCTATTGGCTCACTCATGTCACGTGACAAAACATCAGTCACAGCTAGGCTATCATAGGGATCTCCTCTCCCTGTGATAGGCCGATAGCACTGTCAGCAGCGTGCCTCCCGCTCCCCGATTAAGTACACCCCGCGCCCGCTCTACTCCCCGTCCCCCGCACCCCACTCCCCGTCCCCCGTTAAGGCTCAGGGAACGGGGCGAGTCTACGCTATTAGCGTAGACCTAGCGTTGGATACGTTAGTAGCGTAAACCTGCGCATGCACAGTATTTACAACACCAGCCCAGTAGACCTAGCGTAGGCTACGTTAGTAGCGTAAACCTGCGCATGAGGTTTACGCTACTAACGTAGCCAACGCTAGGTCTACGCTAATAGCGTAGACTCGCCCCGTTCCCTGAGCCTTAACGGGGGACGGGGAGTAGAGTGCGGGGTGTACTTAATCGGGGAGCGGGAGGCACGCTGCTGACAGTGCTATCGGGCTATCACAGGGAGAGGAGATCCCTATGATAGCCTAGCTGTGACTGATGTTTTGTCACGTGACATGAGTGAGCCAATAGGATGAGATGGAGGCGGACCATCTCATTCCATGGCAAATCTCATTTCATGGCAATGCACCGGCACTTTTAAACTCAACTAGAAGACCCCTTATTGGGATAAAGATTTCGGTCTACCTTTTTATGAATATCAGCTTTAAGTGTAACTCTGAGTACCATCATTAAACACACAATAATTAATAATCACAATCTAATACCAAATATCAATCCACTCTTGAATTCTAATAAATCCCTCATCCAGTCTCACCACCAGTCCAGACAATGCATCTCTCCTTAGACAGTATAGTATGTACTGAACTCATCCTGCATAGAACATTGTGTAGCGTTTTCCCTATGGAGGGCAACCCTGTAGAGTTTGTCCTGTGTATGGCTCACATCCAACTTCTTTCACCCAGAGCCCCCTCCCCAGTCTACGGATCGCCCCTCAGGTCAGAGCCCCCTCCCCAGTCTACGGATCGCCCCTCAGGTCAGAGCCCCCTCCCCAGTCTACGGATCGCCCCTCAGGTCAGAGCCCCCTCCCCAGTCTACGGATCGCCCCTCAGGTCAGAGCCCCCTCCCCAGTCTACGGATCGCCCCTCAGGTCAGAGCCCCCTCCCCAGTCTACGGATCGCCCCTCAGGTCAGAGCCCCCTCCCCAGTCTACGGATCGCCCCTCAGGTCAGAGCCCCCTCCCCAGTCTACGGATCGCCCCTCAGGTCAGAGCCCCCTCCCCAGTCTACGGATCGCCCCTCAGGTCAGAGCCCCCTCCCCAGTCTACGGATCGCCCCTCAGGTCAGAGCCCCCTCCCCAGTCTACGGATCGCCCCTCAGGTCAGAGCCCCCTCCCCAGTCTACGGATCGCCCCTCAGGTCAGAGCCCCCTCCCCAGTCTACGGATCACCCCTCAGGTCAGAGCCCTTCCCCAGTCTACGGATCGCTCCTCAGGTCAGCACTCAGCCCAACTCAATTTTGTTTCAAAGTAGGAAGGGAAATTCCTGTCCCACTGCTGGATCACAGCGTTGTATACAGTACAGTATTAAGCTCAAGCTTCATACAGCAAACCCTGTGGGTGCAAACATTAATATAGACCAGCCAGGTTGATCCAAATGAACTAGTCAGTCAAACCTACAGTAAAAAGGGTGAGATCAGCTTTGAAGCTGAGGGGCAATAACAATTCTATTTGGTTTTATGACAACTGTCCACTCCTTTATGGAGGAAACCAGTATTGTTCAATAAGATCGTCAATGCAAGTGTGTGCATTTCAGTACCCGTCCAGTAATGTTATGGCAAACAGCGGTGACTTTACCGGTTCTATTTCCAGGTGATGTACAATGCTTCAGAGGAAAAACAAGACTTCCAACAAAACACAATCTTAGAGGTGAGACACTGCTATCAACACATCAGTAATCTTAATGTACAGTATAGGCCAACCAAGCCTACGGACTGTCAGCCCACATACAGTGTTACCAACCTTTATCTCCAACAGATAAGACCTGTCTTCTCCCCAGGCTGCACAGCATGGACTGGGTGTCCCAGGTGAGACTAAATGGACTAAGGGAGAGGTGGAAAACCTGGAATAGACAGAGGATCAGAGGTCTCAAAAGGTGCCTGGGAGATACGTAAATCCCGAAGAGGACTAGCACATGAATCACCAGGTACCTATAAAGAAACAATATGATCTCATATTTTCGTTATGCTTTGTAGTACAATCCTTACAAACCTGCTGAAGGGGAAAAAATGGATTGGATGCCTGGATCATCCGTTAATGAATTCATAGTAGAACATTTATTAACCACTTAAGACCCGGACCATTATGCAGGAAAAGGACCAGGCCCCTTTTTGCGATTTGGCACTGCGTCGCTTTAACTGACAATTGCGCGGTCGTGCAAAATGGCTCCCAAACAAAATTGACGTCCTTTTTTTCCCACAAATAGAGCTTTCTTTTGGTGGTATTTGATTACCTCTGCGGTTTTTATTTTTTGTGCTATAAACAAAAATAGAGCGACAGTTTAAAAAAAAGTTGCAATCTTTTTTACTTTTTGCTATAATAAATATCCCCAAAAAAGTTATATAAAAACACATTTTTTTCCTCAGTTTAGGCCGATACGTATTCTTCTACCTATTTTTGGTAAAAAAACAATGACAACGATGAGTGAGCACCCCCCTCCTGAACCATACCAGGCTCTGCCCCCCCACGCCAAAGCACCTTGTCCCTATGTTGATGAAGACAAGGGTCTCTTCCCCGCAACCCTGGGCTGTGGGGGGTCGGCAGGCAGGGGGCTTATCGGAATCTGGAAGCCTACTTTAACAAGAGGGGCCCCCAGATCCATCCATTGTCAAAAATGTTGTGCCTTCATTGACAGGCGACCACTGAATGCCTCCTTTACAGTTTGACAGTTCTTATATAGTTAAGGGAGAAGACCACCTGGCGGCACTGCCCCCCCCCTTGTGACATCACAGACTGCATGCTGGGTCAGCAATGTCACCAGGTGGCCCCGCCCTAACCTATATAAGAACTGTTAAACAGCAGAGGAGTTTTTCGGCAGTCGACCGTCATTGGGGGACACTGTTTTTTTTTTTTTTTAATAAAAATTTTTTCAAACACTGTCTGTTTTAATTACTTTTTTTGAGAATGTGTAGGGTACAATGTGGGGGGGGGGGCTGGGATCTGGGGGCCCCATTGTTAAGGGGGCTTCCAGTTCCTGATAAGCCCCCATCCACAACCCAGGGTTGTGGGGAAGAGACCCTCGTCCCAATCAACATGGGGACAAGGTGCTTTGGGGCACCCTCCATGTTGAGGGCACGTGGCCTGGTATGGTTCAGGAGATGGGGGTTCTTGCTCATCCCCCCTTTTCTGACCTGCCCAGTTGCATGCTCAGATAAGAGTCAGGTAGGGATTTTGGGGAGGGGCCCACATTTTTTTTTATTTTTTTGGCGTGCGGTTCTCCTTAAAATCCATACCAGCCTGGAAGGGTCTGGTATGGACTTGGGGGACCCCCCCCCCCCCCCATTTATTTTTTTACTGGATTTTTTTTTATTTTGTTTTGATTATTCAGCTGTCATCCGGGAAGCCCGTTGACAGCTGATAATTCATAGGTTCCCTGCCCCGCTCATTAACAACCAGTTTTCACTGCACCCTGATTGGGCAAAACTTTGCCCAATCGTGTCACAGAACGCACTGTGCAGCATGCAGTGCATTGCAGGCCGTTCGGCGGGTAGAACACCCTGCAAATTTGGATGTTCCCCCGAATGGGGCCAAACCGTTTGCACAACACTATTGCTGACATATTGAAAAACTGCATGGGATGCATGAAAAAAAAAACTCGTACACAACATTTACATCTCATTATGGGGTCCTCTGCAATCTTGCCACTACGGTCGCATAAAAAGCCTCTTCTGAACAAACCTTTCTGGATGTTTGGAGACATATAGGAAGGCGGGTCCACAGGGTTGTCTGAGTTTGTGGGAGGAGTCTCGCCTTTAAAAGGTCAGCCCTGAATCCTCCTGTGTTAGGGGCGCTCCTGTGAGTGGCGGTTCTTTTCGTATCTGAGGCGGTCCTGTTCTGTGTCAGACAGTCTTGACATGTCATTTTCGATTCTTTCGGGGAAGGGACGTGCTGCTGGGAGGTTTGTTTCATTTCTCCCTGCTGTCAGTGCAGCTGCCTGCCTCTGCTCTAGTCCACCACATGACTGTTTTTTTTTTTTTTAGGGAGTGGGGGCCCGCTCATCTGGGGGGTATATAGTGGGACCTTTCCCATGGTGAAGAGGTTGGGGGGGGGGGGGGGGGTGCTTTGTCATTCCAACATGCTTATACAGATGTGATTCAAAAACTCTTAACAGCACAGGCAGATCCCATAGTTATTATTTTTTTTAAAAGGGGTTGTAAAGGAAAAAAATGTTTTTCCCTAAATAGCTTCTTTTACCTTACTGCATACCTCCCAACCGTCCCTGATTTTGTGGGAATGTCCCAGGACTCGCGGTAATTCCAGCGATCAGCGCTATTGTCCCGCGGTACCCCCACGCTATCCGCTCAACAACTTTGATCCGACCACCACCCCCCCCCCCTGCTCAACAACTTTGATCCGACCACCCCCCCGCTCAAAAACTTTGATCCGACCACCCCCCCGCTCAAAAACTTTGATCCGACCACCCCCCCGCTCAAAAACTTTGATCCGGCCACCCCCGCTCAAAAACTTTGATCCGGCCACCCCCCCCCGCTGAACAAATTTGATCCAACCCCGCTCAAAAACTTTGATCCGGCCACCCCCCCTCAATAACTTTGATCCGCGGACCCCCCCCCCCCCCCCGCGCTCAACAACTTCATTTGGGGGTATGCCCATTTGTCCCTCATTCCCCCCCCCTCCCCACTCAACAACTTTGATCCGCGGACCCCCCCCCCCCCACGCTCAACAACTTAGTTTGGGGGGTATGCCCATTTGTCCCTCATTCTGAAGTTGAAAAGTTGGGAGGTATGTTATTGCATTCCACCTTCACTTACCTCATCCTTCCATTTTGCTTTTAAATGTCCTCATTTCTTCTGAGAAATCCTCACTTCCTGTTCTTCTGTTTGCAACTCCACACAGTAATGTGAGGCGTTTTCCCTGGTGTGGAGGGGGCAAGTAGGAGTGTCAGGACGCCCACTAACACACAGCTCCTTTCTCTATCTGCAAAGTATAGAGTGTCCTGACCCTCCTGCTCGCTTTCTCCACACCAGGGAGAAAGCCTCGCATTACTGTGTGGAGTTACAGACAGAAGAACAAGAAGTGAGGATTTCTCAGAAGAAATAAGGACATTTAAAAAAAGCAAAATGGAAGGATGAGGTAAGTGAAGGAGGACAGCACTAAGGTAAAGGAAGATATTTAGGATTTTTTTTCCCTTTACAACCCCTTTAACAGTTATGTCTCAGAGTCTTTAACCCCTCTGCACATATAGATGTCCGTTTAATAAACCATGATAAGCCAAGATCATGAGGATCACGGCTTATCTCAGAGCATTGCCAGTTTAACCACTTGTCCACGGGAGGACGTCAAATGACGTCCTCGGCTTTGTGCGGTGATATCCGAATGATGGGTGCAGCTACAGGCATCATTCAGATATCGCCGTCTTCAGCCGCCGATTCTGTGCCGCCATCCGGTGCTTCTCTGGGCTCTCCCGTGCCATCGAGCTGCAGTTTCCATACTTGTTCTTAGTGGTACTTTTTTTAAAGTGGAGTTCCACCCATAAATATAACATTACATCAGTAGTTTTAAAAAAATGTCATTAGTCCTTTACGAATTCTTTTTTTTTTTTTAGATGCCTTCAAAGTGTTGTTGCTAGGCAGAATAGTTAATCTTCCCACTTCCTGCACCTAGTTGCTTAATGCTTCCTAACCTACACCGCACAGACTCCTGGGAATGTAGTGGTGTAACTTTCCAGGAGTCTGTGCACTCCCCAGTCTCAAAGAATCATGTGACTTGGACAGCACAGGTGCTAAAACCTGATCTGACACTGCTCGTGCAGCACTGAGCATGTGCAAGGCTGAAATCCAGGAAGTCATACAGTCTGGCTTCATGATGCCCACACTTAAGATGGCCCCAGTCAATTTCTATTTTATAAAGTGTCTAAATGCTGTAACAACCTAACAAAACGGACCTTAGTTTACAGACTAACTTTACTAGAATACATTAAGCTTGTGTGTATTACAGGGGTATTTATATTTAAAAAGTGAAATTGTGGCCAGAACTCCGCTTTAACTTCAGTCTGTTAGTTTTAGCTTTGCAGAACTGTTTTAATTTGTACGCAGGTGTCATTTCATTTATATCAACTAGCACCCCAGGACATAATCTCTTGGTTCCACTGTCAGCGATGTATGGGGCACTGGGTATCACTGACAGCGATGTATGGGGGACTGTCTATCCACTGACAGCAATACAGGGGGCACTGTTCACCCATGAACAGCAATGTACAGGGCACCGTTCATCTGCTGACAGCAACATGTGGGGCACTGTTCGTCCACCGTTGACATGATGGGGCATGGTTCGTCCATTTACGTCAATGATGGCACTGACAGCTCTGTTTACTGGCAGCAATGTTGGGGCACTGTTCCTTCCACTGGCAGCATGAAGGGGCTCTGTTCCATTTACTGTTAGCAATAATGGGGCACCAGTTCTTCCACTGTCATATCAATGGGGGCACCATGTCAGCCATCATTATGTCATGTGGCACTATCCTTCCCGTCAGAAGCATTTGTGGGGCACCTTTCCATCCTCTGAGGTGTGGTTGGGTCACTGTTATGTCTACGTCAGGGTAGGGTACGCTTCTCCTTTGGTCACCTATGGCGGGGCACGATTTGTCCTTCCGTTTCAATGGGTCACTATTTCTCTTATACGACCTCTTTGGGGTGTTTTCTTTCAATGCTGATCAGGATATCTATTTCATAGTTCAGGTTGTCTTACCATACTTCTCGCATGTTACATTTGCCTGTTTTCTCATTTTCCTTGCAGGTACTAGTCGCAGGGTGGGTGATCAGTGAGGACGTGTTTTCCATTGTCAAGTGTGCCCAGCGAGTTCTCACAGTACCCTCGGATTTGGTACTTTACATTTTATGTTGCATTAGGGGTTTTTATTTTACCTTTCTAGTATGTCACATTTCAAATTTTATTTTCTTCACCCGTAGGAGCTGGTTGCAGTGTGTGTGTGCGTACGTGAGCTGTCAGATTATTTTTGTTCGGCAAACACAGTAAGTGCCGTCTTACTTTCCATGATGGTTTGGGTCGCTCATGTGGCAACTAAACTACTGGTCACATGCTAGGGTGGCTGCTAACGCACATTCCCACCGGCAACTGTCACTTAGGGGTATCAGGCGGTGAGGTCCAGTTGGGGTTGGGGGGTAGCGGGAACTCCTTCCCACTCCGTCATGCAGTGGCACTTGGGTGGCTGCTGGGCCTTGCCTTCAGTTGGCATTCCGGGGTTTGCCCTTTGGGTTGTGCTTCACCATCCACGCCGCATCCATCATGTTTTGGTAGTCTCTGTTGGAGGGTCGATTTCAGGTAGCATCTGGGCACCCCCTGGTAGGGTTCACAAGGGTCTCACGGTTCACGGGGTCCAGTCCTCCTCACCAGTGGACTTTGTGGGGTCCGCTGCTTCACAGGGTGGGTTTTCTTAGTCATGGGGCAGTTCCTTTTTTCAACTTTGTGTTCATATCCTCAGGGGGTTTTTCTCACGTTCCCGGTTCCAGCATTTCAGGTAGGTATTGTGTGTTCCTGGCACACTTGGCATTCAGTCTGTATGGCGTTTTGGGCTTCACCACCGGTTGGTGGCCTTTCACGTTGGGGGTGCAGTCAGATTGAGATGATCACTTTAATTAACTTGTGTGCTGGCAAATCATTTCATTTCACTACCTATGTCTTTTACCAGACACGTTTTCAGGTATCCGGGGCCTGAGTGTACGTTTTTAATTACCTGTCACGCCTCAGGTGACTCGGCCCGATCCTTTGTTTTTTCCACTTACAAGCACATTTCAGTTTATCTTCACAGATGCCTAGATCCACTTGGGCCATATGGGGTTTCGTGGGTCAGTCACTCACTTACCATTTCATTGTCACAAACTTTCACGTTGCCAGTGCTGGCATGTTTTTCGGCTAACTTTCGTTCCATCCCCCTTTATCATGTTAATTAGGTCATGTCTCAGGCGGCAGACATTGAAGATGGGTCAGTCATTCCTCCCTCCCAGGATGAAGGTTCCAAGCATGGCAGCACACCATCCATGAGGGCCTGGACCATCCCCAGATAGTGGCGGAGCTCCAACGCAGGGGTATCTCCTACCCGTCGTCGGCACGCAAGGCGGAACTTTTCAGACTTTTATTCCCCAGGGCTTCAAGCACCACTCCGGAGCAAGTGACCCTGCGCTCAGTTGGGGCTTCCCTCACCCTCATCCACTCCTCACTCAACGTTCTGTCAACATCTTTTCAGGAGCTACGGGCCAGGGTGGAGGTCCTGGAAAGCCCTCCTTGCCTGACTCCAGTAGCACCTGCCATTCCCACTACGTCAGCAGACCCGGTGTCACCCTTGGTTGTCCCAGGCCCTTTCGGTCACTCCCGCCAATTTCGTCCCGGCCAACATAAAAAAATACATTTTGGATGGGAAGGATGTCAACTTAGCCTCCCTATTGATAGCGGCCCACGACATTGTCGACAACAAATCATACACTTGTGGCGATGTCTCGGTGGTAGTCAAGACCAGGGACCATAGACTGAGCCGCAAGCTCTCCGTTCCCGAGTTTGTACTGGCACTTAGTATCTTCAGGGATATTTTCTGCTCAGTCAGTCCTCAGAGGAGAGAGGAGCTGGATTTGTATTTGTACGCGGTTGTAGAGCTGGGCTATAAATATGGCGGTTCAGCCTTCTACGATTACCATCGGTCATTTTCTGTGAAAGCAGCAGCTGTGTTTATTAGATATGTGCATTCCCGTTCGTACGAATGTCATTTTCGTACGAAAATGTTCATTTTCGTACCCGCATAATAATGTGTACATACGAAAAAATTAAAGCACCAAAATACGAAAACGACGGGATTACAAATGAGCCGCATAACGAACAACCGCAAATACGAACGAACGATCCGACGAAAATACGACAAAACGAAAACGGCAAAAGAACGAATATGACATCTATAACAAAAGACTTGCATTCTGTATCCTGTTTGAATCCTTGTTCTGTTCGTATTTTGATTTTCAGTCGTATGTTCATATGACATCTAACAAAAGATTTTCATTCTGTATTTTGTTTGAATCCTTTTTCTGTTTGTATGTTCATATGACATCTATAACAAAAGATTTGTATTCTGTATTCTGAATTCCTTTTTTCTGTTCGTAATTTGGTTTCAAAATACAGAATACAAATCTTTTGTTATAAGATGTCATTTTCGTTTTTTTGAATGGGCAGTGAGTGTAGTTAGTGAAGCAGCTTCTCTTTTGTGCTGAGTAGTACAGTAAAGCCAAATAAACTTTTCTGTGGATTTTCGTCTGAAGGGAGATCAGTTGGCCAGACTTTTGAACCTGGAACCCAAAAATGGTTTTCTGATGGAGTTTAAAAATGAACGAACGTTTTTATGTTTGTTGTTAAAAAAGTCTGACCAAGTGTATGGGGCTTAACAATAGTTAATATGGATGAGCCGTGTGTTGAAAGTGCCGCGAATCCCGCGATATATTTACGAAAGTACAAAACGACGAAAATTATTGTCTAACAAGTAACGAACATGAATTAAACAGAATAACAAGTAACGAACATGAATTAAACAGAATAACGAACCATCCCGCATGTACGAAAATAAAACGGTAACCAAAATACGAAACGATCGGAATACGAAAAAATCGCGTCGTACGAAAAACGAACGGGAACGAAAAAGGAAAACGGGCGTCTTAAGAAAAACGAACGGGAACGAACCTACGGAACGATACGAAACGAAACAAAAAAAAACGAATTTTTTTTCTGTGCACATGTCTAGTGTTTATCCAGCATCAGGCAATGACCGACTGGAGCGTGGTGGATACGGAGCTCTTTTGTCTGCATTTTGCGGGGTTAAGATCTCCGGTCTGCACTACATGTCAGTCTTCCACCCATACGTCCTACTGGTGCCCTCTCATGGGACCCCCCCTGCTGTGCCGGGTTCCTCCAGAGCACCCACTAGTTTATTGCCAACCCCCTGGCCTTTGGGCCTCTTTTGACAAGCTCGGCCGGCCGATTCAATATCTAGGCAAATCTCAGCTTTGCAATAATTTCAATCAGGGATCCTGCAATTACAGTCAGTGCCACCTGCTGCATGTCTGTGCCACCTGTTACAGGGCGCACCCCAAGTCGTCCAGTACACTCAAACAAGGGAAGTCCTCCTGACTGAGCCGCATCAATGTCACTTTCTTGCAGTTCTGTTTGGCTTCCCACCCTTCCCCCTCCCTTTGTCAGTTTGTAGTAGAGGGGTTTGTGCGGGGTATTTATTGTCCTCGGGCATCGACATGGAGGCAGTGGATGGGCTGCTCCAGTCAGAGCTGGACAAAGGCTTCATCATTGGGCCTTGCTCTTCCCCACCATTTCATCAGTGGAGGGTCAACCCTCTTGGCTTAGTCAAGGGGAAATTTTCCAATAAACTTTGGTTAATTTATGATTTGTCAGCTCCTCATTGCTCTCAGGTACCCAGTTTAAACTCCCTAATCCCATCAGAGGAGTTTTCTCTCAAGTATGCATCAGTGGACCAGGCCATCCAACGAATCATATGCATAGGTAGGAATGCTTGGTTGTTTAAGGCCGATATTTCGGATGCGTTCAAGCTTCTTCCTATTCAGCCTTCCCTGTGGCAATAGCATAGTATCAAGTGGAGGGGGGTGCACTATTTCGCTATTAACCTTACCTTCGGCTCCAAGAGCAGTCCTTGGATTTTCAATGTTTTTGCGGATGCGCTTAATTGGGTCCTCTTGCATAAGGCATGCCGTCAGGAGGTTTTACATTACCTGGATGATTATCTCCTGATTGAGAGTGCGGGACAGACACCCGCCGACCTCCAGAAGTTGGTGGCTGTGTGTTCCGCTCTCAATGTCCCTTTGGCGAGTCAGAAGATAGAGGGCTGGATTCTCGAACCATGCAGGCAAGGCTACCAGCAGACAAGTTGGCCAGGATTAGGGAGCGGATTCATGGGTTCACAGTGTCTCGGGCCACCTCCAGGAAAGATCTGCAGTCACTACTGGTATGTCAAATTTTACCATGAGAATTATCCCTCAGGGCAGGTCATTCATCTCCCGGTTGCTGGCTTTGCTCCCCGCAGCCCCTTAATTGGATTCCATGGTCAATTTGGACTCGGCATCCTTAGCTGACCTACGCATGTGGGATCAGGTCCTCCAGGGCTGGAACGATGTGTCCATGTTCATCCCCGCAGTTTCTGAGTCATATTTTCAGGTGGTCACTGATGCCGCAGCCACTAGAGGGTATGCAGCCATTTTTGGCACCCATTGGCTGGCCGGATGAATGTCGGGCGATCCCCGGGTTCGTCCGGACGTCGGCCTTGTTCGAGGTCTACCCCATAGTGGCTGCAGCTCAGGTATGAGGGCATTTGTGGACAGGCAACTTGGTGGTGTTCTACTCCGACAACCAGGCGACCTCAGATTGTCAACAAGGGCAGGTCGGGGTCACTATACATCATGGCCTTCATATGCAGGCTTACTTGGCTTTCCCTTCAGTTCAGGTTTCACATCCACTGTAGATTCATCAGCGGGGTGCAGAATTCGGCAGCAGACGCTCTGTCTCGATATGACATGTTGTCCTTCTTCCAGCAGGTTCCGGACGCAGATGTCTGTGCCACCCCGTCCCCACATGTCTCACTGTTGAGGATGGACTAAGCATGGACTGGGCACGGGCACTAGGGTTGATTGACAGGTCACTGGCTATCAACACCAGGAAGGCGTACAGTAACGCCTGGAGAACATTTCAGTCTTTCCTAACCCAGTATCCCAGGCCGGATCATTTTTATAATCAGTACCTTCTGTCATTCATGGCCTATTGTCATTTCCAACTGAAATTATCCCACAATACCATCAAGGGGTATCTGGCAGGCATCCAACCTTTCATATCTCTTCTCCATCCTGGTAGGCAGTCGCCGTTTTCGGCTCATTCCGTTAAGGCGATCCTCAGAGGTATCCAGAAGAGCAGCCCACGAGCTCTACCAACAGGTTGCTTATTACGGCATATCGTCCGGGCCATGTCGGATATGCTGTCTAGGGCACCGTTTGGGCTACAAACCAGCCTGGTGCTGAAAGCGGCTATTCATCTAGCATTTTATGGTTTCCTGAGACCAGGGGAGTTCACCCGTACAGGTGCCACCCCCTGTACTCTGGTCATTAGCCAGTTGGTTAGGTTCCCCGACCATTTTGTGCTACATCTGGAGGCATGGAAGACACAGCAGACAGGGGCTGGTACTGATGTCAGGTATTTCAGGGTCGAGACTGGTTGGTGACTAGTTACAGTCTTGGATTTGCTCATGGCCCAGTTATCAGGGCTTCCCAAGGATAGTCCTCTTTTGCCGGTTAACGGGGCCCCTCTCACCTCTGCTCTATGCTGGGGAGGGCTATTTCTGTGGCGGAGGCCATTGTTCGGGGTTCTTCGTGGCTTCCAGGTTTCCACCTTTAGGGTTTGCGCACATCACGGGCCCCATCACTATGGCCTAACAGGCCGGGGTCGCGTGCTACGCAGAGTTCCTGACTCTGGGCTCTTATAGCCCGGAGCAACTGATGCTGCCAGGGGACCCCAGTGACTTACTGGGTTCCCATACCTATTAAGAAGATCCCAAGCTGGGTGCTGTTCGGTGGGGGATCGGTCTGAGGAGAACCCGGATGCAGGTGATCCAACAGGGCTTGAACAAACCATCGGGGATCTGGGTGACCGGACACTGACAGGTTACATTTAAACTGTCAGTCGGTAACCCCAAAAGACATACTGGGAGGATTCGCTCTATCGTTCACAATTTCAGCACTAGGCCTGTGGCAGAGGCCTCATCTAACATCTTCATTTAATTAGAGCCAAGTCGGTGGCAGAGACTTGTTCCTCCCAGAAGCTCTAAGTGGCGCTCTGGCTGCCAGGCCTGTGAGAGAGGTCTGTTCAGGGGCACTTTTACCCACTCCGGCTGGAGTGGCGACATAGACAAATACAATTACAGAGGGCAGGACTGCCTTTACTATCCATAGCCTGATTCTGTGAAGTTGCTCTTCCTTTCACCAACCTATCCTGTCTACCTCAAGTTTACATGTTGGTCGTGTTTGACCTGAGAATAAAGCATTGAAAACGCCAACCAACGGTCCTGGACATTCTATTACTGCTCTCAACACTACCATCACCCCTAGACACAGTATGGAGGTAACTTAAATACGCCGATCCCAAATCTAATCAGCGGCTCCTCCGGGGGTAGCGCTTCATATACACATACATTTGTCCTAGTGTCTTTTGTTTTTGCCCCCTTTTTAGGCATACTGACCTCGTGACCACAGCACACCACAGGTCACCTTTCATCTCATGTCTGTTCTTTCCCCAAATTCCATAAGAGGCTCAGAGTACAAGTTAGGAGGCGGGACGCAGTCCGCCTACATTTGTAGGAGGAGCCTCATCTTCTTAAGCCAGTCCTGGTGCCTCCTCCTGCTGTCGGCTTTTCTCGCGTTTCTCCCACCCTCCCTTTAACCTTTTTTTTTTCTTCTTCTTCACCTTTCAATTTCACATATCTTCTTGGGTATGCCCCCTTTTAGGCATACTGACCTCGTGACCACAGCACACCACAGGTCACCTTTCATCTCATGTCTGTTCTTTCCCCAAATTCCATAAGAGGCTCGGAGTACAAATATATCCTCCGAGTCCTTCACATTTGTGTATTACCGTGTACACCCGTGCAAAGGCGGTGTTGTGGCTACAGAAGTACAGGTGGTTCTCAAAAAAATAGCATATTGTGATAAAGTTCATTATTTTCTGTAATGTACTGATAAACATTAGACTTTCATATATTTACACACAACTGAAGTAGTTCAAGCCTTTTATTGTTTTAATATTGATGATTTTGGCATACAGCTCATGAAAACCCAAAATTCCTATCTCAAAAAATTAGCATATCATGAAAAGGTTCTCTAAGTGTCCTTTCACACGTGCGGACCGTTTTTCGTTTTTCATCCGTCCGTTAAAGGATGAAAAACGGACCACAATGATTTCCTATGGGATAGCGGACGTTAGCGGATGTCTATCTGCTAACGTTCGTTTACATCCGTCTCAGTCAAGCTCCGTTTTTCTGAACGGAAGAAACCCTATTTTTCTTCCGTTCAAAAAACGGAACGGACGAAAAACGGATGAAAAACGGACAATCCGTTTAACATCCGTTCCGCTCAGATCCGTTTTTTCACAAAATATTGAAAAAATGTCAAAATTTCATAAACTTTAATAATATGCATATATTTCAATACCCTTTGACCCGGGAAGTGTTTCATGCAGCACATGTTGGCTAGTGCCTGGTCAGAATTTGTTGTGAAGAGCTTTGTAGTGAGTGAACAGCAAAATGGCAAAGGATGCTTCACAGGAGCACCTCATCCAGCTGGTTCACGATCGCCCTGCTTTGTGGGATAAGCGATGTGCTGAATACAGCGACAAGCATATCAGCAGTTTGCAGTGGGAGATTTATGAGATGGTGACACCATACTGCAGCACACCGAGCACCAAGAGGCGCAGGATATGTGGTAAGCAGTATGTGGGATGGGGGTGGGGGTGGGTTGGCATGATAAAACCTGTAGTTCATCCATATGTCAGCATCCATATGCCTGCCACAAGTTGTGTACTGTCCACTGGCCACGTCACCTGCCACAAGTTGTGTATTGGCCACTGGCCACGTCACCTGCCACGTCACCTGCCACAAGTTGTGTATTGGCCACTGGCCACGTCACCTGCCACAAGTTGTGTATTGGCCACCGGCCACGTCACCTGCCACAAGTTGTGTATTGGCCACCGGCCACGTCACCTGCCACAAGTTGTGTATTGTCACCTGCCACAAGTTGTGTATTGTCACCTGCCACAAGTTGTGTATTGTCACCTGCCACGTCACCTGCCACAAGTTGTGTATTGTCACCTGCCACAAGTTGTGTATTGTCACCTGCCACAAGTTGTGTATTGGCCACTGGCCACGTCACCTGCCACAAGTTGGGTATTGGCCACGTCACCTGCCACAAGTTGTGTATTGGCCACTGGCCACGTCACCTGCCAGGATACTACTGTATTCCTAATATGCGTTTTAAAAAGTATACTTGTATTTTGGAGTACTATCAGTTCATTGTGTTTAATGTTCCTTTGCAGGAGACCAAATCACCACTCGATGGCGGTCTCTTCGGGACCGTTTTAGGCAGGACATAAGTGAGGACCAGAAATGCAGAAGCGGAGCTGGAGGAAGCAAAAAGAAGCATGGAACTTTTTATGAGATGCTCCTTTTTCTAAAAAATGTGATGGATGTAAGAAGGTAACTTAAATAATTGCTTATCCCATATATTAAATTAGTTGGCCTAGTAAACTCCAATTTGCAAGTAGACTTTTTTCCAAAAAATAAAACCCTACAAGACAAAGGCCTAATAAGCTAGTATGCAAAGCATACTAGCTCATTAAGCCCATAATAATCGCCCTATAGCCGAAATACGGCTACAAGGCGGTTCCCGTTAATCTGGGAGGGCGTCAATATACGTCCTCCAGGAGAATCAGAGCGTTGCGCCCGAGCGGGACCCGCAGCAACATGGATCGCGGTAATGAGCCAATGGAAGTGGCTCATTACCACGTGTTCGCACCATCCAATGACGGCGCAATCACTTGTAAACAAACCGGCATCATTACATGCCGCCAGTTCCTCCTTCTCCTCTCTGCACCGTTCGGTACAGTGTGATAGGAGAGGGGGGACCCATACTCGCGATGAATAGCATAATGTGTTTTGATTTGCAGTTTGTTGTATACATATGCTGTGTGTGAGAAATAACCTGCTAATATGACAGAAACTACTTTTTGTATGTTTTTTTTAAAGATTTTTCAGTCTTTTTTCTTTTATAGCGCCAAAAATTAAAAGGGCAAAAATTTAAGATGGTTAGAATGTTGTATGACTGAGTAATTGTCATTCAAATTGTGAGAGCACCGAAAGCTGACAATTTGTCTGGTCATAAGGGGGTTTTCGTGCCCAGTGGTCAAGTGATTAATAATTACTTACCCGAGATCGAAGCCCCCACAGTGGTCCTCTTTCCTCTCCTTTATCACCGCAATCACTCCTTGTCTACATATTTTCTGCCAAGATCTCCTAAACCGTGTAGGTTCAGAAAATATTTCTTGCACCTACGGATAAGCCTTTTAATCTAGGCGCAATTCTAGGTAAAAGTGGTGTGTAGGGTTCAACACAAAAGTAATCATACACATAGATCTATGTATTGTAATAACTATTCGGTATTGATCATTTATCCATCTATCAACAAATATTTTACAGTACTGCCAGTAACATCTCCGGGAGTGAGGAGGAGGATGTCACAGATGCAGAGGATACAAATCAGGAGGCTGCGGGGGATATGGCAGTGTCAGAGGCCAATGCAAGCCCTGATGTCAACACTACTCCAGCCACTGAAAATACCCCATGTGTGCCCGTAAGTATCCTATATCCAATGACTTCTGTTGAAAGCTTGACTAAATAAAATGTACTAATAAATGTTCTACCCCTCAGATCCGTTCTGTACCTGCATCAAGGGCAAAACGTAACACTAAACAAAAGAAGGACATGGATGCAGCCATGCTCACGTTCATGGAGGACATGAGGGCAATGCGAAGGAATGACCGAGAAAGGAAGGATCCGTTCTTGGATCCTACACATGCAAATGCGAACTTCCTCAGGACCAAGTTCCTGACGAGCGCAAAATAGAGGTCCATCTCGCCGTTGGGAGATTCACGGGGGCGTGCGTCCAAGCGGATCTGGCAGGTGAACCCATGCCGGTGTTCACAAGGCACCAACAAAGGCCTTACCACCCGGAGCAAGCACCCCAACCGCCACATTTCAACACAACCTACCAACAACCCTTTATCTCACAACACCGCCGTGCCCCAGCCACCACTACCCAGAATCTCTTACCCCTACTTCAAGAACCCACCCATGACTCCTCCACTTCCCAGCCCACCTCTTCCCAACCTTTTACTCCATATCCCTATTCCACTTCCCCCAGACCCTTTTACCAGCAACTCCCATAATTCTACTTTTATTTTGTTATTTTCTAATTCCCATTCCCAGTCGTCCCGTGTGAAAATTGTGTAATAATAACCTTTTTACATCTATGTTTTTTATGTTTAGACTCCTGTTTGAGTTTGACTTGTTGTTTATGTATGTTGTGGTCAAAATAAATATTATTGACTGCTTGAAACTGTAATTTTTTTATTGTACTCTATATAAACCAAATGCAACTTATATAAAAGAATGTGATGGTCATAGGGTCAGTGATGATGACACTAGGAGAATGGAAATTCTCAGCTTTAAACATACACTGATAGAAGTCACCATTATCAATTTCAGTGGGACAACAAAGATCATGCAGGTTAGCACCAAGGGCTCAAAAATGGTTGATAGCAAGGTGCACATACTATAGTGGCTCGTGAATGTTTTTACACATGCTGATACTGCCACGGAACCTCTCCATCTGGGGACATAAAAAAAATGTGCAAATTGATCACGCATGGTAATGGCAGAATTGTTGGGTCGCTGTGCGGAAAAGCGTACAGAGGGTAAGTCAATCTCGTCTTCTTCCTCAACAGAAATCCCTTCATTCTCCCGGATTAGATTATGGAGGACACAGCAGGCTTGGATTGCCAGTTGGGCATTCTCCAGGCTCAGTTGTATTGTGGAATGAAATATTCGCCACTTGCTGCTCAAAATGCCAAAGGTGCATTCAATAAGGCGCCTTGCACGACTCAACCGATAGTTGAAATTTTTTTTAGGCCTTGTTAAATTGTGCCTGGCACAAGGCCTTAAAAGATGCTGGGAAAGTCCAAATGCCTCATCAGCTACAAGAACATGTGGCAGATCTGGTCCTAGAGTTCCTGGGAGTGGTTTATCTGATGGCAAATGAAAGTGTCCCTCAAGTAGTCTTCTCCCCATGTGTGATGCTGAAAAGACTCTTGCGTCTGCATTAGACCTATAGGCCCCAATATCGACTGCTACAAACCTGTAATTGCTGTCGCAGATTGCCATTAGCACAAGGGAAAAGTATTTTTTATAGTTGTAATATTGAGAGCCGGATCCAGGTGGCATCTGAATTCGGATGTGTTTTCCATCCAGGGCTCCAACACAATTAGGGAATTGTGTTTTCTTCCAAAAATCCAGGAACTGGCATTGCAGTAGATCGATGCTCCTCCCATATAGCTTCACAAGTGTCATGAACTATTGTCGAGGTTCCCAACAAAAAAAAATGATTTAGGGAAGTATAAGATACTCTAGATGCAAGAAACCTAGGAAGAATAGAATAAATATTATGAAAAGAATCCAACATTACACAGGACATAACCACTTGAGATCCGCGCTATGATCGAAAGATGTCCACAGCGCGGCTCTCAAGTGCCGGGTGGACGTCCTGCTGCTGTTGTTCCCTGGGTGCGCAGCGGGAAAACAATGTGCCCGGCGCATCGCTGAAGAGCCGATGCGAGTGCCTGGCGGCCACGATGTCCGCCAGACACTCGCGATCGTCGGTAACACAGCAGGACGTGGAGCTCTGTGTGTAAACACAGAGCTCCACGTGCTGTGAGGGAGAGAGGAGACCGATCTGTGTCCCTTGTACATAAAGACACAGCATCGGTCACCCCCCTCCCCCCCACACAGTAAGAACACAATGAAGGAATACATTTAACCCCTTCCTCACCCCCTAGTGTTAACCCCTTCCCTGCCAGTCACATTTATACAGTAATTCGTGCATTTTTATAGCACTGATCGCTGTATAAATGTGAATGGTCCCAAAATTGTGTCAAAAGTGTTCGATACGTCCGCCGCAATATATCGCAGCCCTGATAAAAAAAAAACGCAAATCGCCGCCATTACTAGTAAAAAAAAAAAAAAATCTATCCCCCATTTCGTAGGCACTCTAACTTTTGCGCAAACCAGTCGCTTATTGCGATTTTTTATTTTTTTCTCTTACCCCCTTCCAGGACGGCACCCGAGAGATGATGGCTCCTCCTGCAGGAAACACAATCACATGACAGTTTAAAAGGCCCCGCCCTTCCCCTTGCTCCTCAGTATTGATTGTGTTTCTCCAACACAGCGACACGTTTGTTTTGTTAATGGAAACCTAGAGACCGGGGAGGGTCGAAGGTACCCCTGTGAGACAGGTCTAAGGGAGGCCGGGGAGGGCTGAACTTACCTGTAGACTTCGGTCCAAACTCACAGGTCGCCCTATGTAAGCACCAGTGCTCTGAGCTGCGGGGAGGTGAGCCATCACTGTGTGCTATCGAATCCACCACCATTCGAATCGCCGTTTCCCGGGTCTCCAAAACTCAAAAACGCCGCGCTCCAGGCCTCGTTCTGAGAGCAGGGCCCAGTAGTGACCCTAGATCTCAAAGATGCCTATCTTCACGTGCCAATCCACGTGGATCACCAGGTATATCTGAGGTTTGCGGTCGTAGTGGAAGGAGAAACCTTCCACTGGCAGTTCAGAGCACTACCATTCGGGCTAACCTCCAGCCCAAGGATTTTTACAAAAATCCTAGCAGAAGCGGTGGCATACCTGCACCTTCAGGGCATATCCCTTATACCCTATTTAGACGACTTGCTGATTTCAGGAAAATCAGCCGCCCAAGTCACGCTGGATGCCAACAAAGCAATGGCACTCCTAGAGAGCCTAGGGTGGATAATCAACAAAGAAAAATCCTCCCTCAAACCAGAACAGGTCAAGACCTTCCTGGGATACGTAGTGGACACCATGCAGCAGAGACTCTTCTTACCAGAAGAAAAAGTTTTAAAACTAGCCTCAGCAGTTGGGAACCTTATCAAAAACCCCAAACTCTCCAGAAGGAATGTTCTGAGAGTCCTAGGCCTGATGTCAGCAAGCATCCCAGCGGTAGTTTGGGCTCAGCTTCATGCCAGGACATTACACTTCTTCTTTCTGTCCTCATGGGACAAAAAGAAAGAGTCCTTAGATCAGGAAATACTACTCACCCCCCAGGTTCTGTCCTCCCTGGAGTGGTGGACATCTCCCCAAAACCTGAGGGGAGGGCGACCATGGGCTCAGTGGAACCCAGTGAAGGTTACCACGGATGCCAGTTCCTGGGGGTGGGGCGCCCACCTGGAGGGGAAAAAAAGCTCAGGGGCAATGGGACAGCTCACTAGCTCGCAGGTCATCCAACTACAGAGAACTCAGAGCAGTGGGGGAAGCCCTAATAGCCTTCCAGGAAGACATCAGAGGCAGAGAAGTCCAAGTAAGCTCAGACAACTCTACAGTAGTAGCGTACCTAGGTCACCAGGGAGGGACCAGGTCCAGTCCCCTACTAGAACTTTCCAAGGAAATTCTGATATGGGCAGAAGAAAGAGTACTCTCTATCTCAGCCATATACATAAAGGGGACGAGCAATACAGAAGCAGACTTCCTCAGCCGTCACAGGTTGAGGGAGGAGGAATGGGAACTGAACCCAGAGGTTTTTCAACACCTGGTCCAGTATTTCGGGGAACCGGAAATAGACTTGTTTGCCAACAGACAAAACAGGAAGGTAGAAAGGTATTTCTCGATTTCCTGGGAACTACAGTCGGAAGGTCTGGATGCGCTATCCCAGACCTGGCGCTTCGGACTGGCCTATGCCTTCCCGCCGGTGGCGCTCATTCCGCGAGTTCTTCAGAAACTCAGCAGGTCTCCAGGCCAGATTCTTCTGATAGCACCATGGTGGCCAAAAAGAACTTGGTTCACAAACCTAAGAGCCATGGCGATGGCGGAGCCTCTGAAGCTCCCGTACAGGGCAGATCTCCTCAGGCAGGGCCCAGTACTCCACCCAAAGCCGGAATTCTTTCAGCTAACGGCCTGGTTAGTGAGCGCCAGATTCTAGAACGCAAAGGCTGCTCAGAGAAGGTCATAGATACTCTCCTCATGAGCAGAAAACCAGTAACTCAAAAGATTTACCAAAAAGTATGGAAGACCTTCTGTTCCTGGCGTAAGGAAAGACAGGTAGCTTCAACTTCTATCCCGGTTATCCTGGACTTCCTCCAGGATGGGGTGGATTTAGGATTAAAAGTTAGTACCCTTCGGGTACAAATAACGGCTCTCTCAGTCTATCTTGATAAAAGATTGGCGAAAGAGGACCTTATAAAACGTTTTTTGTTAGCTAGAGAAAGAGTTTCTCCAGTCCAAAAATATAGTTGTCCACCTTGGGACTTAACTAGGGTGTTAGAGGCGTTATCTATACACCCATTCGAACCTCTGGAAGAGGTTCCTCTTAAGTTTCTAACCTTAAAGTTGACCTTTTTGTTAGCCATTACTTTGGCCAGGAGGGTAGGGGATTTGCAGGCGCTATCCATGAAAGAACCCTTCCTGAGGGTGCAGCCAGATAGGATCACCCTTAGAGCAGACCCCCTGTACCTGCCTAAGGTGGCATCCCTATTTCATAGGACGCAAGACATAATATTGCCGTCCTTCTGTTCTGAACCGAAGAACGAAAAAGAAAAGAAATTTAATTTGTTAGACGTAAGAAGGTGTCTTCTCATTTATCTAGAGAGAACTAAGAGTTTTAGAAGATCTAACCACCTACTAGTTCTACACGCTGGGCCCAGGAAGGGACTGCAGGCATCAAAAGCCTCAGTCTCAAGATGGATTAGAGAAGCAATATCCAAATCCTATATATGCACTGGAGCAACAGCTCCCGTAAAGATCAAGGCTCACTCTACCAGAGCCATAGCAACTTCCTGGGCTGAGAAAGCAGGGGCCTCCTGGGAACAAATCCGCAGTGCAGCCACCTGGTCCAGCCGTCATACATTCCTGAAGCACTATCGTGTGGAAATGTTGTCACAGCAAGACTTAGCCTTTGGTCGAAAGGTTCTACAAGCTGTGGTCCCACCCTGAAGGTAGGCCTGTGTTTATTACTCAATTATCCTCTCGGGTGCCGTCCTGGAAGGTGGTAAGAGAAAACCGACGTTAGACCTACCGGTAACGGTATTTCTATGAACCTTCCAGGACGGCAGGCCTACTTCCCACCCTATGTGGAAAGGGAAAAAAGGTAAGTACCGATAAGGACTACGTCCCTTGTGAACCAGTTCAGGATTACTCTATTGCATACTGAGGAGCAAGGGGAAGGGCGGGGCCTTTTAAACTGTCATGTGATTGTGTTTCCTGCAGGAGGAGCCATCATCTCTCGGGTGCCGTCCGGGAAGGTTCATAGAAATACCGTTACCGGTAGGTCTAACGTCGTTTTTTTTTTTTTTTTTACAAAAATACCTCAAAAAATACGTATCGGCCTTAACTGAGAAAAAAAAGTTTTTTTTGTAAACAAATTGGGATATTTATTATAGCAACAAGTAGAAAAAAAATATATATTTTTTTTAAATTGTCGCTCTTTTTTTGTTTATAGAGCAAAAAATAAAAACCGCAGAGGTGATCAAATACCACCAAAAGAAAGCTCTATTTGTGGGGGAAAAAGGACGCCAATTTTGTTCGGGAGCCACGTCGTACGACCGCGCATTTGTCAGTTAAAGCGACGCAGTGCCAGAAGCTGAAATTTCGCCTGGGAACGAAGGGGGTTTATGTGCCCAGTAATCAAGTGGATAATCAAGCAGAAAGGCTGGCTGGCTTACCTGAGGGTAAGGAGAAGTCGCTCCTCTGGAGGCACAGAACATCTCATGTCTGTGTTTGTCCGGTATAACCTTGGATGCAACTTTTCTAGCAAATAATCAAAAGTTGAAATATTCATCCTGGTGAAATTAAAAAAAATTTGAGGGTACCGTCGCAAATCTGCGTAGTGCAGAGCAAAAAAACCCTCTGTTGGCCTCTTGAGGAGCATAGGATGTGTCCAGTACCTGCGTCTCCTCGCAGACATGTTTCTGGTCCTGCTTTTTTCTCTCCTCATATAGTAGAGCATGACAAATGATGTCACATCCTCACAATATCGCCCGAAATCCATCTTACTAAGCAAGTGCAGCGATAGATCAGGAAGCAAACAGCCTGCTGTTAACATACAGCAAGAAGAAAGCACAATGCACGCTGGGGTAAACAAAGAATTATGGGAAAATTCTGGAAAAGCTGTTGAAATAAAGTTCTAAAACAAAAAAAAAAAAAAAAACGGATGAAAAACGGACGTTAACGGACGGAAAACGGATCGGAAACGGATGTAAACGGATGAAAAACTGACGAAATAAACGGATCAACTGATGGAAAAAAACGGACCTAAAAAACGGTCCACACGTGTGAAAGGACCCTAAACGAGCTCTTAACCTAATCGTCTGAATCAACTAATTAACTCTAAACACCTGCAAAAGATTCCTGAGGCTTTTAAAAACTCCCAGCCTGGTTCATTACTCCAAACCGCAATCATGGGTAAGACTGCCGACCTGACTGCTGTCCAGAAGGCCATCATTGACACCCTCAAGCAAGAGGGTAAGACACAGAAAGACATTTCTGAACGAATAGGCTGTTCCCAGAGTGCTGTATCAAGGCACCTCAGTGGGAAGTCTGTGGGAAGGAAAAAGTGTGGCAGAAAACGCTGCACAACGAGAAGAGGTGACCGGACCCTGAGGAAGATTGTGGAGAAGGACTGATTCCAGACCTTGGGGGACCTGCGGAAGCAGTGGACTGAGTCTGGAGTAGAAACATCCAGAGCCACCATGTACAGGCGTGTGCAGGAAATGGGCTACAGGTGCCGCATTCCCCAGGTCAAGCCACTTTTGAACCAGAAACAGCGGCAGAAGCGCCTGACCTGGGCTACAGAGAAGCAACACTGGACTGTTGCTCAGTGGTCCAAAGTACTTTTTTTGGATGAAAGCAAATTTTGCATGTCATTCGGTAATCAAGGTGCCAGAGTCTGGAGGAAGACTGGGGAGAGGGAAATGCCAAAATGCCTGAAGTCCAGTGTCAAGTACCCACAGTCATTGATGGTCTGGGGTGCCATGTCAGCTGCTGGTGTTGGTCCACTGTGTTTTATCAAGGGCAGGGTGAATGCAGCTAGCTATCAGGAGATTTTGGAGAACTTCATGCTTCCATCTGCTGAAAAGCTTTATGGAGATGAAGATTTCATTTTTCAGCACAACCTGGCACCTGCTCACAGTGCCAAAACCACTGGTAAATGGTTTACTGACCATGGTATTACTGTGCTCAATTGGCCTGCCAACTCTCCTGACCTGAACCCCATAGAGAATCTGTGAGATATTGGGAAGAGAAAGTTGAGACGCAAGACCCAACACTCTGGATGAGCTTAAGGCCGCTACCGAAGCATCCTGGGCCTCCATAACACCTCAGCAGTGCCACAGGCTGATTGCCTCCATGCCACGCCGCATTGAAGCAGTCATTTCTGCAAAAGGATTCCCGACCAAGTATTGAGTGCATAACTGAACATAATTATTTGAAGGTTGACTTTTTTTTATTAAAAACACTTTTTTCTTTTATTGGTCGGATGAAATATGCTAATTTTTTTTAGATAGGAATTTTGGGTTTTCATGAGCTGTATGCCAAAATCATCAATATTAAAACAATAAAAAGGCTTGAACTACTTCAGTTGTGTGTAATGAATCTAAAATATATGAAAGTCTAATGTTTATCAGTACATTACAGAAAATAATTAACTTTATCACAATATGCTAATTTTTTTAGAACCACCTGTACAACTGTTGCTGTGATTTTGACTGCTGCGCAGATGATGCATCACTGATAACGCAAGGTGATGTGTACATGCATGGCTGTTAAATTAAGAGCATCAGATGAGTCCAGTACACAATGGCCCAGATTCAGGTAGATTTGCCCATTACTTACACATGAGCTGCTCAGCTGAATTTCTCTGCGCTGGGGCAATTTAGCCAAATTGCCACCTGATTCAGGAATCGTTTGTTCAGTTAATTTGCTCCTGTTTAAGGCAAAGCTGAGGGCGCAAGGCCGCGCAAGTGAAAGTGGGTGTGCCCCTATGTAAATGAGCATTTTTCGGCTCAGCAGAGGTTTGCGCCGCGCGCGCGCATGCGCAGTTATGGCGCTTCCGTCTGCGCATGCGTCAAACTGCGCCTAGCATACTTTCAGGGCAAATCCTGCTCAGCTGCTTGCACTGAGCAAATAAATAGGAGCAGACTTGCGCAGGTTCTTTGCTGAATTTCATCCTGCTTTTTCCTACCCCCCCCTGAGCAAGGAAATTCAGCCCATTTTCAAGAGATGGCACCTCCCAAAGGAACGAAAAAAAGAAAGGCCAACTTCGTGGCTGCGGAGATGGACATCCTAATTGCTGCACTCCAGCGCCATAAAGAAGTCCTATATGGTGCCCAGCGGGCAAACACCACCGTTGCCCAAAGGAGGGCTATCTATGAAGCCATAACCCTGGACATCAATGCCCTGGGTAATCAAGAGCGTTCCTGGGATGACATCCAGAAAAAACTTAATGACATGAGGCGCAGGGTCCAGGAGAAACTGGATCTTATCCGCAAACATACCGGTGGCACGGGAGGTGGACCACGATGTAAGATACGACTAAATCAGGAGGAGGAGATTATTGCCCAAAGTCTAGTGCAGGAGCAGGTGGAGGGACTTACGACTCCACTGTTGGGAACTTGGGGACTGGTAAGTTATTTTGTTTCATATCTGCTGTGCATCATGGGAGGGGGTAGAAGTGAACATATTTGGGGGTAGAAGTGAACATGGAACTATTATTTTTTTTCATATCTGCTGTGCATCATGGGAGGGGGTAGAAGTGAACATGTGAGCAGTGTGTTGCACCAGCAAAATATATTTTTTTGGTGTCATCCACAGGTGGTGATGAGGATGATGAAGCTGGACCGTCTTCGGCTGCGGGGCGACCCACGCCATCCATACCTGAGCCAGGGGTCCAGTCAGGCCCCATGGACATTATGGCAATGCTGGTACAGGAGGAGATCCTACCAGGGACAAGTATGGTGGAGGAAGTGGTTTTGGAGGAGGAGTCCTTTTTCATCATCCAGGAGGACTCTGTCTCCCTCCAGGAGGATACCACCATCCCTGATCAACCCACCACCCCCCCGGCCAGCACGTCATCCCCCTCCAGGGCAAGCCCCTCCATTGTGGACCCCTCCCCTTCTCCCTCTGTCCGTGCCCGAGCCTCTCCTCCCAGGAAGGCTCTGTCCAAAACCAGGGATATACCCTCCAGCCTCCGTCAGGGTCTGCTGGAGGAGCAGGCCCTGCAGAGCCGCCATATAGGGGCCATGGTGGGAGATGTAAGACGTCTGGCGGACAGCATGGCATCCACCTCCACCTCTGTGCAGCATGCCCTCACCCTGCATGCAGACCGGGACAAACATGTCTCACGGAGCCTGGATGAACTAAGTGGCAACTCCAAGGCCATAGTCACCTGCTTGGTGGCTCAGCAGAACGCCCCCGCTTTATTAACTGCTGAGGTCAGCAGGATGGCAGCTGCGGTGGAGGCCAACACCGCTGCTGTGCAGGCCAACAACGCTGCTGTGCGGGAGGAGGGGAGAGTTACCCGCCGTCATCAGCGGAACACCACCACCCGCCAAATGCGGATGTTGGGCCAGACCAACACCATCCTCGCCCGCCTGGCCAACGCCATGGAGGGCATGCAGCCACCACCTGCGAGGAGTCTGGAAGTAGGGGTTAATGCTCCTCCCCCCCTCCATCCCCACCCCATGCCTCCTCCGCACCACGGAGATTGAGGAGCCGGAGCCGGGGCACCCTTGGCCCAAAGAAGAAAAAAATATATATATATTTTGAAAAATTATTATATGCTCAGAATGAGCTATTTTTGTTTATTATATGCTCAGAATATGAGCTATTTTTGTTTATTATATGCTCAGAATATGAGCTTTTATATTTATTTGTAGTCCCTACACACGGTGAGGAGTGTATACTACAGTGTGACTGGTGTGTGAATGGGGGGGGGGGTGACACTCCTGCTGGAAAAGGGGTGTCACCCTCTGCCATGTGAAAGGTGTATGAATGGACAGCAACATAATTGGAGCCTTGACGCGGCGTTGCTGCTCCCTAATACCATGTGGTATTGTTGGGTCTAATCCAATTTGGGGTGCATGTGTCGTGTGTGTGCTAGGGACCACAGTGGTGTGCATACATGCATTATACTTGTGACAAGATCAGGGTGTGTTTAATGTGCAAAGAGATGTTCCACAAGACCATTCCGGATTGCTCTAACTCAGAAGATCCGGTAGTGTTTATTGGGGGGGGGGGGATTGCGTGGTTCTGGGGTAAGGTCATTGCGTAGCTCAATGTGCATGCCCCTTCTCTCAGCAAAATTGTGGAGAATACAACATGCCCCGATGATTTGGCACACAAAGTTGGGTGAATACAACAGGGTCCCCCCTGATTTATCCAGACATCTGAATCGAGATTTAAGGAGGCCAAATGTGCGCTCCACCACCGCACGGGTACGTGCATGGGCTTCGTTAAATCTTTCCTCTCCTGGTGTTTGAGGGTTACGAAATGGGGTCATCATGTGAGGTCCCAGGGCATATGCAGAGTCACCTGGAAGGGAAAAGACAGGAGGATGTTAGTCGTGCATGTGCCCCTTGTGATGTCTGCATCATGGGGGGGGGGGGCAGTCATACCTGACACCCATGTCACTCACCAATCAGCCAGCTATCTCCATACATGTTCTGGTCAAACTCGGTTGGGATGGGGCTGTGTCGGTAAATAAAACTGTCATGGCTTGACCCTGGGTGTTTGGCACGGACATGCCATATGAGGCCATGTGCATCCACAATCACCTGCACATTTATCGAATGCCAATGCTTCCTGTTGCAGTAGATATGCTCGAGGTGCCGGGGGGGGCGTAGTGCCACATGGGTACAATCTATTGCACCCACAGTGCGTGGAAATCTGGCTATTTCATAAAAATCACTGATTGCCTTCTGCCGCAGGTCAGCCGTGGTTGGTTTGATAAATTGTGTGCCCATGCGTCTGAGTATTGCAGGGATCACTTGGTGCACACACCTGCTCATGCTGGATTGGGACATCCCCGCCACCATTCCACCTGTGCGCTGAAATGAGCCACTTGCCAAAAAATGAAGGGTTGCGACTACCTTCACCAGTGGCTGCAATGCCTGTCCCCGATGGGTCGGGCTGCTGATGTCATCCTGCAGGATTGTTAACAACTCAAGGATGACTTCAGGGCTGAAGCGAAACATGCGATACACCTCATTATCACTCATATCAAAAAGGTTGTAGCGCCCTCTGTAAATCCTCTCCCGTGCCCTCCTACGAGTCGGCTCAGTCAATAGAATATCAAGAATATCATAGCTGCCCCTGGCATGTTGGTGCACAGATCTGAGGTCCCTAAAATGTGGGTGCTCTGCTTGTTCAGGTCGTCTGTCTAGGTGCTGCTGAAGTTGCGCGCTCCTGCAGCTGACATGTGCCTATCTGTTGCTAACTTGCCCCTGCTTTTAGAAGGAGCAAGTTTGCCCGGGGAAAAAAGCTTGCGCGCTTCCAGCGCAAGATGCGCCTCACACGCGCATGTTTCAGAATCATCGGCAGTACCTAATTTGCATATTAGCTGAGGGAATAACATGTTTGCGCAAGTTACACCCTGCGCAAAATTGCGCAAGAATTGCTCCGGAGCAGCGAGGCTGCGTGCGCGGGAAAAAGGCAGAATTTCAGGCTTAGCTGGTTTACAGAATCAGCCGCAAATTTGCCTGGGAGCAAATCAGTACTTGCGCGGCGCAAATCACACTTGCTCCCGCGCAAGTGCTTCTTGAATCTGGGCCACTGTGTTTGCTTAAGTGTATATGTTAGTACACCTTAGTGAAAACGTCATATATACTGTGTGTGTATATATATAATTATTGTAGCAGAGCGTCCCAGAGAGAGCCTGGGAAAGTCTTGTTCTGGGTTTATACCTCTCCCAGGCTCCTCTCTTATACGTTCAGGGAGCTCTGATCCAGTTCAGGTGTTCCTCTCTCCCAGGTCCATTTAAGCTCACCTGAGCAGACAGCCTTTGCTCTGCCTGGGAATCACAGTTGGTACTGATCTGTGAGAGCAAGGAGGTTGGTGAAAACTCGTATGCCCCATGCACACGAGAAGCAAATGCAAACACATGTAAACTCAAGTTTTCAAAGTCAAAAACCGGCGTTTAAAACACCCGTTTTTGCCGCAAATTTTGTGCCGTTTAGCTGCGTTTTTACCGCGTTTGCGGCTATCAGCGTTTAAAAACAAAGACATTGTAGACCCTCCCAAAGCTCTGAAAGCTATATATTTTTAACTATTTCTGCCATTTTCAAAAGAGAGAGCAGCAGCAGAGAGAGCACTTGCATACTTCCATTTGATTCTCCTTTGTGAAATGGATCCCATATTGAACATATGCCAATAAATTGTCCTCACGTTGCTCTTGCTGAGGCTTCAACGCCGTCGCAAACTACGTGAGAGATCCGTTGGCAGAGCTCGTCGCTATTGGACCCATCCGTTATGGCACAGAGATTTTCAGTTGGCTATTTTACCAATATGTATGTCCAGCTGCGTACTTATCCAGAGAAATGTTTTAATTTTACACGGATGTCAATTGTGACCTTTTGACATGCTGTTTGAAAAATTAAGACCCAGTCTGACACGCATGGAAACCAACACGAGAAAGAGTGTGTCACCAGAGGAACGTCTGTTGGTGACGCTCAGGTATGTGCATATATTCATAAACTATATATTTGTAGAAGTACATATAAAAATACATTTGTGTCATTGTTAATTATTTTTTAAATATATAATAATGTTTTTTCTTTTTTATATATATATTTATTAATTTAATAAAATAATTAAAATATTGATATATTGGGGGCGGAGCTAGCCGGAGACAGAAATGGCCGCGCTGTAGCCGAGCTCCGGATCCAGCGGATACTTAGCGACTAATAGCAGCTCATCCAGCGGGGTTTTCACCTCGCCAGCACAGCGATCTACCTCCCGGGGGACCGAGGAATCCGCTCTGGCCATGGTTCGGCGTAAGAAGGAGGGGAACCAGCTACTCCAACTTCTGGCAGCCCGGAAAAGGCGAGATTCCGGCTGGATGCAGCGGATGCCATCCATGACATCCCCCCAATGTCAAAATAAGGGGGATTCCTGAAGCCATTAAGCAACAGGGACTGCGTGAATATGTGACTCAGCTGTTCACTGCAACACTGCCTGACATGTCCGAATTGGACTTTACTGTGGACAGGATCCACAGGCTTCCCAAACCCTCCTATCTCTCCGATAACGTTCCTAGAGATGTGATCCTCAGGCTTCATTTTTACCACACCAAAGAGAGGCTCATGGCGGTTTCGCGCCAAAAAGAGGTGCTGCCAACAGTATGCTAACCTCCAATTCTATGCTGACCTCTCGCAGCATACGCTGCAGAAACACAGGAACCTTACTACAATAACAAAAGCCCTCAGAAATCACAAATTGACCTAAAAGTGGGGCTTCCCAGCAAAGCTGATAGTTACAAAAGACTAGAGAGAATATGTGATGGAATACCTGGAGAAAGGACTGGCCATGCTCCAAGCCTGGGGAATAGTCCCAGATCTACAACCTCCTTCACAACGGCTGAATGTCAAGGGGGTCATGACCAAGAGTGGTGTACAGTTGATCGCAGAAATGCTCGCTCTCACAACTGATCCGGATTGAGCTGGACTGAGCAAAATTTTTCGCTGAAGAGAGGTTTTCTGCTAACTTCTCTTTCCACAGCTCCAACTTTTCCCTTTTACCCCCGTTTTACCTTCTGAGTGACCAAGTGTCACACTCTTTGCACGACTACTTTGGCCTCGGCCACTGCTGTTTTGTTTTGTTATGTTTTTTTATCTCTAGACGGTTCTTTTTTGCCCTGCTAGTCGGACTTGCCGTGATACTCACCGATCTCAAACTACTTGACGCTGATTTACCTCCGCCACCTATGAAGTCGTCCCGCTCCTCCACACCCATGGACCTAAGGATGCAGTCTCCACGCTATGTAAGTGTCTTACTACATTTCCACTATGTTGAGCACTCATTACACGAACTGTCTTGGCGGTGAACTTTCTTACCCTGAACACCAAAGGCCTTAACCACCCGGCCAAGAGGAGGTCTCTTTGGAAGGACGCTCTGCAGAATAATTGCAATGTTTTATGTGTTCAGGAAACGCACTTCAACCTTCACGCACATCCCAAATGCACACATCCAAAATTTGCTCACATATTTCTGGCAAATGCAGAAGCTAAAAAGAGAGGGGTGATGGTGGCGGTGAGTGACTCTGTGGCTTTTCGTCTCCACGACACCATCTCTGATCCACAGGGGCGCTACCTCATCCTGGTGTGTAATTAACTCCACCACGTACACAGTGGCTAATGTTTATGCCCCAAACGTCAGGCAACTCAGCTTTTTTCGTAAGATAATGAAAAAAGTGAGAGCAGTACAGAAAGGATTATTGATACTGTGTGGCGACTTCAACATTACCACAGATCCATTGGTGGACTTGACATCCTCTCCTAAGAGACTTCCACCCTCTTTGAGAGATACATTATGGTCTCACGAACTATTTGATGCATGGAGGTGCCTTAATGCAAATGAGAGAGATTTTACGTTTTTTTTCCTCTGCACACGGTTCTTATAGTAGAATTTATATGTTTTTGGTTGACAAGCTACTGTTGTTCAAATGTAAGGCAGCTAAGATCAATAGTATCACCTGGTCGGACCATGCCTCAGTGAGATTGACTGTGGGGGATCTATCCTCACATGGTCCCACTTTTTTATGGAGAGCCAACCCAGTCTTGCTGAGGGATGGGCCGTCCAGATCGTACATTGAGCAGAGACTGGTGGAGTTCTTTGATTTACACCAGGGATCAGTGGAAGACTTGTTTGTATTGTGGAACGCCCATAAGGCATTTGTGAGAGGTGTTATGATACAACAAGGGGCGAGACTTAAGAGGGAAAGGCAGCAGCAGACTAGCAACTTATCTCCCAAATAGACGCTTTAGACAGACAAAATATGACTCAACCCTCCCACTACTTAACTAACCTAATATCCCATTAACGTACGGAGCTTAGACTTAAATTCCTTGAGGACTTTGAGAAGGCCTCCAGGAGGCTGAAACTCTCCTACTACACGAGTGGTAATAAAGCTGGGAAACTTTTGGCCAGCAAACTGAAGGTACACAGAGTCAAAGCCCAAATCCCCCACATAATACAACCCCATACTTTGACCAAACAGACACACCCCCAGGCAATAGCTGATGCATTCAGTCAGTACTATAGTTCACTATACAATCTTAAGGAAGACCAGTCCACCTCTCAACCCACGGATAGCACCATAAGTGCTTTCCTTGAGAAGATTGACCTCCCTAGGCTCACACGGGACCAACTCGCACTCCTTAATTCACCCTTTACAGACCTAGAGGTCAAAGAGGTCATGAAATCTCTTCCACTTAATAAATCACCGGGTCCCAACGGTTACACTGGGGAATACTATAGAGCGTTTCAGGACATTCTTTGCCCACATCTGACCAGGGTTTTTGGTGCTGCTGCTGCGTCTTCCTCATTTCCCCCAGAGATGCTTAAGGCTACAATTATAGCCCTGCCAAAGCCAGGGAAATCTCTGGATGACCCACAGAACTTTAGGCCGATATCCCTTTTAAATAATGATGTAAAGATGTATGCCAAGCTATTAGCTACTAGACTGATGACCATTCTTCCAGATATTGTGGATGCAGATCAGACGGGGTTCACCAGGGGTAGACAGACGGCTGACACCACTAGGCGATTGGTTAACCTGATCCATGTCGCTAGATGTAGGGGAACGCCTTATCTGCTCCTCTCTTTGGATGCAGAGAAGGCGTTTGACAGGATCCACTGGGGATTTATGGCCAAGGTTCTACAGAAGTTTGGCTTTCAGGGCTGGGTGTTCTCAGCCATTATGGCACTATACACGCGACCATCAGCCCAGGTATATGTAGCGGGCGCACTTTCTACCCATTTCAAATAACAAATGGCACACGCCAGGGATGCCCCCTATCCCCACTCATTTTTAACCTGATGATGGAACCACTGGCTGCCCAAATAAGATCAAACCCCCGAATTACTGGGATAGTGGTAGGCCCAAAAAATCATGTCATAAGCCTATTCGCTGACAACATTATTCTAATCTTATCTGAGGTGCAGGAATCTTTGGCCACTGTTCAAACGGTACTACGGACCTTTTCTACAGTTTCATATTATAAGGTGAACAAAGCGAAATCCCATGTGCTGAACATGGGTGTGAGCACTGGGGTGAAAGTAGCTTTGCAGAACAAATTCCCTTATGTATGGAAGGAAGATGGCATAACCTACCTGGGGATAACGCTGACCCCTACCACAGAAAAAATAGTGTCTGCTAACTACACTCCCTTTCTAAATTCCCTGGAATCCAGGCTTAAGAACCTAGCAGTGACGGAGTTGTCTTGGCTGGGGAGACTGGCGGCCTTTAAGATGTTAATTTTGCCTCAACTTTTATATATATATTTAGGACCTTACCTATCCCTCTGCCCAATATTTACTTTAAATCTGTACAATCTATTGTGAACAACTTTCTGTGGCAGGGTAAGAGAGCAAGGTGTGCTTTTAGTAGGATAATTAAGAGTAGAACAGCAGGGGGAGTGGGCCACGTCCACTTACAGGACTACTATTTCGCATCTATCCTATCCCTACTAGTCCACTGGTTCAACCCTGACTCTAAAGTATTGTGGAAAGACTTAGAACAGAGGCAAATCCCGAGAAGAAGTCTCAGACTTCTTGATGTCAGCCCCCCTTAACAGGTCCTTAAACAAAAGTTACGCACCCCCTATACTGGCGTCACTGAGGGCTTGGACCCACTTATGTACAGCACAGGGTTGGGTGGGACCCACAGAGTCGCTCAAATTTCCCATTAATGCACTTCACAACCTAATCCCAGATATCAATCTTAATACCTAGAGAGAGCATGGTATAATTAACTTAGAGGACATACTGAGAGATTCCAATATGATGTCATTTGAAGCTTTGAAACAAAAATTCAGCCTTCCAGCTAATGAACAGTTCAAATATATCCAGGTATCCCAACTATTTAAGAAGAATCCCTTGATTCTCACTCACCTCCCGGTCAAGATAAGCAGGTTCTTTCAACAGCCGACTACTAGACCCAAAGGTATATCGGTTATATATAATGGCTTACAGGAGAAAAATGTAATGATCAAAACCCAAAATATTATAGCATGGGAACGCGAATTTGGGATGGAGTACTCAATCCACTCCTGGGAAAAATCAATAAAGATGCAGGTGACATGCACCAGGAGCACTAATCTCCTGGAAATGCATCAAAAACTACTTTTCCATTGGTACCTTACCCCCCACAGGTTGGCTAAAATGTTTCCGAATACCTCTGCAAATTGCTGGAGACTTTGTGGGGGGAGGGGCACGCTTTTCCATATAATGTGGGAATGCCCAAATATCAGGCAACTGTGGTCACAGGTAGAGGGAGTATTGACTGGGATCCTGGGAGTTAGAGTCCCACAGTATCCTGCTATGGCTATACTGTCCATTGGCATGGAAGGATTTCCCGTCTCCCAAGTAACAGTAGTATTACATATTCTTTTAGCCACACGTGTGCCTTGTAATCCTCAGACATTGGAAAAACATTGCTCCTCCAACACTAACAGAAATCTTGAACACGGTCCAAACGCATAGCACGTACGAAATCCTACACGCGTCAGCATTAGGGAAGTATGAAAAGGTGTCCAAACTATGGGCTGCATGGCAAAAATGGAAACTTGATAAATAAACCTTATGGGTATCCTAACTTTGGAGTGTCAGGCGGTCTAGACTAGTTAGGGCAATTGATTTGATTTAATCGTTAATGTTAATGGGCAGGGGTTAATCTGCCCTGTTTACCTTATTTTGTTCATACCTTTCGGATATCTTAACTTCCTCACCCTCCTCACACATCCCTTGTCTCCAAGTAAATACATCGGGGGAGGAGAATCCTGTGTATTGCGGGCAGGGTTTTGAGTTATGTCTTCTATGGCTGGGGCTGGCTACCGCGACCAAAGAGAGGGATCGCAAGGGGCTGGCTATAGGTATTGCCCTGAAACGGGTACACAGGGTTTCATAGACGATCTTGAGAGACACTCCATTTTGTGATGTTATGCTACACCAATGACTGCATTAGTATCTAGAACCAACTTAACTCATGTCAATGGAATGTGCTCCCTCTTTATCTGTCTGAAAGTATGGTCTGTATGTTTTGCACTATTTGTTTTGTTTCTTTTGTTTTCCTCTTGAAAACCCAATAAACTATTGAAATTTAAAAAATTGTTTTATTTCAAGCAAATATAAATGTATTTTAGATAGATATATATATGTATCTATATATCTATATATCTATATATCTAGAAAAAAATATAAATATATATAAAAGTTGTTATAATTTTAAGCAAATATAAATGTATTTTTATACATATATCTGTGTGTGTGTGTGTGTGTGTGTGTGTGTGTGTGTGTGTGTGTGTGTGTGTATGTATGTATGTATATATATATATATATATATATATATATATATATATATATATACACACACACTGTATTTGCTACCGTATAAGACTACCTTTTACACTTAAAAAAACTGGCCAAAAAGCAGAGGTCGTCTTATACGCCGGGTCAGCTGCTCGGATGCCTGCTGGATATGCAGTAATACTGTATGTAGCTTCGGCTACATACAGTATATACCGCTTAGCCAATCCCGGTGAGCGATGTATTCAAATGTATACAGAGCCTGCTCGGATTGGAGTAACAACCTCTGCCAATCCGAGTGCCTACATACAGTAGCCTGCTCAGATTGGCTTTGAGAGTCAGAGAGGCATGGGCTGATGATGTTACAGCCTCTGCCAATCCAAGCAGGCTTTGTATTCATTAATAGAATATATCGCTTGCCATGATTGGCTCCAGCAAGGAGGAAGAAGAATATGGCTCCAGCAAGAATGAAAAAGAACATGGCTTTAGAAGGAAGAAATATGAAGCGTCGGAAGCCTCGGAAGGGGGGGACGTCTTATACGGTGAGTACATGTAAAATTAGGGGGTTGTCTTATACGCCCGTTCGCCTTATACGCCGGCAAATACGGGTGTATATATATATATATACATACATAGTTTTAGATATATACCTATATATATATATATATAGATAGATGTAGATATATATTTATATAGAAATAAATGTTAAATATTGTAAATAATATTCAAAACTAGTGTTATTATTTCTAAAAATTCGTTTTAATAAATTACATTTTTTTTTCATTTAGGTTTCTGGCAACGGGTCAGTCTTTTGCCTCACTCCATCATTATTTCTTATTGGGTGTTTCTACAATTTCCAAAGTCACTCGGAAAGTGCAGTGTTGTGGGAGGAACTACACACCAAAGTGATTCCAGTTCCCACAGAGTCCATGTGGTTAAAAATAATGGATGAATTTTGGGGAGAAAACAAACTTCCCCAACTGTATTGGAGCCTTGGACGGAAAACATGTAGGTGTCAAAAAACCACCAAAGTCAGGATCCATGTTTTTTAATTACAAAAAATATTTTTCAATAGTCTTGCTTGCACTCGCGGATGCCAAATCAAAATTCATTTGTGTTGACGTTGGAGCATACGGCAGTCAAGGGGATTCTCGCATTTTTAGAGAATCCTCCATGGGCCGTCGCATATATGAAGGCCGATTTCGAAAACCGGGACCTAGGCCTCTTCCAAACACTAATGACCCAATACTACCTGCTGTCGTACTGGCTGATGAGGCATTTGGTCTGTCCGAACATATCATGAGACCATACAGCGGCCAAGGACATAACCATACGGAAAGAATTTTCAACTACAGACTCAGTCGTGCAAGACGTGTGGTCGAATGTGCGTTTGGCATATCTGCAGCAAAATGGCGTGTACTGCTAAGTACAATGCAGTTAGATGTTAAAAATGCTATCAAAGTAGTACTCGCCTGCTGTATTCTACACAATTTTGTCATTGATAATGATAGAATATCCACAGATCCTTCACCTCCAAACCCAAATCAGAGCATTCAACATGTGAACCTACGCCCCCAGCAGCAGAGTATTGACAATTAGAAATCATTTTGCTCAATATTTTGTTTCAAGCGTTGGTAGCGTGCCCTGGCAGGATTTGCATATTTAGTATCATTACAAAAATGTTTGAGAAAAAATTATTATGTTAATATTTCAGGTTTAACTACTTCCCGACCGCGCACCGCCGTTCTACGTCGGCAAGGTGGCTGTCCTAGGTGAGAGCACGTAGTATAACGTCCTCTCTTCTAGCCGCCACTAGGGGGCGCGTGCGCGCCGCCGGAGGCGCGCACACATGCCCCCCGCTTGCCCCAGACTCCCGTGCGTGTGCCCGGCGGGCTCGATCGCCGCCGGGCACACGCGATCGCTTGTTACAGAGCGGGGACTGGGAGCTGTGTGTGTAAACACACAGCTCTCGGTCCTGTCAGCGGGGGAAATGCTGATCTTCGGTTCATACAATGTATGAACCGAGGATCAGTGTTTCCCCTAGTGAGGCCACCCCCCCCACAGTAAGAACACACCCAGGGACATACTTAACCCCTTCCCCGCCCCCTAGTGTTAACCCCTTCACTGCCAGTGGCATTTTTATAGTAATCCAATGCATTTTTATAGCACCGATCGCTATAAAAATGCCAATGGTCCCAAAAATGTGTCAAAAGTGTCCGCCATTATGTCGCAGTACTGAAAAAAAATCGCTGATCGCCGCCATTACTAGTAAAAAAATATATTAATAAAAATACCCCCTATTTAGTAAACGCTATAACTTTTGCGCAAACCAATCAAACGCTTATTGCGATTTTTTTTTAAAAAACCGCAGAGGTGATCAAATACCACAAAAAGAAAGCTCTATTTGTGGGAAAAAAAGGACGCCAATTTTGTTTGGGAGCCACGTCGCACGACCGCGCAATTGTCAGTTAAAGCGGCGCAGTCCCGAATCGCAAAAAGTACTCTGGTCTTTGGGCAGCAATATAGTCCGGGGGGGTAAGTGGTTAATAAAGGATTATTTCTTCACCTCATTTTTTGTCCAAAAATGTTTTTTTTTTTTTTTTAATTTTCATTTCTTATCCCGTTATTAATTGTTTTAACAGATCGCTTCAACATTGCAGGAGTTCATTCTAACAGACATTAAAATCTTGAATTTTCTACGAAGTTTGCGCCTAGCATTGCGAACCTCTTCATGGGGGAGTGGGAGGACACGACAATCTATGCCAAGCCTCGTCCACGCCTTTTATTCTATAAAAGGTACATAGATGATCTGTTCTTTATATGGGAAGGACCTCTAGATACCTTACAAGCTTTCTTAGAAGAACTGAATACGAACAATAACATCAAACTGACAAGTGAATATAGTTCTACCAATATTCACTTTTTGGATGTAGAAATATTCAGAGTGGGAAATAGGTTGGGTACAAAAGTTTACTTCAAACCAACGGATTCGAACAGCTACCTGCCAATCAGTAGCAGCCACCATCCAATGTGGCTTCGAAATATCCCCAAAGGGCAGCTAACCAGAGTGAAGAGAAACTGCTCAGAGCCGGAAGATTTCTTGACACAATCTCAGGTTATTAAAAAAAAGTTCACTGGGAAAGGGTACCGTGTTGATATGCTGGATGCCATAATTTTAGAACTGGCTAATTGTTAGATTTTAAAATTATTGATATTATGTTATAAATGTCTCTGAATCATTTGGTTTAGACATGGTAGCTTTGAGGGCAAACAAGGTTAGTTATGACGACAGAACAGCTGTTATAGCATAGGCCACATCTATTCTTGAAAGTCCTACGTCAAGAAGGAGGTTGGAGATGTTACTTAAAAATACATAACTGGGCGTTAAAGCTCATCGCAACCTTGTTTGGACAGCTAGAATTGTGCTTAGTTAGCTGTTAAACTTGTATAAGTATACAGGTGCTGAGCAAAGTAAGTTAGGAAGCCTCAGGGTCACTCGACGGGGGTCTCGGGGTCATCGGACTCTGCAGATGAGATGGGGGTTTGGAACCCAACCTGCTCGGAGAGGCTTTATAGCCAGCATAGAAGATGTAACATCTATTTTCTCCTTCTGTAACTTCTGAAGTATCAACCTGCATTGATGTTCTTACCAGCTGTAATAAATGTAAGCATAAACTGTCTGTTTGCTGTCATATCGTTGGAAGAATAAAACATTGTATAATGAAGTAATCCTATGTCTGAATATTTTGGAACGAGAACACGCCTGGAGAAGGGAGAGGTTTTGACACATCGCATGACACGTGTAAGGCCGGGTACTCACGAACAAACATGTACGGTGAAACCGGTCCGTCGGACCGTTTTCACCGTACATGCCTGCCAGAGGGCTTCTGTACGATGGTTGTACTAACCATCGTACAGAAGTCCGCGCGTAAACAATACGCGGGGCGTCGCCGCGGCGATGACGCGGAGACGTGGGCGGGCCTGCCATTTAAAGGCTTCCACGCATGCGTCGAAGTCATTCGACGCATGCGAGGGACGGCGGGCGCCTGGACATGTACGGTAGGTCTGTACTGACGACCGTACATGTCCGAGCGGGCAGGATTCCAGCGGACGGTTTTAAAACACGTCCACGAATATTTGCCCGCTGGGAAAAGGCCTGGCGGGCAAATGTTTGCTGGAATTCGGCCCGCTTGCGCCTACACACGACCGAACATGTATGCTGAAACTGGCCCGCGGACCAGTTTCAGCATACATGTTTGGTCGTGTGTACGGGGCCTTAGAGGCATATGTCTTCTGTATCTCTCACACCTCTTCCCCCTGCCCCCCAGCATTTAACACTAATGTACCAAGAGAGAATTTTCTGTGCAATGGAGGTAGAGTGGAAAGAAATGGAAATCGAGAATGGAATTTTTTATCAGATTTCCACTCGCAATATAGAGAAGTTGAAAACATATTCTCAACTCATTGGCATGTTTTGGCTATGGATAAGACATTATCCCCTATACTACCCTCTAAACCGGGGTCTATAAATCGGAGAGCTTCTAGTTTTGCAGATAGGGTGGTCTGAAAGGTGCTTGACCCTCCATCCCGTCCTGCCACTTTTTGGGATCGAGATGTTTTTTTTTTGCCTGCAAGAAGTGCCGAGCGTGTAAGGAAGCTAGCCGGCCAGTGGGGGCAGTTGAGAACTTTGTCTCTACATCAAATCATAAAGAATTCACTATAAATGAGTTCATTACTTGCAATTCTGATCATGTGGTCTATGCATTACAATGTCCGTGCGGCTTAATCTATATAGGTCGCGACAAATGAAAATTAAGATCGCAGAACATGTCGTTAATATTCTAAATGGATTCAAGGATCACAACGTATCCCTACATTTTAAATTATTCCACGCTAAAGACCCTAGGGGTTTGAAATTTTGGGGTATAGACCACCTCAAGCCTGAGTGGAGAGGGTCTAATTTGGTTCGTGATCTCTCTAAAAGGGAAACTCAATGGATTTTTTCGGTCGACACTTTATCGCCTAGGGGGTTAAATGTCGATTTGGATATAAATTGTTTTCTTAGTGATTTTTAATCTGATTATTTAATGTTATTTTCTAATGTAATAGAACTCTATTAGGGGTATTACATTAATATTTTTAAAATGTTTTAATATTTTAACATTTTATATTTATGTAGTGGCATTTCCCTTTATGTAAAAAATCTCGTTTGCATCCATATATACTAGGTATATTGTTTATATATATATATATATATTTATATATATATATTTATATATATATATATATATATATATATATATATATATATATATATATATATATATATTTATTTATATATATATATATTTATATATATATATATATATATATATATATATATATATATATATAGTTTAATATGTGCATTTGCACTTTTTAGACACTGTGGCTTTAACCACTTAACAACCGCCCTATAGACGAAATACGTCTACAAGGCGGTTGCTTAACTCTGGGAGGGCGTCAATGTACGTCCTCCCAGAATCGCGCTCCCGCGCGCCCTGTAGGGCGCGCACACAGGAGTCTCCGTGACCGCCGGGTCCTCCGGACCCGGCTGATCACGGATCACGGTAAATCGCCGCTGATAGCGGCGGTTTACCACGTGATCGCTCCGTCCAATGACGGAGCGATCACTAGTAAACAAACCGGCGTCATGTGATGACGCCGGTTCCTCCCTCTCCTCTCTGTACCGAACGGTACAGTGTGAGAGGAGAGGGGAGAGAGCGGAAGCAGCTGCTGCTGCTGCTGTGGGCTGGATCTGTGACACATGCAGTCACAGATCCAGCCATCCATCCCTCCCTGTGCAATAATCTGCAATGCCCCCATACTCTGCAATGCCCCCATACTCTGCAATGCCCCCAATACTCTGCAATGCCCCAAAATACTCTGCAATACCCCTCAATACTCTGCAATACCCCACAATACTCTGCAATACCCCACAATACTCTGCAATACCCCACAATACTCTGCAATACCCCACAATACTCTGCAATACCCCACAATACTCTGCAATACCCCACAATACTCTGCAATACCCCACAATACTCTGCAATACCCCACAATACTCTGCAATACCCCACAATACTCTGCAATACCCCACAATACTCTGCAATACCCCACAATACTCTGCAATACCCCACAATACTCTGCAATACCCCACAATACTCTGCAATACCCCACAATACTCTGCAATACCCCACAATACTCTGCAATACCCCACAATACTCTGCAATACCCCACAATACTCCGCAATACCCCACAATACTCCGCAATACCCCACAATACCCTGCAACGTCGTCTATGGGGATTTTTAAGTAGCGAAGTTTGGCGCCATTCCACGAGCGTGTGCAATTTTGAAGGGTGACATGTTGGGTATCTATTTACTCGGCGTAACTTCATCTTTCACATTTACAAAAGAATGAAGAAAAAATACTAAATTTGCCAAATTTTATAACAGAAACAAAGAAAAATTTTTTTTTTTTTACAGAATTTTCAGTCTTTTTTCTCTTATAGCGCAAAAAATAAAAAACCCAACGGTGATTAAATACCACCAAAAGAAAGCTCTATTTGTGTGAAAAAAAGGACGAAAATTTCATTTGGGTACAATGTTGTATGACTGAGTTATTGTCATTCAAATTGTGAGAGCACCGAAAGCTGAAAATTGGTCTGGTTATTAAGTGGGTTTACGTGCCCAGTGGTCAAGTGGTTAAAACAAAAACAGCTGGTTCAGCTTTATTACACCACAATGTTTGTTTGCTCGGGAGTTAGAACGTGTATGCGATCATTCTTTTGATGTTTATTACTGTTAGGAGAATGTAGGCTAGTATTGTAGTACTAATGAATTATATATGTTATTCGCCCTTCACCCGGACTGACGCGATGAAGCACGTGATGGGTCAATCTGTTTTCTGTGTGTTCCCTCATTGAGGGCGAACGGCTGAATGCTGCGTGCAGCAGCTTTGTATCTCCTCATCCCGATCTACACAAGCGTGTAAGCGTACGTGTAGATGGTTAACACGGGAGGGCGTGACGTGCACTTGTTGGAACGCCCCCTGTGCTCCGATTGGCTGACGGGCGAGGGCCTGTAGGAACGCCCCTTGGTGTTCCGATTGGCCGTCGGACGGACGTTGGAAGATTATTTATATCCGGTCATGACGGGAGTGTAGCTATACCCTCCGTAGAAGTCGCACATACGACAAAACTAGTAAGGGTTACAGCTACATGCTTTAACCAGACATGACAACTACACTTCACTAAGGGATCCGAAAAGGGAGTTCTTCCACCTGTACACCAGCTGGGGACTGTGGTCAAACACGCTGCTTCTCTGCAAAGCACCGGGTGAAGTGATTTACTCTGCTCATTTTGATTTTATTTTTTGTACGTACATTTTATGGGGGGAGCTTAAAGGAAGGGGTGAGTATTAACCACTTGCTGACGGCCGTACGACTTTGTACGGCCGCAGCACGGCTCCCAATCTCTAACAGGCCGTCTTTTTCAGGCCGCCCCTTTGCACGTTCCCCGAGCACGCAGCGGGGAACTGCTGTGCTGGCCGTGTCCCTTGGACACAGCCAGTCACAGATCGACGTGAACGGCCAATCGGAGTGGCCGTTTGCTAGGCGATCTGTGCGGCCAATGAGAGATGATCTCATATGTTTACATATGAGATCATCTCTCATTCCCGGCTCTCGCAGACAGCGGTGCTGTCAGGGGAGAGAGGAGACGGATCTGTGTCTCTTGTACATAGAGACACAGATCGGTCACCCCCCTTCCCCCACAGTTAGAAGACTAATTAGGGTACACATTAACCCCTTCCTCACCCCCTAGTGTTAACCCCTTCTCTGCCAGTCACATTTATACAGTAATTAGTGCATATTTATAGCACTGATTGCAGTATAAATGTGAATGGCGCCAAAAATGTGTCAAAAGTGTCCGATGTGTCCGCCATAACGTCGCAGTCCCAATAAAAATCGCAGATCGCCGCCATTTCTAGTAAAAAAATAAATAATAATTCTGTCCCTTATTTTGTAGGCGCTATAACTTTTGCGCAAACCAGTCGCTTATTGCGATTTTTATTTTTTTTACTAAAAATATGTAGAATACGTATCGGCCTAGACTGAGGATAAAAAAAAAATGTAAAAAAAAATTGAGCTATTTATTATAGCAACAAGTAAATTTTTTTTATTTTTTTCAAAATTGTCGCTCTATTTTTGTTTATAGCGCAAAAAATAAAAACCGCAGAGGTGATCAAATACCACCAAAAGAAAGCTCTATTTGTGGGGAAAAAAGGACGCCAATTTTGATTGGGAGTCACGTCGCACGACAGCGCAATTGTCAGTTAAACCGACGCAGTGCCGAATCGCAAAAAGTCCTCTGGTCAGGAAGGGGTTTAAGTGCCCAGTAAGGAAGTGGTTAAACAGAATTACGCTATGTTGGCATTTTTTTTTTGTGTTTATTCATTTACATCTGAGGCTGATCCTATAAGAAGTGATTCCCCTATGAGACGGATATGACAGCAGTCTTCATAGCTATATCCTCGATTACTGTGAAAGGTTTTCTTTATTTATATCTCTGGTGAGTTTGAACCCCTGCGGGGTCTTTTTCTCCCAACACGTGGTGGATTGTGAGTGCGGTGGACGGTGCACGACCTTTATCTCCTTTATCACCATTTTTGGACATTTTATCTATATGAAAACTGTCTTCAAATCACCTGGGACTTATTATCTGTCTAGTTGTACCAGTTGGTGTTGTTAGTCACCTTACACGCCGAGCTGTGTATTATAGGTCTTTAAGAATACACATTTTTACATGTGGAATTATACAGAACAAAAAAGTGTGAAACAACTGAAAATCTATTTCATATTCTAGGTTCTTCCACCTTTTGCAGCAGACACATCTCTAGAACTGGTAAGAGGAGACTGTGTGAATCCGGCCTTCATGGTAGAAGATCTGCTAGGAAACCACTGCTAAAGAAAGGCAACAAGCAGAAGAGACTTGTTTGGGATAAAGAACACAAGGGATGGACATTAGACCAGTGGAAATCTGTGCTTTGGTCTGATGAGTCCAAACTTGAGATCTTTGGTTCCAACCCCCGTGTCTTTGTGCGACGCAGAAAAGGTGAACGGATGGACTCTACATGCCTGGTTCCCACTGTGAAGCATGGAGGAGGAGGTGTGATGGTGTGGGGGTGCTTTGCTGGTGACACTGTTGGGGATTTAATCAACATTGAAGGCATACTGAACCAGCATGGCTACCACAGCATCTTGCAGCGGCATGCTATTCCATCCGGTTTGCGTTTAGTTGGACCATCATTTATTTTTCAACAGGACAATGGCCCCAAACACACCTCCAGGCTGTGTAAGGGCTATTTGACCAAGAAGGAGGGTGATGGGGTGCTGCGCCAGGTGACCACCTCTTGAAGCTCATCAAGAGAATGCCAAGAGTGTGCCAAGCAGTAATCAAAGCAAAAGGTGGCTACTTTGAAGAACCTAGAATATGAAATATATTTTCAGTTGTGTCACACTTTTTTGTTATGTATAATTCCACATGTGTTACTTCATAGTTTTCATGCCTTCAGTGTGAATCTACAATTTTCATAGTCATGAAAATAAAGAAAACTCTTTGAATGAGAAGGTGTGTCCAAACTTTTGGTCTGTACTGTGTGTGTGTATATATATATATATATCATATGTGTGTGTGTGTGTGTGTGTGTGTGTGTGTGTGTGTGTGTGTGTTTTGTGATCATGCAACCGTGTATACCACTCTGAGAGCCATGTGCAACATGCACAGTCAATGCTCAATTTTACAGCCATGCAGGTTCATAGCCCCAGACACCCTGGTGTTGTATTATTAAAGCTGGAGTTTGCAAAATGTGATTCAGCTGTGCATGGTAGCTAATCAGCTTCTAAATGCATCTATGTTTAATTAAAACCCAACTCTGGGAAAGAACCCCCCCGTAGCTGGACAGGAATGGGATCAGGAGAGGGGGGTCATGACAGGGTGATAAGGCAGCCAGAAAACACAAGGGGTTAACTTAAGAGGCAGGTTGGCAAGGGGTTCAAGCCCATTGGCTAACTAAGGGGTGTGTAAGGGGGGGAGTTAGAGAATTGCTGGGGGTGGACTAGTTACACTCGGCTTCTGGGCAGCAGAGTGAAAACATTGTTTGCTGATTGTTGTTATATCTCCAGGATACCTTTCTCTCCATCTTCAGGTTCAAAAACACAATTCACTGTGTCGTTTAAAGCGGGAGTTCACCCAATTCGTTTTTTTTTTTTCTCTTTTCCCCTTAGATTAATGCTCGTTTTCTCTAGGGGAATCGGCTATTGGTTTTAAAATATGAGCCGTACTTACCGTTTACGAGATGCATCTTCTCCGTCGCTTCCGGGTATGGGTCTTCGGGAGCGGGCGTTCCTTCTTGATTGACAGTCTTCCAAGAGGCTTCCGACGGTCGCATCCATCGCGTCACTCGTAGCCGAGAGAAGCCGAACGTCGGTGCGGCTCTATACTGCGCACCGACTTTCGGAAAATCGTGACGCGATGGATGCGACCGTCGGAAGCCTCTCGGAAGACTGTCAATCAAGAAGGAACGCCCGCTCCCGAAGACCCATACCCGGAAGTGGCGGAGAAGATGCATCTCGTAAACGGTAAGTACAGGTCATATTTTAAAACAACTAGCCGATTCCCTTAGACAAAACGAGCAGGAATCTAAGGGGAAAAATGTGTTCTCTATGGGTGAACTTCCGCTTTAATGTGTTCCTGCATTAGTAAGCCATAATTGTGTTTGGCCAGTAGATGGCGCAAGCGTAACAGCTAACCTGAGACAAACATTAATATGAGTGTAAATATTCCTATTTAGCCCTTAAAGGATGTGACATCAAAATCATCATATCCTCTTTAGTCAGGAAGTGAATGCCCCTTAGAGATCTCCATTTTCAAGATTATGGCAGTAGGCCTCGATGTTATCTCTCCCCATCCATGGCATCGGAGGTAAGCAATCTTTCTCTTCCTCCTCCACAGGCTATTAGGGAATCAGTTAGTCATCCCAGTTAGTATTTGTATGATGTTGTTTATTATCGTATGGTAATGTTATAATATTCTTGTTGTTTCCAGTTTTACCGCATATCACGTGTGTCATTCACATGTATATTGAAATCTGCAACGTACCAATAAAGACACAGACAATAAATAGCAGTCTATTATTGTGTGCGCAGAAAAGGGTCATCTGCCTAGATAGCTACCCATAGACTCCGGGGGCCAGATTCAGAAAAGAGATACAACGGCGTATCTCCTGATACGCCGTCGTATCTCTGAGGTCGGGAGGTCGTATCTATGCGCCTGATTCAGAGAATCAGTTACGCATAGATATCCCTAAGATCCGACAAGTGTAAGGCCCCATACACACGATAGAATCCATCCGCAGATAAATCCCAGCAAATGGGTTTCTGCGGATAGATCCTATGGTGTGTACACGCCAGCGGATCTGTTTCCGCGGAGAAATCTCCTCTGGGATGGATTCCAGCAGATCGGATATATGCTGTGCTGCACAACATATCCATCTGCTGAAATCCATTCCAACGGATGGATCCGCTCGTCTGTACAGACTTACCGGATCCATCCGTCCAAAGGGATTCCCCGCACGCGTCGTAATGATTTGACGCATGCGTGGAATTCCTTTTATGACAGCGTCGCGCCCGTCACCGCGTCATAATAGCGGCGACGGCGCGACACGTCATCGCCAGAGGATTTCAGAGCGGATTTCAATGCGATGGTGTGTACACGCCATCGCAGAGAAATCCTCTGAAATCCTCGAGAGGATTTATCCGCGGATACGGTCCGCTGGACCGTATCTGCGGATAAATCCTCTCGTGTGTATGGGGCCTTTGTGTCTTACACCATCGTATATTAGGCTGCATTTTCAGGCTTGCCGCTAGGTAGCGCTTCCGTATGCTTACGCAAGGAATATGCTAATTGGGTAGATACGGCGATTCAGAAACGTACGTTCGGCCGCACCGAGTTTTGAAATTTTACATCGTTTGCGTAAGTCGTTCGCGAATAGGGCTGGAAGTAATTTACGTTCACGTCGAAAGCAATGACATTTTGCGTCGGATTTTCGAGCATGCGCACTGGGATTTTTTCACGAACGGCGCATGCGCCGTTCAAAAAAACTTAAAATACGCAGGGTCAAAGCAAATTTAAATAAAACACACTCCCAACATCCCCATTTGAATTAGGCGGGCTTACGCCAGCCCACATACGTTACGCCGCCGTAACTTAGAACTTGTGCCCTTTCTGAATACGGAACTTGCGCCCAAAGTTACAGCGGCGTAACTAAGATATGTTACGCCGGCCGGATAGATACGCTCAGGTATCTGAATCCGGCCCCGGGAGTACGGGAGGCAAGTTCAGGACAATTGTCTATCTGCGAGCATGAGTGAGCTGGAGAACTTTATTGCCCGGCTCAGGGCTGCGGCTGTAGTGCACGGCACTGCGTGGGTGCAGAGCCGGGTCGCGGCTTCGTTACAGGGGGTCCAGCAGTCCCCCCCCACAGTCAAGGCCTGCGCCTCCGCGTGCTCGGTGGTCTAGGCCGCCGGAGCGCTTTAGCCCTGACAGGACCCCTCGGGCTCAGCGCCACATTGGGAGGCCGCCGTCGGACCCTTCAGGCCCCCCTTCCAAGCGTACGTTAGCTGTGGCTGGGGGACGCCTGGTAGGAATCCCCTTCCTAGGCGTGTCGTCCCGGGCCCGTCCTCTGGATACCGGAGCAGGCGGCTGGTGTGTCCGGCGATGTGCCGGTCGGCGCACCAGCCCGGCGTGGGAGTGAGAGCCGGTGAGCTCTCCGGAACTGACGTTGTTCACGGACGCAGCGGGTTCTGTGGGGTACAGGGCTTACTTTCAGGGCAGGTGGAGTGCCGGTAGGTGGCCCGAGTCTTGGAAGGAAGCGGGTTGGTTGCAGAATTTGGTACTTTTGGAATTGTTTCCGATTGTGCTGGCGGTGGAATTCTGGGGCATGGCTTTTCAGAACCATAAGGTGCGATTCAACTGTGACAACATGGGGGTGGTGTCAGCCATCAATAGTATTTCGGCTTCCTCTCTAACGGTGGTGCGCCACTTGGTATTGCTGTGCCTTCGTTTAAATGCTTTTATCTACGCGGTCCACATTCCGGTGGTTACTAACAGGATTGCGGATGCTTTGTCTCGTTCGCAGTGGACGGAGTTTCGCGTGTTGGCCCCGGAGGCAGAGCGGCATGGGACGCCTTGTCAACCTGGCCTGTGGAACGTGGTGTTGGAGTCGCAGCAGGACTGATCCGGGATTCGGTGAGCGTGGCTACTTGGGATGCGTATGCTGGTGCGTGGGAGGGATGGAAGTCTTTGCTTGCGGAGGTAGGGGGCCTTGGGCAGGGTGCGGATCTGGTTTCTGTGGTGGTTTACTTTGTGGTGCGGAATTTCGTTCGGGGGGTGTCGGTCTCGCGCAAGTTGGCGGGACTGGCATTTTGGTTCAAGTTGTCAGGTTTGGCAGATGCCACAAAATCCTTTATGGTGCGGCAGGCTATGAAGGGATATCATAGGGGCCGTAGGTCTGTGGATTTCCGGCGTCCGGTTTTGGTTCCCATTTTGAGGGCCGTCCTTGAGGGGCTTTCTGCGGTTTGCTCGAGTGCTTATGAGCAGACTTTGTTTTGTGCTGCTCTTCTGCTGGCATTCATCGGGGCCTTGCGGCTGGGGGAGCTGATTAGTCCCTCCAAGTCGGTAGGCGAGGGTGTGCTGTGGGAGGACGTTGTGTTCGGTGAGGATTCAGTTCGGATTGGAATACGCCGTTCCAAGACGTATCAGTTGGGGAAGGGAGCACATTTGGAGTTGTTTCAGGGCGAGCAGGGCCTTTGACTCGTTTTTCGGCTGTGTGCACATTTTTGATCCACGCCAACGGTTCCTGTTTGTTGTGCTTCCAGTTTGTGGCCGTGTTCCAGAAGTGTTTGGGGTTGGCGGGTTTTGACCCCGGGGCAGTATGGGTCCCACTCTTTTCGCATTGGTGCGGCTACTGAGGCGTCCCGTTGGGGGTTGGACGACACTGCTGTTCGGAGGATAGGCAGGTGTGAGTCTAATAGGTATCGCCTCTACATTAGGCCGCATTTGTTGTAGGATTATGTTTTCTGTGGGGGATTCTAGTTTCCTCAGGCCCCTTTTGGGGGTTTTGCCTGCCGTTTTTCTCTTCCTCTACCTTGTCTGTTCATTGTCTGTGTGTCTCTGTGATTCCTTGTTGGTGGGTGTTTTGTACCGTGTTTTTGTTTTGTTTTGTTTGCAGGTCGGAGATGCCTTGTGTGGATCCTGGGGCACTCTTACGTGTACTGGGGTGCCAGGAGGGCTGAGGTGCGGCCTGGGGCTCGGCAGTTGGGTATTCCCCGTGAGGTGGGCAGTGTTCGCTGGATAGGTGTCCGGGGCATGATGTGGGGGGGAGGTGGTTCCTGAGGTCACTAGGTTTTCCCTACTGGATAGGCCCCCAGACATCCTGGTGATTCACACTGGAGGCAATGACCTGGGGGTCAGGGCTTCCAGGGAGCTCACTTGGGATGTGCGTTTTGATTTCATGCGCCTTCGCAGGGAGTTTCCTAACACTCGGTTGGTTTGGTCGGATATTGTGGCTCGCACTGTGTGGCGCGAGGCTAGATCTGTTGACCAAATCAATAGAGCGAGGGTTAAGGTGAACAAGGAGGTGGGGAAGTTCTTTGTGAGGAATGGGGGTTTGGTCGTTAGTCATCTGGCGTTTCCTTTGTGGCGATGGCGTTCTTCTCAATGCTGTAGGGATAGATTTGTGGTTTCTCGGTTTGGAGGACGGAGTGCGAATGTGTGAATGGAGAGCGGTAAGGCCCCTGGGTGGCTGAGGTCAGCTGGGTTTAGGCCCAGAGTCTATAAGTAGCGGATGGGGTGGCAGCTCAGCTAGATGGTGCCTCGGACACAATATTAAGGGCTATGGTTGAAATGTTACCGTCAAGGATCTCTAAAGCATGATGTCTGTTTTTTTTTTTTTGCTCAATTTTGGAATGTTTATGATCGTTATTTAATAAATGTTATTTTGTTAATAAAGGTCGGGCTCGGCCATTTTACCCCAACAAACTAGATTGTGTTTTGTTCTGAGGTAAAGTGGGTTTAAAGGGGTTGGGGTAATGGTAAGTAGTATGGTTAGCTCTTAGCTACCCTAGTCATGTTTTTTGCCATGCAGTGGTGCTGTAGCAGAAGTAGAATGTAACTGATATGTTCACATCCAGAGCTGATATTTTGGTGTAAGGAAGTCAGGAACAGTCCACCCCACATGCATGCTGGACTCGGGGCCAGCCCTACCATGGGTCCCGGTGGGACCATTGGACCCATGAGGCAACAAATCAGGAGCATGTGCCTGGGGTAGGATGTGCGACATGGAGAGGCATGGTCACAATGTTGAGGGGGGAGGGAGCTTGAGGGTTCGTTGAACTCTGGCCTTCTCTGCTGCAGAAGTTGCAGGCTTTTGTTCTCTCTGCTGGCCCACCCACTACCTGTAGCACAGAGCCAATAGGGTTTTGGAGCACTTCCTTTGGCTCTGAAATAGGTGACTTATAGGTGATGGGCAGGGGCAGAAGTCCTCTGACGGCTGCTGCCGCTTCATTCTCCCCATCATCCCTGGTGTCGGTCTACAGGCAGCGGGTGACAACCTACTCGGTGCAGCAGTCCATGTCAAAATTGTCCCTGAATGGCATTTTCGAAAAGTGGTCCCCCGGGGGGGGGGGGGGGACAGTGTGTCAATTTCCCCCCTGGGCCGCTCTGATGACCCATAAAAGAGACGCACCACTTCACTCAGGCTGTGCACACCCTCCGTCCCCTCTCCGGCTAAAACAACAGGCAGGTGCCAGTAGCTAAGCGGACTCTTTAGCTCACTTTGCATGGAAAAGATAGTTTTGGGTGCAAGTTTGTAGCCTGTCTAGCATCCGCTGGTGGTGATGGTCGGGGCGGCGGTCTGCTTGTTTACCTCACCAGCCTGTGTATGCTCTGGGACTGTGCCACTGTGAATGTTACAGGGTGACTTCAGATGTAAGTAGGCACTACTGATGCAATGGGGAACTCCTAATGTGAAGGTGGTGGGGGGACTACTTACAGTGGGGATCGAAAGTTTGGGCACCCCAGAAAAAAATGTGTATTAATGTGCATAACGAAGCCAAGTAAAGATGGAAAAATCTCCAAAAGGCATCAAATTACAGATTAGAAATTCTTATAATATGTCAAAAAAGTTAGATTTTATTTCCATCATTTACACTTTCAAAATTACAGAAAACAAAAAAATGGTGTCTGCAAGAGTTTGGGCACCCTGCAGAATTTATAGCATGCACTTCCCCCTTTGCAATGCTGAGACCTGCCAGTGTCATGAATTGTTCTCAATCATTGTCTGGGAAGACCACGTGATGTCAATCTCAAAGGTTTTAAATGCCCAGACTCATCTGATCTTGCCCCAACAATCAGCACCATGGCTTCTTCTAAGCAGTTGTCTAGAAAACTGAAAGTGAAAATAGTTGACGCTCACAAAGCTGGAGAAGGCTATAAGAAGATAGCAAAGCGTTTTCAGATGTCACTATCCTCTGTTCGGAATGTAATTAAGAAATGGCAGTCATCAGGAACAGTGGAAGTTAAAGCAAGATCTGGAAGACCAAGAACAATATCAGACATAACAGCTCGCAGGATTGTGAGAAAAGCAATTCAAAACCCACGTTTGACTGCACGATCCCTCCAGAAAGATCTGGCAGACACTGGAGTTGTGGTACACTATTCCACTATAAAGAGATACTTGTACAAATATGGTCTTCATGGAAGAGTCATCAGAAGAAAACCTCTTCTACGTCCTCACCACAAAAATCAGCGTTTGAACTTTGCAAATGAACATATAGACAAGCCTGATGCATTTTGGAAACAAGTTCTGTGGACCGATGAGGTTAAAATAGAACTTTTTGGCCGGAATGAGCAAAGGTACGTTTGGAGAAGAAAGGGCACAGAATTTAATGAAAAGAACCTTTGTCCAACTGTGAAGCATGGGGGTGGATCAATCATGCTTTGGGGTTGTATTGCAGCCAGTGGCACAGGGAACATCTCACGAGTAGAAGGAAAATGGATTTAATAAAATGTCAGCAAATTTTGGATGGTAACTTGATACCATCTGTGAAAAAGCTGAAGTTAAAGAGAGGATGGCTTCTACAAATGGATAATGATCCTAAACACACCTCAAAATCCACGGGGGATTACATCAAGAGGCGTAAACTGAAGGTTTTGCCATGGCCTTCACAATATCCTGACCTCAACATAATTGAAAATCTATGGATAGACCTTAAAAGAGCGGTGACAGACAGCCCAGAAATCTCAAAGAACTGGAAGACTTTTGTAAGGAAGAATGGGCAAAGATACCTCAAACAAGAATTGAAAGACTCTTGGCTGGCTACAAAAAGCGTTTACAAGCTGTGATACTTGCCAAAGGGGGCAGTACAAGATATTAACTCTGCAGGGTGCCCACATTTTTGCAGACGCCATTTAATTTTGATAGTGTAAATGATTGAAATAAAATCTAACTTTTTTTGACATATTATAAGAATGTCTAATCTGTAATTTGATGCTTTTGAGATTTTTCCATCTTTCCTTGGCTTCGTTATGCACATTAATACAAATTTTCGATCTCCACTGTATATAGTTAAAGTTAATATAATTCTCTATTTAGGATATTTGAGATAGAGGTGGAAGATATAATCCTCACAGCCATAACAGCTGTCGCAGCGGCAGCTGTGTTTGTAGCCCAGGATATAAATCCGAAACGTTAGACGCAGACAGCTTGGTGTCTTCAGGAAACGTACCATCTTGGATGACCTGTCTAAAAATGACATTAAGGAGATGTTTAGGCCGAGTCGCCAGGGGGTCATGGAGGTATACCAACTAATAGCCAATGACCTAGAACCACTGTCAGCAAGAAACCACGCAACCATGGAAGAGTGGCAAGAGTTGAAGGTTGGATTTTTTCAACAAGGAGGGATGCCTAATTGCCTGAGAGCCATAGATTGTACTCATATTGCGCTGATACCACCACACAATAGGGAGGAGCAGTTTCGCAATAGACAATGCTAACATTCCTTAAAATGTGCAAGTTGTGGTGGACTCCCACCAGCACATTATGATCTGGGTTTCCCGGAAGTTGCCACGACAGCCATGTAATCGATTTTCCCTGGCTCAATTCCAGGACACATGCCCTTTTCTGCCGCTGAGCCAAATTCATTACGATGTGAGCATGCAGACAACAATTCAGACTACAATCTCCATCGTCTTCCAACAGCAAAGAGGAAAAGCTTTATTCAAATCACAGTTTTATAGCCAAAGTGACATAAGCAAGCATCATATATGGGTGTATCGGATTGGCTCATCCACATATGGTGTTCTCTTGTGACGTCTATTCTTGGCCACGAGGCAAACACTCAGTCGCCATATTCTTTTGGTTGATGGGAGGGGTAGGAGTTGGTTGACAAGAGCATGCATTTCCCATCAAGCCCTGGGAGGATTTTAACTCTGTATTTTAGTATTCTGTGACAATACAGTATTATTTTTCCTTGAATGAAAGTCATAACATATATATCAAGAAATAAAAGAAATGTAAGCAATATTTGAGTGGTTAGGAGAAAGATAACAAACACAATATAATAATTTTATCAACTCCATCACAGCCATATCCTGCGACAGTCGGCTCTCTTTGATCGATTTGAACAAGGAAACATGCCCGAGGGCTGGCTGGTGGGTAAGTAAATGTAATTTTATGTATACATAAATTAAATATATATATTTAATTTAGAATATTTATTAGAGACGGAAAAACAAATTATCTTTCATTATCTTCACTGTGAATTGAAGAAGGTACGATGGGTTGTGCGGATGATTTTTATCTTCTTAAAAGTGTATTTCAACTCAAATGTGGAACTTCCGCTTATCTGTCTTCTTCCTTGTTTTTGAAAGGTCCAGTTCCACACTTCTTGTAAACTGGGCCGCTGCCAAGTCTCCTGGAAGTTCGTCCCTCTTCTCTTATTTCCACCACCGTACCAATAAGAAAGTGCAGCGCACTTTGCACATGCACAGTAGGGAACCGGCTGTGAAGCCGAAAGGCTCCACTGCTTGTTCCCTTACCAAGAATGGACACGGTTGCACCAGACAGACGATCCAAACATTCGGCTGTGGTGCATACATCACAGGCTCCCTGGACAGTTAAGTGTCCATATTTTAAAAGTCAGATGCTGCAGTATTTGTAGCTACTGAATTTAAATTTTTCTTCGTGGGGGGCCGAGCCGACCTGCCGCCGTAAAACTCCGGCGGCTGGTTGGTTAATAACTGTGTTAATAACTGTGTGAAAAGCAAACAATGATTGCTCATTTCTAGTACTAGGAAGGGTGGGGGAGACAAGTAGTATAAACTACTGATCTATTTTTGTAAGTGTGAGTACTTTACCTACCATGTATTACTTTCACCTATAGTAAGGATAACCTATAGGTACTGTAAATATCACGTTTAGGAGCTATTTACTATACATGCAGCCTGTGACGTCACCAGTGCATGCTCTGACAATGAAGGGCATACCTTTGCCATTCCTCCAGAGCCGTGCCACAAACGGCTGCTCACAAGTGCATGCACGTGAGTGACATCATCACCAGCTTGTCCAATCAGATGCCCGTAGTCCCTGGACCTGGAAGGAAGACCGGGTGAAGATGGAAACCCCTGCAGTGGCACAAGAGTTGTCTTTTCTTCAGGTAAGTCTGTCATAATGTGCTAGTATTTGATGCATGGACTTACAGTCTCCAATGTTTCGGATTGAGAAATTAGTGATTTCCATTTATGTGATTGATCAAATTCTAAGGATTATTTAGCCTGCAGGGGACAGTTGCAGCATCTAATCCAACTAAAAAATTAAATTAACAATTTTTTTTATTTAACCACTTTAGCCCCGGACCATTATGCAGGTAAAGGACCAGGCCCCTTTTTGCGATTCGGCACTGCATCACTTTTACTGACAATTGCGCGGTCGTGCGACGTGGCTACCTAACCCATTCCCTTCCCAGAATTCTCCCCCCCCATTCTCCCAATCTTCCCATCCCCCCTCTTTTTTCTCCCCCTCTTTTTTCTTTCAAACATTATCCACACCCCCATTCAACCCCCTTCCCCCCCCCTCTCTCTTCCTCCTCTCCTTTCTTCACTCTCTTTCCTTACACAAGCTTTCTCGATTCTTGCTTGTGCTTTGTTTGTTGATCTACCCAAATCCCCCTTTTTCTTTTTTTCTTTTGTGTTTTCTATTTTTAAATCTTCCTTAATCTTCACCTATTCCATCCTTCTTTTTGCTTTATCCCTTTCTGGGGCCCATCCTATTACCCACTGTCTCCTGTTCTAGTCCTTTCCACTTCTCATTTCCCAACTCTTTATCATGTGCTATGTATATTATATATTTTTTGCTTGTTGTTTATTATATACTCTGTAAATATCTTTTAGACCCTCCTGAAGAAGCGGTTTAACCGCGAAACCGGTCGAGGTCACTGGCTCCACCCATTAGACACAGATGGTTCTGTTATCTAATTTGATCTGTGGGGTCTGTCCCTAAATGTTTTTATACTGTATTGTGTTTTATGTAAATACATATTGTTTTTTTTTTATACCAATCTGGTTTCCTATCAGTGCCGTGAAAGTCCCAACCAACAATCCTCCCCTCTCTTTTGACCTATGACTATTAATGTCAATCGGCCACAAACAGCCTTTTGTATTTACTCATTTGGGTCTTACTCTCTTCACATTAAACGGGATGCTGGCACATCTTATCTATTTTTTAGTTAGTTTAACAGAGGCAATACTCTTCCTTTGTGGCTCCCAAACAAAATTGACGTCCTTTTTTTCACACAAATAGAACTTTCTTTTGGTGGTATTTTTTTTTTTTTCAAGAGGTGCAGGGGGTTGTGTAATGTAAAGGTGTCCAGAGCTGCAGGGGGGGCTGTGTAATGTAAAGGGTTCCAGTTGTGGAGAGGCGGTACAAAGTAGTGACAAAGAGATATTGGGGGATGAAGAGGGCACAGTGGGGTGTTTTTACATTTTAAAGTGGGGGGTGCCAGATATAGGATCCGCCCCGGGTGCCAAATGCTCTGGATCTGCCCCTGGTTCCCGGTGAGGATGAGGAATGTAAGTTTACTGTTAAGCCTCCCGGGCCCCACAAATCCGGTCATGTCCCGACACATGCAGCTGCAGGAGCAGAGTGGGCGGGGCAGGACGCTCGAGAGAGCCTGTGAAGGGACATCGTTTTTGGCACATGAGGTGGCTCTGGAGTCTGGACAGGAGGTAGGAAGGAAGTGGGAGACTTTCATCTGTTTTGTGATGTTTTGTGATGTTTCAAAGACCTTAAAAATAAACTTGATGAAACTACCATTAGGGTCTCTGTTCATCATTGCTGTCTTATTTCTCCCCTATTTGTCTTGTATTTACACATAAGTTTAATCAGAACAGAAATTGGTTAGAAGGCATGGAGGTCAGCAATGTGTGCCCTTCAGGGGCTGCATACAGTATACTCCTTTTGGTGGTATTTGATCACCTCTGCGGTTTTTATTTTTTGCGCTATAAACAAAAATTGAGCAACAATTTTGAAAAAAATGCAATATTTTTTTTAACTTTTTTGCTATAATAAATATCCCCCCCCCCAAAAAAAACACTTCCCGACCGCCGCATGTATATGTATGTCCACAGAATGGCACGTACAGGCAAATGGGCGTACATGTACATCCTTGCCTTCTAGCGGGTGGTGGGTCCGATCGGGACCCCCCCGCTACATGCGGCGGTCGGATTCCCACGGGGAGCGATCCGGGACGACGGCGCGGCTATTCGTTTATAGTCGCGATCGCTCCCCGGAGCTGAAGAACGGGGAGAGCCATATGTAAACACGGCTTCCCCGTCCTTCACTATGGCACTGCATCGATCGAGTGATCCCTTTTATAGGGAGACTCGGTCGATGACGTCAGACCTACAGCCACACCCCCCTACAGTTGTAAACACACACTAAGTGAACCCCAACTCCTACAGCGCCCCCTGTGGTTAACTCCCAAACTGCAACTGTCATTTTCACAATAAACAATGCAATTTAAATGCATTTTTTGCTGTGAAAATGACAATGGTCCCAAAAATGTGTCAAAATTGTCCGAAGTGTCCGCCATAATGTCGCAGTCACGAAAAAAATCGCTGATCGCCGCCATTAGTAGTAAAAATTTTTTTTTTTTTTATAAAAATGCAATAAAACTATCCCCTATTTTGTAAACGCTATAAATTTTGCGCAAACCAATCGATAAACGCTTATTGAGATTTTTTTTACCAAAAATAGGTAGAATAATACGTATCGGCCTAAACTGAGGAAAACATTTTTTTTATGTTTTTGGGGGATATTTATTATAGCAAAAAGTAAAAAATTGTTTTTTTTTTCAAAATTGTCGCTCTATTATTGTTTATAGCGCAAAAAAAACCAAAAACGCAGAGGTGATCAAATACCACCAAAAGAAAGCTCTATTTGTGGGGAAAAAAGGACGCCAATTTTGTTTGGGAGCCACGTCGCACGACCGCGCAATTGTCTGTTAAAGTGACGCAGTGCCGAATCGCAAAACCTGGCCTGGGCATTTAGCTGCCTAAAGGTCCGGGGGTTAAGTGGTTAACGATTGTTTTTTGAGCAAAATGTATAGCTTTTTTTAAAAATTGGGGATAGTTTTATTGCATTTTTATTAATAATTTTTTTACTAGTAATAGCGGCGATCAACGTTTTTTTTTTTTTTTTTCATGACTCCTTCCATTTTGACACATTTTTGGGACCATTGTCCTTTTCACAGCAAAAAGTGCTATACAAATGCACTGATTACTGTGAAAATGACAATTGCAGTTTGGGAGTTAACCCCTACAGCGCCCCCTAGTGGTTAAGTGTGACCTCATATGTGTTTCTAACTGTAGGGGGGCGGGGCTGGACTTGTGACGTCGTTGATCGTCTTTCCCTATATCAGGGAACAGACGATCAGTGACACTGCCACAGTGAAGAACGGGAAAGGTTTGTTTACCTCTTCACCTCTCCCCGTTCTTCAGCTCCTGTGACCGATCGCAGGACACCAAGTCCCGTGGCCACAGAGCTTCGGACCGTGGGCGACCCACGGCTGGGCACTTAAAAGGGGACGTACCCTTACGTGATTGTGCCAGTCTGCCGACGTATATCGGCGTTGGGCGTCCTTAAGTGGTTAATAAACAAAAAATTCTCCTTTGATGCCGACATGTAATCAATTATTTGTGTTTTTTATTTTGACAGAGTTACCAGTATTTGGAGTCTTCGAAGCTATCCTATTATTTTTGAAGACTGAAGCATACATGACGGCATACAATTGAAAAATAAAATAAGAGATTGTTCAAAAAAAACTTTGAAAAATCTATTTAAAAAAAATCAGAGACCAAAAGGAAAAATTGATCCCGAAGCATCTTTAGCGAAAGAGGACAATGTCTTAATTGCGAACATAAAAAGTAGACAAAGGAAAGGGGATAAATTAAAAACACGAAGATGAGGGTCCTTTTCCAGTGGTGGATTTGTCTGGCAAAATTGCCACAGTTTTAACAAAAAAAAAGGAAACTGTTAAAGTTCACACCGATCATGGCAAAAAATGTAAGGTTAGCACTGAAGCCAACAAAGAGATCATAATTGAGAAGCAAAAGACATCCAATGAATTCCTGTCTACATGTGTATACAACACTGACAATGATCACATGGAGACTTCAATGTCATCAGATCAGACCATTGAAACAAATCTGAAACATTGTCATCACTATTTGTAGACAAGAAAGTATCATGCAAATATTCCACACCAATAGTTCAAGGTAAATATACAATTAAAATGTGTACACACATACTATAAAATGATATATATATATTACACACACACGGAGATATAGATTTCTAATGTAGCGTCGGGTTACTTCGAAGTACCGGTGCTGACAAAATTTAAGGGGTGATCAGAGTGTAAGTGACTCTGATTTCAATTTGAATTCTGGAAAGGGTCTCTGTTTCGGCTTGGCTGTGTGCCCATTCTGTTGTGGCTGGGGTGTCATACCACCCCGGGGTGGCAGTGAAGTCGAGGCTTGGGTGCTGTTTGCCAGCAGCCAATAAAGAGAGAGGTTCTCTTGCGGGGCATGCTGGGAGGGGGTACTTCTGGAACAGACACCATTGAGGCGGGGTCTTTTTCCGGTGTGGCACCCACCTTTAGGGTGTCCACACATCACGACCCCCGGCGGAATGGCCTACGAGGCCGGGGTGCGCGTGCCACGTGGTGCTCCTGGTTCCGTGACCATGATGGTTTGGTACGTTTAAGCTGTGGCGGGGGCCCCAGTGATCGACTGGGTCCCCAAATTCTGAGAAGATCCCAAGCGTTGTTCCTTTGAGGGGAAGCTATTCGGTGGGGAGTCCGCCTGAGGAGAGCCAAGAGAGGCTGGCCTTCCAATAGGGCCTCGACTGGGGATCAAGGTATCCGGACACTGGGAGGGTGGACATTAGTCACCTGTCAGTCGGTACCTAACTGCAAAACTACCTGAGGGAGATACAGGCCCAAAGCATATTAATGAGAATCGTCTCCGTGATCTACATTACAGGGAGGGTCTGTGGCAGAGACTTTCTTCCCTTAGGCCCCGTACACACGGACGGACAGTCCGCCGGACCGTTTTCAGTGGACATGTCCGCCCGGAGATTTCTGTCTGATGGTTGTACACACCATCAGACAGAAATCTGCGCGTAAACAATACGCGGGGACGTGGCCGCGACGATGACGCGGCGACTTGGGCGGCCTTGAAGTTCAAAGCTTTCACGCATTCGTCAAATAAGTACGACGCATGCGAGGGATGGCGGTCGGTGAGTCTGTACAGATGACCGAACACGTCCGACGGACAGGTTTCCAGCGGACAGATTTCTTAGCATGCTAAGAAATTTTGGTCCGCTGGTAACTGTCCTTTTTTCCCCCACAAATAGAGCTTTATTTTGGTGGTATTTGATCACCTCTGCAGTTTTTATTTTTTGCTCTATAAACAAAAAAAGAGCGACAATTTAAAAAATATATATATATATTTTACTTGTTGCTATAATACATATCCCATTTTTTTTTTTTTTTTTTTAAGACATTTTTTTCTCAGTTAAGGCCGATACGTATTTTTCGACGTATTTTTGTAAAAAAAAAAAAAAATCGCAATAAGCGACTGGTTTGCGCAAAAGTTATAGCGCCTACAAAATGGGGAACAGAATTTTTTTTTTTTTTATTTTACTAGTAATGGCGGCGATCTGAGATTTTTATTGGGACTGCGATATTGGACACTTTTGACACAATTTTGGGACCATTCACATTTATACAGCGATCAGTGCTATAAAAATGCACTAATTACTGTATAAATGTGACTGGCAGGGAAGGGGTTAACACTAGGGGGTGGGGAAGGGGTTAAATGTGTATCCTGGGTGTGTTCTGTGTGTGGAGGGGGACAGACTGGGGGAGGTGACCGATGCTGTGTCCCTATGTACAAGAGACACAGATAGGTCTCCTCTCTCCCTGACAGGACGTGGAGCTCTGTGTTTACACCCCATCATTACACCCAGAGCTCCACGTCCCTGCTGTCACAGACGATTGCGGACATCGCGGCCGCCAGGCACGCGCATCGGCTTCCCAGCGATGCGCCGGGCACAGTGTTTCCCCGCTGTGCGCCCCCAGCGGCGCACATGGGGAATGTAAACCACAGGACATCCAGGGACGTCCACCCGGCACTTGCGTGCCGCGCTGTGGACGTCTTTCGTCTACAGCGCGGGTCCCAAGTGGTTAAATCAGGCTTGTTATCCTCGTAATACACAATATTGCAATTAAAGTCTTATTATATTTAATAAGACTGTAATTGCAATATTGGGTATTTTGTTTCAGTATAATGCAACATATAAGTTTATGATTCTAATAACTTTAAATAAAAAAAAAAAAAAATAGAAAAGTGTTCTATTTTAATTTAATGTTCTGATTCACTGAGTAACAATGTTGTATTTCAGATAATAAATGCCTATCTGGGGAGAGAGCCACAAGGAAGAAAGACATAACAAGATCAACATGATAGACAGTTATATGATGACTGCAATGTGGGAAGGAAAAAAATACAAAGCATTTCGGGGTAAAAATGGAAAAACATATTTAATTGTGTAATGTTACCTTGAAGATGTTATTTAAGGACTGCTCATAACATTATATTCTATGTTAATTTCAATTTATGTAATTACAGGATAATATTTTGGACTACGATATGACAATTGGATCAGCAAACCAAAACCTACACTGGACCCCAATTGTGAGTGTACTTGTTAATTTCGTGCAAAATATAAACAGTTTTTACACCAACTATGATGAACTTCTTATTCCTTATAATTTTTTTATTTTTAATAATCAGCAAAAAAACTGTGATGTAATACATACTAACAAAGAAGTATAAATTCAAAAGAGACTACCACAGACGCATTAATGTTAATGTAAAATTAGGTTGTTGTTTGTCATTGTTAGTAAAAAAAAGAAAAGTGTCTGATCCAAAATAACAAAACATTAAGGGTCCTTTCACACTAGCGGACCGTTCGTCCGCTCATTACAAGTCCGTTAACGGACTAGTAATGAATCCCTATGGGAACGCGTCCGTTAGCGGATGGAGCGTCCGCGTCAGTCGGGATCCGCTTTTCCGAACGGAAGAAACCCTATTTGTCTTCCGTTCGGCGGAACGGACCGGATGCAGACGGACACACGGTCCGTCTGCATCCGGTCCCCCATAGGGGACAGCGGAGCAGAGACAGGGCGGTCCCTGCACTGTGTGCGGGGACCGCCCTATCCGCCGACAGCTGAGCGGGGATCCTCGCTGAGCTTTGGCGGACACACGGAGCGGACCCAGAAACGGTCCGCTCCGTGTGAAAGAGCCCTTATACAGACATATGGGGCGGAGCCGAGTTCTGCCGTCTATGTCAATGGTCGCAGCAGCAGGAATCAGGAGGTGGCCTGCACGAGTGCCCCCACGGAATATGGCTCTCCAAGGGAGCTCTTAACGAACAAGAGGAGCCAGGAGCGCTGCTGGCGGGCACAAGAGTAGGATCGAGCCGGCCATGTCAAAGTAACTTGCACAGAGCCGTTAGGTAAGTATGATTTTTTATTTTTTTTTAGACAAAAAAAAAAAAGTAAAAATAAGTTTACAATCTATTTAAAAAAAAAATGGCTTTACAGTAAAGATATGTGACACATAGAAATTGAATATTTTAATGCATCCACAAGAGATGGCTTGACATTTGCTTCATACAAGAACATCAGTCGAAGAAATATTTTTTTTCTGACAAATAATAATTTCTGATATTTTTATTATCAGGTAATGTACCCAAAAGAAAAAAAGTTGTATGTACCTTAATTCACTTGGAGAAACTGATGTGCATATAAGGCATTGCAGTGATTTGGCCAGGTAAGTATAAATACTATAATAGTAATGTTTGAAGACCAAGTTGACTTATAAAAATTATACAAATAAATATAAAGCTCATTGTGTAGCGTAAAACCTTTAGAATAAAAGTTTCATATGCAGTGGGGCTGTGCCTGCCCTACAAATATTTGTTACTTTTTGTCTATGGGAGAGGATATTGGAGACATACCGTATTTATGCTGCTTCCAGCGCTCAGTTTGAAATCCTGCGCCGACATATACCGAGTGCAGTACACTCGGGTACATTCGGCTAGGCTCGGCTTCGCTCGTGCTCACGCATAAACGTCACAGAGCGCGAGCGAAGCCGAGCCTTGCCGAATGTACCCGAGTGTACTGCACTCGGTATATGTCGGCGGAGTCGTTCGAACTGAGCGCGGGAAGCGGGGACTCGACTTGAGGTGCCCGCTGGAGAAGCCGGGAGGACACCACCGAGGCCGCAGACGGACGCTGGACCGGACGATGGACGCTGGGAAGACACCAAAACTGTAAGTAATAAAATCATATAACATTTTTTTTACAGGAATTTTGGGGGCAACTTTAGGGGTGCGCCGTATACGCGGGAGCGCGTTATACCGCGATAAATACAGTATTTAATATTGAGTTACTACCAGAAAAAGACTGGTCAGGCACTCCAGCAGTCTTCAGTTGTGGACTGTTCCTATAGGACAGTGGTCTCCAAACCGTGGCCCGAGGGCCGGATGTGGCCCTCTGCTTGTCTATTTCCCGCCCTTAGGACACTATTCCTCCCACTGATACGAGACATTATTCTGCCACCTGACACCAACAATGGGGCACCATTTCTCCCATGGACACCAAAAATTAGGTACCATTCCTCCCTATGATACCAAGGACTGACCACTATTCCTCCCTATGATGCCAAGGACTGACCACTATTCCTCCCCCTAATACCAAATGTGGCAATGCTTACTCCCACTGATGCCAGGAAAATTTCTACTCCCACTGGCCTTAGTCCGGCCCTCCTAAGAGTCTGAAGGACAATAAACAAGCACTGGCCCAGATTCAAGAAGCAATTGCGCCCGTGTAACCATAAGTTACACGGCGCAATTGCTTACTTGCTCCGGCGTTACGAATGCTCCTGATTCAGGAACCTCGTTACACCGACTGCAGCCTAAAATCTGCGCGGCATAAGGCTCTTATGCCTCGCAGATTTTAGGCTGCATTCTTGCGTGTGCCGCTAGGGGGCGCTCCCATTGTGATCAGCATGTAGTATGCAAATTGCATACTACCACTGATTCACAAACTTGCGCGGGCCCCGCGCAAGCCAGGTACGGAGTTTCCGTACGGCAACTTTAGCGCAAGGCTGCCCCTTCTAATAGTAGGGGCAGCCAATGCTAAAGTATAGCCGCCGCTCCCACGATGTGAAATTTGAATTTCACGTCGTTTGCGTAAGTGCTTCGTGAATGGCGCTGGACACCATTCACGTTCACTTTGAAGCAAATGACGTCCTTGCGACGTCATTTGCCGCAATGCACGTCGGGAAAGTTTCCCGACGGAGCATGCGCTGTAAGCTCGGCGCGCTCCCGCACCTAATTTAAATGATTCCCGGCGGGATCATTTACATTGCGCGCGCTTACGCCGGGCAATTTTGCCGGCGCGCCCTCGCAATTTACGGAGCTACTGCTCCGTGAATCGAGGGCAGCACAAAATATTTGCGGGGGCGCAGGGAAAATCGTTGCCCTGCTCCCCCGCAAATATCGCGCAAATGTACCTGAATCTGGGCCACTGTGTTTAGAATGTTTGGAGACCCCTACTATAGAACATCATGGAGCACAGACCAGGCTCCAAAAAACAGGAACAACTTGACGCTGGAACATTGGGGAGAACGTTATTTTTGGGTCGATAGAAGGATTGAGTGAGTATAAGCTTTTTACTCTCCACTAGACAAAATTAGCAGTTAGAACATACTCTGCATGTACAGCCCCACTGCATTGCAGAACTTGCTTAAATATTTTTTTTTTGGTGTTTGAGTAGCATTTGTCCAATCTCAACTCTCATTGCACTATATAAACAGCGGCTGGCTATGCTTTCCGCCCGCTCCTACATCCTTGTGAATGATAAACAGAGCATCTATGAAGGTTAGACAGTTGGACGATAGCTCTGCCCACTCCATTCAGACATATCGGGCCAGATTCACAGAGAGAAAGGCGCACATTATGCAGCCGTAGAGTAAACAATGTACGCTACGCCAACGCAGCGCAGAGAGGCAAGCGATGCATTCAGCAAGCAAGTGCTCCCAACGCTGCGCCAGAGTGGCGTGGGATTCGAAGGCGTACGCCGGCGTAGGTGGAAGTGGGCGTGACCCATGCAAATGAGGCATGACCCAACTGCCTAAACTACGCCGGATCACTGCGTTCGGCGTGAACGTAACCTATGCCAAGCCAGACACACGTCCAACGTAAAATACGCCGGCTTGTGTTCCCTGGTGCAGACCATTGCATGTCTGCTGCTGGGTTATACTTCCTTTATGGGGAACAACTTTACGCCGGACGTACAACTTACGCGCACCTCGCGTCGGGTGCACGCAGGTTCGTGAATCGCCGTATTTTCCTCATTTGCATGTTTGAATGGCTAATCAATTGGAGCGGCACCATGCACCCAGCCTAAATGTACGCCCACCCTACGCCAGTGTAAGCAAGCTACGTCGGCGGGGTGTAGCCTGGTTTTAGGCGCATATCTGTTTGTGGGTCTGGCGCACAGATACGACAGCGCACATTTGCACTTACGTGGGCGTAACTTGTTGAATCGGGGACATTGCTTTCAATAACGTAATAGTTACTAATGGCTTGTAAGAAAGGAGTCAAGGGGCATAAAGGACAAGTCTAGTCTGGCACTCTTCAGGAGCGAGTGTTCAAGCTACTACAGTGCTTAGAAATTATTACATAGGTGGTGTTGGGGCCAATTGCATGATAACAATTGTTTATTGATTATGACACAGTAGCACTGATGAAAAATAATAATATATGTTTGTAATGACATGTCCATATGCTTTCTTGTTTACCAAGAGTAAAATGTTTCTTCAAGGAGTAAAACTGTTTGCAATTTGTTTTATGTAGAACTTGTTTCAGGAAAAAATGGTTTAAATGTTTCAAGAGTCCAACGTAAAACAATTTCCCACCCAAAACAAGAAGACAGTGTGTCGTGTGGAGTATTTGTGTGTAAGGTAATACATTTCATATAAATAAAAACTAATACTGATTAGAGTTAAAAATAATACGCTTGAAGTCAAAATATTACAGAATTGTAGGGCCAAAAAAAAAAAAAAAAAAAATCAATCAATGTCTTCTCTATTTTCATAATCGATTAATAGGCCAGCCGATCATTTGCCATGTATAGCGAATGCTTTAATTGTTTATATATCAGGAAACACAGTGAAGCACATATTAAGCTCCGTCCACCAGCCATACTTGTCATAAAGTGTCCCTGAACTGCTTAATGTGTGAGGAGAAATACCTCATGGGACATGTAGTCCTGGGAAGAAAGTGATTGTTTCTAAAGTCAGAATTTGTTTTTCACCTTGCTAAAGTTGAACTCTACAGGGTGGGCCATTTATATGGATACACCTTAAAGCGGGGGTTCACCCTTAGAGAGCACATTTTCCCCTTAGATGGATGCTCGTTTTGTCTAGGGGAATCGGCTAGTTGTTTTAAAATATGATCCGTACTTACCATTTACGAGATGCATCCTCTCCGTCGCTTCCGGGTATGGGCTTCGGGAATGGGCGTTCCTTCTTGATTGACAGTCTTCCGAGAGGCTTCCGACGGTCGCATCCATCGCGTCACGATTTTCCGAAAGAAGCCGAACGTCGGTGCGCAGTATAGCGCCGCACCGACGTTCGGCTTCTTTCGGCTACGAGTGACGCGATGGATGCGACCGTCGGAAGACTCAATCAAGAAGGAACGCCCGCTCCCGAAGACCCATACCCGGAAGCGACGGAGAAGATGCATCTTGAAAACGGGTAAGTACTGCTCATATTTTAAAACAAATAGCCGATTCCCCTAGACAAAACGAGCAGGAAGCTAAGGGGAAAAGAGAAAAAAACCCGAATTGGGTGAACTCCCGCTTTAAGGTGTATCCACATAAATGGTCCACCCTGTATAGTGTATGGCTAGCTTTAGGTTCTTAAACTAATCAAAACAATATTCGGCCAACAAATATATTATGAAAATAATCGTTATTTTGTAGCCCAAAGCTAATTTTTATTTTGTTCTATTACAATTGAATAAGAAGATATTTTATGAACATGATGGACATCTTTATTTTATTTAGTTTGCAGAGCTGATCATAAAAGGGAATGCTATAGAATTTGATAGTTCCATTAGCGCAATTAATAGTATTCGTTTTGAAATAGCGCAACAACTTCTTCAAGAAAGTGGTAGGTAATAAATATTAAATGTGTAAATTAGAATGTGTATGTTAAGGTGTTTAGTAGAGAGCAGAAGATATGTTGGAGTTATGTCTTACATGTGCAGAAACAACATTTATATACAGTGTATGTTTGTGTAGGTAGATATAGATAGCCACAGTCAGTGATAGATGGTGATGTATCTGCCATAAAGGATCTAGGGATTCTTAAAGCGGAGTTCCACACAAAAGTGGAACTTCCGCTTAATCCACTCTCCGCCCCCTTACATGCCACATTTGGCATGTCATTTTTTTTTTGGGGGGGGAGTGGGGGCTTCAGGAGGAGTGGGACATGCTGTCCTACTTCCTCCTGCCGCCGAGGGGGCTGCTAAGGCGATACGTCATATCGTCTTTTGGCAGCCCCTCCCTGTAGGCGATCGCCTGGGACACGTGACAGGTCCCAGGTGATCGCTTGTCCAATCAGATATTGCATGCATGCACAGTGGGTGCCCGGCCGTGAAGACGAAAGCTGTCACGGCCGGGTGCCCACAGTAACAATGAGGACGCTGGCCGGAGAGGGGAGCTGACCCCCGGCCGGCGCATCACTGGAACGTGGAGCAGGTAAGTGTATGTTTAATAAAAGGCCAGCAGCTACACTTTTTGTAGCTGCTGACTCTTATAAACATAAAAAATGCCTGGAACTCCCCTTTAAGATAAATGAGTCGAAGTGAAATATCTGTAGGCAGCACAGTGTTTAGCATTGGCCACACCTTGCCCCCCCCCACCTGGGGTATAATTTTTACTGACCGGAGTGTAATAAGTGGTGGTGCTGAGAGAGGAGATACAGGCTGTGAGGAAACACTCCTGCAGGACTGGAGCAGACCTGTACAGATCCATCTGTTGTCATTTAGCCCAGGTTCACACTGGTCAGCGGGAATGAACCCTTATTCTTTGTCACTCCCACTCAGGTACGTCACCGCTAGCCTATAGAACTATGGGGGATGTAGTTTGCAGTGCGGTGTGGACAATTAGATTTTTCACGGTGTGCTTTCATTTCACGGCGTGCCCACAGAGAGAGCTCGACGTGCCGGCAGCGGCACGCGTGCCACGGGTTCGCCATCACTGCCATAGACTCTGGGTGTATAGGTACATAGAAGGGGAGGCAATAGTATCTAGTGCTCTCCTTACTCTTTATAAAGATTTAATAAGATGTGCACTTACAAATAATGCACTGAGCCTCAGTGAAAAGGATTCACAGCATATCGTAGCGTACTCCACGAGAAACAGCGTGTAGGACGCGGGTGACGTCACCAACAAAAAGTCACATGGTTACTGCAGAAATGACACTGGCAGAGAAGGGGTTAAATACTGGCGGGTGATCTAGGGGTTTGTTTAATAGGGAGTGATTCCAACAGTGGTGGGGGATGGTCTAATTACAACATGACAGATCACTGCTCCCGATGACAGGGAGCAGTAGATCTCTATCATGTTGCTAAGCTGAATTGGTAACATATGTATCCTCCCGTTCTGCCTCTCCTCACACCAATCGCGGTCCGCCGGCGAACATCAAGTTTGCAGTGGCACACGCCTGCTAGGCAGCAAATTTAAAGGGACGTACAGCTAAGCTAATTTGCCCGCCCCTGCCATTCCGCCGAGGTAAATCGACGTGCGGAAGTCAAGAAGGGTTTAACCACTTACGCACCTTCCTGCCCTGGTGGTCCAATGTGGGGATCCGAGGGGGGGCTGCGCTGATAAACAATCAGAGCGAACCCCCCCTGTCAGGAGAGCCGCCGATCGTCTCTCCTCTACTCACGTCTGTCCGGTCAACGGCTCTTCCTGTTTACATCGTGATCAGCTGTGATTGGACACGGCTGATCACGTGGTAAAGAGCCTCCACCGGAGGCTCTTTACCGAGATCGGAGATGCAGGGTGTCAGACTGACACCCCGCATCACCGATCGCCGGGGGCCCCGCCGGCATTAAATCCTGCAGGACATCAATAGGTGTCCAGTCAGGATTTCACAACCACTTCCCGGGCGTCAATCTCCTATTGACCGGGCAGAAGTGGTTTACCAACAATTCTTCACAGCATAAAAAAAAAAAGAGATATCTACCCATTTTAAAATATATATATATATATATATATATACTCCGATACTCCTCTTTTCGTGTCATAATCAGCCCTCCCGGCCCCTGCCTCTGGAGCTGTACCCTCTCAGCAAGGCACTTGCTCTGGGGGCCAAGGCTCGTTCCTGATCCAATGCTTTATGTGTTCCTTAAGGTTCGTACACACGGTCGGACATCCAACAAAATTTCCCTTGGATTTTTGTCTTAATTGATTTGTCCGATCACACCCATAGCATACACACGCTCTGACTTTTCTGCAAACTTTTCTAACACTTTCCCAACATCACGTGGTTTTACTTGCTCTTTACCGCCACCCTTTGGTTAACTTCTGCTATTGTTGGTTGAGTTTAACATTGGTTCTGAGCATGCGCATTTGTACTTTGTCCAAAAGTCCGATGGTTTGCTGTACACACGGTCGGACAAGGCACCATCGGACTTTTGTTGCCAGAAAGTTGGTCCGTTCGCAGACCCAACTTTTTGTCCGATGAAAGCCAAAAAAGTTGGTCCGATGGAACGTACACACGGTCGGACAAATACGAAAAGTGCCGGATTTTGAAGTTGGTTGGGCAAAAGTCCGACCGTGTGTACGGGGCTTAAGACACCAAAAAAATAAATAATAATAATTGGGTCACCTCCGCCACTCTTCTAATTAGCTGACTGCCTGGGATTGACAGAAGTGGGAGCCAATGGCCTCCCATTGCAAATAGGGAGGAAGAGTCACAGCATACACAATGTTTTTGATCTTGATAAAAGAGACATTTAGCCTTTAATACCACTTAAAGTGGTTCTAAACCCTTACAGACCACTTTTACCTCCTACGCCTAGATTAAGACTTGGCTGTAGGTGCAAGAAATATCTCCTAAACCTAAATGGTTTAGGAGATATTTGTGAAAAAGACAGGCACCGGTAATCGCCTTGCACTGGAGAGACCCTAGACCCCCTCTATTACAACATGGCTCAACAGAGTAAGAAAGATAGGTGCCATGGAGGACTTGGTCCTCTCAGCCCAAAACTAGAAAGATCAGTACAATCAAACATGGAGGAGTTGGAACCTGTTTAGGCATTTGGAGGAGGGGAAGAGACTATTAGAAGGGACCTCAGAAGAGTGAGGAATATCCACTAGGAACTTTTACTGTTATGAAGGGAAGTATACTCCTGCATATGGGGAATTAGATAAATTAAATCCCTCCATTTTTTAAATTTTTTGGGGGGGGGGAAGGGGAAGGAAAAGAAAAGATGAAAAGAAAAGATGAAAACAAAATGAGGTCATTGATCAATATTACGTTAGTCCAAAAGTACAGGGCAATGCAGAAAGTAAGAGATATTTTTGTATACTGTATATTAGGGCTGTCGAATATAATCGATGCAGCGATGCATCGCGATTCGACCCCCGGCGATTCTGCATCGATGCGGTTGCTTTAAATAATCGATGCATGTTGATGACGTCAGCGTCGCGTCCGCCTTGCAGAGCCGAGTCGGAAAAAAAAGTTTTTTGGCGCCTTCTTTCCCGCCTCCCGCTGACGTGACGACAGTGACACCCCCCTCCCCCTGTGTCGCACGTGTGAGTCGACTCGTGAGGAGGACTGGAGAGGAGACGGACGGAGAGGAGCAGCACTGAGCACAGCGGACCCGTCCTCGTACCCCCAAGAGCGCTCAGAGTGTACAAAAGAAAAAAAACAGGCTGACAGTGTCTTGCAGGGGGACAGAGGAGGAGGAGACCGCAGGACTGGAGTGAAGGAGACGAGTGAGACCCGAGCTAGGCCGCAGCCACCGCCTGACACAGTGCCGCACACTCAGACACAGTGAGCAGCAGTGGCAGGCAGCACATGCCACATGGGAGCACAAACTGGTTAGTAAGTTACCCTTCTGCATTTTTTTGGGGGATTTTTATTATTTTTGGGGGGGAGATGATGATCTGCTTCTGCACAATTGCACACTGTCTGACTGTCTGGCATATCTTTGTATTACTGTGATGCATGTGATCAGTGATCACTCACTAAGACCTCTAACTTAGTTTACAGCATTGCAAAAAGCTGCAAGTCAAATACACTATGTGTAATTGTGTATTGAATACACTACAGTCAGTGGCAGCTTTTTGCAATGCTGTAAAGTTAGAGGTCTTAGTGAGTGATCACTGATCACATCATTTACAAAGATATGCCAGACAACACTGTTTGCAACTGTTCAATACTGCTGTTCTTGGGATTGTCATGTGGTTTAAAGCACAACTATTTAACAATATAACATGCCTGCCTGTTTGGTTACTTAAAAAATAAAACATTTTGACTGTTCTGTCCCATACATCTTGAACTGGGTATTTTACAATTTTTAATTTTACCCCCCTTTTCACTTTCCAGTTTCGTGATGCAATCAATCAATCAATTGCTATCTTTTTTTTTAGGAGAGGGAGACCAGCCCATCCGTTACCCGGCTCGCAGGACAGGGAGCTAGGCCGCAGCTGCCAGTGCCACACACTCCGAGTCCCTTCATCATCACAGGCAGCAGGAGAGGAGACCCGCAGGTGCCACGTGCCAGCCAGACTCTGCCACCTTGTTGTGACAGGTAGGTGTGGTGACCATCACACAGATACGCCACTCACAGAGACTGCAGCTGCTCACTGCCTGTTACCGTACCTAAAAAAAAAAATTGTCACTTGTGTCACCTCACCTGTCCGTTTTTCCTCACTCCTCAGGCTCAGTCCAGTCCACCACAGGCAGGAGGAGAATCGCTCCACCACCAGCAGCCAGCAGTGCCACCACCACCACCACCACCAGCACCACCGTCGTCGTTATCATCGTATCATCATTAATCAGGTAGGAAAACTAATAAACATCATCTTTCACATTATATTAAATAACTATGTCATGAAAGGTTTAATGAGTTTAAGTGACAATCACCAGACCATACCATTGCCATTTAATTAATTATGGTTACGTTTATGACTGTAGGTCTGCAGTGCTGGTGCTGGTCTAGGTCTATATATCTCTATCTCTAATCCATTGAATGTTCTGTCCTGACCATTTGTCCACTTGTCCAGTGTGACTGTCTTGTCTTAGTGATGAATGATGATTGTTTGATCACAACTTTATTGATACTTTTTGAGAGCATTTATGGTTTTGCTCATCACTGCCCCAGCCCCACACATGCTGCAGCTGCACTGCAAGGCAAGTGCATTGTGTGTGGGGCAGTAATGATGAGCAAAACCAAAAAGCATCATATTACAATACAAACAAGGTAAGTATGAACTTGTGAATTGTGAATCAATCACCAAGACAAGACATTCAAATGATGCATAAAACCAGAATTAATGAAATGGGTGGCACTGGCATTATGTCATTGGGGGGGGGGGATGTTGGCGGGACATGTTGTTGTTGTGTTATAGCAGCCAGTTTGTGATCTCAAATAATGCCAGTGTACCAGATTGGAGAAGGAGAGAGAGTGCGATATAACGTGACCGGCTGTCGCTGACTCTCTGAGACTGTGACCATTGCAATGCCAATGCATTGACCAATGACCATGACCACCACCAGTTGAGTTGACCAACCACCGGCGGCAGACGAGATGAGGGGCCAGGGCGCATTTTTTCTTTTACACATGATGAATAATGATAGTTGACACTTGACAAGTTGACAGCGACTGCGACTAACTGCGTGTGTGGGGGGGGTAGAATAATAAATGAGGATTTTACATATCATACAATTACATACATACTAGAAAGAAACGTGTTACTTTTTCTGTTGATCTCGTGGCAGGCTTTAGGCTTAGTCACTCAAATTTTTTTTTTTTTTTTTAAACTGACAGAGTTTGACAACATCATCGTCACGTCAAGACTTGTGTCATCCCTACTCACAAATTCACATAGATGCCTGGCATGCATTGCATTTGCTAGTAAATAAAAATGGCAGAAGTAGAACAAAAGGAACGAGAGATAAAAAATGCACCTAGCTTTTTAAAAGCAAACATCTGGGAACATTTTGGCTTTTATGAAAAAAGTGGGAAGCACGAATTGGACAAGTCATACGCTGTGTGTAAAATCTGTCACACAAAAATTAAATATCTAGGGAATACTACTAATCTGAGAAACCACGTCAGCCGTTTTCACCCAGAAATGCTAAAACCTACCACCACCACCAAGGAAATGAACCCAGATCAGCCAAGAATTGATGCAATGTTACAGTCAACTTTGCCGCCCAACTCTGAAAAGGTAAAGAGAATAACAAAAGCTGTGGCAGCTTTCATAGCGAAGGACCTGCGCCCTTACTCTGTTGTGGAAAACAGTGGGTTTCGCTACCTTTTGAAGACGATAGAGCCGCGTTACAAGATCCCGTCACGAAGTCACTTTACAGAAAACGTCATACCTGCACTCTACCACGAAACCAAAGCTAAGATAATTGCATCAATGAGCCAAGCAAGTCGAGTCGCAATAACGTGTGATTCCTGGACTTCAGTCACGACAGAGTCTTATGTTACAATAACAGCACATTACGTTAGTAAGGACTGGCAGATTTTGTCGCATGTACTGCAAACGAGAGCCATTTATGAGTCTCACACGGGTGCTCATCTGGCAGAGCTACTTTCTCATGTTGTGGAAGAATGGCAGCTGTCCGATAAATCTGTAGTGCTTGTGACCGACAACGCGTCAAACATGATAGTTGCAGCTCAAGTTGGAAAATTCCCCCATGTGAAATGCTTCGCCCATACACTGAATCTTGCATCCCAGCGAGCGTTGAAAGTGGCCACTCTCTCTAGGCTTCTTGGCAGAGTACGTCGGATATCCACATTCTTTCACCGCAGCACTAGAGCAAGCCACTGTCTAAAAGAGAAACAGAAATGTCTTGGCTTGAAGAATCATAAGCTGATAACTGATGTGGCAACAAGATGGAACAGTGCATACGACATGGTCGAGAGGTTCTTGGAACAACAACCTGCAGTCTGTGCCACCTTGCTGTCTCCAGAAGTCAGAAGAGGAGAGTCCGATCTCTGCACTCTAAACGAAACAGATGTGTCAAATGCAGAGGACGCCGTGAGTGCATTAAAGCCAATGAAGGATGCAACCATGCTGATGTCAGAAGAGCGCAATCCAACAGTTTCTCTCATTGCCCCTATAAATGCACAACTTCTCCAGAGCATGACAGACACGATGGGAGACACACCCATGATCCATGAGATCAAGAATTCTATTAGAACAGATCTCCAGAAGAGGTACAGCAGTGAGGCCGAGAAGAAGATCCTTCATACAGCCTCTGCACTGGATCCTCGCTTTAAGGGACTGCCTTTCATCCTCACAGATGAAGAAAGATTGGAGATATTTAAAGGAGTCACTGAGGAAGCTGCATCCTTGGAGGTAATTAAATTAATTTGAAGAATTCCATCATGTTTCTTCTTGAAACGACAGTAGCACTACCACGCTTCTGAATCTGATGCGGTGCGGGAACTGTACTGTCCGTTTCCTGTGCTTTTTCATCACCCCATCAGAATCAAAGGCATTGACATTTGTGTTTTTACTTATTGTTTTTTTTCCGTTTCTTTTTTGTTCAAACACAGATTACATCAGATGAGAGTGAGAGGACACAAGAGGATCATCAAGTGCCTAGAAGAAAACGAACTCTGGAAGAAGAGGACAGTTCACCCATCGAAGACAACCATTCTCCATCTCCACCATCTCCTCCCAAAAAGGCCAGATCGCTGCTCGTGAGTTTGCTGGGACAGTCTTTCACTGACACTGAAGGTACAATAGAACCCAAAAAGACCCCCTATGCCAAGGCTGAAGAGGAAATGGAAAACTATTGTAAAGCCCCACCTCTGCCTCTCACTGAGGACCCTTTGAACTGGTGGCGTGAGCATGAGGTCATATTTCCCCTCCTTTCTCGGCTGTCAAAGCAATACTTGTGTATCCCAGGTACAAGCGTGTCTGCAGAGCGGGTTTTCTCCACTGCAGGAGATGTGGTAACTGCAAAAAGAAGTGCCCTCAAACCAGACCATGTAGATCAATTGGTGTTCTTACAGAAAAATCTACATGTTCCCAAATGCTGAGCAGTGTTTTTAATTTTATAGATTTTGTTTATAGCATTGTCTCTGCCACTGAAATTTTTTATTTCTCTGTCTCCCCTGCCAGACTCCCCTTTTCCCTTCCCCTCCCCTTTTCCCTTCCCCTCCCCTTTTCCCTTCCCCTCCCCTTTTCCCCCTTCCCCTTCCCTTTTCCCTTCCCCTTCCCTTTCCCTCCCCTTTTCCCTTTCCCTCCCCTTTCCCTCCCCTTTTCCCTTTCCCTCCCCTTTCCCTCCCCTTTTCCCTTTCCCTCCCCTTTTCCCTTTCCCTCCCCTTTTCCCTTTCCCTCTCCCTCCCCTTTTTCCCTCTCTCTCCTCCTTTCCTTTTTTTCCCTCTCTCCTCCTTCTTTCCTCCCTCTCTCCTCATTCTTTCCTTCCTCCCTCTCTCCTCATTCTTTCTTTCTTTCTTTCTTTCTTTCCTTCCTCCCTCTCTCCTCATTCTTTCTTTCTTTCCTTCCTCCCTCTCTCCTCATTCTTTCCTTCCTCCCTCTCCCTCATTCTTTCCTTCCTCCCTCTCCCTCATTCTTTCCTTCCTCCCTCTCCCTCTTTCCTTCTCCAAGAGAAGGAAAGAAGGGGAGAGAGAGAGAGAAGGAAAGGGGAGAGACTAAAGGAGGAAAGGAGGAGAACTTTTCCTCTCCTCCGGCTCCTAGTCCTACTAGTCCTTTCCTCAATTTTACCTCATTCTTTCTCTCCTTTCTCTTTCTTTTCTTTCTTTCTCTCCTTTTTTCTGTCTTTCTCTATCTCTCTTTCCGTCTCCCTATCTCTCGTTCTGTCTCCCTCTCAGTCTCTCTCTCTCTTTTTACGTTTACCGCTCTCTGTGTCTGTCTCTGTGTCTGTGTGTATGTCTGTGTCTCTGTCTGTGTCTGTCTGTCTGTGTCTGTCTGTCTGTGTCTCTGTGTCTGTCTGTCTGTGTCTCTGTGTCTGTCTGTCTGTGTCTCTGTGTCTGTCTGTCTGTGTCTCTGTCTGTCTGTGTCTCTGTCTGTGTCTGACTGTCTGTGTCTGACTGTCTGTCTCTGTGTCTGTCTCTGTCTCTGTGTCTGTCTCTGTGTCTGTGTCTGTCTCTGTGTCTGTCTCTGTGTCTGTGAGTGTCTGTCTCTGTGTCTGTGAGTGTCTGTCTCTGTGTCTGTCTGTCTCTGTGTCTTTCTTTCTCCCCCCCTTTCCCTTCCCCTCCCCCCCCCCCTTCCCCTTTCCCTCCCCCCCCCCCTTCCCCTCCCCCCCCCTTCCCCTCCCCCCCCTTCCCCTCCCCCCCTTTCCCTCCCCCCCTTCCCCTTTCCCTCCCCCCTTCCCCTCTCCCCCCCCCCCCGCCCCTTCCCCCCCCCCTTTCCCTTTTCCCTCCCCCCCTTCCCCTTTCCCCCCCCCCCTTCCCCTTTCCCTTCCCCCTTCCCCTTTCCCTCCCCCCCTTTCCTTTCCCTCCCCCCCCTTTCCCCTTTCCCTCCCCCCCTTTCCCCTTTCCCTCCCCCCCTTTCCCTTTTTCCTCCCCACCCCTCCCTCACGACGAGTTACTCCAACTCCATCCCTGTCATTGTCAACAAGACCAGTTACTTAACGGTTAACGCCAGTTATGCCACTCTCGTCCTCAACGGAACGCACTCAGTCACTGTGACTGACTGACTGGTGGGGTGCCGTCGTGGCACTGGCAGTCAGACTGGCAGTGACCGCCTGCAGGTGACTGGCAGTGGTCGACAGGTCGTGGCAATTGCAAACGATCAATGAATGTAACATTTTGTTATAATATGTATATTTGTAATTGTATAATATCATATATTCTAAGTTCACTGTGATGATTAATCAGAATATATGATATTATTCTAGCTTTTAGCAGCACTGGAGTGGAGAGGAGATGGAGAATGGTTTTCTATTATGCGACTGTCAGTCCGATCCATTTTGTATTTTTACACTGACGTGTTTTTTGGTGTTTTCCCAATGTGTCTGTCATGCTCTGTGAATTTCTGACTCTGTTTAGGGGTTTAACCTTCAACCAAAAGAATTCTGTATTTAATTCCAGACAACTGACGCCCGCCAAGCCACCAGAGGAAGGCAAATCCTTGAAAGAATAAATTGAAACTTAAAACCTGGAGTAAATCTTTATTGGATCACACGAACCAAAAAAAAAACACACCTACCTGACCTCATGTTGTCTGTGGCTGTGCCACATTGCCCGCTTGTCTGTCTGACCTGCTGTGGCCTGCCCTTTACCAATCATTATTCAGTGTCATGTGTGTGTTTTCTTTTTATTTTTGGTATTCTGTGGTGACTGTTTGTGATCCCATAAAGATTTGTCCAAGGTTTTCATATTCAGTTGCCAATTTTTTCGGTCAAGGATTTTCCAGCTTCCTCTAATGGTGGCGTGGCTTGGCTTCAGTTGGTGTATGCGACTATGCGTGGTAGAGTGCAGGTAAAATTTTCTGTTAAGTCATTGTGTGACGACAAGCTTTTCAATTTCTAGCACTGGGGAGAATGGTATTATTTTTTAAGATTGTGTCGGACACAATCTTCAAAAATGTGTCCATTCCATTGAATTTTCTAACTTGATGTACTGTCTATCTTTTGAATGTCAATTTTTAGGGGGGCTCAACTTAAAACCTCAGCCAAATATTCTAAAAGTGTATTTATTTGATTAAAGACAACTGACGCCCGCCAAGCCACCAGAGGAAGGCAAATCATTGAAAGAATAAATTGAAACTTAAAACCTGGAGTAAATCTTTATTGGATCACACAAATACACATTCACACAAACCAAAAAAACACACACCGACCTTCTGACATCATGTCTGACTATGGTGGCTGTGCCACATTGCCCGTCCTGTGGCCTGCCCTTTACCATTATGATTCAGTGAGGAGGATGTGTGTTTATTTGTTTTCTGGTATTCTGTGGTGTGTGTTTGTGATCCCATAAAGATTTGTCCAAGGTTTTCAGATTCAGTTGAAAATTTATTCTGTCAAGGATTTTCCAGCTTCCTCTAATGGTGGCATGGCTTGGCTTCAGTTGATGTATCGTGGTAGAGTGCTCGCTGAGTGCTCAGTGCAGGTAACGTTTTCTGTAAAGTGACAACTCTGAGAGCTTATTGCACTGATCTAGACGTACTACCCATCTGGTGCTGGTGGTGGTGCTGGTGCTGGTGGTGGTGGTGCTGGTGGTGGTGCTGCTGCCAAAACAATCACGGTGAACCAGGAAGTTCTGCAACACAGACAACTTGAACACACTGTGTGACAGACAGTTCCTGACTGGCAAACATCACAGTGAGTGAACCTATAACACAGTCACTGACTGTGTTATAGGTTCACTGACTCACTGTGATGTTTTACAGTCAGGAACTGAAGTGCTCCTTTTTTTGTAGGTACTGTTTAATATTATATAATATATAATATATATTATATGGTAAAACTATTGCAAAACTTATAAACTAACTGCACCAGCCAGGCCAGCACAACAGTTTAATGTTTCAGAGACACTGACAGTACTGTTTTAAATAAATACTGTTGTCTGCTGCACTGTTTTGTTCATTCAGACTTTGCTATATGATATGCAGGGAACTTGGTATGATTTGTTTAAATAGCAGATACAAATAAATATTTTTGTGCAATTTCTGACTGATTGAATTAATTTTTTGATGTAAAATTGAAAAACAAGGGGACTTGGGTAATAATCTTGATGCATCGTGATGCATCGCCGAATCGAATCGAATCGTGGACTTGATAATCGTAATCGCATCGAATCGTGAGACGAGTGAAGATGCGCAGCCCTACTGTATATACCGTATTTATCGCCGTATACCGCGCACTTTTTTCCCCTTAAAATCGGGGGGGGGAAATTGTGGGTGCGCGATATACGCCGATCCCCGCTGTCTTCGACATTGTCCAAGCCGAGCCGAGTATACTGCGCACTTGGCTAGGCTCGGCTCCGCCCGCATCAACGCGCCAAAATCGAAAAACGAACACCGGAGACCTGGATGGAGGCCGCAGACAGACACGCTGGATGAGACGGACACCGCCAAAGCCGCAGACGGACACCCACACAAGGAAGCCGCAGACGGACACCCACACAAGGAAGCCGCAGACGGACACCCACACAAGGAAGCCGCAGACGGACACCCACACAAGGAAGCCGCAGACGGACACCCACACAAGGAAGCCGCAGACGGACACCCACACAAGGAAGCCGCAGACGGACACCCACACAAGGAAGCCGCAGACGGACACCCACAAGGCCGCAGATGGACACAAGGCAAAAATTTATTTTTTTACCTTGCTGAGCTTGGGGTTGCGCGTTATACGCCGGGGCGCGGTATACCCCGATAAATACGGTATATATGTATATATATATATATATATAATATATTGAATATATAGGCATAATGACAATAGACTGTTAGGGTGATTTAAATGTACAAGGACAGAAAGAAAAAAAAGTTGATGTAAATGGTTTTATAAATGCTGGATGTGATAATATACCTGTCGATATTTGTTCCTCGATTTTGATAAAAGAAAAAGTTTAAAATTAAAAAAAAAAAAAAAAAAAAAATTAAAAATAGCTGTAAGCATAAACATACTATTTTACAATGTATTTGACTTTTTTTTTTATCCCTTTTACATGTATTTTGCGCAGATGACCTGCATGGACTTTGCAGAAGCTGTGGAGAAAGAGAGGACTTCCAAAGAAGTACATCAACAGTCAACTGGGTACGTTGCGCAAAACATACATAACATTTATACCAACAATCTTTATTTTTTTTTGTCATGACAAAACACTTTTAACTTCAAGGCTTAAGTGAACAAGCTGACAAAAAAAAAAAAAAAAAAAAAGAAGCTCATTGGTTTCCATGAAGAGCTGCACCAGACATTGTACTCTAGCCTTAGTAAATCTACCCCTGTTTTGACAGTGACAGAGACTCTCACCTTATACGAGTTCAACAAAAAAAAAAAAAATGTTTTATATTTGAAAATATATTTTTTTATCCCCCAGATTGCATGCAAAAAGTGTGAACTTTGGTTTCACGTAAACTGCATTACAGAACAATTAAAAGAAGAAAAAGAGGAATACATATGCCCATTATGCATAGAAATCTGTCTATAAATATTGTACAATAGTTTAATTATCCTTGAGTTTTATTAAAAAAAAGAAAAATCTGATGTTTTGTATCTGTTAAATTTGTTTACAGAAGTTATATATATTTGTGACGTAATTTGTATTAAAACATTTTTTTACAAAAAAGATTGTCAGTGTGTGTTGCATAACAAAGATGTTTTAGAGTTCATTGACAATTGATTGAAAACAAGGCTTTGGACACGCTGTTTTTTAAGATCTACATTCTATGCGCTCCCAAAAGTACACAAGTCACTTGAACATCCCCCAGGACGACCCATCGTCTCGGGATGTAAGGATCTAACTGAGAATGCCAGCGCTTTAATAGACAGATATCTGTTGCCCCATGTAACTTCCCTTCCCTCCCATGTAAAGGACAGGATTAATTTACTTCAAACTATCGATGGCCCTCGACGTGGAGAGCCTCTATAATTGTATTCCCCCATGCTAGAGGCTTGGAAGTTATACAGTCCTGATCAAAGGTTTAAGACCACTTGAAAAATTGCAAAAAATCATATTTTACATTGTTGGATCTTAACAAGGTTCCAAGTAGAGCTTCAACATGCAACAAGAAGAAATGAGAGTGAGACAAAACATTTTTTGAACATTCAATTAATTGAAAATAACGATTAAACTGAAACAGGCTGTTTTTCAGCTGATCAAAAGTTTAGGACCACATTCCTTTAAAAGGCCAAATCTGTGCAAAGATGTGGATCATTGTCTGTCAGGTAGTCACACGTTGTGATGGCAAAGGCAAAAAAACTTTCCCTTTTTGAACGTGGTCGGGTTGCTGAACTGCATAAGCAGGGTCTCTCACAGCGCGCCATCGCTGCTGAGGTGGGACGCAGTAAGACAGTCATTTCGAATTTCTTAAATGATCCTGAGGGTTATGGAACAAAAAAGTCAAGTGGAAGACCCAAAAAAAATTCACCAGCACTGAGCCGGAGGATCCAATTGGCTGTCCGTCAAGACACTGGACGATCCTCGACCCAAATTAAGGCCCTTACTGGTGCTGACTGCAGCCCCATAACCATCAGACGGCATCTGAGACTGAAGGGCTTCAAAAACAAAAAAACTTCTTCAAAAACCTCGTCTCTTTGAACGTCACAGAACTGCTCGTTTGGACTTTGCAAGAGAGCACCAAACATGGGACATTCAAAGGTGGAAGAAAGTTTTATTCTCTGATGAGAAAAAATGTAACCTTGATGGTTCCCAACGTTACTGGCATGACAAGCAGATCCCACCTGAGATGTTTTCTACGCGCCACAGTGGAGGGGGCGCCATAATGGTCTGGGGTGCTTTTTCCTTCAGTGGAACAATGGAGCTTCAGGACGTGCAGGGGTGTCAAACAGCCGCTGGCTATGTCCAGATGTTGCAGAGAGCATTCCCCATGACTGAGGGCCCTGGTCTGTGTGGTAACGACTGGGTTTTTCAACAGGACAACGCTCCAGTACACAATGCCTGCAGGACAAGGGACTTCTTCCAGGAGAATAACATCACTCTTTTGGCCCATCCTGCGTGTTCCCCTGATCTAAATCCAGTTGAGAACCTTTGGGGATGGATGGCAAGGGAAGTTTACAAAAATGGACAACAGTTCCAGACAGTAGATGGCCTTCGTGCGGCTGTCTTCACCACTTGGAGAAATGTTCCCACCCACCTCATGGAAACGCGAGGCATCAATCATGCCAAAACAAATTTTTGAAGTGATCAACAATAACGACGGAGCTACTCATTACTGAGTTCATGTTTGGAAGTTGGAGTTCTGTTTTGGGGGGGTTTCGTTTTTTTTTTTTTGGAGGTGTGGTCCTAAACTTTTGATCAGCTGAAAAACAGCCTGTTTCAGTTTATTCGTTGTTTTCATTAAATTGAATGCTCAAAAAATGTTTTATCTCACTCTCATTTCTTCTTGTTGCATGTTGAAGCTCTACTTGGAGCCTTGTTAAGATCCAACATGAAAAATGGCAAAAAATCATATTTTACAAGTGGTCTTAAACTTTTGATCAGGACTGTATCTATCGAGCTTCAAACATGTGAACATCACTTTTAAATCATACAATGATTTTGTTATAAAGCTTTTGGAATTTATCTTGACCAGGAATGTGTTTGTTTGGCTCCTCCCACTTCGTCCAGATACAGGGAGTAGCAATGGGGACTAAATGTGCCCCTAGCTACACAAACCTGTATCTGGGGGGGGGGTGGGAAACGATATTCTTATCTTCTGGTCTGGTACCAGGGATGAGCTCACACAGTTAATGGATTTGCTGGCAATTAACTCTTACAATCTAAGGTTCACTATGGAGTGAAGCCAGACCATTGTGAGCTTCCTGGATCTGCAGATCCATGTTGACCCGGCTGGCTGTCTGCACTCATCCCTAGATCGCAAGCTCTCAGCGGGCAATACTATCCTTCATGCGACTAGCGCACATCCCGAACCTCTTTTAGATAGTATCCCCTATAGTCAGTTTCTCAGACTTAAAGCGGGAGTTCACCCGAAAAAATATGTTTTAACCTTAGATTAATGCTCATTTTGTCACGGGGGAATCGTGTCGTTTTTTTTTTAAATCTAAGCAGTTTTTTATTTTAAATCTAAGCGTTTTAGAGAGCGATTTTCTCCGCCGCTTCCGGGTATGGTCTTCGGGACTGGGTGTTCCTATTTGATTGACAGTCTTCCGACAGGCTTCCAAAGGTCGCATACATCGTGTCACGAGTAGCCGAAAGAAGCCGAACGTCGGTGCGGCTCTATACGGCGCCTGCGCACCGACGTTCGGCTACTTTCGGAAAATCGTGACGCGATGTATGCGACCGTCGGAAGCCTGTCAATCAAATAGGAACGCCCAGTCCCGCAGCCCATACCCGGAAGCGGCGGAGAAGATCGCTCTCTAAAACGGTATGTACTGCTTAGATTTTAAAAAAAAACACCCGATTCCCCTAGACAAAATGAGCCTCAATCTAATGTTAAAAATTAACTTTTCGGGTGAACTTCCACTTTAAGAGAAACTGTACCAGGGACACAGACTTCCACACTGCAGCAAACAAATTGTATTGGAGACTACACTCCCGTGGTTACAGCCGATCTTTGCTTAAACGTTCATTCAACAAGGTCATTAAAGGGGAGTTCCACCCACAATTTCACTTTTTAAATATAAATACCCCTGTAATACACAAGCTTAATGTATTCTAGTAAAGTTAGTCTGTAAACTAAGGTCCGTTTTGTTATGTTGTTACAGCATTTAGATAGTTTATAATCTAGATATAGACCGTGGCCATCTTAAGTGTGGGCATCATGAAGCCAGACTGTATGACTTCCTGGATTTCAGCTTTGCATATCTCGCACATGCTCAGTGCACAAGCAATGTAATAGGTTTCAGTCAGGTTTGCAAGGACTACTGGGAAACATGATGCCTATCCCAGAAACCCTTGCAAATAGCCTAGGCAAATAAGGAGGAGGAAGTAATGAAGGACTACAAAATAAAGGTATTTACAAGCAACAAATTAAATAAAAATTGTCCATTCTGAACACTATGAGATTAGAGCATGAAGCACAGACAAACATAAAAAAATGGGTGGAACTCCACTTTAAGTTGGATCGCTCTGCTCTTATTCATTCCACTGCAAAAAAACATAAAGATACCAATTCTGTTAGAATTGTGACGCAGTTCTCACGACAACACGTGCAAATGAGAAAGATCTTTAAGAAGTTCTGGCCCTTGCTCAGAGCTGACAATATAATTTCTAAGTATGTCAAACCGTACCTAGAGATTACATTCAAACGAACAGCCTCTTTGAGGATCGTCTTGTAAAAAGTCATCCCACACGTAGGAATGGTCATACGCCCACTTCTACGGGCACCTTTGCCTGGACACTGTGAGGTCTGTCCATTCATTAGCAACAACAATGTCACTCCTCTACCAAATGGTAGAATTCACAAACCTAAATTTCGTATTACATGCCAGTCTGTAGGTGTTGTCTATCTGGCAAGTTGCCAATGTGGATGTTTCTACGTTGGCAAAACGAAGAGACCAGTTTTGAAACGTATTAAAGACCACGTCAATCCACTGTACAAACGGTTAATGACTACTGCCCTTAATAGACATGTGGGGTGTCTACATGACTTCGACATCAATGCCATAAGCTTTGCAGCTTTAGAACATGTACCCCTGCATGTTGGCGGTGGAGGCATTGATCAGACCTTGCTTCAGCTCGAAACTAGGTGGATACATCTATTAGATGCCGTTAAATTCCCTGGCTTAAACTAATACATTAGTTTTAAGCCCTTTATATGATTATTTTTTGTATGAAAAAGAAATATATATATATATAATATATTTACGGCATCTGGTCATTTGTCCGCCTATGAGAGCTCATGTGGTCTGGTCATTTCCTCTTCCTCCCATACATTGTTTCATCTTGTTCTTTCTCCCTTAATTTGACCTTTAGCTGATTCACCCTGGTAACCGACACGTGTCCCATATTCTATCTCGGGGGCATACTTCGGTTTGGGCTGACATAACCGACTAACCCTCATTCATTGGGGGTTATATTTATACAAAGCAGAAAAAAATCTTATTTTATAATTTGTACATAACATGATTTTTGAGATTGTATTGTATTGAAATTCCTATAATTACCCTAGATTTGATATTCACAATACACAGCATGCCTACAGTATTATATCATGTTCTTGTCACTTTAATTACTGTTCTTTTTGGCTCGGATCTCTGGCTAGGCGTCACTACCTAAATATGGATCCTCCCACAAGTGGGAGTGGGATGGATCCTAACTTGTCCCTCTTTTGTGGTGCATGATGTGCCCCTTTCCCCTACCCCCTATATATCCTTCTATTTGCCTCTATGCGCCCCGGTCCGGTTTTTCCCTTGTTTTGGTTTTCCCTTATTTCCCTAAACCATATATGCGACATACGGCAATGTTATTATCTGACTTTGTGTTAAACAGGGTTTACGCATTGGCCTTGGTTGCCATGGGCACTGACAAGTAAAGATATCGCTGTTCTTTTCCTATTCTCATGGACTAGCTTGTGTCTCCTTTAACTGCCTTCTCCTGAGATGCGCGCGCCCTCTCTATCCACAGCCCCGCACTGCGGTTGCAAGGAATTATGGGGCTTGTACGCGCGATGTGTGGACTCAGATCCATTGACGTAATCACGTCACCGCTGTACGCCGAGGGGGTTATAAATGGCCCCGCTCGTTTCAGTCTCTCTGCTGTCGGCAGGGACACTGTCGCTCTGATTTATCTCATCAACGGTAAGCCTTGTTACTGGAATCATGCTACGGTTCTTCTTGTGGCTCTCTGGCATTCTGCTAAGGAGCATTTAACTAACCTACTTTCTTTCTCCTCTCCTCTGTGTCTTTCTTTAAAGGATTATTCCCTGATCTCCATACTGAGCTATTTTGATGCGTTTGCTATAACTTGAACTCTGCCCTGCAAGCAGGTCGTCCATAGTTGCCCTGTAAGTTCTGTATTAAATATTTTTTTGTAAATAGACAGATCTTGCTTATCCTTTGTTACTTTTCTCTTATCTAGTACCTGGATATATTTCTTATTCTTTATTTTTCTTTAGATAAACATTGATCACTGCCAGTCCAGTGTCCCTGCATCTATTCTCTGCTTGTTCTATTTGATTTTTAATCATCACACCCTGAGGTAGGCTGTGGCCATATATATACTCCTTTTTTCATTATGACTAACATCGTTATATTAGAATATTAGCTTTATGTATATTATGTGGCCTTTCTTTCATATATATACAATTTTAATTTTCTTTTACTATCCACCCTAGCCACCACGTTTGGGTTAAAATTCATCATCCACTCCGAGGGGTCACCCTATCAGGTCGCATGGGGAGCAATGGGTAGGTTATTCCCTCTATCCACCCTAAGGATATTCCTGCCCACCCGCTTTACCAAGGGTGGTTCAGTACCTGGGTAAAGGGGGATCAACGGGCTACTCTATGCACCAGTTCCTATGGGACCACGGTCTTTGATGCCTCGCCACTTGTCCTAGCCAAACTATCTTGCCTCGAATCAATTGTGTATAAAAATCTATAGACTTTATTGTAATTCATGAAATTGTTAAATGTGTTCTGTTCTATTTTAGAGCCTTCTATTGAGATGATCTAGTCTTAAATCCCCTGGCGAAACAAGTAGGGTAGACTTGATCCGCAACTTCATCTCTATGTACAGCTTCCACAATCTGTTTTGTTCTATTGTCTTTTGAACCAGATTTTATCTTATTGTAAATTTAATAACATTTCTTATTTTTGATAAATAAAAAATATGTCTGGTTTCTATTCGGGCACTGCGTTAATCCCCTACCCTCCTAATCCCTTTACTTACAAAATTCTAATCCATCCACCCGCAGGACCAAGCCACGGGGATAGATGCCTTCGCCAGTCCATGGCATTTCAGTCTGGCTTATGCCTTTCCTCCGGTGAGGCTGATAGCCAAGATTCTCCAGAGATTCCTCACCGAGTCTATGGATCTTTTCATGATTACTCCTTTCTGGCCCAAGAGGCCATGGTTTGCCAACCTGAGAAAGCTGGCCATCTGTCCTCCCTGGACTCTTCCAGTCAGGAAGGACCTAATCCCCTTAGGCCCGATTCTGCATCCACAGGTAGAGAATCTAAAACTGACGACATGGTATCTGAGGAGCAATTGCTGAGGGCCCACAGGTTCTCAGATAGAGTGATCAAGACGCTACTTGAATGCTGTAAACCTGTAACCAGGGCTATTTACACCAAAGTGTGGAAGAAATTTAGTTCATGGCAGGCAGAGCAAGGAATAGATCTTCCCGGGATTCCGGCAGTGCTGGATTTCCTCCAAACAGGGTTTGATATGGGGCTATCTATCAGTACGCTAAAAGGTGCAGTCTTGAGCGTTTTTCTCGAAGTTCTACTCCAGAAAAATCAGTTTGTAAAACATTTTTTCAAGGCCCTGGCAAGATGCAAACCAGTGAAGGTGAGGGCTTGCCCCACCTGGGACCTGTCTTTGGTCCTTAGGGCACTTACCGGTTTTCCTTTTGAGCCCCTGGAGAAATCTTCACTTAAATACATAGTATTAAAGACTATTTTCTTAGTAGCGATCACGTCGGCCAGGAGGGTCGGTGATCTACAGGCTCTATCGATTCGGGAGCCCTTTTTGTTAATTTTGGATGACAGAATAATCCTTAAAACAGACCCTAGTTTTTTACCAAAAGTGTCTTCTATGTTTCATAGGACCCAATACATTGTCCTACCTACCTTTCATTCCACCTCAGAGGATGATATGGGGAAATCAGTAAGTCTGTTAGACATTAAAAGAAGTCTTTTGAGTTTTTTAGAGGCCACTAAAAGTTTTAGGCGCTCTGAGTCTCTTTTTGTTAATTTTGCGGGAGCTCGCAAGGGTTATGGAGCTTCTAAATCATCCATTGCTAGGTGGTTGAAAATGGCGATCATAGAGGCTTATCATTCAGAGGGTAAACAACGCCCTTCAGTCAAGGCACACTCAACCCGGGCAGTCTCGGTATCGTGGGCAGAAAAGGCTGGAGCCTCCCTGGAGGATATATGCAAAGCAGCAGCATGGTCGTCCCCTTCTACGTTTGCAAGACACTATCGTTTAGATTTGTGAAAAATATACTACAGCGCTAATTAAATAATCAATTCCACGTGCACCTAAATAAAAAACAAATAATATAGCTGCTATCTTGAGTGATACCAAATCCAAACAGTGAAACATATAAAATATAGATGCGCTAATATTAACTTAAAAGGTGATAAAACGTACAAAGAAAACTAATCAGGGAGAACACTCCATAAACTGTGAATTACTAATATGTCCTTAATTTGTGAATTACTAATATGTCCTCTATATCACTGTGCACTAATTAAGGACATATTAGTAATTCACAGTTTATGGAGTGTTCTCCCTGATTAGTTTTCTTTGTACGTTTTATCACCTTTTAAGTTAATATTAGCGCATCTATATTTTATATGTTTCACTGTTTGGATTTGGTATCACTCAAGATAGCAGCTATATTATTTGGTTTTTATTTAGGTGCACGTGGAATTGATTATTTAATTAGCGCTGTAGTATATTTTTCACATTACTTGTTTATTTCACCTACAATCATTATTAGCAGCAATTATGGATATTTTTAATTTCATGGAAAATCGTACTATTTATCTGAAATAAGTTTTTACCACCAAAACTATCTCTCAAACGGGTGACCTGGATACTAATTTTAGGAAATTCGGGCACCTGATGGAGAAGAAAGTTAGTGCTTGGTGGGACCTCACAACACATGAGCAATATATTAAAGAAGGAATAGTCCCAAGAAGACTGAGATGGGATATTCCTATTAATGATGGGTTAATGGATGATTCCATTGAGGAATGGTATAAATTCTTCAATGAAAAAGGGCTGGAAGCTTTGCAATTCCTCATTAAAAGGAAACAACGGAAAATTGCTAATATGAACAAACTAATAGCAGAGTGCAAAACTTCTTTGGAGAGTCATAAAGACACTCCATCCTTTGCAACACTTACGAGCCAACTTAATAAGGTCTTGGAACAAAAAGACCTTGAAATAAAGCAACGAAAAAGGAGGAAAAACCTTAGAGACACCAATGACTATCATTTAAATGGCAACTTAATTTAAAACAAGGTGGGGATGGTTCAGTATCCTCTTCACCTGATAGGGAAGTACGGATTATCTCACCTGAGAGGGATTTGAGATACAGAACACCTGAACCTGGGAGATCGTATGAGGATGACCATAGTAGACATCCAAGGGATCACCACATTAACCCACCAAGAGATGAACATAATGAACCAAGAACACCAAAACAATGGTGGAAAAATAAAAACAATGGTAAACCCCGATCAAAATCTCCAAGAAAGCCTAATTGGAAGAATAAGGGGAACCAAAAACCATCTAACCCCCCTAAAAATCAACAGGGATCTCAGGGTGGGAACACACAAGGATACCACCATGATCCTTACTATCACAATCAGGATAGAAGAGATCCAAGAGATTATCATGCACCCCCACAATACCATCATACAGGGGGACAGTCGCATGCCTACCATCAAAGGGGACCACCAAATTATGAACATCACCAATATGATGTGAGAAGAAGTCCAGTACCGACTCACAACCAATATGAGCCTCTATCTAGTTATAGAGAGGATGTGGATCCTCGTTCCTCATCTTTTTTAGAGTATCGCCGGGAGGAGAGGTCCTCACCCACGCGTCAAAGGGAGTGCCGAAGCCCAAATCGAAGAGGGGATGCAGAGGGGGACACAAAAAGAAGAACACTAGAATAGGAGAAGGCATTATCAATCTAAGTGGGATAGACCTAAGCCCAACAGAATTGATAACACTTGATAAGGGTCTCAAATTTGCCCCTAAGCGGAATTTGAGCAAATTTGATACTTATGTAGACATTAAAAAGTTTACACGCAAACTAAACATCAATAAATACATGCTAACACAGCCAATATCGTATCAGGCTGTACCTAATATGCCAGGAAGGTTTGAACATAGTCAGTTAAGAAACAAATCATGTTCAACCCGCAAGTTGTAAATAATCAACATATTGAGGTCTTTTCAAAGATGGTACTGAAAGATTTGGACCAACTTAAAGTGAAGAAGTTACCGAACCCCATGGCCATACATAAAGGGTATCAAGATGTTGGAAGAAAACAAAGAGGTTATAATAAGACCAGCCGATAAGGGTGGAGCCATTGTGGTCCTCGCCAAAGACTATTACTATGAAGAATTGGCCAAGCAACTCGAGGACACCAATACCTATATCAAATTACGCTCCAATCCGACAGGAGAATACAAGGAGGAGCTAGTTGACTTGATCTATAGAGGAAAAGAAAAAGGAGTGCTGAACAAAAGAGAAGCTAAATACTTAATACCTGAGGTGTGCCGAGTACCCATTATATATACTGTTCCCAAAGTCCACAAAGGATCCTGAGAAACCCCCTGGACGTCCCATTATCAATGGGATTCAATCCATCAACTCACGCCTAGGGGAGTATGTGGATAGATTTATTCAGCTGTTAGTGCCCCAAACTAGGGCTTACCTCAGGGACACGAAGCATTTAATACAGATCCTTGAGAGCACAGTACTGGAACCTAATTGTGGTTACTTGTTGGCCACAGCTGATGTGGCCTCATTGTATACTGTGATAAACCATGAAGAAGCCATTGGGGCCACGAAATGGGCATTGAACAGTTTTGGTCATCTCATATCGAAACAAAAAATGTTTATTTTGAGATGCCTTGCATATGGGCTAGAGCACAACTACTTCTGGCATAAATCAGAGTATTACCGGCAACTGAATGGTATAGGAATGGGTGCTAAATATGCACCGAGTGTAGCCAACGTGTACATGTCTGAGTGGGAGGAGTCGTCCATATATGAAGGCATGCCGGAGCAGCTCATACTCTACAGAAGATTTATAGACGACTGTATCATCATTTGGAAGGGGGGTGAGAATACCCTAACTCAGTTTTTTGAGAAATTGAATGATAAATGAAGAACATAAAACTCACCTACACTTTGAGCAACACTACTATTCAGTTTCTTGATTTAGAGATTACTATAGACAATCAACAACTAAAAACTAGAACACACTTTAAGCCGGTCCAGAGGAACAGCTATATCCCTGTGGATAGCTGCCACCATGACCCGTGGCTAATCAATATACCAAAGGGTCAATTGCTAAGGATTCGCAGGAATTGCTCAGACCCTGAGGTATTTTTGGATCAAGCTAAAACGATCGGATTTTTTTTATTGATAAAGGGTATAACAAGGACTTTATAATGGAACAAATACAAAAGGTGTATGAAACTCCACGTACCTCTCTAACACAAGACAAAATCAAGACAAAAAGGCTGGAAACTGAATTACCCATAATTCTAAATTATAACACCCAACACAAGCAACTTGAAGCTATTATAAAGAAACACTGGCCAATTTTGAAAGCAGACAGACAGCTACAGGGAATTTTACCGAGTTACCCACGGGTGGTGTACAGAAGAGCACCAACTTTAAGGGATTTGGTAGCAAAAAATATTCCTGACCCACCAGTGAGAAACAATTTACTCACTTTTTACCAAGGAAAAGGTTTTTTTTCCATGTAAACGATGTTTTGCATGTAGGCAAACCAATTTCAATGGACAAAAATGCTCCAAATTCAAATCTACAGTGACTCAGAAGGAATACAATATAAAGGATCTGATTACGTGTAGGACTGAAGGGGTAGTATATGTATTGGAGTGCTCTTGTTCACTCCAATATGTTGGACGTACGAAGCGCCCAATGTGGAAGCGCATCAGAGAACATGTCCAAAATATCCAAAAAGCCTTCCCCAAACACAATGTGTCTCGGCACTTTGATCTATGCCACCACAACAATCCCAAGGAAATGAAATTTTGGGCCATTGCCAAATACACTCCACACTGGAGGGGCAGTCATAAAGTAAGGGAATTAAGTAAAACTGAGTCTCGCTGGATACATGAGATGCAGACTCTATCTCCCAATGGCCTTAATATCGAATTTGATTTAAATTGTTTCATTTCCAATTCGTAAACATACTCATGGTTTTGTATTAATAATTCATTTTATTAATACATATTGATTTTTATTCATTATTATGGTTATTATTACTGTTATTATAGTAATAATTTTTTAATCCTTTAGTACAACATTTTTTATTACATAATTCTGATGGTTTTATATGTTTTATTGATAATATTGAATAGTGTTGATGCATCTATTTAATTGTATTTTTAAATGTTCATCCACTTATTCTATGCTTGTTGTATATCTGGCCACAAGATGGCAGTAGATTGCAAATGCAAATGCAAATGCAAATGCACCATCCGCATAGCAAACAACATAGAATGTTTTTAAAGTTTTATATTAATTAATTTTTTTAAATTTGTTTATTAAAATTATGTGTGTCTATGCATCGACATTTGATCTCACTAGAATTCAGCTATGTGAGTAAAGTTTTGCCGCAATGATGTTTGTCTTTCCCCTTGGTTGCTCACACTAATGTAAACGCTGTCAATGAGAGGGCTATCTAAACCCCAAGCCATTCTCATAACGTAGGAACCCATGAGTAAGTCGCGTGCCTGTGATGTAACGCGTAGGGAGGAGCCTGCGATCGAATCCGAGTGCATCGGATCGAGCTGAGGAAACAGCACACTGAGCGGCGTTTTCATGCTTTACTGAAAGCGGGGATTCGTGAGTGCATATGTCAATGCTCTGATTACATTTTTGATCTGTCATCGAATATTGCGCAATGAGGTTTTTTTCTTTTCTTTCATGCAATCCCTGTCTGTGAGTGCCTGTATCATCTGATCACAGCGGTGGAGGGCTGGATTAGCATTCAGATTGAAGAGAGTGATTTTTCCCTGCATGGAATCCTGCTAATCACTGTGCACTAATTAAGGACATATTAGTAATTCACAGTTTATGGAGTGTTCTCCCTGATTAGTTTTCTTTGTACGTTTTATCACCTTTTAAGTTAATATTAGCGCATCTATATTTTATATGTTTCATCGTTTAGATTTGCTGTCGGACAAAGATCAAACGTTTGGACGGAAGGTCCTCCAGGCAGTAGTCCCACCCTAACAAGTACGTTTCTTGCTTATCATCTCAGAGGCTGTCCTGGAAGACAACTTGAGAAAGCCGGAGTTAGACTTACCAGTAACTATGTTTCTAGGAGTCTTCCAGGACAGCCGGGGTTTTCCCTCCCGGTGTTATATTTAATTGGTGTCTGAATTATGAACTGACGTTGTGTTAGTATATTATGTCTTTCAGAGCCTTCTGGTAGTTCTCGGATAAACTGAAGAGGGAGGCCTGGAGGACCACCTTTAAAGAAATGTGTGTGTGTGTTTCCTGTCCCAGAGGGAGGAGCCCAAGGTCTCAGAGACTGTCCTGGAAGACTCCTAGAAACAGAGTTACCGGTAAGTCTAACTCTAACTCTAAATTTTCTTAAGTGAACAAGCTGACAAAAAAAAAAAGAAGCTCATTGGTTTCCATGAAGAGCTGCACCAGACATTGTACTCTAGCCTTAGTAAATCTACCCCTTGTTTGTTTTGACAGTGACAGAGACTGTCACCTTATACGAGTTAAAAAAAAAAAGTTTTATATTTGAAAAATATATATTTTTTCCCCCCCAGATTGCATGCGAAAAGTGTGAACTTTGGTTTCACGTAAACTGCATTACAGAAGAATTAAAAGAAGGAAAAGAGGAATACATATGCCCATTATGCATAGAAATCTGTCTATAAATATTGTACAATAGTTTAATTATCCTTGAGTTTTATTAAAAAAAATAAAAATCTGATGTTTTTGTATCTGTTAAATTTGTTTACAGAAGTTCTATATATTTGTGACGTTATTTGTATTAAAACATTTTTTTTATATAAAAAACATTGTCAGTGTGTGTTGCATAACAAAGATTTTTTAGAGTTCATTGGCAATTGATTGAAAACAAGGCTTTGGACACGCTGTTTTTTATGATCTCTGAAAGTAAAAACTCCCGTCACTTAAAGGAGGAGTCCAGCCTGATCCCATTGGGTTGGGGTTCTCCTCTGGGTCACAGGAGTGCTATTCGTTTTGCACGCCTGTGACCGGTTTTCAGAGGAGAGCGGCTTGAAGTCCACTCTCTGCTGACCTCACCAAGATCTGTCCGGGCACCGCGTCATTCCGACTTCCGAAGTCTGGATCCGCCAGGTGCCTGGATCGATGGCAGTCTCCGCCTGTCAGCGAGCCACTGAGAAGGCAGCTCCACATCTCAGCTCTCCAATGAACGTGGAGGATCAGAGAGGAGAGCTGCTGACTGACAGCGTAGCTTAGCGTGTTTAGGCTACGCCGCCGTAAGTTAGCTAGGCAAGTACATGATTCACAATGTACTTGCCTGCTAAGTTACGGCGGCGTAGCCTAAAGCGGGCGGGCGTAAGGGCGCCAAATTCAAATGTGTTTAAGGGGGGTGTGTTTTATGTTATTAATGCTTGACCTTACGTTTTTGAAGTTTTTTTATCACTGCGCATGCGCCGGGCGCCTAAGTACGCCGCACGGGCCTATTGATTTTGACGTGGACGTAAATCGCTATTCGCGGACGACTTACGCAAATGACGTACAAATTTTGAATCTCGAAGCGGGAACGGCGGCCATACTTTAACATTACTATTCCATCTAATAGATAGAATAATTTTTTAGGCCTGATAATGCCTTACGGAAACAACGTAAATGTACTGCGGCGGCCGGGCGTACATTCGTGAATCGGCGTATCTCCTCATTTACATATTCTACGCCGACCGCAATGGAAGCGCCACCTAGCGGCCATCCAAAATATTGCAATCTAAGATAGGACGGCGCAAGCTATACCATCTTAGATATGTTTAAGCGTATCTCTGTTTGAGAATACACTTAAACATAAGTCGGCGTAGATTCTGAGTTAGGTCGGCTTATCTACTGATGAGCCGGCCTAACTCTTACTGAATCTACCTATAAGAGCGTATTCAAAGCCCACCATAGGAATCAAAGATCATTTAAAGTGACTGCAGCTTTCATTCAGCTTTGCTTTGTTTTTTAGACCCCTTTCAAACCGAGGCGCTTTGCAGGCGCTACAACGCTAAAAATAGCGCATGCAAAGCGACTAACAGAGCAGCTCACTTCACTCCAATGTGAAGGCCCCAAGGGATTGGACACTGGAGTGATGCGCTGGCAGGGCATTAAAAAATGTCCTGCTAGCAGCATCTTTGGAGCGGTGAGCGTACCGCTCCTGCCCATTTAAATCAATGGGCAATGCGGCCGTACCGCCGGCACAGCATTGCTGCTGCAACAGCGCTTTAGAAGTGTTTTTAAACCTTTTTCAGCCATAAGTGGGGGTAAAAAAAATAAAATTAAAATAGCACCTTCAGCGACATAATACCTCCGCTAAAATGACGATAAACTGCCACTAAAAATAGTGGCGCTTTACTGCCGCACTCAACCCACTGTGAAAGGGGCCTTAGAGGTGTTGCAGGGATGAGATATCGGTGCAGCCCTCGCGCCCAGGGTGCAAACAAGGCACAGACAGCCAACAGTCGGCAGCCTGGGGGTTGGGGACCCCTGGTCTAGGCCAAATTAATGTCCCCTTCCTCCGACATGACAGACGCACACCGTCAACAACTACGGCTCACCCGATCCACACTAACAAAAATACAGCCCGCCTTAAATGTTTCAAATCCATTCCATTGGGAGCTTGGCTGGTGGCCCTCGACGTGGAGAGCCTCTATAATTGTATTCTCCTTGCTAGAGGCTTGGAAGTTATATCTATCGAGCTTCAAGCACGTGGCATCACTTTTGATTCATACGATTTTGTTCTAAAGCTATTGGAATTTATCTTGACCAGGAATGTGTTTGTTTGGCTCCTCCCACTTCGCCCAGATACAGGGAGTAGCTATGGGGACTAAATGTAACCCTAGCTACACAAACCTGTATCTGGGGGGAGGGTGGGAGAAGGAGATTTTTTCGGACCCCCGCCTGTCTAATCTGCTTTTGAATGTTATAGCATAGTACAGATATATAGACGATATTCTTATCTTCTGGTCTGGTACCAGGGATGAGCTCACACAGTTAATGGATTTGCTGGCAATTAACTCTTACAATCTAAGGTTCACTATGGAGTGCAGCCAGACCGTTGTGAGCTTCCTGGATCTGCGGATCCATGTTGACCCGGCTGGCTGTCTGCACTTAGGGAATAAGAATATGCATGCATCATACATGCTAGGGGGAGTACAACTGGGGGGATCTGTAGTGGAGAAGGATCTGGGGGTTTTGGTAGATCATAAGCTCAATAATAACATGCAATGCCAAGCTGCGGTTTCCAAAGCAAGCAAAGTCCTTTCTTGTATTAAGAGAGTTATGCACTCCAGAGACAGAGATATAATTTTGCCCCCCTGTACAAATCATTAGTAAGACCTCATCTGGAATATGCAGTTCTCAAAAAGGATATCGGAGAACTGGAGAAAGTGCAGAGAAGGGCAACCAAACTGATAAGAGGCATGGAGGAGCTCAGCTATGAGGAAAGATTAGAGGAACTGAATTTATTCACTCCTGAGAAGAGGAGAATAAGGGGGGATATGATCAACATGTACAAATATATAAGGGGTCCATACAGTGGACTTGGTGTTGAGTTATTCACTTTACGGTCAACACTGAGGACAAGGGGGCACTCTTTACGTCTAGAGGAAAAGAGATTTCACCTCCAAATACGGAAAGGTTTTTTCACAGTAAGAGCTGTGAAAATGTGGAACAGACTCCCTCCAGAGGTGGTTCTGGCCAGCTCAGTAGATTGCTATAAGAAAGGCCTGGATACTTTCCTAAATGTACATAAAATAACTGAGGACTAAGTTTTGTAGGTAAAGTTGAACCAGGGTAAATATGATTGCCTCTCGGGGGATCAGGAAGGAATTTTTTCCCCTGCTGTAGCAAATTGGATCTCATGCTCTGCTGGGGTTTTTTTCCTTCCTCTGGATCAACTGTGGGTATGGAGTTGGGTGTATGGGATTGTACTGTGTTTTTTATTTTGTTTGTTTATTTTTTGTGGTTGAACTGGATGGACTTGTGTCTTTTTTCAACCTGACTAACTATGTAACTCATCCCTGTATCACAAGCCCTCAGCGGGCAATACTATCCTTCATGCGACTAGCGCACATCCCGAACCTCTTTTAGATAGTATCCCCTATAGTCAGTTTCTCAGACTTAAGAGAAACTGTACCAGGGACACAGACTTCCACACTGCAGCAAACAAATTGTATTGGAGACTACACTCCCGTGGTTACAGCCGATCTTTGCTTAAACGTTCATTCAACAAGGTCATTAAGTTGGATCGCTCTGCACTTATTCATTCCACTGCAAAAAAACATAAAGATACCAAATCTGTTAGAAATGTGACGCAGTTCTCACGACAACACGTGCAAATGAGAAAGATATTTAAGGAGTTTTGGCCCTTGCTCAGAGCTGACAATGTGATTTCTAAGTATGTCAAACCGTACCCAGAGATTACATTCAAGGGAACACCCTCTTTGAGGTATCGTTTTGTAAAAAGTCATCCCACACGTAGGGATGGTCATACGCCCACTTCTACGGGCACCTTTGCCTGGACACTGTGAGGTCTGTCCATTCATTAGCAACAACAATGTCACTCCTCTACCAAATGGTAGAATTCACAAACCTAAATTTCGTATTACATGCCAGTCTGTAGGTGTTGTCTATCTGGCAAGTTGCCAATGTGGATGTTTCTATGTTGGCAAAACGAAGAGACCATTTTTGAAACGTATTAAAAAACCACGTCAATCCACTGTACAAACGGTTAATGACTACTGCCCTTAATAGACATGTGGGGTGTCTACATGACTTCGACATCAATGCCATAAGCTTTGCAGCTTTAGAACATGTACCCCTGCATGTTGGCGGTGGAGGCATTGATCAGACCTTGCTTCAGCTCGAAACTAGGTGGATACATCTATTAGATGCCGTTAAATTCCCTGGCTTAAACTAATACATTAGTTTTAAGCCCTTTATATGATTATTTTTTGTATGAAAAAGAAATATATATAATATATTTATGGCATCTGGTCATTTGTCCGCCTATGAGAGCTCATGTGGTCTGGTCATTTCCTCTTCCTCCCATACATTGTTTCATCTTGTTCTTTCTCCCTTAATTTGACCTTAAGCTGATTCACCCTGGTAACCGACCAGTGTCCCATATTCTATCTCGGGGGCATACTTCGGTTTGGGCTGACATAACTGACTAATCCCCATTCATTGGGGGTTATATTTATAAAACAAGATTTTTTTCTGCTTTGTATAATTTGTACATAACATGATTTTTGAGATTGTATTGTATTTAAATTCCTATAATTACCCTAGATTTGATATTCACAATACACATCATGCCTACAGTATTATATCATGTTCTTGTCACTTTAATTACTGTTCTTTTTGGCTCGGATCTCTGGCTCGGCGTCACTACCTAAATATGGATCCTCCCACAAGTGGGAGTGGGATGGATCCTAACTGGTGCATGATGTGCCCCTTTCCCCTACCCCCTATATATCCTTCTATTTGCCTCTATGCGCCCCGGTCTGGTTTTTCCCTTATTTCCCTAAACCATATATGTGACATACGGCAATGTTATTATCTGACTTTGTGTTGTTGAACAGGGTTATGGCGCTTCTAAATCATTCATTGCTAGGTGGTTGAAAATGGCGATCATAGAGGCTTATCATTCAGAGGGTAAACAACCCCCTTCAGTCCAGGCACACTCAACACGGGCAGTCTCGGTATCGTGGGCGGAAAAGGCTGGAGCCTCCCTGGAGGATATATGCAAAGCAGCGGCATGGTCGTCCCCTTCTACGTTTGCAAGACACTATCGTTTAGATTTGCTGTCGGACAAAGATCAAACGTTTGGACGGAAGGTCCTCCAGGCAGTAGTCCCACCCTGTTTCCTTTCCCTGTCGATACCTCATCAGGTGAAACGCAGCGTCGGTTGGAAGCTTCATTATCAGACACAGCCACTATCTAAGAGATACATCCTATTTGGATATTGGACATCTCTCTCTCGGTTTTTTTTTCGTTGTTGAATTCATGAAAAAAGTGGTTGCCAAACCTAGATATCCATTGCAACTTTTTTTCAAATAAAGAGGTTCATATGAACATTTTTAAATTGGTTGCGCTATGAAGTCCTCTTTTTTCCTCTAATTTCATTTCCTAATCACGATACCTCCGGGGAGAGCTGCAAACAAGCCAAGCGGAACAGAGTGCGAGTGTCCCTGGGAACCTGGGAAGACGGATCTCCTGTTTCCTGCACCCGTCCGGTACAAAAAAATCCTTACCTTATGCCTATATGATCTCTTATCATAGAGATCCATCTTTTCTGGTAAGGGGCCACACAGCCCGGATTTTTACATTCCTTTTTCTGCATATTGAAGCTGTATTATGTGTGGAGGATTTAGCCGCTTCTCTGAGTAGTGACTCAGCGCTCTCATTCACTACAAGTGGACTATATGTTTTTTACACATCTCAATAGCTTGTTACAGCAGACTCATTGATTTATTCATTATTCATTTATTTCTCATGTTGCAATTCTGCACGGTGAAGTAATATTACTGTTGGAGATACTGGCCATCCTTTGAACAGTGATCGAGTGTTCTTTTTTACATCCAGTGGACTTTATAAATTTATTTTCCTCCTACACAATCTGGTGTAATAGATACATTGATTCACTTTTTATTTATTATTTGTTACATTCGTTTTTGAGTGTTGTATTTTTTCCATTTATCCATATTGGGGATTGCGCTATATATTTGTCTTTATTATTTCTGTCCATTTCTGCCTATTTCAGCAGTTTCACAAATAGCAGCACCTCATCAGAGTTTTCTCTGTCCCAATACCATACATTTATTTTAAACACCACTGTGGCTAATTAGCAGGTGTTGTCCTGCCTATATTTGCAATTAACCCCTTTTTTCACCATTAGCTTTAGGTTGTGTTTAGTATTACACTTTTCTCAAGGGAAGCGCAAATTCACTACCGCTTTACACAGTAGTCCCACCCTAACAAGTAAGTTTCTTGCTTATCATCTCAGAGGCTGTCCTGGAAAACAACTTGAGAAAGCCGGAGTTAGACTTACCAGTAACTCTGTTTCTAGGAGTCTTCCAGGACAGCCGGGGTTTTCCCTCCCGGTGTTATATTTAATTGATGTCTGAATTATGAACTGATGTTGTGTTAGTATATTATGTCTTTCAGAGCCTTCTGGTAGTTCTCGGATAAACTGAAGAGGGAGGCCTGGAGGACCACCTTTAAAGAAATGTGTGTGTGTTTCCTGTCCCGGAGGGAGGAGCCCAAGGTCTCAGAGGCTGTCCTGGAAGACTCCTAGAAACAGAGTTACTGGTAAGTCTAACTCCGGCTTTTTTTGTCAAGGCTTAAAGGAGTACTCCAGAGCAAATTGTTTTCATAAAATTAGCAACATCTTGTAAAAGTATATAACAATGTAATTCACCTGCATTATCATATCTGCCGCAATCCCCGACTTCTCAGAAACCGGAAGTTCAGCCAGTCGTTCTGGGCTATGAATTTCGTACCCCAAACTTCTTTGTGCCGGCGCCATCTTGGTAACAAAACGTCACGCGAACGTCACGCTTCTGCAGCCTTCCCCGCTGTCTGCTCCGGCCTCCTGTGTCCGCCCCTGGCTCCTGTGGGTCACTCCCACACTTTGAATATTAATTTCTTCTTCGTTTGCACAGCCCTGATTCGCTGGGCTGTGCAAACTAGTCTGTAGGCCCCCAGCCTATCATCGGCGTCCGTCCGCGCCTGCGCACTGATCTCAGTGCCGGGACCGGACACGTGTTCATTGCAGCTGTTGTAAAGTTCCTTCTACTTCGTGAATCTGTCCACTCTGTGGAATGCGCATGCGCGAGTCTACGCTATTTGCGTAGAACGCGCATGCGTATATAGAATTCTACAGAGTAAAAATTACTTTATATCTCTGATAACTAGCAGGTAACGCACTGCGCAGGCGCGAACCTAAGCGTAGCGTTACGCAAATAGCGTAGACTCGCGCATGCGTATTGCAGATTCACAAAAGTAGAAGGAACTTTACAACAGAGCCAATCATTTCCCTGTTAGTTACGTTGCCGTAACTAACAGGGAGATACACAAAAAAACTTACTAAATTGCTTTGTGAAACACAGGCAAAGGTGTTTTACAGTATGTAAAACACCTTTCCCTATGTACAGACCCTTATTGTAATGCAAGCTACAAGCTTGTAACTACTTGTAAGCTTGTAACTACAAGCAATAACATAGCATGCATGCTGCTATTTGTAGTTATGCAGCAAGAGGCACTGATTATTACAACACACAGACATGCGCGCGCACACACACACACACACACACACACACACACACATATATATATATATATATATATATATATACATACATATATATGTGTGTGTAAAAGATAACGAGTGTGTATAGCTTTTGCATAACTAGAAATACCAGCATGCATTGGTATGTGATTGCTGGGAGTTGTAGTTTAGGAAATTTCTACTACCAGCAATCGCATAGCATGCTTGCTGATATTTGTAGTTATGCAGCCAAGAATCACTGATATATTGACAAAAACCATGTTTATTACATGAACTGGGGGCCTCCAGCAGTTGCTAAACTACAGCTCCTAACATGCACTGTATGGGCATGCTTTGAGCTGTAGTTTTGCTAAACTTGGGGGCTACATGTATGTATGTGTTATGTGTGTGTTTTTACTGTGAATGTGTGTGTCTGGAAGGGGTAAGGGGAACTTTTAGTTACCATTATGAGAGTTCAGGCTGCTTCCTCCTGCTGCACGGTATATTTAGCTATGTGAGCTGCATGTGTACTCACATAGCAAGAGCTCCGTGCAGTCACAGGACACCATGATTGGTGCAGGGTTTGGAGGGGCGGGATATGATAATTTTAGGGGTGGATGGCAGGGAGGGGTGTGTTTATTGAAATGAAGGGGGAGGGGAGAGACTTGGGAAGGGGCGGGGGGGATGAGGAGAGAGGCACGATTTTTACGTCATCCTCCATGGCTCCATAACACGGAAGTGGCAGGAATTCAGGACGAGGTAGCAGAGGAATGGCTGGGCCGATTTAGGAAAGAAAGACATCGACTGAAAGGTAAAGCCTAAGGGAACATTATAGTGTCAAAAAGAAATGCATTATACAACTCCTTTAAGTGAACAAGCTGACAAATAAAAAAAAAGCTCATTGGTTTCCATGAAGAGCTGCACCAGACATTGTACTCCAGTCTTAGTAAATCTACCCCTGTTTGTTTTGACAGTGACAGAGACTCTCACCTTATACGAGTAAAAAAAAAAAACGTTTTATATTTGAAAAATATATATTTTTTTCCCCCAGATTGCATGCGAAAAGTCTGAACTTTGGTTTCACGTAAACTGCATTACAGAAGGATTAAAAGAAGAAAACGAGGAATACATATGCCCATTATGCATAGAAATCTGTCTATAAATATTGTACAATAGTTTAATTATCCTTGAGTTTTATTAAAAAATAAATCTGATGTTTTGTATCTGTTAAATTTGTTTACAGAAGTTATATATATTTGTGACATTATTTGTATTAAAACATTTTTTTATATAAAAAACATTGTCAGTGTGTGTTGCATAACAAAGATTTTTTGGAGTTCATTGACAATTGATTGAAAACAAGGCTTTGGACACGCTGTTTTTTATGATCTCTGAAAGTAAAAACTCCCGTCACTTAAAGGAGGAGTCCAGCCTGATCCCATTTGGTTGGGCTTCTCCTCTGGGTCACAGGAGTGCTATTCGTTTTGCACGCCTGTTACCGGTTTTCAGAGGAGAGCGGCTTGAAGTCCACTCTCTGCTGACCTCACCAAGATCTGTCCGGGCACCGCATCATTCCGACTTCCGAAGTCTGGATCCGCCAGGTGCCTGGATCAATGGCAGTCTCCGCCTGTCAGCGAGCCACTGAGAAGGCAGCTCCCCCGCTCTTTCACAGCTCAGCGCTCCAATGAACGTGGAGGATCAGAGAGGAGAGCTGCTGACTGACAGACAGCAGCTCTCTGCTTGGGGAGGTTGATAGAAATTACCTATTGATGATTTTCGGTGGCTCGGTTCTGAATGAAGAGGAAGATCCAGCATCGAACAGATGATCCATCCACCAAGGTAAGTATGAATCTTAAAGTAAAAACACGACACATACTTCTCTTTTAATAAAATGGTTGACTTGCAGTAGTGTTTACACCTTCCATTTGCTTTGGCTTAGACTGAAAAATTATACCTCACTTTTCTTTAGTGGTGTTTAATAGGTAGATTCAAGTAGATCTGCCTAAACTTGCGGCGGCGTAGCTTAGTGTGTTTAGGCTACGCCGCCGTCAGTTAGCTAGGCAAGTACATGATTCACAATGTACTTGCCTGCTAAGTTACGGCGGCGTAGCCTAAAGCGGGCGGGCGTAAGGGCGCCGAATTCAAATGTGTGTAAGGGGGGCGTGTTTTATGTTATTAATGCTTGACCTTACATTTTTGACGTTTTTTTGTCACTGCGCATGCGCCGAGCGCCTACATTTCCCAGTGTGCATTGCGGCTAAGTACGCCGCACGGGCCTATTGATTTTGACGTGGACGTAAATCGCTATTCGCGGACGACTTACGCAAATGACGTACAAATTTTGAATCTCGAAGCGGGAACGGCGGCCATACTTTAACATTACTATTCCATCTAATAGATAGAATAATTTTTTAGGCCTGATAATGCCTTACGGAAACAACGTAAATGTACTGCGGCGGCCGGGCATACATTCGTGAATCGGCGTATCTCCTCATTTACATATTCTACGCCGACCGCAATGGAAGCGCCACCTAGCGGCCATCCGAAATATTGCAATCTAAGATAGGACGGCGCAAGCTGTCGTATCTTAGATATGTTTAAGCGTATCTCTGTTTGAGCATACACTTAAACATAGGTCGGCCTAACTTACTGAATCTACCTATAAGAGCGTATTCAAAGCCCACCATAGGAATCAAAGATCTAAAAGAGCAGCTCACTTCACTCCAATGTGAAGGCCCCAAGGGATTTGACACTGGAGTGATGTGCTGGCAGGGCGTTAAAAAATGTCCTGCTAGCAGCATCTTTGGAGCGGTGAGCATACCGCTCCTGCCCATTTAAATCAATGGGCAATGTGGCATAATACCTCCGCTAAAATGACGATAAACTGCTACTAAAAATAGTGGCGCTTTACTGCCGCACTCAACCCACTGTGAAAGGGGCCTTAGAGGTGTTGCAGGGATGCGATATCGGTGCAGCCCTGGCGCGCAGGGTGCAAACAAGGCACAGACAGCCAACAGTCGGCAGCCTGGGGGTTGGGGACCCCTGCTCTAGGCCAAACTAATGTCCCCTTCCTCCGAAATGACAGACGCACACCGTCAACAACTACGGCTCACCCGATCCACACTAACAAAAATACAGCCCACCTTAAATGTGTGACCCCAGATACCAACTGAATGACTTACATCACCAGAAATATGGCCCACACACACCCACTATAAAACCCCATTCCCTCCCAACTACCACCGCCACTCCGCAATAACAGATCCCCCAACCCACCACTAATGACCCCTGCCCCCCCCCCCCCATTGACACACCTATTAACAACTACAACTCCAACAATAGCGACTGACAGACCCCTGGCCACCGACTACCGCCACCCCCACTACCAGAATTCACATCAAAACTAGGGTTGAGCGAACCCGAACTGTAAAGTTCGGGTTCATACCGGACTTTTGGTACCCGGACCCGAACAATTTACTGTAAGTTCGAGTTCGGTTTTCGGCAATGTAATGGCGCGCTGTAGGGCAGCCAATCACCATTCGTTTAACTTGCGTGACCTAGAAGCCATCACAGCCATGCCTACTAATGGCATGGCTGTGATTGGCCAGTGCAGCATGTGACCCAGCCTCTATATAAACTAGAGGCGCACAGCACGTCACTCTGCTTTAGATAGGGTAGGGAAAGGCTGGTGCTGCTGCTGATCTGAGGGAGAGATCTAGAAAGTATTCAGACTGTCCTTCAAAAAACAAATTACTCAGCAAGTCACTCTGCTTTAGATGCTTTAGGGAAAGGTTCCTGGTGTTGTTTTTAGGGAGAGAAACATATAGGAGTCAGTCCTGCTTCAGAAATCAAATTACACCAGCACTGCATATGTTCCTGTGAGATACACCCTTTAGATACTTTTCTTCTTTTGTGCTATTCAAAAAAAACACCCATTTAGGGCAAACAAATGGGAAGGCCAGCCGTAGGCTGGCCTGAGTTTGTAGGAGGAGTCGGGGGGTTCATAACCCGCCCTCCTTCTCCTTCGGCCGGACCTTTTGGTTTTCAACGGCGTGACGTCATCACTGGGCGGCTCACCGGCTCCACGAGACAGAGAGGGCTCCACGACTCCTTGGCTCCCGGCGGCTTCATGGCTCCTCGGTCGTTCGTTTTTCTCGGGTTGGTTCGGCCTCCTTGCACGACCACCTCGTACAGGTATCGGGGGGGGTCATTACTGGCTGGCTCAGTCCCGCAGCATCACATCGCATGGACAAGGGGGGGGGTTCAGTGGCTCTATGGTAGCATGGTTGGTGAGGAGGCCTTGGGAGGGAGGGAGGGAGGGGGCGCTACCCTTGGTTGCAGCCAGGAAACCTTTTTGTTTGTTTTCTTTCTTCATCACCATGTGTGTTAATGTTTTTCCAAAACCATCCATGTGTCCTAGGTAAGAGAGGTATCTGTTGATCCCCCTCATCCCTCCAGGCGGCAGCTTGTTTAAGGTGTGATTTCTGGGACAGAGCCCTGTAGGTGTCAGTCAGAGGTCCTGGTCTCCCTGGGGGGGGGGGGCACTCTAGGTGAATAAAGAACATTTCCAGGTGAGCCAGCCGATCGCATGCGTATGCCTTTGATGCACCAATCATGGTGCAATCTCCATTCCGGTGTTTTGTTTTCTCTCTCAGCAAATGTGGTCATTTTCGTAATTTGATGCATATGTCTATCGTTTTCCTTCTCTGTTTCAGGATATTTATCGTGCAGTTACGTTTACGTAAATAACAGGGTTTCTTTTCAAACTGTTTCAGTGAGTGTCATGCAGTTGTTATTTCGTTTTTAATTGAATTCACACTCAGGGTGCTGGTTTCCACTGCACTTAGCTTTCACGCAGGTGTCGCTTGGAAGGGGGTCGGTTCCTCAGGGCTGGGGGCGGGCGAGTTGCACATTTTTTTTTTGTCAGGGGGGGTAGTGTTTCCACTGGGGAGTCACCCACCACGCTTGTGGGTGCGTACGGTTTGAGATGCTTCGTTTTTAATTAACTTGATCAGTGGCAAGTTCTCCTCAACCGTCTGGTATGGGACACCCTTTCCGTTTCATGCTTCACGTGGCACATTCGTGGTACTCTCGTTGTACCTGGTTCGTTCTGGAGGGGGTCTGACTTGCTTCAGTCCATTGCATCTATTGTTTCAGGCGCCAGACGCAAGGTTTTCGTGTTAGGTGAAGGACTTTTGGTGAAGGTAAGCCGGGGTTCCGGGAACCCAACCCGATCTGTTCCAGGTTTATTAAGGGTCTGCCTGCCACTGGGGGTCGCCTAATTCGTTTAGGTTGAAGCGGGTTGAGTTGTTTCGTTTTTAATTGACTTGAGCAATGGCAAGTCTCCTCACCCGTTTGAATCCTTTCGTTTCTCAGTCACTCAGCAGCTTCTAAAGCTTTGGACCTGTCATGTTTCAGGGTCCGGGGGGCTGAGTGTTTCGTTTTTAATTTGTCTGCGTCGGCAGATGGCTCGGCCCTCCTAGTTGGGAGGAAATGGGGTTCGTTCTGGTCCAGGTTAGGTTGGTTCAAGAGCGTGGGGCAGGGACCGTGATTTCTTTTTTGTTGGTCTGATGAAGGTTTCTGTCATGGTGTTTGTTTTTCCATTAATTTTAGGGCATGCCGCAAGCAGCGGATATCGAATATTTTGCCTCGGGTTCCCCTTCTCCAGCTAGGGGGTCAGATTGGGGCTCCACGCCTACCCTGAGATCCTGGACCGTTCCGAGATTGGTTGCGGCGCAGGGGCATTTCCCACCCGGCTTCGGCACGCAAAGCCAAACTTTTTAGACTTTTGTTCCCCTCCCCTGTCAGTTCAGACAGCGCGGAACAGGTCACTCTTCGGGCCATGGCCACATCCCTGACGCAGATCCATTCCACCCTCAGCTCCCTAGCGGGCTCTTTTCAGGATCTAAGGGCCAGGGTGGAAGTGCTAGAGGCCAGCCCAGTTCCTGCCCCGGTGGTCCCGGCTGTTCCAGAGGTCTTGGTTGGCCCCGAGGTTCCCACGGTTCCTGGGCCTCCGCTGTCAGGTACCAGTCCCGGTGTCCCTTCTGTCACCCCAGCTCATTTCATCCCGGCAGGCATTAGGAAGGACATCCTCGATGGGAAGGACGTCAACCTGGCGTCCTTGGTGATAGCCACTCATGACATGGCTGACAAGTCCTACGCCTGTGGGGACTTTTCTGTAATTATCAAATCAAGGGATCACAGATTGAACCGGAAGCTCTCTATCCCCGAGTTTGTGCTGGCTTTTAGCATGTTCAGGGATATAGTCTGCTCTGCGAGTCCCCTTAGGAGAGAGGAGTTGGACCACTATCTCTATGCAGTAGTGGAGTTGGGTCACAAATTCGGAGGCTCTGCGTTTTATGATTATCATTGTTCATTTTCCGCCAAGGCTGCCGCTTTATGGGCCCAGCACCAGGTGGTGGCAGTTTAGAGCCGTATAGACACGGAACTGTTCTGCCGCCATTTTGCGGGGTTGAGGTCACCCGGGCACTTCCAGAGCTTTCCCCGGGTCTCTTCCAGCACCTGCTCAGGCAGCCACTGTTGACAAGTTGGGTCGGCCTATCCAGTATTTGGGGAAATCCCCTATTTGTAACAACTTCAATTACGGGGTCTGCAACTACGGCCAGTGCCGGTTGCTGCATATCTGTTCAGGATGCTTCAGGGCCCATCCGAAATCTTCATGTTTACTCAGAATGAGCAAGAACAGTTGACTGAGCCGCATCAACGTTGGGTTGCTGCAGGACTGTTTGTCCTCCCACCCATCCGCTGAGCTAGACCCCTTTTTGGTGGAGGGTTTTACTCTGGGCTTCCACACCGGGTTCGTTACATTGCCGCTGCAGACCTTCGAATGTCCCAATCTCAGGTCGTGTGGCGGGGACATGGGGGCGGTGGACACCTTACTCCAGTCCGAACTTGACAAGGGTTTTGTCATCGGCCCTTTCGCTGCGTCTCCTTTTCAGTCTTGGAGGGTCAATCCTTTGGGTCTGGTTAAGGGGAAGTTCTCCAATAAATTTAGATTAATTTATGACTTGTCCGCCCCTCATTGCTCCGCTGTGCCTAGCCTCAATTCGTTAATTCCATCGGAAGAATTTTCCCTCAAATATGCGTCTATAGATCAGGCCATCCAGCAAGTCATCGAGGTAGGGCAGGGGGCTCGGCTGTCCAAAGCAGACATAGCGGACGCCTTCAAACTCCTCCCGATCGTGCTGGCAGTGGCACGGGATCAAGTGGAGAGAGTTGTACTACTTTGCCACCAGACTCACCTTTGGGTCCAAAAGCAGTCCGTGGCTATTCGATATTTTTGCTCAAGCGCTTGAGTGGATTCTCGTCCATGAGGAGCGATGTCATGCGGTCATTCACTATCTGGATGACTTCCTCCTCATCGAGAGTCCCCGGCGAGCCCCCTTGGATTTGCAGAAGCTGCTGGCGGTTTTTTCAGCGCTCAATGTGCCACTGGCAACCAAGAAGCTTGAGGGCCCGGCTTCGACTCTCACCTTTTTGGGGGTCATTTTGGACACCAAAGCCATGCAGGCCAGGCTCCCGGCTGACAAACTCGCTAGAATCAGAGAGTGTATCCATATCTTCACGGTCTCTCGGGTTTGTACCAGGGTGGAGTTGTTGTCTCTCCTGGGCATGTTAAATTTCGCCATGCGTATCATCCCGCAAGGTAGATCTTTCATTTCCAGGTTATTGGCCTTGTTACCATCAGCACAGGATTCGGACTCACAAGTCAAACTGGACGTGGCCGCGTTGGCAGACCTCCGCATGTGGGACGAGTTCCTCCGGTGTTGGAATTGGGTCGCCATGTTCATTCCCGGGGAGTCTTGTTCCTCTCCCCAGGTAGGAACTGACGCGGCGGCCACGGTGGATTACGCTGCTATCTTTGGCACCCATTGGTTGGCAGGGCCCTGGCCGGAGGACGTTTTGGCCATCCCTGGGTTTACGGAGTCTTCTGCCTTGTTCTAAATCTACCCCATAGTGGCCGCAGCTTGGGTTTGGGGCAGTTCATGGGCAGGGCAGACAGTGGTTTTCTCCACAGACAACCAGGCGGCCATGGAGATCATCACCAAGGGGAGGTCTCGGTCCTTGGTCATCATGTCATTTGTACGTAGGTTAATCTGGTTGTCCCTGCATCATAATTTCCATTTCCTATGTAAATTCATCAGTGGGGTGGAGAATGGTGCGGCCGATGCTCTTTCGCGGCTCAATTTCCCATCTTTTTTTCTACAGGTCCCGCATGCCAATGCACGCCTGGACTGAACACCCTCTTGCTCGACGCGGCAGTTTAAGTTGGGGCGTCTCTGGCGAGCAACACCAAGAAGGCTTACGCCATGGCCTGGAGGGCCTTCCAGGTCTTTCAGTCCTTGCACCCCTGTGACAAGGGCCTCGACGTCCGCTATTTGTTGGCGTTTGTCACTCACTGCCACACTCTACTGAGGTTGTTGCATGGCACCATCAGGACATACCTCGCCGGGGTGCAGCACCACCTGTCCCTGCAGGATCCCAATCGTCCTTCCCTTTTCTCGGCCCATATCATCAAGGCTGCATTGAGGGGTGTCCAGAGGGGGTGTCCTCCAGCTACCACTTGCCGTCTCCCAGTCTCAGGGCACATCTTCCGCAGCATGTCTGGTTTGCTGGATGGACTGCCTTTCGGGAGGCTCCTCAGTGTGGTGCTGAAAGCAGCCATTTACTTGCCTTTTTTCGGGTTCCTTAGGCCAAGCAAATGTTGCCGTTCCGGCCCTGGTTCCCAGATCCTCGCGGTCGGCCAGTTGGTCAGACACCCGCACCATTACAATCTACATTTGACAGCTTGTAAGACCCAGCAGGTGGGAAAGTTGGGGAGGTGGAATTCGGCTTGCTATGCTAGGTACATTCCAGATCCGCAGGTCGAGATGGCTCGTGCTTTTATGCATCTGACTGATTAAGTTGTAGTTTCTTGCATTGCATGTATTCACCATTTACTCCTGTGTCCTCTTCTTTTTGGCCCCTCTTAGGCGTACACTGACCACGTGAGCTTTGGCACACTCTCAGGTCCTGTCTAGGTTATCTTTCCACGTTCACATCTACGTCTCACGTGGAGACTCCAAGTACAAATGGGAAGGCCGGCCGTAGGCTGGCCTGGGTTTGTAGGAGGAGTCAGGGGGTTCATAACCCGCCCTCCTTCTCCTTTCTCCCACAGCCGGACCTTCTGGTTTTCCCCCCCCCCCCCCCCCCCCTTTTTTTTTTGGTTTTTTTTTTTTCATCATTTCATTCATTCTTGCATTTCATGTTTTGGGTATGCCCCCTTTTAGGCGTACTGACCACATGACCTTTGGCACACTCTCAGGTCCTGTCTAGGTTATCTTTCCACATTCACATCTATGTCTCACGTTGAGACTCCAAGTACAAATATATTTTGCAGTGTTTCCTCCATCTGTATGTGTGAGATAAACACTTTAGATACTGTTCTTCTATTGTACTATTCAAAAAAAATATATTTAGGGCAAGATCCTACATTTGAGAAATATGAGGAAAACGTCAAATAAGGGACGTGGCCACAGTCGTGGTGCTGCTGGTGGAGCTCCTGTTACAGGGAGAGGACGTGGTCGATCTGTGCCAGCTACACGCACAAGTGAAACACCTTTCTCAGGTGCGAGTAGCCGACAGAGCCTGCAGCGGTATTTGGTCGGGCCTAATCCGGCTCTATGAATGTTGAGACCAGGAGCAGTACAGGCGATAGTAGATTGGCACCTGCAGCCGATGTCCATCAGTCTTTCACCTCACCCCCTTGCAAATCAGCCAAGCAGTCTGAGCCCCAAATAATGCAGCAGTCTCTTCTGCTTTTTGATGAGTCTGTTAGCATGTTTTCCCAGGGCCATCCACCTAGCCCAGCCCCAGAAGTGGAAGAGATTGAGTGCACTTATGCCCAACCACTTATATTTCAAGATGAGTACATGGGGGGACCATCGCAGCACGTCTCAGATGATGACAAAACACAGTTGCCAACTGCTGCTGCTTTCGCAATTGTGCAGACCGACAAGGAGGGCAGTGGTGAAGACTGGGTGGAAGATGATGTGCAGGACGATGAGGTCCTCGACCCGACATGGAATCAACCTCATGCAGGTGACCCGTGTAGTTCGGAGGAAGAGGCAGTGGACGCACACAGAGCCACCAGCACAGCAGAAGAGGGAGCAGGGTGCAAAAGCGGAGTGTCCGTCCCCTAGACAGTACGCCTGCTACTGCCCAACGCAGCAAGGGACTGAGCACACCAAAGCCAGGTCCAAGGAGTTCCCTAGCGTGGCAGTTCTTCACACAATGTGCTGATGACAAGACACGAGTGGTTTGCACGCTGTGCAATCAGAGCCTGAAGCGAGGAATAAACGTTCTCAACCTGAGCACAACCTACATGACCAGGCATCTAAGTGCAAAGCACGAGCTGCAGTGGAGTAGACGCCTCAAAAACCAAGAAAGGTCTCTGGCTCCTCCTGCTTCCGCTTCTGCTTCAGTCTCGGCCTCTTCATCCACCTCTGTAGTTACAGTGGCACCTGCCACCCCGCAAATAAAGGATCTGCCAGCAACACTACCACCTGGGTCACCAACCATCTCCACAATGTCCCATGGAAGCGTTCAGCTCTCTATCTCCCAAACACTGGAGCGGAAGAGGAAGTACCCCCCTACCCACCCGTGATCCCTGGCCCTGAATGCAAGCATTTCAAAATTCCTGGCCTTTGAAATTAGTCATTCAGTCTGGTGGAGACGCAGAGTTTTAAAAGCTGATGGCATTGGATGTCCCACAGTACGTCGTGCCCAGCCGCCACTACTTTTCCAAGCGAGCCATCCCTTCCCTGCACAATCAAGTGGGGGACAAAATTTAGATGAGCACTGCGCAACGCCATCTGTGGCAAGGTCCACCGTTATATCTCCTTAACAGCGCACTGGGTAAATGCAGTGGCAGCTGGGCCTGAGACAGATAGCAGTTTGGCGCATGTCCTTCCACCACCGAGGATTGCAGGGCGCTTCAGTTTGCCTCCTGTTGCCAACTCCTCTTACTCCGCTTCCTCATCCTCTACCGCCTCCTCATCCGGTTCAGTGTAACACATTCACCACCAACTTCAGCTCAGTCATGGGTAAATGACAGCATGCAGTTTTAAAACTTTCCTGTTTGGGGGAAAAAACCCACACGGCGCAGGAGTTGTGGAGGGACATGGAACAACAGACCGATGAGTGGTTGGCGTCAGTGAGCCTCAAGCCGGGCCTGGTGGTGTGTAATAATAGGTGAAATCTCGTAGCAGCTCTGGGCCTAGCCGGTTTGACGCACATCCCTTGCCTGGCGCATTTGCTGAATTTGGTTGTGCAGAGGTTCCTTAAAATTACCCCGATATGCCACAGCAAGTGCTGGCCGTCTGTGCGCACTTTCGGCGTTCTCACCCTGCTGCTGCTCGCCTGTCAGCGCTGCAGCGTAACTTCGGCCTTCCCGCTCACCGCCTCATATATGACGTGCCCACAAGGTGGAATTCCACCTTGCACATGCTGGCCAGACTGTGCGAGCACCATCAGGCGATAGTGGAGTTCCAGCTGTAGCACACACGCGTGAGTCGCTCTGCAGGACAGAACCACTTTACCACCAATAACTGGGCCTCCATGCGAGACCTGTGTGCCTTGTTGCGCTATTTCGAGTACTCCACCAACATGGCCAGTGCCGATGACGCCGTTCTCAGCGTTACTATCCCAGTTCTATGTCTCCTTGAAAAAAACGTTTGGGCGATGATGGAAGAGGATGTGGCACAGGAGGAGGAGGAGGAAGAATCGGGATAATTTCCAAGGCTTTTAGGGCAGTCATTCACAAGTGGCTCCGAGGGTGGGTTCCTGCACCAACAAACACCAGGTACACAATTGTCCAGCAAGGGCACAGTTCTGGAGGATGATGAGGTGGAGGAGATGGAGAAGGAGGAACCATGTTCACAGCAGGGTGGCACCCAGACCAGCTCATGGCCATCACTGATGCGTAGCTGGGGGATACAGAGGACACAAACGATGTTGCCCACATTTTAACAGGTGCTGATTACTGGGTGGCCACGCTGCTGGATGCCTGTTACAAGGACAATGTACCATCCTTAAAGGGTCACTAAAGGAATATTTTTTTAGCTAAATAGCTTCCTTTACCTTACTGCAGTCCTAGTTTCATGTCCTCATTGTTCGTTTTTGCTTTGATGTTGCTGTAAATCCTCTCTGTTCTGGACACTTCCTGGTTGTCTGTTTCCTGATCACCACAGTACTGGGAGATTTCTCACGGTGGTGACTAATCAAGGAGGTGTGATTACTGTGTGTAAAACGAAACTGGATTGGTGCTGAGGAGTTTTAGACAAAGTATCACTGCCCTCTATTGGCTCTCTGTACATCAGAGAACCAGGAAACAACAGCAAAAACGAAACTAAACTGCAGGCACATTATATGATTGTTTTTTTATCTATTTTTAATCATTTTAAAAGGAATCAGTTAACTATTATGTCTCTATACCCTGTAAACAGTAATTTCAGCAAAAATTTTTTTTTCCTTTAGTGACCCTTTAATTTCCTCACTAGAGCGTGATCGTAAGATGCGCGAGTACAAGCGCACACTGGTAGACACGCTGCTGGTGGAATTCCCACCTGACAGCGCGGGGCACAGTGGAAGCAGAAGGCGGAAGGCATAGGAGGAGGAAGAGGTCGCCAACGCAGCCGGGGCACCGCCAGCACCTCAGAAGGCAGGGTTAGCATGGCCGAAATGTGGAAAAGCTTTGTCAGCACGCCACAACAACCAGCACCACCAGCCGATATGGAACGTCTTAGCAGGAGGCAGCATTTCACCAACATGGTGGAGCAGTATGTGTGCACACGCCTACACGTACTGAATGACGGGTCTTTCCCCTTAAACTTCTGGGTCTCCAAATTGGGCACATGGCCTGAGCTTGCCCTTTACGCCTTGGAGGTTCTGGCCTGCCCTGCAGCCAGTGTATTATCTGAACGTGTATTTAGCACGGCAGGGGGCGTTATCACAGACAAGCGCAGCCGCCTGTCCAGAGCCAATGTGGACAAGCTCACGTTCATTAAAATGAACCAGGCATAGATCCCACAGGACTTGTCCGTACCTTGTGCAGAATATACACGTATACTGGCCTTACCCAGCCATTCTTGGCTACCTCGTGTTGGCTACCTCGTCCTCCTCCACCACCGCTTCCACATCCATCGCCACCTCAACCTCCTACTCCATATGGACCTCGTCCTCCTAGGTCAAGCTAATTTTTTTTTTTTATGTATTTTATGTTATTTTAAGTTATTTCCCTATCCACATTTGTTTTGCAGAGTACTTGCCATGCTCTTACCAACATTTTGCTGCCATTTGCAGCCCTCTAGCCCGTTCCATTACTTTTTTAGAGACATTTTAGTACTCAAAAGTTCTGGTCCCCATTGACTTCAATGGGGTTCGGGTTCAGGGTCAAGTTTGGGTCCCGAACCCAGTCTTTTTTTCGAAGTTCGGTCGAACCCGTCAAACCAGAACATCCACTCTAGTGTTAACGTGGTGTTTCTATCGGTGGATATGTACGACCAAGCCACATATAGAAAACTTGACCACAATCCCTTTGTTGATCTTGTTGAACTCATCAATGACAAACTTTTCTTAGCATTTGAAGTGACTCTTATAACTAAAAAGGAATTGGAATATCTCCAAGTTGAGTACTTCAATTTCCCCACATTCAAAATCATTCCCAAAATTCACAAACAGGATAGCCCCCCTGGGAGACCAATCGTGTCAGCCATCAGAGGCCCTTTAGAAAGAGTCGGCAAGTATATAGACTGTGTGATTAAAGAACTGGTTGTATCGCTGCCATCTTCTGTCCGCGATACCGGAGACGTCCTGAATAAAATCTCTGACCTGGTGCTCCCCGAAGGGGCTCTCCTGTAGGCATCGACGTAGAATCTTTATATACGTCGATACCACATGAATGGGGTATACTGGCTGTACATCACTTTTTAGACCAACAGTTCCCAACTTTGGGAGCACACAATGAATTTGTCCTCAAGCTGCTGGAATTAGCTTTAACCACTTAAGCCCCGGACCAATATTGCAGCCTAAAGACCCAAGGTGTTTTTACAGTTCGGGACTGCGTCGCTCTTTAACAGACAATTGCGCGGTCGTGCGACGTGGCTCCCAAACAAAATTGGCGTCCTTTTTTCCCCACAAATAGAGCTTTCTTTTGGTGGTATTTGACTCACATCTGCGGTTTTAGTTTTTGCGCTATAAACCAAAAATAGAGCGACAATTTTGAAAAAAAAAGCAATATTTTTTACTTTTTGCTGTAATAAATATCCACCCAAAAACATAAATAAAAACATTTTTTTTTCCTCAGTTAGGCCGTATACGTATTCTTCTACCTATTTTTGTAAAAAAAATCGCAATAAGCGTTTAATCGATTGGTTTGCGCAAAATTTATAGTGTTTAACAAAATAGGGGATAGTTTTATTGCATTTTTTATTTATTTTTTTTTTTTTTACTACTAATGGCGGCGAATCAGCAATTTTTTTTCGTGGACTGCGACATTATGGCGGACACTTCGGACAATTTTGACACATTTTGGGGACCAATTGTCATTTTCACAGCAAAAAATGCATTTAAATTGCATTCTTTATTGTGAAAATGACAGTGCAGTTTGGGAGTTAACCACAGGTGGCGCTGTAGGAGTTAGGGTGCACCTAGTATGTGTTTACAACTGTTTGGGGGTGTGGCTGTAGGTAATGACGTCATCGATCGTGTCTTCCCTATAAAGGGAATGACGCGATCCGATGCGCCGCCATATGTGAAGGACAGGGAAGCCGTGTTTACAACACGGCTCCACCCGTTCTTCAGCTCCGGGGAGCGATCGGCGACGGAGCGGCTATAAACAATAGCCGCACCGTGGTCCCGGATCGCTCCCCGAGCGGACCCGACCTCGCATGTAGCGGGGGGGGTCCCGATCGGGCCCCCCACCCGCTAATAGGCTGAGGACGTACGTGTACGCCCATGTGCCTGTACGTGCCATATTGTGGACGTACATGTACATGCAGGGGTCGGGAACTGGTTAAAGAATAATTTCTTTAAATTCTCAAATACATTTTTTCAGCAACTCTGCGTACATCAATGGGAGCCCCCTGGGCTTCAGCATATGCGTGCCTCCATCTGGGATGGTGGGAGGAAGATACTGTCTATACCTCGCCGATGTACTTGGCTACGCCCACACCTGGCTAAGGTACATCGACGATATTCTGATGGTATGGAGGGCAGTGAGGCGTCACTTATTGAATTTATGATGTATGAACTCAGGAACAATACCAGCAACATCAGACTCACCTATGTGGTAGATTTCCATGAGAT